>NC_090450.1:824913884-826163884 GCF_031143425.1 Pleurodeles waltl | reverse complement strand
CTCCCCTGACCTGCACCTCCCCTGGGAGGTGTCCAGAGCTCCTCCAGTGTGCTCCAGACCTCTGCCATCTTGGAAACAGAGGTGCTGCTGGCACACTGGACTGCTCTGAGTGGCCAGTGCCACCAGGTGACGTCAGAGACTCCTGCTGATAGGCTCCTTCAGGTGTTAGTAGCCTTTCCTCTCTCCTAGGTAGCCAAACCCTCTTTTCTGGCTATTTAGGGTCTCTGTCTCTGGGGAAACTTTAGATAACGAATGCATGAGCTCAGCCGAGTTCCTCTGCATCTCTCTCTTCACCTTCTGATAAGGAAACGACCGCTGACCGCGCTGGAAGCCTGCAAACCTGCAACATAGTAGCAAAGACGACTACTGCAACTCTGTAACGCTGATCCTGCCGCCTTCTCGACTGTTTTCCTGCTTGTGCATGCTGTGGGGGTAGCCTGCCTCCTCTCTGCACCAGAAGCTCCGAAGAAATCTCCCGTGGGTCGACGGAATCTTCCCCCTGCAACCGCAGGCACCAAAAAGCTGCATTACCGGTCCCTTGGGTCTCCTCTCAGCACGACGAGCGAGGTCCCTCGAATCCAGCGACTCTGTCCAAGTGACCCCCACAGTCCAGTGACTCTTCAGCCCAAGTTTGGTGGAGGTAAGTCCTTGCCTCACCTCGCTGGGCTGCATTGCTGGGAACCGCGACTTTGCAGCTACTCCGGCCCCTGTGCACTTCCGGTGGAAATCCTTTGTGCACAGCCAAGCCTGGGTCCACGGCACTCTAACCTGCATTGCACGACTTTCTAAGTTGGTCTCCGGCGACGTGGGACTCCTTTGTGCAACTTCGGCGAGCACCGTTTCACACATCCTCGTAGTGCCTGTTTCTGGCACTTCTCCGGGTGCTACCTGCTTCAGTGAGGGCTCTTTGTCTTGCTCGACGTCCCCTCTCTCTTCAGGTCCAATTTGCGACCTCCTGGTCCCTCCTGGGCCCCAGCAGCGTCCAAAAACGCCAAACGCACGATTTGCGTGTAGCAAGGCTTGTTGGCGTCCTTCCGGCGGGAAAACACTTCTGCACGACTCTCCAAGGCGAGAGGGATCCGTCCACCAAAGGGGAAGTCTCTAGCCCTTTTCGTTCCTGCAGAAACCTCAGCTTCTTCTGTCCAGTCGAAGCTTCTTTGCACCCGCAGCTGGCATTTCCTGGGCATCTGCCCATCTCCGACTTGCTTGTGACTTTTGGACTTGGTCCCCTTGTTCCACAGGTACCCTAGATTGGAAATCCACAGTTGTTGCATTGCTGGTTTGTGTCTTTCCTGCATTATTCCTCTAACACGACTCTTTTGTCCTTAGGGGAACTTTAGTGCACTTTGCACTCACTTTTCAGGGTCTTGGGGAGGGTTATTTTTCTAACTCTCACTATTTTCTAATAGTCCCAGCGACCCTCTACAAGGTCACATAGGTTTGGAGTCCATTCGTGGTTCGCATTCCACTTTTGGAGTATATGGTTTGTGTTGCCCCTATCCCTATGTTTCCCCATTGCATCCTATTGTAACTATACATTGTTTGCACTGTTTTCTAAGACTATACTGCATATTTTTGCTATTGTGTATATATATCTTGTGTATATTTCCTATCCTCTCACTGAGGGTACACTCTAAGATACTTTGGCATATTGTCATAAAAATAAAGTACCTTTATTTTTAGTATAACTGTGTATTGTGTTTTCTTATGATATTGTGCATATAACACTAAGTGGTACTGTAGTAGCTTCACACGTCTCCTAGTTCAGCCTAAGCTGCTCTGCTAAGCTACCATTATCTATCAGCCTAAGCTGCTAGACACCCTATACACTAATAAGGGATAACTGGGCCTGGTGCAAGGTGCAAGTACCCCTTGGTACTCACTACAAGCCAGTCCAGCCTCCTACAGTAAGTCAATCAGAAGTTGAACATTTGGGGCCAGATGTAGGTAGGTATGTAATTGCGACTTGCAATTTGCGAGTCATAGCGACTCGCAAATTGCAACTCGCAATACGAGATGCAGAAAGGTGTCTCAGACACCTTCTGTGACTCGCTATGGGGTCGCAAAGACCCATCTCATGAATATTAATGAGGTGGGTCGCAGTTTGCGACCCCATAGCGAGTCTAGGCACTCAGGGGGATGGTGGCCTGCTGGAGACAGCAGACCACCATGTCCGTGACTGCTTTTTGAATAAAGCAGTTTTTTTTCTTTTTGCAGCCCGTTTTCCTTAAAGGAAAACGAGCTGTTATATTAAGTGTATATGTGAAGCGCACTACTACCTGGTAGGGTATCCTGGCGCTGAAAGCAGGTGTAAGTCTAGTCTGGCCCATGGCTGGTGAGTAAGAGTCTATTTGAAGAGCCATGTCTTCAATTTCATGTGGAATTCTAGAATAAAAGAGACAACTTTGATGCGTAGTGGCAGGTTCTGGGTTTTAGGTGAGATGTAGGGGGATGCTCGATTTCTGACACTCGTTCTGTAAATGCGTAGAATGTGTGTGAGTAGGAGTCCTGCAGAGTGAAGGTGACTAGCGGGCTTGTGCAATGAAATTTGGTGGTGAGGTAAGCTGGGCTCTAGATGTGTATGGCGCTGAAGGTGTATGTGAGGAGTTGGAGGCTAGTGCAGCTCACTGAGGTGCGGTGTGATGTGCATGTGACATGGAAGGTTGAGTGTGATTCTGGCTGCCAAATTCTAAATAATTTAGACTCACCTGGTGAGTTTATTGCTGACACTATCATAAAGGGTGTTCCCATAGTCCATCTTACTTTCAACAAGGGCTAGGGTGATGGTTTTGCCTGTGCTGGTGGGGATCCATTTGAAGCATTTCATCAGCATCTTCAGGGTGTGGATGCAGGAGTCTGTCACAGCATTTTCTTCAGCGGTCATGTTGAGTTGGCTGTTGATGATAATCCTAAGGTTCTTGACATGGGGGGTGGGTATGGGTTGAAGTTTAGCCGATGTGTTCAGCTAATGAGTATTTCATGAAAGTCATGACTTTTGTATTGTCGATGTTCAGATTGAGACAGATGGTCTTCATCAAGTCATTGATTCCAGTCATGCAGGCCTCAAACATGATCTAGGTGTTGGGAGTTGTGTGCGAGAGAGGGAGGATAAACTGAGTGTTGTCGGCATCAGATAGGATGTCGATCTCATGATTGCTGATGATGCTTGAAAGCGGGATCAGGTATATGTTGAAGATGGTTGGGCTGAGAGATGATGCTTGCGGTACTCCATAGATATGTTGTCAACACAGTTGGGGGGAAAATACTGACTGATGGGGTTCTTCCAACTAGGAAGAAGTATATCCATCATGGTGCAAGTCCTTAGATTCCAATATCACGTAGACTTTGGGTGAGATACAGTGAATAGCATTCCTCCTAAACTGCACAGAATTAGCTACTGAAATGTCCAATGAAGGAGGGGGTTGTTAGGTCCTGACGTTTTCCAGTCTTGTGGACAGTGTTGGATAATGAAGAGGTGACATCTAGGCTTTACTCTAACAGGAGTTACAGTGGAGTAGTGTTTTGGGATCTGTCTATGCCCCACACAGCCTAAGATGGTATGTGATTAAGCTGGTCCAGGTTCACATTTGTGTGTATGAACATTACAACTCTGACTAGACTATCAGTTCTATGGAAAAATGACAGCTGGGGTCTTGGACTTGAGGATGAACTGCTTCTATCAGCTATTTCTCCACAATGCTTAATGGACCAAGGAATGGTGTGAGTGACTCAAATGTTCACTCTTGGGAGTTAACGATTTTCACTTCTAGAACTGTTATCTGTTATCTTCACCGGGTGCTTTTAAACAGCGTTAAAAACGTGTGGCCACGTAATTGGTCTTGGATGAGAGCTTGCTCCCCTACTTCCAAGCTGAACACATTCACTCATCTGTTTTAACTCCCTCTATTGTTCTTGTGTAGGCTCTTATTTTTGCATGCTGGTGGTGTCAATGGCAGTTTCACAAGAGGTGCATCGGGATGGTGCTTCCTACCAGGAATCTATTTAATCTACTAATAAGGAGTAAAAGAGGGGAGGTCAGTACTTTCACAAGAATGGGTACTCCATCACCGAGTTATCATGTTGTCCTCCAAAGGATAGCATTTTATTGAGTCCTCATCAGCCTTTCATTTTGCCCACTGAGTGATCGCTCTGTCTTTGAGGTACCATGTAACTTTCACCCTTGGGATGGTGACCCACTGTAGGTCTTCTATTCACTCAGAGTTCTGTGAGGGGGTATCATTTTGTCTACCTTTGGAATCACTGTAAAATCTTCTGTAATTATCTCCCTCAAGGACACTGTCAATCAAAGGAGAGGATGTAGCGTTACAGCCAGGGTTTGAGTCTCAGCACTGATTCAACAGCCTATGATTTTATAAAAATCACGTAATCTTCCCGTGTCTAAAGAAAAGATGAATGCAACCTTGTGTAATGTAACTGGTGCTCATATAAAGCACTTAAATACCTTCAGGTCAAGTTTGTGCTATATAAAACTGCGAAAAAATATAGATCATGAAATTCTACTGGAAACCACAAGCAATCGCATGAGGTAGAGGGAAGATCCTGAATTGGTTAGGCTCATACCTTGCAAACCATTCACTGCAGATACCGATATCTTCCTTCCTTCCAATCATAATCCAATGATAAGAAAGTCTCCTCAGAGGATATATCTCTACTAGCCAAGACCCTGTGTAACATCAACACATTAATGATTCTTTTGTTTTAAACTTTATTTACAAACCTTACATACTTTAACAGACTAGTATCCAGAATAGCTATGTTATAATTATAAATAAGTTAAACCACCTTGCCATATTCTTCTTTGCACGGTGTCAGCAACAAATCCAACAACATTTTACAGCTAATACAATATCAAAGTCAAGCATTTGCAGTTTCATCTTCAGTTTGTACATCCCTATAAACAGAGACCATATACCTTTCAGCCTTGAAGTGCTTCACTACTTTCAGGTATTCCAGCTCCTGACACTTGACAAAAGTTGGTCCTGAAACCGAGGTACAGCTGTTTTCTGATTTAAAAAAAAAATCATTCTAAACACAATCACATTTAAACTAGGTTTCTACTTATTTCTCCCATGCACTTTTCTTCTTGAATTGAATTATATTCTATTGAAGATTGGCTTGACTCAACCAACATCCTTGACAGAAAACTATTATCAAATGTTTCAGATCCCTTTGCTTTGTTCATGTCAAGCATCTTTATTTTCACAAATACATTAAAAAACACTCAATACTACTTTTGATTCATCTGTGTGATTACACCTTCATGCCTGGACAGTGCTTTAAAGTACTGGTCCAATACTTCATAATTTTAGGGCTTGAAGAGGAGCAAGACATTCCAAAATGTCCCTTGCTTCCAACAGTGTGACAGAAAGGACCTTGGTGTGTGAAACCTTCAGTGTATCCCAGTAATTGGGATAAAAGCTTATTTAGGGTCAATAAGCTCAAACTAGGTGTACCTTAACCTAATATAAGCAAATAGTTACTCAATGTAGAAAATCTAAAATGAACTGGTAATATATGTGTGGCCTAGTGCAATTAATTCTGGTCAAGGAATATAGATCAATCATTACTAAATTCACAAAATGTTGTGTCCAGGATACATATTATATCACTAAATTAAATTACTAAAAGTGATGTTCTTATATATGCATAAGAAATAATGATTACATCCATCTTTTGTGGATTGATTAATTTCCCCTAATTTTATACACAGGCCACATGGAAAACGTTCATCCATTTTTGTGGGATATAAAGTCCCATTCTGTGATAGATATAAGTATCTCATCTGTCACATGTTTAGCCTCCTGTGCAAATATGCATGGGCGTTTCTCAAGGTACAGGGCCTGAAATGGGATTTCAAGAAGTAAATTGCATGTCAGGTCCGTTGAAAGCAAATACTGAGGGTGGGTACCCAGTAATCTCACAGAGTTCCCTGCGGTCTGCCTTCTTTTAATCTATAAAGCTCATGTTCATGTGATGTGTGTGGTCTTGCATCATTGTATCTTCCCAGCTTTAAAATGGCTCCACTTGATCCAGGCACAAGTGGTATGATCAGATCAATTTACTCCTCATCCATCTTAACTTGGTCCTCTTGCCACCTTTGCCAGAGAAAACTACCTGCCATTTACTCATGTTTTAAGATTTTGCAAATGTTCAGGCATGATATTTAAATTGGACGTTATATAAAATGGTAGCTATTGGTTTTGAACATGGTTTTGCTATCTTTGTTTGCTTTAATTTTCAGTCATGGATCATCAAGACAACTCTAGAACATCTATATATGCATCTATAAATTGAACTGCCACTTTCACTTGATCTGAAAGTGTTCCAATTTGAATTGGACATTATGCATATCACATAAAACTGCAAACTAAATAAATACATTCTTTGTGGCGGTTCGCACAGAACTTGACAGGAAGAGTAGTGCTGCAAATGTAGTTGTGCTTTTTAGGAGGGGCACAAATACTCTCCATGAAAAAGTCTTACGAAGGGTACTGGATTTGCAGCAATTTCAGAGATGGGATTATTTTGATTGGAGGCACTCTTGGAAGGGGTGAGCACGAGCTCTCCTCTGTGGCTTTTTCCACAATTACTGCTTCACTGGTGCTTCAGTCTCATTCTCAACACCTACGTCTGTTTAGTTTTCAGTAATGTCTAAAAGTACTTCACTTGACATTGCTGCAGTTAGGTCTTTTCAGCTGAATAATACTGCTGGAGGTTTGGACTTTTGCTGTGGGTTTTAGCCATAGTGTCAAGTTTGTTTTCGATTTTTCTAAAATGTGGTGCCATCCACAAAGGTCACACCCAAGCATTCCACCTATTTAGCTGTATCTGTCAGATACAATATGCCCTCCCCCACAAGCAGTACAGTTTTTATCTGAAGTGTGAAAATTCAGGATTGTACGACCTCTCCCACTGCCATGAACTCCAGAGTTTTACAAAAAGCAAATATTATATAGTTATTTTTATTTTGTATCCATAGTTTATGGCTGTCACTGCATACATGGGGAATATAGTGATATTATCCACTCATGTCTCTCTCTATGAATTTTCCTCGGTGTTGCTGAGATTCCTGGGTGCGTGCTGAGCTAGATTCAAATATGCCCAGAGCACCACACCTTAGAGGGACACAGCATTAGGGCCAGGACTACTGTCTACCATGCCCCCTCTGTCTCACTTGACTATCTGGTGGCGGGCGGGCAGTACCTCAGGGCTGCCGCAGCCAATCCTTTAGGGGTTGAGGAGCCACGCCCCAAAACTTTTTGTCCCTCAAGAAGAGTGTCTGTCAGGCTGAGCAAAGGTCAGCCTGACAGACACTCTTCATTTTCAGGTCAGGCAGCCAGGAGCTAGACATGCACTATTTGCACAGGCTCCCAGCTGCCTGAGCTGAACTTTGCTAGGCTGAAGAAGTCACAGCCTTGTGAGCGAGACCTCTTCAGCCTAGCTAGCTAGGTGCCTTGAGGCCCTTCCCCTCATGGCAAGGGGAAACGTCATCGATTGCTTTGGACCTGGGCACTTCAGTTTTAAGCCCTGAAGTGCCCAGGGCCAAAAGTCAATCAGTGACACCTCATCACAGAGTGGGGTGGGGTCAGCAGTCTCACTGACCCAATCCCACTCTGTTACGAGTTGGGACTCCTGACTTTTCTCATTGGCTCACCTTAGGTTAGCCATTGAGGGAAGGCAGCAGTCCCAGTGCTCCTGGGAGCTCCAAGGCAGAGTGTGTGTTTTTTTTTTTAATGAATGTTTGGTGCGTGTGTGCGTGTATGTTTGAATATTTGAGTGTTGTGAATGAATGTGTGTATGTGCGCATGTGTGAATGAATGAGTGAGTGTGCATGTGTGCCTGTGTGTCCCTCTTGCCCCATACCTCCTAAAATTACCAGCTGCACCATCCTCAAGCCGTAACAATTACTATCGCCCGTCTCACGAGCAGTAGGAGGAGTGACATGAATGAGATGTAGACAGCGCAAGTTGTGTGACACTTCTTCCCCTATGATGGCCGGGGCTATTTAGGCCGGGCTGTCCCTGGCCTTCCACATTTTCATCTTGACTATTGTGACAGTGGGGGTGTCTTCCTGGAGCTGGGGAAAGCTTAAGTTTTGACCAATGCCACAAAGTACTGCAGAGGCTCCCGGCCCAACCACACATCAGCGCAACGTTACTTTGCCTCTCCGGGCCCAACAGAGTTATTTCACAAGATTTGGAGTGGCGCATTAGCATTAGCATGGCCCTAACTCGCACTGACGATCCAATGTTAATTTTGTCATGCAGCAGCTCCCAGCCAAGGCTGCATCAGCGCAGCCTCTGGGCCTGACAGAGCTATTTCACAGAGTTTGAAGCACTGCATCAGTGCAGACCTACCTCATTTTGCTCTTATTTCCCTTAAATTTGCTGGCAGTCTTTGGCATGGCCTTACTGATACAGTGTAGATTAAATGTCACGGCATTCTACTTTCCTCCTCATCCGACAGAGAATCTTATTTCATAGTAGTATTCCTATTGTGCAGTTCTTGCACCCCCAAGACAGATAGCGTTGTGCCACAGCATTAGTGTGATTAGTATGCCCTAGCACCTTGTCCTCTCGACCTTTGGTCATCCCTTCTCCCTTCCTAGCTTGAGGCAGCTAAACTTCTACACAGCTACACTCTGTAGCACCAGCACGTGTACTCTGCCCTACACGAGTGACATCCTTTCAGGGGCATGAACACAGACGAGATTGCAGAGGTGAGTGAGCGGCTCTGGACTGGGGATAGCTGGGAGGGTTTATGCATCATTGATTGTGTTTACATGTTTGTAGGTTTGTGCTTGCCCCAATGGAGGAGGATGGCAGCCACAGTGGTTGGTGGGAAAGAGAA
Organism: Pleurodeles waltl; assembly: GCF_031143425.1. Taxonomy (NCBI): domain Eukaryota; kingdom Metazoa; phylum Chordata; class Amphibia; order Caudata; family Salamandridae; genus Pleurodeles; species Pleurodeles waltl. The sequence continues at coordinate 826,155,013 of NC_090450.1, read as the reverse complement.
AGGAGCACAACCCAAGTTGGCTAATCTCTTGAAGCTGGTCCTTGACAAATTGGGCATCTGACTCTGAGCCCAGGCAGGGAACCTTGGTAGCTGACCACTAATGGTGGCCCAATGCCCCACCCCATGCTGTATTCCCTCTAGTACGGAGAAGGTCCAAAAAGAAGGCAGTATGCAGTCTGGATGAGGATGGGCTGGGTTCGGCAGGTCAAGGGGCATTATCTATGGTTCACCCGTTTGGGGTAGCGGGTCCTAGTACTGGCTCATAAGAACACCCTCCAATAGTTGGCCATGCATCTCTGCCATTGCCACAAGTTTCTAATTACATTCCTTCTTCTCTTGCTGTGGCTGCCTCGCTGCCATCAGTCCCACATCCAACAGTCTCTGGTAGTCCGTCTGAGCCCAGCAAGGTGCCTACCATCTTGATGGAGATTAGGCAGACTTGAAGGTTCTTTCCACAGGATCGAAAAAGGGCATCCCCAGACCTGTCTTTGGCAGCTCCATCGGCCCAGACTTCTAGCGAGCAGTCACAGCATGTGACCACAGTGCAGGCCACAATGTCCCTTTCCTTCCAGAGCAAGACACCTCAGCCCAAGGGTTCAGGAAGGATTTGTTTGATGCATCAACTGGGGTGTTCTCTTCAGTGGCTTTCTTACTCTTGTATCTACTAGTATTTGCCGATGAAGTTCCAGAGGACTCTTCTTTGACTTCCCTGCCGTTCTTTCCACTATAGCGGATTTGAAGAAACAGGTCGATACACTCACTATGACATCTGACTAGGCAGGAAAGGGGCAGAATGTGTCACATGTGGTACCAAGGAATCCAGAGCTGCAGCACCAGGTAAAAAAGCTGAAGGGGTGGTTGAGAAGGAGGGCACTTTAGAGGGATTCTGGGTCAAGATTCTTTACTGTCAAAGTTGGGTACGCTAGCATCGCACATACCCTTGGAGGTGAAGGAAAAGATTTGGAAGGGTGATTTTGTTGATGTCTTTTCACTTATTCATGCTGTTGGAATGGTCCTTTTTGCAGGGTCATCCCTAGTCTTTTTGCCTCCTTCGTCCTATTTTTTCTGACCTGTTTTTGTTGGCTTTAGGACTCTGATCACTTTACCACTGCTAAACAGTGCTAAAGTGCATATGCTCTCTGTGTAAACTGTATTGTTGATTGGCTTTCCGTGACTGGCATATTTGATTTATTAGTAAGACCCTAGTAAGGTGCACTAGAGGTACCCAGGGCCTATAAATCAAATGCTACTAGTGATCCTGCAGCACTGGTTGTGCCACCCACCTTAGTAGCCCTGTAAACATGGCTCAGACCTGCCACTGCAGTGTCTGTGAGTGTAGTTTTAAACTGACAATTCGACTTGGCAAGTGTACCCACATGCCAGACCTAAACCCTCCATTTGTATACATGTAGGGAAGCCCTAAGGTAGGCCCTAGGTAGCCCCATGGGCAGGGTGCAGCATATGTTAAAGGTGGGACATGTACTTATGTGTTGTACATGTCCTGGCAGTGAAATACTGCCAAATTAGTTTTTCACTGTTGCAAGGCCAATCTCTCTCATAGGTTAACATGGGAGTTGCTTTTAAATGTTATTAAAGTGCAGATTCCCTTAAGGAGCAGATAGAAATATGGAGTTTAGGGTTTCTAAACTCACAATTTAAAAATACATCTTTTAGTGAAGTTGGTTTTTAGATTGTGTGTTTGAAAATGCCTCTTTTAGAAAGTAAGCATCTTGCTTAAACCATTCTGTGACTCTGCCTGTTTGTGGATTCCCTGTCTGGGTCAGTTTGATAGTTGGGCTGTTTGCACTTCTCTCTAGACAGCTGTACCAAGGGAGCTGGGGGGTAGCCTGTATATCTTGATGAGCCAACTGTGCTAGGAGGGAGGGGAGGAGTGGTCACTTACACTTGAAAGGGCTGTGCCTGCCATCACACAATGCAGTCTACGACCCCCTGGTGTGTTTCTGGGGCCTGGCCTGGGCAAGGCAGGATCCTACAAACAAGAGAGACTTTCCTTTGAAGTTTTCCTACTTCAAAGGCAGAAAGGAGTATTAGAAGAGGTCCCAAAACCCCTGAAAATTAGATCACTTCTGGAATCAAGAGGAACCTCTGCCAAGGAGAAGAGCTTAAGAGATGAGCAGAAGTGCTGCCCTGCCTGCGACTGTGCTTTGTGGAGCTATCCTGCACTTTCTGCTAGACTTTGAGGTATATTCCTGCTTGAGAGGAATCTCCAAGGGCTTGGACTGAGCTTGCCCCCTATTCTGAAGTCTCAGGGACATCAAAGACTTCCCCTACCAGCACCTGGACTCTCTGTTGAGACTCCTGCCCTGACAAGTGGTGCCCTATCCAGTCCCTGGGCCTTTGAAAGGAGAAGCTGGTGCAAATCCAAGAAAGCCGACATCAGACGACTCTGGACCGACGCTGCTGCCAAATCCCATTATGCCGCCTGCAACCGACTCTGTGGTCCTCGCTGGAGTGCGATGACCCTCACATGCCAGACACCGCTGCAGCCCCGCCAAAGTAAGCGACTACGTGGAAGTCACCGCCCCATGGCATGACCGACTACGCCCGAAGTGCGCGGATTCAACGTTTCGCACCGATGCAGCCTCAACTCGACCGCTCCGCAGCAAGGGCCTGATGCCTCGTCGTGACACCTTTGCTCATTCGTCCCGCAGCCCCAGACCCAATGCCATCTAGGATCCAGCAGCAGGGCGTTACCCGACTTTACGCACCAACTTGTTCTCACAGCTTCTAAGGTACTGGCCTGGGGGTCTGCGTGACTCCATACCTAGCTCGATTGCCATCGGATTGTTGGAAACGACTCCGTCACAATGCCGTGTTATCACCTATTCGAAGCACTTTGTGTTTCTAAGCACTATTTTTGAGTTTAATCTTTAAAAATTCATAACTTTACTTGTGTATCTCAGATTTTTGTTGTTTTGGTCTTGTTTATTTAGGTAAAATATTGAATATTTTTCTATATCTGTCTTTTGTCATTTTGTGGCGGTTCGCTGTATTACTGTGTGTGTTGGTACGAATACTTTACACATTGCTTCTGAAGTTAAGCCTGCCTGCTCGTGCCAAGCTACCAAGGGGGGTGAGCGGGGGTTAACTGAGTGTGATTCTCCTTTACCCTGACTAGAGTGAGGGTCCTTGCTGGGACAAGGGGTAACCTGTCTGCCAACCAAAGAAACGTTTTTGGTTGGCTTGACTACCTGTCTTTTCTAACATTGTCAACCAACAAAATGCCCAAACTTATATTTTTGATAGAAGATATTGCTCACCAGACTGTATTGATGTATTGTTGTATTTTGTTAAACAAAATAATGAGAGGTGTTTCTGACATCTAAAATTTGTAATGCCCTTTCTAGCCGCACAGACCACCAGTGCCTGGGCCAGCAGCAGTGCCAGTGCAGCAGATGCGGCGGCAGTTGGAGGGGGAGTCCCAGCAGAGGCTAGGACAGACAGTGCTAAGTCACATTGCTTCCTTATTGACAATAACTAGTATACTCAGTGCAAAGGCATTGCAAAAATCCTGCTTTAAGAGCTACAGTGGGGCTTGAGTTCTTAATGACCTCTTCTATCAGCAACTCAGCAGACAAACGTTTATTATGAATGCTAAAAATGATGGGTTGAGGAAAAACGAAAAAAATGTGGAATGCTAAAGGAAAGGATGAGTGAAAGTGTGTGTGGTTGGGGGAAAGGAAGCATAGGTGGGTGATGGCTGCATGGGTGGGTGAAAGTATGGATGAAAGGGTAAATTTGTGAAAGGATTTCTGGGTGGGTGAAAGGGTTGATGGGTGAAAGCATGCTCGGGGGGATAAAGGGTGGGTGAAATGGTGGATGAGCAAAAGGATGTGTGGGTGGGAAAATGGATAGATTGGTGAAACCTAAGGATGATTGAAAGGTTGGATAGGTGGGTAGACAGATGGATGGATGGATGGATAGATGGATATATGGATGTATGGATTGGAATTGTCGAAGACTTGATGAGAGAATGTAAAGCTTAATTTGTGGGTATCAAAATGTGAACAGAACAATGAAAGGATAACTGGATAATTGCTTTGATGAAGAAACAAGGAAGCTGTTCTGGAGAGGGGTGTGTTCACCTACTTTGCTTTTTCTTAGTTTTTGTCAAAGCTTTAGTTCTAAGTGGGGGTATTTTGCTTTCTGTCTATTCCCTTGACTCATTGTATTTGCTAAGTGAGGCAGATATATATCCCACCCATCATCATTCATCACCTTCCGGCCCATGGCATTTCGCCACCCACGACCTAATTGCTGCATGGTTCAATTCGACACTTGCAGTGTTGGCTGGGCAGTGTGCTGCTGCTTCAGTTAATGTAGCATTTACAAAGTTTTCAATGCATTGCAATTTGCAGACTGACTGTTTCCCTTTCCTCCCAGTGCCCAGTCAGTCACCTCACCTCCTAGTACTTTACTCCTTTATTCCTTCCTATGTTCTGTCCCAGCCTACCAAGAAAATTGAAAAATCCATTCTTGTCATGTGCCACATTTTTCTGCGTGCCACTATATAATTGTAAACAAGAGTTTGCACAGAGCATTGTTTACAATTTGTCTTTTTTTCTTTAATATAGCTACTCCTGTGGGTTCACCACCTACAATGCAGCAGATAGCAGCCTGGCTGTGGCGGCAGAGGTTGGAGGCCATCCAGGCTGAGTACCAATGGCTAGTAGTTCTGGAGGAGGAGGCGGCTGAGGAATTTGATGCTGCCCCCGGGCCCCAGTTCCTCCAGCCAGCGTCTCCAACCTCCCAGCAAGACCATCACCACTACTGCCGGCAGCCCCCGTATACTCAGCAATGCTCCCCCTCTCCCACTCAGACTGCCAATTACAACACCACGTCCTGCTACAGCTGGCGTACCTAAGCCGTCAAATGGCACACCTGGAGGAAAACCAGGAGGAGCTCCACATCTGCATTTTTGTTTTTTTATTTTGGAGGGATGGAGTTTTGTTGTGGGTGCAGAGGGTGGGAATTGGGAAAGGGCTGGGGGCTTGGAGTTTGGACTTTGTTACACTAGTTTTCTTTGGATGTGTTTTTTCGACATTGGTTGGGGATGGGGTGATTTGTTGCGAGGGAAAACGTGGGCCTATTGTGGGTGGGGAGGGTGGGTTTAAAAATAAACTTATATTATTGGAAATGAAGGGAAAATTCTTCTTCTGATACTTTATGCCTGAAGTAGTTTTTTGTGTTTTACCTTTATTTTGCACTGCTGCCTTTTCTCACAGCCTGTGTTTTTAATCTGCTTATCAAAGTGTATACATAGTTTGCTATAGTTGGTGATACCCATGTCCTACTACCCTACGTAACTATATTATTGACCATAAGGGGGGTAGGGTTTGCTGCCATTGCCTATATTGCCTACAGAAAACTAGATAAACAAGGAAAATCAAAGTACTTATCTCTGCAGTAGGAGTTAGTTACTTACTAACTAAATTAGTTCACTTCACTCCATAGTTTTCTTACCTGGAAAGATGGAGCGATGGCTGCTACTGTTCTCAATCTTCCAAAACTCACTGCAGAGTTTCCCAAGGTGCCTTCTTAGTGGTGGTGGTAGTAGTAGGAGGCTAGTGCGCTAACAAGGAAGGCATCACATTCACAACAAGCGAGGTCCCACTCCCACCTAGGTGAGCTTCAAACTGTAGGATTAAGGATTATCCACCAGAGGCAAGTGAAGTGAAAGAAAAACACAGAGTTAGTGGGTTATATATTTATATCATAGTTTACAAAGACTGAGACAGACTATTACCACCATGATACAACAGAGCATACCAGATAATATAACAAAAACTAGCAATAATAACTTTTTCTTCTGAGCAATGGGGAGCATGGGATTTAATTAACACAAAAGTTACAAAATCCTTGAGTCAGGAAAAGTGGATTCACATTCTGAAGTGGACAAGGTTAAGCATTTATGCAACACAAGGCGTGAATGATGATGTTGACAAATTATGTTCTTGAACTTCTAAAATATGGATCCCTTTAATATGCGGGTGGGTAAGTGGGGATGTGTGGGCAATAGCTCAGGTAACAGAAGATCCTGCAGTGAGTTGGTGTCACTTTCACCACATCCTTACCTCCAAGTGTGTGATCTATTTATGGTGCAAATGAAGTCCCAACTCAAAACATCACACATCCTGGGGGAAGAGGGTTAGGGGTTTGATGAATAGATGGGAAAGGGGTTTTGGGGAAAGGTGTGACATAGACAAACATTATACAACAACAATATTCATCATGGCGATGAGCAACATATCATCATCAATCTGTTGTGGAAGGAAATGAAGGAATGAGTCTCACACAGTTCAGTTAAATGCATTGCAAACAGTCCTCCAGCCCCAAAGACCCAAGTTATTAGATATCTAAATGTTCTGTCATCTAGGTTTGAAAAATACAAATTATGGAGGAGTCAAGTGAACCCACCCACTTCTACAAATTATGATTATTAAAAGAAAAATGATACTGTCTTGCCAAATTGGTCAGTGCTTCTGCATTCTTCTCGCAATGTCTGTCACTATTGGGTTCCTGGTTGAACCAGTCCATTAAGGTAAGCAGGAGTGTTATGGAGCTTTCGCCTTTCTTGCTGGAGAAGAGAAAGCATGCAGATTGTAAAATAGAAACCATTTGAAGAGTCAAGGAGAAGGACAGAAGATAAGCTTCATGAGGAGCGTACCAAGAAGACTCTGAGGCAGAGCAAGAACATTTGCTGCTGCAATCATTCATGTCATTATGACTCGGGAGATGAATTAACTGAGAAGTGAGAGCAACTTACAACCAACATGGACAAGGAGTTGCATGCACTGGGCTGATCAGCCTCACAACTGTCATCATAACATTTAGCAAAAGGCTGAGGCCTACTAAGCTCTGTGGACTGGAGAGAGATGCGTTGATTTGGCAAACGCTGCTGAGTGTGTGTGCTGACTCAATTGTGAAACTCCTCTTATGAGGTTGTGGTCGGGGGCTGTTGTTTGTAACTGGAGACAGCCTTACCAATCATCCTCCCCCTCCACCAGTGATATTTAAAGAACAGTGTAATTGCTATGAAGTGCTGGTTCATTTTGATCATGGTCAATCTTTCCATATTTTGAGGGGAGAGACTGGTCCTTTTCACTGTGACAACTGTGCCAGCTGCACTGAACATACACTTAACAGACACACTGGCTACTGGACAAGCCAGATACTTTATTGCCAGCCTGCTGAGCTCTGGCCATTGGTGCGTCTTCTCATACCAGAACACCAATGAGTTTTAATCCTCATCCAGGAACATCCTCTGAATGTTCATTGGTGTTGCCACTTGCTCGACCTCTTTTGCCTTTGCCTCTGCACTGGGCTTGAGACCTGTCCCTTCAAACCAAGCCATTGCAGAGGTTGAGGCCAATTCTTTTATTCCTGTTGTTATGGTTGTTGCTGGTGTTCTTGTTGCTGGTGTTGACTGCTGTGAGACAACAGGATTGCCCTCTCTGGAAGTTGAAGGCGGCACACCAGAACTTCTGCCCAGTAGTGGAACTCTAATTTCCAGGTATTCTTCTGCCAGGTCACTGGCTCGCTCAAAAATCCATGTCTTGTAGTGTGAGATATCCCCTTCTGAAAAAGGAATGAAAGTGACTAGTATTTTGTGTACCATGGATCAAGTACTGAGGCACAGATGTACTCTTTGGACAACATGATGTCTCTTTGCAGCCTTGTATTAACAGTCAAGTGAAGGATTAAGCTCTCAACCAAGTCATGCGCTATTGCATTTTCGTACCCCTGCAAACCTTTGCTAGACCTTCTTAAATTGTCCTATAGCAGATGCAACAACGGGTTTGATTGGCCCATCGTACTTGCTAATTTCCTGTGTGAAAACTTCAAAAGGAAGTAGCATCTGTTTCAGGCATTTGACTAGGCCCCATTTGTCCTCATCTATGGTCATGCTTTTCTCAATTGCATCTCCTCCTGTTTGAATGATATAATCATTGATCAATTTGTACTGCTCAAACAGATGTTGCAACATTGAATAGGTCGAATTCCAACGTGTTGGCACCTCCTGTATGAGTGCTTCAACTTGTACCCTGTTAGCACGTTGAATGACCCACAACTGCTTTCGGGCTTTAAAATAATGGCTGAAAGGAGTGCAGATTCTTCTGCAGATGGTCAATATGTTGCTATGTCTTTTTTGAGAGAAAGTCCTGCACAACCAGGTTGATGCAATGCGCCAAACACAGGACCCTAAAATAACCACCATCTGACATGGCCTTAACTATATTACTGTTATTGTTTATGCCAACAAATCTAATTCTGAGACATCTGGGTCGCAGCCATTAAAATACCTTGCTGTTAAAGGCTTCCATGATGTTTGCAGCTAGATGGGATTTCTCTAAGGTGAACATGGCTGTTGTTGCATGCCTCCGAATGACCTTAAAAGTTTCTTCAGTGCTGAGACCTCCCCACAAAAGAGATCCAGTGTGCAGTGTACAGTGTTACACAGTTGCTTTACGAATAGTTGCTTGGTGGATCTGCTGCAAAGTTTGTTCAACCAGTTGTAGCACATTGTGATGGAGCACTGGAACACCAATTCTGGCAGGGGAAAATAGAATAGTCCTTAAAAACTGAATGCTTGTGTGTGTGCAGCTGTGTGCCTTTGGTAGGTGGGGTTCCAGGGGAAAATGAGTAATGACAAGCCTTAAAAAAGGAATGCTGGTGTGTGACGGGGCTTATGGCAGTCAGGAGGTGGATGCAGGAAAAATAAAAATAATAATATATATTTTGTTTAATGTAAAAAAAAATAAACAAATACAAATAATAATAAAAAAAAAAATGTTTTAAATAACCATAAATGAAAAATATAACGCTAAATAAATAAAACATAAATACATAAAAAAAATGCTGGTGTACTAGGAGACTTTGAGGAACCCATTGGGATTTGGAAGGTAAGGGGGTGCAGGTGAATAATGGAAAAAAAGCTTTGATACACATTGTTCATACATATACCACAATGATCCTCAGGCGAATTAATTAAACTGATATAAAAAAACAGATGCAGGCCTATGGCAAAAGCACACTGACTGCCTACACAAGAATGGCCACCAGCCACATGGTCAAACAATAAGCAAGGAGGCAAAAACAACAAAGGAAACACGCAGGCCTATGGCAAAAGCACACTAGCTGGCTACACAAAATGGATGCTGACCACATGGGCAGACAACAACATCAGCAAGCAAGGAGTCATCGGAGAACAAAGAACACATCCAGACCTATGGCAAAAGCACAATGGCTAGCTAGACAAAATGGACACCAGCCACATGGTCAAACAGCAAGCGAGGAGGCATGGATAACAAAGAACATATGCAGGCCTATGGACACTGACTGCACAAAATGGTCCCCAGCCACATGGCATGGAGAACAAACAAAGAGAAATTTGTGGCATATGGCAAATACACACACTGGCTAGACAAAGTAGGCGTGGTAACAACAATGAAAAAAACACTACCATTAATTCAGCAATGCCAGAAACTAAAATTAAGTGAGATATCTAACTTTTACAACAACACACATCTGCCAAAGGCATCAAAGGCATCAAATATTACCCCACCAAAAACGTATGCTTTTTTCAGAAAAAAAATGTGAAATACAAAATAAAACACTACAATTTTAATTCAATCCAATGTCATCCTGTAAATGAAAAAGGCTAAATGATGTTTTAAAAAAAATATACCTAAGAAGCAGTTGTTTAATGTACCCATGACTAACACTGGCTGGATGGCCTGTGGGCAGACTAGTATACATAGTAAAATAAATGAATAGTGCTATTTTAACAAACGTGGAGAAAACGTACTGAACTGTGCAACCTTTTTCCTTTACAAAAGATTTAAAAAAAAAAAGCAAAATAATAACTAGGCCCCTACTGAAATTCAAGGCAACCCACCACAATCTAATTTAAAAATCTAATAAAAGTACAAATAAATACTGGTGCATGCCCTCTATCAAACAAACAACACTCTTATAGAAAGGTTTTTCAACTTACTTGTGATATCACAAATACAAAGGACCGGATTTAAAATTTGGCGGAGGGGGTTACTCTGTCACAAACATGACTGATATCTCGCCCGCCGTACTATAATTCCATTATATCCTATGGAACTTGCAATACAGCGGACAGGATATATGTCATGTTTGTGACAGAGTAACCCCTCCGCCAAACTCCAAATCAGGCCCTTAGTGCTTACAATCAAATGGAAATGTATGCACTCTTGTGCAGTACTTTTAGAAAAAGGAAAACAAGTTCCAGAAAAGCTGGCACTTATGGAAGGATACATGTAGCCAAACAGAGCGATCCGTAAACAGGGTATAATCCAAGGGAGGGAAAAAGACTACTTCGACACACACACAAAAAAAAAATTCAATAGAAACAAGAAAATAAGAGTCACAAACATCACAAAAGAAAAGGCCAATAGAAAGCAATGGCCAAAGCTAAATTCCAGGTCAGCTTTCAACGTGTCTCAAATAAGTCTTTCCAGCAGGCGGAATAATATATTGTGAGAAACTGTATTATTGGTTGAGAAGGTGAAACCCTACTCAAGGAACAACCACAATCCTTGTCAGAGTGAACCACAAAAAGTCACTAAATAAACCTGTGCTTAACCCGCTAGTAGTTTGGCACAAAAGCAGTTAGGCTTAACTCAGAGGCAACTTGTAAAGTATTTATGCAGCACTCAAACAATAACAAAGTGAAAACACAACAGAAGAAAAATCCCACAAGAATCTAGAAAAATAGAGTACATCTTAATAAATAAAATGACAACAAAATTAAAAAAATCCAATTGTAGAACTGGAGATTTGTAATTTCAAAGTCATAGGTAAAAGTAGCAGCTGCACAAAGCATCAAATGAGGTTATCTGGATGTGCTGGATGGGACCAAGTCACAATTTCAACCTGACTGTGATGGATTGCAGGCCAGGTAGAGGACTGAATTTGGGCACTGGGCAATGTACCTGGTTGTACTTGAACTGAGATGCGAGGTCCTGTGTCGTGCTGCGTCTAGTTATGTCGGTTTCAATAGGGCTGCCGATCAGGAGCTGTGAGTGCTAGGTGGAGTTGTATCGGGCTGCTTCGGTTACGATGAGGCCACCAATCAGGTTCCATGAGATACTGCAATATGAGGTCCTGCATCATGCTATTTTAAGTTGTGTTGAGTTACGTTGCGCTGTGTCAGTTCTGAGGGAACCTACAGTCAGGCCAGGAGGAGAACACTCTGACATCAGTCAAGGGTGCAGGACTTGGGGGGGGAGCTCCTCTTGAGATCAGGACTCACTCCAGCAGGGAACAGGCAGTCCCAGTTGAGTCTGGGAATCTGGGTAGATGCAGGACAGGTCTCTGGTGCTTGATATGTCCCTGTATTTCCAAGCAGGAGGGGAAAGGCAAAACATTTGGAGGTGACCCTACAGAGAGAGCCAGGTCCAACATGATCCTCCTTTAGCCTAAAGCCAGTGTTGATAATCGATATCTTGATAGTCTTGCCTCCTCAGATGATAGAACATGGACAATGGCTCTGTACTGTAGAAACACTTGCCAGTTCTATGCCCTTCTAAACCCAGTTAGCGCCCTGTCAACACTCTGGTGAGAAACTGGACTGGCCCATGGAGAATACATCTCGTCATAAATAGACCCCATCTGTGAGATTTCTAACTTTAATTTACTCACAGTTGCATCTCTGTAGGCGATAGTACCACCATGGCCAACAAAGTGGTGTGGCCCATTCAGCCCCTTGGATCAGACTTCTGTCATCAACCGAAGGAGAATTCTGCCCACAAGGACAACAACCAGCAGAAGCCACAACTGTCAGTGTCAAGAGCCAGGTCCTGGGCCATCCCCTTTCAGGTTGAGACTCCAATCAGAGGTCTTGGGTAGGCCTCACTTTCAGCATTGGGGCTGGCAAGGAATTCTCTAACTGCTCCTGAGGTTTTCCAGACCTCTGAGGTTTGTCACCGTGGGTGGCAGCAGCCCCCAATGTTAGCCACCCTCCTTGCACTCTCCCTCCCACCAGCCAAGGGGTGGGAGCTTGAGACTGGCCACCCAACCCAGGGTCTGAACCTTGATGCTGAGCAGGTGCCTGGCAAGCCTGCCCTTCTAGAGGGGAACCACTACCTTCCTCAAAGGTGGCACACGCTGTGTCGTGCAGCGGTCTGCCTGGTGCAGCTCTCTAGCGACAGCACCAGAAGCACCCCAGGTCAGAAGTAGCCTCAACAGGGTCAGTCTTGGGGTGCTCCATTCTCAGAACTAGAAACCCCGGATCCCCTGGTCCTCCCACTGTGCACTGTCTCCATTTTCTGCCCCTCTATCTCAACCTCCATAGTCTCCTGTTAAGAGTAGTTACACAACAAACCAGAGCTTTCAGGGTGCCTTGGATGGCTGTCCCTCCCAGCTCTTCAATCCCGGATGGTAATTAATTTCTCAGAAAGCATCTGGAGACTAACTATAACCCTCCTCTGATCCACTTCCCCACCCCATTCCAGGGACATCAGAACCATAAGGTGGAAGAAGTCCTGCACATGGGCCTGAGTTTCCCTATACACCTGTCTGGTGTATTGCTCTGATGAAACCAGTCTTTCTACCATCCCAATCAAACTGGCTCAGACATTCCTTAAAGCAGTGACAGGTATCCCAGTAACTGTTACCTGATGGAAATGATGACTTCCACCCTCAGGGAATCATAAGTTTACCCTTGGAATCAACCTCCCAGATAAGGGACGTTAAGACGTGCTCCACCTTCTACTCCTAGGGACTGTCTACTCCTGAAGCCACACTGGCCAGCTCTGTAGAGTTCCAATCAGTGCGAGGTTTGTTGAGGTAGACAGAGTCCCCCTGCTTGTGCCCTAACTGAGAACACTCAAAGCAACACGGTTAGAAATGGGGCACCCTGGGTCACCCCCACCAGAACCTCTTCTCTGTTTATTAAAAGGAGCACGAGAAACAGAGAAGAGGTTCTGGTGGGCGGTGGCCCAGGGCCTTCCCTCCACTCTACTCTGGGGCCTGTCTGTATCTACCTGACTTCCTCTCACTCTGCTGGGGAGACCCTGAACCACCCTTCTTCGTGTAATTCCCTTCTTTTGGACTTTAGTGGTGAGCCTGTGGCCTACCTCCTTTGCAAGCTCCCGAGGGATAGTGAGCTTGTTGTCTATTAAGTGTTGGCATAGCTCTGGAAATCAATGATTGTACCCATGCACTTTGAAAAGCAGATGTACAGCTCCTCATAAGTGTTTACTTCACTACCCTTCACCGAACCATCCAGTGCCTCACTGAAATACTCTACGAAATATACCCATGACTGGTGGGGCAGTTTCTGGCTGTCCCTGAACTTTAGCCTATACTTTTCAGTGATGAGTCCATACTTTTTGATAAGGGTGGCTTACATCAGGAGGGGGTTATATTTCACCCTGTCACCCTTCCCTAGAGCTAACAATAAATCGCTCCCCTCAATACGTATGTGCCTCCACAGACTGGCTCCTCAATCTCCCTCAGGGACCCTCTGCATTTCTAAGGCTACCTCATAGGCTTCAAACCACTTGTCTATGTTGTTCACCCTATAAAGCAATTCATCAGGCCTTCAGGTATGTGGATTCTCCTTTTCTCGTGAGACACAGTGGTTTTGCTACCACCAATGTTGCTGGATCCTGTGCTTTGTTTGACTTTCAACTTACTCTTTAGTGAGCAGAAGAATTTTTCTTTCCTCTGGGGCCAGGTTCTTTTCTCCTAGATCCCGGTTGGCTTCTGCCTTCTACCTTCTCCATTATCATCAGTGAACCACAAAAAGTCACTAAATTAATCTGTCCTTAACCCTCTGGTAGCTTGGCACAAAATCAGGCTTAACTTAGAGGCAATGTATAAAGTTGGCGCAAAATCAGTCAGGCTTAACTTAGAGGCAATGTATAAGGTATTCATGAATCACTCAATCAGTAACAAAGTGAAAACACAACACAGGAAAAATCCCACACCAATCTAGAAAAACAGAGTAAATTTAAATAAATAAAATGATACCAGAATGACAAGACTCCAATCAGTAGAACTGAAGATATGCAATTTTAAAGTCTTAGGCAAGAGTAGCACTAAAAATGGAAAGAGCCAAATGAGTTGATCTGGTCACGTTGGACTGGGACACAGGCACAAGTTCAAGCCTACTGCGATGGAGTGGTGGCTGGGTACAGGATCCGCTTTGGCCCATTGGGCAATGTACCTGGTTGTACTATGACAGAGAGACAAGGTCATTTGTTGCGCTGTGTTGGGTCTGTGGGAGCATATGGTTGGGCCAGGTGGCATTCACTTTGGCCCTGAGGAACCCTTCTTGGGGATCAAGTCTCACACCAGCAGAGGGCAGCAGCAGGGCATGTGCAGGTTCAGTTGAGTATGGGCAGCTGAACAAGAGGGGTGAAAGCAAAAACTTTGTGGGTGACCCTGCAGAGAGAACCAGATCCAACATACATCAAAAAAACAAAGGCATGAGGTGTCAAAGTAACACTCTTCTGGGTGCAGCCAAAGCACATTGTGTTTATTTTAAAGTATGGGTAAGAATAGTTATAACAGACAGCTACTCTGTAAAGTCCCACTAAAAAGTGGTAGGGTTTTCTGTCATGCACGACTGATAGTGTAGCCATGCGCCTTGAAAATTTTCTATGAAAGGAGGTAGGACTTCTGCTTTTAATTCCCGGCTTATACATCATTAGTTTAACAGTGCAGGGAAATATGGGTACCAAAAAAGGTCACAATAGCGGGAAGCTGCGCTTATTGAATTCTAACGTTAGCCTTAGTTTGCTATTTGCAGGACATTCTCTATAAAACTGTGTGATCAATGCAAGTTTTCAAAGTTTCTTGTGTTTGGTTAGGTTGCCTGCCTATTCTAGGACCAACTACTACAGCAATCCTCATGGCAAAGTTCTATGAAATTTCCACCCAAAATACTCACTTGATATTGCCATAGTTTGGTTCCATTAGTATCCGGTACGAACATATTTAGGTGACCTTATCACAGAGGGAAGTGCGGGAATGCATGCAGGATGTAGGTCTCTTGCTTTTGTCAGGGAGTAGCAATCCTTTACAAAACATAAACACAAGGACATCTTATGTTGTAGTCACAGTATTACTTCTGTAGGATATTCAGTGAAGAAAAATATGGTGTGATCCTCAAAAGTCTCACGTTACTGTATTGTTCTGGTTCTTTACTTTTATCTTTGGAGGATTTGTCTTGTGTGCCTTCTTTGTCGTGCCTATTGTACTGTGGAGCAGTATCCATAGTGGGGCCGCAGAGCTCTAACTTGCATGTTGGTTTCAAACAAGGCAGCCAGTAAACACATTACAGGAAGACATGTTGCCTCTGCTGTAATGCACATGCAAAGGACTGTGGTGTGACAGTTGCCTTTCAGTGGGTCCTCACTGACACCATTCCTGACCCATGACACCATTGTCAGACCGGGGCCTTCCCAGCCAGCAGCATCTGTGCCACTCTCAGGTAGGAGCTATCTTTGACATCATCTGTACTGAGGCTACTGGCATGTATGTCAAGTTGTAGAGAAAAATGTTTTGATTGAGTCTAAAAATGTATTTATTTAAAAAAGTCAGTCAAGCACAGAACAGTGAACCAAAGGGATCCCCCAGCATCTGCTGAGGAGTTGAGCTCCAGGAGGCCAAAGTGAAGAACTAATTTACACCCTAATTCAGAAGTTTCTGGAATGGGGGCTCACTAGTAAAAGAATTTTGATACATTTGGTGTTGTATTGTATCACTTATGGTTTATTCCATCGTTCTTGTTTTCCATTTCCTTTTCCTCCCCCTCCTCCTTTCCAGATTCGCTCAACCAGCACTTAAAACCTGGTGGTGAGACTATTCTATAGAAAACCATTTGGCAATTAGATACTGAGCGGTGAATGTGCTAAGAACTATGATAAAGTGCTCTTCTATTTACAGGTTTAGAGCTTACCAGTGTCTTTCCGCCCTTGCCACAAATAGGTCAGGACTGAGGTCATGGGAGCTAGCATAGAACATGTTTGACAGTATCAGTATGCAAGCACCTTTTCTACAAAACAGCACTTGTTTTGGAAAACCTCACCTTTAGTGCAGGAGGTGATTCATGTCTCGGATAGGAGACTGGAACTTCCAATTAAGAGGCTTTAGTATGAACAAGAAAATATGGCTGTTACAGGTTACAATAATCAAGACACAGTACCAAAACCGCACTCCTCACAGCCACAGGTGACATCTGCACCCTCCTCAACCGCGGCAAAACAGCAGCCCTCCTACTCCTGTACCTCTCTGCTGCTTTCAACACTGTCTCCCACACCACCCTCTGCACCAGACTACACAACGCCAGCATCAGCAGCAATGTCCTTGAGTGGATACTGTCCTTCCTCACCGGCTGAACCCAGAGAGTACGGCTCCCACCATTAAACCGGTAGAGATCAGCTGCAGTGTAACCCAGGGCTCCTCCCTGAGCTTCACCCTCTTCAATATCTACATGATACCACTCACTAACATCATCAGACACCATGGTCTCAACATCATCTCCTACGCTGACGACACCCAGCTGATCCTCTCCCTCACAGATGAACCAACAACAGACAATAACAACTTCCACAACTGAATGAAGGCAGTCACCACCTGCATGAAAGAGAGCTGCCTCAAGCTCAACTCTGACAAGACTGAGGTCCTCATCCTGGGCTCCACCCCCTCCACCTAGGATGACTCCTGGTGGCCCACAGCCCTCACCCCCGCCACCACCAACCACATACCCAACCTCTACATCATCCTTGACTCCTCACTCTCTATGGCCCGCCAAGTCAATGCCGTCTCATCATCATGCTTTCACACGCTTTGCCTGCTCTGAAAGATCTTCAGATGGATCCCCATTGAGGCAAGAAGAACAGTCACCCAGGCACTCCTCAACAGCAAACTTGACTACGGCAATGCACTCTATGCCAGCATCACCAAGAAACTTCAAACAAGACTCCAGAAAATCCAGAAAACCTCTACTATACTCATCCTGGACATTCCCCGCCACAACCACATGACCGCACACCAGAGAGACCTCTACTGGCTACTGGTCAACAAAAGAATCACCTTCAAGCTCTTCACACATTCATACAAGGCCCTACACAACATCGGACCTGCCTACCTCAGCCACTGCCTCTCCATCTACACTTTGACCTGACAGCTCTGCTGTGCCCCGCTGGCCTTCACCTCCACCCCTAGTATCTGCAAGAACTCAGCTGGAGAAAGGTCCTTCCCCTACCTCGCAGTGCAGACCTGGAACAGTTTCCTCTCCACCTCAGGCAATCTCCCTCGCTGATCCAGTTCAGGAAGAACCTCAAGATATTGCTCTTCGGCTGATCTGCATTGTTCCCCAGCGCCTTGACACCTGCCGGGTGATAAACCACGCTTTATAATTACCTTATTGTTTGATTGAAGAGATTATGACATTCTGTAGCTCTTGTGCTCTTCTATAGGGTAACCCAAAACATCACTCACCACACAGGTTAAAATTCATTAACCCCTCCCATGCCCGGGATGAGCTGGTCTCATCCAGGGACACGGTTGTCGTATGCCTGGGACGAGACCAGTTCGCCCTGCACCCGGCCCATGTGGGGAGCGCTAGCGCTCCCCGTGGGCCTCCATCCCACCCCCCCCACTCGGGGATGGAAGGGGAATCGCTTCCCCTTCCACCCCCTGACCCCTCCTCGGCAATCTGATGATGTCAGTGTGCTCACAGCGTGCTGACGTCATCAGAAGCTGCAGTGGACATGCTGGAAGCCATTTGCTGCCATCGTGTGGAGAGAAAGGACATCAAAAAGGTGAGTCCTTCTCTTTTTGGGGTTCTGTGGGGAAAAACAGACACAGGGGGGAAGGAAAGAGTTTTTCCTTTCCCCTGTGCCTGTTTTTAATGGATTTCTGCTCCACGATCGTGGTGGAGCAGGAATCCACCACTAGCCACCAGGGATTTTGTGTGTGTTTATTTTGGGGAGCGACCCCTTGGGCAAGGGTCGCTCCCCTGAGGGAAATGAAAAATCCATACCCCCCCCCCAGGGGGGCAGCACGGCCATTTTTTTGGCCCATCTGCCCCCAGGGGATCAAAACCCACTAGGAACCAGGGATTTAATTTTTATTACGTCTTTGGGCAGCGACCCCTTAGGCAAGGGTTGCTGCCCCAGTGGCAATATTTTTTATATGTTTCACCCCCCTCCCTGGGGGTAGATAGGCCATGTTTTTGGCCGATCTCACCCCCGGGGTGGCCGAAACCCACTAGGCCCCAGGGATTGGGTGTTCTGTGTGTGTGTTTTGTGCCTTGGGGGCACCCCATGGGCAAGGGTCGCCCACCCAGAGGGGAGAAATTAGTGTTGGCCATTTCTGCCCCCCTTTGGGGGCAGATGGGCCTATTTCTTTTCGGCCCATCTGCCCCCAAGGAGGACAGAAACCATCAATACGCCAGGGATTTTTTGTCCCCCTTTTGTTTTTTGTGTTGGGGGCACCCCCTTTGGCAAGGGTCGCCCCCCCAAAGGAGGCACAGAGCTGTTGCCTATTTCTGCCCCTCTTCGGGGCAGATCGGTCTATTTTTTTATGCCCATCTGCCCCCAAGGGGGGCAGAATCCATTTAGGGATCCTGTGTGTGTGTGTGAATTGTGTGTGGGGGGCGGCCCCTTTGGCAAGGGTCAACCCCCAAAGGGGGCACGTTACTGATGGCCATTTCTGCCCCCAAGACGTCAGGGATTTTTCTTTTGTTCCCCTTAGTTTTTTGTGTGCTGGAGGCGCCCCCCCCGAAGGGGGTACAGAGCTGTTGGGCATTTCTGCCCCCCTTGGGGGCAGATCGGCCTATTTCTAATCCACTTAGGCACCAGGGATCTTGTGTGTGTGTGTTTTGTGTGGGGGGAGGCCCCTTTGTCAAGGGTCACCCTCAAAGGGGGGCACATTACTGATGGCCATTTCTGCCCCCCTTGGGGGCAGATTGACCTATTTTCTTTAGGCCCATCTGCCCCCAAGGGGGGCAGAAGCCACTTAGGCACCAGGGACAATTTCTAAGTTCTTGGTGTCAGGTGTTTGTCAACTGGCGAAGTATTTGTATTTGTGATTATAACAGTTTATTTCTTCTTTTTGTTCTAGTTCAAAGCTTGTGCTTCCTTTGCTTTGGATCCTTGCGTTTTGGCAGTAGTTGTCCTGCGGTTTGCATAGTTGCATGTTTTAGGTAAGTAAAAGCAATTTACTCCAAAGGAGTTGTTGACATGCATGAATTACATGTTTGTAGGTGGTGTACTAAATGCAGGATTGTGTGTGAAATTTTCCTTAGATTTGTGCGCAATGATATTTGTGTTGTCATATGTCTAATTTGCTTTTTTCTTTTTTCTTTTTAGTTGGCGATTGCTGTGTCTGTGCAGAGTAGTTGCTGGTGAGCAGCTTTTTCAGGCAAGTGAGTGGTATAGTTTTTAGTACATAACTCTTTGTGATAAAGCTACACTTTGTTTATTACTTATTTTAGACAGTGCTGGTTGTTGTTGGCAATCCATTTGTTGTTAGAAAGAATCATGGCTAGCCGCAGAATGACCGGCCAGCAGGCTGTTGGCATGCTTTTTGAGTCGTCTTCTGACCATGATTATGAGACTGACTCTGCATCTGAGGCAGAGGAGGAAGTGAGAGATTCTGGCAGTGAGATTTCTGTTCAAGAGGATTCTTCTGATGAGGAAGCCACTCATAGTGCAGATGAAGGGCCTGTTTTAGAGGAGGACATTGATGTGCCAAGAGTGCAGCAGCCTGGGCTGAAGGGTTTCCAATTAGAAGACCTGACACCTGGATTGTCCCAAACATGGAGCAGCCACAGTTACCGGCATTTACTGGTCTCACAGGGTGTAGAGTCAATACGGAAAACTTTTTGCTTGTCTATTTCTTTCACCTGTTTATGGACGATGTATTTTTGGAAGAGATTGTTGAGCAGACTAATTTGTATGCGGAGCAATATTTGAGGGACAACGCT
The DNA here is from genome assembly GCF_031143425.1 of Pleurodeles waltl. Classification (NCBI taxonomy): domain Eukaryota; kingdom Metazoa; phylum Chordata; class Amphibia; order Caudata; family Salamandridae; genus Pleurodeles; species Pleurodeles waltl. The sequence continues at coordinate 826,135,017 of NC_090450.1, read as the reverse complement.
ACCAGACTTAGGCCTCAGTCTAGAGCTACTCAGTGGGTTCCCACATATCTGGAAGAGAGGAAAAAGGTTTTAGGTTTGACTTTTTTGATGGGGTTGATAAGGAAGCTGTCACTGGCTTCTTATTGGTCTACTAGTCCCTTGATGGCAACAGCTGTATTTCCTGCAACTATGACTCGTAATCGCTATTTGCTTCTTCTTCATATGCTGCATTTTGTAGACAATGCTTTAGCCTTTCCATGAGATCACCCTGATTGTGACCGTCTTTTTAAGATTAGGCCTGTCCTTGATCATGTTGTCGATCGGCTTGCAGAGGTGTATGTTCCAGGCAAAGAGATATGTGTGGATGAGTCTTTGGTCCTGTTCAAGGGGCGTTTTGTTTTTAAGCAGTACATTCCTAGCAAGAGGGCACGGTATGGAATTAAATTGTATATGCTGTCAGAAAGTAGTAAAGGATACATGTATAATTTCCAGGTCTACACTGGTAGGGATTCCAGTATTGACCCTCTCTGTTCGCCCACTTTTGGAGTTAGCGCGAAAATAGTGTGGGACTTGTTAGACGACTGTTTAACAAAGGTCACCATTTGTACATAGATCATTTCTACACTGGAGTGCAGTTGTTCAAGGAGTTGTTTAGAGTGGACACTGTTCCAACCGGAAAGGCTATCCAAGAGAGCTTGTCTGTAAAAAACTTGAGAGGGGACAGTGCAGTGCCCTGCGGAATAATGAGCTGCTAGCTCTGAAATTTTCAGACAGGAGGGATGTGTACCATCCATGATGAGAGTACTTCCCCTGTGACTGTTTGGGGTCAGGTTGCTGAAGTGCCAAACCTGCATGCATTTTGGACTACAATTAGCACATGGGTGGTGTTGATAGAGTAGATCAGAGGTTGCAGCCTTACACTGCTCTTCATAAATCTAACGTGTGGTATAAAAAGTTGGCTCTACATTTATTTCATTTGGCAACTTTTAATGATTTTATTGTGTTCAAGGATTGTTCACCTGGGTCAAGGATGCAATTTGTTAAATTTCAGGAGTCAGTGATAGAGAGCCTTATTGTGGTGGAACAGGGAAGAGTTCCTAGAGTTGCAGTGGTGGAGGATGTGGCTAGATTGAAAGATCGCAACTATCCAGATCACATTCCTCCCACTCCCAAAAAAGACTTGCCCACTAAGAAATGTAGAGTATGTGCCCAAAGAGGTATCTGGAGGGAGAGCCGGATGTACTGCCCCGATTGCCCTTCAAAACCTGGGCTGTGTGTGGCCGGTTGTTTCAGGAGTTATCACACCCAAAAAGATTTTGGGACATACCGTGAGCGTAAACTGCCTGTTTTATATTTTCAGATGTTCAGTTTCACATTTCTGTCATGTTTTCAGTTAGAGCTTTTGTGTTTGTAGCTTTGTACTTATTTTAAAATTAGTTAGTGGTTTCTTTATTGTTTATAAACAAAGAAAAAGTGATGGCGGTGTGCATGGGGTGTCGCTTGGTTGGTGGTGTGCGTGGGGTGGCGCTTGGCTGGCGGTGTGCATGGGGTAGCGCTTGGCTGGTTGTGTACGTGGAGTGGCGCTTGGCTGGCGGTGTGTGTGGAGTGACGCTTGGCTGGCGGTGCCAGCCAAATATCAGTCCACACACTCTCATCAGCTAGTGTGTTTGCTGTATCAGGCATGTGGGAGTATGTAAGTGATGGGCCCTTGAGTGGCGCTGTCTGTCAATGGGAGTGTTGTAATGTGCTGGGCCCAGGGCTGACGGTGTGAATGGTCTTGTGCATGTCATGTATCAAAGGTGTGTGAATGCACTGTAAAACGGTTGGTGCCTTGATACAGCTTTACAGCTCACGAGCTGTGAGTTATTGGATCAGTTTTTTGGCCTTTCAGTTATTAACAGTGCATTTCATTTTTGTGAAATGTCTTGTTAATAAAATTTGATCTACAGAACCATCACTCACCCTTGTGCCAAATGCAACCAGTATGTGTGGTAAAAATGACAAAACCTGCTCCGCTGTAATCAGGCATCGCAGCACACCTGTGACACGCTAGGTGTCTCAGGTGGGACCCCGATGACGAAGCATGCCACCAACTTGGTTGGTGGGTGAGGGGTCTTTTTAACATAACCTAAGTGCATTTCTTTTCACAATTTTTAGTGTTTGGAACATCATAGAAGTACGTGAATACATCAAAGTGATATATTACAAAACTACCTGTGTTTGGGGGGAAGAGGGCACCTATGTTTTTGGTCCCGGGTACGGCCTTCATATAGGGAAACCAACCAAACCCAGACATTTTTTAAAACTAGACACCCAAAGGAGTCCAGGGAGGTGTGGCTTGTGTGGATCCCCCAACATTTTCTTACCCAGATTCCTCTGCAAACCTCACAATTCGGTTAAAAAAGCATATTTTCCTGACTTTTCTTTGTAGGATTACCGATCCAGTACAAAATTCCTACTCCCCAGCCTCCCCCTCAGTCTCCCAAGTAAAATGATACCTCACTTGTGTGGGTCCCCAAAGCAGAGTCAGCCTAAAGATGTATTAAAGAAAAATATGTGCTTATCAACCTTCTGTGCTATCCCTTCAATCTGCACAGGTTTTTTGCATTTTTGTGTTGCAGGCACCTGGGCCCCCACACAAGTGAGATATCATTTTTATCGGGAGACTTGGGGGAGCACTGGATGGAAGGAAATTTGTGACTCCTCTCAGGTTCCAGAACTTTCTGTCACAGAAATGTGAAGAAAAAGTGTTATTTTAGCTAAATGTTGACGTTTGCAATGGATTCTGGGTAGGAAAACACTGGGGGATCAACACAAGCTGTATCTCCCTGGACTCCATCGGATGTCTAGTTTTAATAAATATTTGGGGTTGGCATGTTTCCCTATATGGCTACTGAACCCAGGACCAAGAACGCAGGTGCCCCCACCAAAAAAAAAAAAGTTTTGTTTATAATAATTTTGATGTGTCCACGTGGTGTTTTGGGCCATTTCCTGTCGCAGGCACAAGGCCTACCCACACAAGTGAGGTATCATTTTTATCGAGATACTTGGGGGAACGCTTGGTGGAAGGAAATTTGTGGCTCCTCTCAGATTTCAGAAATTTCTGTCAATGAAAAATGAAGAAAACGTGTTTTTTTAGCCACATTTTGAGGTTTGCAAAGGATTCTGGGTAACAGAACCTGGTGAGAGCCCCACAAGTCACCCCATCTTGGATTCCCCTGGGTGTCTAGTTTTCACAAATGCACAGGTTTGGTAGGTTTCCCTAGGTGCCGGCTGAGCTAGAGGCCAAAATCCACAGTTAGGCACTTTGCAAAAAACAGCTCTGTTTTCTTTGGGAAAATGTGATGTGTCCACGTTGTGTTTTGGGGCATATCCTGTCGCTGGCACTATGCCTACCCACACAAGTGAGGTATCATTTCTATCGGAAGACTTGGGGGAACGTTGTGTGGAAGGAAATTTGCGTTTCTCCTCAGATTCCAGAACTTTCTATCACCGAAATGTGAGGAGAAAGTGATTCTTTAGCCAAATTTTGACGTTTGCAATGGATTCTGGGTAACAGAACCTGGTGAGAGCCCCACAAGTCACCCCATCTTGAATTCCCCTAGGAGTCCAGTTTTAAAAAATTAACAGGTTTGGTAGGTTTCCCTAGGCGCCGGCTGAGCTAGAGGCCAAAATCCACAGGTAGGCACTTTGCAAAAAACAGCTCTGTTTTCTTTGGGAAAATCTGATGTGTCCACTTTGTGTTTTGGGGCATTTCCTGTCGAGGGCACCATGCCTACCCACACAAGTGAAGTATCATTTTTATCGGGACACTTCGAGAAACGCTGTGTGGAAGGAAATTTGTGGCTCCTCTCAGATTCCAGAACTTTCTATCACCGAAATGTGAGGAGAAAGTGTTTTTTAGCCAACTTTTGAGGTTTGCAAAGGATTCTGGGTAACAGCACCTGGTGAGAGTTCCACAAGTCACCCCATTGTGGATTCCCCTCACTATCCAGTTTTCACAAATGCACAGGTTTGGTAGGATTCCCTAGGTGCTGGCTGAGATAGAGGCCAAAATCCACAGGTAGGCATTTTGCAAAAAACAGCTCTGTTTTCTTTGGGAAAATTTGATGTGTCCACGTTGTGTTTTGGGGCATTTCCTGTCACGGGCACTAGGCCTACCCACACAAGTGAGGTACCATTTGTATCGGGAGACTTGGGGGAACGCTGTGTGGAAGGAAATTTTTGTCTCCTCTCAGATTCCAGAACTTTCTATCACCGAAATGTGAGGAGAAAGTGATTTTTTAGCCATATTTTGACGTCTGCAATGGATTCTGGGTAACAGAGCCTGGTGAGAGCCCCACAAGTCACCCCATCTTGGATTCCCCTAGGAGTCTAGTTTTAAAAAATACACAGGTTTGGTAGGTTTCCCTAAGTGCCGGCTCAGCTAGAGGCCAAAATCCAAAGGTAGGCACTTTGCAAAAGACAGCTCTGTTTCCTTTGGGAAAATCTGATGTGTCCACTTTGTGTTATGGGACATTTCCTGTCCCGGGCATCATGCCTACCCACACAAATGAGGTATCATTTTTCTTTCGGGAGACTTGGGGAAATGCTGGGTGAAGGGAAATTTTTGGCTCCTCTCAGATTCCAGAACTTTCTGTCACCGAAATGTGAGGCGAAAGTGTTTTTTTAGCCACATTTTGAGGTTTGCAAAGGATTCTGGGTAACAGAACCTGGTGAGAGCCCCAATAGTCACCCCATCTTGGATTCCCCTCAGAGTCCAGTTTTCACAAATGCACAGGTTTGGTAGGATTCCTAGGTGCCGGCTCAGATAGAGGCCAAAATCCACAGGTAGGTATTTTGCAAAAAACAGCTCTGTTTTCTTTGGGAAAATGTGATGTGTCCACGTTGTGTTTTGGGGCATTTCCTGTCGCGGGCACTAGGCCTACCCATACAAGTGAGGTATCATTTTTATCGGGAGATTTGGTGGAACACTGGGTGGAAGGGAATTTGTGGCTCCTCTCAGATTCCAGAACTTTCTGTCACCAAAATGTGAGGAAAAAGTGTTTTTATAGCCACATTTTCAGGTTTGTAAAGGATTCTGGGTAACAGAACCTGGTGAGAGCCCCACAAGTCACCCCATCTTGGATTCCCCTAGATCTCTTGTTTAAAGAAATGCACAGGTTTGGTAGGTGTCCCTAGGTGCCGGCTGAGCTAGAGGCCAAAATCCACAGCTAGGCACTTTGTAAAAAACAGTTCTGTTTTCTTTGGGAAAAAGTGATATGTCCACTTTGTGTTTTTGGGCATTTCCTGTCGCTGGCACTATGCCTACCCACACAAGTGAGGTATCATTTCTATCGGAAGACTTGGGGGAACGTTGTGTGGAAGGAAATTCGCGGTTCTCCTCAGATTCCAGAACTTTCTATCCCCGAAATGTGAGGAGAAAGTGTTTTTTAGTCAACTTTTGAGGTTTGCAAAGGATTCTGGGTAACAGAACCTGGTGAGAGTTCCACAAGTCACCCCATCGTGGATTCCCCTCACTATCCAGTTTTCACAAATGCACAGGTTTGGTAGGATTCCCTAGGTGCCGGCTGAGATAGAGGCCAAACTCCACAGGTAGGCATTTTGCAAAAAACAGCTCTGTTTTCTTTGGGAAAATTTGATGTGTCCACGTTGTGTTTTGGGGCATTTCCTGTCACGGGCACTAGGCCTACCCACACAAGTGATGTACCATTTGTATCGGGAGACTTGGGGGAACGCTGTGTGGAAGGAAATTTGTGGTTCCTCTCAGATTCCAGAACTTTCTATCACCGAAATGGGAGGAGAAAGTGTTTTTTTAGCCACATTTTGAGGTTTGCAAAGGATTCTGGGTAACAGAACCTGGTGAGAGCCTCACAAGTCACCCCATCTTGGATTCCCCTAGGTGTCTAGTTTTCACAAATGCACATGTTTGGTAGGATTCCTAGGTGCCGGCTGAGATAGAGGCCAGAATCCACAGGTAGGCATTTTGCAAAAAACAGCTCTGTTTTCTTTGGGAAATGTGATGTGTCCACGTTGTGTTTTGGGGCATTTCCTGTTGCGGGCACTAGGCCTCCCCACACAAGTGAGGTATCATTTGTATCGGGAGATTTGGTGGAACACTGGGTGGAAGGGAATCTGTGGCTCCTCACAGATTCCAGAACTTTCTGTCACCGAAATGTGAGGAAAAAGTGTTTTTATAGCCACATTTTCAGGTTTGTAAAGGATTCTGGGTAACAGAACCTGGTGAGAGCCCCACAAGTCACCCCATCTTGGATTCCCCTAGATGTCTTGTTTAAAGAAATGCACAGGTTTGGTAGGTTTCCCTAGGTGCCGGCTGAGCTAGAGGCCAAAATCCACAGCTAGGCACTTTGCAAAAAACAGCTCTGTTTTCTTTGGGAAAAAGTGATGTGTCCACGTTGTGTTTTGGGGCATTTCCTGTCACTGGCACTATGCCTACCCACACAAATGAGGTATCATTTCTATCGGAAGACTTGGGGGAACGTTGTGTGGAAGGACGTTCGCGGTTCTCCTCAGATTCCAGAACTTTCTATCACCGAAATGTAAGGAGAAAGTGATTTTTTTAGCCAAATTTTGACGTTTGCAATGGATTCTGGGTAAGAGAGCCTGGTGAGAGCCCCACAAGTCACCCCATCTTGGATTCCCCTAGAAGTCTAGTTTTAAAAAATGCACAGGTTTGGTAGGTTTCCCTATGTGCAGGCTGAGTTAGAGGCCAAAATCTACAGGTAGGCACTTTGCAAAAGACAGCTCTGTTTTCTTTGTGAAAATCTAATGTGTCCACTTTGTGTTTTGGGACATTTCCTGTCCCGGGCACCATGCCTACCCACACAAGTGAGGTATCATTTTTTTCGGGACACTTGGGGAAATGCTGGGTGGAAGGAAATTTTTGTCTCCTCTCAGATTCCAGAACTTTCTGTCATCGAAATGTGGGGAGAAAGTGTTTTTTAACCCACATTTTGAGGTTTGCAAAGGATTCTGGGTAACAGAACCTGGTGAGAGCCCCAAAAGTCACCCCATCCTGGATTCTCCTCAGTGTCCAGTTTTCACACATGCACAGGTTTGGTAGGATTCCTAGGTGCCGGCTGAGATAGAGGCCAAAATCCACAGGTAGGCATTTTGCAAAAAACAGCTGTTTTCTTTGGGAAAATGTGATGTGTCCACGTTGTGTTTTGGGTCATTTCCTGTCGTGGGCACTAGGCCTACCCACACAAGTGAGGTATCATTTTTATCGGGAGATTTGGTGGAATGCTGGGTGGAAGGGAATTTGTGGCTCCTCTCAGATTACAGAACTTTCTGTCACCGAAATGTGAGGAAAAAGTGTTTTTCTAGACACATTTTCAGGTTTGTAAAGGATTCTGGGTAACAGAACCTGGTGAGAGCCCCACAAGTCACCCCATCTTGGATTCCCCTAGATGTCTTGTTTAAAGAAATGCACAGGTTTGGTAGGTTTCCCTAGGTGCCAGCTGAGCTAGAGGCCAAAATCCACAGCTAGGCACTTTGCAAAAAACAGCTCTGTTTTCTTTGGGAAAATGTGATGTGTCCACGTTGTGTTTTGGGGCATTTCCTGTCGTGGGCACTATGCCTACCCACACAAGTAAGGTATAATTTCTATCGGAAGACTTGGGGGAACGTTGTGTGGAAGGAAATTCGCGGTTCCTCTTAGATTCCAGAACTTTCTATCACCGAAATTTGAGGAGAAAGTGATTTTTTAGCCACATTTTGAGGTTTGCTAAGGATTCTGGGTAACAGAACCTAGTGAGAGCCCCAAAAGTCACCCCATCTTGGATTCCCCTAGATGTCTTGTTTAAAGAAATGCACAGGTTTGGTAGGATTCCTAGGTGCCGGCTGAGATAGAGGCCAAAATCCACAGGAAGGCATTTTGCAAAAAACAGCTCTGTTTTCTTTGGGAAAATTTGATGTGTCCACGTTGTGTTTTGGGGCATTTCCTGTCACGGGCACTAGGCCTACCCACACAAGTGAGGTATCATTTGTATCGGGAGACTTGCGGGAACGCTGTGTGGAAGGAAATTTGTGGTTCCTCTCAGATTCCAGAACTTTCTATCACCGAAATGGGAGGAGAAAGTGTTTTTTTAGCCAAATTTTGAGGTTTGCAAAGGATTCTGGGTACAGAACCTGGTGAGAGCCTCACAAGTCACCCCATCTTGGATTCCCCTAGGTGTCTAGTTTTCACAAATGCACATGTTTGGTAGGATTCCTAGGTGCCGGCAGAGATAGAGGCCAAAATCCACAGGTAGGCATTTTGCAAAGAACAGCTCTGTTTTCTTTGGGAAATGTGATGTGTCCACGTTGTGTTTTGGGGCATTTCCTGTCGCGGGCACTATGCCTACCCACACAAGTGAGGTATAATTTCTATCGGAAGACTTGGGGGAATGATGTGTGGAAGGAAATTCACGGTTCCTCTTAGATTCCAGAACTTTCTATCACCGAAATGTGAGGAGAAAGTGATTTTTTAGCCACATTTTGACGTCTGCAATGGATTCTGGGTAACAGAGCCTGGTGAGAGCCCCACAAGTCACCCCATCTTGGATTCCCCTAGGAGTCTAGTTTTTACAAATGCACAGGTTTGGTAGGTTTCCCTAGGTGCCGGCTGAGATAGAGGCCAAAATCCACAGGTAGGCATTTTGCAAAAAACAGCTCTGTTTTCTTTGGGAAAATGTGATGTGTCCACGTTGTGTTTTGGGTCATTTCCTGTCGTGGGCACTAGGCCTACCCACACAAGTGAGGTATCATTTTTATCGGGAGATTTGGTGGAATGCTGGGTGTAAGGGAATTTGTGGCTCCTCTCAGATTACAGAACTTTCTGTCACCGAAATGTGAGGAAAAAGTGTTTTTCTAGACACATTTTCAGGTTTGTAAAGGATTCTGGGTAACAGAACCTGGTGAGAGCCCCACAAGTCACCCCATCTTGGATTCCCCTAGATGTCTTGTTTAAAGAAATGCACAGGTTTGGTAGGTTTCCCTAGGTGCCAGCTGAGCTAGAGGCCAAAATCCACAGCTAGGCACTTTGCAAAAAACAGCTCTGTTTTCTTTGGGAAAATGTGATGTGTCCACGTTGTGTTTTGGGGCATTTCCTGTTGTGGGCACTATGCCTACCCACACAAGTGAGGTATAATTTCTATCGGAAGACTTGGGGGAACGTTGTGTGGAAGGAAATTCGCTGTTCCTCTTAGATTCCAGAACTTTCTATCACCGAAATTTGAGGAGAGAGTGATTTTTTAGCCACATTTTGAGGTTTGATAAGGATTCTGGGTAACAGAACCTGGTGAGAGCCCCAAAAGTCACCCCATCTTGGATTCCCCTCAGTGTCCAGTTTTCACAAATGCACAGGTTTGGTAGGATTCCTAGGTGCCGGCTGAGATAGAGGCCAAAATCCACAGTTAGGCATTTTGCAAAAAACAGCTCTGTTTTCTTTGGGAAAATGTGATGTGTTCACGTTGTGTTTTGGGGCATTTCCTGTCGCGGGCACTAGGCCTACCCACACAAGTGAGGTACCATTTGTATCGGGAGACTTGGGGGAACGCTGTGTGGAAGGAAATTTGTGGTTCCTCTCAGATTCCAGAACTTTCTATCACCGAAATGGGAGGAGAAAGTGTTTTTTTAGCCAAATTTTGAGGTTTGCAAAGGATTCTGGGTAACAGAACCTGGTGAGAGCCTCACAAGTCACCCCATCTTGGATTCCCCTAGGTGTCTAGTTTTCACAAATGCACATGTTTGGTAGGATTCCTAGGTGCCGGCTGAGATAGAGGCCAAAATCCACAGGTAGGCATTTTGCAAAAAACAGCTCTGTTTTCTTTGGGAAATGTGATGTGTCCACGTTGTGTTTTGGGGCATTTCCTGTCGCGGGCACTAGGCCTCCCCACACAAGTGAGGTATCATTTGTATCGGGAGATTTGGTGGAACACTGGGTGGAAGGGAATCTGTGGCTCCTCACAGATTCCAGAACTTTCTGTCACCGAAATGTGAGGAAAAAGTGTTTTTATAGCCACATTTTCAGGTTTGTAAAGGATTCTGGGTAACAGAACCTGGTGAGAGCCCCACAAGTCACCCCATCTTGGATTCCCCTAGATGTCTTGTTTAAAGAAATGCACAGGTTTGGTAGGTTTCCCTAGGTGCCGGCTGAGCTAGAGGCCAAAATCCACAGCTAGGCACTTTGCAAAAAACAGCTCTGTTTTCTTTGGGAAAAAGTGATGTGTCCACGTTGTGTTTTGGGGCATTTCCTGTCGCTGGCACTATGCCTACCCACACAAGTGAGGTATCATTTCTATCGGAAGACTTGGGGGAACGTTGTGTGGAAGGAGGTTCACGGTTCTCCTCAGATTCCAGAACTTTCTATCACCGAAATGTAAGGAGAAAGTGATTTTTTTAGCCAAATTTTGACGTTTGCAATGGATTCTGGGTAAGAGAGCCTGGTGAGAGCCCCACTAGTCACCCCATCTTGGATTCCCCTAGAAATCTAGTTTTAAAAAATGCACAGGTTTGGTAGGTTTCCCTATGTGCCGGGTGAGTTAGAGGCCAAAATCTACAGGTAGGCACTTTGCAAAAGACAGCTCTGTTTTCTTTGTGAAAATCTAATGTGTCCACTTTGTGTTTTGGGACATTTCCTGTCCCGGGCACCATGCCTACCCACACAAGTGAGGTATCATTTTTTTCGGGACACTTGGGGAAATGCTGGGTGGAAGGAAATTTTTGTCTCCTCTCAGATTCCAGAACTTTCTGTCACCGAAATGTGGGGAGAAAGTGTTTTTTAACCCACATTTTGAGGTTTGCAAAGGATTCTGGGTAACAGAACCTGGTGAGAGCCCCAAAAGTCACCCCATCTTGGATTCTCCTCAGTGTCCAGTTTTCACACATGCACAGGTTTGGTAGGATTCCTAGGTGCCGGCTGAGATAGAGGCCAAAATCCACAGGTAGGCATTTTGCAAAAAACAGCTCTGTTTTCTTTGGGAAAATGTGATGTGTCCACGTTGTGTTTTGGGTCATTTCCTGTCGTGGGCACTAGGCCTACCCACACAAGTGAGGTATCATTTTTATCGGGAGATTTGGTGGAATGCTGGGTGGAAGGGAATTTGTGGCTCCTCTCAGATTACAGAACTTTCTGTCACCGAAATGTGAGGAAAAAGTGTTTTTCTAGACACATTTTCAGGTTTGTAAAGGATTCTGGGTAACAGAACCTGGTGAGAGCCCCACAAGTCACCCCATCTTGGATTCCCCTAGATGTCTTGTTTAAAGAAATGCACAGGTTTGGTAGGTTTCCCTAGGTGCCAGCTGAGCTAGAGGCCAAAATCCACAGCTAGGCACTTTGCAAAAAACAGCTCTGTTTTCTTTGGGAAAATGTGATGTGTCCACGTTGTGTTTTGGGGCATTTCCTGTCGTGGGCACTATGCCTACCCACACAAGTGAGGTATAATTTCTATCGGAAGACTTGGGGGAACGTTGTGTGGAAGGAAATTCGCGGTTCCTCTTAGATTCCAGAACTTTCTATCACCGAAATTTGAGGAGAAAGTGATTTTTTAGCCACATTTTGAGGTTTGCTAAGGATTCTGGGTAACAGAACCTGGTGAGAGACCCAAAAGTCACCCCATCTTGGATTCCCCTCAGTGTCCAGTTTTCACAAATGCACAGGTTTGGTAGGATTCCTAGGTGCCGGCTGAGATAGAGGCCAAAATCCACAGGAAGGCATTTTGCAAAAAACAGCTCTGTTTTCTTTGGGAAAATTTGATGTGTCCACGTTGTGTTTTGGGGCATTTCCTGTCACGGGCACTAGGCCTACCCACACAAGTGAGGTATCATTTGTATCGGGAGACTTGGGGGAACGCTGTGTGGAAGGAAATTTGTGGTTCCTCTCAGATTCCAGAACTTTCTATCACCGAAATGGGAGGAGAAAGTGTTGTTTTAGCCAAATTTTGAGGTTTGCAAAGGATTCTGGGTAACAGAACCTGGTGAGAGCCTCACAAGTCACCCCATCTTGGATTCCCCTAGGTGTCTAGTTTTCACAAATGCACATGTTTGGTAGGATTCCTAGGTGCCGGCTGAGATAGAGGCCAAAATCCACAGGTAGGCATTTTGCAAAAAACAGCTCTGTTTTCTTTGGGAAATGTGATGTGTCCACGTTGTGTTTTGGGGCATTTCCTGTCGCGGGCACTATGCCTACCCACACAAGTGAGGTATAATTTCTATCGGAAGACTTGGGGGAATTATGTGTGGAAGGAAATTCACGGTTCCTCTTAGATTCCAGAACTTTCTATCACCGAAATGTGAGGAGAAAGTGATTTTTTAGCCACATTTTGACGTCTGCAATGGATTCTGGGTAACAGAGCCTGGTGAGAGCCCCACAAGTCACCCCATCTTGGATTCCCCTAGGAGTCTAGTTTTTACAAATGCACAGGTTTGGTAGGTTTCCCTAGGTGCCGGTTGAGATAGAGGCCAAAATCCACAGGTAGGCATTTTGCAAAAAACAGCTCTGTTTTCTTTGGGAAAATGTGATGTGTCCACGTTGTGTTTTGGGTCATTTCCTGTCGTGGGCACTAGGCCTACCCACACAAGTGAGGTATCATTTTTATCGGGAGATTTGGTGGAATGCTGGGTGTAAGGGAATTTGTGGCTCCTCTCAGATTACAGAACTTTCTGTCACCGAAATGTGAGGAAAAAGTGTTTTTCTAGACACATTTTCAGGTTTGTAAAGGATTCTGGGTAACAGAACCTGGTGAGAGCCCCACAAGTCACCCCATCTTGGATTCCCCTAGATGTCTTGTTTAAAGAAATGCACAGGTTTGGTAGGTTTCCCTAGGTGCCAGCTGAGCTAGAGGCCAAAATCCACAGCTAGGCACTTTGCAAAAAACAGCTCTGTTTTCTTTGGGAAAATGTGATGTGTCCACGTTGTGTTTTGGGGCATTTCCTGTCGTGGGCACTATGCCTACCCACACAAGTGAGGTATAATTTCTATCGGAAGACTTGGGGGAACGTTGTGTGGAAGGAAATTCGCTGTTCCTCTTAGATTCCAGAACTTTCTATCACCGAAATTTGAGGAGAGAGTGATTTTTTAGCCACATTTTGAGGTTTGCTAAGGATTCTGGGTAACAGAACCTGGTGAGAGCCCCAAAAGTCACCCCATCTTGGATTCCCCTCAGTGTCCAGTTTTCACAAATGCACAGGTTTGGTAGGATTCCTAGGTGCCGGCTGAGATAGAGGCCAAAATCCACAGGTAGGCATTTTGCAAAAAACAGCTCTGTTTTCTTTGGGAAAATGTGATGTGTTCACGTTGTGTTTTGGGGCATTTCCTGTCGCGGGCACTAGGCCTACCCACACAAGTGAGGTACCATTTGTATCGGGAGACTTGGGGGAACACTGTGTGGAAGGAAATTTGTGGTTCCTCTCAGATTCCAGAACTTTCTATCACCGAAATGGGAGGAGAAAGTGTTTTTTTAGCCAAATTTTGAGGTTTGCAAAGGATTCTGGGTAACAGAACCTGGTGAGAGCCTCACAAGTCACCCCATCTTGGATTCCCCTAGGTGTCTAGTTTTCACAAATGCACGTTTGGTAGGATTCCTAGGTGCCGGCTGAGATAGAGGCCAAAATCCACAGGTAGGCATTTTGCAAAAAACAGCTCTGTTTTCTTTGGGAAATGTGATGTGTCCACGTTGTGTTTTGGGGCATTTCCTGTCGCGGGCACTAGGCCTCCCCACACAAGTGAGGTATCATTTGTATCGGGAGATTTGGTGGAACACTGGGTGGAAGGGAATCTGTGGCTCCTCACAGATTCCAGAACTTTCTGTCACCGAAATGTGAGGAAAAAGTGTTTTTATAGCCACATTTTCAGGTTTGTAAAGGATTCTGGGTAACAGAACCTGGTGAGAGCCCCACAAGTCACCCCATCTTGGATTCCCCTAGATGTCTTGTTTAAAGAAATGCACAGGTTTGGTAGGTTTCCCTAGGTGCCAGCTGAGCTAGAGGCCAAAATCCACAGCTAGGCACTTTGCAAAAAACAGCTGTGTTTTCTTTGGGAAAATGTGATGTGTCCACGTTGTGTTTTGGGGCATTTCCTGTTGTGGGCACTATGCCTACCCACACAAGTGAGGTATAATTTCTATCGGAAGACTTGGGGGAACGTTGTGTGGAAGGAAATTCGCGGTTCCTCAAAGATTCCAGAACTTTCTATCACCGAAATTTGAGGAGAAAGTGATTTTTTAGCCACATTTTGAGGTTTGCGAAGGATTCTGGGTAACAGAACCTGGTGAGAGCCCCAAAAGTCACCCCATCTTGGATTCCCCTCAGTGTCCAGTTTTCACAAATGCACAGGTTTGGTAGGATTCCTAGGTGCCGGCTGAGATAGAGGCCAAAATCCACAGGTAGGCATTTTGCAAAAAACAGCTCTGTTTTCTTTGGGAAAATGTGATGTGTCCACGTTGTGTTTTGGGTCATTTCCTGTCGTGGGCACTAGGCCTACCCACACAAGTGAGGTATCATTTTTATCGGGAGATTTGGTGGAATGCTGGGTGGAAGGGAATTTGTGGCTCCTCTCAGATTACAGAACTTTCTGTCACCGAAATGTGAGGAAAAAGTGTTTTTTAGCCACATTTTCAGGTTTGTAAAGGATTCTGGGTAACAGAACCTGGTGAGAGCCCCACAAGTCACCCATCTTGGATTCCCCTAGATGTCTTGTTTAAAGAAATGCACAGGTTTGGTAGGTTTCCCTAGGTGCCAGCTGAGCTAGAGGCCAAAATCCACAGCTAGGCACTTTGCAAAAAACTGCTCTGTTTTCTTTGTGAAAATGTGATGTGTCCACGTTGTGTTTTGGGGCATTTCCTGTCGCGGGCACTATGCCTACCCACACAAGTGAGGTATAATTTCTATCGGAAGACTTGGGGGAACGATGTGTGGAAGGAAATTCACGGTTCCTCTTAGATTCCAGAACTTTCTATCACCGAAATGTGAGGAGAAAGTGATTTTTTAGCCACATTTTGACGTCTGCAATGGATTCTGGGTAACAGAGCCTGGTGAGAGCCCCACAAGTCACCCCATCTTGGATTCCCCTAGGAGTCTAGTTTTTACAAATGCACAGGTTTGGTAGGTTTCCCTAGGTGCCGGTTGAGATAGAGGCCAAAATCCACAGGTAGGCATTTTGCAAAAAACAGCTCTGTTTTCTTTGGGAAAATGTGATGTGTCCACGTTGTGTTTTGGGTCATTTCCTGTCGTGGGCACTAGGCCTACCCACACAAGTGAGGTATCATTTTTATCGGGAGATTTGGTGGAATGCTGGGTGGAAGGGAATTTGTGGCTCCTCTCAGATTACAGAACTTTCTGTCACCGAAATGTGAGGAAAAAGTGTTTTTCTAGACACATTTTCAGGTTTGTAAAGGATTCTGGGTAACAGAACCTGGTGAGAGCCCCACAAGTCACCCCATCTTGGATTCCCCTAGATGTCTTGTTTAAAGAAATGCACAGGTTTGGTAGGTTTCCCTAGGTGCCAGCTGAGCTAGAGGCCAAAATCCACAGCTAGGCACTTTGCAAAAAACAGCTCTGTTTTCTTTGGGAAAATGTGATGTGTCCACGTTGTGTTTTGGGGCATTTCCTGTCGTGGGCACTATGCCTACCCACACAAGTGAGGTATAATTTCTATCGGAAGACTTGGGGGAACGTTGTGTGGAAGGAAATTCGCTGTTCCTCTTAGATTCCAGAACTTTCTATCACCGAAATTTGAGGAGAGACTGATTTTTTAGCCACATTTTGAGGTTTGCTAAGGATTCTGGGTAACAGAACCTGGTGAGAGCCCCAAAAGTCACCCCATCTTGGATTCCCCTCAGTGTCCAGTTTTCACAAATGCACAGGTTTGGTAGGATTCCTAGGTGCCGGCTGAGATAGAGGCCAAAATCCACAGGTAGGCATTTTGCAAAAAACAGCTCTGTTTTCTTTGGGAAAATGTGATGTGTTCACGTTGTGTTTTGAGGCATTTCCTGTCGCGGGCACTAGGCCTACCCACACAAGTGAGGTATAATTTTTATCAGGAGATTTGGTGGAACGCTGGGTGAAGGGAAATGTTTGGCTCCTCTCAGATTCCAGAACTTTCTATCACCGAAATGGGAGGAGAAAGTGTTTTTTTAGCCATATTTTGAGGTTTGCAAAGGATTCTGGTTAACAGAACCTGGTGAGAGCCTCACAAGTCACCCCATCTTGGATTCCCCTAGGTGTCTAGTTTTCACAAATGCACGTTTGGTAGGATTCCTAGGTGCCGGCTGAGATAGAGGCCAAAATCCACAGGTAGGCATTTTGCAAAAAACAGCTCTGTTTTCTTTGGGAAAATGTGATGTGTCCACGTTGTGTTTTGGGGCATTTCCTGTCGCGGGCACTAGGCCTACCCACACAAGTGTGGTATCATTTGTATCGGGAGATTTGGTGGAACACTGGGTGGAAGGGAATCTGTGTCTCCTCTCAGATTCCAGAACTTTCTGTCACCGAAATGTGAGGAAAAAGTGTTTTTATAGACACATTTTCAGGTTTGTAAAGGATTCTGGGTAACAGAACCTGGTGAGAGCCCCACAAGTCACCCCATCTTGGATTCCCCTAGATGTCTTGTCTAAAGAAATGCACAGGTTTGGTAGGTTTCCCTAGGTGCCGGCTGAGCTAGAGTCCAAAATCCACAGCTAGGCACTTTGCAAAAAACAGCTCTGTTTTCTTTGGGAAAAAGTGATGTGTCCACGTTGTGTTTTGGGGCATTTCCTGTCGCTGGCACTATGCCTACCCACACAAGTGAGGTATCATTTCTATCGGAAGACTTGGGGGAACGTAGTGTGGAAGGAAATTCGCGGTTCTCCTCAGATTCCAGAACTTTCTATCACCAAAATGTGAGGAGAAAGTGATTTTTTTAGCCAAATTTTGACGTTTGCAATGGATTCTGGGTAAGAGAGCCTGGTGAGAGCCCCACAAGTCACCCCATCTTGGATTCCCCTAGAAGTCTAGTTTTAAAAAATGCACAGGTTTGGTAGGTTTCCCTAGGTGCCGGCTGAGTTAGAGACCAAAATCCACAGGTAGGCACTTTGCAAAAGACAGCTCTGTTTTCTTTGGGAAAATCTAATGTGTCCACTTTGTGTTTTGGGACATTTCCTGTTCCTGGCACCATGCCTACCCACACAAGTGAAGTATCATTTTTTTCGGGAGACTTGGGGAAATGCTGGGTGGAAGGAAATTTTTGTCTCCTCTCAGATTCCAGAACTTTCTGTCACCGAAAAGTGAGGAGAAAGTGTTTTTTAAGCCATATTTTGAGGTTTGCAAAGGATTCTGGGTAACAGAACCTGGTAAGAGCCCCAAAAGTCACCCCATCTTGGATTCTCCTCAGTGTCCAGGTTTCACACATGCACAGGTTTGGTAGGATTCCTAGGTGCCGGCTGAGATAGAGGCCAAAATCCACAGGTAGGCATTTTGCAAAAAACAGCTCTGTTTTCTTTGGGAAAATGTGATGTGTCCACGTTGTGTTTTCGGTCATTTCCTGTTGTGGGCACTAGGCCTACCCACACAAGTGAGGTATCAATTTTATCTGGAGATTTGGTGGAATGCTGGGTGGAAGGGAATTTGTGGCTCCTCTCAGATTACAGAACTTTCTGTCACCAAAATGTGAGGAAAAAGTGTTTTTTAGCCACATTTTCAGGTTTGTAAAGGATTCTGGGTAACAGAACCTGGTGAGAGCCCCACAAGTCACCCATCTTGGATTCCCCTAGATGTCTTGTTTAAAGAAATGCACAGGTTTGGTAGGTTTCCCTAGGTGCCAGCTGAGCTAGAGGCCAAAATCCACAGCTAGGCACTTTGCAAAAAACTGCTCTGTTTTCTTTGTGAAAATGTGATGTGTCCACGTTGTGTTTTGGGGCATTTCCTGTCGCGGGCACTATGCCTACCCACACAAGTGAGGTATAATTTCTATCGGAAGACTTGGGGGAACGTTGTGTGGAAGGAAATTTGCGGTTCCTCTTAGATTCCAGAACTTTCTATCACCGAAATGTGAGGAGAAAGTGATTTTTTAGCCACATTTTGACGTCTGCAATGGATTCTGGGTAACAGAGCCTGGTGAGAGCCCCACAAGTCACCCCATCTTGGATTCCCCTAGGAGTCTAGTTTTAAAAAATGCACAGGTTTGGTAGGTTTCCCTAGGTGCCGCCTCAGCTAGAGGCCAAAATCCACAGATAGGCACTTTGCAAAAGACAGCTCTGTTTTTTTGGGGAAAATCTGATGTGTCCACTTTGTGTTTTGGGACATTTCCTGTCCGGGGCATCATGCCTACCCACACAAGTGAGGTATCCTTTTTTTCGGGAGACTTGGGGAAATGCTGGGTGGAGGGAAATTTTTGGCTCCTCTAAGATTCCAGAACTTTCTGTCACCAAAATGTGAGGCGAAAGTGTTTTTTTAGCCACATTTTGAGGTTTGCAAAGGATTCTGGGTAACAGAACCTGGTGAGAGCCCCAAAAGTCACCCCATCTTGGATTCCCCTCAGTGTCTAGTTTTCACAAATGCACAGGTTTGGTAGGATTCCTAGGTGCCGGCTGAGATAGAGGCCAAAATCCACAGGTAGGCATTTTGCAAAAAAACAGCTCTGTTTTCTTTGGGAAAATGTGATCTGTCCACATTGTGTTTTGGGGCATTTCCTGTCGCGGGCACTAGTCCTACCCACACAAGTGAGGTATAATTTTTATCGGGAGATTTGGTGGAACGCTGGGTGGAGGGAAATTTTTGGCTCCTCTCAGATTCCAGAACATTCTGCCACCGAAATGTGAGGAAAAAGTGTTTTTTAGCCAACGTATGAGGTTTGCAAAGAGGTGAGAGCCCAACAAGTCACCCCATCTTGGATTCCCCTCAGTGTCTAGTTTTCACAAAAGCACAGGTTTGGTAGATTTCCCTAAGTGCCGGTTGAGATAGTGGCCAAAATCCACATGTAGGCACTTTGCAAAAAAACTGCTCTGTTTTCTTTGAGAAAATGTGATGTGTCCACGTTGGGTTTTGGGGCATTTCCTGTCGCGGGCACTTGGCCTACCCACACAAGTGAGGGATCATTTTTATCTGGAGACCTGGGGAAACGCTGGGTGGAAGGCAATTTGTGGCTCCCCTCAGATTCCAGAACTTTCTATCACCGAAATGTGAGGAAAAAGTGTTTTTTCAGCCAAATTTTGACGTTTGCAATGGATTCTGGGTAACAGAACCTGGTCAGAGCCCCACAAGTCACCTCATCTTGGATTCCCCCAGGAGTCTAGTTTTAAAAAATGCACAGGTTTGGTAGGTTTCCCTTGGTGCCGGCTGAGCTAGAGGCCAAAATCCACAGGTAGTCACTTTGCAAAAAACAGCTCTGTTTTCTTTGGGAAAATCTGATGTGTCCACGTTGTATTTTGGGGCATTTCCTGTCGCAGGAACTAGGCCTACCCATGCAAGTGAGCGATCATTTTTACCTGGAGACTTGGGGGAATGCTGGGTGGAAGGACATTTGTGACTTCTCTCAGATTCCGGAACATTCTGCCACCGAAATGTGAGGAAAAGGTGTTTTTTAGCCAACGTTTGAGTTTTGTAAAGATTTCTGGGTAACAGAATCTGGTGAGAGCCCCACAAGTCACCCCATCTTGGATTCCCCTCAGTGTCTAGTTTTCACAAATGCACAGGTTTGGTAGGTTTCCCTAGGTGCCGGTTGAGCTAGAGGTCAAAATCCAGAAGGTATGCACTTTGCAAAAAACAGCTCGGTTTTCTTTGGGAAAATCTGATGTGTCCGCGTTGTGTTTGGGGCATTTCCTGTCGCAGGCACTAGGCCTACCCATGCAAATGAGGGATCATTTTTACCTGGAGACTTGGGGGAACCTGGATGGAACGAAATGTTTGGCTCCTCTCAGATTCCAGAACTTTCCGTCACCAAAATGTGAGGAAAAATTGTTTTTAGCCACATTTTTAGGTTTGCAAAGGATTCTGGGTAACAGAACCTGGTTGGAGCCCCACAAGTCACCCCATCTTGGATTCCCCTAGGTGTCTAGTTTTTAAAAAAGGCACAGGTTTGGTAGGTTTCCCTAGTTGCCGGCTGAGCTAGACGCCAAAATCCACATGTAGGCCTTTTGCACAAATCAGCTCTGTTTTCTTTGGGAAAATGTGATCTGCCACACATTGTGTTTTGGGGCATTTCCTGTCGCGGGCACTAGGCCTACCCACAGAAGTGAGGTATCATTTTTACTGGGAGACTTGGGGGAACGCTGGGTGGAAGGAAATGTGTGGCTCCTCTCAGATTCCAGAACTTTCTATCACCAAAATGGGAGGAGAAAGTGTTTTTTCAGCCATATTTTGAGGTTTGCAAAGGATTCTGGGTAACAGAAAATTGTCAGAGCCTCACAAGTCACCCCATCTTGGATTCCCCTAGGTGTCTAGCTTTCAACATGCACAGGTTTGGTAGGTTTCCCTAGGTGCCGGCTGAGCTAGAGGCCAAAATCCACAGGTAGGCACTTTGCAAAAAACAGCTCTGTTTTCTTAGGGAAAATGTGATGTGTCCACGTTGTGTTTTGGGGCATTTCCTGTCGTGGGCACTATGCCTACCCACACAAGTGAGGTATCATTTTTATCGGGAGACTTGGGGGAATGCTGGCTGGCAGGACATTTGTGGCTCCTCACAGATTCCAGAACTTTCTGTCACTTAAATTTGAGGAGAAAGTGTTTTTTAGCCAAATTTTGAGGTTTGCAAAGGATTCTGGGTAACAAACCCTGGTGAGAGCCCCAGAAGTCACCCCCTCTTGGATTCTCCTAGGTGTCTAGTTTTAAAAAATGCAGAGGTTTGGTAGGTTTCCCTAGGTACCAGCTGAGCTAGAAGCCAAAATCTACAGCTAGGAACTTTGCAAAAAACACATCAGATTTCAATGTAAAAATGTGATGTGTCCATGTTACATTTCCTGTAGCGAGCGTTAGGCATACCTACGCAAGTGAGGTACCATTTCTATCGGGAGACTTGGGGGAACACAGAATTGCACAACAAGTGTTCTTGCCCCTTGTCTTTCTCTACATTTTTGCCTTCCAAATGTAAGACAGTGTGTAAAAAGACGTCTATTTGAAAAATGCCCTGTAATTCACATGCTAGTATGGACACCCCGGAATTCAGAGATGTGCAAATAACTACTGCTTCTCAACACCTTATCTTGTGCCCATTTTGGAAATACAAAGGTTTTCTTGATACCTATTTTTCAGTCTTTATATTTCAGCAAATGAATTGATGTATACCCGGTATAGAATGAAAACCCATTGCAAGGTACAGGGCATTTATTGGCTGTGGGTACCTAGGGTTATTGATGAACCTACAAGCCATATATAACTCCACAACCAGAAGAGTCCAGCAGACGTAACGGTATATTGCTTTAAAAAATCTGACATTGCAGGAAAAAGTTACAGAGTAAAACCTGGAGAAAAATTGCTGTTTTTTTTACCTCAATTACAATATTTTTTCATTTCAGCTGTTATTTTCTGTAGGAAACCCTTGTAGGATCTACACAAATCTCCCTTTGCTGAATTCAGAATTTTGTCTACTTTTCAGAAATGTTTAGCTTTCAGGGATCCAGCATTGGTTTCATACACATTTCTGTCACTAACTGGAAGGAGGCTGAAAGCACAGAAAAGATTACAAATGGGGTATGTCCAAGTAAATTCCCAAAATTGTGTTGAAAAATGGTGTTTTCTGATTCAAGTCTGCCTGTTCCCGGAAGCTGGGAAGGTGGTGATTTTAGCATTGCAACCCCTTTGTTGATGCCATTTTCAGGGGGAAAACCACAAGCCTTCTTCTGCAGCTCTTTTTTCCCTTTAAAAAAAAAACAAAAAAAAAAAAAACACAACATTTTCAATGTATTTTGGCTAATTTATTGGTCTCCTTCCGGGGAACCCACAAACTCTGGGTACATCTAGAATCCCTAGGATGTTGGAAAAAAGCATGCAAATTTGGCGTGGATAGCTTATGTGGACAAAAAGTTATGAGGGCTTAAGCGTGAACTGCCCCAAATAGCCAATAAAAAGGCCTGGTACCTGAGGGGGGAAAGGCCTGGCAGCGAAGGGGTTAAATACTTCTTCATAATTCTGTTGGTCCTGTAGCTCGTCTTCTTCATACTCATCATCAAGAAGCATTAATGGGTAGGCAAGGAATGTTTCTGTGTCTCTAGTGAAACTTCCTATTGAGCCAATGAAAATCCTGACAAATAGTTACATAAGAAGCAAAACAATGTTAGTGAGAGAATACCTTTTAAAATCGTCGTGCCTCAATCTCCAAAACCTCTCTGTATCCCGGAGCAGAGGTGACTCGTTCAACTTCAACTTCGACAGTATGTAAGCCTTTAATATTACGAACTTGCTTGTGAATTTCATGGAATTTTTAGTTATAAAAAACATACATTGGCCTGCTACTTCGGCCACAAAGAAGCAAGAGGTGTTCTATTTAATAAAGTAAATTGTTTGAGCTACCAATTTGGCAGTTCCAGCAGAAATGGTCAGGCCTATTAGATAGTTTGGAAACATGAAAGAATCATGCAGCCTCTGAAATGTAAAGAAGAAGGGCGCATATTGGAGTGTCTAGCGGCTTTAATAACTCACCAGGACAAAGACCAAACCTTAGATAGTCATATATAAATTATGTTGCCAGTAATGTAGGTCCAAATTTGTTCAGTGATTATGCTACACGTGAACGGTACTCCAGAAGCGAAAACAGTTCTTGGCAAGTGTTAGACTTTTCATCCTTGGCGTGGTCTCCCTTAACTTTTTGCCTCTGTTCCCCAGGTTGTTGATGTGTGCTGGACTCTGATTTTGCTGTTTTTGTTACTCTGGGCACTTTACCACTGCTAACCAGTGCTAAAGTGCAAGTGCTCCTGTTTAAATTGTATGTAAGTGGTTCATCCATGATTGGCATATTTGAATTACTAGTAAGTCCCTAGTAATGTGCACTAGAGGTGCCAGGGCCTGTAAATCAAATGCTACTAGTGGGCCTGCAGCACTGGTTGTGCCACCCACATAAGTAGCTCTGTAATCATGTCTCAGACCTGCCCCTGCAGTGTCTGTATGTGTATTTTTACACTGTAAATTCGACTTGGCAAGTGTACCCACTTGCCAGGCCTAAACCTTCCCTTTCCTTACATGTAAGGCACCCCTAAGGTAGGCCCTAGGTAGCCCTAAGGGCAGGGTGCAGTGTATGGATAAGGTAGGACATATAGTAATGTGGTTTATATGTCCTGACAGTGAAATACTGCCAATTTCGTTTTCACTGTTGCAAGGTCTGTCTCTCTCTCATAGGATAATATGGGGGCTACCTTTAAATATGATTAAAGTGTAGATTCCCCTAGAGAGTAGATGGACAGGTGGAGTTTGGGATCCCTGAACTCACAATTTAAAAATACATCTTTTAGTAAAGTTGATTTTAAGATTGTGCGTTTGGAAATGCCACTTTTAGAAAGTGAGCATTTTCTTGCTTAAACCATTCTGTGACTCTGCCTGGTTTGTGGATTCCCTGTCTGGGTCAGTTTGACAGTTGGGTTGTTTTTCACCTCACACCAGACAGTGACACAAAGGGAGCTGGGGTGTGATCTGCATTTCCTGGTTAGCCATCTCTGCTAGGAGGGAGGGGTGGAGTGGTCACTCTCATCTGAAAGGACTGTGCCTGCCTCTGACAATGCTGTCTCCAACCCCCTGGTGTGTGTCTGAGGCCTTGCCTGGGCAAGGCAGGATTTCACAAGAAGGTGTGAGTCCCCTTTGAAGGAAGGTGACTTCAAAGACTAAAATGGGTATAAGAAGGGCACCCAAACTTACAAACTTTAGAAACACTTCTGGAACCAAGAGGAACCTCTGCCTGGAGAAGAGCTGATAGCTGAGGAAAACGTGCTGCCCTGCCTGTGACTGTGCTTTGTGGAGCTTTCCTGCAGTGCTGCTTCTGCCAGAGTAAGAGGGCAAAGACTGGACTTTGTGTGCCTTCCATCTTGAAGAAGAAATCTCCAAGGGCTTGATGTAGAGCTTGCCTCCTGTTGTTGAAGTCTCAGGGATAGCAAAGACTTCTTCCTGCCAGCACCTGGAGTCTCTGGAGAGACCCCTACTCTGCTCTGTGGTGCCCTTCCAGTCCCTGGGACCCTGAAAGGAGAGGCTGGCAGCCTAAGGACAAAAATACACGCACCGAGCGCCGTGCGGAGAAAAGATCGACGCGAATCCGATCGCGGCTGAGAAAACGACGCGACGCCGGTTCCGCAGCTGAGAAACGACGCCGCAGGAAACGCGACCGAAAAACCGACGCCCGGAGCAGGAGAAACGACGCGCAGCATCGCTGACGGAGGCTGAGAGATCGCACCCTGCGCCGCGGGACTTTCGGATCGTCGTGTGGCTGGCTTTTTCAACACGCACCGCCGTGCCGAGTTGTTTTCGACGCACACAGTCGTGCAGGGTTACTTTCGACGCACACCGCCCGTGCGGGGTTATTTTTGACGCAAACCAGGTACATTTACACGCTAGCAGCGCTAGTGTGTTGTTACAACTACCTAAAGACTCTTTTTATTTTAAACCTTTAAAAAATCATAACTTGACTTGTGTATGTTGGATTTTTGTCGTTTTGGTCTTGTTTTGTCTAGATAAATATTTCCTATTTTTCTAAACTGGTGTTGTGTCATTTTGTAGTGTTTTCATTAAGTTACTGTGTGTGTTGGTACAAATACTTTACGCCCAGCACTCTGAGGTTAAGCCTACTGCTCTGCCAAGCTACCAAGGGGGTAAGCAGGGGTTAGCTGAGGGTGATTCTCTTTTATCCTAACTAGAGTGAGGGTCCTTGCTTGAACAGGGGGTAACCTGACTGTCAACCAGAGACCCCATTTCTAACATTGGTGACCAGCGGTCGGGATTTGGACTTGTATTTGTACTTGACATACAGTAATTAAGTGTACACTACTGTTTTGATCTCAGACCACTACGTGACCACATACTACTAGTCTTGTGATTTTTGTTTTTTTACTTGGACTGTTTTTCTCTGCATTCAGTTTCTTTTTTTTCGCTGATCCCGTGATTGACTTTTCTGGAACTTCATTTGAGAACTTGCTTTTCTGTTTTTGGAACTGTGCATATTTTTTTAACCTCTCATCATGTCTCAGTCTGGAGATGCCCTAGCTGAAGCTGCCTTTGACTTGGAGAAATTGGAGAGCTACAAAGTGGCTCAGTTGAAGCAGTTTTGTAGTAATGTTGGCTGTCCCATTAAGAGCTCATCCAAGAAGGATGAGCTGCAAAAGGCGCTGAGGGCCTGGGTGACAGCCAAAGCAGCTGAGGGGCACACAGATGAGGAGCCAGAGGGGGAAGAGGAGTTGCAAGTCACTCACACTGATGTAGTGGGTGGGCCTGCTATGTCTCAGGGGAGAATCTCCAGGGCAGGTAGCAGTGTGTCCTCCAAGAGTCTGACACCTGGAGAGTTACAGGACAGACAGGCAGAGAGGGAGTACCAATTGGAGCTGAAAAAGCTCAGTCTAGAGGTGGAACAGAGGAAGCTGGCCCTTGAGGAAAGGAAGATAAACATGGCTCATGAGCTCAGTTTAAAAGAGATTGATCAGAGGAGTCAGTCCAGTAGGGATGGTGGCAGCAATTCTACAGTGCAGCCTGAGAGAAGGGTACACATCCCAAAAGACCTTGTGAGGGATTATAAGAGGGAGGATGATATCTACTTGTGGTTCAAGGGTTATGAGTCAGCTCTCCACATGAACCTGGTCCCTGAAGCTCATTGGGGGGCAGCCCTGTGGAAGCATTTTGAGGCAGAGGGGAGGGACACACTGACGGCCTTAGGGGATGCTCAGAGTCTCACCTACCCTGCCATGAAGGAGGCCTTACTTACCAGGTATGGTCTCACCCCTGAGCAGTACAAGGAGAAGTTTAGATCCTACAAGAGAAAGGAATCCCAAACATGGTTGGAATGTGTTGATTCTTGTTGCAGGTCACTGGATGGTTGGGTGAAGGGCAGTAAGGTAAACACGTATGAGGGGCTTTACAATTTAATTGCTTGGGAGCACTTGTACAGTTTATGTTTTCCAGAGCTGCGCCAGCACCTCATTGACAGCAAGCTGACTGACCCCAGGAAGCTTGCACAGGAAGCGGACCGCTGGGAGAGCACCAGGGTCCAAAAGAGGTATGGGGGAGACCACGCCAAGGGTGGGCAGGGTCCCTCTCAGAAGAAAGGGGGGGGTAAGGGCAAACAGGATGAGTTCTCTAAAGGGCCCCAAACTGATTCCCAGGGTAAGGATTCCCAACCCCCCAGTGAAAAGAAGCCATGGTTCTCCAAAGGGAAGCCAATGGCAGGTGGTCCCCTACGTAAGTGCTATTCATGTGACCAGGTGGGTCATGTGAGGGGGGACCCCAAATGCCCCAAAAGTACACCGGCACCCACTGGTGCACCGTCCCAGGGTTTGGCCAGTGTAGCGCTTGGGGAGGAGTTGGTTTCAGGTGGGTGGGAACCAGCAGAAATGACCCTTGTTTCACTAGGGGACAGTGAGATGGTCCAGAGAAACCTAGTGCCTGATAACACTAAGAAGTACAGGCAATGGGTGACCATCAATGGACAGAGGGTGGAGGCTCTAAGAGACACAGGAGCCAGTGTGACTACAGTGAGGAGTCACCTGGTGTCGGAAGAGCAGATTGATCCCCGGGTACTTCACCAAGTAGTTGCAGTAGACAATTCTGAGCGCCTCTGCAGAGTGGCGCAGGTTCCCTTTGAATGGGGGGGGGTCTCAGGTTCCTGGAAAGTAGCTGTGAGTCCAACCATGCCTGTTGATTGTTTGCTAGGCAACGACCTGGAAGATTCCCCTTGGAAGGAGGTGGAACACAGGTCTCACTTGGAGATGTTGGGTCTGCCTGGGTGGGTATGCGTATCCACCCGGTCTATGGCAGCCAATCAGGGTAGTCAAGAGCCCCTGGAGCCTGAAACAGTGGCCCAGGGGACCGCCAAGAAGAGGAAAGGCAGGAGGCGCGGGAAACCCGCCCCAGAAGTTCCCACGGTCCGGGAGGAGGCAGAGCCTGAGGGTGATGCCCCGGAACCTACAGGGGAACAGGTGGCTGAACTGGGGGAGGTCCCTGAGCTGTCGCAGTGGCAGCAGGAAGGGGGACCCACCAGGGAAGTATTCTGCACAGCGCAGAAGGAGTGCCCTACTCTTGAGGGACTGCGGCAGCAGGCTGCAGCCCAGGCGGCTGGCGGGGCGCCAGGTACTCACCTGATTTATTGGGAGGATGGCCTCCTGTATAGTGAGCCTAAGGTTCCTGAGCCGGGGTCAGCTCGTATGCTGGTGGTACCCCAGGGCTTCAGGACCTTCCTACTGGGTTTGGCTCATGATGTGCCTTTGGCAGGACATCTAGGGCAGGACAAGACCTATAAGAGGCTTGTCTCCCACTTTTACTGGCCCTTGATGAACAAGCAGTCAGCTGCTTATTGTAGATCTTGTCAGACTTGTCAGGCAAGTGGCAAGAGTGGGGGGAAATGCAAAGCTCCCCTCCAACCTTTACCGGTAGTCAGTACTCCCTTTGAAAGGGTAGGAATTGACATTGTGGGGCCTCTGGATCCCAAGACAGCCATGGGCAACAGGTTCATCCTGGTCTTAGTGGACCATGCCACACGGTACCCAGAAGCTATTCCTCTAAGGACGGTCACCGCCCCGTGGTGGGACGTGCCTTGATGGGGGTTTTTACCCGCATGGGGTTCCCCAAGGAGGTAGTATCTGATAGGGGTACAAACTTCATATCCACTTATATGAAGTCTCTGTGGAAGGTGTGTGGGGTAACCTACAAGTTCACCACCCCTTACCACCCCCA
Organism: Pleurodeles waltl; assembly: GCF_031143425.1. Classification (NCBI taxonomy): domain Eukaryota; kingdom Metazoa; phylum Chordata; class Amphibia; order Caudata; family Salamandridae; genus Pleurodeles; species Pleurodeles waltl. Next base: position 826,107,213 of record NC_090450.1, on the reverse strand, counting down.
AAGTAATGGTCTGGTTGAGAGATTCAACCGCACCTTGAAAGGCATGATTCAGGGCCTGTCAGAGCCCTTGAGGCGTAAGTGGGACGTCCTCTTGCCATGCCTTCTGTTCGCTTACAGGGAGGTGCCTCAAAAGGGACTTGGCTTTAGCCCCTTTGAGCTCATCTATGGCCACCCTGTGAGGGGACCGCTCAGTCTGGTGAAGGAGGCTTTGGAGAAAGCTCCTAGTAAACCACCCCAGGATGTATTTAGCTACATGCTGGCACTAAGAAACCAGACTGCCCGCTTCAGGAGTCTCGCTCAGGAGAACCTGGAAGCAAGCCAGGAGGATATGAAACGGTGGTACGACCAGAATGCCACTCTGGTTGAGTTTCAGCCTGGACAAAAAGTGTGGGTCATGGCACCAGTGGAGCCTAGGGCTCTCCAAGATAAGTGGACTGGGCCTTTTGAGGTGGTGGAAAGAAAGAGCGAGGTCACCTATCTGGTAGACTTGCAATCCCCCAGGAACCCCTTGAGGGTCCTACATGTCAACCGCCTCAAACCACACTTTGAGCGAACTGAGCTATCCATGCTCCTAGCGACAGATGACGGGGTGGAGGAAGAGAGTGAACCTCTTCCTGACCTCCTGTCTGCAGGAGAGAAAGATGGGTCTGTGGAGGGAGTGATCCTCTCCCCCTCCCTGACTGAGGAACAGCAGAGGGACTGTCGCCACGTGCTGGGACAGTTCGCCTCGCTGTTTTCCCTGATCCCAGGAGTCACACACCTGTGCACACATGATGTGGACACTGGGGACAGTACACCTGTTAAACATAAGGTTTACAGGGTGACTGACAGGGTGAGGGCTTGCATTAAGGAGGAAGTCTCCAAAATGTTAGCCCTCAGGGTTATTGAGCACTCCAGCAGTCCTTGGGCCAGCCCAGTGGTCTTGGTTCCAAAGGCTGCTGCTCCTGGTGCCACTCCAGAACTTAGGTTCTGTGTGGACTACCGGGGTCTCAATGCGGTCAGCAAGACTGACGCACACCCCATCCCCCGAGCTGATGAGCTCATTGATCGGTTAGGAGCTGCCAAGTACCTCAGTACGTTCGATTTAACATCTGGGTACTGGCAGATTGCCTTAACTGAAGGGGCAAAGGAGAGGTCAGCATTCTCTACCCCCGATGGGCACTTCCACTTCAATGTGATGCCCTTTGGGATGAAGAATGCCCCTGCCACCTTTCAGAGGTTGGTCAACCAGGTGTTGGCAGGACTGGATGAGTTCAGTGCCGCCTACCTGGATGACATTGCTGTGTTTAGTTCCACATGGGAGGAACACCTGCAACACCTCTGGAGAGTGTTAGAGGCCCTGCAGAAGGCAGGCCTCACTATTAAGGCGAGCAAGTGCCAAATAGGGCAGGGTTCTGTTGTGTACTTAGGACACCAGGTGGGGAGTGGCCAGGTGGCACCCCTACAGCCTAAGATTGACACGATTCTGGCTTGGGAGCCTCCCAAGACCCAGACTGAAGTGAGAGCCTTTTTAGGTCTCACAGGATACTATCGGAGGTTCGTTAAGGGATATGGTACCATTGTTACCCCCTTAACTGAGTTGACTTCTAAGAAGCAACCCAAGAAAGTGATCTGGACAGAGGCTTGCCAGAACGCTTTTGATGCCCTGAAGGCTGCCATGTGCACAGCACCTGTGCTGAAGGCACCTGACTACTCCACGGAGTTTGTTGGACAGACAGACGCCTCAGAGCATGGTATTGGAGCAGTACTCTCACAGCTGAATGAAGAGGGCCTAGATCAACCCGTAGCCTTCATTAGCAGGAGGTTACTACCCAGGGAACGTAGGTGGAGTGCCATAGAACGTGAAGCGTTTGCTGTGGTCTGGGCACTGAAGAAGCTAAGACCCTACTTGTTTGGGACTCACTTCCGAGTTCAGACCGACCACAGACCCCTCAGATGGTTAATGCAGATGAGGGGTGAGAACCCAAAACTGTTGAGGTGGTCCATTTCCCTACAGGGGATGGACTTTACGGTGGAACATCGACCCGGTACAGAGCACGCCAATGCTGATGGTCTGTCCAGGTTCTTCCGCCTTAGTGATGAGAACTCCCATGAGGTTGGGTAGTTGCTCCCCACTTTTAGCTGGGGGGGACACGTGTTAGACTTTTCATCCTTGGCATGGTCTCCCTTAACTTTTTGCCTCTGTTCCCCAGGTTGTTGATGTGTGCTGGACTCTGATTTTGCTGTTTTTGTTACTCTGGGCACTTTACCACTGCTAACCAGTGCTAAAGTGCAAGTGCTCCTGTTTAAATTGTATGTAAGTGGTTCATCCATGATTGGCATATTTGAATTACTAGTAAGTCCCTAGTAATGTGCACTAGAGGTGCCAGGGCCTGTAAATCAAATGCTACTAGTGGGCCTGCAGCACTGGTTGTGCCACCCACATAAGTAGCTCTGTAATCATGTCTCAGACCTGCCCCTGCAGTGTCTGTATGTGTATTTTTACACTGTAAATTCGACTTGGCAAGTGTACCCACTTGCCAGGCCTAAACCTTCCCTTTCCTTACATGTAAGGCACCCCTAAGGTAGGCCCTAGGTAGCCCCAAGGGCAGGGTGCAGTGTATGGATAAGGTAGGACATATAGTAATGTGGTTTATATGTCCTGACAGTGAAATACTGCCAATTTCGTTTTCACTGTTGCAAGGTCTGTCTCTCTCTCATAGGATAATATGGGGGCTACCTTTAAATATGATTAAAGTGTAGATTCCCCTAGAGAGTAGATGGACAGGTGGAGTTTGGGATCCCTGAACTCACAATTTAAAAATACATCTTTTAGTAAAGTTGATTTTAAGATTGTGCGTTTGGAAATGCCACTTTTAGAAAGTGAGCATTTTCTTGCTTAAACCATTCTGTGACTCTGCCTGGTTTGTGGATTCCCTGTCTGGGTCAGTTTGACAGTTGGGTTGTTTTTCACCTCACACCAGACAGTGACACAAAGGGAGCTGGGGTGTGATCTGCATTTCCTGATTAGCCATCTCTGCTAGGAGGGAGGGGTGGAGTGGTCACTCTCATCTGAAAGGACTGTGCCTGCCTCTGACAATGCTGTCTCCAACCCCCTGGTGTGTGTCTGAGGCCTTGCCTGGGCAAGGCAGGATTTCACAAGAAGGTGTGAGTCCCCTTTGAAGGAAGGTGACTTCAAAGACTAAAATGGGTATAAGAAGGGCACCCAAACTTACAAACTTTAGAAACACTTCTGGAACCAAGAGGAACCTCTGCCTGGAGAAGAGCTGATAGCTGAGGAAAACGTGCTGCCCTGCCTGTGACTGTGCTTTGTGGAGCTTTCCTGCAGTGCTGCTTCTGCCAGAGTAAGAGGGCAAAGACTGGACTTTGTGTGCCTTCCATCTTGAAGAAGAAATCTCCAAGGGCTTGATGTAGAGCTTGCCTCCTGTTGTTGAAGTCTCAGGGATAGCAAAGACTTCTTCCTGCCAGCACCTGGAGTCTCTGGAGAGACCCCTACTCTGCTCTGTGGTGCCCTTCCAGTCCCTGGGACCCTGAAAGGAGAGGCTGGCAGCCTAAGGACAAAAATACACGCACCGAGCGCCGTGCGGAGAAAAGATCGACGTGAATCCGATCGCGGCTGAGAAAACGACGCGACGCCGGTTCCGCAGCTGAGAAACGACGCCGCAGGAAACGCGACCGAAAAACCGACGCCCGGAGCAGGAGAAACGACGCGCAGCATCGCTGACGGAGGCTGAGAGATCGCACCCTGCGCCGCGGGACTTTCGGATCGTCGTGTGGCTGGCTTTTTCAACACGCACCGCCGTGCCGAGTTGTTTTCGACGCACACAGCCGTGCAGGGTTACTTTCGACGCACACCGCCCGTGCGGGGTTATTTTTGACGCAAACCAGGTACATTTACACGCTAGCAGCGCTAGTGTGTTGTTACAACTACCTAAAGACTCTTTTTATTTTAAACCTTTAAAAAATCATAACTTGACTTGTGTATGTTGGATTTTTGTCGTTTTGGTCTTGTTTTGTCTAGATAAATATTTCCTATTTTTCTAAACTGGTGTTGTGTCATTTTGTAGTGTTTTCATTAAGTTACTGTGTGTGTTGGTACAAATACTTTACGCCCAGCACTCTGAGGTTAAGCCTACTGCTCTGCCAAGCTACCAAGGGGGTAAGCAGGGGTTAGCTGAGGGTGATTCTCTTTTATCCTAACTAGAGTGAGGGTCCTTGCTTGAACAGGGGGTAACCTGACTGTCAACCAGAGACCCCATTTCTAACAGCAAGTCAATATGGGAAGAAACAATTCGGGAAGACATCAGGTGTCTTTTTCCTACCTTATAGTCACACAACAAGCACTGTGCACAATGTATAAGCTACTATGTATTTCTTAATGAACAAGGCAGCAGCGGGAAAGGGAGTAGTACCTAATCAGTAGGGGCATGGTTGGATCATCAGGGGTGACATAGTTTGTACTCTTCGCATTCACTAGTGAAGTGCCCATATGGATTCAAGCAAGCACATAGGGCCGGATGTATCATCACTGCCCTTTGCAATTCAGAAATAGCGTTTTTTAAGAAATCGCTATTTCCGACTCGCAAAGTGCCATGTATCACATTTGCGAATCGGTAATAGCGATTTCTTAAAAATCGCAAATGCTATTACCGAATCGCAAATTGCAATACTGGCCCCATTCGCAGCTATGGGCGGCCCATATCTGCAAATTTTTTGCATTTCCAAACCAGAAATCGCAATTTTGGAAATGCAAAACCCCAGGGTGTTGGGGGGCTAAGGCCCCCTCTGCTGCACCCCAAAAAAAAAAATTGGGGACATGTAAGGTGCACACATGCGAAAAGGGCATGTGTGCTTTACATGTACAATTTATAAATGCATTTTTAAATTTTGCACCTGGTTACCACCTGGTTTCAGTTAATGGTATTTTGCATGTGCAAAATGCCATTCTGCGAAAAATCACAATTTGCGATTTTTTTATGCATCTCTTTGCGACTTGGATTTTGCGACTCGCAATTTGCGCTTCGCAATTTCCTACTGGAAATACCAAATCGCAAATTGCGACTGGCAAAACCAGGTTGCAATGCAAAAAATCGCAATTTTTGTGATTTCTTATTTTTGGTCTGCGAATGACTTTCATGCATAACAGACCACTTGTTTTCACTTGCAAACGGCCGATTTTTGCAATTCACACCATTTGCGAGTGCAAAAAAGTTTCATACATCTGGCCCATAGTTCCTCCCATTAGTTTGGTATCAGTGTCATGAGTACTCGCACATTTAAATCGACTGGTACATGGCAAAAGCCAGCATTAGGACAGGTTCAAGTCAAGCATTTATTGATCCAGTATTTACAAGAGAGCATTATCTTTGCAGACCAGCTGTCTACCCCTGACTTCTTTTAGACCACCACCTCCCTCTCATGACCCAAGCAAAGGATGAACCAACCAAACATCCTTACTGCAAAGATGGCCATCCAGATCCACTGAGAGGAAGAAGTAGCTGCTGCCCTACCTGCTCTCAGAATGGAGGTGAGTGATGATCCTAGCAAAATATTTTCAGAGACTTTAATCAAAGGGGTAGAGGCCACCTTCCTTCGAAATGTGGAGCAATAGAGTGACATTATAGTATTTAGTGTAAAAGAATGATAAACCCTCAGTTGCAAAAAGAACAGATGATGGATGAAATGCTAAACAATGCAAACATTCGCCCCCATTTACAAAGATCTGGGTTTAATCCCTTGTTTTTTTGCCCACAATGTCACCCCAGTTTGGACCCAGCCATATGCAAATCAGTCTTGACTCTGCTTCTCATGGGTCTGGGCCCAACTGCCAGGCCAGTTCCTCCCTTGACTGGAAACAAGCATCCTGGAACTGGTTTCTGGGCATCACCCCTCATCAGCCAGGCTAGCTTGAATCCAGTGGCACAGTGAGAACCGGACCCACATCTGGGCACACCCTTCCCAATTAGGGTGACAAAACCAAAAAGAACAGATGATGGATGAAATACAAAACAATGCAAACATTCACCCCCAGTCACAAAGATCTGGGTTTAATGCATCTTTTTTTTGCCCAGATCGCCACCCCAGTTTGGGCCCAGCCATCTGCAAATCAGTCTTGACCCTGCTCTGCATGGGAACAGTCCAGCCCGAACTGACAAGCCAGGTCCTCGCTGCACTGGAAACAAGCATCCTGGAACCGGTTTTCACCCCTCATCAGCCAGGCTAGCTTGAATCCATTGGTGCAGTTAGTACGGGACCCACGTATGGGACTACCTTTCCACTAAGGACGACAAAAGTGTTGTATTGTGACTTTAAGGAATGTGTTAGTGGAATGTTATGTTTAGAATTTGGTGTGCATTCGGTCACTGTGTCAGTTACCTTGACTGGCTGGTGAGGGGATGCTGCAAGGAGCCGTTTCTCCTGTAATAAATCATCTTTCTTACTTATGTTGTCTCGGAGATTTATGCAGAAACACAACATAAATTTGGCGACGAGTCACCAGCTTGGAGAACAGTTAGTGCTGCAGAATGACATGTGCATACCATCAGATTAAACTACACCAGGATTAAAAAAAACTCACAGCTTTCATAACGTCTGAATGTACTTTTCAATTTAACAGAATGCCTTTTGGGTTATCGTCAGCTGCGAGTGTATTCCAGAGGATGATGTTTATTGTCTTCAAAGATGTGAACAATGTTATGTTTTTCCAAGATGATATTCTTGTATTTGGCGAAACAATTCAAAGTCATAATGTTGCGTTGAAACAAGTGTTTGACAAACTCATGGTGACAGGGCTGACTCTCAGGAAAGAAAAATGTAAGTTTTTGGTGGAAGAGATTTAGGGGGTCATTCCAACCCCGGCGGTCAAGGACCGCCGGGGCCGGGGTCGGCGGGAGCACCGCCAACAGGCTGGCGGTGCTCTGCAGGGCATTCTGACCGCGGCGGTTTGGCCGCGGTCAGAACAGGAAAACCGGCGGTCTCCCGCCGGTTTTCCGCTGCCCTCAGGAATCCTCCATGGCGGCGCACCTTGCTGCGCCGCCATGGGGATTCCGACACCCCATACCGCCATCCTGTTCCTGGCGGTTCGCCCGCCAGGAACAGGATGGCGGTATGGGGTGTCGTGGGGCCCCTGGGGGCCCCTGCAGTGCCCATGCCGATGGCATGGGCACTGCAGGGGCCCCCGTAAGAGGGCCCCACAAAGAATTTCAGTGTCTGCTTAGCAGACACTGAAATTCACGACGGGTGCAACTGCACCCGTCGCACCTTCCCACTCCGCCGGCTCCATTCGGAGCCGGCTTCCTCGTGGGAAGGGGTTTCCCGCTGGGCTGGCGGGCGGCCTTCTGGCGGTCGCCCGCCAGCCCAGCGGGAAACACAGAATCACTGCGGTGGTCTTCCGACCGCGGAGCGGTGTTCTGTCAGGGGAACTCTGGCGGGCGGCCTCCGCCGCCCGCCAGAGTTAGAATGACCCCCTTAATATTTGGGGCATACACTTTCTAAGGAAGGTGTAAGACTGAAAAGAGACTTATTAAAAGCCATAAAAGATGCTCCTCCACCAAATAACAATTGAGGTCATTTATGAGCCTTGTAGAATATTATTCAAAATGTATTGAAAACTTTGCTGATAAAACTGATAATTTGAGAAAATTACTAAAGAAAAGCAATAGTTTTGTATGGGGTGATGAACAAGAGCTGTGTTTTAATGTTATCAAGGAAGAATTATATAATGCTGGTGTGTTGGTACCATTTGATGTAAAACTTAAGACTGTTATCACAGTGGATGCAAGTGCTGTAGGATTAGGAGCTGTGTTATCTCAGCATCACACTGGAGGAGAAAGGACAGTGGCGTTTGCGTCAAGAACTCTCACTCCCAGAGAACGGAACTATTCTGTCATTGACAGAGAGGCCTTGGCAGCTGCTTGGGCGTTAGAATATTTCCGCACCTATATTTGGGGTATGACAAACATTTTATGCACAGATCATAAGCCTTTGGTTAAGGTTTTAGCACCAGGTGGTGCAAGGCTAGCTAGATTGGCCTCAAGCCTGCAAGAGTACATGTATGTGGTAGAACACATTTCAGGATGGCGTAATGTCCAAGCAGATTGTTTGTCTCGCATGCTCATCCAGGATATGGATGTGGTGAATCTGGAGAGTAAGGGAAAAGAAGATGTGGTAGCAAGTATAGAAGATGTTTATGTTTGTATGTGAGGTGCTATTTCAAAAGACAAATGGTTGTCAAGTATGAAGGAGGATGCTATTTTGAGTGAGGTTATAGATTTGGTGAGGTGTGGTGCTAAGAGAGAGAGTTGTGTGAGTACATCTACGCATCCGTATTTAAAAGTATTGGATGAATTGTCTATATGTGAGAATGAGGTGTTGATGAGAGAGGATAAATTCATTCCCCCTTTGTGTTTGCGTCTAGATTTGTTTAGGTTGACGCACAAGGGACATTTGGGACAAACATTAACAAAAAAAAGATTGAGAGAGAATTTTTGGTGGCCAGGTATGGATGGTGATGTAGAGGAATGGGTTGAGAAGTGTATCTTGTATAAGAACAGTAAGAAAAGGTTAAGGGTTGGGAACCAATTCCTAGGTGGCGTTATTGAGGAACCAGGTAATGATTTTATAGGACCGATGGCGCATTTGAGTGCTCCCTTGAGGTTTGCCATGGTTATGGTGGATGTTCATTCCAAATGGATAGTAGTGAGATTTATGAGAGAGGTTACCACAGGATCTACTATAAAGGTTTTTGGAAGCAGTTTTTAGAGAAGAAGGTTATCCCTATAGAATTATCACAGATAATGGTACACGGTTGGTCTAAAAAAAAAATGAAGAATTTCCTGGAAAGAACAGGTGTCAAGCACAGGTGTAAATGCCTTGATTGAAGCACTCTCGCACAAGTCTATATAATTCGCGGCCAAATGGCATTGTAGAGAGGGCCAATCGATTGGTCAAGGGGGAGATTCAGATGGCTTTGGCAAATGGTAATGGAACTGAATTAATGGTGTCAGACATGAGTTGGGCTTATTGTACAACAAGGAACGGTGTTACGGGTGAGATTCCTTTTGAGATGATGAGAGGAAGAAAGGTGGGCCAAAAATGTTTCCAGCATGGATGAGGACTTTATTGGATAATAGTTTGTTTTTTTAAAAGGTTGGCAATAAGAGTAATAACATTGAGAGGAATTTTGAGAAAAGCGACGACGGTAGGTCTAGCATGAAAGGTACTAGAAAGATTCAGAGAGGTGATTGGGTTAAGATTAAGATTAAGGCAGGGAATGGAAACAATTCCGAGGACCATTTAAGTTAAGGGAGGTGCGTCGGGTTTTTGTGATTTTGGAAAATGGTGAGAGGTGGAACTTGAGGAAGGTGGCAAAGTATGGTGGTGCTGATGCAGTACAGGTTGGAGAAGAGAATGGTGGTGCAGACGCTATAATTGGAAGTGAAGAATCTGGCTGCAGCAGTTCTATGATGATGGATGATGAGTCATTAACTCAAAAAATGTTAATAGAGAATATGCTGATGTGAGTGGTGGTGTGAATGTGAGTAAAAGAGGAGAGTCTGCAGTGTTAAGGAGAACTCAGAGAAGCCACAGGACTCTGATGTATTTGAAAGACTTTGTAAGATAATGTTTCTAAACCCTTTAGTGTTGTAGAGTATATATGAGTTAATTGAATGTATAATCTATTTCATTGTCATTTTACTTATTTTTTTTTTGTTTAAAAGGAAAAGATGTGTTGTATTGTGACTTTAAGGAATGTGTTAGTGGAATGTTATGTTTAGAATTTGGTGTGCAGGCCTGCGTGGCATTCGGTCACTGTGTCAGTTACCTTGACTGGCTGGTGTGGGGATGCCGCACGGAGCCATTTCTCCCGTAATAAATCAACTTTATTGCTTATGTTGTGTCGGAGATTTATGCAAAAACACAACAAAAAGCAAAAAGAACTAATGATGGACGGAATGCTGAACAATGCAAACATTCACCCCAAGTCACAAAGATCTGGGTTAAATCTATTGTTTTTTTGGCCACATCGCCACCCCAGTTTGGACCCAACCACTCTGTTGCTGTCACAATGATCCTTGGTTAACACCCTATGGACAAAGTGTTACGTTTAAATAAATACCACAAGATCTTGTCCAGGTTTACGTGATTTATTGTTCTTTACTCAAACTCCATGTCACCAGCATAACAGTTCTCCAACTTCCTACACTACCATCTTCCCAGCCAATCTCTCAACATTCCTTCCCCAGCTCATCACATTCCAATGCATCATCACTTTCAATAGCGATGATGCATCTGTAGTGGTTATGCACACAAGCTTCCAAAGGATTTTATTTTTTATTTGTTGCATTTGTCAAAAATACAACTGTAAGAAAAGGAAAACAGAAGACACTTCCACCACAGTATAGCAAGTGATTATCACATGACCGACTCCCTCCACAAAATGCTCAGGAGCTCCTTTACAAGCTCACATTATTGTGTCTGGCTCAAGTTCCCAGGGTTACAGTTCCTGCTAGCCAGTAGGTATGATGTGAGTGGGCCCCATTTATTGTTTGGTCTTGATGCCTGCGGGAGCTCCCAGGCTTAGAGCTCCAATTGCTCCTGGCAGTAGCATATATCTCTCAACCAGTCCTTGATCGTCAGGGCTGTCTTGCTTCCCCAGTGAACGGCCACTCTCCTCTAAGGCCAACAGCAGTGCTATCACTACCAGTTTGCGGTGGCTTGGCAGTAGGGAACGCACTATTCCCAACAGACACATTTTTGCCGTGCACTCCACCTCTTCAAGTATCCTGACCTTAAGTGTTTGTGTTACCTGCACCTAGTAGCAGTGTACTTTCCTACATCCCCAAGTCACATGCAAAAAATCAGCCCTCTCTGCCCCACACCTTGTACAATTATCATCAATTCTCAGCCCATATTTACAAAGTTGCATAGGAGTGTAATATGTTTGCTGTAGATATTTCAAATGTATTATTTCAAGGTTGCAATTGGGTGTGAGTACGCCAGAGAGTGCAGAGCTGAACTCCCAGTCCTCTGGGCTCAGAGGATCATTTAGTGTAGCGTTCCGTTTGTGCGGCGCCGGTGACTCTATTTCTGGAGTATCTCGTAGTGATATATTATATAGGTGTGTCACCAGAGCCTTCAGGGACGTCTGTGTGAGAATGTATTGTAGCGCCTGAAGCGTAGGGGGCACCTCCGGGAAGGTCCAGTAATTTTCCTTCAGAGCCGAACGAAGTCTGCAGTATGTAAAAAGCAGTAAAGGTAAGGACGGCTGGGTATGCGTGAGATCTGCCATTGCTATAAAATGACCTTCTGGGAACACATCTCCCAATACGCTTACACCCTGACTGCAGTAATGCAAGCGCCTGCTTTTCATGTTTTATTGATAGTTTCGGGTGGGATCGTAGTGGAAGAGCAGGTGCATAGAGTGGAAGTTTACCTGCACGAACCCTGAGAGATCGCCACACCACGGTCGTGCACGCGACTGTACTTATCTCGCTTGTGTGTGACGGTGGTTTGGCATTCAGCAGTAGGGACTCTAGTGGCATATTGTGCGCTACATCCTTTTCCACAGCCAGGTGAGGCATGTACATCTGGGGGTGTAACCAGTAGAGTGAAAATTTCACCTGGGTACATAAGTAATACAGCTGAAAGTCTGGGACCTCAAAACTTCCCTGCTCATATGACAGGGCAGGTGCCGCCCATCGTATCCTTGGCTGTTTCCCTGCCCAGACCAGTGTCAATATCTTTAAGCATAATGTTTAAGAAATGTTGAGTCAGTTGGATGGGTACATTGATGAACAGATATAAAAATCTAGGAAGCACTATCATTTTAAGCAGTGCTACTCTATCATCCAGAGACAGCGGCATCCGCAACCATTTAGAAATCCTCTCATCTAGCCCCGCCATGGTGTTGTCATAATTATATCGGAGCACCAATTCAGGTTCTCTGTGTATCCTCAACCCCAGATACTTGACTGGATCTTCACACCACTCTAGCGGGTTATCTAGGAGATGTGGTATGGTATTTTGTGTGAGAGGCAGTATTGTAGATTTCACCCAATTAATGCTCAGGCCGGAGTACTGCTCATGCCGTATATACTCAATGACCTGCCCCATATATCTCTGAGGTTCCCGGATGTACAGCATCATATCATCTGCATATAGAGAAATGGGCACGGGGCGACTGCTAAAGCGAAGGGCTTCTATGCATGCCTTTGCGGGACTTTACATGCCAGTGGCTTGAGGGCCAAGGCAAACAGTATAAGGGAGAGGAGATAGCCGTGCCTTGTACCCCTGGATATGGTCAGTGGTTGGGAAGTAGAGTCATTTATTCTTACCTGGGCTGTCAGGCCTGCGTATAGGAGGAGGATCCACCTCATAAACAGCGGCGATACCCCCATTCAGCCCAGCACTGAAAATATGTATGTCCACTCAAGTGAGTTGAATGCTTTAGCTGCATCTAGTAGGACCGCGGCTGCCGGCACATCCGGGTCAAGATGATGAAGGAGTGCAAAGAAAGCTTTTTAGGTTGTGTGCCGTGGACCGTGTATCTATAGTTCCAATGCCCAGTTGTCCTTCCTGACACAGTTTTAGAACTCTCTCCCACATGACTTTTGGTGGAATTAATTTATCACCCCTCAACAGGAAACCTTCTCCTACAGACAATTAATTTTTCACCACGTCTTTTTCCACAGATTTCTTCTCAGGCCATCCCTCTCTGTTATACTTCATAACAGTGACTAACAGCAGACAACCACACATTAGTTTCAATACCTTGTAATTCTTCAGAAAATACCATAGCAACTAAACAATCTCCCTAATTGTCATTTGTGTTCTCTTTTACAGGAAAAGGTATCCTACCTAAGAAATATGCAATTTTGTTGCAGGCTCCTGGAACATAATATATTTCATATATTTAGTCCAAAAATTGCACCAACAACCTGGTTATCCTTGGGGCACATTATTAAGACCCTGTGAAGTAAGAGGTAGGTGGTCCCTTCTAAGTATTACCTTAGCTTCAGGTCCCATACACACCCCAGAGTTTCTCTTTCTATGTCGGAGTACTTTTCTTCTGTCGGTGTTAATGCTCTGGAAGCGAAAGCTACTACTCGATCTATGCCATCTTTCTGTAGTTGTTATAAAACTGCCCCAAGACCTTTGCTACTCATGTCCATAGTAATAAAGCTTTTACACTCCAGATCAAACCCTTACAAAGCGGGAGCCCTGCAAACTTCCTTTGGTTCTTTCAGAAGTTTTCTGGCAGTCCTCTGACCACACAAACATTCTCCCTTTCTTCAGTAGCTGCCTAACAAACTCATTTAATCCTAAAAATGAACATACTTCATCCTCCTTCAGGAAGAAGACTCCTGGAAGAAGACTGTAAAGCTGAAACGTGTTGTTTTCTCCTTTTTTGCATCGAATAAACCTGATTTATATTTTCTTGAGGAGCTGAACGGAGTGCGTGGCATTTATCTTTTGTTCATAAAATATATATATATTTATATAAAAAATACACACACATCACCAATTGGCCACAGTATATTTGCACGCTCTTGCTGCCGGTGCCGATGAAAGAGTCAACGGCCAGGACTCCCTTATATATCTCCAACAAAATAGACATTGCAATCCAGGAGGGTCTTGTCTCAGCCTTTAATTCATTCCACAAAGCAACGCTATCCACCACCCAACGCGTTTCAACCTTAAACAGGTCTTGATCACAGGTGAACAGTGTCAGAGCAAACCCCACTTATATAGTCCATTTGCATTTTACTATGATGTTGCATTCTGGGACCTGTAGTTGCTTGATTTATTTGACCTCAGTTGTTTTTGTACAATTGACAACTATACAACCAAACTTGTTTGTTATTCATGATATAAGCCCTAAAGTGTGATATGTTAATAATTCATATGTCTGGATCTACTTTGGATGTTATTATATATTATATATGTTAGATATATATTCATTTAATTATATATATCTATACATATATTTTTAACAAAAATATTTTAAATATCAGAGACTATCTTGCATATATAATATGTCATTGGGACAAATAACCATGAACTCCACTGTCAAATCGACACCTTCTTTACAATTATGGACCAATAAACATTATTCTTTATATTTTGTCAATATTTGTGAGCATAACTGCTTTTTTTACGAAATTCCTACAATCAACATTTTAATAGAGGAGATTCCCTCTTATTTCTATCGCCACACTTGTATATTTATGATTCAACTAATATAATGCATTTTTCTATAGGTGTGACTATCATCAACACTGTTATCCTGATATATAACCACAGTGATTAAAAACAATAAATTGCTTTATAATAGACATAGGTTTTTACAGTTACATGGATTGAATCCTGCTTTTTTAGTAAATTCAATGTAAAAAGATATATAGGGGGTCATTACAAACCTGGCGGATGGTGTTAAAGGTGCGGTACTACCGCAAACAGGCCGGCCGACCAAAAAAGGGAATTATGACCGTGGCGGAAACCGCCAACAAAGACAACCACTTTAACACTCCGCCCGCCACGGCGGTAAGAGACAAGCAGCGCGGCAGTCACCGCCAACAGACAGGCGGAAGACAATGTACCGCCAATAGTATCACAACCCGCCAATCCGCCACCTTTTCCGGGGCTGATTCACCGTGGATAAAAACACGGCGGAAACAGTTTTTGCAATGGGAAAACGCTCACCTTAACACATCCCACGAGGAAGGAGGACACCATGGAGCCTGAATTACAAATCCTACCTGCCCTTGTCTTCCTACTCATCTACGAAGACCAGCACCGGCGGCGACGAAGACAACTGTGAGTACTGCACCTACGACATAGGGGAGGCAAAAGTCAGGGGGACACACATGCAACACCCCCACCCCCACCCTCGCACATTACAACACACACACCAATGCATTTCCAATCATCACAGTCACAACCCACAACCCCCCCCCCGGAAGAATGCAAAGACAAAAGGAAATCAGTTCAAACATTATAATGTTTCAAAATACATGTATCAAATATATACAGATAGATATAAACTCATTCAAAGGTATATACATTACGAGAAGTAGTGCAGATATGCACATCTCAATGTCCGTGCACCACTGGGCCAAAAATGCATGGGCGAGGCCCACACAAGATACCTGTCCACAAACGGAGAGAACACTGCAGGGGCATCAGAGAGAAATACAACAGGCACCTCAGGGGGAATGGAAGGGGGGAGCACCTCAGCCGGATTACAGCACCACGCCACATCCAAGACGGGGCTCCATGCCCATTGATGTATCCTGGGGAGTGCAAAGCCACAGTCTCACAAGTCTCTACAGTGGGTGGGTTGCCCACTGTTCAATCTTGGGGAGTGCAAAGCCACAGTCTCACAAGTCTCTACAGTGGGTGGGTTGCCCACTGTTCAATCCTGGGGAGTGCAAAGCCACAGTCTCACAAGTCTCTACAGTGGGTGGCTTGCCCACTGCCATCTCCTGGGGAGTGCAAAGCCACAGTCCCACAAGTCTATACAGTGGGTGGCTTGCCCACTGCCATCTCCTGGGGAGTGCAAAGCCATAGTCTCACAAGTCTATACAGTGGGTGGGTTGCCCACTGTTCAATCCTGGGGAGTGCAAAGCCACAGTCTCACAAGTCTCTACAGTTCAATCCTGGGGAGTGCAAAGCCACAGTCTCACAAGTCTCTACAGTGGGTGGGTTGCCCACTGTTCAATCCTGGGGAGTGCAAAGCCACAGTCTCTCAAGTAGATAACAGCCTCCACTGGTTCTGGAGGGGGACTGGTGCCCAGAGTGCTTCATTCTGTGAAGGACAGAGGTAGTGGATGGATGTCTCCACTGGTTCTGGAGGGGGACTGGTGCCCAGAGTTCTTCATCCTGTGAAGGACAGAGGTAGTGGATGGATCTCTCCACTGGTTCTGGAGGGGCACTGGTGCCTAGACTGGATTAGTCTCCCCGTGACAGTTCCTGTCCAGTCACTGTCCCAGCTGCACATGGGATAACGATGCTTGATGTGGCAGTCTTCTCCTTCTGCAGCGGTGCTTGCCCTGTTCAGCGGTGCTTTGCCATGGCGGTCTCTGGACTGTTCAGTGGTGCTTGCCCTGTTCAGCGGTGCTTGCCTTGTTCAGCAGTGCTTTGCCATGGCGGTCTCTGGACTGTTCAGCGGTGCTTGCCCTATTCAGCGGTGCTTTGCCATGGCGGTCTCTGGACTGTTCAGCGGTGCTAGCCCTGTTCAGCGGTGCTTTGCCATGGCGGTCTCTGGACTGTTCAGCGGTGCTTGCCCTGTTCAGCGGTGCTTGCCCTGTTCAGCGGTGCTTTGCCATGGTGGTCTCTGGACTGTTCAACGGTGCTTTGCCATGGAGGTCTCTGGACTGTTCAGCGGTGCTTGCCCTGTTCAGCGGTGCTTTGCCATGGCGGTCTCTGGACTGTTCAGCGGTGCTTGCCCTGTTCAGCGGTGCTTTGCCATGGCGGTCTCTGGACTGTTCAGCGGTGCTTGCCCTGTTCAGCGGTGCTTTGCCATGGCGGTCTCTGGACTGTGCATTGGTGTGTGGCATGACGGTCCCTCATTGCCCAGCGGGGCTGTGGCTGCCGGGGCCCTCCTGGGCACTGACTCTGGCGGTGGTCTCCTGACCAGTGACGATACTTGTGCCCTCCTGGGCAAAGACTCTGGCGGTGGTCTCCTGACCAGTGACGATACTTGTGCCATCCTGGGCAAAGACTCTGGCGGTGGTCTCCTGACCAGTGACGATACCTGTGCCCTCCTGGGCAATGACTCAGGCGGTGGTCTCCTGACCTGTGACGACAGTGCTGGCGGTGGCGTCCCGGCCGCCGGGAATGATGTCGCCCTTCTCCGCCGTGATGCTCACACCAGGCTGTGCAGACTTCTTCTGGCCCTTCACCACCTTTGGAGGAGTCACAGCTGACTCTGCAATCCCCCTGGGACCCCTGTGAGTTGTTTTGCCTCCAGGAGTCTTCACCTGGTCCAGTCGGCCACTTTCAAACTTCAGATGCTTTACAGGGGGTGTACTGGCAGTGCCTTGGCTCCGTGTCACACTGCCTGCCCTGGTGGCCGGTGCACTCCACACACCTGTAACACGCACCACTGGTACTGGAGGCTTTTTGGCTGAGGCGCTACGACAGGACTAATGAATTGGAGGGGTGGGGGCAAAAAGGTCAACTTTGCAGAGGGACAGTTTCTGACGAACACTGGGATGGGTAGCTGGAGGGGGTCTGGGAGTGGAGGAAGAGGAGGTGGTTGTAGGAGGTGTCACTTTAGGTGTTTTGGGTGCAGGTGCAGGTACTGGAGGCTGTCGTGAGGTGGATGGATGTTGGGTGTGTGGGTGCCCGCGTTTGTGTACTTTGGGAGGGGGCGTCACAGACACACTGGGAGAGGACACAGGGGACGTGTAAATGGGAGTGGGGGTGGTGAGTGCAGGTGAGCGGGGTGTGGTGCTGGGTGTTCTGGTGCGAGTCCTAGTGCCTGTAGATGTAGTGCATGCAGGTGAGAGTGTAGACGACACTGGGAGGGAGGAGGGAGACGACGAGGAGGGGGAAACAGTGGAGGCAGTGGATGTTGCTGTGTCTGCATGTGGGTGATGCTTGTGTGAGTGCCTGTGGGTTGTGTGGTGCCTATGTTTGCCTGAGCTACTTTTGGGTGTTGAGGGTGTATGCATGCTTTTCTGATGGTGTGCTTGGGACAGGCTGGGGCACAGGGGATTGGGTCTGGGTGGAGGAAGTTGGAAGGGGGAGGCTAGAGACAGGGACAATGGCTGCCATCAGTGCTGAGGCCAGAGATTGCAGGGTTCGATGATGGGCAGCTTGACCAGAATGAATGCCCTCCAGCAATGCATTAGTGTGTTGCAACTCTCTTTCTACACCCTGGATGGCATTCACAATGGTAGACTGCCCAACAGTGAGTGACCTGAGGAGGTCAATGGCCTCCTCACTGAGGGCAGCAGGGGTGACTGGGGCAGGGCCTGAGGTGCCTGGAGAGAAGGTGATGCCCACCCTCCTGGGTGAGCGGGCCCGGGGCGAACGCTGAGGGGCTGCTGGGAGGGCGGTGCTGGTAGGGGAGGTGGCGGCTGTACCTGTAGAAGTGGGGGGCACAGATGGTGCCGCCACCACAAGGGAGCTCCTATCGGCGGACGAGTCCGTGTCGCTGGTTGGTGATCCGGTGACCGACGTGTAGCTCCCCTCGCCCTCCGCCCCACTGGTGCATTCTGAGTCCGTGGTGTGGCCCTCCATGGCCATGTGGGATGCAGCTCCCTTGTGCCCTGGTGCCACTGTACCTCCGCCTGATGATGCTGATGCACAAAAGAACAGGGAGAGCAGAAAAAGGGGGAGGGGACGACAGAAGAAAGACAGGTTGAGTGCATGGCTTACCGCTACCGCTGGCGGACAATACAGACACAGCAGCCCCCTGCACTACGCCGTGCTCTTGGCCTCTACATAAGCAAATCCTGGGATATGGCCTACATGCCTATGGTGGACATCTGCACACATGGATGCCACAGGGGCATCTATAACTGTTCTTGGCCCATGACTGAGGTGTGGTGGAGTGCCACATGCCCTGCATTACGGAGGGGCCTAGCCTACGTATTTCTGCCTGGCCTAGGTACACCCACAGCCCTCCTCCCCCAGCCAGCCCCTCAACTGTGCGCCAAGTACCCGGAATTATGTTGTACTCACCCCCTTGTGTCTGCTGTGATGCCCTCAAGCGCCCATCCAACTCAGGGTAGGCCACCGCCAGGATCCAGAACATCAGGGGGGTCATGGTGCGATGGGCACCCCTCCCACGTTGGGAGGCCATCCCCAGCTGAGCCTCCGCCGTCTTCTTGTCCAGCGGCGAATGTCCTCCCCTCTTTTCCGGCAGTGGGTGCCCCATCTCTGGTGGATCCCCAGGGTCCGGACTTCCTTGGCGATGGCACGCCAAATGTCCTTCTTCTGGTGGGCGCTGACCTACATGACATGCACAACGGAAGAAGAGAAGTCATTACCAACTGCACAGTCGATGTGAGTGTCCCCCATCCCTACCCTTGGCATGTGGCACATGCATTCACATGCATTCATGTTCCCTGAACTCTGCCCCCTTCCCTCTTACAACCAGCCCTCTCCACCCAGGCCTAGCCCATACAACGTGCTCCCTGTGTACTTACCTGTTGGTCTGGAGGACCGTAGAGTAGCGTGTACTGGGGGAGGACCCTGTCTACTAGTTTCTCCAACTCCAGAGCAGTGAAGGCAGGGGCCCTTTTCCCAGACGCAGCAGCCATCGTCGCTTCCAGACCGAGGTCACAGCAGCACTTGCAGTGTAGGTCCTCTCCTGTCAAAGATCAGGTATCGAGTGATTGAACAGATAGAAAATGGCGGTCACGTGCACGGCGGTGACGTCCGCCGCGGGGCGTATCATCAACGCCGGCGCACTTGTCCATTGGCTCCTGGGACAAATAGGGTCCAATGTTAACCAATGCAGCATTGCGCCGCGGTCTACGACCGCCTACCGCGACGGTGTGCAACGCCAGCGCAGTTACCTCATATTCCCATTGTCCCAGTTTAGAGGTCAGACAGACGCCATTTCAGGGCCCACATGGCTTCATTTACTTCTGCGTCACACATACCTAGGCCTACACTCAACACACATACAGGAAGGGTTTTGGGTTTGGTGTCGTGTTCTGTGTATCTGTGGGTACATACCTGGAACACAGTTGACTCCTAGGCACCGTCAGCTGGGACAATTGAGAAGATGGCGGAATCCTCCGGTGTACCGACCGCTAGTGGACCTGTTGACAATGGAGGAGCGACATTTAATCATCACCTACAGGTTTGACTGTGCCACTATCCAGGAACTATGTACCCAGTTGGAGCCAGACCTGATTTCACCAATCTGCCATCCCACTGGAATACCCCCTGAAGTGCAGGTGCTGTCAGTGCTCCATTTCCTTGCAAGTGGGTGTGAGAAGGTAGCCTCTTTCTAGCCTTGTTACCCCCACTTTTGGCCTGTTTGTGAGTGTATGTCAGGGTGTTTGTCACTGTTTTCACTGTCTCACTGGGATCCTGATAGCCAGGCCTCAGTGCTCATAGTGAAAACACCATATTTTCAGTATGGTTGTTATGTGTCACTGGGATCCTGCTAGTCAGGACCCCAGTGCTCATAGGTTTGTGGCCTATATGTATGTGTCACTGGGACCCTGTCACACAGGGCCCCAGTGCTCATAAGTGTGCATGTATATGTTCCCTGTGTGGTGCCTAACTGTCTCACTGAGGCTCTGCTAACCAGAACCTCAGTGGTTATGCTCTCTCATTACTTTCAAATTGTCACTGACAGGCTAGTGACCATTTTTACCAATTTACATTGGCTTACTGGAACACCCTTATAATTCCCTAGTATATGGTACTGAGGTACCCAGGGTATTGGGGTTCCAGGAGATCCCTATGGGCTGCAGCATTTCTTTTGCCACCCATAGGGAGCTCTGACAATTCTTACACAGGCCTGCCACTGCAGCCTGAGTGAAATAACGTCCACGTTATTTCACAGCCATTTTACACTGCACTTAAGTAACTTATAAGTCACCTATATGTCTAACCTTTACCTGGTAAAGGTTGGGTGCAAAGTTACTTAGTGTGAGGGCACCCTGGCACTAGCCAAGGTGCCCCCACATTGTTCAGAGCCAATTCACTGAACTTTGTGAGTGCGGGGACACCATTACACGCGTGCACTGCATATAGGTCACTACCTATATGTAGCTTCACCATGGTAACTCCGAATATGGCCATGTAACATGTCTATGATCATGGAATTGCCCCCTCTATGCCATCCTGGCATTGTTGGTACAATTCCATGATCCCAGTGGTCTGTAGCACAGACCCTGGTACTGCCAGACTGCCTTCCTGGGGTTTCTCTGCAGCTGCTGCTGCTGCCAACCCCTCAGACAGGCAGCTGCCCTCCTGGGGTCCAGCCAGGCCTGGCCCAGGATGGCAGAACAAAGAACTTCCTCTGAGAGAGGGTGTGACACCCTCTCCCTTTGGAAAATGGTGTGAAGGCAGGGGAGGAGTAGCCTCCCCCAGCCTCTGGAAATGCTTTGTTGGGCACAGATGTGCCCAATTCTGCATAAGCCAGTCTACACCGGTTCAGGGACCCCTTAGCCCCTGCTCTGGCGCAAAACTGGACAAAGGAAAGGGGAGTGACCACTCCTCTGACCTGCACCTCCCCTGGGAGGTGTCCAGAGCTCCTCCAGTGTGCTCCAGACCTCTGCCATCTTGGAAACAGAGGTGCTGCTGGCACACTGGACTGCTCTGAGTGGCCAGTGCCACCAGGTGACGTCAGAGACTCCTTGTGATAGGCTCCTTCAGGTGTTAGTAGCCTTTCCTCTCTCCTAGGTAGCCAAACCCTCTTTTCTGGCTATTTAGGGTCTCTGTCTCTGGGGAAACTTTAGATAACGAATGCATGAGCTCAGCCGAGTTCCTCTGCATCTCCCTCTTCACCTTCTGATAAGGAATCGACCGCTGACCGCGCTGGAAGCCTGCAAACCTGCAACATAGTAGCAAAGACGACTACTGCAACTCTGTAACGCTGATCCTGCCGCCTTCTCGACTGTTTTCCTGCTTGTGCATGCTGTGGGGGTAGTCTGCCTCCTCTCTGCACCAGAAGCTCCGAAGAAATCTCCCGTGGGTCGACTGAATCTTCCCCCTGCAACCGCAGGCACCAAAAAGCTGCATCTCCGGTCCCTTGGGTCTCCTCTCAGCACGACGAGCGAGGTCCCTCGAATCCAGCGACACCGTCCAAGTGACCCCCACAGTCCAGTGACTCTTCAGCCCAAGTTTGGTGGAGGTAAGTCCTTGCCTCACCTCGCTGGGCTGCATTGCTGGGAACCGCGACTTTGCAAGCTACTCCGGCCCCTGTGCACTTCCGGCGGAAATCCTTCGTGCACAGCCAAGCCTGGGTCCACGGCACTCTAACCTGCATTGCACGACTTTCTAAGTTGGTCTCCGGCGACGTGGGACTCCTTTGTGCAACTTCGGCGAGCACCGTTTCACGCATCCTCGTAGTGCCTGTTTCTGGCACTTCTCCGGGTGCTACCTGCTTCAGCGAGGGCTCTTTGTCTTGCTCGACGTCCCCTCTCTCTGCAGGTCCAATTTGCGACCTCCTGGTCCCTCCTGGGCCCCAGCAGCGTCCAAAAACGCCAAACGCACGATTTGCGTGTAGCAAGGCTTGTTGGCGTCCATCCGGCGGGAAAACACTTCTGCACGACTCTCCAAGGCGTGGGGGATCCATCCTCCAAAGGGGAAGTCTCTAGCCCTTGTCGTTCCTGCAGTATTCACAGTTCTTCAGCCTAGTAAGAGCTTCTTTGCACCAACCGCTGGCATTTCTTGGGCATCTGCCCATCTCCGAGCTGCTTGTGACTTTTGGACTTGGTCCCCTTGTTCCACAGGTACCCTCAGACAGGAATCCATCGTTGTTGCATTGCTGATTTGTGTTTTCCTTGCATTCTCCCTCTAACACGACTATTTTGTCCTTAGGGGAACTTTAGTGCACTTTGCACTCACTTTTCAGGGTCTTGGGGAGGGTTATTTTTCTAACTCTCACTATTTTCTAATAGTCCCAGCGACCCTCTACAAGGTCACATAGGTTTGGGGTCCATTCGTGGTTCGCATTCCACTTCTGGAGTATATGGTTTGTGTTGCCCCTATCCCTATGTTTCTCCATTGCATCCTATTGTAACTATACATTGTTTGCACTGTTTTCTAAGACTATACTGCATATTTTTGCTATTGTGTATATATATCTTGTGTATATTTCCTATCCTCTCACTGAGGGTACACTCTAAGATACTTTGGCATATTGTCATAAAAATAAAGTACCTTTATTTTTAGTATAACTGTGTATTGTGTTTTCTTATGATATTGTGCATATGACACTAAGTGGTACTGTAGTAGCTTCACACGTCTCCTAGTTCAGCCTAAGCTGCTCTGCTAAGCTACCATTATCTATCAGCCTAAGCTGCTAGACACCCTATACACTAATAAGGGATAACTGGGCCTGGTGCAAGGTGCAAGTACCCCTTGGTACTCACTACAAGCCAGTCCAGCCTCCTACATTGGTTGTGCAGCGGTGGGATAAGTGCTTTGAGACTACTTACCACTCTTGTCATTGTACTTTTCATAAGAGAAAAATATACAAAACAAGGTCAGTGTATATACACATAGCCAAAAAGTTTTGCATTTCCTCTTTTCACTCTTTTCTAAGTGCTGAAAAGTACTTCTAAACTTTCAAAAAGTTCTTAAAAGTTTAAAAAGTTTTTTCTGTCTTTCCAAAAAGTTCTGAAAACTTTTTTCTCTTTGTCTATCACTTTAACTCTCTCTAAAAATGTCTGGCACAGGCCAAAAAGTTGAACTGTCCAAACTTGCATATGATCACCTTAGCTGGAAAGGAGCAAGGAGTCTCTGCATAGAGAGAGGTTTGAGTATAGGGAAGAATCCTTCCTTAGAACTGTTAATTAATATGCTTAGAGTACAGGATAAGGCCATAAGTGCCCAATCTGTAGAAAAAGTAGCTAATGGTTCTCAATCTGATCCAGGGACTCCCCCAGGAAAAGGTTCAGGAAAGAAACTTCTCAGCCTGCCCATTACTAGACAGTCTAGCATAGTTGGTACAGAGGTTGAATCACATCATACTGATGATGTGCTCTCACATTATGCTGGTAGCCAAGCTGTTAGGGTGCCCTTTGTAAGGGACAGGTCTCCTTCTGTTCATTCCCATCATACCTCTGTATCTAGAAATGTCCCTCCCACCCACCCTGATGACAGATTGTTAGAAAGGGAGCTCAATAGATTGAGAGTGGAACAAACCAGACTGAAGCTCAAGAAGCAACAGCTGGATTTGGATAGACAGTCTTTAGAAATAGAGAGGGAAAGACAGAAGATGGGTTTAGATACCCATGGTGGCAGCAGCAGTATTCCCCATAGTCATCCTGCAAAAGAGCATGATTCCAGGAATCTGCACAAGATAGTTCCCCCTTATAAGGAGGGGGATGACATTAACAAGTTGTTTGCTGCACTTGAGAGGGCCTGTGCTGTACAGGATGTCCCTCAAAAGCAGTGGGCTGCTATCCTATGGCTATCATTTACTGGAAAAGGTAGGGATAGGCTCCTTACTGTAAAAGAAAATGATGCTAACAATTTCCAAGTTCTTAAGAATGCACTCCTGGATGGTTATGGCTTAACCACTGAACAGTACAGGATAAAGTTCAGAGAGACCAAAAAGGAGTCTTCACAAGACTGGGTTGATTTCATTGACCAGGCAGTGAAGGCCTTGGAGGGGTGGTTACATGGCAGTAAAGTTACTGATTATGAAAGCCTGTATAACACAATCCTGAGAGAGCATATACTTAATAATTGTGTGTCTGATTTGTTGCACCAGTACCTGGTAGACTCTGATCTGACCTCTCCCCAAGAATTGGGAAAGAAGGCAGACAAATGGGTCAGAACAAGGGTGAACAGAAAAGTTCATACAGGGGGTGACAAAGATGGCAATAAGAAGAAAGATGGTGAAAAATCTCAAGATAAGCATGGGGATAAGGGTAAAACCAAAGATCCCACTTCAAATCTTAAACACTCTTCAGAGGGTGGGGATAAAACAAATTCTTCCTCTTCTTCCCAACCTGCACACATTAAAAAGCCTTGGTGCTTTGTGTGTAAAAACAGAGGCCATAGGCCAGGGGATAAGTCCTGTCCAGGTAAACCCCCTGAGCCTACCACCACTAATACATCAAGCTCTAGTGCCCCTAGCAGTAGTGGTACTAGTGGTGGGACTGCTGGCAACAGTCAAGCAAAGGGTGTAGTTGGGTTCACTTATGGGTCCATAGTGAAAACTGATGTCATCAGTCCCAAGACAGTTTCTGTCACACCTAGTGGCATTGGCCTTGCCACACTGGCTGCTTGTCCCCTTACAATGGATAAGTACAGGCTGACAGTTTCAATAAATGGTGTTGAGGCCTTGGCCTACAGGGACACAGGTGCCAGTTTCACTTTGGTGACTGAAAACCTAGTGCCTCCTGAACAACACATCATTGGACAACAGTATAAAATTATTGATGTCCATAACTCCACTAAGTTTCTTCCCTTAGCTATAATTCAGTTTAGTTGGGGTGGAGTTACTGGCCCTAAGCAGGTGGTGGTATCACCTAGCTTACCTGTAGACTGTCTCTTAGGTAATGACCTAGAGGCCTCAGGTTGGGCTGATGTAGAGTTTTATGCCCATGCAGCCATGCTGGGCATCCCTGAGGAATTGTTCCCTCTCATTTCAAGTGAAATGAAAAAGCAAAGGAGAGAAGGCCTGAAAACTCAGGATCCCTCTCCATCAACAGGTAAAAAGGGTATCACAGTATCCCCTAACCACCCTACCATTCAGGATACAATTCCTGTGGTGGGAGAAACCTCTCCTGGGGTGGCACCTGTTCCAAGGGAATCATCAGCTGGCAAAGCTGGACTCCCTGAGGTGGAAGTACCTCTCTGTGGGATAACTAACATTGGTGAGAAAAACAGCACCATTTTAGTTAACATGGAGCATCCCTCCAACCCTCCCAGAGAAACTTTAGTGCAGAAACTCTGCACTGCCTCACAACACTTAGGACAGCATCCCTGCCCTAGTGTGGAGCTGATAGGACAGCATCCCTGCCCTGCTCCAACTCAAGAGAAACAGCATCCCTGTTCTCTCTTCCAGCCAGATGGACAAAGTTTTTGCCCAGCTATGGCTTTTCTGAGACAGCATCCCTGTCTGGCATTTCCATCACTACAAATAGGTTCAGTGGACAATTCCCACTGCTCTAAACTAAAACTTACTGATAGAAACTCTGGAAATACATCTTCACATTGTTGCTTAGCTAAAAAACTTCAAACAGGGTGGTTTACATCCCCACAGGGAAGTAACCATATAGTGGATGATAAAGGGAGTAACCAGTCTATTGCAGAGCTACTCTCTACTTATCACCACTTAGACAATAAAGTCTCAACTGGCCAAGGTTAGCCTTATTGTCCTTCGTTTGGGGGGGGTTGTGTGAGAAGGTAGCCTCTTTCTAGCCTTGTTACCCCCACTTTTGGCCTGTTTGTGAGTGTATGTCAGGGTGTTTGTCACTGTTTTCACTGTCTCACTGGGATCCTGATAGCCAGGCCTCAGTGCTCATAGTGAAAACACCATGTTTTCAGTATGGTTGTTATGTGTCACTGGGATCCTGCTAGTCAGGACCCCAGTGCTCATAGGTTTGTGGCCTATATGTATGTGTCACTGGGACCCTGTCACACAGGGCCCCAGTGCTCATAAGTGTGCATGTATATGTTCCCTGTGTGGTGCCTAACTGTCTCACTGAGGCTCTGCTAACCAGAACCTCAGTGGTTATGCTCTCTCATTACTTTCAAATTGTCACTGACAGGCTAGTGACCATTTTTACCAATTTACATTGGCTTACTGGAACACCCTTATAATTCCCTAGTATATGGTACTGAGGTACCCAGGGTATTGGGGTTCCAGGAGATCCCTATGGGCTGCAGCATTTCTTTTGCCACCCATAGGGAGCTCTGACAATTCTTACACAGGCCTGCCACTGCAGCCTGAGTGAAATAACGTCCACGTTATTTCACAGCCATTTTACACTGCACTTAAGTAACTTATAAGTCACCTATATGTCTAACCTTTACCTGGTAAAGGTTGGGTGCAAAGTTACTTAGTGTGAGGGCACCCTGGCACTAGCCAAGGTGCCCCCACATTGTTCAGAGCCAATTCACTGAACTTTGTGAGTGCGGGGACACCATTACACGCGTGCACTGCATATAGGTCACTACCTATATGTAGCTTCACCATGGTAACTCCGAATATGGCCATGTAACATGTCTATGATCATGGAATTGCCCCCTCTATGCCATCCTGGCATTGTTGGTACAATTCCATGATCCCAGTGGTCTGTAGCACAGACCCTGGTACTGCCAGACTGCCTTCCTGGGGTTTCTCTGCAGCTGCTGCTGCTGCCAACCCCTCAGACAGGCAGCTGCCCTCCTGGGGTCCAGCCAGGCCTGGCCCAGGATGGCAGAACAAAGAACTTCCTCTGAGAGAGGGTGTGACACCCTCTCCCTTTGGAAAATGGTGTGAAGGCAGGGGAGGAGTAGCCTCCCCCAGCCTCTGGAAATGCTTTGTTGGGCACAGATGTGCCCAATTCTGCATAAGCCAGTCTACACCGGTTCAGGGACCCCTTAGCACCCTGCTCTGGCGCGAAACTGGACAAAGGAAAGGGGAGTGACCACTCCCCTGACCTGCACCTCCCCTGGGAGGTGTCCAGAGCTCCTCCAGTGTGCTCCAGACCTCTGCCATCTTGGAAACAGAGGTGCTGCTGGCACACTGGACTGCTCTGAGTGGCCAGTGCCACCAGGTGACGTCAGAGACTCCTTGTGATAGGCTCCTTCAGGTGTTAGTAGCCTTTCCTCTCTCCTAGGTAGCCAAACCCTCTTTTCTGGCTATTTAGGGTCTCTGTCTCTGGGGAAACTTTAGATAACGAATGCATGAGCTCAGCCGAGTTCCTCTGCATCTCCCTCTTCACCTTCTGATAAGGAATCGACCGCTGACCGCGCTGGAAGCCTGCAAACCTGCAACATAGTAGCAAAGACGACTACTGCAACTCTGTAACGCTGATCCTGCCGCCTTCTCGACTGTTTTCCTGCTTGTGCATGCTGTGGGGGTAGTCTGCCTCCTCTCTGCACCAGAAGCTCCGAAGAAATCTCCCGTGGGTCGACGGAATCTTCCCCCTGCAACCGCAGGCACCAAAAAGCTGCATCTCCGGTCCCTTGGGTCTCCTCTCAGCACGACGAGCGAGGTCCCTCGAATCCAGCGACACCGTCCAAGTGACCCCCACAGTCCAGTGACTCTTCAGCCCAAGTTTGGTGGAGGTAAGTCCTTGCCTCACCTCGCTGGGCTGCATTGCTGGGAACCGCGACTTTGCAAGCTACTCCGGCCCCTGTGCACTTCCGGCGGAAATCCTTTGTGCACAGCCAAGCCTGGGTCCACGGCACTCTAACCTGCATTGCACGACTTTCTAAGTTGGTCTCCGGCGACGTGGGACTCCTTTGTGCAACTTCGGCGAGCACCGTTTCACGCATCCTCGTAGTGCCTGTTTCTGGCACTTCTCCGGGTGCTACCTGCTTCAGCGAGGGCTCTTTGTCTTGCTCGACGTCCCCTCTCTCTGCAGGTCCAATTTGCGACCTCCTGGTCCCTCCTGGGCCCCAGCAGTGTCCAAAAACGCCAAACGCACGATTTGCGTGTAGCAAGGCTTGTTGGCGTCCATCCGGCGGGAAAACACTTCTGCACGACTCTCCAAGGCGTGGGGGATCCATCCTCCAAAGGGGAAGTCTCTAGCCCTTGTCGTTCCTGCAGTATTCACAGTTCTTCAGCCTAGTAAGAGCTTCTTTGCACCAACCGCTGGCATTTCTTGGGCATCTGCCCATCTCCGAGCTGCTTGTGACTTTTGGACTTGGTCCCCTTGTTCCACAGGTACCCTCAGACAGGAATCCATCGTTGTTGCATTGCTGATTTGTGTTTTCCTTGCATTCTCCCTCTAACACGACTATTTTGTCCTTAGGGGAACTTTAGTGCACTTTGCACTCACTTTTCAGGGTCTTGGGGAGGGTTATTTTTCTAACTCTCACTATTTTCTAATAGTCCCAGCGACCCTCTACAAGGTCACATAGGTTTGGGGTCCATTCGTGGTTCGCATTCCACTTCTGGAGTATATGGTTTGTGTTGCCCCTATCCCTATGTTTCCCCATTGCATCCTATTGTAACTATACATTGTTTGCACTGTTTTCTAAGACTATACTGCATATTTTTGCTATTGTGTATATATATCTTGTGTATATTTCCTATCCTCTCACTGAGGGTACACTCTAAGATACTTTGGCATATTGTCATAAAAATAAAGTACCTTTATTTTTAGTATAACTGTGTATTGTGTTTTCTTATGATATTGTGCATATGACACTAAGTGGTACTGTAGTAGCTTCACACGTCTCCTAGTTCAGCCTAAGCTGCTCTGCTAAGCTACCATTATCTTTCAGCCTAAGCTGCTAGACACCCTATACACTAATAAGGGATAACTGGGCCTGGTGCAAGGTGCAAGTACCCCTTGGTACTCACTACAAGCCAGTCCAGCCTCCTACAGTGGGTCTTTTCAGACAACAGTGGTCATGGCATCAGGGATGTCCCAGCCTATGTTTTCCAACGTGTTGTCCAGAGTGTTGGCTGCCCTGCTGAAACACGTAAGGAGATACATCATTTTCCCTGAGGTGGAAGATTTGGCTACAGTTAAAGGTGACTTCTATGCCCTTGGACCTATCCCCAACATCATAGGTGCTATTGATGGGACCCATGTAGCTCTGGTCCCTCCCCCACAGGAGTGAACAGGTGTACAGGAACCGGAAGAGTTATCATTCTATGAATGTACAGATGGTATGTTTGGCAGACCAGTACATATCTCAGGTAAATGCTATGTTCCCTGGCTCAGTGCATGACGCCTACATCCTGCGGAATAGCAGCATCCCTTATATGATGGGTCAACTCCAGAGGCACCGGGTGTGGCTATTAGGGGACTCTGGTTATCCTAACCTGTCCTGGCTACTGACCCCAGTGAGGAATCCCAGGACCAGGGCAGAGGAACGCTACAATGAGGCCCATGGGCGGACTAGGAGGGTGATCGAACGCACCTTCGGCCTCCTGAAGGCCAGGTTCAGGTGCTTCCATATGACAGGTGGTTCCCTATTCTACTCACCGAAGAAGGTGTGCCAGATCATCATTGCGTGCTCGATGCTTCACAGTCTTGCTTTGTGACGCCAGGTGCCTTTTCTGCAGGAGGATGGTCCAGATGACGGTGTTGTGGCAGCTGTGGAGCCTGTGGACAGTGATGAGGAGGAAGCTGAGGAAGAAGACATCGACAACAGGGAGTCAGTCATACAGCAATATTTCCAGTGACACACAGGTGAGAATATTTTCTTTTTTACCATTACATTCATTTTCACACGTCTTTCTCTATCCTGTGTGTCATTTCATAGCAGTATTTGGTAACGGAGTTGTACCTTTCCATTACGGTTTCACAGGTGTGGTTACCAACGTGTGTCATCTGCTTGCATCCTTCAAGGACTTGTGATGTGTGACATAGGTATGTTGGCTTTACAACTAGAAACGCATTTTGACACTGTCATTGATAATACATTTTACCAAATCAGACTGACTCCAGATTGTTTTGTGGTTCAAGGGTGTTTATTGAAGTGCTCAAAAATGGAGGGGGGTTGTAATATGGTGATGGGGGACAGTGGAGGAATGTCCATGGCAGAGTCCAGTCCATTGGTCACACAGGTGAACTGCCCATATGGGCAAAGGAAGTGGAGCTGGGGCAGTTAAAGTATGGACAGGGTAACAAAGTGGGACAGTGGGAGGACAATCAAGGTGGTCTCATTTCCTGGCGGGGGTCTTGCCATCTTTCTCTGCCCTGTTCCTCGATCTCAGGGACCGCTTGCGTGGTGGTTGTCCATCTGCAGGAGGTGGGGTGCCGGTGTGGTGGTGTTGTGGGCATCCTGTCCACTGTCCACTAGTGCCGGCGGAGGTGGTGGGCAGTTCATCATCCAGGCTAGTGTCAGGGGCCCCTTGGAGTGCCACAGTGTCCCTCAAGGTCTGCTGTATGTCCTTCAGCACCCCTACGATGGTGCCCAGGGCGGAGCTGATGTTCCTGAGCTCCTCCCTGAACCCCAAATACTGCTCCTCCTGCAGGCGCTGGGTCTCCTGAAACTTGTCCAGGACCGTCGCCATCGTCTCCTGGGAGTGGTGGTATGCTCCCATGATGGAGGATAGGGCCTCGTGGAGAGTGGGTTCCCTTGGCCTGTCCGCCCCCTGTCGCACAGCAGCCCTCCCAGTTCCCCTGTGTCCCTGTGCCTCCGTCCCCTGGACCGTGTGCCCACTACCACTGCCCCCAGGTCCCTGTTGTTGTTGGGGTGGTGGGTTATCCTGGGTTCCCTGTAGTGGTGGACACACCGCTGATTGACCTGTCCTGGGTACAGAGGTATGGGCCCGCTGGGAGGATGCTGTGCTGGTGTTACCAGAGGGTGGAAGGTCAGTGTTGGGCTGTGCCTGTGCAAGGGGAACCGACTGTCCCGAGGCCCACGATGGTCCGGCCTGGCCATAAGGATCCAGGAGGGCAGAGCTGCTATCTTCACTGTGGGCCTCTTCTGTTGTTGGAGTGGAGTTGTCGGGACCCTCCGGTGTGGTGACAGTCCTTCATGATCCTGCAGGGGCATAAGAGCATGATTATTGCATGTGTGTGTGTCATGATGTGCAATGGGTGGCTCACCGTGTACACCAGTGCAAGCATTCCTGTGTGGGGGCTTGTGTGATGATGTTTGGGGGGGTGTTATGGGTATGTGCAGTGAGCATGCTTTAGTGAGGGGTCACCATGCTTAGTTTTGTCATGCAGGGCTTGGTGTTGAGATGGGTGGTTTGTGTTATTGTTACATTAGTGAGGAGTTGGAGTGATAGGGGAGGGGGTGAGGGTGGGGGTGTGTGATAGCATGCAGGTAGGGTGGGGTATCTGATAGTTAAGATTTGACTTACCAGTGTCCATTCCTCCACCGACTCCTCCGAGGCCCTCTGGATGCATGATGGTCAAGACTTGCTCCTCCCATGTTGTTAGTTGTGGGGGAGGAGGTGGGGGTCCGCCGCCAGTCCGCTGAACCTCAATGTTGTGCCTGGAGACCGCTGAACACACCTTCCCCCGTAGCTCGTTCTACCTCTTCCTGATGTCCTCCCGATTTCTTGGATGCTGTCCCACAGCGTTGACCCTGTCCACTATTCTGCGCCATAGCTCCATCTTCCTGGCTATGGATGTGTGCTGCACCTGTGAGCCAAATAGCTGTGGCTCTCCCGTAGGATTTCCTCCACCATGACCCTGAGCTCCTCCTCGGAAAACCGGGGGTGTCTTTGGCGTGACATGGGGTGGTGTGGGTGATGTGTGGGGTGGTGTCAGTGTTGATGTGTGTGGTGATGTGTAGTGGTGTGTGTTGTATTGTGAGTGTGTTGTTGTATGGGTGATGGTGTTGTGTGCCTCTGTGTGGTGGGGTTCTCAGTTGCTGTGCTCTCTGTCTCTCTGGCCTTCGGTCGTGAATTGTGGTCGTAGAGGTTTGTGGGTGATGTGGGTGTGTGTTTTATATTGCATTGCCTGTGTGGGAGTGGTGTTTGTATGTGTACCAGGTGTGTGTATTTCGAATTGTCCAATGTGGCGGTGTTTTGGAGATGTGTGTGTATTTTGAGCGCTGCGGTGTGTACCGCCAAAGACCGCCGCGTGGATTCGTGGGTCGTAATAGCATGGGCGTATTTCTGTTGGCGTGGAGGTGGAGGTTTTGTTTTCGCCAGTTTATCACTGACCTTTGGTGTGGCGGACTTGTGTGGGTGTCTGAATTTCGGCGGATTCCGAGATGTGTGTCATAATAGCTGTGGCAGAATTCCGCGGCCGCGGCGGTGTATAGGCGGTCTTCTGCACGGCGGTAAGCGCCTTTTACCGCCAATGTTGTAATGACCCCCATAGTCTTGAAGAGAGATTCCCAACTAGTTGTTACACTAGATTTTTTACAGATGTACAAATAATTCTTGGTCGGTCTTCAACCCAAATGGGGTCTTTGTCTTCAATTTAATAATATATCTAGATTCCAAGCGACACAGTTTCAGTGTCCTATTGCCTCCTCTTTAATTTTCAGGGACATGTGCTACTCCAAAATATTGCATGGTTTTCCAATGTTGTCCCTGACATTGTCTATGAAGTTTCGCCATCGCGTAACTCAAGTCACCATTGTTGACAGCCCTAATGTGTTCCAATATGCGTTTTTTTAATTTACAAAAAACTATATATGATAAGGTGTAAAGTATAAAATATACAGTCCCATTCTTCAAATTGTAGGCCAAGTGAAGAATGGGACTGTATATTTTATACTTTACACCTTATCATATATATTTTTCTTTTTATAATGTGGCAGATTGTGTTTCCATTGTGAGACTATAATGAATCAAATTATATATGTTGCACTAAAGATTATTATGGAACCTACGCAGAAATGTTGATTGCTATGTTGACATCTATATGGTTGGGACCTTGTAAGATGGCTGCCACCATTACGACTCTTCCTGAACTAGTCCTCTTTCTGGATCAATTTAGATGTGGTATTTAAATGAGAAATGGAAAATGCACTCTACCTGTGAACAAGGCTTAGTGCTGAAACGCGTTGGAGTGGTTTTTGTTTTGCTGTTCAATAAATCAGAGACATTTTTTGTACGGAGGTGTCCTGGCTCTCTTGGAATTTAAAGAGTGTTTTTTACATATATATATTAATTTAATTATGTATAAATTGAATTTTATTTATAGATTTTATTTATGTTTATTTAATTCTTCTCTAGTACAGTAGGACTAGAGTAATAAATAGATATGTAAATACACAGTAATGGAATTTATGTGTAAGGAATATAATAATGGGTATAATAATATGAGAAGACAAGTAGTACTGTATAAACAGAGACTTTCAAGATTTGTAATATTTAAAGTTAATTAATAAGTGTACTTTTCTAAGATTTATTTATTTTTCCTCAATTTTTGAAAGGCAAAATGCTTATGATAATATAACATTTGATCAGTGTGATATAAAAATGAAAGCAGGGATTCATAAGTATCTAATATAACAACTTATCTAGGAGCTATGCAATGACCTATGAACATGTTAAGCACAGAATAATATACACATTATATGTATACACACACACACACATATATATATATATATATATATATATATATATGTATATATTTATATATATATATTTAACCGTGTGTAGATATACATGTGTTAAACAGGCTTAAAGAGTATGTGTATAATCTATTATAATGACATAGTAATGATACACATTTCCTATAGAACTATACATATGCAGAATATACACATAATCAGATTATAAATATTTATCAACACAGGCATATGCAGTCCATTGCTGTTTGGGTATGTTTGTTATGAAGGAAAGAGCCAACTCTTGAGTAGTCTTCTGAAGGCAAGATATTCATCCATGGATCTTATATTTGGGGGTAATGAATTGCATAGTTTGGCTGCTTGGATGGAGGAGGATGTACCACCTATTGTCTTTTGCTTGTATGGTGGTGTGCTAAGGCAGGGTGCCAATCTTGAACAGAGGTTTCTTTGTTGAATCTATTTGGTTATTTTGTTTCTGATAAAAAGTGGTCTTGTTCCATGTATAGCTTTGCGGGTGATACAAAGCAGTTTGAAGGTGGATCTTCTGGCAACGGGTAGCCAGTGTAGTGCTCTCAAGGCAGGGGAGATGCGGGCTTGTAGCTTTACATGTAATAGTAGCCTGGCAGTGGAGTTCTGAATATAGATAGAGGTGATCCAGGGTAGAGGCCATTGGCATAATCCAGTTTGGATAGTACAAGAGAGATAGTAGCCTGTACCTTTTGTGGAAATCCGAGGTGGAAGATGCATCAGAGTCTTCTAGGTGATGAAGCTTGATCATGCTAAGTTGTCCACTTGGGCATTCATTGTTAACTTGGAGTCCATGGTAATTCCAAGATTTTTAACTTCCTTGGATACTTGAGGAGGTGTTCAAAGATCGTCAGGCCAGGCGCACAGTGGGTCATCATTTTTCCAGTCACCACATGTGGGTATTTCCATTTAGGAAGCATTTAGTTTGAGATGGCTCCAAGTCATCAACTGATCAACAGCTCTGGGGCATCTAAAGATTTGTGAGTTTTCAATGTCTTTGGGGCATTCCAATTTAAGTAATATTGGTGTGTCATCTGTATAGTTGTAGCATGTGAGTTGAAAATGATTGATCAATTCTGGTAATGACATCATGTAGATGTTGAAAAGCAAAGGTTAGATGATTGATCCTTGGGAGACTCCTGCTTTTGTGAGGTAGGGTTTGGACGAGAAGGGGGAGAATAGATAACATTAGTTCTGTTTTGAAGGTAGGATGTAATCCTTTATGCCGGCTTCATGAAGTCTTTGAATTAGGGTGTTATGGTCAACATTATCAAAGGCAGCAGAGAGGTCCAAGAAAAGTAGTGCAGCAACTCCATTGTGGTTGACTGTGTTTTTAAGATCATCCCAGATTACTATGAGTGCCGATTCAGTGCCTTTTCCTGGGCGGAATCCAGTTTGGTAGTCTGAAAGTATGAAATTGTTTTCAGTGATTTGTGACATCTGGACAAATGCTGCTCTTTGTATCAGTTTGCCCAGGAAAGGTCCATTTGTGATCGGTCTGTAGTTGTTGGGGTCCTGCAGGTCTAGATTTATTTTCTTTAATAACGGACATATGTATGCCCTTTTCAGGTCTTTGGGAAAAGTTCCTGTAGTTAAAGAATTATTGATGATTCTTCTTGCAGGTGTGATGGCAGAAGTAGATAAAAGAATGTTCTTGAATATGTGTGGTGGACAAGGGTCAGAAGTGCAACCGGAAGGCCTGCTTGCTTTGACCAAATCCATGTATTTACCTTGTGATATTTGTTTGAAGGAGTGTAGAGGCCTGCTTGGTTTATTCTTGGAGGGGATTATAGGAAAGTGGTTGGTGCCAATGGTTTTCTTCTGTTTCAAATAGGAGTCCAATGCGTCTGCCTTTGTTGTGTAATGAGTTGCCAGTTTGTTTGTGAAATCTTGTGTAGTTTGATGACTTCCTTCCATGTATTTAGGTTTTTGAAATTCATTTAGAATTTTATAAAATTATTTAGTTGCAGACTTGCCATTTAGAATTCTGTCTGAGTAGTACCTTTTTAAGCTTTTTTGATAGATGATTTGTATATTCTGTTAAGTTTGTGTAGCTGAAGTTTGTTTTGAACCAGGTCCGTTGCAACCTTCCGATTTGTTGCTTTATCTTTTTAAGTTCTGTGTTTCTCCAAGGTGTTGGTTTTCTTTTCTCCTGCTTAGTTTTTCTGAGTGGTATTAGGATATTGAAAGCTTCCTGTAACCACTCACAAAGTTATTGAACAGAATTAATTGTATGTAGATCTGTTTTGGCTGTTAGTTGTGTTTCTAAGTCTATAAAATTGAGCTTGCTCCATGGTCGAAAGATGCATGTATGTAAGTTGCTATGGGGTGTGTTGATGTGTGGCGTTTTATGTTGAATGGTTATCAAATGATTTTCTGACCATTTGATTGGTGTGATGCTATGAATGGTAACTAGTTCAGGCTTTGCAAAAATTACATCCCGGAAGTGTACAGCGATGTGTCTGGAATTGTGAACAATCTGATGTAGGTTTAGTGTATCACCAGTGGTGATAGCTTTTGTATGGGGCATATTGGGTTTGTCAAACCAAATGTTTAGGTCCCCAAGAATGCATAGGTTTGAGACTATGAAAAGTGTCTGGGAATGTTGAGTTGTTAGGTTAAAGTTTGTAAAGGAGGAGAAAGTTACAGGAGGAAGTTGGATTAGGGTTGCATCTGGTGAGGAGGGCCTCACAACCTTGTATGGAAATGTTGTCTGTTTTACTGAGATTTATTGCTTGTTTCAATATAATCGCCAGTCCACCTCCTCTCTTGCCTATACGGTTTTGTGTGATGGTTTGATAGCCCGGAGGAAGGGCTTCATGCAATACTGGGGCCATGTCATTTCCCAACCATGATTCCATTATGAAGAGTAAGACAGGCTGTGTGTTCGGGAGCAGGTTGTAAATGTGGTGCTTCTTTTTTTAGAGTGATCGAGCATTTATGAACAGGCAGTTTAGAAAGTTTGTGTTTGTAGCAGTGTTGTTTTGTTTGAAGAAGGGTAAGCAGTATAATTTGAGCATATAGCAGGCGTGTTGTTAGTGTGATAACTGTGCTAGGGTCACAATAGTCCTGTTTTTCAATATACTGTTCCTCTTCCAGCAGACTTAGGAGGCATTTTGTTGGGTCCGTGTGTGTTGGTGGTGGACTTGGTGGCTGAGATAGATATGAAGAGTGTACATTTTTTTGTAGAGTAGCCTTATTATGTAATAGAAAGGGGGATGCGAAGTTGTTAAGTGTGGCTTGTTGTTTATTTTGTTTGTGTCTGTTTAGTGTGGATGGAGTATGAGTTAGGATTGGTGGAGGAGCATGTCGATCATAATGTAAGGCTCTATATTGTGCAATGGATGAGAGAGTGGTGAATGAATGTTGCTGTGTTGGGCTGCTTGTGGTAGCGAAGAGTGAGAATGAAGGGGCAAAGATTGGTCATGATATGTATTCTTTGTGTAGGCATGAGGGTGGGGTTGGGGGTGACGGAAGGTATTATTCAAGTTTGTGTTATTTTGATGTGCTGATGTATGTGGTCTGTTTTGTTTTTGTGAAATAGTGAGATGAGATATTGATGTAGTGGTTTTCTGTGAAGGATTTGTATGTGAGTTCGTGCTGGTGACTGGTATTAGAATACTATAGGGGGTGTTGATGTGTTTTGGACAAGAGTGTATGAGGTATAAGAGGGTAGGTCAGGGGTATTTGTGTTAGTTTTGATCACTGGAAGAGGTAATATGTGTGGTGGAGTGGAGGATGAGGATTGTATGGTTGTGTGTAATTGGTGAAGAGAGGGGAGGGTGTTTGTAGATTGTGTTTTGAAAGGCTGGGTTTAGGTATTGCCATGATAAAAGGGGATCTGGCAGGAGCAAACAGAGGATATTTCTGTTGGTTTTTATGAACATGGAGTGTGTATCTGGATGGTTGAAAGTAATGTATAATATGGTTTTTAGTTGTGTGGGTGATGGCAGGTTGTGTTAGAGGGAATGGACAGAGTATAGTTTGCTGTGAGAATGAAGGTGTTTTACTGTTGTAGGGGTGGTGGATATGTGTATAGGTGTGGCATATAGGCCCGTATTTATACTCCGTTTGCGCCGAATTAGCGTCGTTTTTTTCGACGCAAATTCGGCGCAAAACTAACGCCATATTTATACTTTGGCGTTAGACGCGTCTAGCGCCAAAGTATGGGCAAATAGCGTCATTTTTTTGCGTGAACGCCTTCCTTGCGTTAATGAGATGCAAGGAAGGCGTTCCCGTCTAAAAAAATTACGGCGACGCAAATGCGTCGTATTTATACTCCCGGGCAAAAATCACGCCCGGGAGTTGGCAGGTCAAAAAACCCCGCATTTGCGCCACTATTTAACGCCTGGGTCAGGGTAGGCGTTAAGGGGCCTGTGGGCTCAAAATGAGCCCACAGGTGCCCTCCCCTGCCCCCAGGGACCCCCCCTGCCACCCCTGCCCACCCCAGGAGGACACCCAAGGATGGAGGGACCCACCCCAGGGACATTCAGGTAAGTTCAGGTAAGTATAATTTTTTATATTTTTTAATTTTTTTTGGTGGCATAGGGGGGCCTTATTTGTGCCCCCCTACATGCCACTATGCCCAATGACCATGCCCAGGGGACATAAGTCCCCTGGGCATGGCCATTGGGCAAGGGGGCATGACTCCTGTCTTTACTAAGACAGGAGTCATTTAAATGGCGTCTGGGCGTCGAAAAAAATGGCGCAAATCGGGTTGAGGCGATTTTTTTGCCTCAACCTGACTTGCCCCATTTTAAGACGCCCTAACGCCATTTTCCCCCTACGCCGGCGCTGCCTGGTCTACGTGGTTTTTTTCCACGCACACCAGGCAGCGCCGGTCTGCTAGCGCCGGCTAACGCCATTCCATAAATACGGCGCCCGCATGGCGCTTCAGAATGGCGTTAGACAGCGCTAAATTTTTTTACGCTAAACTGCGTTAGTGCAGTTTAGCGTCAAAAAGTATAAATATGGGCCATAGGGTTTCGTGTTGGTTAATAAGACATTGCAATCTGTATGATGTCAGTTTGTGGTTTAAGACTTGGATGTCTTTCCTGATAACATGTTTGCATGTCGATGGATGTGTAGGGAGTAAGGTCCTTTCTGGTAAATGGGAAACTGAGCAGCATTTCTGGCCCTAGACCCGACCAGTCCGAACAGGCCCAAATAGGCAAATGCTCTTGTCCTCTCCGCCTTTAACCTCAATGCCCGGGCTGAGACACCCTGAGCCCTAGGCTTAAATAGTCCTACTGGCCAATAGAATCCTAGCCATAACCCCAATCAGATTTGTAACCCTAAACCCCACAACCAATACGAGACCCAACTCTATTCACCAATCACAGCCGTAGTCCTGACAACCAATCACAACTCTAACCCTAAAAACACAAACCAGTAAGAATTCCAACCCTAGTGCCAATCACAACTCCAACCCTAAAAGCATGATCCAATAAGAATCCCAACCCTCATACCAATCAAAACCTCAACCCTAAAAGCATGAACCAATAGGAATCTCAACCCTATTACTGACAACCCCAACCCTAAAACCATGAACCAATAGGAATCTCACCCCTTATACCTATCACAACCCCAACCCTAAAAACATGAACCAATAGGAATCTCAGCCCTTGTACCAATCACAACCTCGAACCTAAAAACATAAACCAATAGGAATCTCAACCCTAGAACCAGTCACAGCACTAATCCTAATCCATAAACCAATAGAAACACTAATCCAACAACCAATCACAACATATGCAACAACCTATAGAAACTTCTATAAGGGCCAAGTCAACTGAAGCCCAAGCCCCTGTGGGGAAGGAGGAGGGAGCTGCTGCTCTATTCAGAATCTCTTTGGATACAGACAGGCTGAATCCCCAATTCCAAGCTAGCAGAGTCTACTTTCCAGGTAAGGGAGAGACTGTAAAAACACTGGAATGCTGCTTGTCACGCACTCAGATATGTGGCTTTTTCAAGGCAAAAACAGGTCACGCAGACAGTTTCTAAACACAATTTAAATCACAGAAACAGATTAAACAGTCTCCTAAGCACACTCTGGTTAGCTACTCAGGTGTATGTAGCCTTCTTACTTAAAAAGAGAGGGGGTTTATATCACTACATTGAGAGACAATTTTTAACAGTTTTAATAAATGCTTCTCAATATAGTGATATAAACTGATGTACTAAAGTAAAACGCCCCCACATGATAAAAGCACACAAAATGAACACTTTTAAATATATGAGTGATGGATGTATGCCCTACTGTGCCAGCCTGCGGTTTCTTTTTATTTTTCCAAAAACATCCCCCCTCGTCCCACTTAACTAGAAAATCCTGCTTTGGAACATGCACAGACGGCCGACCGCAATAGGGTGGGCTGCTGCTGCTCCAGTCCAGGATGAGAGGGCTGAGAGTGCCAAGCATGCCATCTTGCCCTCCGATGCAAAAGTATGCATGTGGCTCGAGGTCTCGAGAGTCAAGTCTCTGCAACCTTGAGTCACATGCCTGTAATTCTTCACAGGCTGCAGGCAACACCCTTTCCCAAGATGTCACAGGTTCCGAGTTGAGAAGTGGTGTTGCTTGCTTGCCAGTAAAAGTGATTGACAAGCAGTCTTGTGAATACAGGGCTTATGCCCTAGATGCTCTGGACTGCTTGCAAATATGACACTGCTCGTGTCTTAATTAATGGGAGGTCTCTTCAGACCCCGAACATTGCAGATCAGGGCTGGCACTAGGTCAGCCCTTAGCCTGCATTAGGAATTTTTTAAAGGAAAAAGCTGAGGGACACATGCTCCCTAGAGCATGTGTCCCACTCAAAAGTGCCTTGCTACCTGGCTCTCATCGCAGCAAGTGTGACAGGGAGCAAGGCACTTAAGCAGCAGCTTACATGGTTAAAGCACTAATTTCATTAAAAAAAAGAAAAGTACTTTGATGGTAATTGCTTTTTGCAATTACCAACTATATAACTTGAAAAACAAGGTGGATGGTGCCTTAGCGGCCACTAGTGGCAAGCGCTGCTGCTCTTACCTTAGTTAACAGGCTGCAAGTATGTATTTGTTGCTCGCCCTCTGATGCTACACCTGCTCCCGCACTCAAAAGTGATTCATCCACAAGTTTATTTGATTACATTGTTTAGACATTACACTATAGAGACAGATGGAAGACATGGTGATGATAGAGTGGAACAAGAGTGATCACAAAACCCTAGTGCACAGTATGAGACAGTTGTTGTTTCTCATCACCTTTTCCTCTGCTAAAATATACGGACAACACCTGAAGGTCACAAATAATCATAAGAATGTGAAGTGGTAAGCAGTGTACTCCTCTCCCGAAGCTCTTGATCATTGCTGAGTACATCAAACTCTTTAATAGGCTAAAAGATTTTTTCCTTAGTAAGCCACTAAAGGTTTTGGGGGGAGGGCACCACAAATGGGTGACTCACCTAACACTGTAGAGAAGCCAAGAATACTCTCCTTAGGACAATTAAAGAGGGAATTAGCCAAGAGATAATGGCCTATAGAGCACAGTACTGGTTTCAAATAAACCTTGAGGCTTTGTATGCCAACTACCAGAAACAATTCTGGCGATTAGCCAATTTAAGGGACGAGAACTCTAGGATTCCTGCTGAGTCATCTATACTGCCCTGTGAGTGTGCTGCCCATTTTGGTAATCTTTACATATGTGCCTGTGACACAGATTCGGTTCCTAAAGGACTTCAAAGTGCATATATTTTGAATTTGCCCTCCAATCCTCAGTGTTTTCCCTAGGAAACATCGCCTTTGCGATTGAATCATTGAAACTAGTAAAAGCTCCAGGATTAGATAAGATACCAGCCAACCTTTTCAATTCTGTTTCCAATATTTAGGTCCCCTATATTAACACCATTACAAATGCAATTGCAGCAGGGACAGCAATGCCATCACTTGGAGAGGGGCAGAGATTGTCCCTGCCTGCAAGAAGGGAGTTCTAGTACTGCGTATAATTTCCGCCCAATTAGCCTTCTGGACAGCCGCCATATGTTTTTTTCTAAACAAGTTCTGGAACGCTACTGGAGTGAATTAATAATAACCATATGCTGTCTAATCTATAAGCAGGTTTCAGATACACAACTAGTTCAATCGTTCAGGTCCTTTTTTTCCTCTTGGAAAAGTAGACAATGGTCGATATAGGTAAAGGTGAACTTTTTGTAGCATTTGTTGATCTCTGTGCTGCCTTTGATCTGGTATCAAGGAACAAAATACAGGAGGGCTTATATGAAACAAGGATCCCGAGTGATCTGCCAAAGATCACTGTACACCTCCATGAGGGGAACTATGCTATGGTTCGTTGTGGCATTAAAGGAGAGCTCACTGAGCCAACCCCCATTGACAAGGGTGTTCACCACAGCTGTGTTCTGGAACCTATCCTTTATCCTCTTTATATCAATAATAATTGTGTCAAGTATCTGACCAACTGTGTCAATGATTCCCCTACCTTTGAAAGGCAAAACATCTTGGCTCTTTTTTTGCTGATGCTACCCTATTAACCAAATCGAAGATGGGTCTCCAAAATCTTGCAGACAATTTTAGTCTGTTTTGCTCTGATTATGGCCCTGATGTTAATACCTCCAAGACTAAGCAGAGGACCTATTCAAGGAGGAAAAGGGTGAAGGGTATTGTAAAACTGGGTAGTGAAGCACTGGCAAGGGTCAGAGAATTTAATTATTTAGGGATCAGTTTGGCCGACTCCGGTTCTTGGGCCCTGCAGCTCAATAAAGCCTGCATACAACAACCCACTGAGCAGGGGCAGTCCTTAGGCTAGCAAAAAAGGCTTCTTGGTACTCAATTCAACCTGCATTGGAAATATATTAGATGCAAGCACAGGGTGCAGCATTATATGGGGCTGAACTAAGTGGGCATTGTAATTTGTGCATCTTGGGTACCAAACAAAATGACTTCATTACAGCCCTTACCATGGTGTGGAGGGAAACCCTTTGGTCCCATCATCACTGGACCTTGACATAAAACCCTGTTACTGACATAGCAGCCTTGAGACCACTGCT
The DNA here is from genome assembly GCF_031143425.1 of Pleurodeles waltl. NCBI lineage: Eukaryota > Metazoa > Chordata > Amphibia > Caudata > Salamandridae > Pleurodeles > Pleurodeles waltl. The sequence goes on along the minus strand of NC_090450.1, from coordinate 826,064,341 downwards.
CTATTGGGTGCGGATCTGGGCTACTAGTGAGCTGTGGGACTATAGAGCGGGACACACTGATATCATTAAACTACAATCTTCCAATAAGATCAAGTGGCTGGCTTACATAAACAAGCATTTGCAATGCAATGGGTGTCGCGTTTGCTCAAGTTAGAGCTATTAGCATTGTAAGTTCTTAAGAGGACTTTTCTTGCCACATAAATTGAAAATGAAAAGTAAAGCAGTTGACATAAGCGAGCCGAAAGCGCCACGGCCGCCATAAGCGTGAGCGCGAAGGTGAGACACAAAAGGAAAAAGAAGTTCACTTGCAGTCAAACGTATCAACAAATGTGCAATTATCCATGTAACAGGGTTGATGGACAAGGCAGTAACAAAACAGCCCCAAGGAGGGACAAACATAAAGCAGTTACCAATGATAACAAATGATTTTTGAAAGGCGAGCCCATGGACGAGTGATAGTGATGGGCATGAGGTGGGCGTGGTTAAAAGCCCACATAGATACCAACACGTCGAAAAAGCAGCACTTGAGCGCTGCTATGCTCGACCTAAAAAGCATGGATGGAGCTAGGCCTAGCAACTTTTGGGAGAGAGTTGCTGTCCAAAATAAACGGTTCAACTACAGGGGCAGGTTTGCTAGGTACTTCCTAATGCATCTTGTGTCGTCATTCGCGGACGACACCACGTGCAGAAAACCCGCGGGTGAAAGGCTTCTAACCCCCTCCGACCTTTCCCCATACTGCCAGCCGGGGATTACGTCAGGGACGGGGGATAAATTAGGGTGACCCGGAAAAGACAGCGTCTTTGGGGGCAAGTGGTACGAGAATAAAGACTGTTAACAGGTTCCAACCTCAACGTCCTCGTTGTCTTGTTCCCTTAGCCAACTCTACACTGACGCTGAGGGGGGGCGCGCATTCACTGACACGCACCTTCCCTCTCACCGCTGCTGCTCCCAGCCCGCCCTGCCTAGCGGGGCCCTGCTATATTGCTGCCCGGGCTCTCTGAGATGAGCCCTCCTACATGACGGCCTCTTGGAGTGCAACACGACCTTGCTGCTTCGACCAGCGCTCTGATTAAGCAGGTTCCTACCTGATGCCTGGGTGTCCTCCTGAATCTATAGCAAAGGTCTCCACCGTGCTGCCAGATCACCTGCCTTGCTCACTCTATGGTCCTACCGGCAAGCGGCCACGCCCTGAGGCCAATCAGCTGTTTCCCAACGAGGTGAAGAACCTGCCTTAAAATCCACATCAGCAGATTCACCTCAACTGGTGGTGCCCAAATAAAAACAAAAAAAGGAAAAATGGAGGAAAACAAGAAAGAGAGAGGAAACTGTGGGCAGGCCCATAAAGAGACATATAATTGTGTAAATCTGACCAAAAGGAGCTGTTACAAAGAGACACTGAAACTCATGTTCCCACAGTCCCTGGCTACATAGCACCAGGTCTGCTGCTGCTGAACCCACCCCCACTGTTCTACGGGGATAGCACCGCCAGCCTCCACCTCGCGTGCAGCAGCTGCCCAGATGGCCCACAGTCTACAACCGGCTGCATACTTCTACCCACCAACATCCAGAATGGCCAGCATACCCGCCATCAAGATTTTCATGACAACGGGGCCCCATCCATGCAAGCTGCCCTCTGGAAAGCTTGGGTCGAATTCCTTGAGACCTACTTCGAAGCCTCTGGTGTGGCTCATAAATCTGGGAGGTGCAGACATTCATAAAATCACCTAAACTGTCAATGAAGCGACACCCCGCACGTACACCACACTGAAGAGTGCCATCATGGTGCACTTTGAGCCTTACGCCAATCCCGACTATGAAAGGTTCCTGCTGCAACAACCACGCCAAAAGCCGTAAGAGTCCCTGGATGTCTTCTACGACACCCATTTAAAAGAGCTGGCCAGCATCTGCACACTGCCGAACAAGGAAGATGAACTAAGAGCCCAATTCATCCAGGGGTGCGTGTCCTCAAAGCTATGTGAGTGCATTCTCCATGAACCCAACATGAGTGTGAAGGACATTCTTACGCTGAGTGGTAAAAAGAGCTGCCCAAAGCCTGTGCAGCACACATGGAACAAGCACCACTCCCCCGTAATCAAGTCTGAACCGGTTAACGCTGTACTCAGTGATTCCACCAAGTCCAAGACTGAGCGGCCCAGACCAAAGGCTAAGAACCGCTCCTGCGGATGGTGTGGAGGCCCGCTACCCGATCCTTGTGAATACCCTGCAAAAGGAAAGACATGCAGCCAACCAGCTCCAGGAAGCTAGTAAGAGCCACTGCCGCTCCCCCAACCTCATCTTCCAACAGCTACATGGACGATGACCAGGAAGTGGTCCACATGGTGAAGACAGTGAGCTCTGCCCGCGCTCATCAGCGGAAACTACCCACGTGCCAAATGATAGTAAATGGAGACCCCATATCAGCTCTGATCTACACCGGTGCCTCAATTAACCTTGTGTACGAGCACCTGCTGGACCCCCCCCCACCAAACCTTCGGCCAACCAAGCTACAAGTGTACGCTTTTAGAAATGGCCAACTACTACAGATGAATGGCGTTTTCATGACAAATATTACCCACGAGTCCACCAGTACGACTACCAAGATCTATGTGTCGCAGGAAAGGGCCTGATTCTTACTGAGCTGCCATACTGCGCAAAGTTTGAGCCTTGTCCAGTTTGCATTCAGCGTTCATGTCAGTGACCTGGACAACCTTGTTCAAGAGTTCGCCATCATCTTTGAGGGCATAAGGCTGTTGGGTGGTCCCCCGTTCCGACTATCCATTGACAAGTCCATCACCCCAGTCACACTGCGGCACCAAAGAATCGCTTTCCACGTCTGCCCAAAGGCGGAAAAGGAATTTCAGCTCCTGGAAGAAGCCGGGGTTAACAAGAAGGTGTCAAGATCAACCCGTGGGTATCCCCGATAGTCATTGTGAAGAAACCAAAGCAGCCTGACGCAGGGCGCATCTGCGTAGATATGCTGCTACTGAATCAAGCCATTAAACGGAGAGACATCTGACCTGAATATCGACTACATCATCGGCGAATTGCCAGGCTTGAAGTGGTTTTCAAAAATGGACCTCAGATCCAGTTACCACCAGATTCCATTGCACCCTAACTCCCAGCCAATCATCACCTTCTCAACTCATACCGGCCTCTGGAGGTACCCCGCTTGAACTTTGGCATTTCCAGCGTGGCAAAGGTATTTCAACACACCATACGAGGAGTTGTGCAAGGTATAGCCGGGGTTCTGAACGTCAGTGACGATATCTTGGTGCACGCCCCAACTTTATGAGACCATCTTGCTGGTCTATGAATGGTCTTTCCCAAGCTGAAAAGATGCTGGTTAACGCTTCACCTGGATAAGTGTGAGTTCCTGAGGAGAAGACATCATTTTTTTCAAAAGCAGATTTTCAGAGAAGGGAATCGGCCCTGACCATGCCAAAGTTAAAGACATTCAAGACGCTCCAGCTCCAACCTCCGTGTCAGGGGTGCAGTTTCTTAGGCATGGTTAATTACTGTGGGCGGTTTATGAAGAACCTGTCCGACTTTACAGGCCCTTTGCGTGACTTGACTAAAACCAACGCAGCCGCACGTCTCATCCTCAACCTCCCTCACCACGAACATATCTCCGCCCACCTCAGATCCCTACACTGGCTGCCCATCAACAAAAGGATAATTTTTAAATTCCTTGTCCATCCTCACAAAGCCCTCCACGACACCGGACCGGCCTACCTCAACGAATGAATCAACCTCCACAAACGATCTCGACAGCTCTGCTCTGCCGACCTCGTCCTCGATACAGTCCCCCGCATCCAAAGCACCACCTCCGGCTGCAGATCCTGCTCCCACCTCGCTGCCAAAAGCTGGAACTCCCTCCCCACCAACCTGCGCATGACCCACGGCCTCCTAACCTTCAGAAAGCACCTCAAAACATGGCTTTTCGAGCAGTAACCCCCCCCTCTCCCCAGCGCCTTGAGGCCCTACCGGGTGAGTAGTGTGCTTAAGAAATTTGTTTGATTGATTGATTGATGTGGGGAGATGATCAGGAGCACGTATTCCAGGACACCAAAGAAGCGCTCTAAGCTGCCACCACACTTGTGTAATTCGACCTGGTGCAGGACTCTCAGCTGGTTGTTGATGCTAGCCCCATCGGACATGGCGCTGTGCTAGCCCAGCAGCAGGACTACGGTGAATGGACGCCCGTGGCCTCCATCACCATCCACTGGGGGTGCAAGCCCTTCCATCTGTACCTGTATGGAAAACCCTTCACCGTCCTCACTGACCACAACCCGCTTCTCCCACTCTTCAAGGGATTGTCCTCCAAGCCACCCCCTAGGATAGAAAAATGGATTTTACAATTGCAAGAATTTGATTTCACTGTTGAGTATCAACTGGGGATGCGCAATTCCGTTGACTTCCTGTCAAGACACATGCGCCCGGCCACTGGAGACCTGGGAAGCACAAGACAAAGAGGAATATGTCAAACTCATAGTAGAGTGCACAAGGCCACTTCCTATACCCCTCACGGAAATGATAGAAGCCACTTCCCTGGATGACTGCCTGCAGCTGGCTGTCGAGGCCATCCGGTCAGGCGACTGGCCGCTGTTACAACACCCCGTGGTCTTCTGCACCCCGGAAGACAGCTCTACCCTCCAGGCCTTCTACCATGCCCGGCAAGAACTCTCCGCCAGTGAAGATGATTGTCTTCTGAGAGGCCCCTGCCTCATCCTCCCAGCAAGCCTGTGGTCCCGGGCCATCGCCCTCGCTCACCAGGGTATTGTGAAATCGAAGAGTAGATTCTGGAGCAAGGTGTGGTTTCCAGGCCATGACCAACAAGTGGAGAAGGTCATTATGAGCTGTGTTGTCTGCCTAGCAAGCGGACAGACTGATCCACCTGCCATCACAGAGGAAGGTCCCACAGTTCCGTGGCAGCGAGCCAGCGCGGACTTTTGGAGTCCCCCCGATGGATCCTACATTCTGATAGTCATGGATGACTACTCCCGCTACCCAGAGGTTGAAATTATCACGAAAACCGAAGTCATCCCAAAAACAGAGAAGATAATGGCCACCCACGGCCTGTTTGGGGAGCTTCTCGCAGACAATGCACCCCTGTTCAATAGTCATGAGTGGGCCAAGTTTCTACAAACCCAGAACGTCAAGCATCGACGCATCACGCCCTGGTGGCCCCAAGCCAATGGGGAAGTGGAGCGTTTTGTTAGAACACTCTCAAAGACTGTTTGAATAGAGCTGGCAGAAACCCAAAATGTGGAACAAGTTATTTACAGCTTCCTTCAGGAGTACAGGGTCACTCCCCATCCTATGACCGGGGTCGCCCCGAGCCATCTGTCTTTGGCCGAGCAGCCACAGATTCGATACCCCATCATCCTGTGTGGGTTGCCCAACCCAATCCTGTGAACTGGTCAGAGGTCCGCAGAGCTCCGGACAACTATGCATCGAGGCAAGCAAAACAAAGCGCCATTCAATCCGGCGACCGAGGGCTGGTGAAAGATCGCCATCCGGGTGTTAAATTCTGGCTGCCTTTCAAGAAAGACCCCTTGACAGTTGTCGAAGTGAAAGGCACCATGATGACAGCAGAAAGGAAGGGCGATGTCGTCATGAGAAATGCGTCTGTTTAAGCAGCTACCAACCCCTTTTTCCATGGAAGAACCAAGTGAGTCCCTGTCAAGTGACGATCTGTGGGATGATACCCCTCCAGTGAGTCCCTCTCCAGGCAGCTCAACTACCAGAGATCCCGTCCCAGAAGCCATGACCCAGTCGGAGTCACCTGCCCTTCCAGGAACACTTGCACCAAACGTGCCGCCCGACCAAGTCCCTACCATGAGTGGGGTGACCCGGAGATCCTCTGGAAGAGCAGGGGCTGAACATTAGCACCTCTGGTCCAACCCGGACCCCTCCAGGCGGTACGCTGACTTCTTGATGCCGTGAGCTAATAACCTGTTACTGTGGTGCTACATTTGAGTTAGAGTTTGTGTGTATAACCCCTTCTGTGCCCAGGACGTAATGGTTACGTCCTGAGGCACTGTGCTGCTGTGCCCAGGACGTAACCATTACGTCCTGGTCACAGAGCCCAGAGGGAGCGCTAAAGCTCCCTTTGTAGGGTTCCTCCCCACCCCCCCAAGGCAGGAATGGAAGGGGAAGACCTTCCCCTTCCACCCTTGACCCCCCTCCAGCCCCCGTGACATCAGCGCGCGCTCGTCACAAGGCCTCCTCCCATCGCGCTGGAAGTTCAGCTTCCATCGCGATCGGAAGAGAAATGCTTTGCACGTGGGGGAGGCCCAGAGAGGCTTCAAAGGGAAGGAAAGTTATTACCAAGGGTTGGGGGGGGCAAATGTATTTTAGGCCATTTCTGCCACACCCCTGGGGCCGGCTGAGCTAGAGGCCAAAATCCACAGGTAGGCACTTTGCAAAACACACCTCTGTTTTCTGTGAAAAAATGTGATGTGTCCACGTTGTGTTTTGGGTCATTTCCTTTTGTGGGCGCTAGGCCTACCCACACAAGTGAGGTACCATTTTTATTGAAAGACTTGGGGGAACGCTGGGTGGAAGGAAATTTGTGGCTACTCTCAGATTCCAGAACTTTCTGTCACCGAAATGAGAGGAAAAAGTGTTTTTTTGGTCAAATTTTAAGGTTTGCAATGGATTCTGGGTAACAGAACCTGGTCAGAGCCCCACAAGTCACCCCATCTTGGATTCCCCTAGGTGTCTAGTTTTCATAAATGCGCTGGTTTGCTAGGTTTCACCAGGTGCCGGCTGAGCTAGAGGCCAAAATCCACAGGTAGGCACTTTGCAAAAACCACCTCTGTTTTCTGTGAAAAAATGTGATGTGATGTGTCAACGTTGTGTTGTGAGCCATTTCCTTTTGTGGGGCTAGGCCTACCCACACAAGTGAGGTACCATTTTTATCGGGAGACTTCGGGGAACACAGAATAGCAAAACAAGTGTTATTGCCCCTTGTCTTTCTCTACATTTTTTCCTTCCAAATGTAAGGCAGTGTGTAAAAAAGACGTCTATTTGAGAAATGCCCTGTAATTCACATGCTAGTATGGGCACCCCGGAATTCAGAGATGTGCAAATAACCACTGCTTCTCAACACCTTATCTTGTCGCCATATTGGACATACAAAGGTTTTCTTGATACCTATTTTTCACTTTTTATATTTCAGCAAATGAATTGCTGTATACTCAGTATAGAATAAAAACCCATTGCAAGGTGCAGCTCATTTATTGGCTCTGGGTACCTACAGTTCTTGATGAACCTACAAGCCCTATATATCCCCGCAACCAAAAGAGTCCAGCTGACGTAAAGGTATATTGCTTTAAAAAATCTGACATCGCAGAAAAAAGTTACAGAGTAAAACGTGGAGAAAAATGGCTGTTTTTTAACCTCAATTTCAATATGTTTTTATTTCAGCTGTTATTTTCTGTAGGAAACACTTGTAGGATCTACAAAAATGACCCCTTGCTGAATTCAGAATTTTGTCTACTTTTCAGAAATGTTTAGCTTTCTGGGATCCAGCATTGGTTTCTCACCCATTTTGGTCACTAACTGGAAGGAGGCTGAAAGCACAAAAATAGTAAAAATGGGGTATGTCCCAGTAAAATGTCAAAATTGTATTGAAAAATTGGGTTTTCCAATTCAAGCCTGCCTGTTCCTGAAAGCTGGGAAGATGGTGATCTTGGCACTGCAAACCCTTTGTTGGTGCCATTTTCAGGGAAAAAAAACACGAGCCGCCTTCTGCAGCCCTTTTTCCCCATTTTTAAAAGAGAAAAACAAAATTTTCACTGTATTTTGGCTAATTTCTTGGTCTCCTTCAGGGGAACCCACAAAGTCTGGGTACCTCTAGAATCCCTAGGATGTTGGAAAAAAGGACGCAAATTTGGTGTGGGTAGCTTATGTGGACAAAAAGTTATGAGGGCCTAAGCGCGAACTGCCCCAAATAGCCAAAAAAAAGGCTCGGCACTGGAGGGGGAAAAGGCCTGGCACCGGAGGGGGAAAAGGCCTGGCAGCGAAGGGGATAAGTGATGTTCACCCTTTGTGTTGCTTGTTTTCTTTTACGAGGGATGTAGTATTGTCATTCGCAGACAGCACCAAGTGCAGCAAATCCACGGGTGAAAGGCCTGTAACCCCCTCTGACCTTTCCCCATGCTGCCGGACGGGGATTACATCAGGGACGGGGGATAAATTAGGGTGACCCGGAATAGGTTGGGTCTTTGGGGACAAGTGGTACGAGAATAAAGATTGTTAGCAAGTTCCAACCTCAACGGCCTCTCTGTCTCACTCCCCCGGCCATCTCTGGAATGCACAAATCTACACCCAAGGCAGAGGAGCTCCTAGACTACATTCACCCAGAGCATACCCATTCGCTCTTTTTGCAATTTAAATATGGGACACCCCCAATTGCTGCGAACACGATAACGTGGGATCCATCCAAGCCTGGGCACTTATGTAGTTTTTGCACTTCTCTTGAGGAAACCGACGAAGTTTTTATGTCCTAAATATGCCAAACTAGGCGCAGGTGGATTGTTCCTCTATGTCGGTGTCTAGGCCTGACAAATGGCATCCATAAACTCAGGCTCTGTATGAGTGACCCCTCATGTGTGGTAGTGGTGACGGTTTTTAAGTTCCTTTATGCAACATGGTCTGTTAGACAAAAACTGATAGCAAAATCTCAGTGAACTGATGTGTGAGGGGAACATTAATCGATCTTAGTTTTAATAATTTCAACTTTGTATCTGTATGGGCACTAGATATTTTATTTTTTTGTCAAATGTAATGAATCACTGTTTTATGATGTATTTATGCTTGCTGTTTTGCACATTTAAATGTGATTATACTTTCGATTGATAAATAAACTTTGAAGTACAACACTCATGTGACAACCTACATGGGGCAGCGTGGTACTCGTGCTTCCCATACAGAGGTAGTAAGCCTATATGAATATTAAAATACCTAGCCGAGAGGCATGGCCTGGGGCTTTCCTAAGCGCGCATTCCACCCCTGTTATGTATTGTTTTATACATAGCGCGTCATTCTGGCGTCGACACCGGGAAGGGATCCCATTTGCATCAGGTTCATGGGCGATACCTGAAGACTGCGATTAGGGCAGTTAGTGGGTTTGCGAGTCTAGTAGGCAACGTGACTGAGTGCGGGAAGTCTTTGATAAAAAAAAAGTTCAGCAAAGGGAGCCTGGCTGATCTTTAACAAAGTGAACCGAGACGCCTGTGCGACGCGGACCTAACCCGGTCATGTGAAGGTCAAAGGAAAAGGTACGAGGGGCATTTTGTTTGCTTTAGGTACCAACTAATTAACCCTTTAAAACGAGTCAATAAAGACGTGGCAGTGCTGTCTCTGCTTCAGGTACCGGAGTACATTGCAGGAACATAGCAGACAACCGGCACGTGGAAAGCCCGAGCTACAGGTTCCGTTGGAACAAAGCAGCCTAGATGTAACGGGCAGATGCGTTGGTCTATCAGTGTTTGGGGCACCAGCTGGCCCTGCACTCCGCAGTTGCTCTGGGGGAGGGGCAGTTCCATTAGAGAGCTGTCATTAGGTTTCGCCTAAATTGATACAATGCTACTCACTAATTAATCTCTGTGGGATGAGAGCTGGGCTTGCAAGCGCCTGAAAGCCTGGGTGCCCAGAGCGCGCCTTCACTTGTAGCAAGGGCATGGGTTTTTTATTTGTGCCCACTGGTGCTGTTGCAGGGCAGCCCTATATGTATAACCTGCGTGTAACGGCTCAGCATCTCGCCCTTCTGCAGACACGCCTTAATCACAAAACACCATCTTCAAAACCCCGTCTCTGCCTTATCAAGGAGCAAGGAGTTGTGGCGTGGACAGTGACGCGGGTGGGGGTTAGGGGCGAAAGCAGCGGATAAATTTGGGAGGATTAACAGGACTCTGGGTGCCGCCAACTGAAGAATGCACTTATGTACGCCCTTTGGCGCCATAGACTTGAAGATACTTCTAAAGCAAGCTTCTCTATGAAAGAGATATTTCCATGGCAATGCAGAGGTCTATCGGAGTTATTTGGAGCACTTTGGGTATGCTTGGTAACCTGTATATTTTCATGAGATGCATCCCCGTCCTTTCTACGCCGAATTACAGTGGGTGTTTTTTCGAATTAATTCATCTTTTTCGGTGGAGAGATGCTAGAGTTAGCAAGGAATTGTGATGTGAGCAGGCTGGGGAGAAAGGGGGAGGCTCAATCCGAGGCCAGGAACCTGTCAACAGGCGCAGGGATGAAGAGACGTCTTCAAACTATTTCGCAAGGATTTGTTTTTACCCAAATAAATGAAGCATCGATAGTTGTAAATTGTATTTTTGGTTCGGCTGGATCCATGCTGCATGTAAGTGGGTACCATTAAAACGGATTTGTCACTGCCGATCGTTTTATCAAGAGGGGAACTGGCCACGCTGAAATATCTACTTTTTTGTGCGTGCTGTGATCATTTCAAGTGGGTATCAAAATAGGCATGAAGCTTTTACTATAGCGTGTTTGTCATTTAGGCAAGAAGTATTTTATACGATACAGCAAGGGACCAGCGCGCTGTGGTGAAATTAATTTACAATTACAGTGTTTATATGTTATTTTCGGTGTCCTATAAGAAGCGACGCGCAGAAGCGTTCATTCTGCAACTCATTCCCAGTAACTGCTCGCAGCAGTGAGACACACTGTATAGGTCTGCGTCTGCTGGGGGAGGTGGGGAACCTTTCCAAAACACAGGGGGGTGCTGAGGGATGCGCTGTGCATGGCGAGGGAGGAGTCCCGATAACACCCAGACCCTGATTGATGTCAGTAGGTGGCCTCTGCCTCTTGGCTCCAAGTGGGAGGGGAATGGGGGAATTCTTTAAAGAGCTGTGGGTCCAGCCCTCCCATCACTGCTTGTGTCCGGCTGCCTTTGGAAGAACTGTGAGCGCCTGCCCATCACTCCTCGGTCCTGCCGACTAGACGTACCCTCACTGCCCCTGTCCTGCTGAGAGAAGAAACCATCAGATGCCCATGCACTGCTAAGCGCCCTCACTGCGATCATCCTTCGGACCGACAAGAACAGGCGGCTTCCCCAGTGCCCACACACTGCGCCCTGAAGGTCTCTCGCTGAATTGCCGCCCGTGCCTTGCTGAATGCGGAGGCTCCACTTGTTGCAGGGGACTCCCGGTACCTGTGCCTTACTGACCAGAGGTGACCTCCCTAAATAGATTGGCTGTACACTCGGTGTCCGAGTCTTGGTAACTAAAAGGTGCCCTCGCTGCTCGTACCCTACCAAGAAGAGGAGCCCTTTTCCTTGTACATATATTGCTGACTGAAGGTAAAGGTTGCCCACCTGCTGTTGACTGAAGGTGCCGCAAGTGTCAGTGCCTTGTTGTGCACGGTGCCGTCCTTGCCCAGGTGGTGCTCTCTGGGCGCCCTTGGCACCACAGAGTTCTTCTGAGTCCTGCTCTTAAAACCACTCCCTGCGCCTGCAACCCGGGAGGGGATGGAGGAGTACCAAGAAGACAACTACTATGAAGACTACGGCAATGACACCGGCTACATGGGTTGCGACGACTCGGACTGGGAGCTGTCCTTCTCTCTTCTGCCCGTCCTCTACATGCTGGTCTTCGTGCTAGGCCTGTCCGGCAACGGCGTGGTCATCTTCACGGTGTGGCGGGGCAGGCCCAAGCGGCGCTCGGCCGACACCTACATCGGACACCTGGCGCTGGCCGACCTGGCCTTCGTGGTGACGCTGCCACTCTGGGCGGCCTACACGGCGCTGCAATTCCACTGGCCCTTCGGCTCGGCGCTCTGCAAGCTCAGCAGCTACCTGGTGCTGCTCAACATGTTCGCCAGCGTCTTCTGCCTCACCTGCCTCAGCCTGGAGCGCTACCTGGCCATAGTGCGGCCCCTGCCCGCCGGCCGGCCCCGCTCCCGCGGCGCCCTGCGCCTCTCCCTGGCCTCCATCTGGGCGCTGGCCGGCCTGCTGGCGCTACCGGCCCTGATGCTGCGCGACACCCAGACCCGCAACAACGTCACCGTCTGCGACATGGACTTCAGCAGCGTCTCGAGCCCCGAGAACGAGCGCCTGTGGATCGGCGGCCTGAGCCTGCTCACCACCGCCCTGGGCTTCGTGCTACCGCTGCTGCTCATGACCGCCTTCTACTGCTTCATCGGCGGCCGGGTGAGCGCGCACTTCCAGGGCTTGAAGGAAGGGCCCAAGCGGCGGCGGCTGCTGCGCATCATCGTGGCTCTGGTGGTGGTGTTCGCCCTCTGCTGGCTGCCCTTTCACCTGCTCAAGACCATCTACTTCCTGAACCTGCTGGAGGTCCTGAATCTCTCCTGCGGCCTGCAGAGTCTCATCGTGCGCCTGCACCCCTACGCCACCTGCCTGGCCTACATCAACAGCTGTCTCAACCCTTTTCTCTATGCCTTCTTCGACCCGCGCTTCCGGGCCCAGTGCCTGCAGCTCCTACACATCAAGAAGGCGCTGCAAGGCCAGCTCAGCAACATGTCCTCCACCGTAAGCGCTCAAACCCAGAAGTCCGAGCTGCACTCCCTGGCTACCAAGGTGTAGGTCACGGCTCAAGAAGGAGGCTGGTCTACACGAGAAGGAGTGAATACTATTCACAGCATTGTGGTCCTCTGGAAGGCATCTGGGCTGGGGTTGAGTCTGAGGCGTGCCAGGCAGAGCATGGCACGTGACAGGCACTTCCCAAGTACCGCTGGCCTTCCAGAGGCACTAGTCTGTTGCGAATTATTTCAGTTTACTTTCCATGCAGGCCACCATGGCTGTATTCTGAAGTAAGGGTGGTGCCTAGAAGCAAGAACTACTGCAAGTGTCAAGTCTGGCACCAGTGACTACCGCAAATGCGCTGTCTAGAACCAAGGACTATTGCAAGTGTCACACCTAGCAGGAGGCATTACTTCAAGCTAGGGTTAAACTAGCGACTTCACAGGATCAGCACTTCCAGAGGAGGCAGTTCTAAGTGCAGCTTAGATGTGCCTTGCTGTTATTATCTGCTGTCAAATTGTAGGAATGAATTGATTTATGGCTACGAAGCCTAGAACAGCCCTGCAGACTGAGCCCTCTTGGCTTCTGGGCCAAGCTACAGACAGGGAAGGAACAATTAAAAGACTAATTGTAAATGTGAGCTGGACTCATAAAAACTGTTTAGGGACTAACCCAGTCGATTGATGAGACTAAAACCATCTTCATTGAGCTTGAACACGTTTTTCAGTGTGCTATTCAATCTTGATATATTTTAGCCTGGGGCGGGTGTCGTCCATTCTTAGTGGGGGAAGTTGTTGTCAACCCCACTATTAAAGCACTGGATGTTGTTTCTTTTGCGAAGGTGAACTTAAGCTTCTGCCGAATGTCCATGCAAGCGCTCTCTTTAGCAGATTTAACACTAAACCACTTTTCCCTCTGCCCTAGCACTTGTAGAGCACACGGTTTCTAAAGCTGTAGAAGTGGTGTTATAATATTGCGTCTCTTTGCTCTATGGGAAAGTATATCCGTTGTTAGCCTGGAATTCCTTCTGTGTGTAAAGTGTGCTTCTCTAACTCCATTTATTTTTCAGTGGACCATGTACACTGTATTGTTAAGCCCTCGTTTAGTGTGTGTAGGCAGAATCGCTGGTATTCTGTGATACCAGTAATAGCATTACCTCAACCGGTAATGCTATCGTTACTGAAACGTTAGAAATAAATAGACAAGTAATGTATGGAAATGGTGGTGCCACCTTTTTGTTTACATTTAAGGGTACAACATTACCAAATTACCAGTTTTTGCTGCTTGTACTAATAAACACATATATCTCCAATATCTTAACAGTAGCACCAAGATGCCCCTCGGTTAAACGTGCCCCATAGATATTTGTTATGCTTTATCCCATGCAGTGAAGTCGTAATTTGCTAATATTGAGCCATGTAATTTGTTTGCCTTCAAGCACTGACATTTTATGCAATAAAACCTTTTTTTTATTTTACCTGCCTTTGTTCTGATGCAATGCTTGCTTGTGTGTATGTTCCTAGCTGCCAAAGTATGCATTTCTTCTAATTCAGTACTAGTTGTAGAGAAAGAAATGTACAGTAAATGAAGCGAAGGTGGGCAGACCTCCAAGACTGTCTGCCACCCACATTAGGTCGTTCTGTGCAATTTCCTTCGTACACTTTTGGATGTGGCATGCAATACTAACGCCGATTGACACATAACAACCTGTCAAACCTTAATCCCATTAAAACTGAGGCTATTATGCTTGCCTTGGTCTCAGAAGTATGCCTTAATTTTAATGCGAGACCGATCCTACTTTTAATTATTCGGGAAAAAAGATCTCACTCCAGTATTAGATTTGAAGCTGTCACGATCCTCAGATGGCTTCGGTGTTAAAGTTAATTTTACTACATAAAGACTTGGTAATTGGTTTTTTTTTATTGCATTTTGACATCAGTTGAGTCTGATCATGGTTTGTGTAACCCTGATTATTTACAAATATGTTTTATCTGTGCTTTCTCTACAGTGCTATGCATGCCATACTCAGAGCACAAGATGGGTGTTGTTTTTGGTAGGAGTTGGGCGTGAGGGGGTACTGGGTACACAACGGTTGTTAAATTGCCATTAGGGGCATGGAAAGTCCGACAGGTATTACTAGGGTAGCAATTAGGTACGAGCTAAACTATACAAATTATGTTTTCGCAAATTTGGTGTACTTTCAAAAGTCTACCTTGTGTTAAGAAGAAGGAGAGGACCACTGGGACAATGAGCCTTCCTCACTCATAAGCCTTCCTTACGTGTGAAATGACAGCTCACCAATAATGTGTCCCCAGTGAAAAGTGATAACCTGGCATTGGACCAACCGTATATTTAATTGGGCCTACCAAATCTCTGAGGCAGCGCATCCACGATGCTCCAATCCAGTTCCCACTGCCTTAAGATCCCTTCTATAGCTCCTATTAACAGCATGCTCATTTCAAGGTGCCACGAGTTTTTATTGTATAGGCACGAACCTAATTTCCAGTGTCATCTACCTTCTACCCTCCCCACCATCCTCGTCTTGCTCCGTGAGACTTACAGGGTGGAGGTATGAACTCCAACCCTCATACTGCTTGAGCTTCGATTGCCTGTTCAGATAATTGTAGGGCAAGAACAATCCCTTATGAATTGGGCTAAATGAAGATCAATTTAGATTTTGGCATGCTTTGGAAACCGATCTTTCCTTTTTAAATTGCTCCTGCTGTTCAGAATTACTGATACCCATTGTTGTTTTCTGACAGAGGTCAATGCCACGGTGGCACTCCTAATGAATACGTGTGCTAAGTGTTCTAACATAAAGGAAATCACCATCACAACTGCGCACAATTTGTTGTCCAGCTAGCAGTATCTGCAGAGAGGCCAAGGATTGAAGGAGCGTGGACGCTTGACCCTCTCCAGCCTTGTTCAATAAGTTTCACAAACTACAAATTCACAGCCTATAGCACAGGAGTCCAACATAGACTGGATCCATGCCAGATGGTAAGAATAGCCACATATATATGTACTTAAATTGAATCTGAAATTAAACGAATGTACATAGTTCAGTGGTTATCTAGAAAAGTGGCAAAGGTCCCTTCTCCTTGGGCCTGTGCTGGACACCTCCAGTTCAAGGGCTTCCAAGTGCCTAGCGGTAATTCATTTCATAGTCTACAGTAGACAAGTAAACCGATTCACTTCTTCAATTTCCTTTGCCTCAGTCACGAAAGCCTGGTTTAATCCCAAGATCTGCTGCACACTCCTGCACGGCCTTGTGTCCTCTTGGCCTCCGTACTGCTGGTGATTCGCTGCCGTTACATGTCCTTACCCTGCTCCCAAGCTATGGACAACTATGAGACGGCCATTTTCAGACCGCCCACCTTCCCAACACATACATTGGTCAAATTAGACTTTTATGGGTGACAAAGAGAAAAATAAACGGCCAGAGCATTGATTTTTTTCCCCTCTCTACTCAAAATTAAATGTTGCCACCCCAGCCTGTGGCGACGGGGACCACTTTTGTTGCGAGTGCTTGCAGTCTGCTGCTACTTTAATGTTGGCACCGTCAGCGGCTGCAGTCTAGTGACTCGTGCCACTGCCAGCTGCGCCCCAACCCTTGGCGAGATCTCGCCACAGAGTGTGGATATCCCTCGTAACCACTCTAAAGCACAAGAAGTAGCCACGTACGACCCGAAGAAGATCCCGACCTCCACCCTACAAGACAAACGGCCACAGGCAACTGGTCCACCGTGGAGCCAAGTGACCATGCAGCCAAGCCCCGATCTGCATGTATGCCAGAGTTGTATGGTAACACAAAGCCAATCACATAAACACGCGTAGTGACAGGCGAAGCATACATTGCCTGTGCCTGTAAAGAACACAACCTGTTATGTAGCAGATTTATATATGCGAACTCGACCCGAAAGTATTGGAGCGCTTCGCATGAGCACCCGTTACATTAAACAAGGACACATCCTTTTTGTAGGCACTGGAGATTAAGTGATTTGCCCAGAATCACAGGGGTGTTGAGCCACGCCGAGACCTGAACCTGGTTCCCCAATTGCAAAGTCGGCAGCTCTGGCCAACCCACATCCTCTCTTAAAAACGAAACTACTGTCCACAAGGCACAGACACAAAAGCAAACAACGCATCTAGAATAGTCACTAGCAGAACTCATTTTATTATCACTGCTCCAGCATTATTACCACTAGAGATCACAGTTCCACATAACCACAACTCACACACACTCAGAGAAAAGCTGGAGAAGAAGCAGGACTGACTGGCACTGACATAGTGTTGCCTTGGCATAGCATTGATACCCCTAGCCCTTTGGGGATGTGTGGACCTAGAGATTTACAACAATACAATGCATGTGACATAATAAATGCCAGAGACACCATTTGTGGGTACAATATGTCACAAGTTTATTGATTACACAGGTTGGGTTAGCTTACGGGCGATCCAGGTGTCGGAGGTGAGTTCCTTAAATGGCCGACACCCATCCTGAGAAAGCTAGAGCTGTCCCGTTTGGTGTTCTCAGCACCAACACCCTTGGGTTCTTTACAGCTCGTCCCTTTATCGTGGATTACCAATCTCCTCTTTCACTTATGTGTCATGCTCCTGACAAGTCAGCGCGAGACCCCCGGGCAGTCTCCACAGTTGCTCAGGATTCAAACTGTCCCTTGAGGGATTAAGGAGCGCCGTCGCGTACTCCCAGGCCCCGCCTTAAGGACTCCCAGTGACCTGAGGAATTCCTTTTGGCTCCAAGAATCACTATCTGGAGGCCTTTCATTCATTTTAAAGCTTTAGGATCACCCTGTAACTCGGGGATGGCACTTCGCAATAACCAAGGCCCCCCCACTTGTGCTCCTCCCTTATCCATTACGTACAGCCTGCTCTTTCTAGAGCATCCCTAATGTTTAGTAGGAAAATGTCCGGGCCCACATCAGACAAGTGTACCCCATCTAGCGCAAAATTAACACTCAGGTGTCTACTGAGAAGGGTATGCCTGATAAAACCGAATCCATGCTGCATTGCAAATTTATGTAGGGACCGGTTGATTCTCAGCCTGGACATTTCAATAGCAGCAGGTGATCTGGCTCCCTGCCACACCCCACGTGGGATAATCTCCGACCAAATTATTTCCCCGTCTTCCATAAGGGTGGCAATCCTGGTAAGACCCTGCCGCTTGGCCTTCAAAAGGGGGCCCCTCCCACAGGATGTTAGATCATTTCCCCCCAGGTGGATTAACAAAATGTTAGGCTTAAACCCTCTCTTCCCCACAAGCTGGCACACTCTAGATTCCAGCATGGCCCCTCTCATTCCTGGGCTTCCCATCCAGGACAGTTCAACGTTACTGAAACCGTGGTTCCAACTCCTCTCTCTGGCCTGGTGTTCCGCTCTGGCCACCAAGGAGTGCCCCATCACCCATACTGTTTTAACTCCTAAATGAACAAGAAGGTAAGTATTACCAGTGCTTTAAATGGAAAAAAATAAGTGCAGGTACTCACCAAAAAGAGTGGTGGACTGGGGTGGGCATAAGGGTGGTGCTAAGGGCGGGGCAAGGGGCGGGGCGAGGTGTTTGGACATTCTAAGGTTTGTATGCTAGAAATCTGCATGCACTGTAAGAATGAACGATGTATCTGTCCATGAGTTATTACACTAATGGCCATTTATATAGTACTTATATAAGAAGTGGTGATTGTTAACCAAAGTAATCCTTCTTTAGCAATCTTAGAATAACAATGTATTGAGGAAAAAACTGCAACATTCCCAATGTATGCCTTGCTGTTTTAGTGTATTTCCTTGATGCAGGTTCATGAATCATTAAGCTATATCCCAAGGATTTTAACGACAGGTAACACACGGATCTCTGCAGCAAAAACAATAACCAACTGAGCTACCTACATAAACAAATCTGTGATCTGCATGTTTCATTCTGCGCATTATGGCAGACAGCATTATGGCAGACACGTTGATCCAGCCTTCCAGGGGTCCTCTGATAGAGCCAGCTCTGTTCTGGAGAGAGTCTCGCCCTGATGACCTTGACTAATTCTTAAACAGACTGTTTTAAATAGTGTTTTCCTTTAATATATTTTTAATGTAGGTGGTGTTTGCATTTTACAGGCAAATGTTGTGTTTATGTTTAATGCAACCTCCATAAAAAAGTTTATTGTATTTCAAAACAGTACCTCATACATGAGAAAAGGGAGGGTGTCACTGAGATTATTTATAGTAATAGTGAGCTGATGCTGTGTTACAAACTTAAAATCAGGTCACTTTCCCAGAATACTAGATGTAGACACATTTAGAATTTCGCCGAGTGTGTCTGTGCACTGACAGTGTCCTGGCCAAAGAGGGCACAAAAGAGCTGAAACTGGATCATAAATTCAAAGCTGTCCCAAACAGGGGCACCCTAAATACGTTTGGCCCAGGGCCACAAAACCTTAAGATGTCCCTGACTTAAACATCCATTTCATACTCTGAATCACCTTCAGTTTCACACAAACACAAGATCCACATGTCATTCTCACAGGCATAACTGTGCTTGCAAACTTGCACACTTTTGGCTTTTAATTTCCATCTCTCACATGCTTTCTCCCATTGTGAAGCATTTTCGTTTTTTAATTCCTCTGCCTTTCCCAAATGTCTCTTTTCCTCGCAGTAAATTCTTGAGGCAGAAAAATAAGTGGCTGCCCTAAAAAATAAGTGCTGGTGCCCGCACCGGAGAAGAAACCACCGGCTCAAATTAAGCACTGCTCACATGTTGTCTTTTTACACATATACTGCCGGACAGTGGCAGCTCTAAAAAATGTTGTAGATCCTGCACCAGAAGCAGTGCCCTGAAGGATTCAGTATTCACCATAAAAAAAACACCAAAAAATGGTCATTGTTGATCTTTGTTCTATGCATAATGTGTATGGACTCCCACAAAATATTTGAGCAGGGGCTGGTAGTCCCAAGTGGCCTCCTATGTAACATTTTAAATCCATCCCCAATTTTTACAATACATGCTTTATTGCTGAGATTTTTTTAATCTCTTGCGTAGAATGAAAAAAAGAACTACAAATCCCAGAATGCACAGGTTTGGCCTCTAGAATTAAAAAATGTATGAAAATGTCACATCTTCCATGGAAAATCTTCCATGTAACAGTTGGTTTGGAACTGGTTTTCCATCTAAAGCAAGAGGTTGCCACTTGTAGAACGCTAAAAAAATAATTTATTTTGCCTCTAATGTCGTTTTTCTTTGAGGTTAATCGGGAAAGATGGTGGAGAGGGTAGAGATTTTCTTTCACGCAAACGCCTTCACTTTAAAAATGCTGATGGGTGAAAATGTGCAGGCATTTTAAACAACGGGCTTACTAAACAAGCTGCCCTGGCCTGAACAATGCTTCCCACACCCCTGCCCATTAGGTTTCACAATCACCTTTTAAGATGAAGATAGCGCGCTGCAGCCACACCCTTCCCCTCCCCTGGTAACTTCCAATGCAGCTCAGATAGCTCACCAAGGCCTACAAACAAGAGCCGCTGCTTCGACGCTCTTACAGCAGCTCAGCCCCGGCTTCCACTCTCCGAGAGGCATTTGAAACTGAAACTGCTGCCGAGGCAGGAATTAATGAGCAGCACCACTTGTCAATACCAGGACCCCTGTGAGTACCGGTACTCTCCATTTGAGAGAAAAAGTTCCGGTACTCAAGGGGAGAAAATAAAAAAGTGCCGGTACTCCGTACCGGTGAGTACCGGCCCATTTAAAGCACTGAGTATTACCACACACTTTATTGACATCTGTGATCGCATTATATTCGCTATTGCACAGCAGTACTAACACAGCATACAACACGTATGGCACCTGAGTCATAACTCTTTCCCATCTAGGACCCAATGCAATTCTCATGTCCCCACGGATCACTAAATACTCTGCAATTAGGAAGGTTGCGGTGACAACCCTTCCCTGTCTCTGGTCAGAACGCACAGTTTGTATCTGTCAGACTGCCACCTTCCAATCTGCTTAATCGCCCCTGGAGGCAGACCTTCCTCAAAGGCCGTGGTGGCAGCCCTGATTCTAAAGGAATGCTTTGACCATTTGCACCCCTGGTATCCCGCCTTTGCGAGTGCCCACTTCAGGACCCTTCTGTATTGAAACTGGGTGAGAGGCTCGCCATCTTGGTGAAGCAGTAAGTCTCCCGGTTGCCTGGGACGGCATGCTGTATACCTCACAAGCAGCTCTATCGGGCAACACTCGGGGTTCCCTAGCCTTGTCAGATGGACTACTGTGCCTTTCTCTTTCTGGTCAGTTTTTGAATGCCTCACTGTCAGTTCAGCTATGTCCTGACCCATCTTGAGGTCACCCCACCTTAGTGCCCTATATGATGAGTCACTCTTCGCTTTTGCCACTAGCTCTGAGGTCTTGAATGCCCCAAAAAAGGCTAGGGAAAATGTGGCAGAGAATAACAGCTCCTCATACTGTGTGTTACAGATGACCGTGAGTGCCCCTACCAATCCCTTTAGCATTGCCAGATCAATGGGTGCCTTCTGGTCCGGTGTCTTTCCTTCTTGTCTAGCCTATCCTTTCGGAGCTGCCCTCAGTGGGAAGCCTGCAGTTGGATCTCCGTCCCCTCTTAGCTTTGTAAAATGGGCGATTGCCGCCAGGTGCTTTGAAACCCATACATGTGATTTCCCATTGTCTTTTGCCCAAAGCACAAAGTGCTGCACTCTTCTGGCAGGGAGATGGTCCTCCCCAGCTCCCAAGGAATGGGTCACTGATGTAAACCTGTTGTAACACGCCTGGTATCTGGCTCGGGTATCAGGGGCCAATGATAACTCTCCCAACGTCCTAATCCTTTGTTCCACTGTACCAAGCGCCACCATCCCACCTTGAACAGCATCATCTCTTCCATCGCCTGGGGGTAAGATGCCCAGAATTTCACCCACTGAAAACGAGAAAGAGCATCAGCGGCTACATTCTTCACCCATTGAACATGCCGCACACAAAATTCCACATTTCTCAACAGACAGCCTTTTACCAGCTCCCTCAGTAGCCCCACTAATACTGGGCAACCCCCTGACTGGCAATTAATGGCCTGTACTACAGCCATGTTGTCTGACCAGAATGTAATCCTTCTGTTGGCTAGCACTTGCGGCCACAGATGGAGAGACAGGACAATTGGGAACATTTCCAGCACAGTAATGTTTTTTGTGAGTCCATGATTCCTCCATGCATTGGGTCATTTCGCAGTGCACCACTCCCGGTCTAGAATGGCACCAAAACCCTTTCTCCCTGATGCATCTGTGAAGAGCTGGAGCTGCTGACTGGTGCACCACAGAGTGTGCCACAACAGCGCCCCATTGAACTCCTCTAGAAAGGACAGTCACATGCGCAGGTCCTCCTTCAGGCCCGCACTAAGGCACACCAAGTGGTGGGCTTTCTTAATCTTCACTGTTGCCCTTGCTAGCCTCCTGGCAAAGATTCTACCTGCTGGTACAATCCTTGCTGCCAAGTTTAGCCTGCCTAGCGGGCTCTGAATTGTGGTTAGTGTTGCTTTGTCCCTACTCAGCACCTGCAGAATGTCGGATTGAAGAGCACTGACCTTGTCCTCTGGCAATCTGTACACCCCTTCAGTTGAATCAATCTCAGTGCCAAGCAATGTCAAACACTCGGTTGGTCCCTGAGTCTTTCCTGGTGCCAATGGCACCCCCAATGACTGACTCAGATGCTGAAATGCAATGAGGGTTGCACTACACTCACTGGAACCTGCCTTACCGATGAAGAGGAAGTCGTCTAGGTAGTGCAATGAACTCCCTGGGGGGTTGCTTTCCCTCAGAGCCCATTCCAGGAAGCATGCAAACGTTTCGAATAGGGAACATGACCTAGCACAACCCATGGGCATGCATTTGTCGTAGAAGTACTGGCTGGCCCACTGCATCCTTAGGAGGTGAAAACTACTTGGGCGGACTGGGAGGAGGCGGAACTCGGACTCAATGTCTGCCTCCGCCATAAGGGCACCTTTGCCTGCTGTTCGAACCAGGTCAATTGCCTCATCAAAAGAAGCATAACAAACCGAGCACATTCCCTCCTCCAGGTAGTCATTCACAGATGACCCTTTGGGGTAAGAGAGATGGTAAATTACCCTATACTTGCCCTGCTCCTTCTTTGGTACAATCCCCAGAGATGACACAATGAAATTTGGAAGGGGTGGCTAGGCAAAAGGCCCACGACCCTCCCCAACTGACACTCCTTCTCCAGTTTTTTTTGTACCACCCCTGGTGCTTCCATGGCTGAGCGTAAATTATTGGCTTGCCTCGTGACTGCTGGTCCGGAGTATGGGATCCAAAAGCCATCACTAAAACCTCTGAACAATAGCTCGCGCTCTGCTGATCTAGGTTTGCCTTTAAGGATATGGGAGAAGGTGCCATTGTAGTTTTGTGACTCTGGACAATTAGGGCTGCCTTGCACTTGTATTTGCATCCATTGGCTTATCGGTCTTGAACCCCTTTGTTGCAATTGGCTGCTGGGTGCCATCCGGCACACTTGGAGCAGTTGTGCATGAATTTGCAAGCGGCGCCCCAGGAGCAGGCCCCAGTGTTGTATAGCCTGCATGAATTATTGTTGGTCCTATACTGGTAAGCCCCTCTCCTCCTTTGGGGGGGCTTCCCTCGAAATTGATGCTTAAATTGCTGTTTAAAATAGTATGGCTTTGCATGTTTGTGCCTAGCGAAAGGGGGGTCGCTGTTTGCCTGTCTGCTGCCAGTGCCCATGTACTGCACCCATAGTTCAATTTCGCGACAGTCCCATGACATCTCCGGTGCCTGCTCCATCTTTTGCCCGAACACCCTGTCGTAATTCAGCCACCCGTGCCCCCATTGCAGGTATATTCTTCGTATATTACCCGGTTGTCCTTGCAGAGGGCCGGTCCCTGCTCAGGGAACTTTTCCACGATTACTGTGGACAGCACTGCGAATTCCTCTAACCAGTTGTCTATTGACTCCTCTGATTTTAACATTTATGTTTATCTACTTCCTTGCTGGGCACTGTTATGTCTGCGCCCTCCTTGGCAAATCTAAGCAGTCAAAAAATGTCAATGAAGTCCCTATTCCATATTCTCTTCCTAGCTTCTAAAGGGACCCTCCATGCCAGGGATGACTTTCCAGTCAGCAAGGGAGCATCAGGCCCGACCAGAGCCCCCCTGTCACTCCCGCCTGTGACAATGTCTGTGGCATCCCTGTCTGAACCTTCAGGTCCGGGCGAGGAAGACTCACCCTGCACCTTTGGAGGAGAGTTAGTGTCCTTCTCCCACACCTGCCTTGCGCATTCTTGCTTGTTGCTGGAATCCTGCTCATCCATGCCCAACCCCACTAGTGCCTTCGCTGAGGCCATGACGCTGTGCATTGTTCCATCATCTTACCCAGTCCTACCTGCAGCCCACAACGATCCTGGGGTGAGGCCACAGGCCACACTCCTTGCGGGTTGGCTGTTCTGCTCCTGAGCAGCTGGCGTGTTTGTCATGGGGTCAAGCCCCCCCCAGTGAGGGGAACCCCACTTACACCGACAGGCTCTTGTTCTTCACTATCCTTCTTGGTTCTCTTTGCTCCGCTCTCTTTCTGGGAAGTTGAGGGACCTTCGGGTAATTCGCGATCCACCATGTCCTTCTTGGTTTTCTTCAATTTACTTCCAGCAGCAGCCCTTGCTGGTCTCTTCCTTTTGGCAGGCGCTACGCCGCTTTCTTGGCTTAGCAGACGGAGGCCGGAAACAGATGGCTGTACCCCGTCTGTGTTTGGTGCGGAGAATGTTTCTGACTGCAGCTGCACTCCTTACACCACCACAATCTTCCTTGCCCATTTCAGACCTTTTGCCTGCCCCATGGCCATGAATCTCGCCCAGATATCGGCCTCCTCCTGATTCTCCTCAGGGGAAAAGAGTGGTGGCCAACCGTGGTCTTCCTTCGTACCCAATGTCCATGAGGGTAAGGAAAGTATGTCTGCAATTGAGAGGTCAGCTTTACTATTGTGCCCATGGAAATGCACCACCCTGTTATCTGTTTGTCAGGCGTTTCCTCGCTGGCTTGTGTACTTCCCCAAGTCCTGTGATTTCGTGCTGTGGTGGGTATAACCTTTCCTGAGTTCATAATGGGCTTGCACCCTTCTGAGCTCCCTGAGACTAAACCACCCCAGAGATATAGTGTGATAAACATGTAAATCCTTACTTTCATACTGGGCTCACGCCCTTCTGTAACTAACTTGTAAACGCTTTTGCCAGCCCTAAGTGATCTCAAGTCCCTGCTCTGCCTTTCCACTACCTCACGGCCCTCCTGGCCGCTTATCAGCCGTTAAATGGTGCCCTAGTGGGGTAGCCGTGCAATAAATATACTGTTTGGATCAATAGCGGGACTTTGTAGCAGCTGCCCTCATACGCGAGCTACTCTGCCAATGCCACCGGGACCCGTAATGCCCGTACCTGACAAGTAACCATCTTCCCCAATATGCACACCTATGCCTCACCATACTGTGGGGAACCTTGCTCATATCCGGGGATGTCAGGCCCAGTCACCTGTTGTTCGCCTGCAACATCCCTTCACAGAGGTCGTGCAATAACATTCTGCTCACCATGCGTCTTGCGCTCCACTTTAGTACCCTATCGCCTGTGACTCGTCGTTGTCATAGGTGGACAACAGAGGAAATGACCAACAGTTCAGCGGCCGTCTGGAAGCGAAATTGCCAATTAACATCCAAAGCGATTTAACGTTACACGCTTGTCCCATACCCCCTATTGCGTGCTGCTTGCCGAACCCACTAGAACCCACAATGATGTGCTGACCTTCTGTCTCTCATGCAGCATAAACACCCTATGAGTTAACACAGTTTCGTTAGCATAGCACTGCCGCGATAGCCACACACCTTAGGTGCCCCCTTTAAATCATTCCCCGGCCTTGTTCACGATCCACTTAGTGAAGATGGGCATGCGAGTCTTAAAATTTGCAACTTATTATTTATTTATTTTAAAATTATATTTTATTATTTTATTAATTATTTTAAAATTATATGGGGGCGCGACTGCACAGCATGCTGGGAGGAGACCCCTTATGAGACCTCTTGGCCTCACTTCTCCCTCATGATTCCTAGGGATCATAAACCGAGGGGTTGCCAACCCTCTCTACCTACGGTGGCCGCTTGCGTTCATCTGTCACCCTAGCAGGGGAGCAACACCAGGATGCTGCCCCCCCTATTGTCACCCTGCGTGAGATGTGGATAGCTGCAGGACACCTTCCTTAAACCCATGGAAAGCTGGCTCTACAGTAATGTTTGTGAGTCACTTTGCTTCCCTTCCCCCAATGTTATCCTGGTGCTGCCACTCATTCTTTGTATGTTGGAGCTGGTTTGCATTACTTCCCTAGTCCCATTTTTTGTTCAAGTGGCAACAGCAACATATTCTTGACATGGTCACTTTATTTCCTTTGCTCTCATTTGTCACATGATACTCCATCGTCTTGGAGAGGCACTTCACTTCTTAATAGAGTGCTTACTCCAGTGTTTTAATGACTCTTGGTGTGATCTTCGTGAGGCTTTCACTCACTTTACGCCCATCCTTTCCTTAGTTTGCTACTAACTCTAGATTTGCTCTTAGTTACTTTACTGAGCCTACTCCAATTCTTACCCAGGTCTGGCAATTGCTTTACTGCCCCTACTTCCATTCTTACGCTGTTGCTACTACCGACTCTTGGTGTTATCTTTGAGTCAGTCCAATTCTACCACAGGTCCTGGTGCTGATTCCTACTGAGACCCTTGTGAGCTACTTTACTGCTCTCACTCCCATTCATACTCTCTCACTTCTACTGACTCTTAGAGTAATGTTCCTGAGTAGCTGTACTTACATGGAACTCATTCTCACCAACGCACTGCTGCTGACTCCTGGTGTGATCTTAGTGAATCACTTTACTTCCATAGCCCCTATCCTTACCCTGGCACACAGGTGGTCCTAGTCGTGCCTTTTTACTTCTCTTCAGCTAATTATTCCCTAGGTTCTTATACAATCTCCAGTGTGATCTTGCGAATTTACTTAATTTTCCTCACGCCCTCTATACCCTGCCCCTCTACTGCCTGCTGGTGTGATCTTTGTATGATATCCACACGATCCCGGCCCTGCTAATGACTCGTAGTGTGCTGTTGTGCTGTACCTTTCCCGCTCTGATTCCTACTCCTTCCGTTCCACTGACTCTTGGTGTGAGCTTGGTGACTCATGTTGTTTCCCTCCATCCAATTCTTAACCTGGTGTTTCCAGCAAGAAACAGAATCTGAGCCTGTGCTCCTTCAAATAAGACATTGTGTCTCAGCATCATTCATCTAGTATCAACAACAAAGTTAATCAGCCCACACATCACTTGCAGCGTGCATTAACAACCTAGGGCTTCTTGGCACTGGTTTTATAAACCCTGCTTAACCAAGCAAGTCTGTTTTCAGTTTTTGCCTGAAGGCTGCGAGAGTGGGTTAGAGTCTAACACTGAGTGGGGTAGCATCCCACCCTGAGGGGAACTGTACGGAAAAAGCTTCACCACCTTTGGTAGCAAAATAGAATTTTGGTGCTTGTAACTGTGCTTGTCTTAGCTTCTTAGAGTGATACTAGAGAGATAAAAGTATAATCTGGCAAAAGGTACCGTATTACCTGAAGATTAAGGCATTTGAATGTGAGACACCCTGCCTCCAATCGGATGCTGCCGATGACCCGGAGCCAGTCTAGTGCTCTGTGACCAATGCACGGACGCATGGTCTGGTTTACTTAGTCCATAATGGTGCTAACAGCCGCCATTTCATACTCGCTAAAGCTAGTGTAGCAGGGCCAGAGGGAGCCATGAATATAACGCATTGCAGTCGCCTAAACGTGAGCCCCAAAATACAGTGGCTAAATATGTTTGGCAAAGAAACAATTGACTTTAATTTTCTCAAATGGTAATAACAGCTACTGACTATTGCACTGTGCCGCAGTTCCAGGTGCCATCAGCATCAAAATAAAGCCAATGGTTTATTTTTATTGTTTAGTTTGCTGGAGAGGGGAGATGAAACATTTGAGGGGGAGTAACGAAAGTCAGAGAAGTTCACTTTCTCTCACCTCCCTTCGATTAACCTACATTGATCATGTTACTAAAATATTCGTTCAGTTGAATGTGTGCAACAGACCCTATGGCCTCAGTATAGGGTGCAGATTTTTTTGTATGGCTTAGAGACAACTTAAGCTGTTTCGCCAGCCTCATGTTTGCCGAAAAATAATGATACAACTGCAAGCAGGCATGTGCACTCAGAGGGGCTTCCGGTCTCAACTCTCCAGCCAGAGCTCTATTGAAGAGTTATTCAAATTGTTATTCAAATTATGCTTCCACCCACCACAGTCTGCTGCATCGGGCAATGGGGCAATTCACTTTATCATTGTGTTTTCACCGTGAGCGAAGGCATTTTCCTCCTAGAAAGTAGACTACTTCAGTGTAAGGACTGATAGGCCAATCTCTGATATTACTTCTGCTTTCATTTAATTTTTTTAATTAATTTTTGCATTGGGTCATTATCTGCTTACCATTTTTGCAAACATACACACGCCACTTTAAACGCTAGCATGTTTTTTACGTCTTACTACTGTTACATGTTTCATTTCTACTATATTTGTTTGGAAAATTGCAAGCTTGCGAAGCCAGGCATATTGGCGTTGCCAATGCTTGTTGTAATTGGGTAGAAGATATCGATTCTGTTTGGATGAAAAGTGCTATTACTGGATAGAAAACAATACCCATAATGAGTGTCTTTAATGTAATTCACTGGCAATACATCTAAATCAAAGTAAAGTCCTTTACATTTCACCTTCAAAGGGTCTCAGTCAAAACAAAGGCCCCAATCCAAAAGAAAATGGCCTTAACCAAAGCAAATATTTTCTGCACAGGCAAGGATCCCCACTGCAGGCAGATTTTCCTAAAGGTCTTAGCCAACGAAAATATTTTCTCCACAGCCAAAGATCCCCATTACAAGCACATGTTCCTGACACAATTAAAGGTCCACACTATAGTTTGAGGTGACCACCATAGGAAGCACAGGAAAACAGTGTAGCAAATTCATTGCCCCAAGCACAGGCAAATGTGCCAACCACAGACAAACGGGCGTCCTACCAAAAGAAGCAGCTGTGGTTGTGGCTAAATAGTTGCCCCGAACAGCAGAGAAAATCTGAGTGCTTCAGCCCCACTTAAGACTATTCCCATCCCCTACAATATTTTGAAAACACAATGATAATTTGAACATGGATGAACCTCACTAGTTGTAATGTGACTTCCATCACACCTTCACCCGGCCCACCCCCAAGAAGACACTGCAAAGAAAACAAGCATTTGCAATGCAGTGGGTCTTGCGTTTGCTGGAGTTAGAGCTATTAGTGTTGTAAATTCCTACCAGGACTTTTCTTGCCACTTAAATTGAAAATGAAAAGTAAAACAGTTTACATAAGCGAGCCGATTCACAGTGCCATGGCCGCAATTAGCACAAAGGAAAGACACAAAAAGAAAAAGAAGTTCCCTCACAGTCAAGCGTACCTCCAACCGTGCAATTATCCATTTAACGGGGCAGTCTGCAAGACGGAAACAATACCGCCCCAAGGAGGGACAAACGTAAAGCATTAACCAATGATAACAAATGATTTTTGAAAGGCAAGCCCACAAACGAGTGAAAGTGATGGGTCTGCGGTGGGCGTGTTTAAAAGCCCACAATTCTTACAACAGGTCAAAGCACTTGCGCGCTCAACCTAAAAAAGGTGGCAAAACAATTTATTTTCACCACTGTTATTTTTAAAATTTACTACAAAGCCAGAGGTGTTTACAAGCAGTTCAAATGATTGGGGTATATATTTTGAAATGGCCTTCTATCTTTTTCAGGATGTGAAAAGCAACCAGATATCCAGCTTATTCCAAGGATTTTGACTAGGAGCCACGAGTGACCACCATATGGTAGGGGGCTGCCATTATGCCAGTGCCTATGTCATGCAAGGACGATGACTTTTGTGGCAGAGAGAGACATATCATGTCAAGGATGCCAATAATATGCGAGGGATGCACACCATTTGCCAGACAGAAGATTATGCGAGGAGTGGCCATCATAATGTTAACGATGCCCAAAATATGCCATGGATTTCCACCGTTTTGCCAGTACCACTATTAGGTTATGTCATTAGTACAACCTTGCAGAACATTCAGTGTTTGATACATTCTCATCATGATTATGGGTTTTCTGGTGTAGTCCAAATGCAGATTAGGCATATGAGTGGCCACGATTAGGCCAAGGATAGACACACAAATCCATGGATATCCACACTATACCAATGAGTGCTAACTTTATCCAGGGCCCCCATTATGCTAGAATTATTCATTACCCTGCCCCTTAAAGATGGCATTATATCAAGGATGCTCTCCAGGGATATGGAGGGCCACTATACTTCTTGGATTGACTATTGTTATGCTAGACAGCTTCCACATGGCAATGATACTCTCTACACAGACATTTGCCATACATTAATACTTCATTCAGAAGCACACACTGTCATTTGCACGCATGCACACACACACACTCTTACAAGAATCCTCCCTGCACCTACCCAATTGCAGTCACTTCTCTCATCATTGCATTGCTTCTCCTTCTCATGGAAATACCCGATAGCAGCTGTCTAGATACACAAAGGATGGTAGGTCTTCGGGTTGTGGATATAGGACTCATTTGGGCTTAGGAAACAGGGAAACATTCCCTGCCTCTGGAGTCCACACAAAGATTCCTGAGCAGCAGCACCTAGGCATGGAGAAAAGACCCAGCAGACAGACAAGGGAATCAAATGCAACAGTGCAAAGATTTAGGAAAGGACAGGCTAGGGTGCAGACAGCAAGTCTTGCAGAATAGAGAGTCGTAGACTTCAGTGGTGGAGAGTAAAATGGTGCAGAGTACAAAAGAGTGGCGTGGAGTACAGTGATGTAGGGCGCAATGGTGTGGAGTGGCTTAGCGTGCAGTGGCATAAGAGTGCAATGGCGTAGAGTGTTGCAGATTACAGTATAGTGGCATAGAGTGCAGTGTTGCAGAGTAGTTGACTTAGAGTGCAATAGTTTAGAGTAGAGTGGCGTAGAGTGCAGTGGCGTACAGTAGAGTGGTGTAGAGTACAGAAGAGTGATGAAGAGTGCGTAAAGTGGCATAGAGCACAGTGGCATAGAGTAGAGTGGTGCAGGGTACAGAAGAGTGATGTAGAGTGCGTAGTGTGCAGTGGCGTAGAGTGCAAAGGCATAGATTGGAGTGGTGCAGAGTGGAGTAGAGTGGCATAGAGTGCAGTGGCATGGAATGCAGTGGCGTACAGTAGATTGTTTCAAAATAGAGTGAAGTGGCGTAGAGTGGAGTGGTGCAGGGTAGAGTGCAGTGGTATTGAGTAACGGGGAAGAGGGCAGTGGCATAGAGTTGAGTGGAGCAGAGTGCAATGTTGGAACGGCAGAGTGGAGTTGGGTGGTGTTGAGTGCAGTGGCATAGATTAGATTGTTTCTGAGTAGAGTGAAGTGGCAGATAGTAGAGTACTGTAGAGTAGAGTGGAGTGGTGCAGGATAGAGTGCTGCAGTGACAAAGAGTAGTGGCGTAGAGTGCACTAGAGTGCAGTGACATAGAGTGCAGTGTTGCAGAGTAGTGTGGTATAGATTGGTGTGGCACAGAGTGGAGAGGAGCAGATGAGAGTGGAGTGGTGCACAGTAGATTAGAGTGGTGTAGAGTGTAGTGATGTAAAGTAGCCTATTGGCATAGAGTGCATTAGTGTAGAGTGCATTGGTGTAGAGTAGTGCAGAGTAAAGGGCAGTGGCATAGATTAGATTGTTTCAGAGTAGAGTTAAGTGGCAGAGAGTAGAGTAGTGCAGAGTAGAGTGGAGTGGTGCAGGAGTGAGTGCTGCAGTGACATAGAGTAGTGGCGTAGAGTGCACTAGAGTGCAGTGACATAGAGTGCAGTGTTGCAGAGTAGTGCGGCATAGATTGGTGTGGCACAGAGTGGAGAGGAGTAGATAAGATAAGAGTGGAGTGGTGCACAGTAGGTTAGAGTGGCGTAGAGTGTAGTGATGTAGAGTAGCGTATTGGCATAGAGTGCATTAGTGTAGAGTGCATTGGTGTAGAGTAGAGTAGAGTAGTGCAGCGTAGAGTGCAGTGGCACAGATTAGTGGCACAGAGTTCAGTGGCATAGAGTACAGTGTTGCTGATAAGAGTGTTTCAGAGTGCAGTGGTGTAGAGTAGAGTGACACAGAGTGCATTGGTGTAGAGTGCAGTGGTGTACAGTGGTGCAGAATAAAGTGATAATGAGTGCAAAGGTGTAGAGTAGAGTGACAGAGTTCAGGGGCATAAAGTAGAGTGTTGCAGTGCAGAGTATAGTGGATTACAGTGCAGTGGTGCTGAGTAGAATGGTGTAGAGTGCAGTGGCTTAGAATGTATTGGTTTTGAGTAAAGGGGTGTAGAGTGCATTAGCGTTGAGTGTAGTGGTGCAAAGTGCAGTGGCATAGAATAGAATTGTGTGGAGATGAGTGGTGTGGCGTGGCACAGAATGGAATAGAGTGGCATAGAGTGCAGCAGCGTAGAATAGATTGTTTCAGAGTAGAGTGCAGCGGCACAGAGTGCAGTGGTGTAGAATGTAGTGTCATGGAGTGCAGTGGTGCAGAGTAGATTAGAGTGGCTTAGAGTGGCTTGCTATAGAGTGCAGTGACATAGAGTGGAGCAATGCAAAGCAGAGTGGCGGAGAGTGTAGTAGCATACAGTGCATTGGCATAGAGTGCAGTACGGTGGCGTAGAGTAGAGTGGTGCAGAGTAGAATGCACTGGTGCACAGAAGAGTGGTGAATAGTTCAGTGGGGAAGAGTGCAGTGTTCCAGAGTGAAGTGGCATAGAGTGGAGTGGTGTGGAGTGGAGTGGTGCAGGGTAGAGTGCAGTGGCATAGAGTGGAGTGATGCAGAGTGTAGTGGCATAGAGTGCATTGGCATAGAGTAGAGTAGTGCAGAGTACAGTGCGGTGTCATAGAGTGCAGTGTTACAGAGTAGACTGTAACAGACTTCAGTGGTGTATAGTAGAGTGGCATAGAGTGTATTGGTGTGGAGTGCAGTGGCATATGTCTTCAACCTAAAAAGGTACTCGCCAAGACAAGTTTCAAATGAAAGAAAAGGAACACACCACAGGCCTTTGTGTCCCCAAGGTGCAAAGATTCTCATTAAAGGAAAAGGTGTCTGAGATAAAAAGCCAGAGTTAAAGCTTCCCTCTCTAAGCAGAGTTGCTATAATATGTATAGATGCATAATACAGGTAAAGGTGTCCAAAACATATCAATCACCCCAGCAGAAGAAAATGTTTCACCATTTGCCAAGCTGTCCACCTAAGGCAAAGGTGCCCACCACAGTTGGGGCTCTCCACCGCAAAAGGTTTCACTACAGTCAAATGTTCCAATCAAATAAAAAGGTTCCTCCCAAAGAGAGTAGTCTAAACTGCAGACAAGAAAGTGGGCGGGGTTGGCAAAGGAAGACATGGAACACACTATACTCGAAGATATGAATAAAATACAAGTGAGACCCCGGAGGTTACTGTTACAACCATAAACAAATGTCCCTACAACAGATATATGTTCTCACCACACATGAAGATTCTTTAGAAACTACATTCCGCAATCGTTTGTTCTAGCTATCTCTTGTCTTGTATTTTTACTCTTCTTCTGAAATTTCCCGTGTTTTGACGTATCTATTGACCACCTTATCCCGGGGACGATGAGGTCCCCTGCTCAAGTGCTGCTGAAAGAAGAGAGACACCAAAGGTGTTCTAAGAAATCTACCTTCACATTAAAATCTGCCTCATCCCTTTTATGCATGCATTACTGTATGTAGGCATTTTTTGCAGATACTTTGAAAGGAGGTATAGTGACTCAGTGAAAATTCCAGTAACTTCCTTCCCGCTCATATTCGGGACACATACCCATCATCCCTATGGGAATGGCGTGTATTATTTATATTAACTCCTTTCGAAACAGCACACTGTGCCTCAAAATAGTGCCTGTCTCCCATTGACATTACTCTCATGTTCTTCCTACCTGTTCTGCTCACCGGGGAACCCCACATCTTCCCCATTGTGCACTTTCACTGAAAAAATGTGGGAAAAACCTATGCAACTTGCACAGAAAAAGTGGTCAGTGATGCCATATGATGCGTTGTTTTCTATTGTTTGCATTCTTACTGAAATATTCATCTGACTGGCTGGTGCCAAAAACGTGCATGAAGCCAGGCCTCCCTGCATGGCAACAGGCCCAGAGGTTTGTATGACATATCTTTTACCACAATATTGTGACATAGGAATATCATGTCAAAAATATAGTCAACCAAAATATTAGAAATTGAAAATGGAATAGAATATTGTTAAAAAAGGTAAGCAAAAATTGAAATATTAATATACTCTCCACTGGGTAGGTGTAGTTAGGTCAGTATTTCAATAGGGAATATCTTTTTGTTTTGCTAATAACTGTGGCACAATTTGACAAATCAGTTTGTGAATGGAAAGTTTTGGGGTGATCCATCAGAACGCAAAGTCCCAGGTCATTTTCAATAGACTTTTTTTAAGAAGCACTAAAACAGAAATTGTTGAACAGAATTAAACCTAATTTGGTAGGAAGCTAGATCTTGGTCCTGAAAGTGAGTCTTCTGTTATTTGGTGTAAAATCGTTCAGTAGGTATTGAGAGATTAAAGGCCTCATTACGAGTGTGGCAGTCGTAAGGCGGTCTGGACCGCCACCTATGCAGCGGTCTGACTGCCACATAACAACCCTGGTGGTCCAACTGCCAGGGAACCCCCAGCCCCACCAGTATCTTGTATCCTGGCGGTGGCGGAGATCCTAATCCGCCAGGTCAGCGCTGCATGCAGCACTGCTCTGTGGATTACAACCTTGTTCTCCACCAGCCTTTTCATGGCGGTAACACCGCCATGAAAAGGCTGGCAGAGAACAGGTGCAGGGGGCCACAGGGCTCCCCTAGCCAAGCACCGTCACAATGCTCACTGTCTGCTTTGAAGACAGTGAACATTGCGAGGGTGCTGGTGCACCCTACTAGCTACAGCATTGCCACCGGCTCGATTATGAGCCGGAGACAATGCTGTAGCCTGTTTCCCGCTAGGCTCACAGGAAACTCTTAATGGGTCTGGCTGGGAGGTAGCCAGTGTGGTGGCAACCTCCCCGTCGGAAGTTCAGCGGATGGTAAAAACAGTCCTCCAAACTCCTAATCAGCCCCTAAGTCTCAAAAATATTTGTAGATCTGGATGCTAGGCTTTGCGGGATTCTCATGAGAGCCCCTCAAACCCAATTTTTTAAAATTAGAGTGTTCTGATGGCTTTTTTCACATTGTCAACTCGCTCCCACGGGAGACATACTCTAGTGGAGCGATGCTCAGATTGGCTGCCTGAAGTAAAATGTTGCCGGACCCATTACAGGATTTGGGGACTTAAGGGCTCATTACAAGTTTGGCGGTCCCAACGCGGGACCACCAAATTCCAGGGGAGGACGCCACGCCCTATTCTAAGGTTTCCGCTAGCCTGACCTGGCTGACTGGTCGGAAACCTTGAAATAGAGCTTTCCTGCCGCCGGTCTTACCGGCAGGATCAGTGCTACGAGATACCACTTGGCTCCTGTTAGAAATGGGGTTTTTGGTTGGCAGTCAGGTTATTTCCTGTCCAAGCAAAAGCCCTCACTCTAGTCAGGGTAAGTCACACACTATCCAAGATTATCCTGTGCCCACCCTCTGGTAGCTTGGCACGAGCAGTCAGGCTTAACTTAGAAGGCAATGTGTAAAGTATTTGTGCAATAAATCATACAATACCACCATATAGCACCACAAAAATACACCACACAGTGTTTAGAAAAATATATAATATTTATCAGGATAATTGTAGGTCAAAAAGAATAAAGTTGCAATGGAAAATTGTAGAAATATCACAGGGAAGTGATATAGAGTGTCTTAAGTCCTTTAGAATGCAATACAGTGTCTTTCAAGCACAAAGTACCTGGTTTCTGGTGGAAAATCTCCTCAGAGGGCCACAGGAGGAGAGATGCGTGGAAAAAGGGGTGTGTGCGTCGATTTCTCCTCAGCACACACAGACTTGCGTCGGTCTTTTCCACGCGGGGAAGTCGGGCGTCGTTTTCCGGCGCGCAGACAGTCTCTTTTTTGTGGTTCGCGGGGATTACCAGATGTCCCGGGTCTGTGCGTGGATTCTCCTGCTTGTTTTCCGGCTGCGCGTCGTTCTGCGGGGCTGCGCGTCGAAGTTTCGATCTCACGGTAGGCGTCGCGTCGATTTCTCCTTGGAAGTCGGGCGGCGTTGTCCTTGCGAGGCCGTGCGTCGAAAGTTTGGTCTCACGGCAGGCGTCGCGTCGATTTCTCCTTGGAAGTCGGGCGGCGTTGTCCTTGCGAGGCCGTGCGTCAAAGATTCGCACTCACGGTGGGCGTCGCGTCGATTTCTCCTGGAAAGTCGAGCGGCTTTGTCCTTGCGAGGTTGTGCGTCGAAGTCTCGATCGCCCCGAGGGCGTCGCGTCGATCAGCGTCGGTGTGCGGCGTTTTTCTCGCCGCGAAACAAGCTGTGCGTCGAAAGTTTCGGCGCACGGAGCGTCCAAGTGAAAGGAAGAAGTCTTTTTGGTCCTGAGACTTCAAGGAACAGGAGGCAAGCTCTATCCAAGCCCTTGGAGAGCACTTTCACAGCCAGACAAGAGTTCAGCAAGGCAGCAGGGCAACAGCAAGACAGCAGTCCTTTGTAGAAAGCAGACAGGTGAGTCCTTTGAGCAGCCAGGCAGTTCTTCTTGGCAGGATGTAGTTTCTGGTTCCGGTTTCTTCTCCAGCAAGTGTCTGATGAGGTAGGGCAGAGGCCCTGTTTTATACCCAAATGTGCCTTTGAAGTGGGGGAGACTTCAAAGAGTGGCTAAGAAGTGCACCAGGTCCCCTTTCAGTTCAATCCTGTCTGCCAGGGTCCCAGTAGGGGGTGTGGCAGTCCTTTGTGTGAGGGCAGGCCCTCCACCCTCCCAGCCCAGGAAGACCCATTCAAAATGCAGATGTATGCAAGTGAGGCTGAGTACCCTGTGTTTGGGGTGTGTCTGAGTGAATGCACAAGGAGCTGTCAACTAAACCTAGCCAGACGTGGATTGTAAGGCACAGAAGGATTTAAGTGCAAAGAAATGCTCACTTTCTAAAAGTGGCATTTCTAGAATAGTAATATTAAATCCGACTTCACCAGTCAGTAGGATTTTGTATTACCATTCTGGCCATACTAAATATGACCTCCCTGCTCCTTTCAGATCAGCAGCTGCCACTTCAACAGTGTATGAGGGCAGCCCCAATGTTAGCCTATGAAGGGAGCAGGTCTCCCAGTAGTGCAAAAACGAATTTAGGAGTTTTACACTACCAGGACATATAACTACACAGGTACATGTCCTGTCTTTTACCTACACAGCACCCTGCTCTAGGGGATACCCAGGGCACACATTAAGGGTGACTTATATGCAGAAAAAGGGGAGTTCTAGGCTTGGCAAGTACTTTTAAATGCCAAGTCGAGGTGGCAGTGAAACTGCACACACAGGCCTAGCAATGGTAGGCCTGGGACAAGGAAAAGGGGCTACTTAAGTGGGTGGCACAATCCGTGCTGCGGGTCCACTAGTAGCATTTAATCTATATGCCCTAGGCACCTGGAGTGCACATGACTGGGGACTTATAAGTAGATTAAATAGTTCAATCAGGTATGATCCAAAGTTACCATGTTTACAGAGAGAGAGCATATACACTTTATCACTGGTTAGCAGTGGTAAAGTGCGCAGAGTCTAAAAACCAGCAAAAACAGTATCCAAAAACGAGGAGGGAGGCAGGCAAAAAGTTAGGGGTGACTACCCTAAGGCTGTCAGGTCTAACATGTGTCCCCCCCAGCTGAAAGTGGGGAGAGCTACCCGACCTCCTGGGAGCTCTCATCGCTAAGGCGGAAGTACCTGGAGAGACCATCAGCATTGGCGTGGTCAACCCCTGGGCGATGTTCCACCGTAAAGTCCATCCCCTGTAGGGAAATGGACCACCTCAGAAGTTTTGGATTCTCACCCCTCATCTGCATGAGCCATCTGAGGGGCCTGTGGTCTGTCTGAACTAGGAAGTGAGTCCCAAACAGGTAGGGCCTCAGCTTCTTCAGTGCCCAGACCACAGCAAAAGCTTCTCTTTCAATAGCACTCCACCTCTGTTCCCGTGGTAATAGCCTTCTGCTAATAAAGACTACCGGTTGGTCTTGGCCCTCCTCATTTAGCTGTGCTAGGACTGCCCCTATGCCATGCTCTGAAGCGTCTGTCTGCACGATAAATTCCTGGGAGTAGTCAGGGGCCTTGAGCACGGGGGCCGTGCACATGGCTTCCTTTAGGGCGTCAAAGGCTTTCTGACAAGCCTCTGTCCAATTCACCAACCTAGGTTGCTTCTTGGACGTGAGTTGTGTCAAGGGGGACACAATGGTACCATAGCCCTTGACAAACCTGCGGTAGTAGCCGGTGAGGCCTAAAAAGGCCCTCACCTCAGTCTGGGTTCGAGGTGGTTGCCAGGCCTTGATAGTTTCGATCTTGGCCTGGAGTGGCTGCACCTTGCCACCACCTACTAGGTGTCCCAAGTACACCACGGAACCCTGCCCAATCTGGCACTTACTAGCCTTGATGGTCAGGCCTGCCTGTTGCAGGGCCTGAAGCACCTCCTTGAGGTGGAGCAGGTGTTCCTCCCAGCTGGAACTGTAGACAGCTATGTCATCCAGGTAGGCTGCACAGAAGGCATCCTTGCCAGCCAGGACCCCGTTAACCAACCGTTGGAAGGTAGCGGGGGCATTTTTCAATCCAAACGGCATCACCCGGAACTGGTAATGGCCGTCAGGGGTGGAAAAGGCGGACCTTTCCTTAGCCCCCTCAGTCAGGGCGATCTGCCAGTACCCTGAAGTAAGATCAAACGTACTCAGGAACTTGGCAGCGCCTAGCCTGTCCACGAGCTCATCAGCTCGGGGGATGGGGTGAGCATCAGTCCGTGTGACTGAGTTGAGACCCCGGTAGTCCACGCAGAACCGGAGTTCTGGCTTCGCGCCTGGGGCAGTAGCCTTGGGGACCAACACCACTGGGCTGGCCCAGGGACTACTGGACTTCTCAATAACCCCTAGCGTCAACATCTTGGAGACCTCCTCCTTGATGCTGGCCTTTACCTTATCTGACAACCTGTAAATTTTGTTTTTCACAGGGAGACTGTCACCGGTGTCAATATCATGAACACAGAGGTGGGTCAGTCCCGGAGTAAGGGAGAAGAGGGGGGAGAACTGCTCTAACAGCTCATAGCAGTCTCCTTTCTGGTTTAGAGTCAGGGAGTCAGACAGAATGACCCCGCTTACGGACCCATCACCTTCTTGGGCAGAGAGGAGGTCAGGGAGAGGTTCACTCTCCTCTTCCATTCCTTCATCTGTGACCAGAAGCATGTTGATCTCCGACCTCTCAAAATGAGCTTTTAGTCGGTTCACGTGGAGCACCCTTAGGGGGTTCCTAGGGGTTTGGAGGTCCACTAGGTAAGTGGCCTCCCCTTTCCGCTCCTTTATTTCAAATGGGCCAGACCAGCGGTCTTGGAGAGCTCTGGGCTCTACTGGCTCCATTACCCACACTTTGTCTCCAGGTTGAAACTCTACCAGAGTGGCCTTCTGGTCATACCATTGTTTCATCACCTCTTGACTGGCCTCCAGGTTACTTTGGGCCTCTTTCCAGAAGCGGGTCATCTGATTGCGGAGGGCCAACATGTAGCTGACCACGTCCTGAGGGGGTGTCTTTGGAGAGTTCTCCAATCCCTCCTTGACAATGCTTAAGGGTCCCCTGACGGGGTACCCATAGAGAAGCTCAAAGGGACTGAACCCTACCCCCCTCTGGGGGACCTCTCTGTAAGCAAAGAGAAGGCATGGTAAGAGGACGTCCCATTTACGCCTCATGGCCTCAGGGAGGCCACCAATCATGCCTTTCAGGGTCTTGTTGAATCTCTCCACAAGCCCATTAGACTGGGGGTGATAGGGTGTGGTGAACTTGTAGGTTACACCACACGCATCCCACAGATGCTTCATGTACGCGGACATGAAGTTAGTGCCTCTGTCAGACACTATCTCCTTGGGGAATCCCACACGGGTAAATATCCCCATCAGGGTTCTGGCTACCACCGATGCAGTTACGGTCCTCAGAGGGATTGCCTCTGGGTACCGGGTGGCATGGTCCACCAAAACCAGGATAAACCTGTTGCCTAAGGCAGTTTTGGGGTCCAAGGGGCCAACAATGTCGACGCCCACCCTTTCAAAGGGGGTGCCAACGACAGGAAGTGGAATCAGGGGGGTTTTAACCCTCTTTCCTGCTTTACCACTAGCCTGGCAGGTAGGACAAGCCCTGCAGAACTTGTCTGAGTGTGTCCTCATTTTGGGCCAGTGAAAGTGGTTGACAAGCCTGTTGAAGGTCTTGTCTTGTCCCAAATGTCCTGCCAGGGGAATGTCGTGAGCCAGACCCAGTAGGAAGGCTCGGTAACATGGGGGACCACCAGCACACGTGCTGCCCCAAAGACCGGAACCCTAGGCTCACTGTAGAGGAGATCATTCTCCCAATATAGGTGGTGATTGCCAGAGGCGTCACCTGCTGCCTGGTTTAAGGCTTGTTTCCTCAACCCTTCTAGAGTGGGACACTCTTTCTGCGCCTGGCAGAATTCCTCCCTGGTGGGTCCACCCTCAACTTGCCAGCCAGCAAGCTCCGGTAAGTCACCTAGGGTGGCAATGTCTTCCCCAGTTGGCTCGGGAGTCTCCTCCTCAGGAGCCCCGTCAGCCACTGTGGGAACTTCTGGGGCCGGTTTCCCGCGCCCCTCGTCCCTCCTCTTGGCAGCTCCCTGGGCCATCGTTCCAGGCTCCAGATGCCCTCGACTTCCCTCTCGGTCAGCCATGGACCGGGTGGTCATGCAGACCCACTCAGGTAACCCTAACATCTCCAGGTGAGATCTGAGCTCTACTTCTTTCCAAGCAGTATGCTCTAGATCATTGCCTAACAGACAATCTACAGGCATGGCAGGACTCACAGCTACTTTCAGAGTACCAGAGACCCCCCCCCACTCAAAGGGAACCCGAGCCACCGGTAGGTGACTCTCGCGGTTGTCAGCGACTATGACCTGGTGGAATGTATTCGGGATTATCTGCTCTGTGGACACCAGCTGACTCTTGATAGTAGTCATACTGGCTCCTGTGTCACGCAGAGCCTCCACCTTCTGCCCATCAATGAGGACCCACTGCCGGTACTTGGAAGTATTTTTAGGCATGTGGACCTTGGACATCATTTCTCCTTCTCCCAGGGACACTAGGGAAATCTCTACCTGCTCCCCAAAGCTAGTGGGGTCCATCTCCCCCCCGAGTGCTACACTAGTCAACCCAGGCGCCTGTCCGGTAGTGGACGGTGCCCTCTTGGGGCACTGTGGATCGCCTTTGTAGTGACCATATTGGTAACACTCCATGCATTTGGGGCTAGATTTTCCTGACCTGTCAAATGTCCCTGGTTTCTTCCCAAATTTGGAAAAGGAAGGGTTGCCACCCCCTCCCTGGGAATTCTTTTGGGGGCCTTTAGAGAGTTCCTTATCTGTAAGTTTATCTCCCCCCTCTTTCTTCTGTTGGGAACCCTGACCACCTTTGTGGGAGTCCCCCCCAGGTACCTTTTTGGACACTCTGGTGCTAACCCAGAGGTCCGCCTCCTCAGCAAGCTTCCTGGGATCAGTCAGCTTACTATCCACTAGGTGCTGGCGCAAATCGGTATAAGTAACATTAAGCATATGCTCTCTCAGGATCAAGTCATATAAACCTTTATAATCTGCTACTTTGTTGCCCCGCACCCATCCATTCAGTGCCTTACTAGAGAAATCAAAGAAATCTACCCATGTTTGTGTGGTTTGTTTGGTGCTGTCCCTGAACCTCTGACGGTATCCCTCAGGGGTCAGCCCAAACTTAGCAAGTAAAGTGGCTTTCTGGAGTGGGTATGTGTTTTGATCCGGTGGATCCAATGTGAGAAGTGTGTCCCTCCCCAATGGCGGCACATAACCCCACATAGCTACCCCCCATTGCCCTTCAGGAACCTCATG
This sequence comes from Pleurodeles waltl, assembly GCF_031143425.1. Classification (NCBI taxonomy): domain Eukaryota; kingdom Metazoa; phylum Chordata; class Amphibia; order Caudata; family Salamandridae; genus Pleurodeles; species Pleurodeles waltl. The sequence goes on along the minus strand of NC_090450.1, from coordinate 826,022,678 downwards.
AGCCCTTAGTGCAACTTCATAAGCAGCTAACCATTTATCTATGTCATCTCCCACCACAAAACTGGGCACCACATTTTTGGGTATACGAACCTTCTTTTCTCCAGCAGGTCCTGTCTGTATGCTGCCACCATTATTGCTGGATTCAGACTGTCTTGCCTTGATCTCCAGCTCCTTGAGACTCAGTTCATGAGCCAACAATAGTTTCTTTTCAGCCAACGCTCTTTCAGCTTCCACTTGTTTGGCTGTTCTTTCAGCTTCAATCTGTTTGGCTGCTCTTTCAGCCTCAGCTTGTTTGGCTTCTCTTTCTGCCCTCTTCTCCTCCTGTTGTGCCTCAATTTTCAGTTTTGCCATTTGCAATTGGAACTCCCTTTCTTCTCTCCTTTCCTCTGCGGTCAGGCTTTGCATGGAGACACTGCTCCCTGGTCTGGAAGGGTGCACAATTGCAGTGGTGACACTATCCATAGATAGTGGAAATCCTTCTGAGGGGCCATTTTCTGGCTCCTCTTCCTCATCATCCTCTAAATGGGCTTCTGCCCAGGCCCTCAGCGCCACTTGAAAGTCCTCCTTTCTGGAGGCCCCTTGGGTGGGTACCCTTAGTGCCCTGCAGAATCCTCTTAGTTGTTTGACCGTGTATGTATCCAACTGGACTAGGTCAAAGTCCCCTGTCTGAGACCCAGTCAGAGACATGTTGAGTGAGGATTTAGTTTTTGAAAATTGTCAGGAAAAAAAAACGGATTTTCAAAAAGAGATAAAAACCAAGTTGACCTTCAACTGTGGGTATGTAGTGAAATACTTAGCTACTGTATGTCACTGCACAAATACAAGTCCTATCCCACCGCTGCCACCAATGTTAGAAATGGGGTTTTTGGTTGGCAGTCAGGTTATTTCCTGTCCAAGCAAAAGCCCTCACTCTAGTCAGGGTAAGTCACACACTATCCAAGATTATCCTGTGCCCACCCTCTGGTAGCTTGGCACGAGCAGTCAGGCTTAACTTAGAAGGCAATGTGTAAAGTATTTGTGCAATAAATCATACAATACCACCATATAGCACCACAAAAATACACCACACAGTGTTTAGAAAAATATATAATATTTATCAGGATAATTGTAGGTCAAAAAGAATAAAGTTGCAATGGAAAATTGTAGAAATATCACAGGGAAGTGATATAGAGTGTCTTAAGTCCTTTAGAATGCAATACAGTGTCTTTCAAGCACAAAGTACCTGGTTTCTGGTGGAAAATCTCCTCAGAGGGCCACAGGAGGAGAGATGCGTGGAAAAAGGGGTGTGTGCGTCGATTTCTCCTCAGCACACACAGACTTGCGTCGGTCTTTTCCACGCGGGGAAGTCGGGCGTCGTTTTCCGGCGCGCAGACAGTCTCTTTTTTGTGGTTCGCGGGGATTACCAGATGTCCCGGGTCTGTGCGTGGATTCTCCTGCTTGTTTTCCGGCTGCGCGTCGTTCTGCGGGGCTGCGCGTCGAAGTTTCGATCTCACGGTAGGCGTCGCGTCGATTTCTCCTTGGAAGTTGGGCGGCGTTGTCCTTGCGAGGCCGTGCGTCGAAAGTTTGGTCTCACGGCAGGCGTCGCGTCGATTTCTCCTTGGAAGTCGGGCGGCGTTGTCCTTGCGAGGCCGTGCGTCAAAGATTCGCACTCACGGTGGGCGTCGCGTCGATTTCTCCTGGAAAGTCGAGCGGCTTTGTCCTTGTGAGGTTGTGCGTCGAAGTCTCGATCGCCCCGAGGGCGTCGCGTCGATCAGCGTCGGTGTGCGGCGTTTTTCTCGCCGCGAAACAAGCTGTGCGTCGAAAGTTTCGGCGCACGGAGCGTCCAAGTGAAAGGAAGAAGTCTTTTTGGTCCTGAGACTTCAAGGAACAGGAGGCAAGCTCTATCCAAGCCCTTGGAGAGCACTTTCACAGCCAGACAAGAGTTCAGCAAGGCAGCAGGGCAACAGCAAGACAGCAGTCCTTTGTAGAAAGCAGACAGGTGAGTCCTTTGAGCAGCCAGGCAGTTCTTCTTGGCAGGATGTAGTTTCTGGTTCCGGTTTCTTCTCCAGCAAGTGTCTGATGAGGTAGGGCAGAGGCCCTGTTTTATACCCAAATGTGCCTTTGAAGTGGGGGAGACTTCAAAGAGTGGCTAAGAAGTGCACCAGGTCCCCTTTCAGTTCAATCCTGTCTGCCAGGGTCCCAGTAGGGGGTGTGGCAGTCCTTTGTGTGAGGGCAGGCCCTCCACCCTCCCAGCCCAGGAAGACCCATTCAAAATGCAGATGTATGCAAGTGAGGCTGAGTACCCTGTGTTTGGGGTGTGTCTGAGTGAATGCACAAGGAGCTGTCAACTAAACCTAGCCAGACGTGGATTGTAAGGCACAGAAGGATTTAAGTGCAAAGAAATGCTCACTTTCTAAAAGTGGCATTTCTAGAATAGTAATATTAAATCCGACTTCACCAGTCAGTAGGATTTTGTATTACCATTCTGGCCATACTAAATATGACCTCCCTGCTCCTTTCAGATCAGCAGCTGCCACTTCAACAGTGTATGAGGGCAGCCCCAATGTTAGCCTATGAAGGGAGCAGGTCTCCCAGTAGTGCAAAAACGAATTTAGGAGTTTTACACTACCAGGACATATAACTACACAGGTACATGTCCTGTCTTTTACCTACACAGCACCCTGCTCTAGGGGATACCCAGGGCACACATTAAGGGTGACTTATATGCAGAAAAAGGGGAGTTCTAGGCTTGGCAAGTACTTTTAAATGCCAAGTCGAGGTGGCAGTGAAACTGCACACACAGGCCTAGCAATGGTAGGCCTGGGACAAGGAAAAGGGGCTACTTAAGTGGGTGGCACAATCCGTGCTGCGGGTCCACTAGTAGCATTTAATCTATATGCCCTAGGCACCTGGAGTGCACATGACTGGGGACTTATAAGTAGATTAAATAGTTCAATCAGGTATGATCCAAAGTTACCATGTTTACAGAGAGAGAGCATATACACTTTATCACTGGTTAGCAGTGGTAAAGTGCGCAGAGTCTAAAAACCAGCAAAAACAGTATCCAAAAACGAGGAGGGAGGCAGGCAAAAAGTTAGGGGTGACTACCCTAAGGCTGTCAGGTCTAACAGCTCCCCTTAAGGAGCTGAGTGCTATCTCGTAGCACAGAAAGGGCCGCCCAGCACCTTCAGAATGTGCACTGTCTGCAAAGTAGACAGTGCCCATTCCAATGGTGCTGGGCAGGGGGCCCCTGCACAGCCTATGCCATGTGGCCACCTTCACGTGGGCCCTATTAGGAGTTTCCCGCTGGGTCAGCTTGTGGAAACTGTGTTTCCGCCAGCTGGACCAGCGGGAAACAGCCTACAGCATTGTCTCCTGCTCATAAAAGAGCCAACGGCAATGCTGTAGTGCGTAGGGTGCACTAGTATCCATCGCAATGTTCACTGTCTGTAAGCAGACAGTAAACATCGCAACGGGGCTGGCCGGTGTGACCCTGCACTGCCCATGCCAGGTGCATGGGCAGTGCAGGGCCCCGCCTGGGGCCCCCAGCACCCCGTCTCCGGCAGCCTTTACATGGCAGTGCTACTGCCATGTAATCGCTGGTGGAGAAGGGACTCGTAATTCCCAGAGCAGCGCTGCTTGCAGGGCTGCCCTGGCAGATTAGGACTACCAGCACTGCCAGATCGACAAAATCTCGTAATCTGGTGGTGCTGGTGGTCCGTCCGTGGCACTACCGCCACGGTCGTAATGTGGTGGTCAGACCACCATTTTGGAGGCGGTCTGACCGCCAGGGTCGCAATGACCCCCAAAGTCATTTGGCATTTACACAGCTTTGTCTTTAAATATAGGATCAGCATATTAATATGTAAAACCAGTAGTTAAACAATTAAAAAATATATATAATAAACCACATACCTAACTTATTTAAAAAATAAATTTAATGTAAAATATAAGATTAATTAATAATTTAAATTAAATGTGTTCATATATACCCATATATAAATATAGGTATGTGTGTGTGTGTATATATATATATATATATATATATATATATATATATATATGTGTGTGTGTGTGTGTGTGTGTCTCAAAAGCCCATGTAACAAGCATGAGTGAAGAAAAGCACTCACTCAGTGACCAGATAAAGAAAAGTTAATTCCCAATTATGAGTTTCGCCAGGAAAACAGCCTTGCTCACATGCAGGAAGTATCAACAGATCGGTGTATATCCATGCGGTTCAAGCAACATAAACAACAGGCTCTGTCTCCATGAACACACCCCAGTGACCATAAGTGCCATATTGGAAGGGAAGCTTTAAACAAAGATCAACACGTCAGAAATCAACTTATATGTCACAATACAACTTGTCAGACAATCACATTGAAAATATTTCACATTTATAAATAAAGTGCATGATGGCAAAGGAATATATACTCATTGTTCCATAAGAGGGAAGCAAAACCTTGCAATAATATACCATGTTATTCCTCACAACGTCAGCCCTTGCCCTTTGAGATGTAAGTTTGAGAACCTCCCCTCCCCTTCCCCAGAAAGACCATCAGTACGCAAATGAATGCAGATATGGCTGAGTATCCTGTGTTGTGAGTGTCTGAAGGGAATGCACAAGTGGAACAGTCACCCAACCCAAGCCAGAAGTGTTTTGGAGGGAGGCTGTTGGCTGGCAGGGCAGTGAGTGCAGAGAAATGAATACTTTCTAAAAGTAACATTTCTAGATTAGTAGTAATAAATCCCACTTTACCAGCCAAGAGGATGTATTATTACCATTCTAGTGGTACTAAACGTGACCCAGCCACTCCTCTCAGATAAGGAATTACAATGTAAATATATTATAAGGAATTCCTAATGCTGGCCTATGAGGGGAGTAGGGCTTACATTGATGAAAAACCCTTTGAGAGGTTTTTCATTACCAAGACATGGAAACTGGAAGTATATGTCCTGCCTTTTTACTTACATGGCACCCTGCCCTATGCGCTCCCTAGGGACTGCTTGGGGTGGGGTGGCATATGTAAAAAAAGGGAGTGTAGGGTTTGGCTAGGGGTTTTAAATGCCAAGTCGGGGTGGCAGTGGAACTGCACATGCAGGCTCTGCAGTGGCAGGTTAGAAACATATTTACAGGGCTACTTAGTGGGTGGCACAATCAGTGCTGCAGGTCCACTGGTAGCATTTAATTTACAGGCCCTGGGCATATGATACACCACTCTACAAGGGACGTACAGGTAAATTAAATATGCTAATTGTGGACACACCAATGTTTCCATGTTTTTAGGGAGAAGCATATGCACCTTAGCACTGGTTAGCAGTGGTAAAGTGCTCAGAGTCCTAAAGGCCAACAAAAAGATACAGCAACAAAACAGGAGGGAAAGGCAAAAAGTCTGTCTTGGGCAGGATCACCCTAAGAATGCCAGGTCTAACAAAAAAAAAAAAAAAATATATATATATATATATATATATATATATATATATATATATATATATATATATATTCAGGACAAAGTCCGTAATGCGGAAGCTGTACCACAGCGGTCCTGGCCGGGTTCCGGAATTCCCATATATTAACAAAGTTTTTCCTCTTCATGCAAGGAAGGCCAGGACACCTCCGAGGTGTTGTAAATACAAAAGAAGTTTATTTGGAAGAAATAAGTCTCCCCTCCAGCGCGTTTCGGCCATAGCCTTTCAGCCTTTGGAGGTGTTGGAATTACTATAGCAAGCTAAAATGGGTTAGAGTTACTATTCCCACTCCAATCGAAGCAACTCAAGGGAACGTTTTGGAATTTGGAGAGGATAGATTTACTATTCCCAAGCCAACCTAGAAACAGTAAGGAAAGTGTTAGACTTTGGAGAGGCTAGATTTACTATTTCCACTCCAAATTAAGCAACAGTCAGGAAAGTGTTGTACTTTGGAGAAATTAAATGTACCATTCCCCCTCAAATGTATAGAAAAATAGGGAAAGTGTTAGGCTTTAAAGAGGTTGGATTTACTATTCCCACTCCAATCTAAACAACAGTAAGGAAAGTGTTGGACTTTGGAGGGGTTACATCTACTATTGCCACACCAACATAAGCAAAAGAGGAGACAGTGTTGGACTTTGAATAACTTAATACTTTAATCCCCTACAAACCCAATAAATTGCTACTAAATTAAAAATTACTAATTAACACTAAAACAATACACATTATGGGGCAGATTTAAGAGCCCTTTGCGCCATCTAATGACACATTAGTGTCATTTTGTTACGCTAATGTGGCTTTAGACGGCCAAAAACGCTGAGTCAGATTTACAAAGTGGTGTAATGCATGCATTGCGCCACTTTGTAACCCTTTGCGCTACATCGTCCATGCGCTATGCATAATGTATGTGAAGGGGGCGTTCCCCGGTTAGGGAGCCGAACAAAATGGCGCAAAGAAATCTAAGATATTTCTTTGCTTAATTTTTCAGCACTTTTAACTCCTTCTCAGAACAGGTGTTAAAAGAAGGCACACCATTATTCATAATGGGCCTCAATGGGCTTTGCAGTATTACTGTCAAAACATTTGGCGCTAATCCTGCAAAGCTCCAAACTAGCGTCAAAAGTTTTGACGCTAGTTCCCTAACTATCACCATGGTGCACCGAATCTTAGATATGGTGCACACGTGGTAGGGTTAGAGGGCTGCTAAGGTGCGCAAGGAAAGTGGCTTTGCCATGGGTGCAGCACCACTTTTCTTAAATCTTGCCCTCAATCTTACACACTATATTAAAACAAAAAATAAAACATTGTTGTAATAATACTTATTCCTACAAATGATATAATAACAATACATGTTAGATTAATTTAATACACCTACATTTAAGTAAACAATACTATTTGCAATGATATTTAGAAAAACAATATTATATACCTAAAAAACGATATTCTCACCTATATTCTGTCCCATGATATGTTTGACTTAACAATGTTTGCAATGTAATATTGTTGTACCACAATAATGAAACAGCATTTTAATTATACACTTCAATACTGCCATTAACTGAGTATAAAGGCTAGTAATCAGCTACAGCAATTCAAACAGTGATATCACCTTAAACTCTGTGTACCAGTTGTACTCCTAGTGACTGAATGGCATACTGCATACCTTCCCGACACTAGGACCAAGCCTGAAGTCCTGCCCAGGGGCCTGCCTCTCTGTGTGCTGAAAAACTACTTTGAGACACTTCAAGAACACAACTCAGCTCACCCTGAAACTCCGAGCCGCCATCTTACCAGGAATGAAGGGGTGGCCACGTGCTGGTGAGTTGATCCCAGTGAATCCGCCTGACAAACATGATCCCCTGCAACACTACTAACCATTTCATTTAAGTAGTGAACCTCTTCCTTCACAACACCTAGTCTCCATATTGTTTACCGGAGCCTGGCACCCCCCACTCTTGGGTTCCAGGATATGTCTAGTCCTTGACAATGGCAAGCTCTACAGCAGTGCAGGAATGCACCGGTCCCTGCCCTTCAGATGCAGAGCGTGTGAATCATGACCAACAACGCTGTTTTTGACACTTGAACTCTCTATGCTTAGATTATCATTTGGTTTTGGAGGCATTTTGCACCCCTTTCATCTTCCAGGTGTTCTCTCACTGGACCTAGTTCTACAGGTCCTGACACAATGGACCTGTGTGGCCAGTGCCCAGAGGGACCAAGCAACATAATCTGAAGTCAAAGGAGCCCAAACGTTAATAGAGAGGCAGCACATAGGTTGGACATGACCAGTGGTTACTAAGATAGCACAATTTGTAATTTTTTAGTACCTACCACTAATGACATGGATGACAAATTACCAAAATGCCACGGTGGAAACGGAAGTAACAGCACACACCATTTACCCCTCTACCCACGGATACCACAGAGGTGACCAACTGTTCCAACTTGGGTTGGAACAATAGTTTAGCTGCTAATGCGGACCCCTGACACCAAGAATAGAAAGATAAGAGAAATAACTGTAACCCCTTGCTATATCTAATCATTTGACATGCCTTAGGGGTGTCAAGTCAGGTTTCCCAGTATCTTACGGACAATGGGATGTTTCAGTTGTGACAATTATGAACTAAGATATTAGTTCCAGAAGCCTATGGTAACTTCTTGCTGACACCTGGGGTACTAAAAGACACCCACAATCTAAAGGGCTATCTATGTTCCCCACAAATAGAAGAGTCTGGGGTAACTTGGCCTTTAAGTAATAGGACTTTGATATTGTCTGTCTGGCTTAGTGCCTGAAAGCAATAATAACTGCATAATAATTGCAATTGAAATTGCATTTGTATATCGCTCACTAGTCCTGTAGAGGCATTGAAGCACATATTTTCCAAAGCCTATTCTTCAATTCTTTTCTTGAAGATGCACACTAGTAAGAGTTACTTTCAGACTTTGAACTACTGTACCCTCAGACAGTTCCACAGACTTCCATGTTAAAAACATGTCAGCACTAAAGCGAACTAGAAAACTATCTACAGTCCTGAATTGTATCATTATGCTATTGTAACCTAGACGTGTTCTTCTGAAATGAATTGCAACACACAAGTTACACACCGTTAAAAAGGAACTTAACCATTGAAAATAGCATTGCATTAGCCAGTAAAGGCAAAGAATTGAGACTGCCACCATTTTCTTCTTTCCTTGTCTTTGGAGCAATAGTCTTGACTGGAAACTCACATTTATTATTCGTGAAATAATTGTGTTACATTGTGTCTGGTTTAACACTCACACTTTCCTATGATATTGGCGTTGACTGTTTGATCAAGCTACCCAGGAGGGTCAAGGAGTCTTTGGACGTCCAACGTTGCATTTCAGAGTAATATCTCTGCACCACGGTCACTAGGAAATACATGTAACATGTCCTTTGATACCTCTAAATGGTCCCTGCAACACCAGGATCTCGAATAAAGCCTAACAAGTACTGTTTCCAGCACAAGAAAAAAGAGCATACGACAGGCAAAGGCTCCAAGGACAAACAGAAGTACGTGCCGAAGGCAAAGGTTCCCACCACAAATAAAGCTTCCTTCCACAAGTCAAGGATTGTGGGCTATTTAAAGTATTACCACACAGACAAAAGTTCTCATTTAAAACAAATGGTCCCAGCACCATGCCCCTTCTCTCCAGTTTACCTTCAATCACATGTGGCTAGATTTTTAGTTTGGCAAAAATAATAGTGTCCATCGGGATGACAGAGGACATTGCAGCCACCATCCCGAGAGTACTAATCTGCTAAATGTAGAGTTGACTGCAACCCTGTGGGTATCTCTATATCGAGCAGATGGTATTATGGCCATTCTCCAACAGTGCCTACTCCATCAACCCATCGGAGGAGGTATTGCCAACAGGGGCTCTTTGACAGAATAATAAAGGTTCACCCATCTCTAAATGAAGAGAACTGACCGAGGGTTTGGGGGGCAGGATACTCTGTTGCTATTGCAACAGAGTACCCTGCCACACAAACTCTAAACCAGGCCTATAGTGCACTATCTAATCTCACCACCCCACCCCAACCCATCCCTCTATCCCCAACACATGGATTTATTCTTCAGAACAATCAACTATCCTCACATTTGGTCACAGGAACATCATATTGACACACAACAATCCCATTACATCAGCAACCAATCTAACCCTCACATGTCACTAATTGTTTTCTATCACCAGGCCAGATAAATGGATCCAACTCTGTACTTGCCTAAATCATGCCACAGACTTATCATCATGATTGGCCGTAGCTCGTTAAGCTTTCACCTTTCCACCATAAGGTTTCTCTATCATCTTGGCCTTCTGGAGACTTCAGAAGTGAACTAGCTCTCCTACCTAACAAATAGTCATCCTTTTACTTCACCTCTTAGATTGTAAAGCCTCCCCCCAAATATCAAGCCTATGCCCTCTACAATGCTTCTATGTCATTGAATACTAATCTCACCAAATGCACACATCTACCCACTCCCAGAGTAAGCGCTTTATCTTATCATCCTCAACAAATGCATTGTTTTCTCCAATCTAACCATTAGCCCCCACTCTGCTTCCACTATCATCCACATGGCCATCCCCAGCCCATCTCCACTCCTCCTCATTACCGCTACCCTCGGCCTCTATCTCCAAATACACATTTAACTTGAATCTCCAGCATACAAGGACAACATCCTCTAGTATATTGTCTCTGACTTTGATGTGTCTTTTGCCCTCCATATTGTATTCCACTCCAGAACTATACCAAGGCATTGGATCCCCCTCATCGCACGCAACACAAGAACTGGATTGGCCTTCTCTTTGTAAGGTACAGAAATAAATTTCTTGCTCATGCTCGAAGCATAGAAATTCTCATTTCCACTCTCTAATCAGCAATGGATTTTGTGACTGTCACTTCTTTCTACAATAATACTTTCCCCCACCTATCAACTACACCAAATATTCCAATCATTACTCACCCTCACTGCAAATCTCATTCCTACCCAATTCACGCTCAGAGCCAATCATTTTCCTGTTTGCCAAAAATCATAATGACCATAAACTCTGTTTTATTCCTCCTCCTCATACCACGACGTCCTCATTTCAACTGCTAAATGCACAACATCTTTTATTTCACATCAGTACCATATACAATCTCACTATGTAAATACTACCATTGCTTACTGACAGCAAGTGGGCTGCCTCTCAAATGAGGTTATCCCTAAAAACACTCAAGCCCTGATAAAATGCCTATGCCCTTTTTTTGAACCAATCCATTGCCTGGCTCCTCCATGATTTACAAATACTATGCCTGTGTGGACTCTTTGTCATCCCCTACACTCCCCAAACCACTACTTCCTCACCACTGTAGACCCTCCTTGCATCTCATCCACATTTTGTTCATTCTTACTCTTGTTCCCTTTGGAACTTATGCCGGCCTATGATCCATCATCTCCATTAACACATTCACAGCAATGTTTAACCCCTCGGAGTAGGTAATAGGGTGTGATAATTCTGTGCCTTCACTTTTATTCCCCATTCCGAGAGGTGTAACTTGTAATAGGGGAATTCCCTGCGGAGATACTGTCAGGTAACAGTTGCTCCTGCTAACAGGATCTCCACATGGAATGTCAACCTGGGGCACAGTGTCTGAAATACAAAAATATATCATATGCATTTTCGTTCTGTGCTTTTCCTGGAGTAGTTCGGTTTCCAATATAGTGTACAGCTTAGTTTACTTTTCCTATGTTCATGTCTGTTTATTTTATTTTTGTGCTCAGTGCAGGAACTTTGTGCAATTTAACTGCCCTTTGAATATGCTATATAACTCTTTGCTGTTCCATGCACCAATGTATTTTTACAATGTTTTCAAGGATTCAGTTATGTTCAGAGATCTGATGCAAGACTGTGTTATGTTTCTTCTTTTAAAATAAAAATACACCAATCAGACGGAAAACAGTCTAACCTTCCCAACATTAGCAACAACCTGGGCCAAGCTTCTCAATACTAGTAAACATTAAACACATACAACGATGCCCACCACAGTTATATGTTAACATCACATAAAGTAAACATGGTATGTCTTCATGGGCGAAGCTCAATCCGTTTAAAATGTGTTCTTTGCCCATATTTATGTTATAGCATAGGATTATTCTAGTTTAGAGACACTCTGGAAAACCTTTCGTTTTGTTCAGAATAAGAAGCCTAATGTCTCCACTAAAATATTAAATGTTAATATTGATAGAAGAGAGTTTAATTTCCCTGAAATTATTTTTACAGGAAGATAGATACTATCATTAAATGTAACTGGTGAAAACATTCAACTAGCTGAGTTTAGAACAGTCCTGAGCAGCCAATAATAATGTGAAAATGATCTTACACACCCACTGTTTAATATACGACAAAGAAGTTCTAGTTACCATTCACTGAGATGGGCGTTTTTTAAAAAGAAAATTAAGACAAAATAGTTAGGCCACCGTGAGAGGATATGGCGTTTCAAGAATCTCATTAGCGAGAGAGTGGGGGCTGAGAAGGATGGGAAATCCCGACCATGAGGCGCTGTTGGTGTTGTGACTACCCTACCTCTAACCAAGCACAGTTGTGACATCCCTCCAACCCCCGGCTTTCGGGTTTGTAATCCAGAAGTGAGAGAGGTATTGCATATGCAAGTCATCCAGTGTATTGTAAACCTGTACTGTTAAGCTCCAATGTGCCTGCAGGGTTAAGTTGCTTTTTAAGGCGACAAGACCGATTTGGGGATGTAGAGGGTAAAAATACCAGAAACTGTCCTAATGTAATGATCCCTTGAAACTGCGTTGAGGGGTGTCTACTGAAGTTATATTGGGTTCACACTGACCGAGGGGGGAGCACTACTTGATGTATTATATATGTATAGGTATATCGACTGTGCAATATGGAAAACGCTTTGTGTTCTGGTCTGCACCTGCTTGTCTTGTTAATATCTGGTGCCAATGCCTTGTTCCTACATATTATGTATCAAAAAAGATCAATATAGATACCTTAGAAAGACAGACATAATTTCATTGATATTTATAAGAAAAAGCTATTATCTAGTAGAATTCTTTCATCACATTTTGGAGAAATCTCTTCATTGGGTACAGTGGAGTAACTTATGTCAGCCAAGTACGAAAAATGAATTTGGAATTTCCACAAACTGAAACAGCCCACTCTGTTGCTAGGGCTTTAACTGTCAAATCGAAATTTAGATCTCTAGAATTTGTAAATGTTTTGTTTATTACTGTCTGGAAATACAATTTTGTCTAATGTTTGATCACCTTTTCCTTAAAAAAAATGGATGGCTGGCAACGGCCACTGATGACTGTGAACAAGAACTAAATCTGTCTGTGGGTTACTTCCTTTTGATTGAAGATAGTGACCTCTTACATAAACTTACCCAAGTGTACAACTTCTATTAATATAGCAAAAATATTTTAAGAATATATTGTACACCATAGAAGATCTACAAGCCACGTGTAAAAGAGGAAGGAAAATGCCAGAAATGTAAGAAAAATAATGATGGTTATTTGTATATATTTGGTGTCTGATGTCCTTTTGTAGAATGGTGGAGGAAAAATTGATCACAAATCAGTTCTTTTTCCTGACCTTTCTTCTGATGGCGGCAAATGTGAGCTCAGCACATACACAGTCACAATTGTCCACTCCACTATAGGCAGAGCCCCCCATTCCAGTGAATATAGTGGGTAACCATTCTGAAAAAGGAGCCATGCACATTCAGCAGGGGAGTGGTAAGGATGTAGTATGTGTTCGGTGGGGCATCTTGGAGCACTCTGTCGCAAATAAAGCATGGTGTGTTAGTGCACTGTCACTTACAGACAGCACATTTATTATTGAAATCTCAACAAAATTCACACTGACGTGCAGTTTTACTGATAAAACATGTATAGCCCACAAACAATATGGGGAAATCGGGTTTCAGCAAATATTTATCATTAGCACATCACCAAGTAAAATGTCTTGATTTGTTTAGATCCTAATAATATCTTCAATCAAGCTTAAGAATACAAAAAATGTGCTTTCTTAACTGCTGATATGTTTCCAGATTCATGAATCGTTTACAGGCCTGTATTTATTTAAATGTTATTGGCAGTTAGAAAAAAAACTTACATCCTAGAGTCACAGAAAGAAAAGTAAACACAGATCTACACGTGAAGGGAATAATCAGCAATGTGTCAGACCACGTAGCATGACATATGACTTCTGACTTTGAACGCGTAGCAAGTATAAAAAGGTCAAACTAAGTGTAAAGGCGCCTTCATTGCTCATTCTGAACTCCAGCATGTTTATTTTGAGGGTGCTACAAAACACTTAGCCACACCCCTAATTCCAGCTCCTATGTCCAATGTAGGTGGGCATACCTGAGACACTGAAGGACTCTGAAAGCAGGAACACTATTGCACATATATTGACACTTTTGCAGACTCTGGTAAACAAGTTTGATAATGCTACTTTTTTGGTAATCCTAATCTATAAAATAGTAGAGATGAAGGACATGGGATCTATTGCCCACTTAGTCCTCCTGACATAGCCCTGATTATATACAGCAAGATTTTTCTGTGGTATCTACAAGACTGCATACAATATTTAATAAACATCTCTTCACTGTGGGGCACATTTTTATAATTCAACACATACTGCAGGAATATGGCACCATGAAATGAATGCCGCTATTTCCAGGTAGGCCTTAAACACTGTGGAGTTTGGAAACAGCTGTGAAAATCGGTCGGTACAAAACGAGTTCATAGACCACGGGCCATCAATACACTGAACCAATCACAACAAATCAAGTTAAAAGCTTTGGTGCCTACTTACCTCCCTTCCCCCTCAGCCTTCACGCAAATGACCTGTGCCCATGATACTCTGAAGGTTAAAAGAAGACAGCTTTTCCTCTAAATTTACACCTAGCTCTGGGCCAGACTACTGGCAACCAAAAACAGCACTGACAAAAATGTGCAATGGGTCTCGTGTTTGATCGAGTTAGTGCTATTAGTGTTGTAAATCCCTAACTGGACTTTTCTTGCCACACAAAAATAAAATAAAAAGTAAACCAGTTGACATAAGCAAGCCAATTCAAAACGCCACCTTTGCCATGAGCGTGAGCGCGAAGAAGAGACACAAAAGGAACAAGCATTTGCAATGCAACGGGTCTCGCGTTTGCTCATGTTAGAGCTGATAGCATTGTAAACTCCTAACCCGGCTTTTCACCTATCGGCAAAAGTGCATTTATGTACGTAAGCCGAAAAAGTGCATTTAACTATGTAAAGCGCTCGACTTCTGTCAAGCGAAATCGTGCTAGTAAATTAGAGAAAAAGTAGTCCACGAGCGGACAGAAAACAGCGAGCCTCCCATGTTTTCTGTACTTGGTCGATGCGCTCGAGGGGGGCTAGCCACCGGAAAAGGCATGACGTATGCATGCCTTCGACTAATGAAGGCAAGCAGATTCTAATAGGCAAGCCCAGTAACCAATGAAAAACACTGACGTGACGTTGACAGGGCTCCGAGCCCTTTTCTAAACCCTAAATCGTCTCGCTGCGATGAGCATGCGCGAGCGCATGCAACGCAGGCTAGACCCTAGAAAGCAATTCACTCCCAGTCAAAGTCATTGGCAAAAGTGCGATCATCCATTTAACAGGGTCGATGGTCAAGGCAGTAACAAAACTGCCCCAAGGAGGGACAAACGTAAAGCATTTACCAATGACAACAAAGGATTTCTGAAAGGCAAGCCCATTATTGAGTGATAGTGATAGGCCTGCGGTGGGTGTGGTTAAAAGCTCACATACATACCAACAGGTCAGAAAAGAAGCGCTTGCGTGCTGCTATGCTCAACCTAAACAGCGCTGACAAAAATGTTCAACCCAACCCTGCTCCCTTGTTGAGCCTTGCCTTTCTCGCCTCGCTGTAGTGGCTTAACAAAACTTGAGGGGGCCCCCTTGCAAAGTACATGACAGGGCCCCACCTAGACCCAGTCAGAAGCCCTCAGGCCAGTGACCCCTCGCCTGTGCACAGTGTACTGTGCAGAGGGAGACCCCAGGAGCTCGAGGATACACCCACACCACGGAGGCTGATGGGGCTAATGTTGCCACTGCCTATCTCACATCTCCCGCTCGGCTCTCTCTCCATTCTCTCTCTTTCCTTCCACTCTTTCATTAATCTCTATCTCACTTTCCCTCTTCCCTCTTTGCTCATGTGCTTGTTGCTAGAAAATAAGCATTTGCAAAATCAATAGGTCTTGCCTATGCGAGTTATTGCCTTTGTCAATGCTTTAGCTATGTTGTAGAGCAGCGTGGGCACTGTGCAGCATGCCTGAAAGTTAAAATACAAGCGCACGGTTAGCGCTTGCCACCTTATAGTGTTGTTTTTTTTTAAATTGCTGGCGGGAGTGCAGGAGGTAGCTCAGAGGGGGTAAGGGTGTGCACACAGATGGTGTAGATGCCTCTCACCTCGGCCTCCTACCAGCAATTTAAACAAGCATTTGCAATGCAATAGGTCTCGCATTTGCAAGAGTTAGAGCTATTGGGATTGTGAATGCCTAACTGGAATCTTTTTGCCACTTAAATTGGTGAACCCTGCCTTACAATTTGGTCCTTTCCTGCCACATAATTCCAGTGGCCCCACGTATAACTAAAGCACTTCCATTTATCTTCTTCCTCTATCTGCAACAAAAAATGAAAATGTTGTCATTTAGCATCCTAATTTAAATCTGCAATGCTACTTACAATAGAATACCACCTTCCCCACCCCACTATTAGACACAGCGGAGAGATTAATAAAACATATACAATCATCATGTAAGCCCAATAAAAACTATTATCAGAAACAAACTTTTGGCATTAGACTGCAATTCTGAAAACAGGCCCTGCAGAGTGCCACAAGAAAGACAGCATTTGGAGAAAACATGGTCAGGTAACCATACAGCCAGCCACTAGTGGGCATAACCACATGAAAACAGAATGGCTGAAAGTAATGCAATGTAATCATATATTTATTTCCTAGAGGGCGTAGTACACTATACATTTTCAGGGCTAGCAGCCCTACTGGAATATTACAAACAAGGTTCTTAAAACACAAACTACACCCAGCTGTAAAACAAAAGTTCCAGCTATGAGAGAGCTTGAAAAGACACTCAATGGTCAGGGAGGTCATTATTTTGGGTTCCCCACTAACCTAGTGTGGGGACCCAGAGATGACCTATGTAGAAAGAGCACGTCGTGGTGAACGTTTAGTCCTGATTTTTTTACCTCCATCCCAGGTGGTCACCCTAGTTTCCTCACTATTCCAGCACGCTATATGAAAGTGCTCCATCCACAGTCAGCATACATATGGACAACTGCAGTCATGTGTCACATAGGTCCTTCCTCAGAAGGCCATCTCTGCCTTTTATGTTTCATTAGTGCACTTTTCGTTTGTACTAGTGCAAAAGCAAAGTAGTCAACAAGGGAAACCAAACATTAAAACTCAGTAAAGCAATAAATAAATCCTTTTGAGTAATCTACCAAAAGCATCATCTAAGGTGCAAAACTTGGTATATTACAATATTATGTTGGCAAATATCTCTAGCACCTTTAAAAAAAAAAAAAAAACTACTCAAACACATATATAAGGCTAAGAACACCCTTGGCTGTCTACTAAGTTGTCTTACAACTTTAACACATATGAGGCGGGAAGTGGAAATATGAGTGGTCTGGAAACACATGAGCAAAGGAATGCTGGACACACCTAGTTAATGTTAAGTTTTTTTTTTTATGTAATATGAAATACATTCTTGGTCAGATGCATTAGGCCATTGCCTTAGTAACACCGGCTTCACTGCTTACATAGGGCCCTTTTTGAAGAGTTGGTAAGCCACATCCTATTTAAAGACCCAGCCCACTGCCAGCAAAATACTTAAGTAACCATGTGCCCTCCTATGCCATGAGGATTGCCCGCAGCTGTTTTGCATTAATTCCACAATTGCTCCAACTCGGCTTTCTCTGAGCTGCAATCAAATCATATGTAAACATGCATGCCACACATGACACCACGACCCCCGGAGCTCTGTACACTAAACGTAAGGTAACACACTCACCTGGCTACCGGCTGATCTGAGTGCAGTTTCCCACTACTAAACTGACTGATCCCTTTTAACCACAAATAAGATCTGAGCATAGAGCAATGTGACTCGAACAGCATGCGGTGAGAGCTGACAATTCAGGAGTTTGAGTGTCAGCATCAGCTCTACATCCTGTGATTTTGGGAAACCGCTTAAAATAGCCATCTTGGGAGGCTGGAGGGTGCGGGTGAAGGGATGGATAGAGACGGCAGAGGGCGAGCAGGCTGCCCCATGCAGGAAACAACACATGATGGTGAAAATGAAAACGGTAACAATGTGACGTAATTGGTACTACTGCAAAGCGCTCCAATACCTCCGATCGAGTTTGCACTGCAGGAAAATTCAAAGCGCCATGTCCCCTATGGAGCGCAAGGCAAAGGGGAGACACACAAGAAAAAGTAGTGTCCCCACATTAATGTATATAGCTGTTGCACATTAATTCCACAATTGCCCCAAACTGGCTTTCTCTGAGCTGTGATCAAATCACATTTAAACATGCACAGCACCACGACCCCCAGAGTTCTGTACACTAAACATAGGGTAACACACTCACCTTGCTACTGGCTGATCTGAATGCAGTTTCCCACTACTAAACTGGCTGATCCCTTTGGAAATACAAACAATAGCTTAGCATACAGCAATGGGACTCAAACAGCATGCAGTTAGAGCTGCCGGCTCAGGAGTTCGAGTCTCCGCATTAGCTCAACATCCTGTGATTTTGACAAATCACTTAAAGTACAAGTAGCAATCTTGGAGAGGTGGTGGGGGTGGGGTGAAGGGATGGGGAGAGACAGCACAGGGCGAGCAGACTGCCACAAGCAAGAAACAACACCTAAAGGTGAAAATTAAAGCAGTAACAGTGTGATGTAATTGGTACTCCTGCAAAGCACTCCAATACCTCCGATCAAGTTCACGCTGCATGAAACTTCACAGTGCCATGGCCGCCATGGAGAGCTACGCGAAGGGGAGAGACAAAAAAAAAAATAGTGCGCCCACACAAATATATAGCTACTGCGCATTAATTCCACATTTGCCCAACTTGGCTTTCTCTGAGCTGTAATCAAACCATATTTAATCCTACACGTCACACACGGCACCATGACCACTGGAACTACCTACCTCCTCCTATTCCACTTCTTCAACACTGCAAGTGCCACTACTCCCCACTAAATATACCTCCCAGCCCGTAGCCCACAATTAATTGAGATTATTTTGTATTAATAAACAAGAACCAACTAAATATCTAAAATCTGGTCTCTAAACCGGACCTATTGTTCGTCTCCGAAACCTGGTTAAGAGAAGACGTACTCGAGCCCTGCTTGAGTTAACCCCCACCTTCCTGCCCTGACATGAAACTCATGAACCACCTTAGGAGAATTAGTGGTCATTTTCAAAGGATCCTAACAGATTACACGCTTTCAAGACTTTGTCATGACTAACTGTGAATCACTTCTTGTTTGCTTTCCTCCCTTATCTTCTCTTGCTCATTTTTACTGATTTACATAATATTACATAACAAACACGTAACACATTCTTATAATCTGCATTGTTACCCATAAGAATCTTGGCACCAAATAAGAGATGTTTATTGTTACCCATTTTAAAGGTACTCCTTTTATTGGCCTCGGGAGGACTAAAGGCTGAGTGGGCCCACCAGGATTTAAGCCTGTTATGGTGGGGTCAAACACAGAGCCCTGCTGTGGGTGCATTAGTCATCTGAGTACACAGTTGTACATCAAACAACAGAGAACTTGCAGATGCATTCCTAGATACCATCTTGGCACCATAACCTCTGCATCGTGGATGGCCTGAATATCTAACTGGACCAACATAACTTTTTCAAACCAAAATCCCTAGTGACGAACCTAAAGGCTTTCAACTTTCCCTAGCTTGACTCTGGGCTAACACATAGAACTGGCCACACTTTGAAAGCAATTGTGATTGCACTTAAACACTCCGCATTAAAAGGAACCTCCCCATCACTACTGCCTCTTCCTCTTCATTGTCATCCTCGCCATGAGAAAAAGTGCTACTGTAACTACAATCAGCAAGGCTACCTACAGACATCTGAACAAACTCAACCCCACAGCACTTAACTTACATTTCTCAACCACCTCCTTGCAGCCAAATAACAGATTCAAACTGGCTCTACCACTGGCTAGCCTCCAAGATGTCCATGTGATATTACCAGCGACTGAAGGCCCCTTGGCTCACTGAAGAGATTAAGTAGATGAAGGCAGAAATCACAGCACTTGAACACCAATAGAAGACATTTAACAACCAACATGACAAAACTTCCCAAAATGTGTCATCATAATGGCTAGAAGTTACTAATATTCCTAACAGATCCCTAAAGCTAAATACCATTCAAAGGAATTTAATCCAAGTTAAAAAAAATATTTCCACTGACAGGCATTGGATCATGGCTGCCTGCATCAACTCTTGGTATCCCAGTCTGAGAAACTAATCAGACATTAAGCAACTCATATGGCTAATGGCCATACACTTGTCCTATTCAAAACTTCAAGTACATCCTACACTCACTGATTGATGCCATCCCTGCATGGACACTTGTCAACAATTCTCTAAAGATCTCAAGATCTCCACCATTTGACTGCTCATGAAGATGAATCTGGATCCTGCAGACCCTGAAATCTATTAGCAAATCTTCAACCACCCTTTCTTAGGAACACTGATTGAAAGAGCAGCTTCAACTCAGGTTAATTGCTTATGTTCTGCTGAAAAGGATGATCTGTGGTGTGAATTTTAATGTGTCTCAGAATGATACAGGGACCATTTAGTGATCACCTCAGAATCGTCAGGAGGGATGGGATCCAATGAAACTGCCAGTACTGACATCCAAGAGACAGTAAAGAGTGGGATGAGTGACTTGTTTAACTGAAGTTTACAGTCATGATGCATTTGTTTAAAACATTTCTTTTTTGTGTGTGTCTGCTGTTCATATTTTCTTTTTAAGCATTTTGCCTGGTTTTCTTTTACTGGTAGTGTAGATGACAAATGCACTGGGGAGATTGTTCACCTTAATAATTTCATTAATGTCGGCTGAAGGTCTTAACACTGAATATGGATATTTTTAGCAGACTATATCTTAATTTCCATAATAGTATAGGGAGGATATTTATTTGACAAGCCATGCAACCTTAATGTAGTGGAGGATTCTTCACTGGCCTTCTTTTACACTACATCTGTGTGTGTAATATTTTAGAGAAAGACACCTACCTCTTAGGTACCCCTTATTTTCATTTTGGAACCCACAAAGCAGTTTGAAATAGCCTTAGGGTGCATAAGGATTTACACACCCAACATGCCAGAACATTCCACACTTCTCTATATTCCCTCACATTTCTGTTACCTTCTAGCATGTGAAGATAGACTTAGGGTGACATATGTGCTATAATATCAAACATATCCCAAAGTTTTCCTTCCTTCTCTCCCCCTCTGTTACTTCCCCCTTATTGTCCTCTAGCTGAGTTTTGAAACATTCATTTTTCACCCAAGGAAATCATGAGAGGTTCCTAATTCTATCTTCCATATATCCTCCCATATTAATCGGAATTCCACACCACAAACAGTGCAGAAGCTAAGGGGTTAATTATGCCTGTGTTCGAAAATTTACCCAGAGGATCATTAAATATAATGAGAAGATACACCTTACCCACCAAAGTGTGCCTCTTGTCTCCTAAGTAGAGCATTGCCACTTTGGTGAGATTAGTCTATCCTGGGACGGCCATAATGTTTAATTTTCTGAACAATGACAGGAGGTCCAGTTCAGGATAAAAATGGTTTATGGGAATACCCTCAATATCTTTATTCAATGTGTCCCACCCTGTGGTTAAAAACAATTCAACATGATACTAATGTAGAAATCCAATGATTTCTGCATCTCTCATCTGCCTACACATTTCGGACGATTTCCAAACTTCCCAAGGGGTCACTCGGTCTTTTTCACGGCTTTTAGACCTCCTTACCTACCCTTTCCTAGTACTAGGGATGTGTGTGTTGAGGGAGGCATAAGGCTTTCCAACCTAATCATTGAAGAGAAACCTATAGGATATCAAGAAAGTAAATGTTGGGACAATAACTTAGGGCCAGATGTAGGTAGGTTCCAAATTGCGATTTGCAATTTGCGAGTCCCAGCGACAAGCAAATTGCAACTCGCAATTTGGAATGCAGAAAGGTGTCTCAGACACCTTCTGCGAGTCGCTATGGGGTCGCAAAGACCCACCTCATTAATATTAATGAGGTGGGTCGCAATTTGCGACCCCATAGCGATTCAGGGCACTCACGGGGATGGTGGCATGCTGGGAACAGCAGACCATCATGTCCGTGACTGCTTTTAAATAAAGCAGTTTTTTTCTTTCTAAGTGCAACCCGTTTTCCTTAAAGGAAAACGAGCTGCACTTTGAAAAAAAAAATGAAACCTTTTGTTTCGGTATTTTTCAGGGCAGGTAGTGGTCCATTGGACCACTGCCTGCTCTGAAAAATTAATTTTTGTGCCAGACACAAAGGGGAAGGGGTCCCCTGGGGACCCCTTCCCGTTTGCGCCTTGGTTACCATCCACTTCAAGTGGATGGTAACTACGCTTTCATTTGCGACCGCAATCGCGGTCGCAAATGAAAATGCATACCAGTGCGACTCGCAACTGCTATATGGTGTAAGCCGAAAATGCATTGAGTACTAAATAAAGGCAGGGCCGGCACTAGCACTGTATGGTGCCTGGTGTGACCTCCTTTTCTCCCCCCTTATGACCTCCTTCTCCACGGATTCCCTCACTACCACCCTCCAACAGTGCCCCTTATCTCTTCATAGCACTTCTCTAACATGCATTTAATTTGCTTAAAAGCACTACTCACACCACTGTAAGGTGTCAAAACACTTTACATCAGACACAGAATATACAGAGACAATGAGTCATAGGTTTGTAAATCAGTCTGTAGGAAATGTTACATAACACAATAAGGATTGCAAGGTGTAGGAATCATGCCAGCTATACTAGTCACCACTATCATTTAATAGTGCTTGGTCTGGAGAAGCACAAACTCAGAATTTACAATGTACTACAGTGGTTGGGTTGACTCTGCTAATAAGAATGTATATCTGCCCAAACAAACCATTTCAGCAACAATAGGATGGTGAAAGACTGGGGAGATAAAATAACGTTTTAACCTATACTATGCAGTTTGCATGCAGCTCTTCAATGGCAGTTTATAAGTCACTGTTTTACATTAGGACTGTAACTTACGTATTGCACGTAACAAAAGCAGTAACCCACTGAACTAACCACATAACGTGCTTTTCTGTGATCTACAAAATACACGTTCTTTGCAGCAGGCGCATTAACCCTCTGTGCTACCTTATGATGAGTCAAAACTGCCACTAGACAAAACTCTGATCTTTCTCCATCAGGAACATTCATCACCAGAGTTATCTTGGCATTTTTATTGTTGTCTGAAAACTACTGGACACACAAGGAAATCCAAGCACCAAACATTCTTCCTAATATTTACAAACACAGCTCACCCTGAGGTCAGCACAAGGTGCGGCTGCACTGGTCGCACCACCATAAAGCCTGCCCTGAGTGAGGAGTGGCAAATCTGAGCATAGACTCCAGATTACTAAATGAAAGGTACTAACTCTTAAGTGTGAGGGTGAAAAGACAAACTTCTGGGCACATACTAATTGTTAATACTGAGCGATTGATTCTGTATCTGAAGTTGCATTTTTAGGTCTCGCCTACCAGACAATGCAAGCTGTTTAGTTGCAAAAGACCTAGAGCTAGATCTATGAGGGCCTAGCGCCATTCCAACTCCATATTAGCATCATTTTTGCTGCACTAAGGTGGCGTTGGAAGGCCAGAAACGCTGCCCCTTATTTACAAAGTGGTGCAATGCTTGCATTGTGCCATTTTGAAACCCCTTGCACCACATAATGCCTGCTCCAGGCATAATGAATGCAAGGGGGGCATTCCGGCACTTGGGCAGGGCCACAAAAAATGACACAAATAAATCTAAGAGATTTTTTGCAGCAAGAGAGGCTCCCATTGTCTTCAATGGCCCTCTGGTTGCTTTGTAGGATTAGTGTCATATTTTTGTAAGCTAATTCTGCAAAGCGCCGGACTAGCATAAAAAATTATGACGCTAGTCCCCCTGACTACTGCCATTGTGCGCCGTATATTAAACAACGGTGCACATATGGTGGCATTAGAGAAGTGCTAAGGAGTGCAGGAAAATTGGCGCTGCACTAAGTGGAGCACCACTTTTCATAAATCTGCCCCCTAATGTGGGCATACCAATAAACTGGTGACTTTATTGTCACTTTCATTAGTTTGCTTCTTCTGCAATGCATTTCTTTGTTGCTTCTTGTCTATCATCTTGTATTTATCCCTCCCCTGGAGCACAGCCTCTTTTTGATTGGCTGATTTATCTTTCCAATGCTCATTCTTAGTGAAGATTTTCTTCTTTTTGGTCAAGCACTCCACAAGAGTGCATGAGTTTTCCAGCTGCTGTCTCCAAATGAATCCCCATTCAGCACTCGCTATTAATGTATCATGTGGGTAATTCTCACTCTCTTGTGTGTCTCCTGCACTCTATTCTTCTCTCCATCATGTGCATCTACTCCTATCCTCTACTGTGCTGCTTTTCACTTCTCCCCTACATCCGTTTTGCCATGAGCTTCTCCGCTGCCCCCCCACAATGTTCTTATTTTTTTATTTAGCTTTGTCACACTAAAAAATTCGTAATTCTTTTTATTTATCCATCCACCTAGTGTCCACCATCTTGGAATGGTAAATCAAAAGACACAAGCAAATGGCCTTTATCATTCTGCTTACGAGTGCATGCAGTTTGATGTATATGTACAATCCACTCATGACAAGTGTGTGCACCAACAGCAATAGTGTCAATATTCTTCATCTTTTTTTTGCATGTGCTCCACAGCATCAGAAGACACATTTTAATTTTTCCCTGCCATAGTGCTGACAAACCAATAGGTCCTAGGTGATGCTTTGCCAATGCTTGTTACTAGAAGTCATTGCCTCGAACTAAACAGTTCACTATTTAACAGTGATGGGGAAGCTCAGGAGTACATTTGATATTATTTTTAAGGAAACGTTTGTGAATATATATTACATCATCCTATCAAGAGTGATAGTAAACAAAAAAACTAATTAAATTATATTAAAGTTTACCTTTACAAAGTAACGAGAAGAATTCTGAAAACTAAGTATATAGCTTGAGACCATGTATGGCCCATGACTCCAGGAAAGATGGGAGCTGAGAACATAAATTTAGATTTGCTGCATTAAACCTAAATTATTACATTTTTCCATAGTGCTAGTAAGATACATGAAAACAAGCGCAAATCTAAGCTCATGACCCGAGGCCATATTATAGAAGTGCCCCGGGGGCGCAACTGGCATTTGCACCCACTTTGCAGGCCCGCAGGGTACTTTGGTATTACAGAAGGGACTGCAAATGCTTGTGCGACCCCCTTCTGTAATACAGATAGCGCTGGTCCACATATATATTGCCAGTGCTGTCATTGGAGGGTGTTCCCTCCTATTCAGGGGGCATGACCCAATGCAAATGACGGAATGCACTCGAGATGATCACCTGTAGGTAAAAGCACAGTGCATTCATGCCCATCCATCTTTGGACTGTTTCCAAAAACTATACAAATGCAGCTCTGCAATTCAGTATCTGCATTTCTCTAGGACTGGCATGTGTCATATTTAGGCTTACCAGATTGCTCCATGTAGAGCATTTGTTTGCGAAATAGCTTAAACCAAAAGTATTAGCCCAATTTAGCCAGATGAAGCGAAACAAATACAGCTATGGTAAATGAAAGACTATGATTAGAATCATGGTTTTGGTGTGGGCCTTCCTTCCTTTTCTTTGTTAGTCCTTCCTATGGAGTACTTCTTTGCTGTGTTCTGATTGGACGACTGCTGTCCTTCCACTGCATGCATTCAGGGAACTACTTTTTTTTTTTTCTTAAAGCACTCCACAGTAGTGCATGTGTTTCTTGCTCTAGTCCTCACATGCTGCTGAAATCCCCCCTACTCTTTGTGCTACGTCCCCCTCAACCTCACAGCTATTTTATAGCATCCCCAAGGGCACGACCTCCTTTCCCTCACCACTCTTTACACTCAGAGCCATAGACTTCCTCCCACCACCTTCGCTGCTATTGCACACCAGCTGCACCCCCACTTCTCTCCGCAGTGTTCTGTTTATTTCAATGTAATTTCTTGGAGATTCCAATAGTTGCAATTTGCTGCCAGATAACTCTTTTATTAACTGGTGCAATTGAGCATTCTTTAATAATTAATGTATTCATTATTTTTTTATTTATTGCTCCTTTGCAGGCATCTGGTGTCCGAGGGTGGCATAAAAAAATGGCAGCTGTACCATGCCATAAACATGAGCATTTGTGGGGATGATTGTGCATGTATGTCATGATGCTTACACACACATGAGTGACAACAGTTCTCACATACATATCTTCAGAATCCTTTTTCAGTACACACGCATTTTCTCTCCTTTTGCCAACGTGAAACAGCAACAAGAAAGTCAACCAGTGGGAAGCAATGGTCTAGCCCAAAGCCCACTGTTAATATTGGTATTATCCATATTGTCTGGCCTCAGTGTATAAACAATGCAATAATGTTTTCAAGACAGAAAGTGCAGTGCCTCAGGGTGCACAAGGGAAACTCGGGAAAGTATCAAGAGTAGTCAAGAGAAGAGATCCACAATACTGGCACAGAGCCAGGATGCCACATATTACTATAAACCTTTCACAATTTTTAATAGTCACATTGATGTTCAGATATTCTGAAAAAAAGTCGCTCCTGCTACCTCTTGCAGATTAGACTATCGAAGTGAAACCAAACGGTCACTATACTATGTGATCACACTCACATTCCACTTGCATCTTGTATTGAGGGGACAGGGCTTACATAGTAAAGAATTCAATTCCTATCCTTTGCGTCTGCCATTCTCAGCTCAGGAAAGTGAATCAGATTATAATGCTGTTGCTAAATAATGAAGCATTAGTAGCTGGAGCTTCTATCAACCCCAGTTTAGGCTACTATAATGCCCTGCATAGTGGGCTTCCAGAGTTCCTTGTATGCCAGCCACAAGCAACCTAGAATGCAGTTGTCAGGGCAATTATAGGCCAACGGAAAAAATGCAGGTCTACTGCCCCACCAAATCTGTCATTCTTCAATCCAATTTAAAATGATTTTGCACTGGTGGATTCTGTGGTAGCTCCATCCTGCATAATCATTGGCAGCAGCCAGTGCCCCCACAGAACTGTCACCTTTAATGCATCAGAGGCTTCACACTATGAAGGACAGTCCTCCTATTGCAAGTTTTTCTTGCCCGGGTTAACTTTTGTCAGCAGAAGATGGAGATGGTGCTAGCCCAGCAGGCTGCCCTTTGCAAACTTTGAACAAAACAGCCAGTGCATCCTTCTACTTATGACCATCTCTCCAAAAAACAGTCTTATTGATTAAGTGAATGAATATTCTCATCTGCTTACTTTGTGTGGACCATGGTTTGGTTGCTTACTATTGCTGGATGTCCTCTAGCAACAATCGCCTTCTGCTGGAAGTTACTTGGGGACAATTCAAAATCTCAAATTGATTAGTTCAAACTGGTCTGACCTGGGACCTTATGCAGCAGAAGTTCAGAGAATGATGCGCATCTTCAGGATTGCAGAAAAACCTTTGAAAAAAACAGCACTTTAGGTGTGTCAAGCTCCCTGTTTTGGCCATAAAAGTGAGATACGTGCTGGATTCCTGGGGTCAATATTTTGTAATTTTATGAGCATCTGTAGAACTCTGTGGATCAAAACGATTCCAGTAACTCAATCTTCATTGGGTTGAGGTTCTCCTAAACAGGCTGAGGACAAAGCCTGGTATTCTGCAGAAAGCCTTTGTGATGTTGCCTGTGAAGTGAATAGGATATCACTTGTCCTGTGAGAAAAATAGCAGGATTGTTCAAGCAAGGAGAGAAGCTATCATATTTGCAGTTTTACATAAAATGAACATAAGTGAAATACAATTTACAGAGTAGCAGTTGCAATACATAGAAACAGTTATAGTACTTAAACACTTTAGGAAGGTTGCATTACATTAACTACAGATGTGTTTCAAGAGCAAAAGATATGTTTAAGTAACAGTGCCAATTTCTCACCCAACAGAACTGGTCTGTAATCTTAAGAAGTGCAGGGCATCCAAACATAAAGTCTGTACCTTTGCTCTGTGGAAATTGCCAGTTTCAATGGAGCTGCCATGAGTCTTGACCAGCCCCCCCCT
The DNA here is from genome assembly GCF_031143425.1 of Pleurodeles waltl. Lineage (NCBI taxonomy): Eukaryota > Metazoa > Chordata > Amphibia > Caudata > Salamandridae > Pleurodeles > Pleurodeles waltl. The sequence continues at coordinate 825,994,761 of NC_090450.1, read as the reverse complement.
CCTACCATTGTCAGACGGTAGTTCCAGAATACATCCAGGATAGTTGTGCCCCTATTTAGAACGAGGTCCAATGGGTGCTCTTGGCTGTGTGGGTGCCCCTAGCTGTGGAACAAAATCGACTGCCATCAGTAGTTTTCAAAATATTGGCGTGTAAATATATACACTCTTGGAGGATTTTACTGGGTGCAGAATTGCTATTACATCTGCCCCTTTCAAAAGACTAACAACCAGTGGGGCCTTACTTGGTTTTTACAGCACTTGAACTGTGTTGTTCTGGCTGTACACCAGTACCCACAAACGTGGTCAAAACGTATCGGGATAACTAGATTGTGAAGGAGTATTATACTGTAAAAATGATACCACTGAGTGGGACACTTATTGGATGAGTGGGGGGTTATAGGGATCATTGAGTTTTTGCTTAGCAGACAAGGCTACCCACCACCCCCAAACAACCCTCACATCTTGTCACATCCTAGGGAAGAAGACTGAGCATCCTGGACAACCAAGGCTTCTGGCATCTGATACCTGCCCATCAGCCCTCCCTGAAAACTCCCGCTCTCATTATCTGGGCGAGAGTCACACACAGTTGGACCCATGCTACAACACGCTGTATCTCAGTTTCCTTCCCCTAGCACTTCCTAGAGTAAATCTTGACTACTCGCCTGTGCTGCTCATGAAGAGCTGAGTGCACAAAGATTGTAACTAGTTCAGTTCATTTGGAGGGCAACAGTACCAGGGGTACTCTGACATCCTCGTTAAGTAATCAACACAGCAGCTCCTCACTTCCTCGGATTTCAGAAACTGAAAAACAAAAGTACACATAACTGATACAATGAATAATTTCCAATCGAAGCACACATAAGTGACACAGGAAAGGGTGCCCAAGGAAGATGTAAACACAGGCGAAGGGAAACACCAATAAGATTCCCAGAGAGGGCAAAGGTGGCCAAGACGAGTAACAGATGTCAGAGGCCTACAGCCAGCCAAAACATGGCCCTTTCATTTCCTGGCCTTATCAGAAGCGTTCAGGGGATTCCTGGTGGCGGCTCCCTTCCGCCCTTTCTCTTTAAATCACTGCTGACATCGTGAAGTCTCAATGGGTAGAAGGGCAGGGAGGGAGACCGTGCAAAACGAGAAACGAACTCAAGCACAGTATTTTAATGTAGAGATCACAAAGTGAACGGGCATGTCTCGAATTCCCTGGCAGGCCCCCAGATATGAAATGTTTTGGAAGTGGAGCCAGAGCATAAAGATCATGGGAATGCCCTAAGTCCAGGTTGACTTCATAGTGGCCCCACCGCTTGAATGTCCCCAGGATCCACAGATCCCAAAGGGGTTCGACATCCAGAATGTCGTGGTAGCAGCCGAGGGTCCAGGATGCAGGGCTACCTATCCAGAATAAAAAAAACTGAATGCCAAGGCAGAGACCATAGTTCCAGAATGTAGGAAAGAGTGAGATATAATGGAAATATCTTAGATGCTCTATATTTGTTGCAGTGAAGCAGTGAAATGTGTAGAAAGTTCTTTATTGCAGCAAACAATTGAGGTACAAATTGTAGATGTCTCGGGTGCATCTCATTCCAGGGAAGAATGCAGTGTGATGCAAGTCCCTAGGACTGTCTCGGATGCTTCTTATTCCATGGAAGAATGTGGCGCAGTGCAAGTGCCTAGGGCTGTCTGAGATGCTTCTCATTCCAGTGAGGAATACAGTGCAGTGCAAGTAACAGGACTGTCTGGGTTGCTTCCATTTCAGTGAGGAATGGCATGTGATGCAAGTGCTAAGACTGCCTGGGATGCATCTCATTCCACGGAAGAATGCAGTGTGATGCAAGTGCCTAGGACTGTCTCGGATGCTTCTAAATCCAGGGAAGAAAGGGGCGCAGTGCAAGTGCCTAGGACTGTCTGGGATGCTTCTAATTCCAGTCAGGAATACAGTGTGGTGCAAGTAACAGGATTGTCTAGGTTGCTTCCTTTCCAACGAAGAATGTGGTGCGATGCAAGTGCTAGGACTGTCTGGGATGCTTCCATTCCAGTGAGGAATGCAGTGCGATGCAAGTGCTAGGACTGTCTGGGATGCTTCCATTCCAGTGAGGAATGCAGTGCGATGCAAGTGCTAGGACTGTCTGGGATGCTTCCATTCCAGTGAGGAATGCAGTGCGATGCAAGTGCTAGGACTGTCTGGGATGCTTCCACTCCTGTGAGGAATGCAGTGCGATGCAAGTGCTAGGACTGTCTGGGATGCTTCCACTCCAGTGAGGAATGCAGTGCTATGCAAGTGCTAGGACTGTCTGGGATGCCTCTCATTCCAGGGAAGAATGCATTGTGATGCAAGTGCCTAGGACTGTCTCGGATGCTTCTCATTTCAGGGAAGAATGCAGCGCAGTGCAAGTGCCTAGGACTGTCTGGGATGCTTCTCATTCCAGTGAGGAATGCAGTGCGGTGTAAGTAACAGGACAGTCTGGGATGTTTCCATTGCAGTGAGGAATGCGGTGGGATGCAAGTGCTTTGACTGTCTGGGGTGCTTCCATTCCAGTGAAGAATGCGGTGCGATGCAAGTCCTAGGACTGTCTGGGATGCTTCCATTCCACTGAAGAATGGGGTGCAATACAAGTGCTAGGACTCTCTGGGATGCTTCTCATTCCAGGGAAGAGTAAAGTACCATGCAAGTGCCTAGGACTGTCTTGGATGCTTCTCATTCCAGGGAACAATGTGGCACAGTGCAAGTGCCTAGGACTGTCTGGAATGTTTCTTGTTCCAGCGAGGAATACAGTGCAGTGCAAGTAACAGGACTGTCTGGGATGCTTCCACTGCAGGGAAGAATGTGGTGCGATGCAAGTGTTAGGACTGTCTGGAATGCTTCCATTCCAGTGAGGAATGCGGTGCGATACAAGTGCTAGGACAGTCTGGGATGCTTCTCATGCCAGGGAGGAATGCAGTGCGATGCAAGTGCTACAACTATCTAGGATGCTACTCTTTCCATGGAGGAATGGCATGTGATGCAAGTGCTAGGACTGGCATGGATGCTTCTCATTGGAGAGAAGAATGCAGTGCAATGAAAGTGCTATAACTGCCTGGGAAACTTCTCTTTCCATGGAGGAATGCCGTGTAATGCAAGTGCTAGAACTGTCCAGGATGCTTCTCTTTCCAGGGAGGAATGCAGTGCACAAGTGCTAGAACTGTCTGGGATGCTTCTCATTCCAGGGACGAATTTTGTGTGATGGGAGTGCTAGAGCTTGAACTATTAGGAATGCTTCTCATTCCAGGGAAGAATGCAGTATGATGCAAGTGCTAGGACTGTCTGGGACGTTTCTCATTCCAGGGAAGAATGCATTACAATGAAAGATGCCTCTCATTCCAGGGAGGAATGCAGTGTGATGCAAGTGCTAGAACTGTATGGGATATTTCAGTTTCCTGGGAAGAATGCAGTGTGGTGCAAGTGCTAGAACTGTCTGCAATGCTTCTCTTTCCAGGGAAGAATGCAGTATAATGTAAGTGGTAGAGCTAGAACTTTGCGGGATGCTCCTCATTCCAGTGAACAATGCAGTCAGATACAAGTTGTAGGTATGTCTGGAATGCTTCTCATTCTAGGGAGGAATGCAGTGTGCTGCAAGTGCTAGAACTGTCTAGATGCTCTTCATTCCATGACGTAATGCATTGAAAGTTAAGTGTTGGATGCCCTTTATCCTTAGAGTGATGCAGAGATGCAACCAGTAGATATTAATGGGGTGCTGTTAGAAATGGGGTGTTTGGTTGGCGGGCAGGTTACCCCCTGTCCAACCAAGTACCCTCACTCTAGTCAGGGTGAAAGAGAATCACCCTCAGCTAACCCCTGCTCACCACCTTGGTAGCTTGGTAGCTTGGCACGGGCAGGCAGGCTTAACTTCGGAGTGATAGATGTAAAGTATTTGTACTAACATACACAGTAACTCAATGAAAACACTACAAAATTATACAGTACAGGTTTAGAAGAATAGAGAGTATTTATCTAAACAAAACAAGACCAAAATGACAAAAATCCACAATACACAAGTCAAGTTATCAATAACAATGCAAAAAGAGTCTTCATGTAATTTTAAACACAGCGCTAATGCTGTTAGCGTGAAAATGTACCTGGGCATGTGAAAAATAACCCCACATGGGGGAGTGTGCATCAAAAGGGGCTTGCAATGTGTCGATATCACTCACGAGCGAGACCTTGCGTCGTTTCTCCTTCAGTCGGGTCGACGTGCGTCGTTTCTTCTCTCCGCAGGACAGTGATGCGTCGATCTGAACAGCACTTTCGGGTCGGGGCAGGCTTTGCATAGTTTTTACACGCACAGCGATGTTTGCATTGGAAATCCTGCGGCACAATGATTCGAAAACCATGCAGTGCGGGTTGCGATCTCACCAGCCTCCGTCAGCGATGCTGCACATTGTTTCTCCAGCCGCGTGCGTCGATCTTCCAGCCGCACAACAGGTGAGTGTCGATTTCAGCCGCGAAGCCGGTGGCACATCGATTTTTCAGCTGCATCTCAGAGTTGCGTCGATCTTTTCTCCGCATGGCTGTCTGTGCGTGGATTTCTCACTCTTGTCCTGCCCGCTTCTCCTTTCAGGGCACCAGGAACTGGATGGGCACCACTTGGCAGAGTAGGAGTCTCGGCAGAGGCTCCAGGTGCTGGCAGAAAGAAGTCTTTGCTGTCCCTGAGACTTCAATAACAGGGCGCAAGCTCTAAATCAAGCCCTTGGAGAGTTCTTCATAAGAAGGAAGGCACACAAAGTACAGTCTTTGTCCTCTAGCACAGGCAGAAGCAGCAACTGCAGGATAGCTCCACAAAGCACAGTCACAGGCAGGGCAGCTCTTCTTCCTCAGCTCTTCAGCTCTTCTCCAGGCAGAGGTTTCTCTTGGTTTCCAGAAGTCATCTAAAGTCTGTGGTTTTGTGTGCCCTTCTTATACCCATTTTCCCTTTGAAGTAGGCTTACTTAAACAAGCATTTGCAATGCAACGGGTCTCACATTTCTCCGAGTTAGAGCTATTAGCAGTTGTAAACGCCCAACCGGACTTTTCTTGCCACATTAAATGGAAAAAAAGAGCGCAATCGCGCTGCTACTGTTCACTCGTAGTGAAACCTATAGGCAAAAGTGTAGTTATCTACGTAACGGGCAAAAGTACAATTAACTATGTAACAGGGTCGATGTCATGGAAAGCGCTCGACTTCTGCCAAATGAGATCACGCTGCGAAAAAAGATAAACAGTAGTCCACAAACCGGACAGAAAACAGCGAGCCTTGCATGTTTTCAGTACTTGGTCGCTGCGCTCGAGGAGGGCTAACCACCGGAAAAGGCATGACATATGCATGCCTTCCACAAATGAAAGCAAGCAGATTTTAACAGGCAGGCCCACGAACCAATGAAAGACACTGACGTGACAAGGACCGGGCACTGAGCCCTTTTCTAACTGCTAAAGTGTCTTGCAAGCTAAACGCATGCGCAAGCACATGCGACGCAGGCTCGACCCTAAAAAAAAGTCTCTCTTGTTTGTGAAATCCTGCCTTGGCCAGGCCCCAGACACACACCATGGGGTTGTAGACTGCATTGTGTGAGGGCAGGCACAGCCCTTTCAGGTCTGAGTGACCACTCCTCCCCTCCCTCCTAGCACAGATTCCTCATCAGGAAATGCAGCCTACACCCCAGCTCCCTTTGTGTCACTGTCTAGAGAGAGGTGCAAACAGCCCAACTGTCAAACTGACCCAGACAGGGAATCCACAAACAGGGAGAGTCACAGAATGGTTTAAGCAAGAAAATGCTCACTCTCTAAAAGTGGCATTTTCAAACACACAATCTTAAAATCAACTTTAATAAAAGATGTATTTTTAAATTGTGAGCTCAGAGACCACAAACTCCACATTTCTCTCCGCTCCCAAAGGGAATCCACACTTTAATCATATTTAAAGGCAGCCCCCATGTTAACCTATGAGAGGTATAGGCCTTTCAACAGTGAGAACAGAATTTAGCAGTATTTCGCTGTTAGGACATATAAAACACATTAGTATATGTCCTACCTTAAACATACACTGCACCCTGCCCATGGGGCTACTTAGGGCCTACCTTAGGGGTGCCTGACATGTAAGAAAAGGGAAGGTTTAGGCCTGGAATGTGGGTACACTTGCCAAGTCAAATTGGCAGTTTAAACCTGCACACACAGGCACTGCAGTGGCAGGTCTGAGACATGATTACAGGGCTACTATTGTGGGTGGCACAACCAGTGCTGCAAGCTCAATAGTAGCATTTGATTTACAGGCCCTGGCCACCTCTAGTGCACCGTACTAGGGACTTACCAGTAAATCAGATATGCCAATCACGGATGAACCAATTACATGCACATTTTGCATAGGAGCACTTGCACTTTAGCACTGGTTTGCAGTGGAAAAGTGCCCAGAGTAACAAAAACAGCAAAAACAGAGTCCAGCACACATCAACAACCTGGGAAACAGAGGCAAAAAGTTAAGGGAGACCACAGCAAGGATAAAAAGTCTAACAGGTGCTCCGTATGCTGTTCAGGGATGCAGTGAGATATAATGTACAGAGATGTATGGAATGGTTTCTAAGCCATCCGGGGATTCAGAGAGATAGAAGATTTAGAGATGCGTGGGTTGCTCTTATTTGTTTGTGTTTGTGGGTGTTTATTTCATGCAGTGATGTAGTGAGATAGAAGCCTTAAATATATCTGATGTGTTCTTAATTCTGTGCTGTAACTCAGTAAGACAGAGAGCATAGAGATGGCTGGGTTGAGATAGAAGTCATAGCAATGTTTGCAGTGTTCTTTATGCCATGCCATAATACAGTGGGATAAAAAGGTTGAGATATCTCAGGACGTTTTTTTATTTGAATGCAGTGTTGCAGTTTAATGTAAGCAATAAAGATTTCCATAAAGATTTCCAGAACATCTTTACGTCCTAACTTAGAAGACATAGAGTAGACTTAGAAGACATAAAGATGTCCGAGGTATTCCTAACTCTGTGCAGAGATACAGTGAGATGGCATATAGATGACTGGGTGATATTTATTCTATGCAATTAAGTACAGGTGTTAGAAATGCATGGGAAACCTCATGGGAACAGTCTATCCCATACTGTGATAAGACTTGGATATTCTTTAAGCAATGCAGTGATGCAACAAGACAGAATGCTTCAGGTTTTCTGGAGTGTTCTTTAAGCAATGTAGTGATGGACAAGACAGAAGGCATGGAGATGTCTGGGTGTTCCTAATCCCATGCTGTGATGGAGTAACATAGATGTATCCTCTTGTGGTGGAGCTCCTGAGAGTAGCTCCTCCCTGTGCAGGGTGCTTGGCTTGTCATGTCCTCCAGCATCAGTCGGTCATCAATTGTTAGCTTATAAAGTACTTTTTGAGTTGTGAATTTCTAAGGGCAATTGCTTGTTTGGTGCAATAGGGGTCAGTACAAGGAAGAATGCTGGTTTTGATCTATAATATGATTTTCTTTAGATTTATAGTTTCGAAATTCATATTGTTATAATAATAATGAACTTACAGGAATACACATAAGCAATTTTTCATTGTTCACATTATGTTTTCCCTTTCGTCCCTCTAGAGAACAAGGTTTGAAATCACCTAAAGTCATTACAACCCCAACTACTACTCCTGTCACCTTTCACATGTGAAAGCTTTTACACATTCCTGTGCCCTTGTATTGCTATTACGCTTCTACAAGGTCTTTAGCTATTGTACTGTAGTTTCATTTTGGTGAATCTGCTAGACTGTAAAAATGTTTGAATTGCAGTGCGGCATATGTAGGAAAGTTTTGGTGTTGTGCATGAATGACAGAGATCGATTCTTGTCTCCTTCCAGGACGCTGCTCCTCAGGGTGTAATAGGAAGAAGAGGCATGAAAGATGGAGCACACATATTTTTCATTAATTTATTGTTGATTATTCACATTTATGTGAGTCTCCGTAAATCCAAACATGAGCAAGACAGAGCAGTTATCATGTGTACACTGTATACAGGAAGACATGCTGTGGTATCTATGTAACTTTTCAGTAGTTGGAATAAAATATAATGTGGGGGGGCCGCACAGCCACCTCGCTATCCTGGTGCCCACCACCTCCCCGGGGCTAAACACAAATAATGAATATAGTTCATTGCGGACCCCCAGCCCTGGGGAGCACCACCTCTTCTGGGCTATTTCACGTTGGAGTGGAAACACGCAGCCCCCCTCAGGGAGCTATAGATGGCCCTGGGGCCTGCCACCCTTCAGGGCCAGCTGCTTCTATGTCCTGGGGTGCCTACCCCGGGACATAACTGTTTGCTCTGACTTGGCAGGAGCTTTGATAGCTCCCGCCCAGTCAGAGCAAACACTTCACTTTCTACACGTGAGAGCTGTCAAACAGCTCTCACTTGCAGAAAGCAGAGCTTTCATCTGTTTCTCTGCACGCATATTTGTGTGCAAGGTAACAGATGAAAACATTGCTCCCACAACCAGGAAGCTGCTATTTAAGGCAGCTCCCTGCTTGTGGGAGCAATGCCGGCTCCTGCAGGACCCGGGGAGCCGGCTAGGACTGCAGGGACCTTGAGGCTCCTCGGCAGTCCTGTCACTCTCTCTCTCTCTCTTCCATCCCATAATGGGATGGAAGTGAGACAGAGAGAGAATGTTATTTTAAACGTACAAAACCATAGAAATTCATCTGTTATAGTTAGAGTTATCTCAAGCAACTATAACTCATGCCCTAAGGTAACTATAACTTGCGCCCTCACCATACACTGCTTATTACCCCACAAATTACGGCACTCATGACATCTTTGCTAACATAATTGATAATATCAACGTAATACTTGCATTAAAAACAATTATGGAAAAACTGTGCATGCGGAGGCAAGTTATAGTTACCCTAGTGCAGGATTTATAGTTACTTGAGATAACTATAACTATAACTATAACAGGTAAATTTCTATGGTTTTGTACATTTAAAATGTGAGTCTAACTATAAAGTCCCTGTAACCTTTGTTTTTTAAAGTGAATTTCTATAGTTATATATATATTTATATATATATTCACTTAAAAAAAGCATCATATCCTATGGAACTTCTAAAATGGCTGGCAGGATATCCGTCACGTTTGTGATGGAGTATCCCATCATAATCAGGCCCATAGTCACTATTTTAAAAAAAGATGTAAAAACTCAAGTATTATAAGTTATTACAGTTGAATTCTTCCATTACAATGCCTGCTGCCTGAGCCATCAGCCAAGGTGAAAGGTAGGTCAGGTCACAGAGCATAACTGAAGCACCTGTTTAAAGCAGCAAAAACGAACATTGCTTTTCTTTCTGCTGCTCTATTTTTTAGTCAGCAGTGGCACACAGAGAAAACTTATATTTAGCACTCCTTACATAGTTAGAGAAAAGATGGAATCTTTCGGCATGTTTATACATATTTGAGCTAGTGCAGACTTGTTTAAAAAAAACAGACTTGTATTGAACTGTTTGCAACGAGTACCTAAGAGGTTTTGTAGGTGTATCATTTTGCACTTAGAGGTTTTATTTTTATTCTTCATGTTTGCAAACATGCTTGCTTTCATGTGAAAGGTTTTAAGTGATTTGTGAGAAAGTTGATGTTATGACCATGTATTATGTGGGATCAAGTACCCCCTGACATTAACGATAAGGATACTGCAAGTCATCTTGGAGTTCCATAGTCTTATAAAGGAACTTGGTCTTCAATTTCGTTCCTCTCTACACCCACACACACACTCACATGCATATATATAAATACACACACACACATAAAAGAAGCACTGATAAAACCAAAAAAGTCTGCCAGCCAATGCCAGACCTACTGGCTTTGTCAATGCCCATTTGATCTTATTTTGTGAATTCACATGGGACTCACAGTACTTTTTTATATTTGAAAATGTCCCTCTTTTCTTGCGATCTTTTTGTAAAAATATATACTTGAAACTTCAGCCAACCTCGCCCTCGCCACAGTCCCCCGCATCCGAAAAACCACCGCCGGCGGCAGATCCTTCTCCTACCTCGCCGCCAAGACCTGGAACACTCTCCCCACCATCCTACGACAGACCCAGGACCTGCTGGCCTTCAGAAGACTCCTCAAGACCTTCCACTAATGAAAGCAAGCATATTTTAACAGGCAAGCCCACGAACCAATGAAAGACAACTGACGTGCCGTCAACGGGGCTCCGGACCCTTTTCTAATTCCTAAAGTGTCTTGCAAGCGAAATGCATGCGCAAGTGCATGAGAAGCAGGCTCGAACCCTAAAAAGGGAACAGTGTCCTTTGATATAAACAGGAAAGAGAGAGAGAGACTCAGACACCCATCTTGTGGCTTTATTTCAAAATGGGAAATCAGATAACCTGAAATTAATTTCAACTTCTTTGTTTGCCCATATTATGTGATCCCCTACACTTATTTTTTCACAAAGCCTCCTTTTTCTTTACTATGACATATGAGCACACTTTTAAATACTTTTGTTCAGAATGTGAGCTGTAGATTTGATATAATAGAATATAATGCTGCTCAATCTATAATAAGAATTTCATCCATGTTTAAAGTTTACATGACTACCTACTTGCCTCCTAGGGCATTGTTGTTGGGGGAGAGGGGAAGGGCATTATTGTTGGGGGGGGGGTAAGCCATGAATGTTTCTAAACACCATCACTTTTAATAAATGTCTGTCTATGCAGTGATGTAATGTAATGTACTAAGGTAAACACGCCCAAATGTTAAAGAAATACTCTTTTTCTATTTTGAAGAGATTGTATCATATGTTTACGTTACATGTGTTGCACATTATACACGGCAAACATTTGTCATGGCTCTGCTTGTGCACAAACTTTTAGAGGCAAGCCAGAACCATGGTTCCACTCCGGTTCTTCTTGCCCTGTTACTTTGCTCACACTCCCTCGTTGATTTGCAACATTAGCACATGGGGCCATCAGTCACTTGATAAAATGATTTGTAAAAGTCGAGGACTAAAAAACATGGAGCCCTGTCTACGTGCACCAATTTGATAACTCTACCATTGAGGCTTCTTGTAGCAGAGACAAAGAAGACTGCAAGCACTGAAAATACATTTAAAATAAGTGACTCCAAGCCATTGTGTGGTATGGTACATAACCACAAGTTCAAAGGGAGAACTACAAGGCCCAGGTGCGTAGCTTCAGTGGGGTTGTAGGGCTGACACCGCTTAAATATATTTTGGGTTTGGTAGTTGGTTCAGGGGGCCCTGAGTCAGGCCTGCAATGTCTATGTCAGTTGTTCTCATCATTCTCATTTCACTAAGAGGTTTTAACATGTTAATTTTTTGGATCAGGATCTTAAATACATGTTATAGTGACCGGTTCACCAAACAAGTAGTAAAACTGAACATACAGAAGGACTCCTTGAATGGGTCAAATTTAATACTTTTTGGAATTCACAAACATTAGTTGTAGTAGTCTTGGAAAGCTGTGCCATTCTCAAGTTTCTAGGGATACTACTGACAATTCAACACCTAAAAGGTGAGGGAGACAAGAATGCTTGCAAATAGTCTAACCAGTAGCAAACACTCAGCCCAGAATTCCAACCCACTGTTTTTCACCCACTGTGCCACTCTAGACAGAGGCTCACCTTAACAAATCATTAATGACCCTGTTCATCATGGAAACAGACTAACTCAAACCTAGGGCACCTCAGCCCCCTTACCCTCATCCTGGAGCCCACTGCTTCTTTAGTGGGAAATTTGAGATTCACACACCCCGATTCTCACTACGCTCCACCCCTGCCTTTTTTTTACCTGTAGACCACTAATCCTTCCCTTTATCCTTCCTCTTTGCATCATCTCCACTGCCAGAGGCCATTTCAGTTTTTTATTCTTGTTGTTTTATTCCATTTCTTTTTAATGTATTTGGCACACCATTCTATAAAATTGATTTACAGTAAAACAAAATTATTGAAATATCTGTGGGTATACTTGAAACCAAACAATGTACTCACAGTAGCACAATGGGTACAGAAATGTTTGAGGGTGCCGTTTATGTCATGTGGTGTGCTTACATTGAGAAAATGGTTATGTCTGTTGGTGTATGTATTGCATGTACCGCGGTATGTCAAATCATGTTCTGTCACAGGTATTTGTAGTTGTTTGTGTGTTTAGAGTAAAGCAGATGGGACAGAAATGCATGTGGTTGTGAAGTGTTTCCAGTAGGACGGAAGATATAGAAACAACTGGGAGTGCCCTTTTTTGGAAAACACTAGAATAGAAGGGATAGACTACCTGGGATGTTCTTTCTTCCATTACAGTATAACAGCACTTTCAGAATGCTTGTAATTGCACTTTGTTCCACCACTGTAAGGCAAAAGTCTCTATAAGTAACTAAAAACCAACGTGAAGAAATCACTTGAGGCAAATATTTTCATCATACCTGTTTTGACTATTTTTGTCACGTAGATTGGCTTTCACCAGACTGACAAAACCAACCAGGTAAATGGCCTGGTTTTGGATCCTTTGTAGTTTCCATGTTTGTGTTTCCTCTAAGCCAGCATAGATAGTTGCATTAGTCAAGTCTGAATAAAAGCAAGAGTATGTTCAATTAGATGATTGGTGTGTAAAAATGGACGAATCTTGCTCATCAAGGCTAGTTAGATATATGTGTTTCTGGCCATTGCATTAATTTAAGGAGTGAAAGACATCTACATATCAAATAACATACCTATTTTTGTTAGGCTTTTCGGATGTGGTGGTGGCTGACCTAGCATGGCTAACCACAACAACGGCTGTTCTGGGATCATGTTGATCTCAGTCCTGGTTATTAGAACCTCTCATTTTCCACTGTCAGAAGTTGACGATTTCCTTCATTAAAGATGAAATATGTTCCAGGCAGAGTCTCAGGTAGATGTATCTTGATACCATTGGTGCACATCTGTATTTGTAACATAAAGGCTGAATAAATGGATGAGTGGGAACACTGAACTGGAGCGAGAGGAGTGACAAGTGCTGAGACACCCCTCACAAGACTCTTGGGTCCAGCTGGACTCAGCAAAGCCAATCCTGACTTTTTGGCTTCTGTTTGAAAGAGAGAGATGATCCAGTTGAAGGCTGTTTGAGACTTCAGTCCTTTATTTTATCTGTCTTTGAAGTATCTAGTGACCTACCGTGTCATTGTAAGAAGAAGGGTCAAGTGGGACCAGGGTTGTAGGTTGATCATCATCCAAGAACAACAGGAGGTTGTCATGGATATTCGTTAATGTGGGCCCTACCTCGTCTCACTCTGAAGCCTGATTGCCAGTCGTTAAAGACGCTGTTGTTTGCCCTATATCATCGAGTTACTAACTATCCTTTCTGGGATTTTGCTTAGGAATGGATGATTCAAGATAATCCTGTAGTTGGCAAGGTCTACAGTATGGGTACTCGCAAAGATTTTCCCGGGGGCAAACATTTTGGTCTGCAATGTGACCGAGGGCCACATTGAAGCGAGAAGTGCAACAGTGGTGGTTAGGGGTTTGTTGGGGGTGTGTTGGAATTAAGGTGGGTTTATGGGAGTAAAGCATAAACATCTAGTGGCTGAAGTGCACAAAGTGAAACCATAAAACTGGTCATTAATCTTGGCTTTCCCACTTTACCAAACTGTGGCCCTCATTCTGACCTTGGCGGGCGGCGGAGGCCGCCCGCCAAAGTCCCGCCGTCAGGTTACCGTTCCGCGGTCGAAAGACCGCGGCGGTAATTCTGACTTTCCCGCTGGGCTGGCGGGCGGTCTCGTTCAGACCGCCAGCCAGCCCAGCGGGAAAGAGGCTTCCACGATGAAGCCGGCTCGGAATCGAGCCGGCGGAGTGGAAGCTGTGCGACGGGTGCAGTTGCACCCGTCGCGTATTTCACTGTCTGCGCAGCAGACAGTGAAATACATGTAGGGGCCCTCTTACGGGGGCCCCTGCAATGCCCATGCCAGTGGCATGGGCACTGCAGGGGCCCCCAGGGGCCCCGCGACCCCCCCTACCGCCATCCGGATCTCGGCGGTCCGACCGCCGGGATCTGGATGGCGGTAGGGGGGGTCAGAATCCCCGCGGCGGTGCAGCAAGCTGCGCCGCCGCGGAGGATTCAATGGGGCCGCGGTACACTGGCGGGACCCCGCCAGTGGTGCCGGTCCGACCGCGGCTTTACCGCCGCGGTCGGAATCCCCATTGAAGCACCGCCGGCTTGTCGGCGGTGCTCCCGCGGTCCTCCGCCCTGGCGGTCAAAGACCGCCAGGGTCAGAATGAGGGCCTGTGTGTCCAAATAGGCATTGACAAGCAATTTTTCATTCCACTTTCCCTCCATCCTCAGATCTAAAAGGACTAGAAATACAGGACTTCAGGATGAGTGTTGCATGAAACGTTCTCCTGTGTCTGATTAAATAAATATTGTCGTTCATTTATTACACAAAACCAGGCCACTTAAAGGGCCACATAACCACTGACTTGCCTCTTAGTTCAGTATTGGTATTGTTTCCAGGGTGGGGGAAGAATTCATATTTCTAGATTAATGTTTAAAACAATCACTTAAAAAAAAACTTCTCAATTTTCCATGTACTGATATAATCTGATTTACTAAGGTGAAACTGTTCTGCAAGTTAATAAAATATACTTTTTTCAATTCTGAAGAGACTTATCATATTTTCACCCTTCTGCTGCAAGACGTCTTAAACAAATTAAAGTGTTCCTAAAGTTAAGGGGTGCAGAACACCCTAGTTATGTTATTTTTTAACTGCAATTAACCTGTAAATAAACGGCTGTTTAGTTAAAAAAAAAATAAGTTAGTGCTCAGTCTGATAAAAAGCAGCTCAGAGCTGCTATTCACTAGGGGCCGTACTTTGAGTATCATGGGTCTACAGGGTTTTCTGAAAGCTTCTACAGAAGGGGTTTATTATAGCCTTCTTCAGTAGATCTGATGCCAAACTTTAAGCTACTGAGGCTTTTATCAAGCATGTGATTCTAGCGTCCCTGTGATGAAGAATTCTTTGACCCAGTGCACGGAACACTGGTTGTTGGAGATTCTTATGCAAAATCATTGGTTCAAAGATGCTGAAATTGGTTGTTAAAATGACTGGGATCAAGGGTTTGGGATGATGATAGAGGATCCTTAGTGATGGCCTTATGGATCTCGGAACTTTTTGATTTGAAGAAATATAATAAGTTGTTGCAATAGTCTTGGAAGGAAATATGTGCATTTCTCAGACTTACCAGGTTAGAAATTTTCCTGAAGACTTTTAAAAACTTGGATGTCGGATTTAGGGCTGTAGATGTGCTGCAGCTGGAGATGATTTCTTTGCATGCTACACAACTTTGTGGTAACCTTTTGTAGGCTCTACTATTAGCCCTGTCGGATTCAGAGTTGATTGTCCTCCATTTGCGTTCTCAATTGCATCCTTCCCTTTTCAATTTTTCCAAATTGTTGTTGAAGCATTTGTTGACTGTCTTTGTTACTGATTTGTGATTTCTCACCTGAGAGGAACAATCTTATAGAGTGTCTTTGAGATGTTGGTGTACAGCGTATACCACAATTGATCAAGTAAGGACCGAGTGTTAGTGGTAGACAATACTGACTTGAATGACTTGTTAAAATCTGTTACGTTTACTTTTTTTGAGACATCTCTTTTGGTTGTTGGTTTCGCTATCTCTGAATCGCAGCGTATGTAAGCACAACCAGCTGATCCATAATATGTGTCAGGTCAGACCATGATAGAGTCATGACCTCTAGATTAGTAAGAGACAGATTTCATAAGAAAGTATTGTCCACTGTAGGTTCGGCCTTGTGTGTCAGAGTGTTTGCAGTTGGGTGATGACAGAGCTCAATATGCTCCACAAACTTAAAGACTTGTTGATTCGTTTCTATGTCAATGCACTGACAGAAGGACATCCAGGATGACCTTGTTGGAGGGGGATTGTAGGTGTTGATGGCATCTTTCAAAAATGTGGCATTGAGGCCTGAGCTGTGTAAGTCACTGCCAAAATGAAAGACGAGTGTGCAAAGGCTGAGCAGCCGACCGTTAGGGGTGTGGAATAATCATTTGTTGTAATAGGATTTCACGCAAATTATGGAAATTTGAAATAGGCAAACTTGAAGCTGCCAAACTTCCTTGTTTCTCTGTTCTTGCAGATGGATGAGTTATAAATTAGTAACCTAAACAAAACGTAAAACTTCACCTCTGTAGAGCTGAGAAGATTGAAGTTGTTGTCTTCAAGGTGGTCATGGTGAATGTTTTTCCAACAAAACATTGATCTTGCTGATTTTGAGGTAAGATTGAGGAGGATCTCACATTTTTTCATATTAGTCGCATCAGATTATGTCTATAAGCATCTCCCATGTAGGTTTAGACCTGATTATCAGTGATTCTGGGTGGAATTCAAAATGGAGGTTGTTTAGGTGGACTCCTGGCAGGTGGCATCCCCTGGACTGAGATAAGATGGGGGCAATGAATTGTTCACATTTTAATCTAGTCTTCAATGAGAATCCAACTGTGTTATCTCTGATTAGCATGGTCTGGGTGCAACTGACTGGGTCAAAACAACTTTGCTTGATTTTGGCGACCTGGCCTATGGGCTTCTGTTGTGTATGAGCAGCTAGCTTTGTTTTATAGTTCTGGATTTTGAGGAAACCTTGATAAAACTGGGCTACAGATTTGAAGTTGGCTTTGACTCTGACTTTGTCCTATGCAAAGTTCTTACAAAAAGACAAGTGCTAAAAAATGGCTGGGGTCTATTTTACACCTAGTAGCGTGTTTATAGTAAGACAGGCGTCACAGAAATCGTTCCACCACGCAGTGCACTTACATTATTACAAAAGGACAGAAATGTATGTGTGCAGTGATACACGGGAGTGTTTCTTAACTGTGTGCAGTGATACAGGGAACAGAGACCGGCAGTAAGGTCTGAAGATGTTCTTTACTGCTAGCAGTGATACAGTCGAACAAGCCCCGGATGTGTTTCCTAGGTGCAGGGTGATGCAGAGATGAAGGGGGCGGAAGAGCGGATTCTAAAAGTGGGATGACTGGCGCAAGAGACTTCTTAAAGACCAAAGTTGTATTCTTTCATCTCCAGCCGTAAAGGATAGTAAACTATCTTCCGTGCTTAATTAGCTCTCCGAGTCCTCTTATTTTCCTGCTGCCCCCTCTCATCAGAGTTTCTGCTGTGACACTTTCCAGACCTTTGTCTTGGACGTATCACCCCAGGCCCTGCAGGACGCCCCAGGAGGCAGACCAGCTGGCAATCATTCCCACTGCTCCTGGGCGCAAGGCTTCTGGAAAAAGTTACCATTTGTTTATTTGTTTATCTTCATCTGAACGCCCAATCCCCGCCCCACTCCCAAAATGAACCATCTGTTGGTCCTGACTCCAGTCCTGCTAATGGATGCATTCTCTCCTCATTAGCCTTCCCTGGTGCTCCGGACCCTCTCACCTCTCAGTAAACCCTGACAAGTCCGTCCCAGCCCCCAAACTCAAAATAAGGCCGCCCTCATCCCCCTCCTCGCCAACCACTTCAAGCAATTGCAGAGGGCTCTGCCATGAATGGACGTGTTTGCATCACTTCAGCTCCTCGCGTGCGCGAGCGCACACTTACACTATACACCATATCTACCTCAGAGCCTAACAAAAACTTTGGGGCACATTTACGAGTCACTCCTTGAAATCATATCTATGAGGGTACAAGAAGCCACTTCGCGTGGCTTTGAATGGACTCACAGATAACGAACAAGGCAAGGCAGTGCAAATCGCTGAGTTGTCTTACTCTTCGCAAGGGAGGCGTTCCATGGGCGTTGCGATGGGTGTTCCCAAGCAACACCCATGAATTTTGATGCATCCGCACATTTACAAGACCTTGTAAACCTTGGGATGAGTCAAAACCTTACGCTAGGGAAGGTGCAACAAGGAGAAATATCTTTATTTTTCCTCATTTTGTTCCTCTTTCTATGTGTGCTGTATTCTGCAGCACACATAAAAAGAGAAAAAAACATCCCAGGGTTGTTTTTGAGCAAGAAGGTGCCCCTTCCTGCGCAAAAACAATCCAATCTACAACATAGACACCCTTGCACATGGTGCAAGTATGCCTGCGTCGGGGCTGGGCTGCCAAAATGGCGCCATAGCATAGGGAAAGGACAGGAATGTGCTGTATGCCATAGATACGGGGCATTCCTATGCTTTGCCTTTGACGAAGGGCAGCACAGCAAGGTGACTTGCTGCACATTCCTGCGCCAAGAGCCCATAAATATGGGCCTCGGTCTCCCGCACAAGGAAGCACACCCATGAACTTAGACATAGCTATGAAACCCAGGACGACCCATATGCACCTCAGCACCCAAAACTATTGTGCACCCTAACAGCGCAATGATACACACACACACGTGCACGTCCAAGCACGTAGACATAACTACGCAACCCATGTTTACCTCAAAGGCCAACATTATCATTGCTGTAAGCCATAGCAACACGTGTGAAACAAGAGACAAACACACACAATCTATGAAACTTGTATCCACCTCATCACCCAACGGTCGCCAGCCACAACAAAACACAGTCTCACACATACACAAGCACAAACACACATACATACACACATGTACATGTCCCATGTGTTCCCCTATGTCCAGCAATAGCACGGCAGCCACCAGTAACAAAGGAAACACACATGAGCACACTTCCCATGCACTAGGACTTAGCTATGCAACTGAGGTTTACCTTAAAGCCCAACACTAGCATCGCTCTGAAACCACTCACAACTTTACAGCTGCACAAACCCTGTCATCTCCCTGCTCTATACTTACCCTACCATTAGTTCAACCACACGTAGGAACAGACACACATAATCTGTACAACTCATGTCCATTTCAACGGCCAACAATAGCACTGTAGCCAGATTAAACTAAACATGCATATACACACACAGCACTGCAACCCATGTTTACCTCAAAGTCATACATTAGCATTACCATTAGTCATAACAACACGTATGTACCCATACAACTACACAGACCTTGACTTGAGCAGCTCCATGTCCAACACTGACAATGCCATCAGTCGCAACAACACATACATACACACTTTGCAAACTTATACACACAGGCAGAGAGATGTTTACAACCCATGTCATCCTTATATACATATACAGATAAACAAAAACACACATCCACAGACCTACACAATCCCTGACTAGTTTATACTAAATCCTGACACGACCACCAGTCATAACAACAAAAATAGATAGCACACACAAAGTACTCAGGCACATGCAGCGAAACGCACACACACAAAGCTACACAACCACTGTCTCTCTGAATCCTCAATCATGACCCTGCCATCAGCCATAACAACACACAAGTACTGTATTGTATTGTGTTGTAGTTGCATTTATATCACTCTTCATAACCATAGTGAAGCACTGAAGCACATTTGTGGTTGGATAGCACACTTCTGTGTCTAGGTATGTGTATGTGGGATTTCTGTTGGGCAAACCTAGCTTAATGGTAGTGGAACGCTGCATGCTTCTTCATGGGAGTGCGTTGATAAAGCGTGTATGAGGGCCCTATGACTTATGTAGGTAATGTTTCAATGTTGTTCATAAGGAGCGCTGTTGAGCTGTTCTCTTGTTTTGCCACTGTGCTTTAGTGGATTGAAGTAAAATGAAGTGAGAGAGAGCATGCTTAAGTATTATGTGTTAGTGTATGGACAGACAGAAAGTGTGTGTGTAGTGTGGGTTATGTGGGAAGCATTTTGTTGTTGTGTGTGTATGCTAGCAACTACTCCAACTGCATCCCAGTAAGCTTGAGCTATAAATGTACATGGGTGTAGCAGAAAAGTGTTAGAAGCAGTAGCTCGGGCACATTGCTACCATCTTTGGACTGGTATGTACCAAATGGTTTAACCTGATTAGGAAGGTGCTAAGAGGCTACAAGCTTCTGAGATGCACATACATGTGAACACACAGATACACACATACATAATCACTCTCTCAGACTCATAATCAGAGCTTCCCAGTCCCTGCCAAGCTCTATGCTCAACCCTAACATTGCTATCGGACTTGACAACACATGCAGTGTGCACATACATACGTACACACAAACAGACATGCAGACAAATACATACACAGAACCACCAAAACCCAGTCTCCTTGGTCAGTCCTGATACTGCCATCATATATAACACCACCCATACTCACAAATATAAATAGAGTACACACACAGACACACAAACAGAGATAAAAGCCCTTGCATTGCTCTGCACTCAACCTTAACACTGTCTTTAGGCACAACAATAAACTCGGATGCACATAGTGTACATATATATCCATGTATACATGCATACAAACTATCCTCTCAAACCCAGCCTAATTATATGCTTAGTTCAAACATGCTGACATAGATAACAACACTTATAGATGGATATAGTGTGAACACACACATGTAAACCTAAGCATACACAGTTATAGACAGCTAGACAGAAGCACTGACAAAGCTACCAAGTCATAGACCAACTCTACACCCAATCTTAACACTCACAGCAGACATAATGACAGACGTGGCTACTGTAGTGTTTACACAGATAGACTCACCGCCACACATATGCACAGACATAGACGCAGACACATACTCAGAGCTGTAAAATACCAATCTAACTCTAGCCTAATCACTAACACTATGATCATAAGTAACTTCACACACACAAATGCATATATACACAATATCCTTCACTTTTAAACCTGAGAATCTATCATAGCACACATACCTAAACAAAGCTCACAAACTTACAAATACAAGCAAAAGTGCACATGCAGAAATAGCCCCTAATAGAAATGGGGTCTCTAGTTGGCAGTTATTTGCACCCAGCCCAAGTAGGGACTCTCACTCTAGTCAGGGTAAGGGAGCCACACAGCTAACATAATCCCTGCTCACCCCCTTGGTAGGTTGGTAGAGCAGTCAGGCTTATCTCAGGGCCACATGTAAAGTATTTGTACACGCTCACAGTAACACAGTGAAAACACCACAAAAGTACTCCACACCAGTTTAGAAAAAAAGCAATATTGATTTGAATAAAACAAGACCAAAACAACAAAAATCCAAAATACACAAGCAAAGATGCCAATGTTTAAGGATTAAATCTCAGTAAAGCACTTAGAAAGACAATAGCTTCAACCGGGGCAACCACAATGTCGCTGGTAGAGCCGTTCCCAACAGTCTGACGCCACTCGCAAGAGAGTGCGGGCCAGTGACTGAGTCGCATGGACCCCCAGGCACAGTACCTTTGGTAAACAATGAAACAAAGACGTTGCACGGAGTCAGGGAGGTAAGGCACCAATGGAGCTGGTGCAGCATGAGGTCCTTACTGCTGCCGGGGAGGTGAGGCGTTGGTTCCTTACTGCGGGGCAGGGGAGGTGAGAAGTTGGTTCATTGTGGTTTCAGGGGAAGTCATGCAGCGTCGGTGGCAAGGCATCAGTGCCTTACGATCCAGAGGAGTAGATGAATCCAGCAGGTCAAGACGTGCAGCGTCGACTTTGCGTTGTAGTGATCACACTACTGGGCCACAGGTGCTGCAGCGGAGTCGGGTGTCCTAGACGTAGGGGACACAGCACTCAGGACTCAGGCTGTGGTGGGACTTTGGAGGTGCTGCTGCGCCAGGCGTTGCACTCGGCAGGGACCACTGTTCCTGGTGCAGGCAGGCATGATGTAAGACAGAAGTGTTGGTTCAGAGGTTGCTCTGGAATCAAGGCACTTGGTTTCTTCTTGGTTTCACCAGAACTCACTTCCAAGGGCCCAGGAACTGGATTTGGCACCACTTGGCAACTCGGGACTCACAGCAAGGAAGCCCAGGTGCTGGCAAATGAAGTCTTTGATTTCCCTGAGACTTCTAACAGGAGGAAAGCTCTATTCAAGCCCTTGGAGGACCTTGGAAAGTAGGATGTAGAAAGCATAGTCCAGTCCTTTCATTCCCAGGAAAGAAGAAGCAAGCAGCAGGCCAGCACAGCAAAGCAATAGGCGGAGTGGAAGTCCCCCCTATGGAATCTAGCTCTTCTTCCTGGCAGAATGGTGAAAGTCCAGAAGTGTTCTGAAGTTGTGGTCTTAAAGGCCCATTACTTACACTCATGTCTGCCTTTGAAGTAGGCAAACTTCAAAGGAAAGTCTTTGTAGTGCACAAGACCCTGCCTTTCCTTCCCTGGCACCATACATATTCCAGGGGTTGGAGATTGCGTTGTGTAAGGTCAGGCCCAGCCCCATTCAGGTGCAAGTGTCAGCTCCTCCCACCACTCTAGCCCAGGAAGACCAATCAGGATATGCAGGACACACCTCAGCTCCCTTTGTGTCTATCTAGAGTGAAATCACAACCAGCCCAACTGTTATCCTGACCCAGATGTGTATTCCACAACCAGGCAGAGGCACAGAATGGTTAAGCAAGAAAATGTGCACTTTCTAAAAGAGGCATTTTCAGACTTACAGTTTAAAAAAACTTCATCAAAAGATGTATTTTTAAATTGTGAATTCAAAGACCCCAAACTCCGCATATCTATCTGCTCCCAGTGGGAAATTCCAATTAGAAGATATTTGAAGGCAATCCCCACGTTAACGTACAGGAGAGATAGGCCTTGCAATAGTGAAATACAAATTTAGCAGTATTTCACTTTCAGGACATGTAAAACAGATGAGTACATGTCCTACCTTTTAAATACGCGGCACCCTGCCCATGGGACTGCCTTGGGCCTACCTTAGGGGTGACTTACAGGCAGGAAAGGGAAGGTTTGGGACTGTCAAGTGGGTACAATGGCCAGGTTGAACTGGCAGTTCCAAACTGCCCACAGAGACACTGCAGACATGTTTACAGGGCTACCCATCTGGGTGGCACAATCAGTGCTGCAGACCCACTAGTAGCAATTGATTTACAGTCCCTGTGCACCTCTGGTGCACTTTACTAGGGACTCGCAAGCAAACTAAATATGCCAATAATGGATACGCCAATCACAAATACAATTTAGACAGAGAGCACTTGCACGTTAGCACTGGTCAGCAGTGGTACAGTGCCCAGAGTCCCAAGAGCCAGCAAAACCGAAACTCGGCACAGAATCAAACCCAGAGGTCAGAAGCCAAAAAGACAAGGAACACAACGCCAAGAGCTGACAGGTCTAACAGACCCCATCTGTCGCTTCCAAAACCTCCCTCCCTCTTTGCCCAACTTTGACATATCCATTACACCTAACAACATAGAAAAACACAGAAAGATCAAGTAGCAGTTCATTACAATCAGTCCTGATATTTATATCTTTATACTCCCACATAGCTTCATATGCACTGATAGCTCTGACATTTTTACACTATCACCTAGCCACAGACACATGCACAGAGATATAAATAAAGCTCAACAAACACTACGTACCTCTACAAGCAGCTTGGACTCATCAATCTTGACACATCAAAGGCACAACATAAACACAAACCCTAATTTTGCTTAGCCTTAATGATTCAATCAGTCACTATGGCACACACAGATCACTTGAAAACATGATCAGTTCTAGAACCAACAGTAACACTTCTACTAATATCACCCAATCACATATGAACATTAAAAAATGTGCCTGCACTCTCTAGCAAAGACCACTCCATACCCCACTCACACCACTCCAATCCCCACCCACAAACCCTGATAATCTCAAATAACACCCAGAGATACACAAAGGAACACAATTTTTGAAGAATAGGTCTGAGCCATCCTACCTGTTGTTTGCCTACTCATGAAAATAACTCAGAATGCACAGTCCACAGTAGTAACTAGCTAAAGGGGCTATGATCATAAATAATAACATAAAGGGACCTGTAGAACTGCTGAAAGCTGCCAGCTTCCTGAAAGCCATAAACCGCACCTACCACACAGACTTCTTCAACCATCACTCTGCGAAGGGCTGCGCCCCATATCAAAATAACCACACCTCTGTTGTCCACATGCACACCCAGGAATCACTTTCTGAATAGGATCAAAACAAAGTCAACACCCTTCTAAGTGCACACCCTACAGTGTATCATACTGCACATGTAAGCAAGTGCTTCCGCACCCCACATCGGGGTAGTAAGTGCAATACAAATGTTACAGTACAATAACCAAAACCTATGTACTCTGACCCCTCAACACTACATTGTCAAGCAAGTGAAGCAATGCTTCAACACCTGACCAATTTAGGCCACTGGATAGTTATCCCACTCCTGCAGCCTGATACATTTTCTTAAACCACAACTACCTGGCTCTTCTAGACAAAACAGGCATGATCTTCCACTCCCACCTCTGGCCTGTCCCACTGTGTGCCTGGATACCCTCACAAGTGATTACCTGTGCTCTACAAATCCACAAAACATAGCTATTCACTAACAAATCACCCTACCGCAAAAGCATGAACACATATCTGCCTTCATAGTCTAGCTCCCACAAATTTCACTACCTTCATCAGAACTTCAGCATAAACAGTTCCACTAGTGTCATCCACACACAAACACAAACACTCTACCCCAACTTGCTCTGCAGACTTGCAAAACGTCAACTTCTCCCCAACACTTACCATAAAATCTATCTTCTTTGCCCTGCCCTAGTGACACTGTCAAAACTGGTTTCTACAGGATAAACAGGTGTCATGCGGGTTTTTAGGTCTTGCTTACAGACAGCTTTGTCTTGTCTGTCTCATGTTTTCCAAAAGCTTGCTAATAAAAAATCATACTTGTAAATAGGCATAGAGGGGCCTTCACTCAGCCCTCTATATCCAGTAGCCCAGTGGTTCCCAACCTTTAGACTTCTGTGGACTGCCACTTTATCAGTACTGGAACCCAGGGACCCCCGGTGAATCATTATTGGAATACAGTACACCCCCCCCCCCCTACTGAGTTATTACTGAAAGCTGGGGACCTAATCTGTTAAAATTGTTGGTTTGCCAACAGAAAGCCATATACGCCAGAAAGCAGTGGATAGCTTAGGGTGACCAGATTTTGACAAGAAAAAACATGGCCAGGTCAGACATAAAAGTAGGACTACAAAAGCCCTTAGTCTCACTTTTGTATCTGACCTGTCCTGTAAATGTGTGTGTGTATATGTATACACACACACAGAAGAGCAAGCAGCAACAGACAGGCAGAAACCAATAAATTACTTTGTCAATTATTCAAGACTCTAGAGCTACATGTGCAAGGAGGGCACACCTCTCACTTCTGCAGCGCAGGTTGACCTGACCTTTGCCCCAGTGCTTAATTTGGAAATAAAAACGAGCTGGTGCGCAAAGCCCTCCTTTTAAACACGCTGCTGCTGCAATGAAATGTGGGAACACGTACTATTGAGGCGGGGTAATCCTGAAGCCATCTCGGGCCTTTTCAATCTATATAAAGCCACTCCCTGCCCCTTCAGCTCACTCTTGCAGCTTTCTATTTTCTCCCTTTCTGACGCTTTTTCGTTTTCCTCTTCCTCCGTCTTTCCTATATATGGCTTTTGCTCGCAGCAAATGCTTGAGGCAGAAGAATAAGCCCCGGCCCTCAAAAATAAGTGCCGGTGCTCAGCACCGGATACAACAAGCACAAATTAAGCACTGCTTTGCCCCAAAAACCGGGTCATTTATTTAAAATGAAAAAAAGCGGGACAGTCCTCTGAAAACCGGGACTGTCCGGAGAAATCCGGGACGTCTGGTCTCCCTACCATATCTCCAACTGGAATGAACTGCAATTTTCTCCACAACATTTAGGTAGTTGTCCAAACCCCCATGTAAGCAATCGGATGCTGTAGAAACCATTGGTAAATTGAGAACTTGAATATCCACCGGGGTGAATTCCTGCTGCCCGAAACAGATCTTCCCTACCCCCATCCCAGTCGCTGTAAAGTAGATTAAACCTCCATTCCCCCAGAGCGCTGTAGCCTTTTTAAACCAATAATACCACACCGAGGCACAGGCACGGCCAATGGGGATGACGTGGGCTTGACTTCTTGACACAAGCTAACTCGTGTCATCGATTGCCTGTCCACGGCAACACGATCCAGCAAATATTCCTTGTAACTTCTTTTGGAGGGGGTGGGGGGGAGAGAAGGATGAGTTTTACTTAAGCCTGACGATTCCACCTCCACCCCCACCCCCACCACTACCCATTTCTCCCAGGCCCTGGCAAGCGCCACTCCCGACACCTTTCAAAAGGGAAACGAGGGAGCAACTGGCGGCTGTTTAACAAGCTGTTGGGACTTCATTAGCAGAGGGACGTAAAGAGAGCGGCGGGGACTGACAGGGAGCAACTGGGGACGAGAGGGCACGCAGCGTCAGACCCAGGGGGATGAAAGACCGAGCCGAGGCCGACAATGTGGGGTCGGGTCACAAAGGGGAGACGATGGTGGGGGGCACCCTTCAACACAGTCATTATCCTGACTTGTTGCTCCCCTTTGACCCCCCATGCTTCGCCTACTTTCTCTACTGCCCGAAGGGTCACCTTAACCCTCCCAACCAGTTTTCCTCCCTGAGTCTGTTATATGTGTTATGACCTGTAGGGACGCGGTCGCCGAGGCAGGGCTCTGCCGGTGCTACCGCAACCGCTTCTGCCTGCCTTTCCATCTTCCACCCGCGCCCCCTTCCGATTAACCCGGATCACTGCAACCGTAGCTATGGTTACCAGGTGACTTCAACTGAGGGGCACGGACATCACTAGGCCTACGCGTCAGTGCATTTTGGAATTTATAGCTTTGGGGTTGTTCTACGCAATGGACTGTCACCCCTGAAAACGGTTTGGAGCCACGGCTTTTCATTTCTTCACATTTTACCTCCTAGATTAGCTTGGCCTTGTCTTGTATTGGTTGACTGAAAAAAGCTGAATGCAGGCCATCTATGCAAAGGGTGAGGCTTACTGACAGCTGTCCTTAAAAGACGAAAGCATTAAGTACGTCACCTGCACATCCACTCAGAAAAGACTAAGGGTGGACTTAACTAAAACTGCGTCCGAAAGCCTCGAGTCTTTGCCATCTGAAAGGATAGGCGACGTTTAATTTCACCCACCACTAGAGTTGCGTGGCTGAGAATGAGGCTTTTTCTGTTGGTATGTGTGAGGAGTGTGTTTTTTTCTTAAAGAGCACTAGTGTGTTATCTATGTGTCTTTACTGCTTTGGTGTGTGTCTGAGAGTGAAGGAAGGTTCTGCCTAATCCAGTCTGTTGTTTCACAACAGTGGTTGCACAAGGAGTGAGATTTACAGTTGTGGGCCGTCACTTTGGTAACAATATGACTTTGGTGCATGTTTACCAAACACAGACCTGCACCTGTCAAACATATTTAACAATTACAGTCCTCCGTCTCTCAAACAGTTCCAACAATCACAGAGTGCCATCTCTCAATCATGTTTAATAATCACAGAGCAATATTTTTCACAGATGTCCAATGACCTCAGAAATGCTAGCATTTCAAAGGATAGCAGTGCAGTGCGTGGACTTAGGTGACACAATAGTAAAAAGGGAGGGAGCAGAAAAGTAAGTGTGGTAGGAGAGAGCTCTACCAGATAACGATTGAGGATAAAGCCAGGGAGTGACCTAGAGTAAGAAGTTATGTGCCACCATGTCTGGCCACAAAGGAACACCCGGGAGGTAGCAAACTATATCCAGGTCCCCCACCATAGTGTGGTGCAAGCCGCCCTCTACTGCACACCTTTACTTATGGCCCTACAACTGAAAAGGGTGTCAGAGAGGGACAGAGGAGATGCTTATTTATTCTGCGAGAGAGGAGACATCAGGCATAGAGGCAGAACTCCTTCAAGGTGCTGAAAGCATGCCCCCAGCATTCCTCTAACTCAGGGTGGCACGGGCTGCTCCCTCAATGCTCTAGCCCTCACCCTAGGTTGCTTGGCTCCCTGCTGTGATAAAAGGGCAGTGGGTACAAACCACTATCTGATTCTCCTCAGAATGTCAATGTCAACTGCCTATGGCAATTGCACAAGACTGATGTGATGTGCAGGACCTGGGCCTCGTGGCTAGCCACCCACTGGTATATTAGTAGAAGAACCTACTTTTGTGAAGCATCATCCCGTGCCAAATGCTTTATAGGCATGACGTGTCAAACATGCTTTGCATCGAAGACACATGTATCCCCTGATACATAACAATGGCATTCTACTGCTCATCTCGATCTACAGTCCTCGACAAGCTATTCTGCCAGAGGAGTCACCCCTAGTGACATGCAGAAATATGCTCTGCTCTCCTCTTACAACATATGTACATATTTTCCATGGCCCCCATGACAAAGCCCCGCACTATTACCCCACCGAATGCTCCCTCAAGCCCCTGCAGCTCCTGATGCAAGACGAACCCCCACTTCCCACAGAACCAGACTCACCTGGTGCAGGGGCATGTCCATTCCTCTGAGTGCATGTCCGATTGGCCTTGCAGGGATTCTGATCTGTGGGTCACATGAGCCAAAACTTCTTTCTTGTGCATCAAATGATGACCGACAGAGCACACTGCATCCTTTACTACAATTGTCTCCGACCTTTGAAACTCCATTTATGCCTTAATTCAAGCCGTAGCAAGTCGATAGGAGTTTCAGAAACACGCCAGGACATGTCCCCTTTCCTCCCGCCCCCAGAAACCCCCCTGTTTACTAAGCATTTTTGATTTCTAGAAAAAACAGCAGCCTGAGGCCAATTTAGTGGCACGGGCGCTCACTAAAAATCACAAGAACTGATGCTGTATGTATGCGCTTATCTAAAGTAATGAGGAAAAATACATGAAATGTTCAGTTTTAAGGCTTTGCCCATATTTGTTTAAATGTTTGTGAAGGAGACAAGGTTGGGCGTGGATTTTTTGTGCCAGATCGTCGCCGGAAGTAGAAACTGGGAGTCACCCTGCAATGGAACAACGCACGTTTTTGTCAAAATATTGGTTGCAGCAACTGCGAACTGAGGAGGAGGTTTGCCTCTGTAAAATCAATATGTATCGAATTCCATATGGACGAACTGAGTGCAAAGGTCATGCCCTCCTAACGGGAAAACTGTCTATTGTTACCGTCCACCCTGAGAGTGCAGAATATACCATCAGATTATGGCGTACCAGGTGGTCATCTGCTGCCTGGCAAGAGGGGCGGGGGGGGGGGGGGGGTTCGTTGGCAGAAGTGCCACAATATTGTGGGTTCGCAAAAGCCATTTTAGTGCCTAGGTGTATTTATAGGAAATCTTCGTCGACAAATTGTCCATCAATAGGGATAACGGGGCATCCAACTTGGAAGCGCGCTTTCACCCTTGTGTGTCTGGCACCCTGCGGAGAGCTTTAAATGTCAGGTACTGAGTATCCGCACTTCTTTAACTTGAAAGAGAGAGTGCCAGCGCTTCTCATCACGGCTGCAATAGATCTAATGGGAGAGTACCAGAACTTCTTGGTAGGAAACAAGTGCTCTGGGATACTGAGTACCTAAACTTTAATATTATCATTCATCAATCAGCAGTCTGACTGCTGCCAAAGAGTAAAGCTCCAGGACCTGATGGTGTTCAGGCTGATTTATTTGGTTCAGAACATCAGGTCTGGGCGCCATCCTCACGCAAGGTACTTATGTACCAGTAATAGGGGAGTCATCCTTAAACCTGTTCTAAATTAGTTATGCAGACAGTTTTTTTTTAAAGGCAATAAGTCTACTCCTGGTTCCTATAGTCCAATTTCTTGCATTGACTCTGTTGTGAAAGTTACAGGGGGGTCCTCTTGAGTAGGCCTATGACCCGGGCAGATGAAAACCATGTTCTGGCTGATATCCAATATGATTTGAGACCAAGCTAGGGACAGCAGAGCAATGCCTGCATTTTATCTCCTACTGAACATATATGTAGTGTGTAAATCAGGTTCTATCCATATAGCATTCATTGACCTCACCTTAGAATTTTTTATAAACTAGTTTTTATTATTTTTCAATAATAACAAAACAGTTGTAGCTAAAGACATAAATACATTAGGCAACTACATCTTTGCAGTGCTAGATAGATAATTATAATAATTTATAGACCAGTGGATTGCTCACCCATGAGAGCAGTCCAATGGGTGCATACCATCCGCATACGGTTGTGAACCAAGTAAAACAGAATCCATGATGAGAGAAAAGACAGTTAAATGTGCCTGGACCACTGCCTGTCATTGGAAGGGTATCTGGTAGAGAAAAAACAATGGGGGTGCACTGCGTGAGAAGACACAGTAGTGACACTGACCAGAAAGGCAATCTGTTTGGTAATAATTGGGAGAGGTTAATAGACGTGAAGAGACTTCTGTGTGACAGATATATATGCTCTAGCAGGGTATCAGTATTAGGAAAGTTTTGGAAGGAGGGGTCTTTTAAGTTTTAGGACAAAAGTAAAAGGGGGAATTAAAGGGAGAGGAAAGGTACACTAAGTTGATACCTATTCCAGGTGGGTTGGTGTCAACATTGACCTGTTCCTTGAACGCAGACACAACATTGTCCCAGCCAGTGACAATAGGGCATTGGCGCAAGTCCCGGACTCTTCTCTCCACAGAGTGATGGATTCTATTTCAACCCAGTGGATTACCGTGGCACACCAGCAGGATTTCCCAGGTAGTGAGGAGGCCTTCTATTCCCGGACTCTTCTCTCCACAGAGTGATGGGTTCTATTTCAACCCAGTGGATTACCGTGGCACACCAGCAGGATTTCCCAGGTAGTGAGGAGGCCTTCTTATGCATAGCTAGCAGGTGCCACACACAAACAGAAAGGCCAGGGCCAAATATCTAGTGTCAACTTTGCCGGTGTGTGGGTGGGCATAAAGGCCTAGTATGTAACATTCTGGCTTGTATAATCCTGACTACTTATTGCAGCTGAAAGATCTCCTGTAATCTTGTTCCAATACCCAGCAACCATGGGACAATCCCAAAACATATGTTCGATATTGTCACCAGGAGCATGACAACGAGGGCAGTTAGAGCTTGCAGTAGGGTGTTTTCCTGCTTAGAATTGCGGGAGTTAAAAAGGCTTGGTGCTGAATGTTAAATTGGATATATTGGAACGGGTGAGCTAGCAATGCGACCCATTCCTCTTATGTACATGTACGACCCAATTCTAATTCACACTTCTCACGCGGCTCCATCGGGGAGGACTAGTCCAGTCAGGGATAGTCCGGGTAAGCTAGGAGAAAAAATGTCTACCAGCAACCATTGTGTAAAGGGTTTGCATTATAGGGTAGATGTGTAGCTTCTGTTGAGTTGGCTGTGACAGTGTTTTGAAAGCATTGGACACTTTGCAAGGAGAATCTCTGAAGTATAGTGCATAGTAGGCAAGAGAAAGACAGAGCCCTGCAATAGGCATTTTGAGCTATAAAGACCAATTTGTTAAAGATGTGAGGGAGTTTAGTGTGCAGCAGGAAGAGTTCTCGATTGAAATCCATTATGACGCAATGAGAGGTCTGCTTCGTGATGGAATTTCCTGACCAACCAGTAGGAGGGCCATTACAATTGCATAGCTAGATAATAGTGTGCACAATTTGGAGCACCAAGGCCATCACAATCTGTTGGAAGTTTCAACTTGGACAATTCACCTCTCTGCTTGACTTTGTTCCATATCAAATCCCTGATCATGTTATCCAGCATACCAAAGACCCTCCTTGACAAACGGATCGGTAAACTAGCAAAATAAAATAATAACCTCGGCAACATAGGCATTTTAGTGATGGCAACCTGAGTGGAGATTGCATGACGTACGTTTCCCATCAAGCATGCCCCTCTGTATATGTCCCTAATGTAAACCAACACATCATCTGCATAAACCAGTGCTATTTGAATCTTATTAGCATTTGTATGCCCTATTCTCTATCCAGATTGTGCACGCTCATACTAAGGGGCTCCATTGTAAGTGTGAATAAACATGGTGTGGGGGCAACCCTGTCAAGTGCCTACTGTAATAGTACCAAGATCCGTAACGAGTTGGCCAGTTTTTACCCTTGAAGTCAGCTTTGAGTAAAGTGCAATTAATTGTAATGATCTGTTCACAAAGCCTACACGCTGGAACACTGCAAACAGATAATCCCAATCAATCATATCAAATGGTTTCTCTTGGTCCAAAATGAGACATGCAGCATAAGGCCACTCAGGTGGTACAACTTTTCGAGCAACCTGTGTAGTTGGCGTAGACTCATTGATGTGGATCTGCCTGTAACAAAGCCATTTGGTCCAGGTGGACCAGATATGGCATAAGCTAGAGGAATATCATAGCTAAAACAATATTTATTATTTTCTAATTATTGTTTAGGATCGATAAGGGCCTATAGAGCTAATACCCAATGGATCACAGCCTTGTTTGGAATGGAGACTAATAGGGCCTCATCGTAGGAGTTAGGTGTCCCTCCTGAAGGGACTGTAAGAAAGTACCATCTTTCTTGGCATGTTACCCCCATTTTTTCCTGTATGTCAGTATGTTTTTGCCTGTCTCACTGGGATCCTGCTGGTCAGGACCCCAGTGCTCATAGTTTATGGCCTAATGTGTGTGGCGTGTATAGTGTTTGACTGTGTCACTGAGGCTCTGCTAATCAGAACCTCAGTGCTTATGCTCTCTCTTCTTCTAAATTTGTCACTATAGGCTAATGTCTTCATTTACCAATTTCAATTGGCACACTGGAACCCCTTATAAGTCCGTAGTATATGGTACCTAGGTACCCAGGGCATTGGGGTTCCAGGAGATCCTTATGGGCTGCAGCATTTCTTTTGCCACCCAAAAGGAGCTCAGACAAACCCTTCCACAGGCCTGCCATTGCAGCCTGCATGAAATTGTGCACACATTATTTCACAGCCATTTTCACTGCACTTAAGTAACTTATAAGTCACCTATATGTCTAACCTTCACTTGCAGATGGTAAGGTGCAAAGTTACTAAGTGTGAGGACACCCTTTCACTAGCAAAGGTGCCCCCACATAGTTCAGGGCCAATTCCCGAGACTTTGTGAGTGCAGGACGCCATTACACGCGTGCACTACATATAGGTCAATACCTATATGTAGCTTCACAATGGTAACTCCAAATATAGCCATGTAAGGTGTCTAAGATCATTGAATTGTCCCCTCATTCCAAATCTGGTATTGGGGAGCCAATTCCATGCATCCTGGGGGCTCCACTATGGACCCCCAGTACTGCCAAACCAGCTCTCTGTGGCTTGCACTGCAGCTACAGCTGCTGCCACCTCACAGACAGGGTTCTGCCCTCCTGGGGTCTGAGCAGCTCAGTCCCAGGAAGGCAGAACAAAACATTTCCTTTGGGAGCAGGGTGTTACACCCTCTCCCTTTGGAAATAGGTGTTACAGGCTGGGGAGGGGTAGCCTCCTCCAGCCTCTGGAAATGCTTTGAAGGGCACAGATGGTGCCCTCCTTGCATAAGCCAGTCTACACCAGTTCAGGGAACCCTTGTCCCCTGCTCTGGCGCGAAACTGGACAAAGGAAAAGGGAGTGACCACTCCCCTGTCCATCACCACCCTAGGGGTGGTGCCCAGAGCTCCCCCAGTGTGTCCCAGACTTCAGCCATCTTGCTTTGCAAGATGTGGGGGCACTCTGGAGGGCCCTGAGTGGCCACTGCCAGCAGGTGACGTCAGAGACCCCTCCTGATAGGTCCTCACCTGATAAGGTAGCCAATCCCCCTCCAAGGGCAATTTAGGGTCTCTCCTTTGGGTTCTCTTCAGATTCTACTTGCAAGTTTCCAGCAGGAATCCTCTGCAACTACTACTTCATCTTCTAACTTCGGATCAACCGCAGCCTGCTCCAGGAACCGCTGTAACAGCAACAAAGTATCCAGAAGGGATACTTTTCCTCTGCAACTTCAACTTCAAGTTCAACTTCATGGAACCTATGCAGTTTCCATTGTGTGCACGCTCTGAGGACTCCCTGTCCTCACCCTGCACCAGAAGGACCGAAGAAATCTCCCGTGGGGTTACGGAGTCACTCCCCTACTCACGCAGGCACCTTCTAAGTCGACGACCGGTTCTCTTGGATTCCTCTCCTGGTGACGAGCGTGCTCCTTAGAATACAGAGGGTGGATCCCATTGACACAGACTGTCCTGAGGTCCTGTTGTCACAATTTGGAGGAGGTAAGACCTTGCCTTTTCCCAGAATGACAGTACCCCTGTGCACTGCGTCTTCTTCACCTCCTGAGGCCTCTGTGCACTATTTGCAAGATTCCTTCATGCACAGCCTGGCCCAGGTCCCCAGCGCTCTATCCTGTGACACTAAACTCGCTGAGTTGTTCTCCGGCGGCGTGGGACCTTCCTGTGTAGTGCTGTACCAACCGCATTTTGCACCTCATTTATCCCCATGTCCTGGTACTCCCGTGATTGCTATCTGGTGCTCTAGGGGCTCTCTGAAGTGCTGAGAGGTCCCTCTTCCTCCTCACATAGAGTTGAGGCCCCCAGGTCCCACCTGGGTCAATTTAGCACCTATTTGATGCAAAACGCAACTTTGCCGGAACCAAGGCCTGTTGGAGGAATCCAGTGCCAAAACTCACCTGCATCCAACTTCACGACGTGGGACATCCTTTGCATCATGCAGGAACCCTCTGGCATCTTCCTAGGGTGCATTTCTGCAGTCTTCGTCCAACTGGGGACTCTTCTTTTGTACCCTCTTCTGGGTTGGCAGGGGCTCCTGTCCTTCCTGCAACTTCTTTCGACTTCTGGACTTGGTCTCCTTCCTTTGCAGGTCTTCAGGCCCAGGAATCCATTGTTTGTTGTTTGCAGACT
This sequence comes from Pleurodeles waltl, assembly GCF_031143425.1. Classification (NCBI taxonomy): domain Eukaryota; kingdom Metazoa; phylum Chordata; class Amphibia; order Caudata; family Salamandridae; genus Pleurodeles; species Pleurodeles waltl. The sequence goes on along the minus strand of NC_090450.1, from coordinate 825,960,075 downwards.
TGGTTGATTCTTGCAATAATTCCAATCACGAGGTGTAGTGTGTCCTAAGGAAATTGGTAGTACTTTACTCCTGCTTTTCTGGGCTCTGGGGTGGGGTAATTTACTTACCTGTGTATTCATACTCTCCCAGTGATTCTGCACACACTACACTTATCTAGAGGGGAATTCGTGATTCGCATCCAACTTTCTTAGTATATGGTTTGTGTTGCCCATAGACCTATTTTCTCCCATTGCATTCGAAAGCATTTCCTACTGTTTGCACTATCCTATGTCTAATTACTTGCCTTATTTTGGTGTCTAGTGTATATATTATGTATAATACTTACCTCCAGAAGGAGTAATTCCTCTAAGATATTTTTGGTACTGTGTCACCCAAATAAACTACCTTTATTTTTGGTAACACTGAGTATTGTCTCTACTTGTGTATAAGTACTGTGTAACATAAGTGATATTGCATGAGCTTTGCATGTCTCCTAGTTCAGCCTAAGCTGCTCTGCTATAGCTACCCCTATCAGCCTAAACTGCTAGAACACTACTATTTTTCAATAATAAGGGATAACAGGACCTGGTATAAGGTGTAATTACCCAAGGTACCGACTACAAACCAGGCCATCCTCCTACAGGGACATGTTACAAACTTCTGCCAGTCGTGCTGATAAGAGGTCTAAATGGATATTATAAAACTCTATTGGAGGGGCCATCCAGTCTTGGAGACTTACATGTGGGAAATTCTTGAATTGCTCTACATATCTCCTACTCTGTTAAATGTTTATTTGGTGAATCTAGGTGTTCAGTCGATAGTGTGGGAAATTTCAAGTCCTCCAAGACGTCAGCCACCTGGATGACTGAGAGTGAAGGTTTGGAGGCATTGTAAAGCGAGTAAGCAACCAAACTTATCCCCTTATCAGGCATGTGTTTTGGCTATTTGTTTTGAAATCTATGTACCTACGTATATTGATTAATTTTGCATGACACCTCACCATTTGATCAGGTGAACAGGGTCAAACTGTGGTCTATGTTGATGTCCTTGGCAGTTGAGCATGATATATTTTTTTGTTGCATGCAAATCTTCCGGTTGAGGTGAGGTATAATAATGATGGCTCTCAAACTGAATGTTTATCGTCTAGTAGCAAAGACAGTTTTGGGCGAAAAAAAAACACACATCACCATAGTAGTCAGTGGCACTTAAGGGAACTGCTTTGTCTGTGAAAGTTCTCCTTGTTAAAGGGTAGAATACCGTCACTAACAGTAAAGTTAGTCAATGGCTGACGTGGGCTGGTGCCTTGTCTCATGATATAGTGGGAGGAATAAAATATGAACAACGCAACAACAGGCCAGTGGATGAATAGGTCTGACTGAAAGCTCCTTTAAGTAATTTACTTATATTAACGATTTTAGTAAAATCAATGGGTCTTGGGTAACGCCAGACCTAATAAAAACATCAGGGTGGATCAATACTCTTTTTGAGTGCTGGGCGATTCACAACAAAGCACTTGTCAGAGTTTTCGTTTTAGGTTCAGTGGAATTCGCTCTGCATTCATTTGTCCAGACATCCCCGGATCAGGAAGTTGCACTGTAGCTATTTTGCCAGCAGCCCCGTAAGTCACCTACAAGGAGGTATGTAGGGGAGGGATTTGTGACAGAAGTGCCCTTCAATTGCCTTCACCCTCCTGTAAGCCATGTGGCATGCAGAGGTGTCGTGACCCCCTCCCCTTTGGCAGCTACAGCGGGGCTCTTTATCGGACTCTTCTATCTGCAATTCGACAGAGAAAATCTCATAAAGAACACTATGAAGGAATACTGTATCAATAGAAGAGTAAGCAGGAGTAAGCCGGAGCTTGGGTAAATAGAAAAGAGAAAGAAGGAAGGGTATTGAGTAGAACGAAGGGTGATTGGAAGGATGGAGGGATGAGTTGGTATCAATGAGTAGGTGGATGCATTTTTGGTGAAAGAATGAGGGAATAGATAGGTGGACAGACAGGTGAAAGGAGGGTCCACTAGATGGATAGATGGATTGGTGAATTAATCAATAGTTTGAAGGATGGGAAAGTAAAGGAATGGATGGACAAGTGGGTGAAAGGATGAACAACTGGATGGCAGAGTGGATAAATGTGTGAAAGGATGGGAGGCAGAGTGTGTCGAAGGAAGATAAATGGATGGCATGGTGAATGGATGGATGGATGAATGGAGGAATGAATGGCAGAATGGATGGATCAAGAGATGGCAGAGTGAATGGAAAAAGGTTGAATGATGCATGAAAAAATGAATGTGTGTAAGAATGTAAAGGTAAAATAGTGAATGTCAGTGGGTGGATGGCAGTGAAAGGATGAATGGATAGATGTCTGGATGGAAGAGACGGGGGAGCTCTTCTAGGGAGGGGTCGGCTCACTTGCTTCACTTGCTTTTTGCCATCATAGCTTTTATTTCAATGTGTTGGCGGGGGTACTTTAATTTTCTAGCAACTCCCTTGATGGCAGGTTACTTTGTTACTTTATCTGACCGACTGATGTGAGATGTGCTCTACTGTATCCTTCTACGTTGTTTTACAGTACACTTGTGCAGTTGTGAGCTTGTGTTACTACACACACTGTGTTGCAGTACATGTGCAGTTGTGAGCTTGTTTTACTATACGCTGTGTGTTACAGTAAATGTGTGCAGTTCTGAGCTCGCAATAAGGCCATGTACAAATATATTACAATGCAATATATCTACTTTGCTCTCAGGAAAGAGCTTCCCCCCACCCACAGTGTATCAATACGTCCTGTACTACCGTAAACGGTGACGGACATGGACAGTCTTCTTGCCCAGACATCTGTTTTGTATCTCTGCGAGACACAGGGATAAATGACATTGCTCGCGTTGTTCATGGAAATGTTTTTAACTAGGTAACGGTCTTTCAATTAAATCTGACATTACGCCTCTCAGCTCCCTCTAGTGGGCATTTCGGTGAATGCACAAGCAGACAAGAAGTTTGTGTTAAAAATAGTTTAGCAACCAATGCAGCCGAAATACGACTACTGACCTCCCGAGTGTGAAGCTAGGCTCGTGTGTAAAACGCATCCTCCATCAGCAGTCCAGCAGATAATAATAAATTATGAAATAATGGTTAATGTCCATGGTGGAGTTTTAATACAAAAATTGCATTACATGGTTTCAACGCCAGAGAGCCAAACTGTCTTCACACCTCCACTGATAAATCCCAAATGCCAACCCCAGGGCTCCTCAAACACCCATGGCCGTCCCAAGTTCTTTGCCATGCTTGTGTTTGCTTCACCCCCAATCCCCCCCCAATCAGAATGACTTCGCACCCCACAGGGCCAAAGCGACGAACAGCATCAAAGGGCAATACCCTGGGGAGGCAGGAGCTTCGTTCTCATCTCTAGGTAGGGAGAGAAGGTAGCCCTGGATAAATATTTGTCTCTCCCCCCTGGATGGCAGCTTCTGTTGATTCCAGTTCCTCTCTGGACTTTGAAGGTTCATTATAGCGTTTGAAATGTCACCGAAGCACCCTCCAGCAGTCAAAGAGCCTTTAAAAGCCCATAAGACCACATTAACTAAACAAACTGAGGATATGACTTCAATTTCCAGCGTTGATTCAGCCACTTAATACAGTGTGTGATCTTGTCCAAAACAGTTTATCTCCCAATGCCTCGCTTCTCTTAATTGCAAATGGGAGTTATTTAGTTAGTAGGTTGTCGATAATAAAGCGCCATCCACATTGGAAATGTAATTTCCTGAAGTGCGAAGCAGCGGCAGAACTATTCACACTGTCCAACTCGTAGGGGACAAACTCAATTAGGGTCTCATGGACATCTGCCACACCCATGTGTCTATCCTAGACATCTCGACTCACAAAAGGATCGAGGAGACAAGGTACGCCGAACACTGAATTCATCTACGGAGGCTCAGAAGAGACCCAAGAGTGACCGTCACTAAATGTTGGTAGTAGGTTTTTTAAATTGTAGTCTAGAATGGGACACTTGGTGCATCAGTTACAAAACTCACAAAGTCCTTGGGCAGACTGTGAGAATAATTAACGAGTGTGAGCGCAAAGATAAGACCGGAGACTAGGTGCAGTCTACGTTATTGGATTAGTAAAGAAACCAGGCAGCTTCGAAGGGACCAGTGATCCCTACTTGCTGGTAATATGGGTAATGTGTATGTATGTTGGCAAATCCGAGCACGAGCTCTCGGACAGCCTGACACGCACACGCTCACACAAGCAGGTTCATTTAGAGCGCGCGGAAATGGTGGAAGTTTGCACTGTTTACATTACCGCCTCCAAGTCAGGTCCTAGGAAAATGGTATCTTGAGAGCTGAGTTCCGCTTCCTTTATATATTGATTAGAGCACATAAAGCTCGATTTAGGAAAAAGCGCAATCATTTTTCACTTGATTTTAGCATTATGCATTTGTCATGTAAGAATGAAAGGGGAGGAAAGTCCGCAATCCAAAAAGGTACCTTGTCTCAGCCAAGGAGACTTCGCCCTTTGAAAATAGTGAACTAAGTTAACGAACGTTCTTGATCGCTAAATAAATCCTTTTTCAGAGATTAAAGCCACGTTTCTATTTCGGCCACAAATAGGGATTTTATTGCCATACGTGCAACAGTGGATACTGCAGATGGTCGACTTCTCATTGATAAACAGTTCCTGGGCTTGCAAGGAGACTAATGTATTTGGGACCAAAAATTGTGTTCTACAGTCAGAAAGGGTAATGGACTAAATTACATTCTACAAGCGTTTGTCCATGTGGTACAATGTGTAGTGCATTTGGAGAGACTAGGAGAAATGCCAGGGATCTCACATATAACCCACCTTGACATTGCGCTTGTGTCTTGAATGTCTCTTTGCCGGCAAGCCGTAGTGTAGCGAGAGGCTGTGGACCCCAATGCCAACAAGCATTTGCAATACAACAGGTCTCGCATTTGCATTGGCATTGTAAATTCATAAACGGGTTTTTCTTGCCACATAAATTGGTCAACTCTGCCTCATAATTTATCATTTTCCTGCCATATAATTCCAGTAGGCCAGCATTTAAATAAAGCACTTCCATTTACCTTCTTTCTTTTAAAACATATACAATTTTCATATAAACATGTATCAGAAATAAACTTTTGGCATCAGAGTGCAATGCTTAAAACACCATAACAAAAATATAATTTGGGATGGATTGGAGGGTGAAAGGAAAGAGGGAGTCAGGAGTAAAGGTGGAGAGGGCAAGTGGCGTAGTAACAGTGTCATGGACCTTGGAGTTAGAAAGGAAAATTGTTGACTGTAATTTTGGTAGGAAAATACATCAGTAATTAGAGTTGATTGAGGTCCATAGGTCTCTGGGCCCTGGTGCCACTGCACTTGTTGTTCCATTGATAACTAGGCCTCAGGAGAGAAAGCGGATGGGGCAGAAAAAGAGAAGCAAAAGGAATGCAACAGGTAAAAGGAAGGAAGAAAGAAATAAAAGAAAGAAAGAAGCAAAAGAAAGAACGAGAAAATAAAAACACAACTACTCGAAGAAATACATCAAACATGTGGGACTAAAGGAAAAAGGGATGGAAGCTAGTGAACGAAAGATAAAGAGGAAAACATAATGAAAGAAGTGTGAAAAAAGAGAAAAATGAACAGTAGAGAAAAAAGAGAGATGATGAGAGAAACAAGCAACTTGCATTGCGCCACTCTGTAACTTCTTGCACCACATTATGCCTACAACAGGCATAATGTATACAAGGGGGCGTTCGACGTAAAAATGCGTACTTAAATTTACAACATTTCACGGTGCCATTTTTAGGGTAATATTTAGCGCCTGCTCAGAGCAGGCATTAACTTGATGTGCCGATTACTTTCAATGGGACTCCCTTTACCTTGCAGGATCAGCACCACAATTTATGGTGCTAATCCTGCAAAGTACCACAATAGCATAATAAAATCTAATGCTATTGTCCTAAAGTGTGTCATGGTGTGCCGTATTGTAAATACGGTGCACACATGGTGTCATTAGGGGGGGGCGCGAGAAAAGTGGCGCATCACAGCTGCTTCACTACTTTCTTGTAAATCTGGCCCTATGGGTTTTAGGTGATGAGATGCACACGGGACTACATATGTTGTGGCTGCCATTAGCCCCTAAATCCACTACCAATGTTTTGCGGTCATCTTCTCCAAAGATAGAACTTTTGATACTTGGTTCTGTAAGGAGTGTATCCTGTTCTCTGGGAGGAACACGTGTCCCCTCTGCATGTCTATCTAGGTCCCAATCAATATTTTCTTCTGCTCCGGTACAAGATTGAACTTCTGAAAATTTATGATGATCCCCAGGAATTCCAGGCAGGCACATATTTTCACATCACTGGGCTCCACCTTAAAAAAAAGGTCATAAATGAGGCAGTCATAAAGGTATAGAAATAATTAAATAGACTGTAACTGTAGGGAAGTCACAACTGGAGCCAATACGTTTGTGAATACTCTTAGCAAAGATGCTAGCCTGAAACAGAGTGCTTTGAACTGAAAATGTTGCTTTTGTACTGCAAATCTTAGAAATTGTTGACTGTTCTCAGTTGTTAGTCCATAAAAATATGAGTCCTGTATATCCAGAGAGACAAGAAGAACCCTTTTGACAACATTGGAATTACGATCGGGAGTGTCAGCATTCTGAAGGGTGTTTAACAGAAACATTTGTTAAGCCATTTCAAATTTAGAACTGGCCCTAGGCTTTCCATCTGGTTTTGGCGCTAAAAATATTATTGAGCATACTCCACGCCTCATCTGCAAGTGTGGTACTGAGGCTATGGCCACTTTCTGCAACAGCGTTTCTACTCCTGAAACATCACCTCCGTTTTGGCTGGATCTTGGGGAATTGGTATGGGCCAAAAATGATGGGTCTGAGGTCAAATTGAAAAGTATACAATGCCTATCTCCTATGATGACCAGAACCCATTGGTCTGTTATTATGCCTGCCCATGCTGCATAAGACTTTGATGAACGGCCTCCAACCATTACCCCTGCATAGTCAATATTTATTGGTGTGCTGGACATTAGAACTTGGCCAGATTTAGCAGAAACGTCCAGCCGCCCGATTTAGGATCAGGCCTCAAAATGGATGTTTCTTGTCTTACAGAGTTTGACCAGGTTTCCTCTGAAAAGAAGACTCTGAAGGGATACAAAGTTTTCCTTTCTTCTGCTGACTTTTTACTATCTCTTTGGGTTGAAAATCAAATAGCTTGCCCTCTTTAAGAGAAGATGGTGAAATAAAGTTCTTTGTGATTGCTTCCCCTTCAGATTAAGTCACAACAGCCTCCTTCCAAAAACTGATGCTCTAAATGATGTTGAAGTCACCTATATAGAATCAAACGTGGTGACAGACGGGAATTTGGCTGAAAGATCCTTTTTGCCCACGATTCCATTGGTATATTTCCCTTTATATAAATGGTCGAATAACACCAAAAGTCCTTTAACATTGCCTGGCAAGTATGTCCCACATAGGTGTTGGACCGCAGTGCAAAATGTGACACCTAACATCTCTTCTTGAAGGCACTTTTGAACTTCCTTACACCACATTTGAGAGGAAGGATTTCTTTGACACAAAAGAAAAATGTTAACACCATGCTAGCCAGTATTGTGTTCACCTTAAGGACTTGAGGATAAGCTACTCAAACTGCTCCAACACATATCTTTACATATGAAATTTCACACATGATACATTTTCTAGATCTTTTCACTCCTTGAAGAACAAGGTCCTAATTTAGAACACAGCAGATGGGTTACTGCGTCACAACGGTGATGGATATCCCATCCACCGAAATCGAAATCCCAATATGCTCTATGGGATTTAGATTTCGGCAGACAGATATCTGTCACCGTTTGTAGGAGACTGTCTCTCTATATAGTGTACAAAAGTGATGTGCACTATACAGAGAGTCCAAGCAACACACAGTATCAATAAATGTGGACACACTCAAAAGAATAACTAGAGACCAATTCACAAAAATACTGCAGATTTGTATAAAATATTTAAGTCCAAGATCATCAAAATCGGGTAAGAACTTTTTAAGTTATGATTTTTCAAAGTTTAGAAAATGTAATTTCTGTGCGTAATAACGCATCATAGGAATCAATTGGAGAAAACTTACAAAATGCATATAAAATCAGTCAATGTGTTCACCAATGTCTCCTTTTGTTTTTAGGTCTAGGTCATCGAGATGTCCTGTGGACCAGCCGGAGAAGTGTGGGTGGCTCCCGGTTTAGATGGAAGCAGCTGCTGAAAAGTCCTTGGAGCTGGTGCAGAACCACTACAGTAGCCCACTTGGAAAAGCACTGCACAGGAAGACTTCATGGTGAGCCCAGTGGGTCCCCTTGGAGTGTAGAGTTCGCAAGCAGTGGGGGGGGGGCCTTATAGCACAGCTGGTTCTATGATGCAGGGCCCAGGGAGGTTGGGTGCAGAGCAGATAGGTGAGCCAAGAGCTGTGATCAAAGGTGCCCTTGGAACCAGGAGGCAGGTCACTTTGAGGGTGGACTGCAAATCAGCAGGGCCACTCTGGGGGGTGGTTCTTACTTGTCCTGAAGTCCTTGGGCTGGAGATTGCTTCTGGTCCTTGGAGAGTCTGGAGTGGAATTTTCTTTTGGGTGTCCGATTTTGGGGGTCCAGTACCACTGGCTATTGCACAGTTATGCCACTTGAGGGTGCATTGCTACCAAACCTGGCACAGATTCAGAATTTGACCTCTGAGTCTGTCAGGTGGAATTTGGTCTGGCTGCTATGTCCGATTCCTTGGTCAGCAACTGGTCAGCGAACTGGACTTTGCTGGTCTTTGCTTCTTTGTTGCGGGGAGTGGTGCCTTCACTCTGGAGGGAGATCTTTGGCAGTTTTCAGAATGGTGGAGATCCTCTGGGGTTTTGTAGAGTCCATCCAATGTCCATGCAATCCCTCGGCAGCGATTGTCTAGTCCTGGGTGCAGCAGGCAGGGTTTGGCCACTTTGTCTTTGTCCTGCAAGATTGCAGTTCTAGAGCCCTGGGTTGTCTTTGTTGCTGTCCTTCTTGTGTCCTTGGAATCTGATCTGCAGGTCTAGGGGCATCCACAAAATACTGCATTTAGGAGAGTTCCTGGTAGTGACCAATGGGTCAGCTACCTTAGGGTGGCTACACCCACTATGTGACTACTTCCTGTGGGCAGAGGTCACTTACCTAATCCTGATAGGCTATTTTCCTATCATGCACGATGGAGGAAAATGAAATGGAGGGGTCACCTCACATGCAACACCTCAGGGGTGGTGTAGGCTGGGGGTGGCCACTGCTCCTGTCCTTTGTGCATTTTCCTGCTGTTGCTCCCGCCAAAAGTGGGGGTTTGCAACGGAGGCAGCCATCTGCTGCTAGCAGCAGGGATGGAGGTCAAGTTTAAGGGCTGCAAACCCTTTAAAGCTTGCAGGCAGGGCTGTGCATATTCCTGGGGTAGGAGGTTTAACACCTCTGCACAGGAAGGACTCTGTTGTCTGAACCCAGAGAGCAAAGACTCTCACCTCAGGGTTTGGAAATCTTGTCTGGTGGTGGCAGGCAGGTTGTGACCAGCCAGCAACCATGCCAGAGTTAGTTAGCTTTTGGAGGGGTCACCTCTAAGGTGGCCCCTGGGTACCCTTTGCATTAAATCCAAAACTCGTACCAGTTTGGATATATTGTTCTAAGTTGTTTGATGCCAAACAACCCAGGGTTCAGAGTAGTCATCATGTATCTGTGAAACTCGTACTGACCAGGGTCCAGCACATGCATGTAGAATGGCTGCTCTGTTCACTTACAGTATCCCAGGTCTGGCAAGGAGACAGTAGGAGCATATTGCTCCTGCACCTATACGAACACATGCATTATAGTGCACCCTGCCTCATGGCTGTAAGGCCTGCCAGAGGGGTGGCTTTCCTATATTGCATGCAGTGTGTAATGGACAGGTCACACAGGCTGTGTGCCATGTCCGTTTTGCATTTTAGGATTACACCAGGACACTCAGCCTGCAATGGCAGTGTTGGGTGCACTTGGATACATGGTCCCTGAGGGTGGCACAATCTGTGCTGCTGTCCTCAGGGGCTACCCTTCGTACCCCATGCCCTGGGTACCTAAGTACTATTTACTAGGTACTTATAGTGGCAGTTAAAGGTGTTGCCAATTGTACCAATGCATCACAACCGTTTTGGGAAAGAGATCTGGCCCAGAGAACCTGGTTAGCAGGTGCCCTGGCCACTAACAACTTTGAAACCACATCAAATATCATGCAAAAAGTGGGGGCTAACCATGTCAAAAGAGACACTTTCTCACACCCTTGTGATGTAGTAACCTGTGCACTGAGCTCTAGATCAGGCCCCAAGTCTTTTCACCATGTCATGAAATGGCAACGTATCAGTTTGGTGTGTTGTGTACTGCACCAAAAAACCCACCTTGTCAACCTGGGATTTTTCCTGGAATTTTAGCACATATTTTTCATGCACACTAACCTCCTCTACCTTCCTGTCCTGAAATTTTGAGCCATCATCCAGATTTTCATCTGAATCCATGCATTGCTTTTCAGCAGGTGGCTGCAAGAATGCATTATTCGTTGCCTCTTTAATCAGAGATTTCAGCTCTGATCTAGTTACTGAGATTACCAACCCAGCTCAGGTTCTGTTATGCCAGGGGCCGTGCCCTGTCCACTGGGCCTAAATGGTGGAGGGAGGCCTGGGCAGCGAGGGCGCTGACAGAGAAACCTGTAACTTAGGATGCCTTCTGGTGCGGGGAGTTCCCCTGCGCAGCCCAACTCATTTATTTGTACTTCTGGGGTCACATGACTGTGGCCCAAACCAAAGCGGGCCATGGGCTCTGAGGTGTGTGTTGGAACACCCCTTCACAGCTGGAAACATTACATTCCTCCTTTATTATAAAATGAAAACATTCAAAACGGGCTGGTGTAAATGCTGGTGCGAGGTAAAGTGATAAAATGCAAATATAACTCATAGTTCATTATGATGTCCTCCTATGGAAAAAAGATACAGGTTATGAATAAACACCTGAAACATTACTTTACAGATCATGAAAACAAAAAAACAAAAAGAATACTATCAACTGCACAATATCAGCTTCTCGTCTCTGGATCTTCAATCTGCTCACTCGCCAGTCCATCACATAGTCTTGGAACTGCTGGGAGGGCATTGGGTTTCGTCTGAGATTATATCTCGGGAGACCCCGATCAGGTTGCAGCTGGGCAGTCTGGGACTACCTACGGTGGCCAGGAGGGGTCCGGTTCAGATCTGGATGGTTGTGTAGAGGCCAGCATCTCAGGAGTGCTTGGGGTGAGTGACAGTTCATCTGTGTCTGGGCCATCTTCATGATCAGTGGTATGCTCACTTGATGAGTCAGGCACATTGTCCGGGTTTCCTTTGAACAGCTTGAAATGGGACATATTTCACATCACAGTCTCTTTGCCCATAGCAGCAGATATCATGGTCCAGTTGACTTGGGAGGCTCTCCAGAGTCTTTATTCGAAAGGAACTTGCTCCCCGGGTGTCTGTCCCCCACAGATAGTTTTGATGTTTTCGCTTGCCATGACTGGGTCAACAGACAGTTTTTCCCTTTTTTTGTGAGCTTGGTCACGGGTCGTCAGCACTGGGGCCTTCTCCCAGGTTAGGTGGTGGGGAATGACATCGCCACCCGGTCTCCAAAACATAGAGTGCTTGGCGCTACCCCTGTAGTGGAGTGGGGTGTCAACCTGTGGTCCTTCAAAAAATTTATATGGCACTTTCCACACACTATTTCTCTGCCTGCATTAGTCTGATGGTGTTGGTGATCATCCTCATGAACCGCTTGACCTTGTTGGCTTGAGGCCAGCCCGGGGGTGGAATCCATCCATGTTTGGTTCCTCTGGATTTGAGGTATCTGGCTATGTCCTGGCCATTGAAGGGAGGGCCATTGTCCGTACGTAACTCCTTAATCAAACTGTGGGTCGCCGTGATCTTTTCCAGCTTCGGGATGGTTTCTATGACGAAGATGTTTTTACAATCTCGACCTCTGAATAGTTGAAATAGTCTTCCATCACAATGAGGAGGTGCCTGCCATACGGCAGACTTCCGAAATCCGCACTTGCGTGTAGCCAGGAGGCAGTCGGGAAGGACTCAGTGGTGATGGATAGAGGAGGATTGTTTCCTCTGGTGGCATTACAGAGTTGTTGAACGGTGCTCTCCACTTTTTCATCCAGGCCAGGGAACCATACCTTGTTCCTTAAATGACTGTTCATCTTCACAACACCCTGGTGGGATACGTAGGCCACATCCACCATTCGTTGGGTCAAGCTGGTGGACACTATGAGCCAGGGTCCTCGGAGTAGACACCCATCAGCTGAGACCGAGAGTTCATTCTTCACATGTCGAAGTGACTTGAGGGTGTTCTTTGCTTCAGCGATCTTCTGCAAGAACGTGTCTGTGATGTTCTCCCACTTTCTGGTCTGGACAGCGGTCATCACTTGTTGGAGGCAATCGTCTGCCCTGGCAACCTCGATGATGTCAGTCAATGAGACAGTAAGTGGTAGGGATCTCTCCACCACAACCCGCATGTATTCTTTGATCTCTTCAGCTTCCTATGCTTCTCTAGAGGTAGCCAGCTGTGCCTGCCTTGAAAGATTATCAGCTGGGTTGTGGGTGCAAAGTTGGTATTCGACAGAGAATTGGTATTCTTGAAGTTGGAGTATCCACTTCTCGATCCAGGGTGGAGGCTTGGAGGCCGAGCCTTTATAGAGTGGCAACAGTTGTTTGTGGTCTCTGTTAACAACAAAATTGTGTCTGTACAAATAGATGTGAGAATGTTGGTATCCCCAGTGGATAGTGATCGATTCTTTCTCAATGTGAGAATAACTTTGTCGGTGTCAGGGTGCGGCTGGAATAGGAAATGGGTGCCCATTCTCCACATTGCTGCTTTTGGGATAAAACTGATCCAAGGCTGGTAGGGCTGGCATCGATGGACAGCTCAGTATATTTGCTGGAATCGAAATATGCAAGCGTGGTGTCGGCAGACAAGGCTTGCTTAGTGTCTTGGAATTACTTTTCTTGCTCGGGATCCCACTGACAGGGGTGCAACACATTAGTGAGTTCCCACAGTGGGCCAGTGAGTTGGGTCAGGTTCTGTATGAAATGGCTACAGTACGTGACGATCCCCAGGAAACTCCTCACTCCGGTGACATTGAAGGGGGTGGGTGCCTTCTGGATGTTGCTAACTTTGTCAGGTTCGGGGTGATCCCTCTGGCAGAGAAGCAGTAACCAGAAAGCAGATCTCCTCCTTCGAGAACTTGCACTTTTCTTTGTGCAGCGTGAGGCAGTAGCTTCCCAGTAGGTGGAACACGGCCCATAGTTGTTGGAGGTGTTCTTCCACCATAGGGGCATGGGCCATGATTTCATAGCTGATGTTCTGGGTGCCAGGGAGCCCCACCACCACCCCTTGGATGATGCCCTGGAATACCTCTGCAGCGCTGGAGATGCTGAAATTCAGTAGCTTGATCATGGCAGTCCCAGATACGTGCGTGACTCAGGTGCAAGAAGGATTTGGTGGTACCCTGAATGAAGGTCCATTTTCGAGAACCACCAGGAGCCTGTGAGTTCTCTCACTATGTCGTCGACTGTGGGTGTCAGGTGACGCTCCCGTTTGATGGCGGTATTTGGAACCCTCATATTGACACATATATGCTCCTCACCTAGCTATCTGGGCTTGCGTGTGACGATGATGGGCGGTGGGCCTTTACAGTCTTTCAATGATGTTGGCCTTCTCCAACTTCATCAGCTCAGCCTCTACTTTGAGTCTGAGATGAAATTCTAAGCAGCGATGTCTCAGGGCAACCAACTGTGCTGACTGGTCGATGTGGAGATGAACCATCTGGGTTTTTCACACATCCAATGCCGTGGAAGAGCTTGTTTGCACTTCGCAAGTAGGGAACCCAGGGCACTGACATGGACTCCAAAAGCGAACTGGACCAGTTGTAGCTGTTTGGCTATGTGGCAGCTGAGTAGCATGTCTGCTCCTCCTTTGGTGACATCTCCAGATTTTCACCTTTGTTTTTGTGGCTTGATCTTGGGGCCTGATTGTAGTGGTGAAAACTCCCCCCAGCTGGAGGTACATGGTGGTGCCATAAGCGTACACTATGGTGGTGGTAGGGTGCAGGGCTGGGGGTGACTTCATGACTTGATGTATATTTAGAGGTACAATATTGATCAATGCTCCTGTATCGATGAGTGCTACTATTGGTTGTCCTTCAACCAAGACTGGGCTCTGCGGAGACAACCAGGATCTGTCTCTACCACATGGATGAAGGATGACGGGGATGGTTCCCTCTGACTCATCTTTATCCATGTCATCAGATTCGGTCTCCACCTGGTTGGCAGTCTTCCTCTTTGGCCTTTTTTGTTGAGGGTGTCGATCTGCAGACTTTCATTTAATGATTAATTTTTCCACAGGCCGAACATTTCCACCCCTTCGCTGGGCAATCTCCTTCATTTGAGGTCGGGCTGCCACACCACCTTCATGGCCGGTTGCTTGCGGTGTCTTTGGTTGCTCCAGCTTCTTTTGAGGCTAGGCGATGGCACCTACTTGGTTGATGAGCTCAGATTTGATAGCCCGTTGGAGTGTGGCTTCCATGTGGGCCGCCGGCGACTTAGACAACCCTTTCGACCGGCCCAGCTTCCCACACTTTTTTGTACAGTTTGCGCACAGCAGTGAATCCTAGGTGCAGAAGCATTGGCCGTCTTCTGTCCTCCATTATTTCGACCTCTGCAAAGTATGTCTCTAGGCGGACCACCCACATGGCCTATTTTGTAGCTTGGGATGACGGTGCACCAGCTATGATGAAAGGCTCAATGGTGTGCACTGACGTCATGAACATGGATGTCTGAGGGTCATAGGGCTACTGGGGTTGCTGCTGTTATCTGAGGCTGGGCTGTCCAAAAGTGGGGGTGGACTTTCCCTTTTCCTGGTCTGATGTAGGATTGCACTTGCGCTGCTTTCTTTTTCCTTGTCTGCCTTGCATGCTTGATATGGGCTGCCACGTGGTTCCCTGCCCAGTAAGGTAGTGGTGTGTGGCTGGGCCTCTATGTTCAGCCCTGGAGCGGCCCAAAACTTTTACTTGCTTAGTGCTTGCAGGTCATCTATGCTGGAATACAGTGTGGGCGGTGGATCTCACACTGTAAGGCTCTCTGTATGCTCCCTGCATTTACTAGCGTTGATGGGCAGAGCCATGCTGACTAAGCGGTGATGCTGCCGCCCTCTGTTGACCTTTTTTGGTGGTCTGAGCTCTTCTGAGCACCTCGTGGCAGGCAGTGAATTCCGTCTGATGTCACCAGGCCTAAGTGGTGGAGGAATGCCTGTGCAGTGCAGACGCTGACAGAGACACCTGAGACACAATGCTGTCCGATGCAGGGACTGCCTCTGTGCAGCCCCACCCATTTATTTACACTTCTGCAGTCACATGACCACGGGCCAAACCAAAGCAGGCCATGCGTGCAGGGGTGTGTGTTGGAACACCCCTGCACAGCTTGAAACATTACAGGTTCTACCGCTGGTGCAGAAAGTTCTCCATGATTTCTTTCCTGGGAGCTTTACCCCTACTCTCTTTTATTAACATGGAGGAAACTCCTTATTTCCATGGCTGGCAGACTGGCCATTGCTAAGATAGCTGTATTAACCAAATTCCTCTACCTGTTCATTAATCTTCCACTTCTGCTGCCATTGTGCTTTAGACATCATCTCCGTTCTCGTGGTGGTGGTACTGGCGTGGGCTGGTAGGCAACCTAGAATTGCTTGGTACATACAAATGCTTCCATTTGAGCAGGGTGGTTTAGCAGAGTCAGAGACGGACCTTCAATACCTCTGTGCCCAGGCACAACTCACACACTGCTGGCTGTACCCTATCCAGTTTCTTGCATATACAATGCCCGAACATGACCATGCCGCCCCATACCTCCTTCACATGGTACTACACCCGAGACACCCAAGGGCCACACTTGACACTGTGAGATGTACGATTTGAGGGTGGGACAAATTGAGGAAGCGAGCCAAACTAAATGCCTTTTTATGCACCTCCATCGCACTGATCAGTCCCACATTGCCCCTCACACATGATGCTGGCATAGGCAATGAACTGCGCAAGCTGAAACTCATAACCATGGGCGACATTTATTCAGAGGGCTCCTTCATTACACCACATCATGCTCTGCAGGATTCAGCCATTTCCATGGTGGACACATTCACATACTCCAGTTGAGAGCGGCTATCTGTGAGCTGCACAACTCGTTCCCTGTGGTGCCCTTCCCCCCCACTTTCCAGGCCCTTGAAGCCTTCATGGCGAATCCGTCGTCGTGCAGGCTTATTACCAAAATACACACTGATATGCAGGAATTGGCTGCAGTGCATACACCTGGGGCACAACAGGCATGGTCTGCTACTCTTGCCACTCCCATTTCAGATAAGCAGTGGCAGTTTGCTGCTCTCATGCTAAAGCACACTTACCCGATTAACAATTGAGCTTAATCCACTTGAAATACTTGAATATGCTATCCGAAACTCCATAACAACTACACAAAGTAGGCTTTCTGGATGACAGAAGTTGCATTTGATGCTCAGCGCCATGCACCAAGTTTTTGCATTTAGCCTGGGATTGCCCGGAGGTGAGAAGATTCTTGCATACTGTCTTCAACACCATTGACGAGATCACTGATCCACAGCTAGAGCAGACCCCCTGGTTGCAGTGCTGGGCTAGATAAAGGAGATATCCCTGGAATGGCTGAAACTGACCGCACTGTTGCTAAGAGACGAGTGGCGATGCGTTGGGGACGACGTATGTTCTGGAAAAAAACATCTGGCTTAAAGATGCAGCACACTGCCAAGATAAGCTAACTGCTTTTTAGGGTCGAGCCTGCGTTGCATGCGCTCGCGCATGCGTATTGCAGCGAGACGCTTTAGTGTTTAGAAAAGGGCTCGGAGCCCTGTCGACGTCACGTCAGTGTTTTTGATTGGTTCGTGGGCTTGCCTAATAAAATCTGCTTGCTTTCATTAGTCGAAGGCATGCGTACGTCATGCCTTTTCCGGTGGCTAGCCCTCCTCGAGCGCATCGACCAAGTACAGAAAACATGCAAGGCTCGCTGTTTTCTGTCCGGCTCGTGGACTACTTTTTCTCTAATTTACTAGCGCGATTTCGCTTGGCAGAAGTCGAGCGCTTTACATAGTTAATTGGACTTTTTCAGGTTACGTACATAAATGCACTTTTGCCGATAGGTGAAAAGTCGGGCTAGGAGTTTACAACGCTATCAGCTCTAACATGAGCAAACGCGAGACCTGTTGCATTGCAAATGCTTGTTGGAGTTGATGTCGGTGACACTATAGGGCATCTGTCTCCCACTGGAGACCTACCTGTGTGCATGGACTGGGGGGGGGCCGAGATGCTGCTGCATTCGCTGCGCAGGTGACAGAATAACAGAGACTGTATCTAGAGGATGTGTTCTCCTAGTGGCTGCTGCCCGGGCTACTGTATGTTGCGCATTGCCGGGGCACCCCTCATGGCATGTCCAGAGTCACAATTGGAGTATCCAAACCTGATCACTTTGCTGAGTGTCCCTTTTCCCCACCTTTCCCTCCCCCTAACTTTCTGTTATGCATTTCATGTTCTTGTTGGTAGTGAACCTTGACATGATGTAGCAATTGATTGTGTGATGTGGTGTTATGTATGAACCCTGCTGACAATGTGCTCAACATACCCTGTCATACCTGTGTTCCTCCCATTCTTTTATGTATCTGTTTCTGAAATACCAATAATTAAAAAAACGTTTGCCACAATGCAGTATAAGAGGCAGTTGAAGCTGGATCTTGATGTCATGAGAGCCTGTACACTTCTAAAGGAGAGGAAGTGGTTTGTGAAATTTTCTAGTGGATTACTGTTCACGCATGTGATGGTGTTATTCATGTATTGTGCATCCAGAATAGTGGAAAAGTTTTTTTGTTTTTTTTTATTGTGGAGGTTTACTGTGGTGCGTGATGCCAAACAGCTCATTCAGTTTTGCTTCTAGGAAATGATGAACATCTTATTGTGAGTGCTATTGAGCATTTTCATTCAGTGTTAAAAATTCCCAGTGCAAATGGGCAGGTTGAACCTTTTAGAAAGAAAGTTAATTGCAGCATAGAGTTGATACTGTGTAAAGGTTTGGATTTGCAAGAGGCTGTTTGAAGGCTGTTGTAGCAAAAGTAAAAAGAACAGAAGATGGCTGGGTCCAAACTGGGATGACGTGGCGGGCAAAATAAAGATAGTTCAAACCCAGATCTGTGACTGGGTGTGAGTGTTTGAAAAGTTTTAACACTCCGTTCATCATTTTATTTGTCACTTTGTGCGCTGTAAGTGACGAGGGTATGCCCAGATGTGTAGCCCTTGATTGCTGCACCACTGGATTCAAGCTAGCCTGGCTGATATGGGGTGATACCCCAAAACCGGTCCCAGGGTGCTTGTTTCTGGTCCATGGAGGACCTGGCTTGGCAGTTCAGGCTAGACTGTTCCCAGAGACGGCACGGTCAAAACTGATTTGCATATGGGCTGGTCCAAACTGGGGTTACGTGGTGAGCAAAACAACAACGGATTAAACCCAGATCTGTGACTGGGGCTGAGTATTTGAAAAGTTTTAACACTGTCCATCATTTTATTTTGTGATTTTGCTATGTGCGCCCTAAGTGGCAAGAGTATACCCAGACGTGGGTCCCTTGCTTGCTGTGTCACTTGATTCAAGCTAGCCTGGTTAATGGGGGGGGGGGATGATACCCTGAAACCGGTCCCAAGATGCTTGTTTCCTGCCCAGGGAGGACGTGGATTGGCATTTGAAGCTAGACTTTTCCTATGGGGATCAGGGTCAAGACTGCTTTACACATGGCTGGGTCCAAACTGGGGTGACATGGCGAGCAAAATAACAATGGATTAAACCCAGATCTGTGACTGGGAGTGAGTGTTTGAAAAGTTTCAACACCCCGTACATCATTTTATTTTGTAATTTTGCTGTGTGCACCCTAAGTGGCAAGGGTAGCTGTGTGCGCCCTAAGTCGCAAGGGTATGCCCCGACGTGGGTTCCTTGCTCGCTGCGCCACTAGATTCTAACTAGCCTGATTGATGAGGGGTGATACCCTAACACCAGTTCCAAGATGCTTGTTTCTGGTCCAGGGAGGACCTTGCTTGGCAGTTCAGGCTGGACTGTTCCTATGGGGAGCAGTGGCAAGACTGATTTGCATATGGCTTGGTCCAAATTAGGGCCATGTGGCAAGCAAAATACCAATAGATTGAACCCAGATTTGTAACTGGGGGTGAGTGCTTGAAAAATGTGAACACTCACTCCATCATTTTATTTTGTGGTAATGCTTTTGTAGAGTCACAGCCTAATTCCACTTTTGGCAAGGTACTTGGTGATTGTGCTCATTTGTAGCGTTCAAAAGGAACTAACCTGACACAATCAAGGTTGGGATGATTGGGAAAGTGTGCAGTGGATCTGATTTAGATCCTGAAGAGAATGCACAAAGTGCAGGTTGTGCTATAGTAGTAGTATCATCACAAAAGGGTTACTTCTGAAGTAGATTTCAGTGTGCAAGGAAAGGTAAGTGTGAGGAATGTCATGTTGTTGCCCAGGTTTATGTCACCCAAGAAGGTGGAGAAGCCAAGAGAAGATAATGTTGTTTTACAATAAACTTGGTATCATATTGATACTTTTTTACGCAAAACTGCGCAAATGCAGTTTTGCGTCAAAAAAAACAGTGCCGGCTTGCGTCATTCCAGGGTGCCAGCTGGATGCCAAATTTATGGAACCCCGCAAGCTGGCGCAAAGGGTAGGCTAGCCTCTGGGAAAATGATGTTAGCCGGGTGAGGGTGGTGGTACAGAGGAAGGGGGTTTTCCTTCAAAAAATTACGCTAGGCTGGTTAGAGACAAAAATAATGCCTTTAACCAGCTTAGCGTCATTTCCTAATGCAAAACCATCCATACCACATGACTCCTGTCTTATAAAAGACAAGAGTCATGCCCACCACCCCAATGGCCAGCACAGGGGACAAGGGTCCCCAGGGCATGGCCATTGCACCCAGTGCCATGTGGGGGATTGGGGGCATTTCATGGCCCCCAATGGCACTTTGAAAGTATTTTTTTTTAACTTACCTCTGCTTACCTGGGATGGGATCCCATCATCCTATGGTGTCCCTCTGGTGTGGTTGACGGTGTTCCTGGGGCTTGGGAGTGGCCACCTATAGGCTCTTTCCGTGGTGTTTGACCATGGAAATGGGACCACAGGTCCCCAAATGGCTGGTCTGCTCCAGGCGTTAAATAATGGCGCTAAGCAGGCTTAGCACCATTATTTAGGCCCTCCTTCCCCAGTGCACCATTTTTGCATGGGAGGATAAATAAGGCACTAGGGGCTTAGAGTCATTTTTTGGACAGGAACGCCTACCTTGCATCTCATTGACGCAAGGAGGTTTCACGCATCCACAAAATGACGTTAACTCCAATATTTTAACACTAGACGGGTCTAGCGTCAAAATATAAATATGGAGTTAAGTTTGCGCTGAATTAGCATTAAAAAAATGACACTAATTCAGTGAAAACAGAGTATAAATATGCCCCTAGGTGTCCTACAAGAAGAAGCTTTTATTAGGGTGCATTTTAAGGATAAAGACGTGCATATCTTGTCTGTTGGTCTGTGCTGTGTGCAGCAGAGTATATGAGGGTCTTCATGTGTGATGTATTTTTCCATTTGAAAAGGGGGAGATTTTTTGTATCATTTACTGCGTTACAATAGTGCTGGCTGGGCTATAACAATGAATGTTCTTTTGTCGTGGTCAAAGTTGACACTAAGGTCTATTTGGGAGTTGGTTATGGCCTGCCATTATGGCCTGTTTTACTGTGTAACATAGTCAGTTAACTTCATTTAGACATCAGAAATGTTTGTTTCTTCAAATCACTCTATATGTGACTAGTCCAGAGGCACCACTTCTGTAACAACAATTACCTTCTTCTATAACCTAAGGGCCCCATGTATACATGTTTGATTTGTCAGATAAATACTATGACTCTGTGGATCCTCTCTGTGATGTGGGGTAATCTGTTTATGACATGAGCCGCTATTTCCACTATAGACCCTAAGTCCATCTTAGAGATGTTGGATATTTATCTTAACTCACATCTGTGTTGAGATCCTAGGAAAGAGATGCTGGTTGTTGTATATTGATTTAATAACTATTAGACCCTGTTTCCAACAGAGCTACTGGCTTTGTGAGACTGTGCCTTGTTTTTGCCGGGCCTGGAGCAGCACATAAATGTTTTACGTCAACATGAATAACATTGCCAATACAGAAGTGCAGGTTTGTGAGTCGAGTCACAAATTAGTGTACTTCCTGTTTCCAGTCCAGAATCCCGGCTACCTCGATAACATCATTCTGTAGCCCTAGTTTCCACTGGAGATAGTACATGCAGCATGTGCATGACGTCATCAGTTAAGATCCGGTACAGGGATGCTGGTTGTATCACAAGGACGGCCTTTCTCTATGTATCGTCTTTGCTGTGAGGTGATGATGCGTTTATGACAGTGCTTAATTTGTGCTTGTTGTTGTTTCCGGTGCAGGGCACCGGCACTTATTTTTCTGCCTCAAGTATTTACTGCGAGCAAAAGATGCATGTGGGAAAGACGGAGGAAGAGAAAAACGAAAACGCGTCACAATGGGTGAAAGCAGAAAGCTGGAAGAGTGAGCTGAAGGGGCAGGGAGTGGCTGTAGATGGATTGAAGAGGCCCGAGATGGCTTCAGGATTACCCTGCCTCAGTATTCCGGGTTCTCACATTTAATTGCAGTCGCCTTGTGTTTAAGAGGAGGGTTTTGGGCACTGGCACGTTTTTATTTACAAATTAAGCACTGGTGACGTGCAGTAAATGGCATCTCTCTGTAGATCATTTTTTTCAGAACGGGGTGCTATTTTTGTAACATAAATGGCAGTTTTCTACACCCGTTGGTTCAAGCACAGAGATGCTGGGTTTGCGAGGTACAGTACACGGCATCTCTCTGCAGATCCTGTTTGCGGCACAAATGGAAGGATGCATTAGTGCTGCCATAAATCAGGTTATCTCTACAGATGTGGACTCCAGTACGAATGTGCTGTGTTTGTTGCATGGATGACATTTTCCAGTGCATCCTGTTTCCTGATCAAAGATTTGGGGTTTGTGACACAGACAGGATTTCTAAATACTTGGTCCAGACATTAGATTTGTGGCAAACGTGACATTTTTATTGTATGTGTTTTGTTTTTTTTGCTGGTGAGGGATTGCTGCTTTCTTTAAAGCTATCTCCACCTAGTCTGGTTTCCTATAATTATCCTGTGTCTCCTTCCTGTGCACAGGAAAGGTGCCCTCCACCCACCGCATCCCGTACAACCCAACACTGCCGAATTAAGCGGCAAACTTACACTTCTTCAGCCAATTTTTATTTTTATTTTCTTCCCACCCGCTTTGAAAATGGAAGCACACGAGGAAGTTAAATTTCCCCGATTTTATTTACTAAATGTCCCTCTTCTCTGGTCTCAAATGTCGGCAGACAAGCCCACGTTCCTCCTCATTTGGGGGGAATTTATGTTTTCTTTAAGACAGCTGTGAGGAGTAAGGAGCCCTTGGCAGGAAAGGGAAGAAAGAGCTTCGCTGGAAAAACAGTCTCTGTTTATCTTCAAAAACAAATAAACAAAAAAAACAAAAGCCTATTAGAACAGAAGAGCCAACTGGCCATTTGCATAGGGGGCGATGAAGATTCTCAGGCCAGGGTTTGTATTTTCGGCTGCACGTGCCGTGCGGGCACCTCCACACACATGCAGCCTTCTTTACTCTCAATAATTGGAGCCGTGGTCCCCTCAGGGGCACAGCGAGCTTCTTCATTAGGTAAACAGTTCGTTCTACACATGCCGCAGCTTAATGAGTTATTCTTTCAAAGCATCCTTATACGGGGGCTCACAGCTGAGCTCTGCCTATCTTCCCTCCCACACTACCCACACCACAAGAAGACACTGTCTTTAGCAAGAAGATACAACAGAGCTGGCCCCTACCAGTCTCGTCGCTTCAGTGCGTTCTGGTCAAACAAGCTCACAGGAAGCTCATCATTGCTCTAGACTTCCTGTCATGTGCTGGGCAATAGCCTCCATCTTTGAACGCCTCCTGGGCATACCGAATCATTGTCTTTGGGGGAAGTGTTGAAAGGAGAGACACAATGATAAGTACAGGAGTCAAAGCCCTATTGTAACGGGTAGGAATCCCTTGCAGTCCCACACTTTCCAGTGCACGGGTTGTCCTTCCCCCGTGTCCATTGTTCCTTCCCAAGAGAGGTGTCAGGGCATCTCCCCATCCAATTTTATACCCAAATCCATCTTCCTTCTGTGCCATCTGCATCCGTCACTAACTCCAATCTTTCTTCGGCCCTATTTGCATCCCCCACCCCTTTTTTCTCCAAACATGCCGGCCATTCCCTCATCCCCCAACAACGGCCGGCACCCCTTCCCTTCTTTCTTCATTCATTTCCCTCGCTCCGCATTTATATCTACATCACTTCCCACATCTTTGTACAAGCTTCTTATAATTATAATGCAGGAGAATGGGCCTGTGTTCAGCATCATAGAAACATGAGAACTCCTAGGAACTGGTTAGCAAATGTATTAAGTTGATATTTTATTGTTTATGTGTTGTGCCCAAAATGTCACCTTATGGCGTTTAAAGCGAGCCTGTAATAGGTGCCACATGTGCAAGACCAAAGCTTGTCTCTCCTATCATTTTTTAGCTCTATCCCAGAGCCAGCAATGCTGTCTGATAGTTAACGGGAATGCATATTTATGTCGCTCAGATGTGTTTTTGTATCTATCAACTATACCAACTATAAATAACTTAGACCTATCTTATTGTAACAGTAAATCATCTTGATATAGCGCTTAGTACCCCTCATGAGTGGTTGAAGCACTTTGCAACAAGTAGCACGCTTCTTAGGAACCCAAAGTTAGAAATAAATAGGTAGTAGATTAGTAACAGTAATTTTCTTGTAGTTGTAGTTGCATTACGTTTGTGCTTTAAAGATCTCATGAATTTACTCGTGTTTTGAATAGGGCTAGATTATTTGAAATAGGAGGGGGGAACATGGGCACCTGTTAGTTGGATTGGAAGAGTAGGTAGAGAGGAGTCGATATTTTTAAGCACTTTTCTCATCTACCATTTTGAGAATCTGTTCTTTCAAACAAGAAGTGGTATCAAATGAAGCCAAGATCTTGAGCATTCACATCTATTGCTGTAGTAGCAAAATAAAAGGTTAGATTCAATTTTACATTTGTAGATGATAGATGGACAAGACCAACTGTTCTCTCCGCATACCCATCCAGTCTTAATGTTGGGGCCCATGGAGGGGACAAGGGCCCTGTGGCTGCAGCTGGCTCCCGTGGTGGGAGCTAGAAACCTATATACTTGGTGGGTAACCCCCTGCCCACCACAACACCCTTATCACCCTGTCACTGGCACAGTGGCGGGAGCCTCATGGCCCTTGTGGCCCCTGGCAGCTCCCTGGCTAGCACCATACAGGGTGCTAGTGGGAGCTGGCATAATTCCTTTTCTCCTGCCTTGGCAATAGCAGCATTTGTCACTGCTCCAGCCTGGGTGGGAGTAAAGTAGCGCCCCCTGCCCAGGTGAATGCATTTTCTATTCTCTGGTAGGACAGGTAACTGCAGTGTCCTGCTGGGTGGGGTCCCAAAGACACTGGTATCGAGCTCCGGGTGAGAGGGTCCCTGGAGCTGATAATGGGGATGGGGTCCAGACATGCCCCTCTCCCCAAAATATGGAAACTGGCTTCGGGGAATGGGGTCCCCGGGATGTCAACCAGGCTCATGGAGGAAGACGTATACCCCCCTCCCATATTATAATAAAAGAACCTCGGAGGATGGTGTCTCCGGGGCCTCTTAGAGGCTTGGGGAGGGGACCAATGCCCACCTCCCCTAAAAATGGGCTTGCGCACCCTCTGGGCCCTGGCCCACCATAGGGATTTTCATTATAAAACGTGTGAGACTGCTATTTTTTTTATCGGAGGTGTGGAGCTATAGCACTGAAAAAAATGCTGTTTTTGACACCCTCATTAGGGCTAGGGGGCAGGGTATCTCTTTTTAGGGTCTTTTTTAGAGCCTGCGATAGAATGAGCTAGCGCATGCGCATCACCTGCGAGACGCTGTAGTAGTTAGAAAAGGGCTCGGAGCCCCACCCATGTCACGTCAGTGTCTTTCATTGGTTCGTGGACTTGCCTTTTAAAATCTGCTTGCTTTCATTAGTGGAAGGCATGCATATGTCATGCCTTTTCTGGTGGTTAGCCCTCCTCGAGCGCAGCAACCAAGTACTGAAAACATACGAGACTCGCTGTTTTACATCTGGTTTGTGGACTACTTTTTCTCTTTTTTCGCAGCGCGATCTTGCTTGGCAGAAGTCGCGCACGTTGCATGACATCGACCCTGTTACATAGTTAATTGCACTTTTGCCGGTTAAGTAGATTATTGCACTTTTGCCGACAGGTTTCACTATGAGTGAACTGTTATTTCCGTTTGTGTGTCTGCTTTGCACTGATGGCGACTATTAGAAATGGGGTCTTTGGTTGGCAGTCAGGTTACCCCCTGTCCAAGCAAGGACCCTCACTCTAGTCAGGGTAAGTTACACACAATCCCAACTATCCCGTGCCCACCCTCTGGTAGCTTGGCACTGAGCAGTCAGGCTTAACTTAGAAGGCAATGTGTAAAGCATTCGTGCAATAAATCATACAATAACACAATATAGCACCACAAAAATACACCACATAGTGTTTAGAAAAATATATAATATTTATCTGGTTCTTTGCAGGTCAAAACAACAAAAGATGCAATATGAATTTGTAGAGATATCACTGAAAAGTAACATAAAGGGGGTCATTCTGACCCCGGCCGGCGGCGGTAGCCGCCGGCTTGGCTGGGACCGCCAGAAGACCTTACCGGTCATTCTGGGTTTCCCACTGGGCTGGCGGGCGACCGCCAAAAGGCCGCCCGCCAGCCCAGCGGGAAACACCCTTCCACGATGAAGCCGGCTCCGAATGGAGCCGGCGGAGTGGAAGGTGTGCGACGGGTGCAGTAGCACCCGTCGCGAATTTCAGTGTCTGCTGAGCAGACACTGAAATTCAAAGTGGGGCCCTCTTACGGGCATGGGGCCCTCTTATTGGCATGGGCACTGCAGGGGCCCCCAGGGGCCCCACGACACCCCTCACCGCCATCCTGTTCCTGGCGGTCGAAACCGCCAGGAACAGGATGGCGGTGAGGGGGTCGGAATCCCCATGGCGGCGCAGCAAGCTGCGCCGCCATGGTGGATTCCCATGGGCAGCGGAAAGTCGGCGGTACACCGCCGACTTTCCGTTTCTGGCCGCGGCTGTACCGCCGCGGTCAGAATGCCCGGCGGAGCACCGCCAGCCTGTTGGCGGTGCTCCCGCCGGGGTCAGAATGACCCCCAAAGTGTCTTAAGTCTTTAAAAAGCAAACAAAGTCTCTTTCAATCACAAAGTACCTGGTTTGGAGTGGAAAATCTCTGCAGAGGGCTGCAGAGGAGGAGATGCGTTAAAAAATGGTGTGTGCGTCAGTTTCGCCCCTTCACACACGGACTTGCGTCGTTATTTCCCACGCGGGGAAGGCGTGCGTTGTTTTCCGTGAAAAATGGTGTGTGCGTCGGTTTCGCCCCTTTACACACGAACTTGCGTTGTTATTTTTCACGTGGGGAAGACGTGCGTCATTTTCCAGCATGCGGACCGGTCTCCTGTGTGGGTCGTGGGATTCCCAGATGTCCCGGGGTCTGTGCGTGGATTCCTGGGCTTGTTGTCCAGCTGCGCCTCGTTCCGGTGGGCTGTGCTTGGAATTTTCTCCCTAACGGCAGGCGTTGTGTCGATTTCCTCTCTGGAAGTCGGGCGGCGTTGTCCAGGCGGGCCGTGCGTCGAAGTTCCAGTCGCATCGCAGGCATCGTGTCGATCTTTTCCTTGCGGGGTCGAGCGACGTCTTTACGGATCGGCGTGCAGTGAATTTTTCACCGCGGAGCAAGCTCTGCGTCGAATTTTTCGGCGCACAAGGAGTCCAGTTGAAAGAAAGAAGTCTTTTTGGTCCTGAGACTTCAGGGAACAGGAGGCAAGCTCTATCCAAGCCCTTGGAGAGCACTTCTGCAGCAAGACAAGAGTTCAGCAAGGCAGCAGGCCAACAGTAAGGCAGCAGTTCTTTGTAGAGAGCAGTCAGGTGAGTCCTTTGAGCAGCCAGGGAGTTCTTCTTGGCAGGATGCAGGTTTTGCTTCAGGTTTCTTCTCCAGCAAGTGTCTGAGGTGGTAGGGCAGAGGCCCTGTTTTATACTAAAATGTGCCTTTGAAGTGGGGGAGACTTCTAAGAGGGGCCTAGAAGTGCACCAGGTCCCCTTTCAGTTCAATCCTGTCTGCCAGGGTCCCAGTAGTTTGTGTGAGGGCAGGCCCTCAACCCTCCCAGCCCAGGAAGACCCATTCAAAATGCAGATGTATGTAAGTGAGGCTGAGTACCCTGTGTTTGGGGTGTGTCTGAGTGAATGCACAAGGAGCTGTCAACTAAACCTAGCCAGACGTGGATTGTAAGGCACAAAAAGATTTAAGTGCAGAGAAATGCTCACTTTCTAAAAGTGGCATTTCTAAAATAGTAATATTAAATCCAACTTCACCAGTCAGCAGGATTTTGTATTACTATTCTGGCCATACTAAATATGACCTTCCTACTCCTTTCAGATCAGCAGCTACCACTTCAACAATGTATGAGGGCAGTCCTAATGTTAGCCTATGAAGGGAGCAGGCCTCACAGTAGTGTAAAAACGAATTTAGGAGTTTTACACTACCAGGACATATAAACTACACAGTTACATGTCCTGCCTTTTACCTACACAGCACCCTGCTCTAGCGGTTACCTAGGGCACACATTAGGGGTGACATATGTAGAAAAAGGGGAGATTAGGCTTGGCAAGTACTTTTAAATGCCAAGTCGAAGTGGCAGTGAAACTGCACACACAGGCCTTGCAATGGCAGGCCTGAGACAAGATACAGGGGCTACTTAAATGGGTGGCACAACCAGTGCTGCAGGCCCACTAGTAGCATTTAATCTACAGGCCCTAGGCACATATAGTGCACTCTACTAGGGTCTTACAAGTAAATCAAATAGCAAATCATGGATAAACCAATCAACAGTACAGTTTACACAGAGAGCATATGTACTTTAGCACTGGTTAGCAGTGGTAAAGTTCCCAGAGTTCAAAAGCCAACAACAACAGGTCAGAAAAAATAGGAGGAAGGAGGCAAAAAGTTTGGGGATGACCCTGTAAAAAGGCCAGATCCAACAGCGGCCATTAGCTTGCTTATGTGAAACTTTTTCTTTAGGGTTTACATGGCAAGAAAAGTCCAGTTAGTTATGTGAAACTGTTTTATTTTCATTTTCAATTTATGTGGCAAGAAAAGTCCGGTTAGGAGTTTACAATGCTAATTGCTCGAGCTCAAGCAAACATGAGACCGATTCCATTTCCATGTACATTTTTTAGCAGTGCGATCGCGCTCGTTTTTTTTCCCATTTAATGAGGCAAGAAAAGTCCGGTTGGGAGTTTACAACTGCTAATAGCTCTAACTCAGAGAAATGCGAGACCCGTTGCATTGCAAATACTTGTTTAACTTTTGTCCCCAACTTCTAAAATAGCTGCTATCTTTGTTAATGTGGTGGTAGCCAATCAGATCTCATCTTAAGATCTGTCAGCTGCACGGATTCTCCAGGACGTGAAATATGTATTTTGTTTTCTTAACTTCTCTGAAAACTACTGAACAGAATTAAACCAAATCACAAAAGTCACACGTTTTGAACCACGGTCTTGCTTTCAGCCAAATTGGTTGTAATTCCGTTCAGCCGTTTTGGCTGTAGGTGTGTCTATTTTCTCTATGGAAAAATTAATGGGAGAAATGTATTTTGGGCAGATGACACCAAAGTCATAAGCAAACCAAAAACCTATTTTCTTATGGGAACATGGTGCTAACCATAACTACCCAGGGGTGACCTCCTATTTAAATACATATATATAGATTTTTCAAAAGTGGATATGTTTATTATTAAATTGGCAGCTCATGACAAGAGCTCAGTGGAACAATAGGAGGACATCCACCAGTATCGACATGTGGGTTGGGTACCATGCCTACCGAAATCAGACAGGCGGTCACAAGATCCAATCAAGCATCTAGCAATAAGGGCAGATTAAAGCACTGCATACGTTGGGAAGATGTAGATGACTACCTCAAATTACTACTTATTACTTATTACTTTTCTACACTCAGGAAATGACTAGCCTTTTTTGATTGCTCTTTGTACTGGCCTACTGTGTACAAGGTACAACTCAAGACATTGCTTCCCTGTACATTTGAGCAAATGAACCTTGCCAGTTTATTGAGGACACTGTCAAGGGAAACAATGCCTTTTCCTGGTTCTACAGTTTGGTTTTTAGAAAACAACAAGTGTACAAATAAACATTGGTAATTCCAGACATGGTGGCTTTTATATTATACAGAAAATGCAGCATATATGTTGCAGTGGCAGATGCTTATTTTCTCACGCACTTGCACTGCTCCTGTAATGCCTGCCATTTCATTGCCAGTTGACTCACTGCACCCACTTAGCCTGTTACTATTTTGTGTAGTAGGGAAGTTTTGGTCCCCCTCCCCCAGCCAATTTCGTCCCCAGGAACCCCATCCACCGGTGTTAATATATAGATGTTTTTTGGTGGGAGAAGAGCCACGTGACCCCAGTTCCGGGCCGATCTTGGCCTCGTGGACACCAGCTCTCAGGACCAGTATTCTAAATTTTATTTTTGGGGGGAAGGGGCCATGCGGCCCCCCCTACCCTGGCCAATCTCGGCCCTGGGGACCCCACTCGCCATCCCCCACCTCAGTGCTGCCAGGGCACCCAGTCACCAATTGTGCACCATGGGGGGAGCCCCAAAGCCCCCATGGTCCCAGCCGGCTCCCCTCCTCCTGGGGAGCAGGCATTGCTGTCCCAGATAGGGAGCTACTAAACATGCAGCTCTCTGTCTGTGAGAGCAATAGTTTCCTCTGTTTCCCTGCCTGCATTTCTTCAGGCAGGGAAACAGAGGAAACCTCCACTTCCAGCAAATGAGAGCTGTTTGGCCACTCTCACTTGCTGGAACTGGAGTGTTTGCTATGACTTGGTGGGATCTGTCAAAGCTCCATCCAAGTCAGAGCAAACAGCTATGTCCTGAGGTTGGGCACCCTTGGACATAGCAGAAGCCGGCCCTGGGGGGTGGCAGTCCCTGGGGCTGCGCGAGGGGGTGGGGTGGCCTTTCACATTTGACTATATATTCTGTCCCGGGTGGTGGCAGTCCCCGGGGCTGCGGGAAGGGGGCCAGGCACCCCCTATATTTAATACTGTTTGGCCCCGGATAAGTGGTGGTTTTCGGGGCTGCGAAGGACCAGACGCCCCCTGCATTTAATACTGTTTGGCCCCAGGGAGGTGGCCACCCCCGCTTTTGATTATATCTTCTGCCCTGGGGAGGTGATTGTCCCTCGAGGATGAGGTGTGGCTGGGTGGCTCCCCACATTTAATACTGTTTGGCCCCAGGGAGGTGTCAGTCCTTGGTGCTATGGGGACGGGCTGGCAGCATCCCACTTTTAATACTGGGTTTTGCCCCAGGTAGGTGGAAGTCCCCGGGGCTCTGTGCGGCTGGGCAGCCACCAGCATTTCATTATATATTCTGTCCTGGGGAGGTGAGGGCCCCAGGGCCCCCTGAATTTAATCCTGTTTGGCCCCAGGGTGGTGGCAGTCTTTGTGGCTTAGGGGGGCGGGAGGCCCCTGGAGGTTCGGGGGCTGGGCAGCCCCCGCGT
Organism: Pleurodeles waltl; assembly: GCF_031143425.1. Taxonomy (NCBI): domain Eukaryota; kingdom Metazoa; phylum Chordata; class Amphibia; order Caudata; family Salamandridae; genus Pleurodeles; species Pleurodeles waltl. The sequence goes on along the minus strand of NC_090450.1, from coordinate 825,929,154 downwards.
TTAATACTGTTTGGCCATGAGGAGGTGGCGGGGCAGGGCGGCCCCCTGTATTTGTTTACATCCTCTGCCCAAGATTCACATTTTTAATGCCCCCGGGACCTGGCCCAACTGGGGACTGTTTACCCGGGAGCCCGTACTTGTTTTAAAAAAATATATTTGCAGGATCGGCGGCGACTCCCACCAAAATGTTTTTAAAAAAAAATGCTTTTTCGTTCTGGGGGAGGAGGCTCTCTGGGACCCCAACACCAGAGCAAAGGGATCAGGATGTACCTACCCTGGCCCCTTTTCTTTTTTGAATCTTTTGTTCTGGGACTCAGCTGAAGCCGAGTCCCAACATGGCTGCCAACACTTCCTTGTTAAAGTGTTGTCAGACAATCAGATCTCAGCACAAGATTGGGAAGTTCGCGTCCCTATAGATAGATAGATAGATACAGAAGCAACAAGAGATACTGATGGATAAAAAGACGATAATAAATCTCACAGAGATAATACTTAGTGATAGGGATTTGGAGAACCTATCATTGGGCTATTTCTTATTGTAGCAAGAACAACTTTGATAATGTCCAGAGTAGGACTGATCCCTTAAAATGTGCAAGGAAATTGAAGCTGACTAAGGTGCATAAGCAAAAACAAATGAAAAAACCATCAACGACATTGTCACAAACAGATATGATACAGAACAATCTTTTAAATGAAGACTTTTATCTAAAGAAATAACTTTTTGAATTAGGGAATGATGATACAATAGCGATTGAGGAGGCTAAGATGATTGATATATTGGAGAAGGAAGCAGTATGGATCTAAGAAGAGGTGGGGTTCTACCTCAAAACCTAGATCGAAAACAATACCTGCATATAGTAATGATGCTACTGACCAGTATGTGGAAGTAATGATAAAAGAATTAAAAAATTGCGGCTGAAGCAAATGAACAGACTAAATAATGATATGAGTGAATTTAAGAACACAACGAGGAAAATTTCAGAAAATAAAAATGTTGTGGTAAGGAGTTTGGAGAAATGAGGCAATAGTGTCCTCTGGTACAGGGAGGCCTTTATGACAGAGGCTACAAACAGTTGAATGATACCACTTGCTATAAGAAAGTTGATTATGGATATTTTGAACAAGTGGAATCAGAGCTTATACCACTATTTATACAAGAACTAAATGACTGGCGCTCTCAGGGACTGATCAGTGAAGATGAGTATAGTTTACTTAAAGTAGATTTACCACAATTAGCAGTATTCTATCTGATTCCTAAAATTCACAAAGACGAAGAAACACCACCAGGTAGACCTATTATAGTGGCCCAAGAGGGGTTGTTTGAAAATGTTTCAAAATATATAGATGTGTTATTGAAGCCCTTGGTACAAAACCCCCCTTCCTATCTAAAATATATGACTGACTTCCAAAGAAGGATCTTTGATGTAGGCTGGGAGGAAGACATGCTTCTAATGGCATTAGATGTGACATCATTGTATACTAGTATACATCATGGGGATGGAATGAGAGCCCCTGAGTACTTTTTGAGAGCAAGAATGAGAAGGTTTTACAAGCATAATAGGGTGATACTAAGAATGATGGAATATTGTCTGCTACACAATATATTATTTTTCAATAATGAGATCTATGGGCAAGTACAAGGAACAGTGATAGGCACCTGCTTTGTGCCTGGCTATGCAAATTAGAACATGGGCTAGTGGGAAGAGCAGGTGCTCAACTGTCTACTGCTGGATGTGTGGAGTTCACATATAACATTATGGCTAAGGTTCAAACATGATGTATTTGTCATCTAGAAGGGAGACAAAAGGAGTGCAGAGCCATTTGTTGAGCAGTTGAATCAGAATGATCTTAATTTAAGGTTTACCAGCAATATGAGTGGGGAAGAAATTAAATTTGTGGATGGAAAAATAAAAGTACAGGAACAAAGATTAGAAACCATTCTGTTCAGAAAGCTTAGTGCAGGAAATGGCATTTTGCATGCAACTATTTTCCACCCTATGTATCTGAAAGAAAGTATCCCCTGTGACATTGGCACTAATTAAAGAGTGATCCACTGATAGGCAATGAGATGCCTAGATGACCAGAAATAACATTTAAGAAAGGTGAATCTATAAGAGACCTGCTAGTGAGGAGAGATATCAGAGAGGAAAATGAAAGAACCTGGTTAAAACCAATGGATGGGTTTGTTAAATGCTCTAAATGTAAAGCATACAAAAATGGGGAGAGCACAATGGAAGTACAAATAGGTCAGGAGACACATAAATAAAGGGACACTACACATGTAAATGTGATTTGGTGGTATACATCTTAAAGTGCATTTGCCTAAAGATATATGTGGGAAGTACCGCCTTCCAATTCCACAAAATGATTTTACAACATCTTGGGCAATAAAGAACAGAGATATGACTTGTCCTGTAGCTAGACATTTTCAGGAAGTGCATGAAAGTATGACTGATGGTGTAAGTTATAGCATTATTGATGGATTAGCAAAAGATGTAAGAGGAGTGAATAGAGAGAAAAGATTGAGATTTCTAGAGTCTAAGTATATTGTATCTTTTGATAGTAAAGAACCGAATGGACTGAATTGTGGGGAGGACTTACATGTGTATTTGTATCAATGGTTATAACAGTAATCGGAGAATGTCGGTAGAGAATCATAAGACAATGCCTGAACTTAAATAATTGGAATTGAGTGGAAAGAAAAGCTGTTTAGTGATTTTTAATCTAAGTTGTATAATTTTTCAGAGCTGGTGGATTCACACATGCAGAAATGCCAAAGGAGTGATGTATATCATGCGAGAATAGAACTACTATTTGGAAGTAGCATTAAGATGTTGACTAAACCTGTTGACTCTCAAGGGGGGAACATGATATTAAAAGCATGAAATGCTGAATAAGTATTTAAAAAATGTTATATGTGATTGTATGAAATATCTGGTTTGGGGAATATTTGCCAACCAGAGAATATGCTATATCAAATGAATTCTGCTTGCCTATTGGGGCATAATAATAAAGAAAATATTGGTTTAAAAGTGAAGGTGTATAACCCCAAGAAAAAGAAACAGGATGAGAACAATTACATTGTTATGTATTTCAAGTGGAATTGTGTGAAATTGTGCATAGACGTTCATACACAATAGCCTATTAACATCATTATGGATGTGATGGCTGAACTGTTCGGAAAAAATATATTACCGTAGAAAATATGAATAACACCAGCTGAAAATATAAGAAATTAGTTTCAAAATGCATAAAATAGATTGTTGTTAAATAAAAAAGAAGGTTTTTAAAATCTAAGCACAGGGAAATAGTGACATAACTGACAGGTGGAGGTATATAGGTTGTGTGAAAATGGCAATATACAGGTTGACAAAGGCATGGCTGTGCTGGAACGCATTCCTGTTTCTATTTCAAAATAAAGAACTCTGCTATTGCATGAAAGTACACGGAGTGCCTGTTTTCATTTCGAAAGGTTTCGGGAGAAATGTGCTTGGATCATATGTGTGTGTGTATATATATATATATGTGTGTGTGTGTGTGTGTGTATATATATATATGTGTGTGTGTATGGATGTATATATATATATATATATATATATATATATATATATATATATATATATATACACGCACATACATATATATATATATATATATATAAATCTTTCAGCGTGTCACACCAAAAGGAAAGGCTGCACTCAGCGTGTCTGCATCCTTACATGAAAATAGTTATTCAATTACGCGTTTCAACCCAAAAGGGTCTTCGTAATGGCCTCGTTTGAAAAAATTGTGCCCAATCCACCGTAAATATATACAACAACCTTGACAGACATAGAAAAAATACATATGTGCTCTCCCACATTCTTTTGAATCGGCTGTATGCATGATTTAAAATGTAAACAATATTATTCATGGTCCAAAAATCTCAAAATAATGCAAATAATTCCAAAATCATTAATGTTATGACAGCGAGTAAACTACTTTTAAAAAAATTCCTTTGTCCAAAATATACATATTTAGGCCAAGTGGCCTTTTCATTCCAAACTTTTTCATTTAGATATTTACAAAGCTGATGTATCAGTGAAGGTCTGTTACATATGATGTAAAAATGACAGGAGTAATAGGTTTATGGTTGATCAACCATGACTTAAAATACAAAGGCCTGTAATTGGAATGAAAAGGCCACTTGGCCCATATATTTATATTTTGGACAAAGACATTTTTTCTGCGACCTTTCCTTTTGGTGTGACATGCTGAAAGATTTTCTTGTTTTTATATATATATATATATATATATATATATATATATATATATATATATATATATGTGTGAATAACACAAATAATAATGTATTTAATTTTATAAAGTGCATAGTTACTTATACTGAAGTGTCCCAGCGCTGAGGTCTGGCTCCCAGAGCTCATAGAAATACAGCAGAATTAATGTACAACACAATCAAGTCGACCTGAACAGCCAAGTTTTTAAGTTTTTTTTTTTCAGAACAATAGTTTTGTTTCTGCCTGTCTTAATTCGAGAGAAAGGGAGTTCCAGAGTTCAGGTGCTAAAAATCCAAACAAGCAGCCTCCAGTACACATTCTCTTAACAGTGGGGATACAGGCCAAGAAGGCCCCTATAGATCTAAGATTCGTTACAAGAAAATAGGGCTTAATGATGGGGCATAAGTATCGAGGGCCCTTCTTCATAAAGATCCTGTAACAATAGCACAGTGCCTTCAAAGAGAGCTTCTTTTTTAGAGGTAGTCAAAGTAGCTTTGAATGCGCCAAGCCCATGGAAGCCTGTCTAGGAAGATTCAGCAACCGATTTACTGCCTCGTTCTGCACATGCTGAAGTCTCATCAGACAGGCTTGTGAGACTCCCAAGTATAAAACGTTACAGTAGTCCAGCCTGGACATGACCAGTGTCTGTACTACTGTTTTCCTGGTAGATTCAGGAAGAAGGTCGAGGATATTCTTAAGAGTTTTTAAAACTCTAAAGCATTTGCCCATTAAAGTCGTAATCTGACTTTCAAAGGTGAGTTTTACATCCAAACACATGCCTAGGTTCTTGACCTTAGGCTTTGGGGCAGGTAAAGGTTTGAGTGAATCTGGCCACTCGGCTGTGGACCAAATTGAAGGCTGCTTGCCTAGGATAAGGACATCTGTTTTCCTAGCACTGAGTTTAAGACAATCCTCAGGTCCTCTGTAAGGCAGCCATATTGAAAACGTTCTGTGGCAGAGTAATGATCAGCTGAGTGTCATCGGCGTATGATATGCTGTTAAAACCATGGCGCTAAATGCTTTCAGCCAGGGGGGACATATACAGATTTAATAATGTAGGGCTCAAGGAAGAACCCTGCTGCTGTGGAAAAACCTATGACTGGAAAGGGTTTTGTGACACCTGAAAGGTGTGAACCACAGCAAGGCCTTATAACGGATGACATTTGAAGATCACAAGATCTCTTCCCTTCCTTCCCTGGTACCAGAGACTCTCCAGGAGGTTATGCAGCCCTTTGTGTGAGAAGAGGCACAACCCTATTCAGGTGTAGGTGTCAGCTCCTCCCATCTAGCCCAGAAAGACCCATCAGTCTGGTGATGGGCCATCAGGTTGTAGTTTTTCACTACCTGGACATGTCCAACTTTTTAAATACACGGCACCCTACCCTTTGGGCTAACCAGGGCCTACCTTAGGGCTGACATATGTAATAAAAAGGAAGGTTTGGGCGTGGCAAGTGGGTGCACATGCCACATCAAAATGGCAATTTGCTGCACAACCAGGATCTCTATTGGAAGCCCTGAGGCATGTTTAATAGCTACTGTAGAGGGTGGCACAATCAATGCTGCAGGCCCACTAGCAGTATTTAATTTGCAGGCCCTGGGCACATATGGTGCACTTTACTATGGTCTAACAAGTAAATTAAATATGCAAGTTGTGAATAAGCCAATATCAACATGTTTTAGAGTACAAAGCGCCTGCACATTAGCACTGGTCAGCAGTGGTACAGTGCCCAGAATTCTAAAGCCAGCAAAAATGTATTCAGCAAAAAGTGGAGGGAATAGGCAAAAAGTTCGGGGAATGACCGTGCAGAAAGGCCCGGGTCCAACATATTACTTAATGAGTTATTCATTAGAAGGAGCAGCTCACCTGCTTGCCAACCAGCTGCAACTGTTTTCTTGTATCACTGTTTTACATTATTAAATGACCCAAAAATGACATGTGAGAGTGAGGTGGGATGTTACCTGTACATATGTTTCACAATTATCTAAGCTAGTGACATTTAGGGCCAGATGTAGCAAAACGCCAATTTGCGACTTGCAAATTGCGAGTCCCTGCGACTCCCAATTTGCAAGTCGCAAATTGGTATGCAGTACGGTGTCTCAGACACCGACTGCGACTCGCTATGGGGTCGCAATGACCCACCTCATGAATATTCATGAGGTGGGTCGCAAATTGCGGCCCCATAGCAAGTATAGGCACTCGCAAACATGAAGGCCTGCTGTCGTCAGCAGACCTCCATGTTCGTGACTGCTTTCAATAAAGCATTTTTTTTTTTTTTTAAGTGTAGCCCGTTTTCCTTAAAGGAAAACGAGCTGCACTTAAAAAAAAAAACGAAACCTTTAGTTTCGGTATTTTTTCAGGGCAGGGAGTGGTCCCTTGGACCACTCCCTGCCATGAAAAAATATTTGTAGGTCCATTCACAAAGTGGAAGGGGTCCCATAGGGACCCCTTCCAATTTGCGAGTGGGTTACCATCCACTTCAAGTGGATGGTAACTGCGACTCCATTTGCGACCGCATATGCGGTCGCAAATGGAATTGCATTCCACTCCGAATCGCAAATAGGAAGGGAACACCCCTTCCTATTTGCGATTCTGAAATGCATATTGTGAGTCGGTCCCGACTCGCAATATGCATTTCTGAATAGAAAAGAGGCTTTTGCGCCTCGCAAACGGCGATTTTCGCCGTTTGCGAGGCGCAAACCCTTTGCTACATCTGGCCCTAAGTCATTTGAATGGTCATCCAATGTTTGAGATATGAATGGTCAGAATAGCCACAATTATGATAACAGCAATCAGAGGGATACAGGGAACAATATAATTTGTATTTAATTCATTTATTTTTGCATTTCAATAAAGCACTGGCCTGTCAAAAGATTTTAGCATGGTGTACTAACAACCTCCTGTAAGAGGCAGAGCATCCTTTGGAAGTAACAATCTTCAAATAATGAAAACAGAGCTTCAGTCTGCTCAGCAAAGTATAAATGCAGTGATTTTTACAGTAGACAAAAGGAGATGAAGAGGTGAATAAAGAGGAGGTTTCTGGAGGCAGAAGTTGAAACAAAGTTATACTAGTATGGAAAACAGGGCTTCAGTAAGACAGCGGGAGAGATGCAGGGAAAATCCAGAAAGTTCAGTTGGTAGGAGGAGAGGTTTGGGGTAGAGGAGAAGAAGGAGTTAAATAGGGAAATAACAAGCTTCAAATGATAGTGTGTTATGTCAAGATGTAATTTATATAAAAGACCTTTCATCTTTTTTTCAGAATACCGTTAGTGTTCTGAAAGAAAGAGCTCCACAAGGAAGGTTTTGCACAAGAAACATTTAGGGCCTGATTCTAACTTTGGAGGACGGTGTTAAACCGTCCCAAAAGTGGCGGATATACCACCTACCGTATTACGAGTCCATTATATCCTATGGAACTCGTAATACGGTAGGTGGTATATCCACCACTTTTGGGACGGTTTAACACCGTCCTCCAAAGTTAGAATCAGGCCCTTAGTGTCATTGCTTTCTAAGTTCCAAGGGGCATATTTATACTCTGTTTGCGCCGGAATTGCGTCATTTTTTTTAATGCAAATTCGACCCAAAACGAACTCCATATTTATACTCTGGTGTTAGACGCGTCTAGCGCCAAAGTTCATGGAGTTTGCGTCATTTTTTAGCGTGGACACCTACTTTGCGTTAATGATATGCAAGGTAGGCGTTCCCGTCTAAAAAATGACTCCGAGGCATGTGCGCCGTATTTACACTCCCGGGCAAAAAATGACGCCCGGGAGTGGGCGGGTCAAAAAAAATGACGTCCAGCCGCTTTTGCGTCGTTTTTTAGCGCCTGGTCAGGGCAGGCGTTAAGGGACCTGTGGGCTCGGAAGGAGCCCAGAGGTGCCCTCCCATGCACCCAGGGACCCCCCCTGTCACCCTTGCCCACCCCAGGAGGACGCCCAAGGATGGAGGGACCCATCCCAGGGAACTTAAGGTAAGTTCAGGTAAGTATTTATTTTTATTTTTTTGTGGCATAGGGGGGCCTGATTTGTGCCCCCCTACATGCCACTATGCCCAATGACCATGCCCAGGGGACAGAAGTCCCCTGGGCATGGCCATTGGGCAAGGGGGCATGAATCCTGTCTTTGCTAAGACAGGAGTCATTTCAATGGGGGTTGGGAGTCAAAAAAAATGGCGCTAATCGGGTTGAGGCGAAAATTTTGCCTCAGCCTGACTTGCCCCATTTTTTGACGCCCAAGCTCCATATTCCCCTACGCCGGCACTGCCTGGTGTACGTCATTTTTTTTGACGCACACCAGGCAGCTCCGCCGGCTAATGCCGGCTAACGTCATTGAATAAATACGGCGCCCGCATGGCGCTTCAGAATGGCGTTAGCCGGCGTTAGATTTTTTGACGCACAACTGCTTTGGCGCAGTTGTGCGTCGAAAGGTATAAATATGGCCCCAAATGTTTTAGTTTCGGGGTTAGGTTCTGAAAACTTGTTAGATTCTCGTTGACTGCAGAAAACATTAGAGAGTTGTAGAGATATTGAGATAGATGTATGTATATTGATTCAAAGGGATACATGCTAACTTGAACTTTAACGCTGGTGTCAAAAGAGAGCCATTACAGATTTTACAACTGGGAAAATGTGTTAAGACTTTCTCATGCAGTTGCAAACCATGGCCCCGTCTGCAGTATTTCTCAGATAATATGCATGATTGAAATGCAGTGCCTAATGCAGGGTTGGAGTTGGTGTTGTCCTCAAGAAGCTGAAGAAGTGATGAGGCAATGTGCCCCTAAATTTATGATTAAAAAAAGCATTAAAAAACAGTGAATTAATAAGTACTGACTCAAAAACGCTTGAGATAAGGTTTATTAAGTTATTAAAGTATTATACAGAAGGAAAAAATACGGCCAATCCCAATTAATCAATCAGAATTAGAAATCAATCAAAATTAGAAATCAATTTCCATGAAGTCACTTAGCTTTTAAGTAGATGCCGCATTAAGCAAAGTCTGAAAAATAGACTAAGTCCAAACTGTGCAGCAATGCATTAGAGAAACAGACAACATCACTTGTAGTGATCCAAGACGTCTGGCTCAACCCCCCAAATCAGGGCTTTTTTATAAATAATTTTACCATAGAAAACAACAGAACTCGCAGAATCAGAAGAGGGTGACCAAACATAACAACACAACAATGAATCACAGTAGAACATTATTAAACATCATATAAGACCACCATACTAGCAAAATCCCCCTAAGTTAATATTAGAAAATTCTTGCTGACCTAACGTCATTAAAGGTGTTAGAACAAATCTGGTTACGTGAAAAATTGAGAGTTTCATAGACGAGTAACGTACAGTGAGCAGACAGGAAGGGCCTTCAAAAGTAACTAAAGGCTTCGTCTGGAGCCCTTCAAGAACAATATATCAACACAAGCAACAGTGCACATTTTACTGCATGAGGTATCAATGAAGAATATAAGCACACAGTGAATATAATGAAGCAGCTATACCAATATAAAATGGAGTTGAGGCCTAGTTGAGGCCTGCTTAGCATAGGTAAGCAAACCATAGTTGTTTACATCAAAAGATTATTGTTTCAATTGCAAAATAGTGCATTTTAATATGCAAATCAGAAAATTGCTTTATCTAATATTTGTGGATAGCAGCATTTCTGGCTGGATCAAATGCTTTTACAACATGGAGGGAAGCACTGGGAATAATAAATTGATTGTTTCTTGATGGTGTGGAGTATCTCTCCCGCTTTATTTTCTACATGAGTGATGGAATGGACAAATGAATGCAGAGCCATGAGCCTCAAGATTTCATCTTGGGAAAAATGTGGAGACGTCATCACCATGCAAATATGTATGAAGTTGATTGACACCAAAAATGAGGATGGAGATAGGAATGATGTTTATTTCTGCCTCAGCTGCCTCTCAGCTCCAACTGCTGGTCTCATGACTTCACTCTACATTCTCCTTCTAGAACCCCGTGAAGTCATGAGCCACGGTGGAACAATACTAGCCTGTACCACTACACCGCACAAATGCTTTCACAGACACAGTACATGCGAGAACATCACACATCTTCCCCTCTTAAATCGTAAAGAGAAATAAACATAAACAACAAAATCTAAATTAATATCTACTATTTAACATTTCTATGACCTTACCTAGTTCTACAATCTCTCAAAGAACTTACCCAAATGAGGGATACACATAGTAACATAAACTACATTACCATACACTATTTACCATTTCTATGACCTTACATAGTCCTTGAATCTTTCAGGTATTCTATGTTTTCTCTCTGGTGAAACTAGTTTCCCCCACAAGAGTTGTTTTGTCCTTTGACAGTATCTCCTGATGTGGATATAATATTGTCATTATTCTTGCTCATGTCATTACTCTCAGATCCACCAGTAGTTTTGCTTAATAACACAACTATACCCAAGTTCCAAATCCTACCATTAATTATTTGACTTTCTTTGGAGTTATGAACCTGGAGGCCGATCTTGCACCATCCGGGACACAAATTTTAATCCAGTCTCCTGGCTTAACTTTTATCTTTCTCACAGCATGTCTAACATCACTTTTTCCTCTGTGCCATTCTCTTTTATTCTCTCTTCCTCCACTCATCCTCCAAAGACACATTGACCCAACCTTTCTTCTAATCCATCCAACCTGGCCCCAACTTAGAATTTGATTTCATGTCTCTGAACAATTCGAAAGATGATTTGCCCTTGGCCCCATGGGGAGATAGGACACCAAGTGTTTTTGGAGTTCTTTCTTCCAATCCAATACACTATTATTTCCAACTGGAATCTCCCCTTGATAGCCCTAATGTATCTTGCCACCATTCCATTTGATGATGAGTGGTATAACACATATTTCTTATGTTTTACACCTATTTTCCTAAGGAAATCTTCAAATTCCTTAGAACAAAATTGTGCATTGTTGTCAGTTAGAATACTTCCAGGAAATCCTTCTCATCTAGGAATCTAATGAAAGCTCCTGTTGTTATGTCTCCCACACACACAACCTCAGGCCACCCAGAGAACTTGCCTACCACTACTGACAGATAAGGGGTGTTTTTTTTATCCTTCTAAAGGACTGACCAAATCCATTGCAATTTCCTTTCAAGGTCCAATGGATAATTACCTACATGCCATGGGAACTTGTCTTACATGATGGATTTTATCACTATCTCGGCATTCACATCATTCCCTTATCTTCCTTCCTTTCGATATCCAAACCCATACCTGGCCACCAAAAGCCAGTCCTTATTCTCTCCTTAGTTTCAACTGTCCCCAAATGTCCTGCATGTGCCATGTCAAGGATCTCACTCTCACTTTACGAGAAACCATCAATTGATCCTCTCTGAAAATCAAATCATCTTGACATTCTAACTCCTCCTTAGTCACCCAGAATGGCTGCACCAAAATATTGAGATCCTCCTTTACAGGCCAGCCCTTCTGAATGAAGGAAGATACAGTTTACAGAACTTAATCTACTTTTACCTCATATTTCCATTCCTCTTCTGGGATAGTTCCTTTAGTTATAACACACACTCCTTCGTCTGACCACTTCACATCCTCTGAGATTTCCTTCACCTTTTCACTCTCTGGAACCAAGCGAGACAAGCAGTCAACAGTGTAATTCTACACCCCAGGGATGTACTCTACAGTGAATGTGAATTTGTGCAATTCCACCACCCATTTGCGTATTTTTGCTGACACACTCTCCAACTCTTTATCATAAAAATGTCCTTTAACAGCTTGTGGTTTGTTTCCACTATGAACCGTATGCCCCAGATAAAATGCTTTAACTTCTTAATGGCTCAACGCACTGCTAAGGCTTTCCTTTCAATGACAGAATAAATGCGTTCTGCTCCCCTGAAACCCCTGGATTCAAATGCAACAATGTTCGCAGTTCCATCCACTGTCTGTATTAACATAGCACCTAATCTCTAACCACTTGCATCCTCAACCATCTTGGTCAGTCTGCCTGCAACAAACGCCTTAAGATTGGGTGCTAGTTGTAAATCTTGTTTTACACATTCAAATTCCTGCTGACATTCAGCATTCCATACAAATTCTACTCCTGTTTTGCATATTTTGGGTTTTATTAGACAAATTACTGTAATTGCTGTAATATTCCACCATACCCAGGAATGCTATCACCTCTTCTTTATTGCTAGGAGAACTCAAATTACAAATTGTGTTTACATTTCTTCCTTCAGTTTAGCTCCTTAACTTGTCAATGTGTGTCCTTAATAAGAAATTTCATTTTTTCAAAATCTACATTTCTCCATGTTCAAGGTAGGTCCTGCAGCCATGTTTTCCTATAAATCAGCACATCATCTTGGAAACAGCAGACTCCTTTCATGGTGCCTAGTATAGAATTAATAACACTCTGGAAGACGGAGGTTGCAGATGCCAACCTGAACAGCACTCTCAGAAATTTGAAAGCTCCCAAAGGAGTTATGAAGTAAGTTCTTGTGATGCGGGAGGAAATTGAATTTGATTTTGATGGTAGGCAGATGCAAGATCAGGAGAGGTGAACAATATTGCACTCCAACAATGTGGTCATTATATCAGAAATGTTGGGTAAGGGACATGTGTCTACCACAATCTTTCTGTGTAGACCCCTCAAGTCCACACATAATCTAATAGCATCAGAAGGTTTGCCTGCTACTAAAATTGGCGCAAGCCATTCAGTATCCTTAATGGAACCCCCATTAACTTTGACCTGTTTGATTGTTTCCAAGCTCTTCTTTTACATTTAAAGGTATTCTCCTTACCTTAGCAGTAACTGGGTTAGGTCCCGGTTTCTGTTTAATGTAGTGCACATACTTATTTACACACCTCAATTTTTCTATAAACACTTCTGGGAATAGACTAGCAAAATCACCAAGTTTTTTCAATTTATCTTACTATCACCTGTGGTTAAGCATTAGGAGGATCAAAATGGCAGCCGACATGCCTTACGCTATCTTCTGCAGGCACTTGAGCTTGCTGCATGTATCTTTCCCTTGCTCTACCATGATCGTTGTAGTAATCAGTCACTCTTTGGTCCCTTTTTCTATGGGCAATAGTGCTCACCACTTGTCCCTCTGCACTGCGTGCAATTTGTTAAAAGAGCTTTACTTCATTTTAAAGTTGAACACTTACTGTCCAATACTGGTCGGCACAGCTCCATTGAATTGCACTTCTGATACCTTTGTAACTTTCTGTTCAGGATCTTTTTTTCCCCTGTCAGTGGGCGCATTGAGGCACTTTAAATCTTCACTTCTGATGGATTCATCGTCTGGTCATTCTTTGCCAACGTGAAGTTGAATGATGACACCAAAAACAAAGATGGAGTTGGGAACAGTATTTATTACTGCTTCAGCTCCCTCTCAGCTCCAAATGCTTGCATCATGACTTCAAGCTACATTCTTTTTAGAACCCTGTGAAGTCATGCGCCTAGTGGAATATTACTAGCCTGTGCGAATACACCTCATGAATGTTTTAACAGAATAAGTATATGTGAGAACATCATAATATGCAAGTTTGTCTTTGTTGAATTGTGTTTCTTGCAGTCAATGTATTACAATGTTTTTTTCTGGAGTATGGTTGAGTAGATTTGAATCCATTCAGTTGTGTAGGATTGGCACTTTCTCAGTTTAAGAAGGACTTGAATTGAGATCTTCAAGTAGGTCTGTGTTGCACATGCGTCAAGTGAATAGCCACACCTATCTCCTCCATAAAGATTCTCAGGCCCTGATTTATACTTTTTTTGCACCGCATTAGCGTCATGTTTACGCTGCTTTTGTGTCAAAACATTATGCTAATGCAGCGCAAATAAAGTTTAAATCAGGGCCTCAGTGTCTCAACATACATATTGAATAGCATAGGTGCTAGCACAAGAGGGCAGGATCTGAGGTTAAACCCTTTTCTTTGCCAAATGGTTGCGATTTTCAGGAAAGATGAGAAGCAGTTCAGGAGCTCACCTCCTATGAACATTTGTGTCTCCAGAACCTTGAGAGTCTGTGAATGTTTGACCAAGTTGAAAGCTGCCAAAAAATTGAGAAGAATGAGAAGGCAGAAAGTATCATCGTCCAACAAGCAGTGAATAGCATCCTAGAACTGGAGAGTTGCTATATTAGTGTTGTAGTTTCTAAAAAACACATTTGCATGGAGCTAATAGCTTGTTTTATAGGAAGTGTGTTGGATGGTGCAATGTAATATAACATTCTATTTCATACTTTGGAAACAATTACTGGGGTGGAACAACTTCTCTCCCACCAAAGACTCATAAAGTCCTTACTACAGAGAATCCAAATCTCCAGCAGAGTTTTTTCCAGTAGATTTCTTAATTCATTGTCAATTTCTGAAGTTACCTGCAGATTTTCTTTCTCTGATTTAAATTTAAGTCCACAAAAACAGTCAACGGTATAAGGAAGGAAGGAGGAGTGTTCGGGTTCAAGGAGGAGTACTGACAGTTCGCTACATAGGTTGCAACATGGATGGTTTTGGGTGAGGTATTCATGTATGATGTCAGCTCATCAGAGTTGCATTCTGTGCTGAGCAGTATGCTCCTGCAAAAGTAATTGCAGGGATGCACACTAGCCTATATTTCTTATACACAAAGTGGGGGCTCTCTTATCCCCTATAACTGAATGTAGCAAGCAAAGACATGCTCTTAGGGGTAGAAATGAGTTAAGGGGACTGATGCAAGTTGCGTGGAGTACAGAGTCCCTGGTATTAGGATGCAAGCATCAACAAGATGTGTAGGAGGGTATTGGAAACCTTTGATATCAAGATGTGCAGAGGGAACTTAATTGTGACGTAAGTGCGCGGGTTACAGACTATATATAAGACCCCCTGCATATTTCAATTTAAGTCTACTTTGTAAGCATTAGAGAATGTTCGAAATGTAAGTATGGTAGTATCTTTAATGTAGTTGCTTCCATTTTTTTAACCAAATTAAGGAAGGTTAATATGTTAAGTAATGTTACATTTATTTGTAAAGCACACTAATGCAGAGCTTTTTGGAACTAATGGAACTCGTAGCTGAATGCAACACAAATCCTAATGAGAAATATTAATGTTATGTTAAATGTATTTGTAAACCACACTAATGCAGAGCGTCTTGGCACTAATAAAAACAAACAGATACATGTAATAGAAAAACTAATTAAAAAACAGAGTGGTAGGGACCACTATAAGAGGAACACGAAGCAGGCAAATAGCAGAACAGCCTGACAAAAGAAATCATTGCTGAAATCAATAAATCATAAAACTGGCCCTGAAGAAGAACGAAGGCAACTATCAGGTAAACAGTGATGTCTGAGACATTATAGAAATTTAGAGATGTTTTAGCTTGCACATGGAGTAGCAGCTGATGTCAAGGAAGGGTGGTTGGGTGGGGGAATAGATGGGGTGGGTTTTGGAGGTCGTGGGGCGGAAATAAGAAAATACATTAAAAAAAAAAATAACTTACCTGCCACGCGAGGGATCGCAGCTCTTCTGCTCTTCTGGCTCCACGGCAGGCACAGGCTCCCAACCTGCCTCGCTGCCAATCCTAATGCTGCTCTCATGCTGCCGGCAGCATGAGAGCAGCGTCAGGATTGGCCTGAGCACCCTTGATTTGCGCTCCCAAGCAGACTGGTAGCCTGTGCCTGCTGTCTCCAACCCGGCAACACAGCTTGGGGTGGAGACACCTCAGTGCGCATCTCGGTTTGGCAGCCCTGAGACGGCCAGCCAAATCCACATGCACACTGAGGGAAGTGCACACCACTCCCCCTCCATGGCTGCTTTCACGATGATGACCCCGCCTCCAAGACTCAGCCAGTGAGGAAAAATAAAATGATAATCAACTTAGTTTAATATCATTTTATTTTTCAAGTTTTGCCTCTGCTGGCAGTGGGAGCGACACTCCTCCACCTTAACGGAGGAGCCGGCCCTGCACATATGTAAGGACAAAGGAATTCGACTGGAAGGGCATAGAAATAGAAAATGCTCTGTCACTGAAAGCAGCAGTAGTGGCTTTTGGAAATTCTATCAGAAACCGGCGGACTGAACCAGGGCAAACGTTAGCGCTGGTGGTGCCCAGTGCAACAATGATTGTAGGAGACCCCCAATGACCACCTCTGCCATGGATTACCTCACTACCGCCCTTTGCCAGAGCCATTCAAGTCTCCATAACCACTCTCTCTCAGATGCATCCAATTAGTTTTATGGCATCACTCATACCAGTGTAGGAGAGGGTGTCAGAGCACAGAGACAATCAATCCAGCATGTGCAAAACAATGTATAGGAAACATTATGTAAGATGGAGGTGGTGGAGAAGAAGCACATGGGCAAGAGAGCAACATAAAATGAGGACAGAGAGAAGTACACAAGGGAGACAGGCCTAAAGCATTTGCATTCCCATGGATTGCTTAAGCGAATAGAAAAAAGTACTGCCTGAAAAAAAGCAGTGGAAGGACACAAGTATTGAGGCCTTGCTACAGGAGCTGAACAAGGAAGCCTGCAGATAAAAAGCAAGCAAATGAGTGTGACCATAAAGCACCCAATGCTAAGCAATGGGCTGGCTCTAAGTGCACTGTAAGCTGACAATATGTATTTTTTTGCAAACAGATAGCTTGTACTGTATTATATGCAAGACCTAAAAATATAGAACTGTGTCAGAGAAACACACTCAGTATGACCATGGGGTTCTGGGAATAGGAGGACTGTGATTGACCAGCGAGAGCCTCACAAAGGATAGTAACTTGAACAGGAACACTCCAGACCTTGAAGGCAATGAAACAAGGAGATTCCAAGTCATTGAGATGGGTAAACCTTCAGATACAGCCCCCAAACCTAAGTGTTGGTAGGTGTTCCCATTTGGTGTAAGAATCCAAGCTACGTCTATTGACTGAACTCTTGACACCAGCTGCACTATCTCTATTAACCATTATCGCCACAACACAGGGGTAGTAGCAGTAAGTGTTGGAAACAAAGATGCTGAGAAGGTAAGTTACACGGATCCATCAAGAATTCACATGACAGCAAAACATATACCACAATTTTCCCACAAATTAAAAGAGATGGACACCGATATTGTGTCTCATCATACACTGGTGGTGGTGGAGGCTGCAAGACAGCAAAGCGCCCATGGAGATAACCCACTATGGGGAGCTAGTATCCAGGACATGGAAGAGGAACCTCAGAATAAATGCCCCCTAAAGGACAAAAAGGCTATAGAGCACTGTGGACCTAACAGCCTAATTCCAAGTAAAGAAGAATACCAGGTGCAGTGGCCACCTTGGGGAAATAGAGTTAAGGGGCTGTAGTAAGAGCCTTATAGACATGAGATTTTCTCTATGCAATCGGCAACAATGTGCGTTAATGGTTTATACAGCCAGGTTTGCCGCACATTAGGGTCCTCTGCACAAAGATATTTCCTGGTAGAACCTGGCACAAAAACGGAACCAGCTGTGATCTGCACAGAACCCATGATCTAAAATCAGGCACTCAGAATGAGATGGTGAGAGCGCACAGGAAATTTGTGGTGGAAAATGTAGAGATTAGAGTGCCACTCAAGTACTGTTCATTGCGGTAACCTTCACCCAGCTCTGACAGAGAACAGTGCCAAGAGGCAGTGGAACAGATTTACAATGCACCATGGAAAATAAAATGTACACTACATCAGAGTTCCCATGGGCCAGAGTGGATAATTCAACAGTAGACCATTCATTACCACACTGGTGTATCTGTTAAGTGAGACTGGGTCTGGCATCACATGTACAATCATCCAATGTGATTGCATCATGTGCATTGCTGACCGGGGATGTGCTTCCCTGGTAACCTCTGATTGGCAGTGCTCTTGACCCTGCAGCATGCCAAGTCATGGAACGCATACATCAACTCACAGAGAAACGGAGAAAGACGGAGAGACATAGAGATAGTCTTTCCCTCTCTCTCTCTCTTTCTATTTATGGGGGAGGAGCTGGAGGCCGCAGTCATCTCTGAATGAGCACCCACCACCCCAAACACCTGCCACCTACATAATGTATGTGAGCTTTAGTCTAAGATACACTTTCCTGAAACATGCCATTTTAAAATTTGATTAAGAATATGCGTTTGCTTCATTTAAAAAATAGATAATTAAAAGAGTAATTGGTGTTTGTGCCACGGCGCAACAAAGCACTTTCTATCTCAGGAGCATAAACAGAATATTCTAGAATTTGAAAAAAAAGAAAGTGAAGAAAAGACTCAGAAGAAATTCTAGGCGACCAAAACAACACAAACAAACTAGCATTTGTAAACGCAATAGGTCTCCCCTACGAGGGAACTATTGGCTATATCAATGTCTTTGAGGCATGTTATACAGTAGGGAGGATGCTGTGCAGCATGGCTGAAAGTACAAGCACTGGCAAAGCCAATAGGGTTCGCCTTTGTTTTTTCTTTCTATCTAACTGGATTTTAAAATATTAGAAAAAAGTTATAATGTCTGTTTTAAATATGATAAACCGTTAATGGTTTATTATATTTAAAACAAATATTATTACAACATTTTTTTTGTATTTGTAATCCACTTAGATAAAAAGAAGAAACAAAGGTGAAACCTACTGGCATGAGGGCATGCGACGAAGAAGAAAGAAGACAGCAGTGAAGAAAGAAGACAGGAAGAAAGTAGAAAGAAGATGGCAGTGAAGAAAGAAGACAGAAGCCAACATGCAGTAAAGAAGAAAGAAGACAGCGAAGAAAGAAGACGGCATGAGGTGAAGAAGAAAGAAGACAGTGAAGAAGAAGACAGAAGACAACATAAGGTAAAGAAGAAAGCGAAGAAAGAAGACAGAAAACAGCATGTGATAAAGAAGAAAGAAGACAACGAAGAACAAAGACAGAAGACGGCATGCGGTAAAGAAAAAGATGACATCGAAGAAAGAAGACAGACGACGGCATGCGGTGAAGAAGAAAGAAGATGGCAGCGAAGAAAGAAGATGGCATGCAGAAAGAAAAAAGAAGACAGCAATGAAGAAAGAAGATAGAGAAGATGGCAATGAAGAAAGAAGGCGTCAACGAAGAAAGAAGATGGCATGCAGAAGGAAAAAAGAAGTGACTTCAGTGTCGTAGCCAGCCTCGTAGCCAGAGGAGGGATACTGGCCAGTGTCCAATGGGAAGTGACCGGAAGGAGTACTTGGTCCTGAGGCAACTCGACGGCAAGATCGACGAAGAAGACAACAGGAAGTGGCTTGCAGACAAAGTGCTGGCCAGTCATAAGCATATAAATCAGAGCGATGCTGGAGTAAGCCAATGGTAAGTTCAGGTAAGTAAGGCGTTGGTTCTAAGCCCTTTTTAAGTTTTCTTTTTTTTTTACTAACAATAGATTTTGCAAACATCACGCAAGCACGCATGCAGGTGAAACCTAAAAAAACAAAGGCGGTCATTCCAACCCTGGCGGTTGGTGTTAAAGCGGCAGCAAAACCGCCAACAGGCTGGCGGAAAAAAAAATGGAATTCCGACAAGGCGGTAACCGCCAACAGAGACCGCCACTTTAACACACCGACCGCCACTGCGGTACAAACAAACAGCGCAGCGGTCACCGCCAACAGACAGGCGGGAGTCAATGTACCGCCCACAGTATCACAACCTACCAATCCGCCACCTTTTCCGGGGCGGTAGCCCCGCCGATAAAAACACGGCGGAAACAGCCATTTCGAAGGGAAAACACTCACCTCCATGCACCCCACGAGGAATCAGGACAGCATGGAACCCGAACTCCACATACTCCCAGCGATAGTCTTCCTGCTCCTCTACCAGGAGCACGAACGCCGGCGCAGAAGACAATGGTGAGTACTGCACCTACGACACAGGGGAGGGGGGAGGCAAAAAATTACGGGGACACACATACGCGACACACCCACCCCCACCCTCACCCACTACAACACACACATCAATGCATAGCAATACATCACAGTTACACCCCCCAAGCCCCCCAGAAGAATGCAAAGACAAAAGGAAATGATTTTAAACATTGAAATATATTGCAATACTGCCAAAAAATATATATACACATCAAAAACTCTTATATATAGAAATGTACAAGTCCGAGCATTGTAGCAGGCATTGTCCGTGGACCACTGGGCCCAAATCACATGGGCAAAGCCCACACAGGATACCTGACTCTAACGGAGAGAACACTGCAGGGGCATCAGATAGCAAAACTACAGGCACCTCAGGGGGAAGGGAAGGGGGGCACCTCAGCCAGATGAGTGCACAACGCCAGATCCACGAGGGGCCTCCATGCCCACTGTTCAATCCTGGGGAGTGCAAAGCCACAGTCTCACAAGTCCAGACAGTGGGTGGGCTGCCCACTGTTCAATCCTGGGGAGTGCAAAGCCACAGCCTCACAAGTCTAGACAGTGGGTGGGCTGCCCACTGTTCAATCCTGGGGAGTGCAAAGCCACAGTCTCACAAGTCTATACAGTGGGTGGGCTGGCCACTGCTCAATCCTGGGGAGTGCAAAGCCACAGTCTCACAAGTGGATAACAGTCTCCACTGTTTCTGGAGGGGGCCTGGTGCCCAGAGTGCTTCTACCTGTGCAGGACAGAGGTAGTGGATGCGTGTCCCCACTGGTTCTGGAGGGGGCCTGGTGTCCAGAGTGCCTCGTGCAGCCCTGCCCGACACAGATGCGGCCCAGCCCCTGCCGCTCATGGGCCAGCGGTGCCTGCGATGGAGTGGCCAGTTCAGCTGTGCTTGAGATGAAGGGCCCAGTTCAGCGGTGCTTGAGATGAAGGGCCCAGTTCAGCGGTGCTTGAGATGGAGTGCCCAGTTCAGCGGTCTTGAGATGAAGGGCCCAGTGCAGCGGTGCTTGAGACGGCGGTGCCCAGTTCAGCTGTGCTTGAGATGAAGGGCCCAGTACAGCGGTGCTTGAGATGGAGTACCCAGTTCAGCGGTGCTTGAGATGAAGGGGCCAGTTCAGCGGTGCTTGAGACGGCGGTGCCCAGTTCAGCGGTGCTTGAGATGAAGGGCCCAGTGCAGCGGTGCTTGAGATGGAGTGCCCAGTTCAGCGGTGCTTGAGATGAAGGGCCCAGTGCAGCGGTGCTTGAGATGGAGTGCCCAGTTCAGCGGTGCTTGAGATGAAGGGGCCAGTGCAGCGGTGCTTGAGACGGCAGTGGCCAGTTCAGCGGTGCTTGAGATGAAGGGCCCAGTGCAGCGATGCTTGAGATGGAGTGCCCAGTTCAGCGGTGCTTGAGATGAAGGGCCCAGTGCAGCAGTGCTTCAGACGGCGGTGCCCAGTTCAGCGGTCCCGGCCATGGCGGGGTGCTCATTTGCCACCTGTCCTGTGGCTGGCGGGGCCCTCATGCCCATCTGTCCTGTGGCTGGCAGGGCCCTCCTGGGCAGCTGTGCCGGGGCTGTTGGTGGCCTCCTGCCCACCTGGGATGGGGCTGGCGGGGCCCTCCTGGCCAGCTGGGCTGATGGCGGTGTTGTCGGGCGTGCTGCCCTTCCCAGCCTTCCCTGATCGCCTGTGGCCCTTCCCCACCTTGGGCGGTGTGCCAGCTGTCTCCACACTCCCTGCCGGAGCCCTGGTAAGGGTTTTAGTCCCTGGTGTTTTCACCCTCTCCCGCCAGCCACTGCCTATCTTGGGATGTTTCTCCGGGGGTGGGCTGCCCGTGCCTTGGCTTCGCACCAAACTGGCTGCCCTGGTGGGTGGGGCACTCCACTGTCCATGGCAGACTGTGATGACAGGGACCGATTTTGTCGTGGCTGAGGTGCTGACTGTAGTCCTATGACATGGACGGGGTGGGGGAGTTGGTGGAAAGAGGTTGAGTTTTGACATGAAAAACTTTTTGGGAGCAGTGGGACGGGTAGGTGTAGTGGGTATGGGAGTGGAGGAAGAGGTTGTGGTTGTAGGAGTTGTAAGTCTGGTGGATTGGGTGCAGGTGCTTGGGCTGGAGGCTGTCGTGAGGTGGATGGCTGTTGGGTGGGTGGCTGCCTGCGTTTTTGTATCTTGGAAGGAGGGGGCACAGACACACTGGGAGAGGACACAGGGGACGTGTAAATGGCAGTGGGGGTGGTGACTGCACGTGTGCGGGGTGTTCTGGTGTGTGTGCTGCTGAGGGACGTAGTGGCTGAAGATGTTGTGCATGCAGGTGTGAACGGAGAGGTGACAGGGAGGGAGAAGGGAGACGTGGAGGATGGGGACACAGTGGAGGCAGTGGGTGTTGGTATGTCTGTATGTGGATGTTGCTTGTGTGACTGCCTGTGGGATGTGTGGTGCTTATGTCTGGCTGAGCTTCCCTTGGGTGTTGAGGTGTGTGCAGGCTGGTCTGATGGTGTGTCTGGGATAGGCAGAGGTACAGGTGATAGGGTATGGGTGGAGGAAGTTGGAGGGGGGAGGCTAGAGACAGGGACAATGGCTGCCATCAGTGCCGAGGCCAGAGTCTGGAACGATCGCGGAAGGGCCGCCTGACCAGAATGAATGCCCTCCAGGTATGCATTACTTTGGTGCACCTCCCTTTCTACACCCTGGATGGCATTCAAAATGGTAGACTGCCCAACAGTGAGCGTCCTCAGGAGGTCAATGACCTCCTCACTGAGGGCAGCAGGGGTGACTGGGGCAGGGCCTGAGGTGCCTGGGGCGAAGGAGATGCCCACCTTCCTGGGTGAACGGGCACGGGCCAAACGCTGAGGGGCTGCTGGGAGGGCGGTGCTGGTGCGGTGGGTGGCGGCTGTACCTGTTGTTGCGGGGGCACAGATGTTGCTGCCACCACAAGGGAGCTCCCTTCAGAGGACGAGTCGGTGTCACTGATGTCTGCCCGAGTCCCCGCTGTGGAGCTCCCCTCACCCTCCGTCCCACTGGTGAATTCAGAGTCCGTTGTGTGGCCCTCCATGGCCATGTGGGATGCAGCTCCCTCGTGCTCCGGTGCCACTTCTCCTCCGCCTGATGATGCTAATGCACACATGAACAGGAAGACCACAAAAAAAGGGGGGGGAAACAGAATATAGACATGTTGAGTGCATGCATTGGTGACACCATTGGCGGACAGGACAGACACAGAAGCCCCCCGCGCACTTGGGGTCGACTACTCAATCCCTGGGACATGGCCTACAAGCCTATGGACGACATCTGCACACATAGATGACACAGGGCCATGAATAGCTGTACTTGGCACCCTACAGAGGTGGGGGGCGGGGGCACAGGGCCATGCCTTACGGAGGGGCCTAGCCTACAGAAATCGCCCGGGCCTAGGGATACCCACAGCCCTCCTCCCCCACCTAGACACCTCCACTGCGCGCAAAGTCAGCAGAATGAGAGTGTACTCACCCCCTTGTGTCTGCTATGATGCCCTCACGCGCCCATCCAAATCGGGGTAGGCCACTGCCAGGATCCGGGACATCAGGGGGGGTCAAATTCCAACTGGCACCCCTCCCACGTTGGGAGGCCATCCCCAGCTGAGCCTCTGCAGTCTTCCTGCTCCAGCGGCGGATGTCCTCCCATCTCTTCCGGCAGTCAGTGCCCAGTCTGTGGTGGACCCCCAAGGTCCGGATGTCCTTGGCGATGGCACGCCAAATATCGATCTTCTGGTGGGCGCTGACCTATATGAAATGTACATGGGGAGAAGAATAGTCATTACCTTCTGCACCCTCAATGTGAGTGGCCCCCAATCCCTACCCTTGCCATGTGGCACATGCTCTCACCGTCGTTTGATGCATGCCTCAATCGCTCCCCTCCCCCCCATCTTTCATCCACCCCACTCAACACAGGCATAGCCCATACAGCATGCTCCCAGTGTATTTACCTGTTTGTCTGGAGGACTGTGGATTAGCGGGTACTGGGGAGGGACCCCATCCACAAGTTTATCCAACTCCTCCGCAGTGAAGGCAGGGGCCCTTTCCCCAGTCGCATGAGCCATTGTGTTGTAATCAAAAGGTGAGAAGCATAGATGATTGGAGTGTTTTTTATTTAGATCCTAAAACAGAAACCGCCGCTGTCACGTCCTCCGGCTCCGCCGTCTTCAACCGTCTCTCTCTCACGCTCGAGCATGGGAGAACGCAACAGCCGGAAGCACATGAAAAAGGTTCGGCACGCTGTAACATTACCGCGTGCCAAACTACACAGAACACAACATAATATCTCCTTTTTTTTTTTTTTTTTTAACTTCCAAACCAGAGAAACATAACCCAACATTAGAACAAAATAATAATAACATAACATTAAACCACTAACAGTATTAGTGAAAATAGGCATAACAACAAGTAAATTTCCTGCTAACAGTAATGAGATTCCCTAAGTTTGAGCGGCATCCGTTTCACTCGAACAGATCTTCTAAGTGTTTGAGGAACTCCTAAGTTATTGTTTAACGCCAACCGTTCCTGAACCATACCCTCTGACACCGCTCGACTACACCTTTCCATTCCACCGTCACAGTCGTCATTCACCTTCACAGCTTTATTCATATTCCACCACCGACCACCCTCAACCATGATAGCATTACCACACACTTTCATCACTGTAACTGGACTTCCATAACAAGCATCCCCTTTCCTCACAAAGGTCTGTAACTTGATGCGCACTACATCACCCGGTTGAAAAAAGCGTTCTTTTGTAAAAAAATTCTGGTCATATCTAGCTTTCACCCTGTCTTGATTTTTCTTTACCTCACCCCTAACTTTATCCTTGTCCACCACATCAGGAAATTTACCTGACACAATCTTGGCTAACCAAGCTGGGAAAAGTTTAGATGTATTACGCCTACCTTTCAACAGTTCAAACGGGGAGATTTTCGTCACTGAATGTGGTGTGGTACGATAAAACCACAACATCGAATACACAGCCTCTTCCACATCCAATCTACTCGTTCTAGCCCACTTTATACACTCCACAACACTCTGTTCATTCTTTCGACTAAACCATTCGTTTGAGGATGGTACAGCGAACTCTTCAAATGTTTCACACCAGACTCTCTTAGGAAGGTTTCCATTTCATTGCTCACAAACTGTACACCATTATCCGAGATTAAATATTCCGGAAAACCTTCCCTCCAAAAGATCTCTTTGAGAAACTGTATGGCAGAACTTGCAGAAGGCTTAGCGAAAAACCACACTTCTGGCCACTTACTAAAGTAATCCATCAGTACAAAAGCATAGTGCATGTGATTAGGGAGAAAATTGAAGGGCCCAACCATATCAACACCCACTTTAACCCAAGCCTTATCTGGTAAAGGTATGGGTTGTAATGGTGGCTTCAAAATCTTCAACCCCTTTTCGGCACCATTGCACACAACACATCCATGAACAACCCTTTCTACATCCTTATCCATAGAAGGCCACCAATACAGTGCCCTGATCCGTCTTTTTGTCATGGTGCCACCAAGGTGCCCATCATGCGCATGGTCCACCAATTTTTGTCTAAGCTCACACGGGGGTACACATTTATCATTCCTTAACACAATGCCATCCTCAATTGATAATTCATCAGCCACCTTGGCATACGGTTGGACTTCTGAATTCAAATTCCTTTCCTTTGGCCAGCCGTTGACAATGAACTGCTTAACCCTGGAAAGCACCTCATCATTACTTTCAGCCATATTCCATACCGTTTCCGTGCACACTTTGGATTCATCAGCATCCACAGCCGCTATAAAACAATCCTCCACATCCTCCTCCACATCAACAGTAAATTCATCACTAATCGGTAAACGAGATAAAAAGTCAGCTGTGAAGTTGTCTTTTCCTGGAATGTATCTGACATGAAAGTCATACTGTAACAGTTTCGTGGTGAGGCGTGCTATACGCGGGGTCGTATAATTGATTTTGTCCCCATTCAAAATGTACACCAATGGTTTATGATCCGTTTGAACGACAAATTTTCTCCCCCATATATAGCTTCTAAATTTCTCACTAGCCCAATAGCATGCTAGCAGCTCTTTCTCAATCACAGAGTAATTGAGTTCTGACTCACGTAATACTCTAGAGGCATAACTAATAACCTTCTCTTCCTTCCCCATACCTTGAGACAGCACCGCACCCAACCCATACCTACTAGCATCAACAGTGATGGTGCACAATTGGCTGGGGCCGTACGGACTCAATGGCCTAGCATCGACCAACTCCTGCTTGACCCTTTCGAATGTAGCTTGACACTCGCTGTCCCAAATGAACGGTACTTTGTTCTTGAGCAAGTTGGACAAAATCTTCATTTTGCTAGCATAATTGGAAATGAACTTAGAATAGTATTCACACATGCCAACAAAAGATCGTAACTCGTCTTTGTCCTTGGGATTAGGCGATTCCACAATCGCTTTTACCAAACCGGGTCGTGGTGTAACACCATCCCCAGACACACAATGACCCAAAAATTCAATTTTTTTCTTGTAGAACTCACATTTTTCTTTCCTTACACAGATGCCATAAGACTGAACATTTTTAAAGACAGATCTGATTTTCTTGTGATGACCTTCCAATTCCCTAGTATGAATCAAGACATCATCTTGGAAAACCAGAATGCCTTGTACTTCCCCCAACATTTTGTGCATGATACGTTGAAACGCTGACGCAGCAGAGGCCAACCCAAATGGCATCCTGCAAAACTGGAAAGTGCCCAACGGAGAATTGAAAGCTGTGTAATGATGCGAATCCTCATCCAACACCACCTGGTGATAGGCTGATGCAAGATCTATTTTGGAAAACCACACAGAGCCTCTGAGCTCATCGAGCAGGTCGCTAATCTTAGGTAAAGGATATGAGTCTACACATATCTCCTTATTGAGACTCCTCAGGTCCACACATAAACGTAGGTCCCCATTTAGTTTCCGGGCAACCACCAATGGAGAAAGCCGCAAACTGGACTCTATAGGCTCGATTACACCATTATTTAGTAGTTTGTGTAATTCAGCCTTAAGATCCTCTCTTAGACTAAATGGCACCGACCTGACCTTATGTCTCACAGGGATAGCCCGATCTTTTACCTTAATTTTGTGCTTGAACCCAGCAATCTTACCCAAACCTTGTACAAAAATGCTAGGAAACTCCTCTTCAAATGGTGCCTTCGATTCTGAGTTCCCTACGACAAGGACTTGTTCTTTAGCACCAGGTTTCAACACCATGCCAAACAGCCCTTGGTGGTACCATCCTAAAATGTTCAAACCTTTATACGCCACATAAATTTTACCGAAAATCTTTTGATCCTTGAACTCAAGACTATCTTCTATGTAGCCTTCCAAATCAATTTTCCTGCCCTCATAAGACACAGGTGATCTATCGGGAGGCAATAATTCCCTATCACCCCAAACATTGTGGAAGAGATCCGATGTGATCATAGTAATACGTGCCCCAGAATCCACTAACAATCGAAGCCACTTATCACCAACCCGAATATCAACAAGGGGATCTACACAATGGTTTTGATCTTTAACTCCCCCTACCCTTTCAGTGACTACCGCAATCATATCCTGATAGGCCTTAATAAAAGAATCCTCTTCATTTTCCCCCTCTTCATCTACCACTGTTGAGACCTTAGCTTGCTTATTAAACATGGATTGACATACTCTAGCAAAGTGACCTACTTTACTACACTTCCTACATGCAGCACTCTTTGCCGGACAACTTTTGCCATCCTTAAAATGAGGCATGTTCCCACATCTACAACATATGTTAGACGACCTGAAGAAAGGATTGTCATATTTTCTCGAGTCACCTTTTTTTACCGCACTCATTTTAGTAACAACATTCACATGCATTTGATCAGAGTCCTTCACCCCAGTACTTATTGAAAGTTCCTTTAGAGATATCTGCGCCAGCTCAACACTTTTAGCCGTTTTAATGACATCATCCAAGGTAGGATTGCCCATGGTAAGTAACTTCTGCTGAATGTGCTTATTTGAGCAGTGACCAATAAACTGGTCCCTTATTAACTGGTCCTGTAAATCTCTAAATTCACACTTCGAGGCCAATTGTCTCAGTGCACTGACATATGTGTCAACATCCTCACTTTGACACTGCTGACGCTTGAAGAATTTGTGCCGTAAAACCACCAAACTCGGGAGTACATCAAACCTTGTGGACAACTTCTTGGTGGTCATATGATATTCATCAAGTTCCTCATCAGTTTGCGGCAGGTCCGGTAAGTGTTTGAAAATCTCTCTGCCTTCATATCCCAACGAATGTAAAAGAAGACACTTCTTCCTTTCAGGGCGAAAACGAGAGGCTCCAATAGCTCCAAGGTAAGTTTCAAAACCGTCAAACCATTGTCTCCAAGGGATGGAAGGAGCACCTGGAGTTTCCAAAAAGGCTGGTGGAGGATTAACAGACTGCATAGCACAAAACAAGAGGCAGCTTAATAAAAAAAAAAGACTTGCTCTCATGAATATTGTTTCAATAAAACTGTAGCACTTCAAAACTGTAGTACTTCAAAGCACTACAGACATATTTTCCTCAGTGATTTTCCTTGGTGATCCCTGCTACGATGATACAGTGTATTGTAAAAGTATTTCCACTGGTAACCTTAACACTGTGGCCCAATGTAGCATTAACACCAACTACATCCAAAATGGCGCTTAAAATTGACAAACACAGCACCTGCAGGGTTCCATACCAGATGTCTACTGCCAATTAGTCACACGATCTTCCCCCAGCCAGGCTAACAGGTACCATATGCTCCCAGCAGGAAGAAGACGGATATCTCTCTATACAGGAATGCGTGGGTGCTTAGCGGCGGTCATGGCTCCCTCGTCGCCAAATTTCCGATGTTGTAATCAAAAGGTGAGAAGCATAGATGATTGGAGTGTTTTTTATTTAGATCCTAAAACAGAAACCGCCGCTGTCACATCCTCCGGCTCCGCCGTCTTCAACCGTCTCTCTCTCGCGCTCGAGCACGGGAGAACGCAACAGCCGGCAGCACATGAAAAAGGTTCGGCACGCGGTAACATTACCGCGTGCCAAACTACACAGAACACAACACATTGGTGGTCATTCTGACCCTGGCGGTCTTTGACCGCCAGGGCGGAGGACCGCGGGAGCACCGCCGACAGGCCGGCGGTGCTCCAATGGGGATTCCGACCGCGGCGGTAAAGCCGCGGTCGGACCGGCACCACTGGCGGGGTCCCGCCAGTGTACCGCAGCCCCATTGAATCCTCCGCCGCGGCGCAGCTTGCTGCACCGCCGCGGGGATTCCGACCCCCCCTACCGCAATCCAGATCCCGGCGGTCGGACCGCCGAGATCCGGATGGCGGTAGGGGGGGTCGCGGGGCCCCTGGGGGCCCCTGCAGTGCCCATGCCACTGGCATGGGCATTGCAGGGGCCCCCGTAAGAGGGCCCCTACAAGTATTTCACTGTCTGCTGCGCAGACAGTGAAATACGCGACGGGTGCAACTGCACCCGTCGCACAGCTTCCACTCCGCCGGCTCGATTCCGAGCCGGCTTCCTCGTGGAAGCCTCTTTCCCGCTGGGCTGGCTGGCGGTCTGAAGGCGACCGCCCGCCAGCCCAGCGGGAAAGTCAGAATTACCGCCGCGGTCTTTCGACCGCGGAACGGTAACCTGACGGCGGGACTTTGGCGGGCGGCCTCCGCCGCCCGCCAAGGTCAGAATGAGGGCCATTGTCTCTTCCAGACCGAGGTCACAGCAGCACTTGCAGTGTAGGTCCTCTCCTGTCGAAGATCAGGTATCGAGTGATTAAGCTGATAGAAAATGGCGGTCACGTCCGCGGCGGTGAGTACCGCGACCGCCGGCGCACATCGTCATTGGCTCCTGAGACCCATAGGGTTCAATGTTAACCAATGCTGCATTGCGCCGCGGTCTTCGACCGCCTACCGCCACGGTGTACAACGCCAGCCAGTTACCTCACATCCCATTGTCGCACTTTACAGGTCAGGCAGCCACCATTTCATGGGCCCACATGGCTTACTTTGCCATTCTATGGATTAAGAATCGTGTTCTGTGCAAGCTGTGGTTACGTACCTGTGGGTTGATTGACTCTGTGCTCGCTGTTGTCCTTCATAGGCACCATCCGCTGGGACATGGGAGGCGATGGAGGCATCCTCCGGTGTACAGACCGCTGGTGGACCTGTCGACAATGGAGGAGAGACATGTCATACTGACGTACAGGCTTGACCGTGCCACTATTAAGGAACTGTGTGCACAGCTGGAGCCAGACCTGATGTCAGCTATCCGCCAACCCACAGGAATCCCCCCTCAAGTGCAGGTGCTGTCAGTGGTCCATTTCCTAGCAAGTGGGTCATTTCAAACAACAGTGGCCATATCATCAAGGATGTCCCAGCCTATGTTTTCCAAGGTGTTGTCCAGAGTGTTGTCTGCCCTGCTGAAACACATGCGGAGCTACATCGTTTTCCCTGAGGTGGGGGATTTGCCTACAGTAAAGGGTGATTTCTATGCCCTTGGACATATCCCCAACATCATAGGTGCCATTGATGGGACCCATGTGGCTTTGGTCCCCCCCACAGGAGTGAACAGGTGTACAGAAACCGGAAGAGTTATCATTCCATGAATGTCCAGATGGTATGTTTGGCAGACCAGTACATCTCCCATGTTAATGCCAAGTTCCCTGGCTCAGTGCATGACGCGTACATCATGCGGAATAGCAGCATCCCTTACGTGATGGGGCAACTCCAGAGGCACCGTGTGTGGCTAATTGGTGACTCTGGTTGCCCCAACCTGTCATGGCTACTGACCCCAGTGAGGAATCCCAGGACCAGGGCAGAGGAACGCTACAATGAGGCCCATGGGCGAACTAGGAGGGTGATCGAGCGGACCTTCGGCCTCCTGAAGGCCAGGTTCCGCTGCCTCCATATGACAGGTGGATCCCTATTCTACTCACCAAAGAAAGTGTGCCATATCATCGTGGCCTGCTGTATGCTTCCCAACCTGGCTTTGCGACGACAGGTGCCTTTTCTGCAGGAGGATGGTCCAGATGGTGATGTTGTAGCAGCTGTGGAGCCTGTGGAGAGTGAAGACGAGGAAGCCGAAGAAGAACAGTAATACAGCAATATTTCCAATGACACACAGGTAAGAATACACACCGGCATGCTACATGTACTTAACCACTACTACCTCTCTACTGTCTGTTGTTTTCACCCAGTGTATGGTAACTGAGTTGTGACTTTCCCTTCCGATTTCAGAGATGTGGGCCCCACTGTGTGACATCTGCTTTGTTTCCCCATGGACTAGAGCTGTGTGACATTGGTATGTTGGCATCACAATGTAAATAAGCATTTTGGCACGGTAATGTCTAATACATTTGCTCAAAATCACAGCCAGACTCCTGATTGTTTTGTGCAATAACTGTGTTTATTAAAGTGCTCTATATTGGAGGGTGGTTGCAAATTGGTGAGGGGTGATGGTGGAGGAATGTCCATGTCAGAGTCCAGACTATTAGTATCACAGGTGCATTGTCCAAATGCCTGTGGAAAGTGGAGTTGGGGCAGTTTAAGGATGGACAGGGTGACAATGTGGGACAGTGCGATGACAATCAGGGTGGTATCCTTTCCTGGCGGGGGTCTTGGCATCTTACTCTGTCTTCTTCCTGGATCTCAGGGCCCGCTTGCGGGGTGTTTCTCCTTCTGCAGGGGGTGGGGTTCTGGTGGCCTGTTGGTCTTGTGTCGGGACCTCCTGTTCACTAGCGCCGGCGGAGGTGGTAGGCAGTTCTTGGTCCATGCTAGTGTCAGGGGCCCTTTGTGGTGCCACAGTGTCCCGCAATGTGGTGACTACCAGATTCAGAACCCTTACGATGGTGCCCAGGGTGGAACTGATGGTTCGTAGATCCTCCCTGAACCCCAAATACTGGTCCTCCTGCAGGCGCTGGGTCTCCTGAAACCTGGCCAGTACCGTCGCCATCGTCTCCTGGGAATGATGGTACGCTCCCATGATGTTGGAGAGGGCCTCATGGAGAGTGGGTTCCCTGGGCCTGTCCCCCCCCTGTCGCACAGCAGCCCTCCCAGTTCCCCTGTTTCCCTGGGCCTCTGTCCCCTGGACCGTGTGCCCACTGCCACTGCCCCAAGGTCCCTGTTGTTGTTTGGGTGGTGGGTTAACCTGGGTGCCCTGTAGTGGTGGCCACACCGCTGATTGACGTGTCCTGGGGACAGAGGTATGGGCCCGCTGGGTGGGTGCTGTGCTGGTGTTCCCAGAGGGGGGAAGGTCTGCTGTGGCCTGTGGCTGTGTGAGGCGAACCGACTGTCCCGAGGTCCCCGATGGGCCGGGCTGGTCATCTAGATCCAGGTCGACAGAACTGCTGTCATCACTGTGGGCATCACTGTGGGCATCTTCTGGGGGTGGAGTGAACATTTGTGGACTCTCCTGCGCGGTGACGTTGCGTTGGGGTCCTGCAGGGGTATAAAACCATGATTATTGCATCTGTGTGTGCCATGGTGTGCAATGGGTGGGTGCCCGTGTACCCCAGTGCTTGCATTCCTGTGTGGGGGCTTTTGTGACGGTGGTTTGGGGGGGGGGATGGGTATGTGCAGTGGGCATGCTTTGGTGATGGGTGTCCTTGCTTTGTGGTCGCATGCAGGGCTTGGTGTTGGGATGGGTGGGTTGTGATGGTGAGACATTTGCAAGGAGTAGGAGTGATGGAGGTGAGGGTGAGGGTGGGGGTATGAGTTGGCATGCTGGTGGGGGGGATGAAGTAGTGAAGATGAGACTTACCAGAGTCCATTCCTCCAGATACTCCGCCGAGGCCCTCAGGATGCAGGATCACCAAGACCTGCTCCTCCCATGTTGTAAATTCTGGGGGAGGAGGTGGGGGTCCGCCACCAGTCCTCTGCACTGCAATGCGGTGTCTGGATACCACGGAACGCACCTTCCCCCGTAGGTCGTTCCACCGCTTCCTGATGTCATCCCGATTTCTTGGGTGCTGTCCCACAGCGTTGACCCTGTCGACTATTCTGCTCCATAGCTCCATCTTCCTGGCAATGGACGTCTGCTGCACCTGTGTTACGAATAGCTGTGGCTCTACCCGGATGATTTCCTCCACCATGACCCTGAGTTCCTCCTCAGAAAACCTGGGGTGTCTTTGCGGTGCCATGGGGTGGTGTAGGTGATGTGTGTGGTGGATTGTGTGGTGCTAAGTGTGGTGATGTGTATTGGTGTGTTGTGTGAAGTGCGTGGTAATAGTGCTGGGTGATGGTAATATGCGCGTCTGGGTGCTCGGTTCTCTATTTCTCTGTGCGTGGTCCCGATTTTTTAGGAGTGGGGGTTTGTGGTGATGTGGGTGTGTGTTTTATATTTAATTGGGTGTGTGGGAGTGGTGTGCGTATGTGTATCAGGTGTGTGTATTTGGAATTGTCCAATGTGGCTGTGTTTTGTAAGTGTGTTTGTATTTTGAGCGTGGCGGTGTGTACCGCCAATGGAATACCGCGTTTGAAAGACCGCCGCGTGGAATCGTGGGTCGTGATAGTGTGGGCGTATTACTGTTGGCGTGACGGTGTCGGTTTGGTTATCACCAGTTTCTCCCTGGCCTTTGGTGTGGCGGACTTTTGTCGGTGTCTGTATTTTGGCGGTTTCCGTGTTGTGGGTCAGAATGACCGTGGCGGTTTACCGCGGCCACGGCGGTATGTTGGCGGTCTTCTGACAGCGGTATGCACCTTTTACCGCCAATGTTGGAATGACCACCAAAATGTGCTATGATTTGGCCAGTGCTTGCAGAATCTGAGCGTTTTTTTATTACTGGTTGGATAGGAGGCAACACGGAGGGAGGAAGTGCATTTAGGAGGCAACATGGAAAACAAAGGTTGTGGGGAAAAAGCACTATGACGGGGCCAGCACTGATCGCCTCATTGCACTATTTTTTATTGCAGGGTATGAGGAAAGAGGCAACACCGAGAAAGGGAAGTCAGGAGGCAACACTGAGGGAGGGGGTGAGTCAGGGGGCAACATGGACAACAAAGTGTGTAAAAGAGAAGCTTTGAGAGAGCACATGAACAATGAAGTGTGATGTCAAGCTAATGGACAACTGAGGGTGGGAGGTGCTGGGGCAAGGCACAACACAGAAAATAACAGAAAGAGGGAGGTTTGGGTGGAGATCAAGCAACGACACAACAATGGAAGAAGAAAGGAAGGGCAGGTACGGACAAGCAACAATATGGACAGCAAAAGAAGACTGGATGGTGGGTGGGGCAAGTAACATGGATGAGGGAGGGAAGGTTGGTCAATCAAAAAAAAATGAGGGAGGGCTGGCAGGTGGAGGCACGTAGCACAGACAAAAGGGACAGAGGGAGTGAGAAACACAAAGGGGAGAGAACTATGCAAGGGAGCCAGCTGAAAAAGACACACGCTGATAGAGTGTTTAAACAAGCGGTCTGTACATTTGTTTGGTCTTTTACCTTCAGGTAGCTACATATAAAATAAGACACAGCTTAAATGAAAAATAAATTTTAAAAAGTTAAGTTAACAGAGGTGTAGAATTTAATAAAATACTTGTCCATGGGACAGGTTGCTTCTTAAATCTACGTGTTCTGTAAAACAAATCTACTTGCCCCTTTGATGCCATTTAGTGTGGCAACAAATTGTGGCAGCAATCTCATTATGTAAGAGCTCTGATAATAGACTCTCTGACTATGCTAGGGCTGTTACTATATTAGGGCTTGAATACTTGCAATTTCAATTCCTATTGTAGCAATTTCCTTATTTTGATACCTTTCTGCAGATCTACATACTGGGGCTGGAGGAAGCAGTACGCAATAGTTCCAGGTCTGGAATACCTTTGAGTCTGCAAACCTACTAGCTTGCATGTTTTAAGGATTTTCACCAGCTGTTCTCTAATCTTTTCCCATAATGAGAAAGGTTGGAAATTTACTCCTGACAAGTGCAGGAGCAGAAGTTCTTTCAGGGTTGGGAAATAAGTGGTTGCAGGGAACGTGAACTCATAAACGGACAATAGATCACATGCATATTTGCTCATGCGAAAGTACACTTCACAAATATTGTCAAGGAGTACGATTTCCTGGTCTACTTCTGTAAGTTCATGTGAATTCATGAAAGCCGCTACTTCAAAGACATATATCATGGGTGCACTTTTGTGACTTTCTTCAAGAATTGGGTCCCTAATTAGGTCTGGCATTAATAAAAACACTTTTATTAAACTTCTATTTCTCTCTCTGTCTATCGACTGGCTTTACTGTGAGTGATCGCATTCTGCTCTTCTACATGGAGCATATTGGCACACAACACAGTTTTGTTCATTGCCAGGAACTACTGTGGCAATCAGTGGCGTAACGAAACTGGAGGGGCCCCCCTTGCAAAGAACATGGAGGGGTCCCCCCTTCAGACTCAGGGCAGGTGCTGTGCTGAGGGGGCACCCTGTAGGGGGGCTGCGGGGCCTTTGTCACACCACTGGTGGCAATGTGTGCTTTTTGAGACCAAAACATTTTTTATTTTTTGCCAGCTCCTGCTACAATGGTGAAGGCCTGGCAGTTACCACAAAAATAAAGTGTTACAAAAGCCATGTCAAAACAAGACATGCATTGACAAAACCAAAAGACTCATAAAAAAATGTCAGATCGGTTGGCTTTGCCAGTGCTTGTCTATTTTCATGCTTCCCATAATCTTGTTGAAAATGGTTACACTGATTTTCCATTAGGAATAATTTTGGGGAATACTAGCATGCATCAACACATTTTACTAACTGACTCTTCGAAGAAATTGCACCTAAAGTTTCATAGTAGTGAAAAGTTTTTTTACTAATTGCATTTTTTTCTGAACATTTTATTTTGAAAGCAAATATAGGGTCCTAGCTATTTTATGCTATTTATTACCAATGCTTGTTGTTTTTCTGCAAACATTTACATCTAATCAGGGGGCATTCTGGAAGCATTATACTTATCTCATATTGTTAAACATTTCAAACGTGTGCTTTTTTTTCCTACTGGGACCATTGTCAGTAGGGCATTGTGACCTAAAACTTATATTTACAGCTCTCACCTTAATAATGAAGGCTTTAAGTTAATGAACCATAAATACAAGTTTGAACAGCATTAGTTTGCACACACATATTACCTCAGGTGCAGACAGTTCCTTTCTTTGGAAAGTGGCAACCAAAGGGTTTGTGCTGCAGGACATTGGCCTACCTGTCCCAAAGACAAAATAAATATGAAAATTTGTTGTCCTTGACCCCAAACAATATGTCCCTAGCATCAGGTGATAGGAGTGCCACATCCCTGAGTTAATCAGTGGTAAGTGCACTATTGTACATTATGAAACATCTATTAGTAAATGCTTTGCAGAGGTCTGTGTGTAACCAGAAAGCCACAGAATGAGATCTTGGTTGATGCAGTGGAGAATAGTGGCTTGTGTATTGTTAGTGCTATGAGGGCCCAGCCTGTGACAGAAAGCACTGCGAAAAGGAAAGTCATTATGTTAAGCTTTCAATACACACAGTATAAGAAAGACTGGTACCAAATGCACCAAAAGGTTTCAGATAAAATGGTGCTTCTAAAATATAGATTTTAGTAACACCTAGCCTGTACTGAATAATTTATTTTTTAAATAACTTCCCTGAAAAGCATACACTTCACAGCTCAACTCGTAACTCCCTTGCACTACAAGTTGAAAAGACTAAGGCCCTCATTATGACTTTGGCGGTCTTCTATGAAGACCGCCAAAGCCGCGGGCGCCAGAAGACTGCCAGTGCTTGCTGTCTTCTGCCCGCCCTATTACGGGTACTGGTGGATTTCCACCACACTTTGGGCAGAAATCCAGCAGTAGTCGTGCTGGCAGGAAGAGGCGCAGGGGTGGTTCCACCACTGGCCCTGCCCCAGCAGAAGGACACCGCCCGCCGTATTATGTGTAATAATACGGCCTGGCAGAGTCCTGATGGCGGGGCCTGCCGAAGGTGGCAGCGCCCGTTCCCTGCCGAACGACCTACTCTGCGGACCAGATAAGTTAATCGTCTGACAGGGGAGGGTGGGTGTTGTGTGTGCGTGTGTGAGTGGGTGTGTGTATGCGTGTATGTATGGGTGTGTGTATATGTGTATGTATGGGTGTGTGTATGCGTGTATGTATGGGTGTGTGTAGCATGTTTGGATGGGTTTGTGCATGCGTGGTTGAATGCGTGTATGAGTGCCGAGGTATATGGATGCGTGAGTGAATGCGTGTATGTAAGTGTAGGTGAATGAGTGTATGCGTGGTGCGTCTGGGTGTCTGTGTGCATGTATGCAGGGTGGGGCGCTATACCTGGAGAGGGGGAGGGGGTTATTGTGCTTGCTGGGGGTGGAGTCGTCTACAGGTGACAGGGAAGAAATTCCCTGTCACCGGTAGCCTTTCCACCAGGGTTTTCATGGCGGTGCTGCCGCAGTAGAAACCCTGGTGAAAAGGTGGCTTCTAATACCGCCGGCGGTCTTCTGTGGACCGCCGGGTCGGAGATGCTCATCTCTGGCCCAGCGGGTCCGACCCCCCTAGCGGTATGATCGTAGATGTGGACTCATAATGTGGCGGTCTTCACCGCAGAAGACTGCCAGGGTCATAATGAGGGCCTAAGTGCCTGATTACAACTTTGGCAGTCCGACTTCCAGACCACCATGTTGGCAGTCCCAAAAAGACAGCTGCGCAGAAGGTCCCCAGATTGCCATATTACAATGCAAACCAGCAGGACAGCCGCCTGCTAAGCAAAAAAGGCAGACTGCCATCGGCGCAGCATTCTGTATCTAGGCAGTCCGACCTCAAGCGCCATCTGCACCTTGGCCAACCACCAAGCCCATTAGTAACACACAGTTGCTGTGGGTGTCTCTTAGAGGCAGTTAGCCCATGGTGGTCGACCACTGAGGTACGTATCCAGCAAAGTAACAGACAACTGCACATTGGATGAATTTAAAAACAACACAGCTGACACACATTGCTCCAGTGGACACACCTGCAAATCACACTATAAAACACACCCCTTCATAGACCACAATCCTTTGCAGGGAGCCAAATATCCACAACCAGCATTTTTTTTAATTTTCATGGATTAGGCGCCCCTTTTTCCACCATCCCTTAGAACACCCTGTACACACTTTTGTACATTCACTCCCTATTGCACTTTCCCTGTTAAGTAAGCCTCTATCACCCACTAGTTTTTGTCCACCATGTCACGTTCCAAAAATCCCCATTTTTCAGAAGATGAGTTGAGAGCCATGGTGGATGAAATCATAAAAGTAGAGCCACAATTGTTTGGAGCCCAAGTCCAGGACTCTCCTCTTAGCAGCAAAATGGAAATGTGGGACAGGATAGTCGACAG
This sequence comes from Pleurodeles waltl, assembly GCF_031143425.1. Taxonomy (NCBI): domain Eukaryota; kingdom Metazoa; phylum Chordata; class Amphibia; order Caudata; family Salamandridae; genus Pleurodeles; species Pleurodeles waltl. Next base: position 825,890,694 of record NC_090450.1, on the reverse strand, counting down.
AGTGAAGGCTGTGGGCACTACCCTGTGCACAAAAGAAGACATTAGGATGAGGTGGAACGCCCTCAGGGGCAAAGTCCATTCCCTGGTCTCCAGGCAGCAACTGGAAGCCAAGAAGACTGGTGGTGGCCCTCCCAGTACCCCATTAAGACTCTTTCCCTGGGAGGTTAAAGTCTTGGCCATCCTGAGGGCTTGACAGGAATACGTGGGGGAATGGAGTCTGGTAAGTAACAACAAAAAACTGTCACTAACCTACAACGTTACGCATGCTCATAACTCAGCTTTTGCCACTGTCTCGTTCATGTGCCCCACTAACATTCAATACTCAAAGTTTCTACGTTTTAACACTATCACTGCGCATTATTGGACCCAATATCCCACTACAAAGGCCCATTCCATGCCATATGTCCAAATGGTGCCTGTAAATCTCACAATACCAAAGACACATTCCATGATTCATAGTATGTCCAAAAATGTAAATGTATGCTCAAACCTAAATGCACCCCACATACAGATGTGTAATACCCAACATTTGTCAAGTGTAGAGGAGTAGAGGGAATTACCTGACTGCAACTCCCAAGAGCCCTGTTTCTGTAACTCCAACCACCAGCATAGTGTTCACTTGCCCAAATACATCTGTTTGTATGCCCTTAAATGCCCTTCACTCCCCTGGGAGTATACCATTTGTCAAGTGTTGGGAAGTAGACGGAGTGACCTGACTGCAAAGCCCAGTAAACCCTGTTCCTCTAACTCCAACGATCAGACCAGTGTTCACTTGCCCCTAATACATCTGTTAGTGAACTCCCACATGAAGTTTACTCACCTGGTAGGATATAATTTGTATAGTGTGTGTAGTAGAGAGACTGACCTGACTTCAACTCCCAGGAGGCACTGTTTCTCTAACTCCAAACACCAGACCAGTGGTCACTTGGCCCAATACATCTGTTAGTGAACTGCCACATGAAGTGTACTCACCTGGGAGGATACCATGTGTATAGTGTGTGTAGTAGAGTGACCTGATTGCAACTCCCAGGAGACCTTGTGTCTGTAATTCCAAATACCAGCCCAGTGTACATTGGTCCAAAAACCCTTGTTTGGTAACTTTCAATTATAGTGCACACACTTCGGAGTGAGCAAGATACAGATCATGCTCAACTCAGAGACATGTCTGTCTACCTTGCTCCATCTTGACCTGCTAACCCAAGATGAAGCTATTGAGGATAGGAATGACACTTTACCCAGTGTGCACAACAAGTATTCCTACTGTCTCGAGCTGCATCACCGAATTGGTATTGGCTGTAGACACACTGACACAGCACTGTGCGCATGATGACTCCAGTCACATATACAACAAAGCCCTGGGTTGGCCCCCATCTCACTCAACTAGGCTTCCAAATGGTCAGATCCATATGGCTTCACTGGAGGTAAGATGTAATTTTCAGTCCATCTTCCCAAATGCAACTGATCCGCATATCTCATCAGCTGCTTGAGTGCATCACACATGCCAGGTCAAATAACCCAATACCATGGTAACTTTGCACAATTGGATTATCTACAGCTTAACTATGTCCAAGGTCTCTGCTTACTGTAATACAAAACCTTTGGAGGTAGATGTCACAATTCATCCAGTAACAATGTACGCTTTTCATCAACAGGTCGAGCTGCCACTGGGCACATGGATGCAACAGAACAGACCACCACTACCCCCTGGATGAAGCCCTCAGTGACAGCAGTGCTCCTGGACTTGTGGATGTGGAGAAGGTCGAGGCCCATCTGGGCAACCTGGTCAGATGGCAACAGTGAGTCTCACTCTGCCCACAACATCATCTCCCAGTCCTGTTGCTTCTACATCACAGGCAACCTTGCACCCCCAACCTGCATTCCTAGCACAGTTTCTACCATCTAGTGCCCCCAAATCCTGGATCCTGAGGTGCAACTCAACACTCTGGACACTGAGGGTCCAGGACCCGATTGGAGAAGGCACCCAGTTCCAAAGGCATAGGCTTATGGAGGTAGGGTACGTGGGAGAGATGCTGTAGGCCAGCAGAGTGAGGCTACACTGCTGTTGGCCAGGAAGCCATCAACCACATCTTGGTGAGGAGTCCCAAGGCGTGATGGGCAGGTGTTGGCCAAACTCTGAGAAATCAAGCAGCTACAGAGGGACCTGCACAGGGACACGTGTCAAAGAATGGAGGCCCATAATTCCAACATGGCCTCCCTAACAGGGGAGCTGAGGGACCTGAGGATGGTTTTCAAAACCAATCTTCCTCTTCCTTTGGCTCATCAACACCAGACCCATGTACATCGGCACAAGCCACAGGCAGGGAAGCCCTGCCAGAGGAACAACCAGCCACAGACACCCCTGCCTCTGTAGCAGCTGATCTCCCCACAAGCAGGGACATGCAGCAAATATTCCATGAGGTGTGGGTGGCAAGACACCTACCACTGCCAACAATAATCCTCTTCCTTAAGGTTTTCCTTTGTGTGTCACACATTCACTCTGTGGACTGATCCTGAACCACCTTCCATTTCCAATGAGAGTAGTACTTTGGACTTTGGACCTCCAATGGTGTCGCATCTACTCCAATGATTTCATCCTCCATGACTGACCCTTCACTTAATTTTTAATCACATTTCTGCCCCAATTTTATTTTATGCTTTTGCACTGACAGAAATGCCCCTGTCACAAACTCATTGTCTTTTCTCTCTAATTTCACATTTTGCCATGTACTTATGTCAACCCATGTGAACAATATAATGATGATCAAGGTACTTGTTCAAGATGGGATAAGTTGCATGTACACAGTGTCCAGTCCAAGATTACAACCATCCAACATGAACACATATATAAGCGTGTCTGGTCAAAGAAGAAATTTTATTACATTGTCCAGCACATAGGCTGTCAAGATGTCTGAAACATTGCAAATCATAAATGATTGAATCATACTGAGTAAATGAACATATTTATAGGCACAGACCTCCAGACCACGGAAGGAAGGGATTTGTCAGACATTGTCCTGTAAAATGGGCAAACATTGATGTGGTTGATGTAATCTGCTTGAGCCTTACCACATATGACACCAAAGTAATCCAACATTACATAATCCAAGATTCAGACAGATGGCAGTATAACAGTTTCTGGTCACATGGTCATTATAATCCAGTGCTCATGCATCTGGTGGCATGACACAAACATATGTCAGTGTTTTGACACAGGTACTGTGGCCTACAATGATGTTACATCTACAGCTACATACAGGTCATTCAAAAAAGTGTTTAGCCAATGTGAAGGGGAACTGACATGGTCGTCACCTAGGACTACATATTTTCTGACCACATTATGACACACATGATGCATCAGGCCCACCACAGGACACAAAACAAGTCCAATTGACACTTCTAAACCTACATCCAAACACTGTGCAAGCTGTCTTAGCACAGGTCTCCTACACCCAAACTCTGTGACCTACATTGCCTGGAACAATTCATGTTCACTTTGTATGTCAGAATAGCATCACGTACCTGCCAATGTCACACCTCTGAAATGCCCACATGAAGATGTCACGGTGAAGGTGCTTGTACAAAAAACAAAACAGAGTAAAGATGTGAAACCACATATATGACACAAGCCACATAGCAAGTATCTGGAGAACAAAGTAATATGACACAAGAAATCTGACACAAACAATGCAACATCATCAAGGTGGGAATGTATCAAAAGCTCTCTCATCAATCAGTCTTTGCCTGAATTTTGCAGAGTATCAGCTCCCTAACTGTTTCAAAAAACTTAACTCCACACATTCTCACAACTACAGTACATTGTACAGCCAGACTCATGACATCACATGACGCAAGTCAGCTCTTTCCTCTTCACCACTGTCATCTTCATTTGGCATTTCAGGATTCTTACCCAGTGGCACTGCAGGCTCCTTTCCCCTGGGATGTACGGGATATTCCTCAGCAGGGCGATGTTGTGGAGCATGCAGCATGCCACAGTGATCTGACACACTTTCCCAAGCGAAATCTGGCCTTCAGGAACCCAAAAGCCCTCTCCACTGCCCACTGTGTTTTTCCATGGGCCTCATTGAAGCGGACTTCCCCTGGCACAGTTGGATTCCTCAGCGATGTCAATAACCAAGGACGGTTTGGATATGCGGAGTCTTCTGTTAAAGAATGGGACATAAGTGCAAAGATGAAGCACTGGCTTCCTGATTGTGGCACCTGACATTGCTCACGCACAATCAGGACAGATGTGACTTACCAACCAGCCAGGCCCTCTCTGGTTGAAGTTGTGACATCAGCTGGGGTATGGTGCTGTTACGCATTATGAAGGAATCATGGGCTGATCCAGGGCACAGAAGTTTGAGATGTAGAGATCCGACAAACAGACAATTTGTACGTTGATGGAATTGAATTTTTTTTCTGTTGCAATAGACTTGTTAGTGGCCTGCGGTGGCACCAAGCTAACATGTGCATCAATGACTCCCACCACATGGGGGAGGCAGGCAAAACCATAAAAGTCAGCTTTCAGATTGACTGAATCCTCACATCTTGGGAACCTGATGTAGCTGTTAATGTGCTTCAGCACTGCTGAGAGGAAATCACTCAACACCAGACTGAACATAGGTTGGGACATACCACCAGATAGGGCAACTATATGTTGAAAGAGCCCTGTGCCGGGAAGTGCAATACTGTCATAACTTGAAAAACAGGTGGTATGCCGTATGGATCACTGTAACCTGGCATCAGATCTGGCTCCGACTGATGGCATAAATCCACTATTGTTTGCCTATTCAGAGGGTAGAGCTGGATAACGTGGCATTCCTCCATGGCCTGAAGGGTTGGCAATGGATGATAAACAGGAAGTTGTTGCATCCTCCCTTTCCCACGGTACCTATGTGTGAATAAACATGATTTGCAACATTAGTCACTGTGTCCAAACCAACATACATGATGCATACCAACAAAATCATGTGACAAAGCATTTCTGACTAGAAAATACATTACACCCAGTACATCTCACAGCTGTCGACTACACAAGGTTCAAAGTGACCCCCATGGTTGTGAACACATGTGTACACAATATGGATTTGGGTGACACCCAACTGTCTGCTACTCAAGTGCCCCTCAAAATATAACAGTCTTTTTGGACCGCCAAAAATAGCTTCAGTGGTGGTGGCAGTGCACCACCATCATATGCCATCTGTGCTCTGCAACACACTAAAATGGTGGTTGTGTAGAAGGACTTACACAACAAGACAGATTTAGGATGTTTGTGATGGCCGTACACAAATATTGTTGTTGTGACGCATTTTACAGGGCCATTTACAGTATTTCAAGCTGCCAAAATGATGGATGCCTGACATACTCCACTGGCCATCATGAACAGCATGTGTCCACCGGCAGAAGTCGTCTATGTGGTGGGCAGTAGTAATCGCGGCAGACACAGCCATAGGCTAAATTTGTTGCCTGTGATGGTCGCAGGCCAATGGCTGTGCCCGTCAATGGTGATGACCACGTTTGTGGCATATGTGTACTCCACATTTCGTAAAATCAGTCACTTGACTCCTAACACTGCTGCCAGCAACACCTCCACCACTTCAGCTGCTGCGTGCCGCCTCTTGGAGCCAGCAGGTAAAAGGGCCCCTGCCTTCTCTCCTGAGGAGCTAGAGAGTCTTGTGAACGAGGTCCTTCCCATGTATGATGAGCTATATGGCTCACCAGAGGAGCAGGTAAGTACCTCATAGGCACAATTGACTCTGTTCAACACCATCCTTTCCCTACTCACAGGCTACAATGTGCCCCTGTGTGCCGGTTAGACTTCTTGTGTGCCTGTTGTTGCAGTTTATGTGGCATCAATGGGATGAACATGGTGCAGGTTTTGGAAAACAGTGCTATATGTTGTGGACATTCACATTCTGTTGTGTGATGTTTTTGAGGCCCCATAGTCTCCTTGTGTTGGAAGCACATAACTAGGCAAGGAGACTTTCCTGTCATACAGTGACATTTGTTTGTTTATGATGGTTGTAAATGTTAGACAACATGTATGTGCATGACAGCATGAGCGGTGTATGCATCTTGTCTCAATCATTTGAGGATCTCATAAGCAATGTGTATTATGCCACAGATCTTTCACCCCACATCTGGCATTGACAACTGTTTTCAGGAAAGCATATCATGACTCACTGTGCCCTTCAGGCTGCCACACAAGCCACATTGCTGATGGCCACATGATGTACTGTCATGCATGAAAGTGATGGACATGTGAGTGTCATGTAGGTTCTGTATGTCCAGCCTGCAGAGACCAGGACCTTTCAAATGTATCTCCCAGCATGGGATATACACCAGGCTGTGGGAAAGTCACTGTGGCTATGCAACTGTGGCAATGTGCCCCCTGTAGACCTGCAGATCCTGTGATGTGGCCAATAAGAGGCTCTAGTGGCAAAACGTGCCCTAAATGCCCCAGTTCATTGACTAGATTTGGAATAGGGGTCCATATGTGCATTTTGCTACATTGTCAATGTGTCATTGACCCAGTTCTGTGACTGGAGGTGAGTGTTTGAAAAGTTTCAGCACTCCGTCTGTCATCCTTTTGTGTTGCTAAACCCTAAGTGGGAAGGGTATACCCAGACATGGGCCCCGTTCTCACTGTGCCACTGGATTCAAGCTAGCCTGGCTGATGAAGGGTGATACCCTGAAACCGGCCCCAGGATGCTTCTTTCTGGTCCAGGGAGGACCTGGCCTGGCAGTTTAGGCTGGACTGTTCCCATGGGGAACAGGGTCAAGACTGATTTGCATATGGCTGATTCCAAACTGGGGTGGCATGGTGAGCAAAAGAATGGTGGATTAATGTAGGAAAGTACCATCTTTCTTGGCATGTTACCCCCAATTTTACATGTATGTCAGTATGTTTTGCCTGTCTCACTGGGATCCTGCTAGCCAGGACCCCAGTGCTCATAGTTTGTGACCTAAATGTGTATGCCTGTGTAGTGCCTAACTGTGTCACTGAGGCTCTGCTAATCAGAACCTCGGTGCTCATGCTCTCTCTGCCTTTAAATTTGTCACTATAGGCTAGTGACTACATTTACCAATTCTAACTGGCATACTGGACACCCCTTATAAGTCCCTAGTCTATAGTACCTAGGTACCCAGGGCATTGGGGTTCCAGGAGATCCATATGGGCTGCTGCAATTCTTTTGCCACCCATAGGGAGCTCAGACAAACCCTTACACAGGACTGCCATTGCAGCCTGTGCGAAATAACGCATACGTTATTTCACAGCCATTTTCACTGCACTTAAGTAACTTATAAGTCACCTATATGTCTAACCTTCACTTGCTGAAGGTTAAGTGCAAAGTTACTAAGTGTGAGGACACCCTTGCACTAGCAAAGGTTCCCCCACATAGTTCAAGGCCATTTCCCCGTACTTTGTGAGTGCGGGGACACCATTACACGCATGCACTACATATAGGTCAATACCTATATGTAGCTTCACAATTGTAACTCCAAATATGGCCATGTAACATGTCTAAGATCATGGAAGTGTCCCCCATTCCAAATCTGGTATGGGGGAGCCAATTCCATGCATCCTGGGGGCTCCACTATGGACCCCCAGTACTGCCAAACCAGCTCTCTGAAGCTTGAACTGCAGCTACAGCTGCTGCCACCTCACAGACAGGGTTCTGCCCTCCTGGGGTCTGGGTAGCCCAGTGCCAGAATGGCAGAACAAAGCATTTCCTCTGAGAGCAGGGTGTTACACTCTCTTCCTTTGGAATGAGGTGTTACAGGCTGGGGAGGGGTAGCCTCCCCAGCCTCTGGAAATGCTTTGAAGGGCACAGATGGTGCCCTCCTTGCATAAGCCAGTCTACACCAGTTTAGGGAACCCAAGTCCCTGCTCTGGCGCGAAACTGGACAAAGGAAAGGGGAGTGACCACTCCCCTGACCATCACCACCCTAGGGGTGGTGCCAAGAGCTCCTCCAGTGTGTTTCAGACCTCTGCCATCTAGTTTTCAGAGGTGTGGGGACACTCTGGAGGCCTCTGGGTGGCCAAGTGCCAACAGGTGACGTCAGAGACCCCTCCTGATAGGTGCATACCTGGGTAGGTAGCCAATCCTCCTCTCATGGCTATTTAGGGTCTCTCCTGTGGGATTCTCTACAGATTACGACTTGCAAGAAACCACCAGGACTCGTCTGGACTTCTCTCTTCAACTTCTGCTAAGGATCGGCCACTGACTGCTCCAAGACCCCTGCAAAACTGCAACAAAGTAGCAAGAAGACTACCAGCGACATTGTAGAGCCTAATCCTGCCAGCTTTCTCAACTGTTTCCTGGTGGTGCATGCTCTGGGGGCTGCCTGCCTTCACCCTGCACTGGAAGCCATGAAGAAATCTCCTGTGTGTTGACTGAGTCTTCCCCCTGCTTCAGCAGGCACCAAACTACAGCCTCACTGGTACTCTGGGTCCCCTCTCATCCTGACGAGCGCAGTCCCTAGAACACAGGTGGTGGACCTAAGAGACCCCAACTGTCCTGTGGTCAAACTGTCCGAATTTGGAGGCGGTAAGTCCTTGCCCCCCCTCCCCAGACATTAATCCTGTGCACCATGTGATCTGCAGCTACAAGGGCTTCTGTGCACATTTCCAAGAAATCCTGCATGCACAGCTGAGCCTAGGTCCCCAGCACTCCGTCCTGCGATGCTCAGCTCCCTGAGTTGACCTCCGGTGTCGTGGGACCTCTCTTTGCAGTGTTGAGACGACCACCGTGTTCAGTCTTCTTGAACCTGTGTTCAAGGACTCCTGTGGGTGCTTCCCTCCTTCCAGTGGGCTCTCTACGTTGCTGAGGGCCCCCTCTGTCTTCTCTCCTGAGTGGCGACATCCTGGTCCTTCCTGGGCCTGGGCAGCACCCTTTTTCTTCAACCGTGACTCTTGCAGGAAACAAGGTTTGTTTGCGGTATTTTGCCGAGGATATCACTCTGCATCCACCAGCACGCCATAGGACACCTTCTCCACAAAGCAGAACCTCCTACCTCCTTTCATTGATGCAAAACCAGCATCTTCCAACTGGAGGCAGTCATTTTGCACCTTCATCCAGGGTTTAGGGTGCTCCTGCCCCCCTGGACACTTTAATGACTCTTGGACTGGGTCCCCTTCCTTTACAGGTCTTCAGGTCCAGTAATCCATCTTCAGTGCTTTGCAGTCTGTTGTGGTCCTTGCAAAATCCTTTATCACGACTTGAGTGTGTTTTGGGGGAGAAATAGTATTACTTTACTCCTGCTTTCCTGGGTCCTGGGGTGGGGTCTCCTTTACACCCTTGGTGTTTTCTTACACTCCCAGCGACCTTCTACACACTACACTTGCCTAGGGGTGCATTCATGGTTCGCATTCCACTTCCTTAGTATATGGTTTGTGTTGCTCCGAGGCCTATTGCATTCTATTGTGTTTTACAGTGTTTGCACTACTTTCTGACTGTTTTGCTTACCTGATTTGGTTATTTGTGTATATTTTGTGTATGTTACTTACCTCCTAAGGGAGTATATCCACTGAGATATTTTTGGGCACATTGTCACTAAAATAAAGTACCTTTATTTTTAGTAACTATGAGTATTGTCTTTCTTATGATATAGTACCTATATGATATGGTGGTATTGCAGGAGCTTTGCATGTCTCCTAGTTCACCCTTGGCTGCTCTGTTATAGCTACTTCTATCAGCCTGAGCTGCTAGAACACTACTACACTCTATTAATAAGGGATAACTGGACCTGGCATAAGGTGTAAGTACCATTGGTACCCACTACAAGCCAGGCCAGACTCCTACAATTAAACCCAGATCTGTGACTGGTGGTGAGTGTTTAAAAAGGTTCAACACTCCGTCCGTTATCCTTTTGTGTAGCTAGTGTCATTGACTCATGACAGGTTCTTTACTCCCACAGCTCTGTTGTCAACTTCACATAAGTCATATTTGTTCAGGACTGGCGTACTGCACAACTGGCAAACCCACAGTGCAGATAGTGCATAGATGCCAGAGAGGCCATGACATGATTCAGTAGCTTGGCTACATAGCAGTTGGATGCCATATATGTAGGTTTGCCATTTATGGTCAAAGGTGTGTTCTGTGGTACAGGTACATACCAAAGAAATCCACCCTGAAGTGGCACAATTCGGCATTTGGTAGGCCACATGTCCACACATAAAGAGGGTAGAGACTATCTATAGCCACTGTGCCAGCCCTTTCCTTGTAACTCAAGTCTTAAGGTGAAGTGTGTAGTATGGTAGTTGACTGTAGGGACTGTATGCAGTGAGTCAATGTTGCAGAGTGTAAATGTGTTGGTCCAGTCAGGCCTAAGGAGTTTATCCTTCAGAAGTCACATTGGTGTGTAGTATTTAATTGTGGCTTGCATCACAGTACATGTTGCCGGAGCATGGGCTACATGAAGTCACTAAGCTTGCTTAGTCATTGTAGGCAATGAGCAGGGTAGTTGGTTAGTCTGTAGATAACTTCTAAAGTGTGTAGTTATGACTCTGTACTTATCAGCATGTGTGCTTTACATCTGTGGTGTGTAGGCAAATTGACTATTTTGTGCTTGGTGTTTTCTTGGGGGTCCATAACTGGCCGAAGAGGTGGGAGTACCTGAGACTCTAGGCCCAGAAGATCACTGAGGTTCAGCTGGGGATGTCCTCCAAACATGGGTGGGGTGTACGTCGGAGCCTGACCCCCGCAATGGCCTGCATTCTGGTGATGGCCTACGCCAAGCTTAATGGGTGTTTGAAGGGAGCAGAGCATCCACAAGGAGGTGAGTACAGGGCATATTCCTGCCTGTCGCATAGCCAAGTTGATGTGTTAGGCTCTGACATCTCCCCCTGACGATTGGGGATGAGCCATGTGTGACACACAAGATGAGTAACTGTTTGTGTAGGTATGGAATTTGATGCATAATAAATGGCCTTGCCTATTAGCCCAAGGACCTAGAACACAACTAAGTACAGTCCACATACAATTTGCTCTCCAGGGACAACACGTTTGTGTACAGTGATCAATCAAGTAATGTTGGTTGTTATTGTGTATCTAAATTGTACGCAATTGTCCACTACTCCTCAGTGTGACAGACCAAACTAAATGAAGTGATGGATCACTGTCCTCCGCTATGTGTCTGCTCAAGTGAATATCTGGCATCTGCACCCCAGAAGCCTCTTGTCTTCAGTGTGTCACAAGTGCTGGTGCCTCACTAATATCTGCCATGTGAAGGTGGCCATCATACATGTGACAGAGCATACATTCTTCTTTGGGTGCAGCTGCAGAGCAATACTTTCTTTTGGCAAGTGAGGCATGTCCATTGGCATGATTTGTGTGACATCACTGTTGCCAAAATTCCTTTTGCCTGCATGTTAGCATGTGTTCCTTTCACTTTTGACAAATTATTTTCACTGCTGTTTAATGCATGGTTTTCCTGTTCATGGGATGATTTCTGTATTCCCTCACATATGTGTGCATGACAACATCTGTTTGTAACTGGACATATGTGATGGGGCGACATTTCATGTGGCGCCACAGACAGGAGTGTGTCACCAATGATTGTTGGCTCACACATACCCTCACCCGTTAATATATGTCATTTGGCATGTACAACTGCAGTACTAATGAGGGACATGACAGCTAGGACTACAGTTTTTAACCACAATGTGCATTTCTGTGCCATTGATGTGGTATCATGTAGCAAAGTGCTCTGCACATGTGAAATGGGGAAGGTTTGTTACCTGACTGTTGGCATGCATTATGGAATGACATGCAGTTATGTCGGAATCATATGTGGTTGTGTGCAACCATTCATCCACAGAAATCTGGGGTTTGCACAAATGAAATGGAGACAGTTATTTAGCTTCCAATTGGGCAACATGTTGAGAGGCTTCTATAAGTACTTGAGAATCCCTGGGCCTCCATTCAAAGAACTATTAGCTACTACTGATGCAATCAGAGTATGTCATTGTAAGGGGTGCCATACAAGGGAGGTGACTTCCATGGGACTAGATGATTCATTGTGTTGTGGATTTTGGATACATAGGGCCTGATTTACAACTTTGGAGGAGGATGTTAATCCGTCCCAAATGTGACGGATATCCTGCCCACCGTATTACGAGTTCCATGGGATATAATGGACTCGTAATACGGCGGGTGGTATATCCGTCACATTTGGGACGGATTAACACCCTCATCCAAAGTTGTAATCAGGCCCATAGTTCCCTGAAATTTTGCACAATTTGTCTACAGTGTACATTTCCATGCGAGCTGTGTAGTATTTCTGAGGAACATTAGTACAACCTCCATTAGTCCATTATGACAACTTACACATGGTGAAGTGAGCATTGTGGATTTGTTTCCACTATGACATGGGTATTTTCATGCCCCCTTCTTCAGGCTACTGTTCTTCTGTCAGCAACCTGCCAGGATTTTGGGCCTTCATTTCTTATTATTGTGGTATTGTGTATGTGACAAATAGAGGAGTGCATGACCTTGAGTGGAATTTGTGGGAATTAACATGGTATTGGCCTACTGTTGTATGACAACAGGTAAATGAGGTATGGTACATGAGGCAAACCATTGAAGGTGATGAGGTCTCTTACTTGTTCAATGGTTACTGTGTGACACAACTTCACCCATGCAATTGGAGTTGTCTGAGATCCTGATTTACCTGTGGGCAACTGCTGACAGCTCATGCGGCATGAATGCATATGGTGTGTTACATGTAGGAGCCACTTTGATGGAGTTTGTTGTCGGGCCTACTTTACGTCATGATAATATTGCTAATCACAGCTGTTGTTCAAGTGTGATCAGGTACATGTTGTGAGCCTATTTCTCTTTGCAGCATCATCCCAGGCAGGCAAAGGAGATGTGGTGAAGCATCTGGCCACGGTACCTCCAGTCATGACACCACCGATACGGAGGAACCAAGTGGCCCGGAGGGTGAGGGGAGTGCCACCTAGGACAAAGGATCAAGCTCATCATCTTTGGATTCTACCTCCAGTGACCACTCCCTAGTGGTGACGGACCCATCGGGACCTGCTCTTGTACCATCCTTATCCACACCCCCAGTTCTACTGCCACCCTCCATGTTGCTTCCCACCCAGTTGGCCATGCTCGCTCACCAAAGAGCTATTAACCTCCTGAGGAGTATGTCTGTGGGGCAGACTGCCATTGTGAATGCCATCCAGGGGTTGGCCAGCCAACTGCAGCAGACAGATGCATACCTGGAAGGCATTAATAGTGACATTTCTGGCCTACAGAGATCTTTTCAGGCTCTGGCCTCCTCACCGATGGCAGCCATCTCCCCCCCACAAAACATCCCCCCAACAACTCTTTCTTCCCAATCCAAAATCCCTATTCCCCTACCTGTCCCAAGCACAGAGTTGCATCTGTACACACCCACCTCAACACACAAGCAGCGCACATAGACACAGACGCCATAAGAACAGTTCCCCACATACTCCATAACAGCCACCATCTCGACAGACACCCCCACCGACCCACACACCCCAGCCACCATACCCACAGACTCCACCACAACACCCAGTAACACATCCACCATATACCTCACAATTCACAGACCCACACACCTCAGAGACCATACCCTCAGACAACACTGCAACACTCACAGACACTTCCACCACATCTACCACACCCCAGACACCACCCGAACACACAGAGACACATCCACTATATCCACCATACCCCCAGACACAACCCCAACACACCGACACATCCACACATCTGTCATACCCCAACAGACACATACATCCATCACTCCCACATCACCCAGCACCTCCACCCCCCCCAGCCCGAAGACACTCAAATGCCCACACATGCAACAAACACCACCCAAACACAAGCATACTTCATACATGCTCACACCAGCAGCATCAACACCCACAGACAAGACCACCACTCCCTCAATCTCCAAAGCTCTAGTCCCTTCTGATAACTCTACCTATTTTCCCAAAGAAAGTTTCCTTTTGATTTTTTCCTTTGCCCTGTTATCTCCATCCCACCTCCCAAACCCAAGAGGCCCCCACTCACATCCCAATCCATCCCTTCCACATACAAGTCCTCCCCTGTCACACCAGTCCCCCTTGCAAGACCCCTTACCCTTTCCCCCAGAAGAAGCCCATCCCCGAAGAAACAGCCGCCCCCTCCTAAACACAAACTCTGCTATATGTACATTCATCTCATGTGTGGAAGCTAGCGTTTTGTTTGTCCACACATGGAGGGTGTTCAATTGTGCTACCTTCCTTTACATCTGACTGACCATTTGTCCATTTTGATATGTGTACCTTGCAGCTACTTCTTCTGCTGTTATTAGTGCATTTGCTTCCTTGATTTCAACTTACACATTATACAGATAGGCATGTCACTTGGTTCTACTATTGTTTGTCCCTGAGATACGTGTAGTGCCAATTCCTGTGCAAATTGTATTTTAGGGCCTGTGCAAAGTGAAATGTGTCCCAGGGCAGAATCCTTCCATGAGTGCTCCTGATTTCCCCTCGCCCTATTGAGCAGGTATTGTTTGCATTGTAAGTTTTGGATGTTTGTCTCACAAAATATTGTGTATCCTGTTGACCTTCCATTGTGTTGCAGTGCGGGTGATATGTGTGGGTCCATTACAGGAATATTTAATGGGAGGGTGTTTGTGTTATATTGCACGTCCATACATATGTTTCTTCAATCTGATGACAGTCTATGGCATGTGATCAATGTGTGGGTATCATTTGAATTATGTATGATGTTGATGTGGTGTGGGTATTGTGTGATACAATGTTCTATACACTTCACTGTCCCTAAGATGAGCAGACATGTCTTATTGTGGAGTGTGGTGATGCAATGTCAGTGACCTGCCCAAAGGGGGCATTTTAATGGCTTTAAATGTGTCATTCATTGTGAATGTGTCCGCCCCAGAACACAATGACAATTGTACTTGGCCCACATAGCGTGACACCCATATCATGTGGATGACGGCGCGACAATCTATTGTTCAGCTTACTGGCACAGGTAGGTGTGTGTTCTTACCATCAGTTGCGTCCATGACGGCATGGAATTTGTGCCCCATGTAGGAGCAGCAGCAGGACATGTGTGATCAGCTCCATGGCTGCACAAGACGTGTGATGCTGCCTTCAAGTGAGTTTCTTTCTTTATACTCTCCATTTCCACCTTCTAAGGCATGGTGGTTGAACCACTATGGTCACATCAGTGGAAGGCAACATCATAATGTGTCCGACAGAAACACTGTCTCTATCAGACTCATTGGCCTGTCTCGCCACTGCGGTGCTCTGCACTGACTGACAGTCCCAGTGGGACTGCAGCTGTCTTTATTGTATGGAACCACATGCATCATAATACAATGGTCCAACCGCTAAGCTGATGGCGGTCTGCCCACCGCCATGGCAGTCCACGGACCACCAAACTCATAATGAGGCCCTAATTCTTTGTCATCACAAAGCTTCATGTGATTAGATCAATCATTTAAACCAGTACTGGCTCCCAAGCCCCCTCTACATTTGCAGATTAACCAGTTGTGTGCATTTGCATTTCTTTCAGGCAAGAGGCACCCTGGCAAGAAGGCCTGTTCCTTGTTTAAACTCCCTGTTCTCCATCGGTCTCAGAGCACAGGAGACTCCCTGAATGAAACTTAAGCTGAAGCATTTGCACTCACAATTCACTGTCCCCGACGGTTGCCTTCTCATAAAAAGTAGGGGAACGTTTTTCATAAATGAAAAAAGTACGAACATGTTGTGCCCCTCTGATCCCGCCCACTTCAACCACTGGTTTAAACACAAAGACAAAAGTAGCTCCTAACAAAATGAGCAGTGGAAGGACACAAGAAATGTGTCCATGCTCCAGAAGAGAGACAAGCACATGAAGAGGAAGGAGGTCTAGAGCAACTGACTTGTAAGAAGCAAGCAATTGAAAGAGGCGATGAAGCCAAGCGATGGTAAGCAAAGGACCCCCTTAAAGCCCACTGTTAGAACACAAAATGTCTCAAAAAGGTGAGACCTAATATCAAAAGGTATGATTTTACTAATTGGGGGTGAGGGTGCTATAAAAACCTGTGTAGAAAAATATACATAAAGCCTATGAAGTTTGCTGAAAGAAAGTCATCACATAACCAAAAATCACAGAAGGGAGTAAAGGTGGAGGTGCATCACAACATGCAAAATTGTGCAGCAAGCATTTGCAATGCAATAGGTCTTGCATTTGTTTGGCTTTATTTAAAGCAACCTGGCATTACAAATGCATAACTGGACTTTTCATGCCACATAATTCCAGTGACCCTGTATATAACACTGAATGGTGGGAGGGGTTAACAAGGCCTTTAAAACACAAACTAACCCAGTGTGGAGGCCCAGAGTAGTTAGAAAGAGCACCTTGTGTTGAACATTTTGAAGGAGGTCCCATTGTCCTAGGACCACCACAGGCTGAGTTATGAGCAAAAATGTTTTGTAAACGGAATGCCCCGCAAAGCATTATAGGGCGAGTTTCCCGGGTGCAGTGAATATTGTAGTATCGGCTCTCCCGCTGTGCTGGGACATCCACTTTCATGATTCCTGTGCTTTTACTAAAGTATTTATCAATTACAAGGGATATTTGAAAGACATGGAGCACGAAGGGGAGAGACAAAAGCGAAATTGAAATGACTTCAATTAGGTAACAGCGTGAACAATGTGACGAGTGCTCCAATACAGCAGATTGATTTTGTGCTGTTCGCGCTCTATGAAACTTCAAAGTGCCATGGCCACCATGGAGCATGAACAGGAGAGACAAAAGAAAAAAGTAGTTCACCCTCGCTAATGTATATTGCCAATCCTGCAATAATCCATATAACAGGGTCAGTCTTCAAGGCATAAGAAAAGAGTCCCAAGGATGACAAACGTAAGGCATTTACCAATGACATCAAGGGATTTTTGAAAGCCAAGCCCCGGAACAAATGAAAATGATGGGTGTGAGATGGGTGTGGTTAAAGCCCACAGAATAGATTACAAAAGGTCAAAAAGCAGGGCTTGCACCCTGCTATACTCTAGCTACTGCCACAGTAGCTTGTGTCATTTTCTGAGCGTACGCATGTGTATGCTTATAAAATGAAGTAGGTGCTTTTTTATCTTTTTATTTTCTGCTACAAGTTGGATCGGTGAATGAAAAGTAAAAACATGTCAGAACATTTAAGTGCACAGTGGTTCTTGAGATTTCAGCATCTTTGATGCATCCATTGCCAATAGTTTAGCACAAGTGCACCATAAGATATCAAGGTGCTAGAAGCTTGCAGCCATTATTTGTCTATGCTGATGGGTAAATAGGAGTTATTCCATTTTCCCCAGAGGAGGAAGTGGTCATAAGTCCAATGGCAGATTGTACCATAATGTGGTAGAGGTGGTTGAGCCACTGAGAGCTGGAGCCACGCTTGAGTCTGAAGCGTGACTCTGGTTCAGTTCAAGGTCCTGTTGGAACCTCATGACAATAACATGTCGAACTTTCAGGTGGCTTCTACCCAGGATGTGGTGTTACAGCCAGAGCAGCCGACTATGGAACTCGGGAACCATGTTCAAGAAGCTTAGAGTTGGCTCACCATCATGTGATTCTGGGCAAAACACTTTTTGTTATGCACTGGTAGCGCAGGCTCCACACCCATATCTACCGTGCCACTCACAGCCACTTTGCATGGCTTTACATGGCCTTGTAGATATGGAGTAAGGTAGTGCAGCGCAAGTCACTGTGTTGCCTTATTTTGCATCAGGGAGGCGTTTCCTTGGGTGTTTGCGCAGGTGTTCCCACGCAACATCTATGGATTTTGACACATTCCCAGTTTTACAAGGTTTTGCAACCGGGGAATGCATCAAAAGCCTACACCACCTCAGAGGTGGTGTAAGAGTGACGCAACAGTCTTTATTTCTCCCCTTTTTTATCTCTTTCTTTGTGTCCTGCATTCTGCAGCACACATAGAATAAAGAAATCACCTCCATTGATTGTTTTTGTGGAGGAAGGTGCCCCTTCCTGCACATAAACACCCCAACAACACAGGCACCATGGTGCATGTAGGGGTGGTTCCTCCACTAAGGCAGAGGAGTGTCAAACCACTGCTTTATGCAAGTGATGAAAGGGAAAAATAAAATGATAATAACTTAATGTTATTATAATTTTATTTTTCTTCTGGAGCACAGTTAGAGCCGGGCTGGGCTGGAGGAGGGCTATGTGCACCGAAATGCGCATGATGCTTTGGCCGGCTATGTTCGGTCAGCCAAACTGTTATGCACACTTTGCATTTCTCTGCTCGGCTGCATTGAACAGCTGGGAAGAGAAAGTGCACAGGTCCCTACTCCCTGTCTGAGTTCCGAAACAGGGCGCTGGGAGCAATCACGATGCTGCTGTCATGCTGCTGACAGCAGCGTCGTGATTGGAGGGGAGTCTGGAAGCCTGTGTGATTCCGGGAGTCAGAGGAGGAAGGAGAGATAGAACCGTCTCTCCCAACATAAAAGGTACATTTTTTGTATTTTTTTTTTTTAATACCCCTTGCCCCGTCACCCCAGTTGACAAGTGGCATCCACTGCTGCAAGAGTGTCAGCAATGGCACAAGGCAGCCATTTGTATGCCACAGCAGGTGGAGAGGACAGAAATTTGCAGTATCTTGTAGATACAGCTCATTTCTGCCCTTTCCCAATGGCATAAATATGGCCCTTAATCTTCCCATGCCAATAAACAATGGGTGTGACCTTGTGTAGTGTAACCGGTGCTCATGTAAAGCACTTCAGTACCAGAAAAACATACAGATACTCATTTACTGGCTGATTTGTACAAAGTGAAACCAGAAGACCTGGATAAATCGTGGCTCCGCTGCTTAAATTGCGTGCTCTTAGGCAAATATTTTATTTCACGATAACTCTTTTTTCTTCAATATTGTTTATGAAAGCACTTTCGAACATGTGAATTGAGACAACCAGTTGTACAAAATTATCAGAATCAAGAAGACCTTCTCAGTGCAGTGCTATAATGTCCCCTAATAATGTCAAGCTTCCACATGTTAAAGAAATGCACTTCTTTAACTTTAAAGAGACTTTATCATATTTCACGTGGTTTGTTGTATGATTTACACAACACATATTTTCGTGTCTCCGCAGTCATTGGTTCTAAGATCTGAGCCAGAGCCTTGTTCTCGACTCCGTCTCGGCTTTCCCGGTTACTTTGTTGGTTCGCCCACCTCTATAAAGTGGGAGAAGCAAACGAGGAAGAGCGGCATCCTAGGGCTGGTAACAAAAACAGGGAACATTTAATAACTAGTGCTAGGTTATAAGCGAAAAAAAGTTTTGAAAAAACAGACTGGCAATGACATAGATTTCCTAATGCGAGATTATATGACAGGCAGCTAGAAGGATTTCAAGATGGCGAACCACAGGTTCATGTTTGTGAGGCAAAAATAGGAGGCTGGTTATCGCAGTTCTGGGCAGCTGCAAAAGAGATATCAGGCATGAGGAGAAACCTTGCTACAGCGCATCGTGATAGAATCACAATCACTCTCCATAGTAGTGTAAAAAGTCATTTATTAGGATACGGTTGTAATTAATAACAAAACATTTGAACAACTTAAGTACATTCCGCTTCCCAGCCTATTTCCTATACTACCCCTTTTGACACGCCCCACCTTTCAGTCTTCCACTTCGTTCCCCCAGTTTGCTTCGTTCACCCATTCTCCGCCTTCATTCACCTCTTATCTACACTTTCCTTTCATCCCCTGCTTCATTCGGGCATCCTGCCCCCCACTGTCATCCTTTACCTGCCTCTTCTTCCCCCCTGGAAGGGTGGCCAGGCCCGCATCTAACTCTCCAACCTCCCCCATCAACTGCCACACTCGCTGCAACCTGCCCTAAACTGGTGATCCCAGTTTACCCTACCTAGTAATTCCCAACTTTAATACCGCCCCATCTCGTAATCTATGTTTGGCGGGTGGGTGGCCAACTTCAGCAGCGCAAGTGATTTGCGCCGAAGAGGCCAGCCCCTTTCCCTAACTGACTATTTATACCCACCCTCAGAGCCATCCCCTGCTTCCCACCCCTCCAATCCCCTGTCCCGTGACGTCATCTCGGCCACGAAGGATCCCGTGGCGAGTCTAGACTGCGTCGGCTCTCCACGGGGCCCTTCAGTCCATAACTGTAATGCCCCAATGGTCTGGGCATTAAAATAAACTTTTCTGCGTAGTTTGCTAAGTGGGAAATGTGCATAAATCAACTTTGACAGTACTCCTGGAACTCTGTGGTTGTATAGTTCCAAAATTACTTTGCAGTGGTACGCAAAGTGCAATGTCCATATCAATACAATACGTCCTGGTTTATTGGCGAATCGTGTGAAATTCGTAAATCTACCCCAAAGTAGAGGAAAACGTACGGAATCAGATTTGCCTTTTCCAAATTGAGCAATGTGACCTGGGTCCAATGTAAGCAAAGATAAGTTTTAACGAAGCGCCCTAAGGTGATACAAATATCCACCTTGTTGCGGATGCCTGACGGTCATGTGAGGTTTTCGTTCCCCATGCGTCTCAAATAGTGAGTGAACACTATTTACCATGCTTGTTCTATAATGGAACATATTCCATTGTAACGTGAGGCTTCCGAAAATTGTTTGGTGTGTGGCGCCACCTAGTGGAAAAATACAATGGGGTCTCCAATTTGAATCACAGGAGATTATTGCTCAACCCTCACTCACTGGGTCTTTTCTTTAACCGGTAGCCGTGGTTTTCTTGCAACAATTACTCATATCTGTTGAAACTGGCATGTCCCTTGTAATTATACATTATTTGTCTTCTCTAAGTAAGGCTCCATCCTGTTACCGATGTCTTCCTGCTCCTGCAGTGCCAAGGGGGCTGATTCATATAAGTGTTTATGAATACGGGACATAGTACTATATGGAAGTATTTTTTGTATTACTCTTGCACGTCTTTATGATTTGACCCTAACAGAGCCATCCCTATTACTAACGAGCAAATAGAGCACAGTCCTTTCTATTTTTCATCGGACTCTTCCCTGAATATTCTCATTCACAAAGGCATGTCATTGTGTGTAAAAGAGTCATACAGTGACATTGTTTCCACACTCCAAAATGCCTTTGTAAATAGCCCCGAAAATGTTTATATTATTTCAAGTATATGAGACAAGCTACTTTGCTAAATCCCTTTGTAGGGAAGGTTTCTGCAATGGCTATGTAACATCCAGAACCTAGATTTTTGACAGCATCCTCCAATGATCTGAGTCACTTATTTTTAACATCACCTTTTCGTGGTCAGCACCTATATGGGGCAGCCACTGTCTCTCGTGTATAGGGTTCATTTATTTTATGCATAACCATTCACTTATCAATGCCTGGTCAAAGTGGTTTTCTGTAAGTGATTTGATAAGCAAAATAGTGACCTGAAATTATTTGCATGCATGTTATTACCACTGCTTACATTAAAAGATCACTCGCTTAGATATTGTGCCGCATAGTAGCACAATTTAAAAGCTCGTGGGGAAAAAAAGACAAAATATGGTCAAAAGCTGTGTACATCCATTAGTCAACTACATATTTAAATCAAACGATAAAACCGCTAAAGTTGTAATGAAAATATAATTCCCCCTAAAGGGATTAAGCACCCAAATTTACACCTTACCTGAAATCAGGCCCCCATGCGTTATTAAGTTCTACAGATCTGTTTTCGTTACAATTAGCAAATCCTCTTGAATAGTTTCCGGTTTTGCCTCTTGTTACTTCATTTTTCCATTTACTGAAAGACTCTGACACGATTTCCTTCTTTCACAACGCTTTGTATATTTATTGAAGGAAGTAACGTTAGAATATGTGCTGCAAGAGCTTCTGTACATTTCATCATTTGATATCGTGTCTGTCTGCAGGTCTACATCTTACAACTAGTAGCTGTAGTAAAAACGCATACGAGAGCAGGGCCCCAAAGTTATAAACATAGCAGAACAAAACCATCTCCCTCACATCTCCCCTTAGTCAATTTTCATCTGAGGACCTCGGGCTCAGGGCCGATTCTTTAGCGCTAGTGGCACGCGGTGCGACAATCTTTTTTTGCCCCCCATGACCTCTTCGGATTCCCTCAGTACCACCTAACAGAAATGCCCCAAAACTCTCCATAGCCTCTCTCTCGCATACATTTCATTTGTTTTTAAGCACTGTCTTTACTTATTCACTCAGCTATTCACATAAAATAAAGATATATTCTTTGCAGAAGGAACATTAACCCTCTGTTCTACTTTATGGCGAGTCAAAAGGCAAAACTCTGGCCCGTATTTATACTTTTTTAGCGCCGCATTTGCGCCGCTTTTTGACGCAAAAACGGCGCAAACTTACAAAATACAATTGGATTTTGCAAGTTTGCGCCGCTTTGGCGTAAAAAAGTGACGCAAACGCGGCGCTAAAAAAGTATAAATTCGGGCCTCTGATCTTTCTCTCTAGCAGGAACATTAATCACAGGAGTTAACTTGACATTTTTTTGCTGCCTGCAAGCTGGACACACAAGGAACTCTGCAGCAGGTGCTTTTAAATTGTAAGTTATTGGTAAATATAGTGTCCTTCTCTGAGGCCAGTGCCCCCACTCCCCTTTCCAGGCCAGCGCCCAGTGCGGCTGCACCAGTCATCCTGCCCTAAAGCCGATTCTGCTCCGGTTTATGTATCCTGAGAGAGAGAGTGCCAAGATAATTTATGTCTCTTACCCAGGGAAAACCATGATCAATGACTGTTCTCAATTTTTTCTTGCCATGACAGTGGAGTTGTTTACAGCAGATTAAAAAATGTTAAATATCACTGGAAATGGAGCTCTAGATGTTGTAAAGGATTGATGCCTGCTAAGGGAAGCAGACTGCAGAATTTATTTCGTGTTTTGATGACGCACTGTACTTTACTTTTAGTTTATATCAGGGTCCTGAGGATTTTCAGTACGTCAACTTCATGCAGAAATGAACGAAATTAGAATCAAAATGAGTAAAGGGGATCCTACCCTACGGTCATCAATCGCCACCCTTGTTCTGCAAGGATTTCAGTAGACAGCAAGGTTGAATAGCTTTGTTTTCAGATGCTTCAAGGACTGTTGTGGGTCAATTCTAGTCTGAGGTTTAGGGAATTTCGCAGCCTGGGACCTCACACTGTCAGAAATAAGTCTCTGTGCTTCAGACGCTTCAAGGATCAATGTTTGACAAATCTGTGGTGTACTAGAGTGTTAGTTTCTGCTTGTTCTCTTAGCTTTTGTCCCAGTGAACTTTGTGGAAGAATGGGAGGTGCTTGATCTTGTTCTATCCATACACTGGGCAGCTAGCTGGGCACTCTCAGAATAGGTTTTATGGGGCTTTGTGAGTAGTTTTTTTTTATAAAAAATTTCTATTTTTCCTCACAACCATTAATATAACGCATTTCGTATCCACTGCAGTAATAGCAAGCATATTCCAATACGTCACATTTCCACCAATACCTTTTCACCGAACTCCCTCAAGTCGGTAGTCCTCCCACTACTTGCCCCAGATCTTTTTGTGTTTCTGTGGGCATCCCCTTGCTCGGTTAAGCAGCTGCTCCATATTAGCGCACAAATCCATGCCTCACTCTGCTTGTGCAGGAGGCCAAGTGGACTTCCGTTTGTGGGCAATATCTCTCTAGGTCACAATTGTGGCCAACCCCCACCATAATCCTGTCACATCTCGGGCTACCCAAGTCTTCTAATATGCCCAACAGTCCCACTCGTGGAGAGAGTTCCAATTGTCTATTGTTACTAAAAATAAGGAAAAAGGAGAAGGCCCACTTTTGCTAATGCATGAATTAGGAGAAAAAGTGCAGAATCATACATGATCAGAAAAGGATACAGGCCTAGAATGTTCATGATGTCCAAATAGAGAGCCCAGGATAGGATGCAGGGAGTCAAGGACAGGGACAAGCAGAAACATTTATTCATAATGCAGATGCAAGTAGAAGGCCATAGAAAGCTTGAGCCATAGCTTGATAACACATGCACAGGGAGGGCGCACATTCCAATCCACGTTCGCAAGGGAAAGTGTACACCATGGTGGTTTTGGAAAGGGAACACAATAAGCTTTGATGCTTGAAGGACAGCAGCTGTGCAAGGGAGGACAGACAGAAATGTTTCCAAGCGTGGAGTTAGCTGAGGAAGAACGTACCAATAGGCTTCAGAACGTGAGATTAAAAGGCACTGTGGTTATTAGTATATGTGTCCATGACAGATGTATAACCTTCGCATTTCTTTAAATGTGTAATTAGATGCTTTCCCAAGGAGAAATGTGGCTTTGTGCTAACGTACGTAGAGATAACAATGTACAAAGTAAGCACTTAAATCAAAATGCATGACAAGTGATAAGATGAATTCAAGGTATCGTGATGATATAAAAGAAGCTGTTTGTACTGACAAAGTTGAGTGCAGTATCAGTCACAGAGCTGTGCTGCCCTCCCGGCTGATATTCATAAATGCTCATATTATCTGCCAAACAGAGTTGTGTCGTTCTTTTATTTCCTGACCCTACAATACTATTAAGGAGCTGTGATAGTGATCTCTCCAGCTCCTGCCAGCAGCACGTTATCCTGGGGAAGACCAAACCACATGAAAAAAAAAATCTGTGTCAGTGTGGGTACAACGAAAGCATCGTGGTTGGGGTACTATACCTGCATGCTATAGGTGCTTTGGCGTGAGGTATGTGATATGGAGGAAATGAAGCTGGATCAGTCTCATCTTGGAGGAAATACCAATGTTGCAGGAGGTCTGACAGGCATCTTGCCAGTCTGCATCGTCCAAAGGAGACACCCACTTCTTCCATCTCTATTTAAGCATTAATAAGTTATCTGGTGCATGAACCACCAAAGTACGATATATATATATCGGATATTGTGCCTTAGCCAAGGTGACCCATTAAAAGTTTGCCCTCCAGCAGGCTAAACTTGGGTATATCAGCAAAGTCGCTTAGGTGGAAGGAAAATGTGTGGCAGAGTTATAAATATTGGCAAAATTGAGTATGTGCGAAGGAGAACTGCTGTTGCAGATAATGAAAGGAACAGAGGTGCCCATTTCGCCAAACATCACAGAGAGTTGTGAGACCTACTCTATCCCAGGTCTGGAAACTTGTGAGGTGGGTTGAGTGGTTAAGTTATGTGCCCTCCCACAATGGAGTCAGTCGTGTAAGTGCTTTGCCCCACCCTATGAATCTAGGGCGGCCTTCCACACCCTATGACCCACTGCTGTCAATTGCGGGAGGCAGCAAGGAATAGGGTTCCCCTAGAGCAGTCCCATGACAGCATCCAGCCCTAGACATGAGAGTTCCAGTCAGCATGCCGGCTTATCCCACCCACCTTGAGCTGTGTAAGGATAGCGCCTATCCCAACCAGGCTAACATCGACCACAACCTCTGTATTAAGCTTTGGATTAAAGTATGTAATTTCCATAACATTTTCAATGCCGTGTTTGATTCTCTTTAAATGCTTCTCACATTCTTGTGACTATTAAAAAGAAACATATTTTCTTTGTCAACTTTTGTAATGACGCACTAACAGTGGCAAAGTCTTGTATGTATCTAAAACAGTAACTGGTCATGCCAAGAAAAGAACATACCACTTAAACATCTTGGGGGGTGTCAGCATTTAACAAAGCTTGTACTTTTGCAGGATCAAGCGTCATACCCCTATCTGAAAAGATATGGCCAAAAAATTTCAGTTTTATCTTGTTGAACTCTCACTTGTCTGCATAGTTAAACCTGTATCACTGAGTAGTTGACATACTTGTGTGAGAGCTCTATCGTTCTCCTTCTGTGTAGCTCCAAAAACTAATGTCATTGCTATAGTTTAATGCATTCACAACAGGCTGTATGATGCATCGAATTAAGTCTTGGGAAAGTTCTGCAGCCGATCACACACCAAAACTAAGGCCCATATTAATACTTTTTTGCGCTGCATTTGCATCATTGTTTGATGCAAAAGCGGCGCAAACTTACAAAATATAATTGTATTTTGTAAGTTTGCGCCACTTTTATGTCAAAAAATGATGCAAATGCGGTGCAAATAAAATATAAATATGGGCCTAAGTCTTTGGTATCTAAACAACCAACATGATTAGAAAAGGTCATAACATACCTGCAGCTTTCTTCAAATTCCAATTGATGATAACCCTTATTCAAATCAAGTCAAGAAAAGACCTTGGCACCATTCAACTGTGTTATCAAGTCATCAATGTGCAGCTCTGTATGTCGTTCTCATTCAATTTCTTTGTTTGCCTGACGCATGTCAACACAAAGGTGCACATCTCCTTCTCTTTCCTTTTTAGGCATTACTAATATGGGAGAAACCCGTGGTGTCGGACTAGTAGAACACTCAATAATGTCATGCTTAAGTAATGTTTTAAGTTCTTTTTCAACAGCTTCTTGAAAATGAAAAGCAACTCGTCTGTCTCTGTGCAACAGGACGGACAACCTCATCAATGTGCAGCTTTACTTGCATAGTCTTTAGCTTTCCTGAACCACTAAACAATAAAGGGACATGCCTTACTATTTCATGATGAGCATTCATGTTGTAATTCACAGAAATCAGTCCCATGTCATCAGCTGTGTTGAAAATGAGCAAACAGGCACTTGCCGCCGTGCCTTGAAGCACATGGATCAGAGCGTGTACCTTTGTTTTCTTTTGTATCACTATTGCCACAAATTAACCTTGACTCTTCATGGGCATCAATGCAGCCCAAGTATAAACTTCAAGTCTTTGACGATGTAAGCAACAGTAATGGAGACAGTTTATTGTATTTCTCTTCAGGCGTCATATTTATTGATGCACCACTGTCAATAGTGAAAGGTATTGAACATTCATTTATTTTCAATGTAATCTTTGGACAGTGTTTGTATGATTTTGTTGCTTTGGCACGTCGACTTTTCTTTGACTGACCCTTTCCTTCACATGTGACCAGTTTGACATGTGCACGTTTCTCTGAGGTAAACATCGACATGGTACAATCACTTTCTTCACTTTCAATTATTATTGAGGAGGAAGAACTGTTTGACGATGATTTAAATGACTATCAACTTTGTTTAGTATCTATTTGCTTCAACTGATGTTACTGCTGGGCCTTGTAGGCATGCGTAGAATGTTGCTTCTGGAACATTTTGGCAGCCTTTTTGTCTTTGGGCCATGACACACTTAGCGCTTTATTTACAGAGTGGCGCAATGCATGTATTGTGCCACTCTGTAACCCTTTGCGCTACATTATGCCTGCGCCAGGCATAATGTATGCAAAGGGGGCATTCCCCCGTTAGGGGAGCCGCAAAAATGGCACAAGGAAATCTATGAGATTTCCTTGTGCCATTTTTTACAGCACTTTTAACGCCTGCTCAAGAGTTCAAGAGCAGGCGTTAAAAGGGGTCTTCCATTCTTTAGAATGGGGCCCTATGTACTCTGCAGAAGTAGTGCCAATATTTTGGCACTACTCCTGCAGAGTACATCAATAGTGCCATGAAAAATGACGCTACTGTCCCCTACACTGCCAAATGGGGTGCCTATTCTTATTAGGCCAATCTGTCCCCAAGGGGGGCAGAAACCACTAGACACCAGGGATTTGTTTTTGAACCAATTTTACACAACAGGAGAGACGCCTTAGGCAATGGTCGCTCCCCTGGGGGGCACATTTATTTTAGGCCATTTCTGCCCACCTTGAGGGCAGATCGACCTATTTTTCTTAGGCCAATCTGCCCTCAAGGGGGACAGAAACCACTAAACACCAGGTATTTTTTAGCACGAATTTTACACAAGGGGAGCGACCCCTTAGGCAAGGGTCTCTCCCATGGGGGGCAAATTTATTTTAGGCCATTTCTTCCCCCCTTGGGGACAGATCAGCCTATTTTTGTAAGGCTCATTTGCCCCCAAGGGGGCAGAAAGCCCACCAGACACCAGGGAAGATTATTATTTTTTTTTAAAGACAGTGGGGTATGGACATACCGCCACCCCCAGTAAATGGGGACAAAGTTGTTCTGCCCACCGGTGGAAAGATGGGGCAATTACCCCTGATCCACTCCCCAGGGGGGGCAAAAAGCCTAATAGATGCCAGGGGGAAAAGAAAATAGTGGCGTGGTGGCTACCAACCAGTATTGGCATGGTTATGCCCCAACTGAAGAGGGTAACAGTCTTTCAGCTCTCCCCCCACACAAAATGATCTTATCCAAACGGCAAGCAAGAGAACATTTCATTATTTTGGGTTTTGGTTTTACATTTGGGCCATGAGAACTTGTCTAACTCTCAAAATCGTCCCACTTGGAATGGTGAGGGCTGCACTTTTTGGACTTTGGGACTCTGCCATGTAAAAAAATCTACGAGACCTAGGCACATCTGAAAACTAAACGTCTTGGTGAGTCCAGCGTGGTGTGCTTCACATGCACCCCGCACCATTTTCTTACCTAAAATACCCTGCAAACCTCCAACATTGCTTGAAATCACACATTTCCCCCACATTTTTGTGATGGAACCTTCTGGAATCTACAGGAATCCACTAAATTCCTACCACCCAGCATTGTTGCATCTATACCGATAAAAATTCTGCCCCACTTGTCGGCCTAAAAACGTTATTTTCCAAACTGCCCTTTTGAACCTGCTTTGGTTCCCCCTAAATTTTGACATCTTTTTAGCTCTTCCGTGCCACAGGAACTTGGCCCACCTACACAGTGAGGTATCATTTTTATCAGAAGACTGAGGGGAACGTTGGGTGGTAGGAAATTTGTGCCGGTGCGGTGAGCCTACACTGAAATGTGGGAAAAAGGTATTTTTTTTTAGCAAAATTTGAGGTTTGCTGAGGATTCTGAATAAGAAAACACTGGGGGATCCACGCAAGTCACACCTCCCTGGACACCCCTGGGTGTCAAGTTTTCAGAAATGTCTGGGTTTGGTAGGATTCCCTAGATGGCTGCTGAGCCCAGGACCAAAAACAAAGCTGCTCCACCCACTAAAACAGGTTGTTTTGTATTTGATAATTTTGATGTGTCCACGTAGTGCTTTGGGACACTTCCTGTCACGGGCAGTAGGCCTTCCCACATAAATGAGGGGCCATTTTTATCAGGAGATGTGGGGGAATGCTGGGTAGAAGGAAGTTTGTGCCTCCCCTCAGATTCCAGAACTTTCTATCACTGAAATGTGAGGAAAAGGTGTTTTTTTGCCAAATGTTTAGGTTTGCAAAGGATTCTGGGTAACAGAACCTGGTGAGAGCCCCACAAGTCACCCCATCCTGGATTCCCCTAGGTGTCTAGTTTTAAAAAATGCACAGATTTGGTAGGTTTCCCTAGCTGCCGGCTGAGCTTGAGGCCAAATCCACAGCTAGGCACTTTAAAAAAAAAAAAGGTCAGCTTTCATTGTAAAAACATGATGTGCACATGTTGCGTTTCATGTCGCGGGCATTAGGCCTACCCATGCAAGTGAGGCACAATTTTTATTGGGAGACTTGGGGGAACATAGAATAGAAGAACAAGTGTTATACCCCCTTGTCTTTCTCTACATTTTGTCCTTCCAAATGTAAGACAGTGTGTAAAAAAGACATCTATTTGAGAGATCCCTTGTAATTCACATGCTAGTATGGGGACCCTGAAAATCAGAGATGTGCAAATAACCACTGCTTCTCAACACCTTATCTTGTGCCCATTTTGGAAATACAAAGGTATCCTTGACACCTATTTGTCACTCTTTATATTTCACCAAATGAATAGCTGTATACCTGGTATACAATGAAAACCCATTGCAAGGTGCAGCTCCTTTATTGGCTCTGGGTCCTAGGGTTCTTGATGAACCTACAAGCCCTATATATACCCAAAACCAGAAGAGTCCAGCAGACGTAATGGTATATTGCTTTAAAAAATTTGCCACAGCTGGAAAAAGTTATAGAAGAAAACATGGACAGAAATTGCACTTTCTTTCACCTCAACTTCAATAAAGATTTTTTATCTGTTACTTTGTGTACCTTGAAGGATCTACACAAATGACCCATTGCTGAATTCAGACTTTTGTCTACTTTTCAGAAATATTTAGCTGTTCAGGATCCAGCATTGGTTTCATACCCATTTCTGGCACTAACTGGAAGGAGGCTGAAAGCACAAAAATAGTAAACATGGGGTATGTCCCAGTAAAATAACAAAATTGTTTTGAAAAATATGGTTTCCTGATTCAAGTCTGCCTATTCCTGAAATCTGGGTAGATGGTGATTTTAGCACCTCAAACCATTTGTTGATGCCATTGCCAGGGAAAAAACCATAAGCTTTCTTCTACAGCCTTTTTCCCCCATTTTTTGCAAAAAAAACTAAATTTTCACCGTATTTTGGCTAATTTCTTGGTCTCCTCCAGGGAAGCCCACAAACTCTGGGTACCTCTAGAATCCCTAGGATGTTGGAAAAAGGACACAAATTTTGCATGGATAGCTTATGTGGACAAAACGTTATCAAGGCCTAAGCGCGAACTGCCTCAAATAGCCAAAAAAAAGGCCTGCACCTGAGGGGGAAAAGGCGTGGCAGCGAAGGGCTTAAGAAAATAACCAACAAACTTCTGACACCTGTAAGGTCTTTTTAAATGGATGCCTCAAAGCTGATGCTGAAGATAGTGACACTGTGCTAGTGCGATTGGGGCTGCCACAGTGTTTTAAGGTGATCACATATGTTGTCTTCTTTATTGCATCGCAAAATGTAATCTACCACACAATCCTTTCCACCGATCTTTAATCCAGTTCATGTCATGTGATT
Organism: Pleurodeles waltl; assembly: GCF_031143425.1. Classification (NCBI taxonomy): domain Eukaryota; kingdom Metazoa; phylum Chordata; class Amphibia; order Caudata; family Salamandridae; genus Pleurodeles; species Pleurodeles waltl. Next base: position 825,859,940 of record NC_090450.1, on the reverse strand, counting down.
TTCAGTGGTTACTCTTGAGGCAAAAGTCATGTGACACACTTTCCAGTTTTTTCAACAGTACGTTAAAGTGGAAGGTTGGCAATGACAAATTGGGGTGGTGCTTCCTAAAAAACACCCATGGATACAGTAGTGACCTAGCACATTTACGTATTTGAATTGGTCTATATGGAAGTACTTCAACAAGCGTGTTTGGTATACAAAAGCGTATTCACAATGATATGTATGCCGGATATGAAAACATGGGAAAAGTTGTTAAATTAGCGTATGGAAGTTGGCTGTCCCATGTTAAGCACATGTAGCCAACCCAGTCATCTTTTTGGAAAAGTGAAAATACATGAACTAGAACTGGGCAGGACTGGGTGCCTCAAATGGGACAACTTTAGAGATCGGCTTGTTCTGGTCTGGGACATACGAGCTGCAATATTTTGACGAAGTGGACCAGTGCTGCAAAGGTTCCCTTAAAGTGACAGTGCTTTCAAGTTTGTCTGGGCCACAAGGGCGAATGTCATCTAGGTTTTCTCTTTGTAATTTGGTAATTGTCGCCCTAAAGATATAAAGAGATAAACAGCAATACATTTAACAGAAAACAAAGGAAATACCAACATAGGATGAGTGTCTTACACACATTTGAAATGGAAGAGCTTTTCTGAATATCGTCAGTGTTATTTCAAGACTACAAAATCACCGACAATAAAAACATGCAATAACGATCCCCAAATAAAAGATATTAATCTGGACAAAGCACACTCATCCAAACAGCTCGAAAGTGCCACATTCTGCAGCCTCGGCTAATTCGTGACAATTAATTATTCGTAAAAACAAAAGGCCAGTACATGACATCACATAACATTAAACAGATACTTCCCTCCCACCCAGCTGTTCTAGTTTAAAGGGACACATATATTATAAAATGCCTACCAACATGCTGTCTCAAAAAATACTCTTTTTAAATAATTTTATCTTTGGTGGTTCTGAATTCTTTTATTTATCCATTGCGAATCTGAGCAAGACATTTCAACATTGCAAATCCTGAAAGTAAACACTTTATAATGGTGCACTCGCAAGCGTATATACACTAAACACCAAACTACTGAGGATCAAAATGAAAAAGTTTAAAAAAAAAGAATACTCGTGTCAGGGACGTCAAGGAACCTAATTCCTAAGGCAATGCATACTAATGGTTGTAGAGCATGATACAATTCTCTAACATAACATAATCTGAGTATTATGGGTTGGACATTGTGAATTATGCCAAAGCAGGAGGTACAAAGCGTGCACGTTTACTAGGAATCATACCTTTACTGAAAACACCAGGAACATCCATGGCTGTCAACCAACTCCACGTCATAAGGTTGACTTTCAACTATGCTGCTTATTTGAGGCCAAGCAAAACAGTTACTTTGCTTGCAAAATTCCACACAATTCACATATTTCCTATTGCACGAATTTTTGGAACGTTCTGCCATTACATAGTTACATTATTGTGTGCACTTTTTGCCCATAGGAGAGGTTTGAGCACAAACTGTCACATGAATAGCACAAACTGTGGATAAAAGATGTCTTGTGCTCAAAACAGACTCCTGCTGGTATCTCATGAGAGTTCTGCACCCAAGGTATACCTGTCAGGATTTCACTGAAATGCAGGCCAAGGACTTAAATGCTAAACCAATCCTTCCCCTTTCAGTCAAAGATCTGTAAAGAATTCCAGAATCGGGAGCAACAGTACAGGGGTATAAAGGGGAAGGGAGATGGTGAGAAAAGGAACACTCCAGAAGCGTCTTGACCCTCTGAACTCTGGAGCATTGCTGTTGGGAGGCATGTGGCAAGGACACTCGGTCTGCAATGGACTGTTAACTCCTGTAATCATATACGACAAGGTATCATTAATCTATATATACTAGTGTACACTAAGTTACAATCTTTGTAACTAACAGTAGAATGGTTTAGCAGGGGATAGAGGCTAAGAGGCCATGGCTAGGACCCAGGTGACCAGGATACAGCCCAGGAACCGCATATAAGGGACCTTATCCAATAGTAGAGAAACCAGGAGTCAACATGACTTTAAGAGTTTCAAGCTAGAGCAGGAATTCCATAATGGTAGCAAGCACAGCTCAGAATCTGTGGAGGAAAGTGTTAACCCTAGCTACAAAGGTGCAGAGAACTCAAACTGTGCGAAAAATGCGACCGAAGTAGAGAACCCGACAACTGTTGTTGCCAGATAAAGTAGAGTGCTCTGACTTGTGCTTAGATCCTTTTAACTCTTACTGTCCCGAAGTGTCGAGAACCTTCTGGCTCCTTACAAAATGTTCAAGCTTTTCTGGAATGTTCTGATTCTTTCAGAATGTTCTGGTGCTTTACACCTTGCCTGGGAAGTGTTGAACCGTGTTACTCTGTGATTCCTCCCTCCAGCCTGTACTGGGCCATCTGCCAGACTCTAAGGCAGGCCCATAGCAAGTTTTTTTGTGGAGCCTGAGAAATGTGCCCGCTTTCCTGTGACTCTCGACACGGTCCCCAGTGAGCATGAATGCTAGGATCCCTGGCAATACCCTTGAGTTTAATTTTCTATACAAGATGCCCGCCAAGTGGCTTGTGCATCAATGGAGTAGCACACGAGTGTCCAAGCCTCATTCTAAACCCCACCATCTATGACTATCCTGTGGCCCGATCGGTGACTAGAACCCCCATACACAATACCAGGGGGCCGCAGCTGTGCTTGTGAATACAAGGGGCCATTTGGTGATTTCAGAACCCCTCTGTAGCTGAACTTGCTGACGAAGACTGCGGAGGCAAGATGGTGGCTCCTAGCACATGGAGGCTCTGATGTTTCTTGGGGACGAGCCAGAGGCTCAATGAGAGCTGCGAGGGACGTGGGAGAGAGTAGCAAACCTCCTGTTAGGCCCTTCTTCCTCCTGACAGAGGAGAGCAATGGCCTCCGGTTGGGTCTGCTGTTCTGCGGAGAGAGGAGCATGCACCAGTCCAACGCGAATGGCCCAATCTCCTGGTCTGGGGAGAGGATGTCCAATAGCCAACTGCCTGGCATTGGGACCACACATTTGAGCAGGAGGCACTGCATCGGCAGGAGAGCAGAGTCGGCCCAAAGGAGTGTTTGGGAGACCATAGAAGAAAAGGCAGTGGTAGAGAGGGCTCAACTACCTCTCTATTTTACATATGTGGGAGCACAACAACAGAGAGGCACCCAGGGAACACATGTTTAACTATTGCTTTGGAGCCACAGCAATGGGGGCCGAGACAAGGGGCCACCCTCTGATTTTGAATTTTGAACCATTTCCTAGTGGCACCCTAATTATAAGACAGGGCTCCCACACCCTTGATTTCACTGAAGTACCCAACCCTGGGGCCTGCTACTAAATAACATGCGCTGAAGCTCCTATAGGTACATAAGACCTGAAGCTCAATATCTACATGACTACAGAGCCTAGTGGGGTATCTTTCCCTCCTCTTGCTGATGGTCAACACTGGGTGGACTGGCAGCCCCATCACCTTCTACTCACACAGAACAACTGTATGCTGTAAGTGCCCCAAAGGCATTATAACGTTTTGTGGTTCCCTGCTGAGCCTGTGATAGTGATCAGACCTGCTGGGGACAGGGTGCTTTAGCATTGACCTTTGATCAAGAGAATACCTTTACTGGGTTAAAATGGGCAAAATTGGTAAGAAAGGAGAACCTGATACCCCTAGACCACAGATTGGCACTGAGATTTCACCTCAACATGATATAGTGGCGTCTCCCAGCGACTATCCGAGTGCCCATCTTGAAGCTACATTACATAGGCCCTCATTACAACCCTGGCGGTCGGTGTTAAAGCAGCGGTAAAACCGCCAACAGGCTGGCGGAAAAAATGGAATCACGACCATGGCGGAAACCGCCAACATAGACAGACACTTTAACACTCCAACTGCCACTGCGGTACAAACAAACACCGCGGAGGTAACTAGGACTAGGACGCCATGGAGCCAGAACTCCATATTCTACCTGCCTTTGTTTTCCTGCTCCTCTACCAGGAGCACGAACGCCGGCAGCAAAGACCACAGTGAGTACTGCACCCACGACACAGGGGAGGGGAGAGGGAAAAGAGAGTGACACACACATGCAACACACAACACCTCCACCCTCACCCACTACAACACACACACTAATACATGTTGATACATTACAGTTACACCCCTAACCCCCCTGGAAGAATGCAAAGACAAAAGGAAATGATTGTAACGATTGTAATCAATTAAAATCCAGTACTCAAAAATATATATACACTATAAACAAATATATACACCAATAATACAAGTCCAGGTATTGCACCATTTATAGTCCATGGACCACTGGGCCCAAAATGCGTGGGCGAGGCCCACACTTGATACCCGATCAAAATGGATAGAACACTGCAGGGGCATCAGATAGAAATACAAAAGGCACCTCAGGGGGAAGGGAAGGGGGGGGCACCTCAGCCAGATGAGTGCACGACGCCAGATCCACAAGGGGGCTCCATGCCCACTGCTTTATCCTGGGGAGTGCAAAGCCACAGTCTCTCAAGTCTCTCAAGTGGGTGGTTTGCCCACTGCTTTATCCTGGGGAGTGCAAAGCCACAGTCTCTCAAGTGGGTGGTTTGCTCACTGCTTTTTCCTGGGGAGTGCAAAGCCACAGTCTCTCAAGTCTCTCCAGTGGGTGGTTTGCCCACTGCTTTATCCTGGGGAGTGCAAAGCCACAGTCTCTCAAGTCTCTCAAGTGGGTGGTTTGCCCACTGCTTTATCCTGGGGAGTGCAAAGCCACAGTCTCTCAAGTCTCTTAAGTGGGTGGTTTGCCCACTGCTTTATCCTGGGGAGTGCAAAGCCACAGTCTCTCAAGTGGATAACAGTCTCCACTGATTCTGGAGGGGGCTTTGTGCCCAGAGTGCTTCATCCTGCCAAGGACAGAGGTAGTGGATGCCTTTCTCCACTGGTTCTGGACGGGGCTTCGTGCCCAGAGTGCTTCATCCTGCTCGTGGCGGCCTCAGTAGCAGCGGTGCTTGCGGCGCTCATTGGCCTGCTGTGCTGGTGGGTGGCTCAGTGAGCGTGCTGCTGGCGGCGGTGTCCTTGGCAGCGGTGCTGGTGGCGGGGGTGTGCTTGGGAGCGGTGCTGGTGGTGGCGGTGTCCTGGGCAGCGGTGCTGCTGGCGGCGGTGTCCTGGGCAGCGGTGCTGGTAGCGGTCTGGTCCGCCGTGCAGGTTGGCGGCGACTTACCTTTCTTTCTGTGCCCCTTCCCCACCTTAGATAGTGGCGCAGCTTTCTTCCCACTCCCAACTGTAGTCCTGGGAGGGCCCTTGGTGGCAGGTGTTTTACCCTTCTCCCTTCGGGCAGTGGCCAACTTCTTATACTTCTGAGGTGGGGGACTGTCCGTGGTCTGGCTCCTTGGCATACTGGCTGCCCTGCTGCTTGGCGCACTCCAGAAGCCGGTTACTGCTGGCACCACTGTTCCTGCTGATGTGGTGGCTGAGGTGCTGGGTTGAGGTCAAGGTTGGACATGAAAAGTTTTTTAGACACACTGGGAAAGGTAGATGGAGGGGGTTTGGGAGTGGAGGAAGAGGTAGTGGTTGTAGGAGGTGTATGTTTGCTGACATTGGGTGAAGGTGCATGGGCTGGAGGCTGTCGTGAGGTGGATGGCTGTTGGGTGGGTGTGTGACTGCGTTTGTGTTCCTTGGGAGGTGGGCTCACATACACACTGGGAGAGGACACAGGGGATGTGTGAATGGTAGTGGGGGTGGTGAGTCCACGTGAGCGGTGTGTGGTGATGGGTGTGCTGGTGATGGACGTAATGGATGAAGATGTAGTGCATGCAGGTGTGAGTGGAGACGTGACAGGGAGGGAGGAGGGAGACGAGGAGGAGGGGGACACAGTGGAGGCAGAAGCTGTTGGTATGTCTGTATGGGTATGATGCTTGTGTGAGAGCCTGTGTGATGTGTGGTGCTTATGTTTGCCAGAGTTTCCCTTGTGTGTTGAGGTGTGTGCATGCTGGTCTGATTGTGTGCTTGGGATAGGCTGAGGTACAGGGGTTTGGGTCTGGGCGGTGGAAGTTGGAGGGGGGAGGCTGGACACAGGGACAATGGCTGCTATCAGTGCTGAGGCCATAGTCTGAAAAGCTCGCTGTTGGGCTGCCTGACTACAATGAATGCCCTCCAGGTATGGATTGGTCTGTTGCAACTGCCTCTCTACACCCTGGATGACATTCAGAATGGTAGACTGCCCAACATTGAGGGATCTGAGGAGGTCAATGGCCTCCTCACTGAGGGCAGCAGGGCTGACAGGGGCAAGGACTGAGATGCCTGGGGCGAAGGAGATGCCCACCCTCCTGGTTGAGCAGCCACAGGGCGCACTCTGAGGGGCTGCTGGGAGGGGGTGCTGGTAGGAGGGGTGGCGGCTGTACCTGTAGATGTGGGGGGCACAGAGGGGCCCACCACCGCAAGGGAGCTCTCATCAGAGGAGGAGTCCGTGTCACTGGGCTCAGCTCCTGTCACTGCCATGGAGCTCCCCTCGCCCTCCGTCCCACTGGTGCCTTCAGACTCCGTTGTCTCGCCCTCCAGGGCTATGTGGGATGCAGCTCCCTCCTGCTCCGGTGCCACTGCTCCTTCGCCTGATGATGCTATTGCACACAAGATCAGGGACACCAAAAAAAAAGGGGGGGGGGACAGAAGAAAGACATGTTGAATGCATGCAATACCGCTACCGTTGGCGGACACTACAGACACAGAAGACCTCTGCACTACGCCGTGCACTTAGAGTTCCCTAATTAATCACAGGGACATGGGGTACAAGGCCTATGCCTGATTGATGCACACATGGAAGTCACAGGAGCCTGACTAGGTGTAGTTGGCTCTGAACACTGGTAGGGTGGGGTGCCACATGGCCTGCCTTACGAAGGGACCTTGCCTACTAAACTTGCCCTGGCCTAGGGGAACCCACAGCCCACTTCCCCCACCCAGACACTTTGTAATGCACGCTGAATCAGCTGAATGAGAGTGTACTCACCCCCTTGTGGCTGCTGTGATGCTCTTAAGCGCCCATCCAACTCCGGATACGCCACCACCAGGATCCGGAACATCAGGGGGGTCATGGTGCGACGGGCACCCCTCCCACGTTGGGAGGCCATCCCCAGCTGGGCCTCCGCCGTCTTCTTGCTCCAGCGGTGAATGTCCTCCCATCTTTTCCGGCATTGGGTGCTCCGTCTGTGGTGGACCCCCAGGGTCCGGACTTCCTTGGCGATGGCACGCCAAATATCCTTCTTCCGGTGGGCGCTGACCTACAGGAATAGTAAGGGGAAAAGGAGAAGATATAACAGTCTGGACCGTCACAGTCATTGGCCCGCGTTCCTACCCTTGCCATGACGCACATGCACTCACCGTTGTTTCATGCACGCCTCAATCTCCCACCCCTATCTTCCATCTACACCAATCCACACAGGCATTGCCCACACAGCATGCTCACAGTGTACTTACCTGTTTGTCTGGAGGACCGTAGAGTAGCGTGTACTGGGGGAGGACCCATCCACTAGTTTCTCCAACTCCTCCGTGGTGAAGGCAGGGGCCCTTTCCCCAGACACATGAGCCATTGTCTCTTCCAGACTGAGATCACAGCAGCACTTGCAGTGTAGGTCCTCTCCTGTTGAAGATCAGGTATCAAGTGAGTGAACAGATAGAAAATGGTGGTCACGTCTACGGCGGTGCGTACCCTCACCACCGGCGTACATCGTCATTGGCTCTTGGGACCCATAGGGTCCAATGTTAACCAATGCAGGATTGCGCCGCGGTCTTCGACCGCCTACCGCGACGGTGTACAACGCCAACACAGTTCCTCATGTCACCTTGTCCCACATTACAGGTCAGGCAGCCGCCATTTCAGGGGGCCACATGGCATTAATTTTAAATGCGTCACACATATCTAGGCCTTGCGTACACATTAAGACAGGGACATAGCGGATTTAAAAATGTGTGCAATAAAGTAGTGTTTTCGTACCTCAGTGTTGGCTGTTCCTCCATAGAGCACGTTCGCTGGGGCAGGTGGGGAGATGGCGGCATCCTCCGGTGTACAGACCGCTGGTGGACCTGTCGACAATGGAAGAGCGACATGTAATTGTCACCTAAAGACTGGATTGTGCCACAATCCAGGAACTGTGTGCCCAGTTGGAGCCGGACCTGATGTCAGCTATCCGCCATCCCACAGGTATCCCCCCTCTAGTGCAGGTGCTGTCAGTACTCCATTTCCTGGCAAGTGGGTCTTTTCAGATGACAGTGGCCATAGCATCAGGGATGTCCCAGCCTATGTTGTCCAACGTGTGGTCCAGAGTGTTGTCTGCCCTGCTGAAACACATGCACAGCTACATCATTTTCCCTCAGGTGGAGGATTTGCCTACAGTGAAAGGTGACTTCTATGCCCTGGGACATATCCCCAACATCATAGGTGCCATTGATGGGACACATGTGGCCTTGGCCCCCTCCCGCAGGAGTGAACAGGTGTACAGAAACTGAAAGAGTTACCATTCTATGAATGTGCAGATGGTGTGTTTGGCCGACCAGTACATCTCCCATGTGAACGCCAAATTTCCTGGCTCAGTGCATGACGCTTACATTCTGAGGAATAGCAGCATCCCTTATGTGATGGGGCAACTCCAAGGGCACCGTGTGTGGCTATTAGGTGAAGACATGGACCCTATACAGTGTGACTAGGTGTCTGGGTCTGGGGTTGTCCCTAAGGGTTAGTGTGTGTCTAACAGTTGTCCCTTGACATTTGCAGGTGACTGTGGGTACCCCAACCTGTCATGGCTACTGACCCCAGTGAGAAATCCCATGACAAGGGCAGAGGAACGCTACAATGAGGCACATGGGCGAACTAGTAGGGTTATAGAGAGGACCTTCGGCCTCCTGAAGGCCAGGTTCAGGTGCCTCCATATGACAGCTCTAAGGATAAATACCACCATATTCTTCCCTGCAAAGTCCGTTTTTTCACATCCCCCTCAACTATGGTACTGGATTGAATCCATACCTCGACAAACGGATGAAGAAGCTGCTGTCTCACGGAAAAAATCACCACCACCACGAAACTCAGCACCGTGCCAGGTGAACGGTTCCGCACCTAAGCCCTGAAGGAATGCCAACAGACAGTTGATATTGTGGCAGCCCTCAGCGGGGCACACTTTGACCCATCTCCAGACCCTGTATAAGACACAAGAGGAGAAACAGACTCTGACATTGCCTCAATCTCTTCTTTTAATCTCACTATCTCCCCACCAGCAGTGACGCCTGATAACTCAGATGAAATTATATAATGTAGCAATGGCACTGATGTTCATATTTAAGTCACATGTTCTAATTGCCATGACCTTGTTTTTTTTTTAGACAGTCATTTTGATGTTCTGTACAAGGCTACATTCCACAACATAAAAGACATATAGGACTAAGGGCCTGATTCTAACTTTGGAGGACGGTGTTAAACCGTCCCAAAAGTGGCGGATATACCACCTACCGTATTACGAGTTCCATAGGATATAATGGACTCGTAATACGGTAGGTGGTATATCCGCCACTTTTGGGACGGTTTAACACCGTCCTCCAAAGTTAGAATCAGGCCCTAAATGTCAAAAAGTCGAGCCACAAGAGAACTGTTGCCCCATGTTGGGAGGTCAAGGAAGGGGGATTGGGCTCTTCACATCCGGTGGAATAAATATGAACGGTGTGATATGGAGCCAGGAGGAATCTCACTGATTGCACTCCACACCCCACTTAGACATTGTGCATAGTATGTGGGCATGCATGTTGTATGATTGCTTGACGGTTTGGATGGAGAGGTTTTATTTCCGTCTCATGGGGTGGGGAGTTTTGATGTTTTTCTTGGTTTCATTTTTGCATCATCTCGCCTCTGCTAGCTTATCACTATACCAATACATGCATATTATCCCCTGGAACCAGGAGGGCTTTTGAGGGTTGCTACCCAGAAACTTACCTCACCCCCTTAGTACCTCCCAACGGCGCTTTCCACGACTTATAAGGTTATCAGCTGGGACATCAGGGTACTAAATAACATGACCCAAAAGATACAAAATTTACTCCTACCTGAAAAGGAGAAGGGTTTATGTAACCTTGCTTCAGGAGACTCACCTTAGTGTTCCAGAGAGAGACACTATAAAGAGATGGTGGCACGGCCAGGTCTACGCCATGAAGTACTTGGCTTTTGCTAGGGGGGTTTTGGTGTGGGTCAGCTCAGGAATACCTTTCAAATTTACTGGGGAAGTGAAAGACCCCAGCGGCAGATTTGTAGAAGTGTCTGGCAGACTGGCATGAAGAGATCTGACTATGGGTGGGGTATATGCCCCCAACTCGGACCTGGGGACATTTTTGACTGATTTATCTCGAGTACTGGCCCCATTTATGACACAACCTATCCTAATTGGAGGAGACTATAACTGTGTCACAGATCCATTATTTGACAGATTGCATCCACCACTGAAGGACTCCCCAGTAGTGCGAACATCAAAGGTCTTTAGGAAGTGGCAACACCAGGAGACATTTAAACCAAGATGTTAGAGGCTGCTCCTTCTACTCTGGGTTGCATGATCTCAAAGGCAGACTTGACACCTTTCTAGCTTCCCCGGAGGTGCATGGACCAATTTGCCATGCTGAATATCTCTGTCCCGCAGGGCATCAGATCACAACCCCATACTTATGTTGTTGAAATGTCACAGAGAACACCCTTGTATCTTAGACTGGCAGTTGCAGATCAATGCCCTTGAAGATCCGGCTTTCTTTCGATTGGAGGTGCCATTTGAAATTATTTCTTAGAAAATGCTTCCTCCACTGACTGACTTGCAGTGGAATGGGAAACCTTTAAAGCAGTCATTTGTTGGAAGTGTATAACAGAAATAATTGGGGCCTGGCACACTCTGGAGAATGAAATCGAGGAAGAAGAAAAAGCTCTAAGTACATTAGAGATAGACAGGCCAGAGAACCCAGACTTGGAACAGCCCCTCCTGGAGGCCAAAAAACAAGTAACAGTCTGTATAAAGAAACTGCGATGTTTCGAACACCGAGCTTACATGGCACAGGCCCATGCTGAATGTGATAAGGCAGAGACCCTTCTGGCATGGTTGGTCAATCCCACATCCCAAAGCTCCATGATCCTGGAGATACAGTCCTCCACTGGAGAGGGGCTGTTTACCCAGGAGGCCATCAACACCCTTTTTTGGGAGTGTAACACATCTCCTTATGAGCATCTCCCCTAGATGCCCCTTCCCAGACTCAAACAGACTTTATTGAAGAAATGGGATTGCCCCATTTAGGAGATCAAGAAGCAGAAGACTTTGGTGGTCCCATTACACTGTCAGAAGTGAGAGCTGCCACTAAGTCAATGGCCCAGGGAAAAGTACCAGGATCTGAAGGCTTCCCAGTGGAATTTTATGCACCATATCTGGATGACTTTCCCCCGAAGCTCGTAGAACTATATACAGCAGCACTACAGATGGGATGCCTCCCCCTCCACAAATGAGCCATTTGTAGTCCTGTTGCTAAAACCAGGGAGGCCCAAAAATTATGTTAGTGCTTACCACCCCTTATCAATGCTAAATACGGACTACAAAATTCTTAGCAAGATCCTTGCCTCTCGCCTCTCACCATTCTGTCCACATGGATCCACACTGATCAGACAGGCTTCATCCCAGGTCGTAATACAGCCATTAATATGCAACGTTTCCTGGGTTTCCTAGAATCTCCAAACCTGGAGGTAGAAGGAGCTCTCAATAGGACAATCAACCTTGAAAAGGCTTTTGATAGCCTCAGATGAGACTACCTTTATCAGGTCATGTCACAATTGGGTCTTGGCAATGGATTCATCCATTGGACTAAATGCCTTTATGCTTCACCTACAGCATGAGTAAAAACAGGTTGAACTATCTAAAATTCCTACATTGTCGGGACGGGAAGCTGGCTCGGACGGCCACTATCCACGTTATTGTTGCAGTCATGGTGGGGCCCTTGGCAAGTGGAGCTAAATCAGAAACATACGTTAGTGGGTCACACCATCAAGGCATTATATTGCAAATGACATGATTCTCTTCCGTTGGGAGGCGGAGACTGATTTGCAAAGTGCAGCCTCCCTTCTGGAATGGTTTGGGAATGAGTCAGGAATCAGTACCAATTGGCAGAAATCCCACCTTTTCCCTAAATGTCAGGGAATACCTCCAACCCAGAACTTATATGACCTAACATGGGAGGAGTCTATCATTAAATACCTGAGAGTACACACCTACCATGCCCCTCAGGACATACTGGAGGGCAATATTGGCACTGCAAAGAGGAGATTGTGGGCTCATGTATCCTTTTGGAAAACGCTTCCACTCATGGTGGTCGGCTATATAGCAGTTGCCAAAATGGTAGCGCTACCGCGCCTGCTGTATTTTTTCTCTGCCCTACCAGTCTATATTCGGCGATCAACCTTCCACGATCTAGATACACCATTAATAGAGCTTATCTGGGGGCTTGGGAGACGACAGGTGGCGTCAAGTAATCTACAGCGCCCGACTTTGGAGGGGGGATTGGCTGCTCCAGACATGGAAGCCTGCTACCTGGCTGCACAACTGCAGTGGTTCACCCAGTGGCTTTACAAGCACTTTCGACCTGAGGGGATGATTCCTGAAGAAACCCCTGCCTTCGATACCCTCTCTCGCATCGTCTTACTGCCTAGAAAGACTCCACCGGAGGGACCTTGAGTGTTGTTGGCTTCGCTATCTACAGCGCACAAGAACCACTTTGCCACTTAGCCTTACTACCCAGAAATCCCTCTGAAATGCTTACCCATACTACCTGGAGAGAGGGCAATATGGGACTTGTAGTTTAGGTGATACATGACACCAAAAAAATAGGAGGCTTATATAGAGATGGGGAATTGTTCTCCTTTGAAGACCTGACTGAAGAATTTGGTTTGCCACAGGGACAGTTTTTATTACATAGGGCACTGGTAGCCAGCATTAGGGAACACTGGAAACAGGGTACAACAGAACCAGTTATTCATCAGGGCTGCTGAGTGCTTTGTGCCACAAAGGAACAAAGCAATCACTCAGGTACCAGGCCATCCGAGATGCTACTCCCCCTAGACACACTGCGTCTTAAATAGGAAGATGAAGTAGAGTCCCTTATAACGGAGGAACAATGGACATCTATCTCATCCTATAACAATGCATTATCACGAAACACTTGGTTCAAACTGATAGATTTTTACATATTACATAGAGCATACCTTACCCTGGGTAAAATAATTAGGACGTTTGGAGCGACGACAGCCAACTGCCCCTGATGTAATGAACATGGGGCAGAACTTATGTTGTGGTCCTGCCCTGCCCTATTAGACTTTTGGGAAGGAGTATTTGACTGCATTAAGTATGTCACTGATAAACAGATTCCACTGGGCCCCCTGGCTGGCCTCTTGGGTGGGTTATTTCACCCTGGCAATTGCAAACTCACTACACAATTCAAAGACGTGGCCCTCCTATTAGCACAACGAGAGATTACGTCCCAATGGAAAGCCCCAAGATGTCCCCGCCTGGTTAGATGCAAAAACATTTTGACCCTCTGGGCAGGGCTTGAGAGACAGACACTGTTTCGGGAGGTGGCGAAAGACCAAAGCACCATGGACAAGGTCGGGGCCTGGGATCACTTGGTTGACTTTCTTAGAGAACCTGAACCCGATTCCCCTGAATCCAGTGCTTTAAATGGGCCGGTACTCTCCAGTACTGAGTACCGGCACTTTTTTATTTTGAGAGGGAGAGTACCGGCATATCTCAGGAAAAACGTAATACTTTTAATTGGAGAGTACCGGCACTTCTCAGAAACAAGCAGGTACTCTGTTACAGAGTACCTGCACTTCTATTTTTCCATTTAAAGCACTGCCTGAATCATGCCCCAAAACACTGCGGAAGGCTACAATAGCTAGAACAATATGCTGATATCTTAAGGGTCCACACAACCACATTGATATCCATTATTATGCGAGTATGATTTGCTAACTATGACCCGTACATGTATAAAAACAGGTCGAACTGGGGCAGGAAGGGGGTTAATGTTGTATTGTTTTTTTTACGATAACAGGTCATATGGTTGCTTATCCTAAAGTGATAATCCAGAACTGCTGAATAAATGACTGTTTGATGTTACTGATCGACCGTACAAAGTGCCTACATGGGGAACTGGAAAATTGTCACTTATATGGTCTGTGTTAATGATGGCTGAATTTCAATTAAAATCAATAAAATCTGTTTCAGAAAAAATATACCGGCCACGTGCATTTGAATCAACACATGCAATTTTCATGAAAATTACATATATATCTCTGTAAGAAATTGCATTTTCGTCCACACCTTATATGGTGCAATAGCTAGTTTCACTGTATTCAGTGTAGACATGGGTCAAAGGGTCCTAGAATGCTTACTGCTGTTGGGTCAAAATTCAGAAAAGCTAAAAATCACCACTACAATCTTCCTGCTTGCTTCATTTACTTATTGTGCCACATGTCAGGGTGAAAGGCCACAAATACTTTGCTCAGAACAATTTTCAACATGTTTTGCAAAGGGAGCCTGTAGTGACCTGGTGCACCTGTGATGCTTGGGCTAAGTGGGAATACAGGAGAATGTTGTGTGGATGCTGAAAGAACATGCGGATGATAGAATATTGGGGTTTGTGAACTGAGGCTACAGTTGGAGTGAGAATGAAGCCCTAACAAGACTTTTCAGGATGTATCTGTATCTTTTGGGCATAACATGAAATACATAACTGACCTCCTACATGCGTGGCTCCAGACTCTTCTGTGAAGACACTTGCCCTCCAAGAGCATCAAGATCACTACGCTTTGAATCCATTTAGGAAACAAAGCGAAGCCACAGGTTTAAGGGCCAGATGTATCATGCATTTTTTGCGATCGGAAACTGCCCAATTGGACCGTTTGCGACTGCAAAAATGCATTTTGTTATGTATGAATTCCAATTTGCAATTCGGTAACTTGTCACTGAATCACAAATTGGAATTGCAACTACATAGCGAATCAATATTAGGAAGGGACGTGTCGAGGGCGTCCCTCCCTAATACCAAATCACAGCGGTATGCAGGAATGTTTTGTGACCGAAATGTCGTCGCGAAAACATTCGCATTTTACCACCTACTTCAATAGATGGTAACTCAATTGCAAAGCGGAAGGGGACCACTGCCTACTCTTAAAAAAGTAAAAGAAAACTTTTCATTTTACTTTTTAAAACATCTCCCATTTTCCTTTAAGGAAAACGGGCTGTATTTAAAAAACAAAAGATTGCTTTATTGAAAAGCAATCAAAGATATGGTGGTCTGCTGAGTCGAGAAGGCCACCATCCCTGTGATTTTAGCATTCCCTAATGGGTCGCAAATTGCGGCCAACCTCATGAATATTAATGAGGCATGTTGCTTTGCAACCCATTAGGAAACGCAAAATGAAACTCCATGAGTTTCATACATTAGAATTGCGATTACCTAATTGCAATTCGCAGGGAATCGCTATTATGTAATGGCATTTAATAAAATTATACATCTCGCCCTTAGTTTCCCCAGGGACGAGGCTGGGTTCTGCTCTCATAGCTACAATAGGCCTTATCGCTAGTGTGAAGCCTTCAACCAGTTCTGGTGTTTTAGCCACCAGCATGCTTGTGCCTAGGAACCCATATTTATAATGGGAAAAGGAAAACCTCAAGTCGAAGAATGCAAAGTGCTACAAAGAGAGAATAATAGAGGCCATTCTACTAGTAAAATAAAACATATGGCCTGGCCCTGTTACCTTCAATAGCTCATTGGAATTTAACCTGGGGAAACCTGGCAACACTGCATTCTTCCAAAATAAAACTTAAAACCATGTTATAAGACTGAATGAGAGTATAGCGCAGCAATATTACAAAAAATCAAGATCACAACATCATTATATTGGTCCACCCATGGGAGAGTGCAGATACCTCTCCTGCGCTGCCAGATAATTTGAGTGGAAACTGTTGGATGCCCTGTCTGCGCCCCTACAGGGAAGTAAGAACAATCCTGCTGTTTTCCGGGGCCAGCATTGAGGAAACCCAACTCATGAACTTCCTAATTGGTGAGCCACCTGGAAGATCCCCTCAGAGGGCTCAGTTAATTGACTGAACGGGGACTGTAAGAGTTGCTTGGATGTGCACAATCTCCAATCTTTCTCTACCTAGAGTCTAGTTTGTGATGGTGCTAAGCCCCAGGGCGTTTTTGTGAGCGCTTCAGTGTTACTGTATGCTACGCCAGGCTAATAGGGCTGGTATTCCTGAATAACTAGAAATCACCCTCCGCTTCACAATAGAAACAGGAGCAATCCTTAGTCATACCCAGCATTGCCCGTTAAGCCATTCAAGACGAATCGTCATCTTGCACTCTGAATTTAAATATGCCCTTGCATCCATGGCGCTGGTCCGCGGTGTCAGCTGTAAATAGATATTATGGCAGCGTACTCGCAGCACATGGAGATTTACTTCCCTCAGGGAGTGCTGATACGAAGTTACTTTAGACTTTTGAAGAGTTGAAGGACTCAGAATCAGAAGAGACTGGACAGATATAATATATTCTATTGGGATTTCATTGATTACCAGCCCTGCCAAAGTTGGTGGGATATTTCCCAGGACAAAACACTTGTTGGCTGATCAGAGGCTGATTTGAATCCGATTAAAATCGACTGAACTGCACTGAAGGACTGGAGTTTCAATTTGTGATAGGCCAAATTGAATCGAGCCAATTGGGCTTTGGATCTGGAGCTTAAGTGTCATCTGATGAATGATCATTACTTTATATATGGACTATCCACAACATAAGTGAATAATGTCTTGGAATTGCTTGTAGGCATGTGCCTTAAATGTAGACTAGGTGGTGTCAGCTGTGTTGAGGGGCTCTAGTGGCAATCCCCTAAGAAACCATTTGGGCTCTGGAAAGTACAGTTTTACACATTAGCACTAGCACTAGCAATACCTTCAATGGAACAAATATATAATGGCACACGTGTAAATACAACAGATTCAGTACACAAAGCGTCCATGCTTTAAAAGCCTAATATTAAGTTCAAACAGTAGTCCTTCCCAAAGTTCGAAAGGTGTTTAATTCACAAAATTGAAGTTATACATCCTCATCATTGTATTCCATCCGTAAATTTTCACAATCAATTTGTTCCTATATTCCAATAGCATTATTTAATCCCAAATGGTCTTTTTCTCCTCCTCTAACTAAAGTTTTAGTTAGATGAACGTCGGCGTACTCGCGGCAACAAGGAAATCCTAATTTGGAATCGGACGTTTCTATACGGGAGATATGTCGGATATTAATCTGGGCCAGAGAAATACATAGTCCAAACGGACTAATTTGGAAAGAGTGTATAACTTTAGAAAATTGGATACTTCAAAGAAACTACGAATTTAAAGGAGGTCCTGAAGAAATCCAGGGGCACTCCCCGGATGAAACACGTGTTGACCGTTTGGGATCAGTGAATGAGATTGAAAAAGACTATTTGGGATCAGAGACCAATTTGGGATCAGAAAAAGTCATTGGAAAAGACCATTTGGGATTAAATAATGCTATTGGAATATAGGAACAAATTGATTGTGAAAATTTACGGATGGAATACAATGATGAGGATGTATAACTTAAATTTTGTGAATTAAACACCTTTCGAACTTTGGGAAGGACTACAGTTTGAACCTAATATTACGCTTTTACAGCATGGACGCTTTGTGTACTGAATCTATTGTATTTACACGTGTGCCATTACATGTTTGTTTAGTTGGATGACTTTGTCATCATGTATAGGTGTTGGGGGGTGTAACCTTAGTTTTGTGCACCGTGATTATTAGAATTTGCTAGGGATAGATAGAAGTGACAACAGGAGCGCCATCTACTCACTATTTCACCCTCTTTTGTACATTCGCAATACCTTCAATGGCACTATGCTACTCAGTGGTGTAGCCTGGGTCTGATGCCAGTTGCACTCTTGGCCCTGATTTCTTACCTGTGGTTGACTCAATGACGCACATTGACCCCAAAACTTGGGATCCATATTTCTTGAATGCTTGGTGATGGTGGAGGGGGGGCACCCACAACAACAGGGGTAATTCCCCCATGCAGCACCTAAAACAATATAGGTGATTCTCCACCGGCAGCACATGGGGCCAGATGTATGAAAAAGGCCTTTTGCGAATCGGAAATAGCGATTTTTAAGAAATCGCTATTTCTCATTCGCCAAATGCAATGTATCACATTTGCGATTCGGTAATAGCGATTTCTTAAAAATCACAAATGCTATTACCGAATCGCAAATTGCGATACCGGCCCCCATTTGCACCTATGGGCCTTTAGGCCCATATTTGCGAATGTTTGTATTTCCAAAATTGCGAATTCCTACCTGGAATTCGCAATTTTGGGAAATGCAAAGTCCAGGGTGCTTGGGGCCTTAGGCCCCCTCTACTGCACCCGAAAATATTTTTTTACAACATGTAAGGTGCACACATGCCAAAAGGGCATGTGTGCTTTACATGTAAATTTTAAAAATGCATTTTAAATGCATTTTTAAAATTTGCACATGGTTACCACCAAGTTCAACTTGGTGGTAAATAGTGATTCCTTAATGCCCAATTCGCATTAAGGAATTGCTTGTTACATGTGCTTTAGAAATCGTAAATAAGGATTCCTTATTTGTGATTTCTTATTTAGAGAGTCGCAATTTTCGACTCTCTTAACAGGGTCGCAATTTTAAGGAATCGCTATTTTAGCGATTCCTCAAAATTGCATTCAGAATGCCTTTGATACATTCTGAAATGGCTTTTTACATTCGCAAACGGGCATTCGCACCGTTTGCGAATGCAAAAAGCTTTGATAAATCTGGCCCTTAGTCCCCAAAGAGAGTTGCCTACGAATCCACCAAGAATGTTCCCACTTGCACTGAATGCTAGAGAGACCTAAACAATTGACAAACAGCAGAGTAATTTCACCGCCACACTGGGACTAGAGCTTGTGACTACAAGACATCAGACACACAAACCCCCATATATGAACTTATTAGAGCAGGAGGGTCCATGATGGCCACACCCATCAACAACTCAGAGTTAGCTGCATCCCACCTTCAAAAGTTAGTCATGGCTCAGATCCCCAGAGGACCTGCTGTTGAAACTTAACTTTAAAGAACACTCAGTGTGCCTCTGCAAAAGTCCTCACTTCGTGGCTTATCTACATCACATCACATTCACTGCTTCATAGAGTCTAGTGTTCTTGTAATAATTCCCTCGCTATTGATTGCCATAGTAACACCAAACCCACCGTGCACTATATGACTGAAGTGCCACGCCATCTACCCCTTGCACTTTACTTAGATAGTGATGGATAGTGATGCGTATGGTCTTACTACTCACATTCTTCAATTTTTGTGAATTGTGGAATGCACCAAGAGTAGCTCATGCTTGGTTTTATTTGCTTTAGCTAAATGTTTAATGTAATGTATTGTGTGGGATGGTGATGTAATTTATGAGCTCAATAAACATTTTTTAAATGTTAAAAATACATGTAAGTAGCCTCTCTCGTCGGGCTGGAATGTCTCCATACATTAGTCAACGCTAGATCTAATCCCTGTAAAATAACACTCTGCAATGGGCAATTGTCTTTAAGGAGTCTGACCTGTCAAGGAGAGAATTACCCTGACCTTGTGTGATGTAACTGGTGCTCTGTGTAACGTGCTCCAACGTGTTTGGGCCGAGCGCGCAATATATAGAGCAGCAAGAAATCGTAATTTAAGTCTAGCTACTTTACTTTCGTTCTGTAGGTCGGAAGATATGACAATAACTTCCTCAGGGTGGGCTTTAGAGACAGGGTATCGCCACCATACATCATCAGATGAAACATCCATCATTTACAAAGAGAGATTTTGAACAACCTGCCGACTGAATTCGGAAAAGGGCGTGTGACCAAAGTAGGACATCTCCATGCACCTAACTTAGTTTACTTAAAGATTCATACAAACTGGAAGATCCTGAGGACTGATCCAGATGCTATACATAACTTGTACTTTTTTACAATCTGTAAAATGCAAGGAACCGGAGGAATCTGCCCATTTATTAGTCAAAGAGCTGGTGGCAACCCCTTTTTCGAAATATTGTCTCGTTTTTAACAGACAAAATAGCTTCATTGTGGACATTCAATTAGAGTCGACTTATTTCTATAAAGCAATAAAAGACTTCCAGAAACTGCTAGGGAACACCAACCTCACATTCCAAGCAGATCATATATCAGTTTTTCAGCAGGTGACTGAACTAATGCGGACTAAAAGGACTGTGAAAAAAGTGACGTCTTTCCTCCAAGAACAAAATACATCTCACGTTGAGGGTTCCCCTTTAAAAAATCACACACACACTATTTGTCCTTGTGCGTGGAAGCAGAAGAGATTCTGGGGTCAGCGAAGGTGCATGCTAAGGACAATGATCTCTGTGCACTCCCTACAAATCACGCAGATTTCATGAATACTAAAACCATAGCAGCACAACAGAGAGAGAAAAAGCATCTCTAAACAGAAAATCAAAGTGGGAGGAGCCTAAGACTCCGGAGACACTTCACATCTCGTTTGGCTTTCAGATCATCTGATAACCTTGGACTGTTTTTTACTTGCCAAACAGGATGTTGGGTGTGGTGTTTCAGGGATGGACCCAACTTCTGGCAGCTTTGAATACCCTTCCTCAAAACACCATAGCAACTGTAAGAACAAGAAATTAACCACATATAAAGTAGTTTTGATATTTCTTCAGCAGCTTTTTGCATAATGTGGCACAGGGGCATGATCTATTGCCAAGTGCCCAAATGTGTGTGTCAAACTTGGCATCCTTGCCCCCTAATTTGTTTGCTTCAGACTTTCTGTTTGCTAACTTTGTTTTTGCTGGCTTTAGGATTCTGAGCACTTTACCACTATTAAACAGTGCTACGGAGCTTGTGCTCTCTCCTTAAAACATAGCAAGATTAGTTTATATCCAATTGGCATATTTAATTTACTTGCAGGTCCCTAATAAAATGGCACCACCTGTGCAAATGAAACCTTTTGCCATGCCCAGACCTCACATTTTATACATATGTCACCCCAGGGTAGGCCCTGGACACCCAAGAGGGAAGGTTGCTGTGTTTTTAAAAAGTTGGACATATACTTTTAAGTTTTACATGTCCCATTCTCCTAAAGTAGTTTTTTACTACTGGATTGGCTACCTCTCCTATATGATAACATTGGAGTCACTTTCTTACATTTTTTAATTATAATTTCCAAATGGGAACAGGTACCCAGTGCATGTTTTATGTATTTGGAATTGTAATGAAAAATCACACCTTATGGTGAAGTCGAGTTTTAAATTACAATTTTGAAACTGACACTTTATTTTTTTTTCAATTTTCCTGCTTTAAGATTGAGTGCCTGCAGCTTGTCTCTGGGTCACATGAGTAGATGTAGTTGACAGTTGAGCTTTGTGCATTTCTCCTAGACAGTCACATACAACAGGGAGCTTAGGTGTTACTGGATGGACATCACTCGCAAGACAGGAGGGAGAAGCATGGCCCAGCTCCACTTACCCTAGAATAGTCTGTGTCCTGCCTCCACACAAAGGGCTGCACATCCCCTGTAGTTAGTCTGAAGCCAGGGCCAGAAAGGTAGCGCACCTGTACACTTCAAAGGCATGCCTCTAAAAGCTTCTCCCACTTCAAAGGCACAACTGGTTATAAATATTGGACCTCATACACCACCACTTCATCCCACTTCTACTTGTGGATTCTCTGTCAATAAGAAGGACTGCTGTGCTGCTGAAAGGACTTCCACTTTGCTGAACTGCTACTCTGAAGGACTGCTGCCCGGCTGTGCTGCCTGATGTGCTCTTGCCTGGGTGAGAGGGACTGGGCCTGCATCTCTTGATCCGAGACCCACATCTCTGCCGCAGCTCCATCAGAAATGCCACTGATTGACATATCCTCAGTGCAAGCCCTAGCATCCCTCATCAATGGCAGGCCAGACGCCGGACTCTGCATTGCAGCGTCACAGCTCTTCAGCACTGACACATCGCCCCAATTGTGCACTGCATCCTCAAAGACGAATTTTGGATCACAAGCCCTGTCAGTGGGATCATTGATGATGATGCAGGCCCTCACATCACAGTCTCACTGCATCTCAGAACCTATACATTGCCTCTGCAGCGCATCTTCGACACGGGTCCTCACAACGCTCCACAAATCAGGATTTAACACACTCTGTTCAGCTGTCCTAATTGGGCCCCTGTAGTTTGCTCACACTCCATCACAGTCGGCCTGAACTTGTGATTTTGTCCCAGTCTGGTGCTTCCAGATAGCCACAGTTGGCGCTTCATGCGTTTTAGAGCTATTTTCACCACAATCTTTAAAAATGGATATCTCTGGTTCTACTGATTGGATTTTTGTCGTTTTGGTTTTCTTTTATTTATTAAAAGAAGTTCTATTATTCTAACTTAGTGATGCATCCTTTTTGTGTGGTGGTTTCACTATATTACTGTTTGAAGTGTTGGACAAATACTTTACACATTGCCTCTTAGTTAAGCCTAAGTGCTCTGTGCCATGCTACCGGAGAGTTGACCATGGGTTAATTGACTTGTGCCTCACCCTGACAAGGATTGTGTTTGCTGCTTGACCAGGGTTCACACCTCAGTCAACCAACCTAAATACTTACATTGATGATCAGTGGTGAGGATTATGACTTGCGTTTGTGCAGTGCCATACAGTGAATTTGTGTACACTACCAGCCTATATCTGAGACCAATTCAAATTTTTAATTCTTCTTGGTAGGTCTTTTTGCTTTCTCTGAATGCTCTCTGACTGCTGTGCTTGAGTCCACACCTGTAAGAATGGAGTTTGAGCTGACCAACATGGCCCAGCTCAAGGTTTTCTGCAAAGAGAAGGAGCTTTAAGCCAGGAGTTGCACCACCAAGGGGGAGATCCAAATGTGCTGAGAGCCTAGGCAGAAACTCAGCAGTCACTGGTTAAAGCCACAGGATAGGATAATAAGGTGGAAGGGCCTGGAGAAGACCTTCCTCTGGTACAACCTCTGGTTGAGAACGATGAATTGACCCCTGAAGTGGAGCCCCCTGCCAGGGCAGGGATCAGTGTGTCCTCCTACAGCCTGTCCCCAGAGGAGCTGGCAGAAAGGAGGGAGAAGAGAGAGTTCAGACTTCAGAAGAAACTGGCCATGAGGAAAGGAAACTTAGTCTTGGAGGAGAGAATCACTTTGGAGCAGTTGGCTCATGAGAGGAGCCTTAAGGAGCTGGACATCAATGCTAGATAGGCAGAGCCCAGCAGTGATGGTGGTAGCACATCTACAATGCCTTCTGGAGACAGAAGGATCCATGTCCCCAAGATTCTGGTGCCTGACTTTGTTGTGGGGGACAACATTGACAAATGGTTTGAATCTGTATGAGGTAGCTTTGCAAATGCATAGGGTCCCTGAGTAGGACTTGGGGCTAGCCTTTGGAAGTATATCCCTAGCGAAGGGAGGCATGCCCTGATGGCCCTGGAGAAAGGAACAAGATAGGTATCCGCCCATGAAGGAAACCCTTGTCAGAAACTATGGCCTCACCCCAGACAAGTACAGGAAGAAGCTTGGGCACAGACAGCAACTGCCCCATCAGTCCTGGGTGGATTGTGCAGGCTCTTTTTGCAAGGCACTGGATGGTTAGTGGAAGAGTAGTGAAGTAAAGAGTTATTGGGGCTGTACATTGTGATTGCAAGAGAGCATATGTTCAGTCTTTGTTTTGCAGATCTGCACCAACACCTAATTGACAGCAAGCTCACTGACCCCAGGGAGCTTGACAAGGAGGTGGACCGCTGACTCAGCACCAGGGTCTACAAGAAGGTAACTGGGGGGGGGGGTAATGACAAGGGTGGGCAGCTTCCTCAACAGAAGAAAGAGAGGGGAACATAAACACAGGGAGTTCTCGAAAGGTCCCCAAACTTACTCCAAGGGTGAGGGCACCCAATCTCCACCTGAACAGCACAAGAAGAAATGGGTCCCTGACAGTAAGTAACCAGGGGAGGCACCCCCGAAGCACAATGACTGTAACCAGGTTGGGCACTACAAGGAGGGTGGCAAGCATCCCAAGCAGGCACAGCCTATCACTGGTGGGCAGTCACTGGGTTTGGTCAATGTAGCTTTTGGGGAGAAGATTGCCCCAGAAAGAATGAGGGACAGTGTAGAGGTTACCCTACTGTTTCTGGGTGATGGAGAGATGGTGCAGAGAACGCACAAGCCTAGTAACACTAGGAAATACAGGCAGAGGGTCACCATCAATGAGCAGAAGGTGGAGGCTCTGAGCGACACTGAAGCCAGCACAACAGATGTCACCCATCTGGTGACTTCAAACCAGATAGTCCCTAAAGCATTCCACCAAGTTTTTTCAGACGACAACCAAGACAGTCACTTCCTGGTTGCTCTGAGTCCCTTCGAGGAGGGAAAGTTTCAGGTTCCTTGAGGGTAGCTGTGAGTCCGTCCATGCTTGGCAAAGACCTGGAGCACACCTTCTGGAAGGAGGTGGAGCTCAGGTCACACTCGGAGATTTCAGGGTTGCCTGGGTGGGTGTGCCTGACCACACGGTCCATGGCCACACAACAGGGTAGTTAGGAGGACCGGGAGCCTAAAAGTATGGTCCAGGTACCTGCCAAAGGAGGACAAGGGATGAGGGAAGCCAGCTCCTGAAACTCCTACAGTCCGGGAGGAGGCTGAACAGAAGGGTGATGCCCTAAAGCATCTAAGGGAGGTCATGGCCATCCTTGGAAACCTACCTGAGCTGACCAAGTAGCCACAGGAAGAGGTCCCACCAGGAAGTAGTTCTCCAAGGCGCACATGGAGTGCCCTACTGTTGATGAACTATTGCAGAAGGCCGAGGCCCAGGCAGCTGGTGACACCTCTGGTGATCAACTCATTTACTGGGAGAATGGTCTCCTGCATAGTGACCCTAAGTTCACACCTGTAAGACTGGGGTTTGAGCTGGCCAACTTGGATACATACACTGTGACCCAACTCATGGATTTCTGTAAGGAGAGGGAACATCCAGCCAACAGCACCACCAGGAAAGGGGAACTCCAAAAGGTGCTGAGGGCCTGGGTGGAAGGTCATCAGTCACTTGTGAGGATAATGAGGTGGAAGCACCTGAAGAAGACCTTCCTGTCATACCACTTGCAGTTGCGGAGGATATTTATTAAAATAAGTTCTATTTTTTTAAACTTGGCATGAGATCTTTATGGTGTGGTGTTTCCACTTTATTACTGTTTGAAGTGTTTCATCAATACTTTACACTTGGCTTCTAAGTTAAGCCTAACTGCTTTGTCCCAAACAACCAGAGGGTTGAGGAAAGGTTTATTTAGGGTTTCCTTCTGCCTCACTCTGACAAATATTGTGGTTGCTGCTTGACCAGGGCTCACACCCCAGTCAAACAACAACCCAATTTCTTACAGCATGTATAACTGGTATGCTTTATTTTGCCCATGATGTCACGCTAAGTGTGTGCACGGAGGACTGGGCCTTGCCCTGATTATGAAACGTCCAGGAACTACCCTATGACCTGTAAGGGCACACCACGCATGCACTCATCATTGACAGTAGACTACTACCAGAGCTGTTCTGAGTTTAGAACGCAAAATGGTGGTGGCAGTCGGCAGTGGTTAAAATAATCAATGGTGTGACCAGACATTTTTATCTGGCTCACACAGGCCTACTGGCCCATCTACGTAAAGTTCTGCTTCTTTTCGCTTGCCTAGACTCTTGCACTGACACCTTGACTGGGTGTTAAGGGTGGTTGTGTGTGTAGCACATCACATGAATAGTGTCACAGAGGCCAGTGGGATCCATTTTGGATAACTCTGGCCTGGCACAAGGCAGAGGTTGAGGACTAAGTTCCAAGAAGGTGGAAGTGTATTGCTTATGTTGCTGCAACAGAAGAGAAGTGATCCTGAGACTAAAATGAGGAGAGTCAAGGCAGACTCCCTTTGGCTATTCTATGAGGAGCTGCTGATTAGTCTCTCCAAGAACTTCCATTTGATGGACGGTCAGGTTAAGGGGTGGGACTGCACACTATTGTGACAGATGAGGAAGTCTCTAAGTAAGAACAGTCCTTTTTGTCTTTCCCTGGTTACTTCTTCAGTTGGGCTATTGACAGACAGGTGAGAAACCTCACACCTTTTTGTGCTCATCTTGTGGATGTTCCAGGCTGGAGATAGCTAGGGTTACATGTTGTGTGAAGTCTTACTCTGCACAAAGGTTATAGCTGCAGAACAGCCTCAGAAGGACACTTGAGACAACTACATTAAATCGGTTCCTCAGTTGGAGATAGACTTTCTGTCTGGACGTTGTGTAAAAAAGTGGGATCCAACCACCCAACTTTGTTCTACTTCCAGGTTTGGTATGACCAAGGATGGAGTGCTTGCAGAGTACTTAGAGGACCTGCTGTACAACCAGGGCTGGTGTCCGCCTGACTACCAGTCTTCCAAAGGTGAGGGGACATCACTAGAAGTGTGTATTTCCTGCTGGGGGAGCTGTGTGACTGCCCGGAAGTGCCTGGAAGCATGTCTGCTGTTGAGAAATGGAAGTAGTCTGCATTGCCCAGCAGGAGGAAAGATTGTCCAGAAACAAGCAAGGTCCAGCACGTCACCAGTGGCTCTGAGACACCCAGGAAGAAGCTGACTGCCTGAGGGCAATCTGCTTAGAACCTGGTGCCTGTGGACTCCAGTACTCCTCATTCCAGTTCCTAGCGGGAACTGTGATACTGTGATTGTGTGACTGCAAAGGCCCAGCCTTTTCTGCAATTGTTCGACTACTGAAGGGTTATTCAGGGCTGCAGCTGAAGCATTGCAAAAGGCTTAGACAGGGTTGCAACTGCCAAACTAATGAAGGCCTAATCAAGGATGCATCTGGGGAACAGATGGACTTGATGTGAGCTACAACTGCCAGTTGCAGAGGACCTACACTTGAACGGCACCTAACAGCACTACTTCAAGACTGCCGATCACCGAACTACAGACTGCATCTTTTGAGGCTGGGACCGTGAGCATTTACACCGTCACTGTGGCCTGGCCCTCAGACAACTTCATTGCATCCGGTGCAACAACTGTGAGAAGGCGGCTTAGCAGATCACTGACAAATACAGCCGACATCCACTGGACAGAATTCCTCAAAGACCTGCTAGATCTCCAGGGCTTTCCACAGGCTCTCTGGAGTACCCCTTGGAGTGCAATACAGCAGCGAAAAGGATCTGTGAGACTCTTATACCTGTGAAATGGAAAGTCAGACTGAGGGCATCTTGTGAACTGTAGGTGATCGAGACTGAACCTCAGTCCAATTCACATTACTACTGATTGCCCTTAGAGCAAGGGGATACCAGCATCCAGGGAAAGCCCTGGCTGGGGACAATGGGGGAGAAGAGTAGGTGTAGTGCCCATAGATTATAGCAGGCCAGGACCACTAATTAAGTATGACTAATAGAGTCTGTAATATTCCGTACAACTGAGATTGAAATACTTTCCTTCTTACAAAGTCATACACTGGGCTGGACATTCACTTTCATGTTTTGTTTTGGTTGATTGATATCTCCGAGCTTGAGCACACCCCACACTACCTCCCTGAGAAGCCTGCGACTACTCACTACCCCTAGAGGTAAGTGTGGAAGGGATTATATTTTGCTTGTTTGCAACACCATTATAGGACGGGTCCCAAGACATCAGTAGCAAATGACCACAACTCCCATAGCTGATGCTCAGTAGCTCCTAAATGCACAGTGTTCGCACTCCACACAACCGGGTTTTGACAGCCCACTTAAAATCTTGGTTATGCACAGGATTAGCTCTCACACTATGGAAATTGGGTGACGGAAAAGGCAGACATATAGATAGCACCATTGGTGTTACTTACCCTTCAATAATTGCTAAAGGCAGGAACTATCACTATCTCCATCCTTTTTGCTACTAGGGGTGCTTTACTGTCTCAATTTTGTATATGACTAGGAACACACCCGGAAATATGCTGATATTCTCATCTAAATTGATGGCCCTGAATGTCTATGGCTTTACTTCTGTTAAATGCAGATCACTTGTACAATAAATGGCAAAGGTAGATGACAACATCTTGCAAGAAAAATAGCTTTTGAAGAAAGCTGTAATGAAAAATTGTCACCCTTCACGATCACTCTTCCTTTTCTTCTAAGACCAGGGCGGTAGTAATCTTAAAAAGAACTCAAATTAAGCTGCAGGGGGCATTAGGGTATATATGGTAAGTATGGTGGTATTAATAGATATATACAGTTTCCATCTAGTTGCTATTGCATCATTGTGCACATCAAGCCATAGGCATAATGCCTTTTTATTATTAATTGATACCAAAGATATCTTAATTCTTTGAAGGATTCTTCATTTTAGTAGCATGCTTTATAGTACCATTCTCATTACTGGTCCTGCCTTGGTAGTGACACATTGTGTTGGATTTGAGGTAGTAGGCGAGCACCATGTGCATACTTCACAATACAAAAGTACTCTCTCATCTGGTTAAGGATTCAGTTTATCTCAACTGGTGGGCTGGTTCGAAATAAATGATGATAAATCAATGGGCATCACGTGGTAGAATCTGCAGCAATCAAAGTTGCCATTGTTGACATTGAGACCAGCATACAAGTAAATATCTTTTGCTACTTGCTGAACTGAATATACCAATTCTCCTCTCCACCCTTTAGCATTTGAGTCCAAGTGGGGCACGATGAGTCCAATTGGGGCAAAATGGAGGGGTCAAAACTAGGAGGAATGGCATACAACAAAATGCCCTCTCCATTTTTAACATGCGGCAATCCATTAAACGAATACAATTCAGTCAGTTTCGTGTTTTGTTTCATTTATACACCCAACAGAGAAGAGACATTTTCTATTCAGAGCTGTCTCAGACAGGTGTTTGGTAGTCCCAGGTAGAAAAGTATATTTTCAGCCTTGCTGAAATCTGAGACATGGGAGGTTTGTGCATGGTTAGTCAACAATGAGAAAGGAATACACCCCCTGACTTTATTCAAGGATTCAGAACTGATGGGAAGCAGATATACAAATGTGCAATTTAAGTGAGACACCAGAAAATATTAAATTCAGCCATAGCTAGCTTTGTCCATATGCAACAAAACATAGGTCATGGTGTGGAACACGCAATGGTACTAGGAAGCAGAATTTCATGAAACACTCCTTCAGTGTGTCCTTCAGTACAATAGTTCATTACTCATAACTTGCGCAGTATGGTCTCGCTCTCAATCTAATCCTCGCTGCCAAATTACTGGGTACACCAGACATCAAAATCTTACTATACCACTACACCTATAGAAAATTGCAAAAAGTGCGTACAAACTATTTTGAATAAACTAAAACTGCACATCCATCAAACTGACTTCAGAAAATAGGTGAAGCCCCTACTCTTCTCACCTGGATGCGGCAAGCTTTACTCAGTCTCCCGAAATCCATCCCAGCCCCCATCAAAGCCATTCTTCACTCATTATGCCCTGTGTCAAAGATGCAAAAAGATCACATCACATTAGTCCAATCTTGAGACCCATAATAACTGGCTCTTGAACTCAAAATTAACTTTAAATTGCCTGGATCACACACAGTGATACATCTCTTCCCCAGATATTGAAATGACAAACTGTGCAACTCAAGAGTGAGTGGTCCAAAAATCCTAAAAAGTGAAACAAATGATGTCATGCCTAGTGCCAAGAAACTGGAACCAACTATCAAGAACCAGTGCACCGGCTCTTTGTCACCTGTTATTCGTGAAGCTGTTTATTTTGCAGCTAGGTCTGCACTATGCACTGTTAATAAATAAATAAATAAATATTTTATCTTGTAGAAAGTTTTCCCTGTAGCTATGGTGCAACCGTGGCGGTAACATTTTATGGATGGAAGTCCATGTTAGGTTGTGTGGCATCCTAATTCTCTGGGGCAGTCTTTACTCACATGAGTCACGCATATTGAGTGGTTCCTAGCCACATCTTGCTCACTCCCGTGTGAAATGATGAGCAGCAATTATTCATTCCCAGTTGATCTCTTTGATTATTGCACATACTATTAGTAGGTGCCTCAGTTATATGTCTGATAGCTATTGCAAAGATGCTTTTAATTTTCTCCTAGTTCCCCCTTTCCTTTTTTAGGTTGGCCTATATCAACCTGCTGAACACAGAGCACCCCACTCGTTCAAAAAGCCCTGTTTTGGGGATCCTACGGTGCACACTACTGCCAATGCTCCGGCCTCTAAACCCTCAGCCCTCAGGATCCTAAGAGCTATCTGTGAAACGTATACATTACATGACCCCTGGCAACTCCATAACGTCAATATGCGCGCTCACACCTTTTATTCTGCACCCTACGTCACCTGGATGCGCATTGACTACTGGCTCTTAACCAGCCAGATCATCCAGTGGGTCACTACCATTCAGCACCTCCCCCATACAGTATCAGACCACTCACTAGTGCAGATCACACTGAATGTCGCCGCGACTGGGGTGCCGTGAGAACCTGGTGGTTCTTAGATATGGCACTACACGATGTACTATTTGGCACTGAATTGAAGGAGGCAATTGTAGAGTATTTTCGATTGAATGAGGGCTCTGTAACTACTCAAGCGATCTTATGGGACGCGTTCAAGGCATACGCCAGGAGATTCTGCATATCTAAGCACCCAGGGGTGCTGCGCGACATCCGCCCCAGCCTCGCGCAGGTGGAAAGACAACTAGCGGAACTTGATGGCAAAACTGTGGAGAAGAATGTTGAATTCCACTCACAACCGCGTAAAACCCTCATAGATGATTTCAACAAACTAGCAGAAAGAGAGGAAAATTACATGGATAAATACATGAGGGCTCGTAAATATTCGGAGGGTGAGCGTCCCTGATCTCTCTCTGTTATATTTACACAATCTACAGCTACCATGCGCCTGAACCGGACGCTCTCTCCATCTTTCCCCATAAAGTGGGGTACTAAACAGAGATGTCCGCTATCCCCCCTGCTCTTTAGCAATGGCCCCTCTGGTACGTCACCTGCAGGATGTGCACATTCACAGAAGCTTACAGTTCACCAGCAGACCGCTCCTCATTTCACTCTATGCAGATGACATTATTTATCCGTCAACCTGAAACGAACCTCAAACCCATATTGGATGAAATAGTCCGTTTTGGCACTTTCTCAGGGCTGCACATAAACTGGGGTAAATCAGAGCTCTTCCCGCTGACTGATAGCCCCACACCGCCTCAAATGGAATACCCCTTAAAATTGTGCAATGATCCTGTGAAATACTTCAGTACACATATCCAGAGGGACAGGGAACAGGGTATACACCTTAACTATGGATCTGCCATTGAGAGGCTGACCGCCCAAATAGATCGATGGGTGAGGGTCCCACTGTCCATGGAGGAGCGCATCTCTCTTATTAAAATGGTGGTTCTCCCATAATTTTTAGACCCCTTTTTAAACATTCACATACCGCTCACAAACTCTTTTTTCGCTACATTTTGCAGCTTGCTCATTCGGCTTGTGTGGGCAGATAGACACCCCCGCATTAGATGGGAGATTCTTACCCTCCCGTATGAGTGTGGGGACTTTGGAATTCCCCATCTTCAACTCTATTATTTTGCATCACAATGCCATTATTCGCACCACTGGTTCCATTCCGATGCGCGTATTCCCTATGCCATTCCAGAGCGTGATTTGGCTGCCTCTGTCCCATTTCACACACTCCTGCCTCAGGGAGCCCCCTTGGATCCTAGGGACATTCAGACACTCTCCACCACTAGCTGGGCCTAGTGCAAGCTTGTCCGCTTACTCCAGGGTGACACACTATATTCTCCTGTGCTGACGCTGATAAATAACCCATCCTTCCTTATCCCACAGGAAGCGCTAGTTCAGCAAACCCTATAAATGTTGAATATTCATACCTTAGGTGAGGCATTTCCCAATGATCATATTTTTTCATGCACTGAGCATGCACGCTTCGCCAATGCCACCCACTTACAGCATTTTGTGCTATGTCGCTTACAAAGTGCCCTGCGAGCCCAATATCCCATATACCCTTTAACCCCAGCGGACTTTACCCCTCTAACTATGGTCATCACAGTGGACTCTGGGGTGCGTCTGGTTGCCAAATTCTATCGAGCATGCATTGCCACTCTCCCTGTCTCAGATGCAAAACTCAAAGAAGCCTGGGAGGCATACTTGGGGTGACCCCTATCCCAGAAAATATGGGCAGCGTGCTGTGCCCAAAGTTGATGCTTGTCTTTTAACCCTCTCACAATTCCTGCAAAGAGCATACATTACACCAAGTGCAATAGCCTGTATTGATCCTTCCCGTTCCCCCGCCTGCCTCAAATGCCGCTTGCCCCTTGCTGACTTCCTGCACATGATATGGACATGCCCCTATATTAGCTGCTTTTCGTATGATGTGTATGGCCGGTTATCACGGATGGTGGGCTTGTCCCTCTGTCCTGATCCGCTGATTCCCCTCTTGGGATACCTGGGAGACATACCCAAACCTGTAAGGCGCTTCACTACTATCGCATTGTTATTGGCCGAACAGGAGCTAGCACTTCTTTGGGACACCAACCATGTACCCGCCACTACGAAATGGCTAACAAGCCTTTCATATTGCGAAAATACTAACGAAGCTTATGCGTCCCTACAGCCCCCAACATCTAGACCTAGGGATGTCTGGCAGCCGTTGAGGGATTATTTGCACACTTTGGATGCCACTCTCCCTAACTCTCAACACCTCACAGATGGGTGATACGCACATGGCCTCACTCTCATTTTAAAAGCTGTGCTTAGAAATACTTGATGACATTTGTTTTGAGCTATTGTTTATGTTCCTGTTACCCATCAGCATATTTGTACTTGAGCAGGTCTGTCATGATTTTACTATCAAAGGATATACCTGTGTTTTGCATTCCCTAATGACCAAGTTGAAAACAATCTCTGGAATGCACTTCTTAGTTTAAAGAAGACATTTATTATTACTTCACCACGAGGTTCCTGAGAGAAGAGATTAGTAGGTTGGAGGCACACGATTAAAAGTAGTCACAGCAATGAAAGGAAAATATATCAAAGTGATTCTCAATTGCAATGTACACAGCAAATATATGTGATTATATTATAGCATAACTTCAAAGCAAAGAATAAAAGTCAAAATTCATCACCGTAGTAAGGCCTATCACTGCTCTTCATCTTTCTCATGCCTGCAAGTTGATGACTCCTGTTCAACTGTGAGAAAGAGATTTTCCACCCACACGGGACAACGTCAGGCAGCTGGCGCCCGCTCCTGACTGAGGACTCGGAATTCCACGCTACCGAACAGAGTCATCTGTTTTATATCCTTTGAATAGAGAACTTTCCAGAAAGCCCCCCCCCCCCTTAGAGAAGAATTATAAAAAAAATTGCTGCCTACTGTAAATCAGAGTTGGGAGAAAAGAAAAACAAGCGTTGGAGGGTGGCCAAGTCTCCACAGCTCGTTCCCCCTCCCAAGGCTGAGTAGAGAGGAAAAAAACAAAATGTGCGCTCCCTTATCATGCTAGGGTTCCGTGAGAGAAAAACACAAGCTTAGTTTACCATGTGGAAAAACACAGCTTATCTGCAATGTCTCAAATGCAATGTCTAATGCCACGATAAAGTCAATAGGCAGCTAACCTAAATACAAAATGTAATGTCTAATGCAACGTTAAAGCCAATAGGCAGCTAACCTAAATACAAAATGTAATGTGCTACTGGTGAACATTGAACAATTAATATGCGCAGTGGTGAAACACAAAGTTGGTGGGCAAACACAATTAATGGCATAACAACCTGTGTTCCATTACACTGCACATCCATTCCCAAGAGGTTTATTTTGCCTTGCTTGCACTGCTGTATATTATTTTGAAAATGATAAATAAAGTTGGAAACAAAATGCCCTCTTTTGGACCTTCTTCAGACCGACCCCTGCTTTTAGTTGAGAACCTTACGCGTTCGTACATGCAGCAGACTTGAATACGTTTTTTTTTCAAATACTACACATGGATACTCCTTTCAACATTGTCATGTTTTTTTACCATTGAATACATTGGGGGTCATTCTGACCCTGGCGGTAATTACCGCCATGGCGGAGGTCGGCGGTAGCACCGCCAACAGGCTGGCGGTGCACCGCTGGGCATTCTGACCGCGGCGGTTCAGCCGCAGCCAGAAACGGAAAGTCGGCGGTGTCCCGCCGACTTTCCGCTGCCCTTGAGAATCCTCCATGGCGGCGGAGCGCGCTCCGCCGCCATGGGGATTCTGACACCCCCTACCGCCATCCAGTTCCTGGCGGTTCTCCCACCGGGAACAGGATGGCGGTAGGGGGTGCCGCGGGGGCCCTTGGGGTCCCCTGCAGTGCCCATGCCAAAGGCATGGGCACTGCAGGGGCCCCCGTATTAGGGCCCCAAAAAGAATTTCAGTGTCTGCCTAGCAGACACTGAAATTCGCGACGGGTGCAACTGCACCCGTCGCACCTTCCCACACCGCCGGCTCAATTCTGAGCCGGCGTCCTCGTGGGAAGGGTGTTTCCCGCTGGGCTGGCGGGCGGACTTTCGGCGGTCGCCCACCAGCCCAGTGGGAAAGCCAGAATGACCGCCGCGGTCTTTCGGCGGGAACCGCGTGGCGGGCGGCGACCGCCGTCCGCCGCGGTCAGAATCACCCCCATTGTCTTCAACTCTTCAATGAGTATGCTGTTTTGTTACTAGGTCCTGGGTTTTGGGCCCCCTTCTGATCCCCCATAGTTTTTTCACAGGCACGCTGTATATGCTCGTTTTAAGCTTACTACATTTCCCAACATTCCTTGTATTGTGGACACAGGATGCCTGTCATAGAGCACGCTGCCACGCCCTGAGCCCACACAACAGAGCACAGGTTTCCCAGCCTGATGCGGAGGAGACCTTGAAACGCGATGATAAGCATCAGAGCAGGGTGGAACCTTTGACGAAGTAAGTTGCTCATTCTTGCTAAGCATCCATATTGGTTTGATATAATGCATTGGCCTCATACTTATCAAGTTCATTTATTCTCGCTACATATCTATGACCACCGGCAGAGTGTGACTACAAGGCCACCCTTATTTCTCCACCATGAGGTGTGGTTGTCTCATAGACTACGGGGCAGCTTTGAAGCCAAATATACCTCTTAATACATGACTCACTTTTTTGCATGAGTGTTCTGCACATTGTTTCTGTTCCTATGAGACGCCACATGCACACAATGATTTGTTTGTAGTGTCAGAACGCACATGCATGTGAACTCAAGAGAGGCACAGCACAAATTTAGAGGCCCATGATTGCTTAATGGCCTCTTTCTGAAGTATGTCCTGTATTCTGTGGTTTAGTTTTAGATATATTTCGTCTCTTTTCTAAATAAATACTTCAATTTGACCTTATGTATATGTTTTATGTCTTTTTCAGGACCCTAAAACTGTCCACAAGCAAAAATTTAGCTCCTACCAGGATTTATGAACTGGCATTGTATGTCTGTATATGCACTATCATGTGCGTGACACATAGACAGGGACATAATGTAGGAAAAAATAGGGTTACGGTCAGAGGAATGCCCTGGACCCCTTTTTTGGGGCCTTTTCAGGCTGAAACATGTCAACCCCTATGGGCACTCTAATAAAATGTAAATATAACCTTGGGTAGGGAATCAGGATTTTTATCTGGATCTCCCTCCCTCCTTTGGATTATCCCTGCACTGACCCTCAGCATGCTACAAGGGCCCATTTGCCACTAAAGAATTCTCTGGCTAGCGCGGGATTGCCGATGATGAAGAATGACATGGGGGCGCCAGGAGGGGAGGCCATCCTGTATATTTTTATAATTTACCCTCTAGGTTCTGTCTACAGTAATTGGGACTTTGTAAACATCCTGGACCAGGGAGTTACCTCCATATACAGTTTAGGGATCTCAAATATGAGAGCCTCCAAGTGGCACGTTTGCTTTCTGAGTGATTTGTATGGGAAAGCACAACGTGCATCCCTGTAACTTCTATCTCCTTCCCTCAGCCCTCTGTCGTAAAGGGCATTGTGTGTTGAGGAGTTTAAGAATACCTGCAAACTCTTGAAACCAAGCTCTCCATTCACCAAGGATTTGGTGGACCACAGAAATAGGAGTAGATACCAGCAAAAAAGGATTAAATGTGGCATTGTTTGCTGGAAGATAAGATGGTATGCTGAATTCCTGTAGCTTGTGCCAACAAAGACGTCATTCTCAAGAAGCAATGTTATTATCAAATCTAGAAAGAAGTCATAGGGTCCTGCTTGCCACGAGTTAGGTAGCCCCTTCGCCAGGTCTCACCAGCCCCACAATAGTGAGGAGGCTGGTGAGCACACCCATGCAAGATGTCTGGGATGGACGCCTAGGGGCAGGAAGCCTATTAGCTCTGGCAGCTGCAGGCGGTGCAGCCTACCCGTCGCTGTAGTGCTATAGGCTCCCGGAGCAGGAAGCAGCACGTGCAAGCTTTTAAGCCCATCTCAGTAACACCCTGGCTGAGATCAGGAGTGGTCCAAAGAGCTCAAGGTACATACAAGCCCTGCCCAAATGCTATAACGCACCTGCAGAGCCCATGCATTGGCGCCACCTGTTGGCAATCTACCTGCAGCTGGGGATGGAGTGGCCTCCAAACTCAAGGTCTCTATTGGACAAGGAAAGGCCTTCATCCATGGTGTGAGGGACTGTCTATGGCCCTATGAACTACTCTGACACTGCCCAATGGGACAATTATTAGACGAATAAACAGGAGGAAAACAGGTGTGGAAAAAATAGAAAACAAAACAAGCACACTCTACTAATGTGCGACATGGTATCGGACAGTGAGACACATTACAGAAAAAAACTGAAGATATCTACCTAGGCCCAGCAAAGGGCACGTGGGTAAACAGTTCATTCTTTCTCTGCTCCCTGCCCAACACATACACACACACACACACACACACACACACAGGTATTTTGGGGTACGACTCACAACAACCACTAGGACAAACACTTCTGCCTGCGGGAGAAAGGATACCCTTGTTGAGGACCGCGCTACCACACTTTGGTGAATTGGTGGACCCAGTTGCACTGAGGTGGAAAATATGGGTCAGGCAACTAAACATTCACATCCATTCAACTGGTGAAACAGAGAGTGCTCTGAAGCGGTCCCCACTGCTTTACGGGGTAGTGAGGACATTTACAAGCTATTTGCCAACCTATCTGGCATGGGCAGAGACGACTATGACTATGAAGCTACGTTGGTGGCACTAAAACCTTTGATCCCCAAATAACCCCAACTTTGTGCGATTTAAACTCACCAAGCCCACCAACAAGAGGACAAAACTAAAGATGCATTCTACATGAGACTCAAGGTCCTTGCAAGCACGTGTGACAACCAGTCAAAGGAATTAAGAGCCCGACTGATGAAAGGGTGCCGTTCATTGGTGCTATGACATCTCTTCCTTCTGCAACGGGAAAAACTGAAAACAGACTGATGTTGGCACAGTCACATGAGTTTTCCAACAGCTGGGCAGAGGACCTGAAAGTGGAGCTGACCTATGGTTTGACACCTCATTAACCTGGGCAACTTACCAATGTAAGGAGGAGGCGATCGACACAGTAGTTAGAAGACCAGAGCTCAAGCTACTAGCGTCAGGACAACCAACCAGCCAGGGCAGTACAAGAACTGAGGCTTACACCTGCGTGCTCCTGAGGCATGCCCAGCACAAGAAAGGCTGTGCTCACACTGTTAAAAGCCCAACCACTTTGCTTTCATCTGCCAAAGAAGTGACAGAAGCCAGAAACAACTGACTCATACACCAGACAGAAAGGTTGAGGTAAAAGTCCACTGCCGATGTACACCATAATGATCACCAATCAGGTCATCCACACCCTCACAGATACGGGGGCTTCAGTCAATGTCATGGACTGGAATCAGTTCAGGGTACTCTAGCCCAACCCCCTCCGTCCAACCGGCATGAAAGTATATGCATATAAGGAGTAGACCACTGCCATACGATGGAAAACCTGTGGTTGGTTTTCTTTGTAAAGCATATAGACAATACCCAATTTGATGAAGTATTAAAGGACGTTCCCCAGCTTTTTGAGGAGCTAAGACGCCTGCAAGTCAATAAGGTCAAAATGCACATTGATCCAGCAGCATGCCCCATGGCACTGCGACACAAGTAGGTGCCATTTCACCTTCACCCATTAATGGAAGAGGAACTTTGCAAACTGGAGCAGCAAGAGGCAATCTAGAAAGTATCTAGAGTGACACCTTGGTTTTCACCCATGTCAAAGCTCAAGGAGATCAGAGCAATACACCTGTGCACTGACATGATGTTTCCAAACAAAGTATTCAAGAAGAAATGGCACCTAAGGCCAAACATGGACAACATAATTACAGACTTGAATGGGGCCCATTGGGTATAAAAACTGGATCTAATAACCGGCTATTACCAACTGGAGCTTGACCCCCGCAAGCTGATACATAACTACTTTTTTCACTTACCTCTAGCTACGGTGCTACTGACGCTTCAACTTCAACATATCACCAGCCAAGTTGTTTCGAAATGTGATCCGAGAAACTCTATCAGGAGTCCTAAATATTAACTACGACATCATAACATATTCCTCACCGTGGTGGATCACCCCATCAGACTCTGACCCCCCCTTGTCAAGGTTAGCGAGCCATGAGTTGACTCTACAGAGAATTGCTCGTTTTTGTAGTCCTCCATTGTGTTCTTTGGATTGGCATTCCCCAAAGAAGAGCTAAAAGGAAATCCATGGAAGGCCGATGCTATCCAGACTGCCCCAACACCCCAGACAGCAAAGGGGGATTAGGTCGAAGCTGTGGTTCCCTGGCATGAACGACATGGTCGAGGGAAGAGTTGGCATTGTGGACCCTGCAAGATCATGGGAGGATATGGCAGGAAACCAGCTCCAGCATTCGCAGAAGACCCCTACCTCAAGCCTTGTACAAAAATGAGCAGGTATTTTGGGAGTTTCATTTATGGCCGGATCACTGTGGTATTTGTAGTCATTCCAAGTATTCAGTCATTGAGCTAACTTTATCCACATCCTTTCCTAAACTCAAGCCTATCCTAGTTAAAGTGATTGTGACATTTGGCCTACTTATCGAAATCAATACAGGGAATGGGCCGTGTTCCAGGGGATCAAATTCATGGAATATCTCAAGGAGTTAGGGATTCAGCACTGGACAATCACACCTTAGTGGCCCAAGTCAATGCAGAAGTGGATTGCTTCATGCATATGCTGAATAAAGTACTCCAAGTTGGGATAAACCAGAGGGACAATCTAGAATAGTGCCTCCATTAATTCCTGGAAGCCTACCATCACACGTCACACAGCACCACATTGTGCCTTCCCACGGACCTTATGTTTTGGAGGCTAGTCCGAGATAGCATCCCTGGTGGAACAATGTCCTCATGGATATGGGGCAGTCTGATACTCCCGGGCTCTGGACCAAATCCAGCTTATCTATGGTGTCCTCACTGCCCACCAGTTAAAGAACATTCACCTTTTTAAACCAGGATGAATCCGATCTCTTGTGGTGGGAAACAACTAATCCTAAAACTGACAACTTGATGAGTCACTTGGCGGCATAAGGAAATAATGAGTTGGTATTTGCGACTGTAGTGTCCTGCTGTACGCACATGTGCCCTTTTGCACTTAACTGTTTTCCACCCATTCCTTGGGGTTAGTCTTAACACCCACTCCACACACATCCAATATGAGCATCACCGATCATGGGACCCTGATAATAAAAGAGCCCGAGTTTTAGTGCTCTGGCTCAGTTCACTTCCCTTCTCACCTGTGTCTGCGTGGTCCTTTATGCTGCCTGAGGGCTTACTGGCCCAAAACTCTACAATGGCAACGAAGGGTCTGACTTCAGATGCTGTGCTGTTTCAACTACTGTGCTGGGAGAGGAAAGCATCAGCATTGCGGCTGTAGCCCACCCGGTGTAGGAAAGTACCATATTTCTCGGCATGTTATCCCCAATTTTACCTGTATGTCAGTATGTTTTTGCCTGTCTCACTGGGATCAGATGGTCAGGACCCCAGTGCTCATAATTTATGGCCTAATGTGTGTGTTGTCAGTAGTGCTTGACTGTGTCACTGAGGCTCTGCTAACCAGAACCTCAGTGCTTATGCCCTCTATGCTTTTAAATTTGTCACTATAGGCTAGTGACTTAATTTACCAATTTCAATTGGCACACTGGACCCCTCCCTTATAAGTCCCTAGTATATGGTACCTAGGAACACGGGGCATTGGGGTTCCAGGAGATCCTTATGGGCTGCAGAATTTCTTTTGCCACCCATAAGGAGCTCAGACAAACCCTTCCACAGGACTGCCATTGCAGCCTGCATGAAATAGTGCACACACTATTTCACAGCCATTTTCACTGCACTTAAGTAGCTTATAAATCACCTATATGTCTAACCTTCATTTACTGAAGGTTAGGAGCAAAGTTACTAAGTGTGATGGCACCCTTGCACCAGCAAAGGTGCCCCCACATAGTTCAGGGCCAATTCCCGAAACTTTGTGAGTGCGGTGACGATATTACACGCGTGCACTACATATATGTCGATACCTATATGTAGCTTCACTATGGTAACTCCGAATATGGCCATGTAAGGTGTCTAAGATCATGGAATCGTCCCCCCATTCCAAATCTGGTATCGGGGAGACAATTCCATGCATCCTGGGGGCTCCACCATGAACCCCAAGTACTTCCAAATCAGCTCTCTGAGGCTTGCAATGCAGCTACAGCTGCTGCCACCTCACAGACAGGGTTCTGCCCTCCTGGGGTCTGGGCAGCTCAGTCCCAGGAAGGCAGAACTAAGTATTTCCTTTGGGAGGAGGGTGTTAAACCCTCTCTCTTTGGAAATAGGTGTAACAGGCTGGGGAGGGGTAGCCTCCCCCAGCCTCTAGAAATGCTCTGAAGGGAACATATGGTGCCCTCCTTGCATAAGCCAGTCTACAATGGTTCAGGGACCCCCCAGTCCCTGCTCTGGTGCAAAATTGGACAAAGGAAAGGCGAGTGACCACTCCCGTTTCCATCACCACCCTAGGGGTGGTGCCCAGAGCTCCTCCAGTGTCCCAGATTTCAGCCATCTTGTTTTCCAAGGTGTGGGGACACTCTGGAGGCCTCTGAGTGGCCAGTGCCAGCAGGTGACGTCAGAGACCCCTCCTGATAGGTCCCTCCCTGATAAGGTAGCCAATCCCCCTCTCAGGGCTATTTAGGGTCCCTCCTGTGGGTTTCTCTTCAGATTCTACTTGCAAGTTTCCAGCAGGAATCATCTGCAACTACTACTTCATCCTCTGACCTTGGATCAACCGCAGACTGCTCCAGGAACCGCTGTAACAGCAACAAAGTATCCAGAAGGGCTACTTTTCCTCTGCAACTTCAGCTCCAGCCAGCATCTGCAACAGTTTCCACGGTGTGCACGCTCTGGGGACTCCCTGTCTTCACCCTGCACCAGAAGGACAGAAGAAATCTCCTATGGAGTGACGGTGTCACTTCCCTGCTCATGCAAGCACCTTCTAAGTCGATGACTGTTTCTCTGGGACTCCTCTCCTGGCGACGAGTGTGCTCCTTGGAACACAGGTGGTGGACCCCTTCGACACAGACTGTCCTGAGGTCCTGTTGTCCCAATTTAGAGGAGGTAAGACCTTGCCTTCTCTGAGTACGACAGTACTCCTGTGCACCGCGTCTTCTTCACCTCCTGAGGCCTCTGCACACTATTTGCAAAATTCCTTTGTGCACAGCCTGGCCCAGGTCCCCAGTACTCTATCCTGTGATGCTCAACTCACTGAGTTGACCACTGGCGGCGTGGGACCTTCCTGTGTAGTGCTGCACCAACCGAATTCTGCACCTCCTTTGTCCCCGTGTCCTGGGACTCCCATGGGTGCTGTCTGGTCTTCTGAGGGCTCTCTGAAGTGCTAAAGCCCCCTCTTCCTCCTCAAGTAGAGTCGCAAAATGCGACTTTACCGGAACGAAGGCTTGTTGGACGAATCCAGCACCAAAACTCACCTGCATCCAACATCTCTTTGTGGGACATCCATTGCATCATGCAGGAACCCACTGACATCTTCCTTGGGTGCATTTCTGCAGTCTTCGTCCAACTGGGGACTCTTCTTTTGCACCCTCTTCTGCGTTGGCAGGGGCTCCTGTCCTTCCTGGAACTTCTTCCGACTTCTGGACATGGTCTCCTTCCTTTGCAGGTCATCGGGTCCAGGAATCTACCATTTGTTGTTTGCAGCCTTGCTTGATTCTTGCAATAACTCTGATCACGACATGTAGTGTGTCCTAAGGAAACTTGCAGTACTTTACTCCTACTTTCCTGGGCTCTGGGTGGGGTAATTTACTTACCTTTACTGTATTCTTACTCTCCCAGCGATTCTCTACACACTACATTTGTCTAGGGGGGAATTTGTGATTTGCATCCAACTTTCTTAGCATATGGTTTGTGTTGCCCCTAGACCTATTTTCTCCCATTGCATTCTACAGCATTTCCTATTGTCTGCACTATCCTATGTCTAATTACTTACCTTATTTTGGTGTCTAGTGTATATATTGTGTGTAATACTTACCTCCAGA
The DNA here is from genome assembly GCF_031143425.1 of Pleurodeles waltl. Classification (NCBI taxonomy): domain Eukaryota; kingdom Metazoa; phylum Chordata; class Amphibia; order Caudata; family Salamandridae; genus Pleurodeles; species Pleurodeles waltl. The sequence continues at coordinate 825,817,208 of NC_090450.1, read as the reverse complement.
AGGAGTATTGCCTCTAAGATATTTTTGGCCTTGTGTCACCCAAATAAACTACCTATATTTGTGGTAACACTGAGTATTGTCTTTACTTGTGTATAAGTAATGTGTAACTATAAGTGGTATTGCAGGAGCTTTGCATGTCTCCTAGTTCAGCCTAAACTGCTCTGCTATAGCTACCTCTATCAGCCTAAGCTGCAAGAACACTACTACATTTCACTAATAAGGGATACCTGGTTTAAGGTGTAAGTACCCAAGGTACCCACTACAAACTAGACCAGCCTCCTACATTGATGGTGCAGCAGTGGGATAAGTACTTACAATTGCTTTACCACTTTGTTGCTGGTGCTTTTCACAAGAAAAGCTTGCTCCAATACTTAGAGCTATATATAATCTATACCTAGAAGTGATTTCTAACTTTCTAAAAAGTTCTTTAAACTTTGCAAATGTTTTACAAAGTTGCTGAAAAGTTTTTCTTCGTTTCTCTAAAACATTAGATCTGTTAGTCTACTAACTTTTTACTCACTTTCCTAAACTTTTTCCCTTTCAATATGTCTTCTGTAGAAGCTACCCCTAGAGTTGTGAAAACAACATGAGAATCTTAACTTTAAAAGTTTGAGGGGTCTCTGTATTGAAAGAAGTTTGGGGGATTGGGATGAACCCCAATAGGGAGTTCCTCTTAAATCTTCTCCTGAAGGATGACCAGGGAGTTAGCACTGGTCAGAATCAACTAGATGGGGAAGTTGAGGAAAACTCCCACCAGGCAGGCTCACAGGAGCATTCTGATAATCCTGGGGAGGGTCCTTCCACTGATCTTTCTGTCAACAAACCCCCTAGTGTAACTGGGAGTGGGAAGGATTCACACATTAGTAGGCTCCCTTCAGACCTAGAGGCCAGGTCACTAGGGGGGCTCAAGTTAGGGAAAGATAAGCATCTGCAAATTCTAATGTTACTTCTGTCTCAGAAGTATCCCACAATTCTAACCCTGAGGACCAGTCCCTAGATAAGGAATTCAGAAAGCTGAGGTTAGAAGAGGCCAGACTGAGGCTACAGCAGCAACAGCTGGCCTTAGACAGGGAATCCCTGGCAGTGGAAAAATAAAGGCAGGGGTTGGGGTTAATTCCCATTGGTGGCAGCAGCAGTTTCAGGAATTCTAATGTTAGGGAACCCTCATTTGATTCAATAAATCTGCATAAAGTTGTCTCTCCTTACAAGGATGGACATGACATATACAAGTGGTTTGCTGCACTTGAGAGGGCCTGTAAAGTTCAGAGGGTCCCTCAAGTTCAGTGGGCTGCTATCCTGTGACTATCTTTCACTGGCAAGGGGAGAGACAGACTACTTATTGCCAGGGAGGATGATGCAGATAACTACCATATTCTCAAAAGTGCACTCTTAGATGGTCTGGGATTAACCACTGAACAATACAGGATAAAGTTCAGAGAGACCAGAAAGGAGTCATCACAGGATTGGACCGATTTTGTAGACTGTTCAATGAACGCCATAGAAGGTTGGTTAAATGGCAGTAAGGTGGCTGACTATGAAAGCCTATATAATTTAATTCTGAGAGAGCATATATTGAATAATTGTGTGTCTGATTTGTTGCATCAGTATCTTGTGGACTCAGATCTGACCTCTCCCCAAGAATTGGGAAAGAAGGCAGACAAATGGGTCAGAACAAGGGTGAGCAGAAAAGCTCATACAGGGGGTGACAAAGACAGCAAGAGGAAGGATGATAAGTCTCAGGACAAGGGTGGGGGCAAAGATAAAACATCTTCTGAGTCTTCATCAGGTCCACAAACATCCTCTGGGGGGGGGGCACAAATCCTCTTCTCACAATCAGAAAAACCCATGGTGTTATCTCTGTAAAGCCAAAGGTCATTGGGCAAGTGATCCCACTTGTCGAAAACGAAACACCAAACCTCCCACCACCACAACCCCCACTGCTTCCACTAGTGCCCCTAGTAATAGCAGTGATGGTGGGAAGAACACTACTAATAGCCGGTCAAAGAGTGTAGCTGGGCTCACCATTGGTAATGTAGTGGGGGTTGGTCTAGTTAGTGAGACCACTGAGGCTGTTTTAGTCTCTGATGGTAGCATTGACCTTGCCACCTTAGGTGCTTGTCCCCTTAATATGGAGGCAACTAACTAACGCTAACTAACGCTAATAAATGGTGTTCAGGTTGAGGCCTACAGGGACACAGGTGCCAGTGTCACTATGGTGGTGGAGAAACTGGTTGCCCCTGAGCAGCACCAACTTGGTCATCAGTACCAAGTGACAGACGCCCATACCAACACTGTTAGCCACCCCATGGCTGTTGTGAATTTCAACTGGGTGGGGGTTACTGGTCCAAAGAAAGTTGTGGTAGCCACTAACTTACCAGTAGAATGTCTGCTAGGAAATTATTTGGAGACTTCAGCTTGGGCTGAGGTTGAGTTGGAGGCCCATGCAGCAATGCTGGGCATTCCTGGGCATTTCTTTGCTCTTACTAGGGCTCAGGCCAAGAAGCAAAGAGGACAGTGAAACTTGGATTCTGGAACAATGGACCAAGTGCTCCCAAAAACAAGGGATAGGAAGGGCAAACCCTTATCCACTGTCCCTCCCTCTCCAGATGACTTCCCTTTTGATGAGGCAGAGTCTTCTCCCTGTGCAGAACCTACACCAGAGGAGCTGGAAGCTGATACAGCTGAGCTTTTGGGTGCAGGGTGGCCTGCCAGGGAGGAACTGAGTGTGGCACAGAAGACCTGTCCCACACTAGAGGGTCTCAGACAGCAAGCTGTCAAACAGCAGAATGGGTATGTCAGTGACAGCCACAGAGTTTACTGGGAACATAATCTCCTCTATACTGAAGCAAGGGAGTCTAAACCTGATGCCACCAGGGGACTGGTCATCCCCCTCCATTACAGGGAATTCCTCCTAACTCTAGCTCATGACATTCCCTTGGCTGGGCATTTAGGCCAGAGTAAAACATAGGACAGACTTGTTCCACATTTTCACTGGCCCCATATGTCAGAAGACACAAAGGAGTTGTGTCGCTCCTGTGTCACCTGCAAAGCCAGTGGCAAGACTGGTGGCACCCCAAAGGCCCCCTTAATCTCACTGCCAGTGGTTGGGGTGCCCTTTGAAAGGGTAGGGGTTGATATTGTTGGCCCCCTTGACCCTCCAACAGCTTCTGGCAATACATTCATCCTTGTGGTAGTGGACCATGCCACAAGGTATCCAGAAGCTATCCTCTTAAGGACCACTACAGCTCCTGCAGTGGCAAAAGCCCTCCTGGGAATCTTCTCAAGGGTGGGTTTCCCTAAGGAAGTTGTGTCAGACAGAGGTAGTAACTTCATGTCTGCATACCTCAAGGCAATGTGGAAGGAGTGTGGTGTTACCTACAAGTTCACCACCCCTTATCAGCCACAAACAAGTGGATTGGTTGAGAGGTCTAATAAAACTCTCAAAGGCATGATCATGGGACTCTCCGAGAAACTCAGAAGGAGATGGGATGTCCTCTTGCCATGCCTCCTTGTTGCCTAGATGGAGGTACCCCAAAAAGGCATGGGCTACAGCTCCTTTGAGCTCCTACTTGGTCACCCTCTTAGGGGTCCTCTTGCTGTTAAGGAGGGTTGGGAACAACCTTTAAAACCTCCAAAGTAAGTTATTGTGGACTATGTACTTGGCCTAAGATCTAGAATGGCAGAGTACATGAAAAAGGCCACTAAAAACATTCAGGCCAGCCAAGAGCTCCAAAAGCAATGGCATGACCAAAAGGCTGTCCTGACAGAGTACCACCCAGGACAGAAGGTGTGGGTATTGGAGCCTGTGGCTCCAAGAGCACTCCAGGACAAATGGAGTGGACCCCATCTCATTGTGGAAAAGAAATGTGAGGTCACCTATCTGGTGGACCTGGGCACTGCCAGTAGCCCCTTTAGGGTACTTCATGTCAATCGCCTTAAACCTTACTATGACAGGGCTCACTTAACCCTGCTCATGGCCACAGATGAGGGGCAGGAGGAAGAGAGTGACCCTCTCCCTGACCTCTTTGCCAACACTGAAGCTGATGGCTTAGCGGAAGGAGTGGTTCTCGCAGACTGCATCACTGCTGAGTAGAGGGAGGACTGCAAAAATCTCCTAGGACAGTTTTCTGACCTCTTCTCTCTCATACCTGGTACAACTACCTGGTGTGAACATACAGTTGATACTGGAGACAGTTTATCTGTCAAGAGTAAAATTTACAGGCAGCCTGACCATGTCAGAGATTGCATAAAAACTGAGGTCCAGAATATGTTAGATCTATGGAGTTATTGAGACTTCTCATAGCCCCTGGGCCAGCCCTGTGGTGCTTGTCCCCAAACCGGATAGCAAAGAAGGAAAGAGAGAAATGCGGTTTTGTGTGGAATATAGGGGTCTTAATACTGTAACCAAAACTGATGCTCACCTTATACCCAGGGCAGATGAGCTAATAGATACACTGGCATCTGCCACGTATATAAGCACCTTTCATTTGACTGCAGCGTATTGGCACATCAAATTGTCAGAGGATGCTAAAGCAAAAACTGCATTTTCTACCATAAGAGGGCATTATCAATTCACTGATATTCCCTTTACTTTGAAAAATGCACCTGCCACTTTTCAGAAGCTGGTGAATACAGTCCTCCAAGGTTTGGAAGCTTTCAGTGCAGCATACTTAGATGATATTGCTGTATTTAGCTCCACCTGGGGTCACTACCTGGTCCACCTCTGGAATGTTTTGGAGGCCCTGCAAAAGGCAGACCTAACTATCAGGGCTTCAAAGTGCCAGATAGGGCAGGGGAAAGTGGTTTATCTGGGCCACCTGGTAGGCAGAGAACAGATTGAACCACTACAGGGGAAGATTGAGACCATTATGGACTGGGCTTCCCCTACTACCCAGACCCAGGTCAGAGCCTTCTTAGGTCTCACTGGGTATTACAGGAGGTTCATTAAGAACTATGGCTCCATTGTTGCCCCTCTTAATGACCTCACCTCTAAGAAAATGCCTAAAAAGGTATTGTGGACAGCTTGCTGTCAGAAAGCTTTTGAGGATCTTAAGCAGACTATGTGCTCTGCACCTGTCTTGAAGAGCCCAAACTACTGCAAAACATTAATTGTCCAAACAGATGCTTCTGAATTAGGGGTAGGGGCTGTACTACCACAACTTAACTCAAAGGGCCAGGATCAACCTGTTGCTTTTATCAGCAGGAGGTTGACCCTTAGAGAAAAGCGTTGGTCTGCCATAGAAAGGGAGGTCTTTGCTGTGGTCTGGTCTTTGAAGAAGCTGAGACCCTACCTGTTTGGGACTCACTTCATTGTTCAAACAGACCACAAACCTCTATTATGGCTTAAACAAATGAAATGTGAAATCCCTAAATTGTTGAGGTGGTCCATTTCCTTACAGGGTATGAACTTTACAGTGGAACATAGACCTGGGAGTACCCACTCCAATGCAAATGGGCTCTCCAGATATTTCCACTTAGACAATGAAGACTCATCTGGGCAAGGTTAGCCTTATTGTCCCTAGTTTGGCGGGGGTTGTGTAGGAAAGTACCATCTTTCTTGGCATGTTACCCCCAATTTTACCTGTATGTCACTATGATTTTGCCTGTTTCACTGGAATCCTGCTGGTCAGGACCCCAGTGCTCATAATTTATGGCCTAATTTGTGTGTTGTCAGTAGCGCTTGACTGTGTCACTGAGGCTCTGCTAACCACAACCTCAGTGCTTATGCTGTCTCTGCTTTTAAACTTGTCACTATAGGCTAGTGACTTCATTTACCAATTTCAATTGGCACATTGGACCCCCCTTATAAGTCCCTAGTATATGGTACCTAGGTACCCAGGGCATTGGGGTTCCAAGAGATCCTTATGGGCTGCAGAATTTCTTTTGCCACCCATAAGGAGCTCAGACAAACCCTTCCACAGGCCTGCCATTGCAGCCTGTGTGAAATAGTGCACACACTATTTCACAGCCATTTTCACTGCACTTAAGTAATTATAAATCACCTATATGTCTAACCTTCATTTACTGAAGGTTAGGTGCAAAGTTACTAAGTGTGAAGGTACCCTTGCACTAGCAAAGGTGCCCCCACATAGTTCAGGGCCAATTCCCAGAACGTTGTGAGTGCAGTGATGATATTTCACGCGTGCACTACGTATAGGTCAATACCTATATGTAGCTTCACTATGGTAACTTTGAATATGGCCATGTAAGGTGTCTAAGATCAAGGAATCGTCCCCCCATTCCAAATCTGGTATTGGGGAGCCAATTCCATGCATCCTGGGGGCTCCACCATGGACCCCCAGTACTGCCAAACCAGCTCTCTGAGGCTTGCAATGCAGCTACAGCTGCTGCCACCTCACAAACAGGGTTCTGCCCTCCTGGGGTCTGAGTAGCTCAGTCCCAGGAAGGCAGAACAAAACATTTCCTTTGGGAGGAGGGTATTACACCCTCTCACCTTGGAAATAGGTGTAACAGGCTGGGGAGGTAGCCTCCCCCAGCCTCTGGAAATGCTTTGAAGGGCACCGATGGTGCCCTCCTTGCATAAGCCAGTCTACACCGGTTCAGGGACCCCCAGTCCCTGCCCTGGCGGGAAACTGGACAACGAAAAGGGGAGTGACGACTCCTCTGTCCATCACCACCCCAGGGGTGGTGCCCAGAGCTCCTCCAGTGTGTCCCAGACTTCAGCCATCTTGTTTTCCAAGGTGTGGAGACACTCTGGAGACCTCTGAGTTGCCAGTGCCAGCAGGTGATGTAAGAGATCCCACCTGATAGGTCCATACCTGATAAGGTAGCCAAACCCCCTCTCAGGGCTATTTAGGGTCTCTCCTTTAGGTTTCTCTTCAGATTCTACTTGCAAGTTTCCAGGAAGAATCCTCTGCAACTACTACTTCATCTTCTGACCTCGGATTGACAGCAGACTGCTCCAGGAACCGCTGTAATAGCAACAAAGTATCCAGAAGGGCTACTTTTCCTCTGCAACTTCAGCTCCAGCCAGCAACTGCAACAGTTTCCCAGGTGTGCATGCTCTGGGGACTACCTGTCTTCACCCTGCACCAGAAGGACCAAAGAAATCTCCCGTGGAGTATCGGAGTCACTTCCCTGCTCATGCAGGCACCTTCTAAGTCGACGAACAGTTGTCTTGGACTCCTCTCCTGGCGACGAGCATGCTCCTTGGAACACAGGTGGTGGACCCCATTCGACACAGACTGTCCTGAGGTCCTGCTGTCCCAATTTGGAGGAGGTAAGACCTTGCCTTCCCCAAGTACGACAGTACCCCTGTGCACTGCGTCTTCACCTCCTGAGGCCTCGTGCACTATTTGCTAAATTCCTTCATGCACGGCCTGGCGCAGGTCCCCAGTACTCTATCTTGCGACACTCAACTCGCTGAGTTGACCTCCGGCGGTGTGGGACTTTCCTTTGTAGTGCTGCACCGACAGCATTTTGCACCTTTGTCCCTGTGTCCTGGGACTCCTGTGGGTGATGTCTGGTCTTCTGAGGACTCTCTGGAGTGCTGAGAGCCCCCTCCTCACACTGAGGTGAGGCCTCCAGGTCCTTCCTGGGTCCAGACAGCACCAAAACCCGCCTGCATCCAACATCTCTTCGTGGGACATCCGTTGCATCATGCAGGAACCCACTGACATATTCCTTGGGTGCATTTCTGCAGTCTTCGTCCAACCGACTCATCTTTTGCACCCTCTTTTGGGTTGTCAGGGGCTCCTGTCCTTCCTGAAACATCTTCCGACTTCTGGACTTGGTCTCCTTCCTTTGCAGGTCTTCAGGTCCAGGAATCCACCATTTGTTGTTTGCAGTCTTGCTTGGTTCTTGCAGTAACTCTAATCATGACTTGTAGTGTGTCCTAAGGAAACCTGCAGTACTTTACTCCTATACTCCTACTTTCCTGGGCTCTGGGTTGGGGTAATTTACGTACCTTTACTGTATTCTTACTCTCCCAGCGATTCCCTACACACTACACTTGTCTAGGGGGGAATTTGTGATTCGCACCCCACTTTCTTAGTATATGGTTTGTGTTGCCCCTAGACCTATTTTCTCCCATTGCATTCTATAACATTTCATATTGTCTGCACTATCCTATGTCTAATTACTTACCTTATTTTGATGTCTAGTGTATATATTGTGTATAATACTTACCTCCAGAAGGAGTATTGCCTCTAAGATATTTTTGGCCTTGTGTCACCCAAATAAACTACCTTTATTTTTGGTAACACTGAGTATTGTCTTTACTTGTGTATAAGTACTGTGTAACTCTAAGTGACATTGCAGGAGCTTTACATGTCTCCTAGTTCAGCCTGAGCTGCTCTGCTATACCTACCGCTATCAGCCTAAGCTGCTAGAACACTTCCTCATTTCACTAATAAGGGATAACTGGACCTGGTGTAAGGTGCAAGTACCCAAGGTACCTACTACAAACCAGGCCAGCCTCCTACACCCGGGGAAGCAAGGACATCACCCCTAGAAGAGGGGAAACCATCTCCTCACTGGAGAGAGAAGAGACTGTTTGTCTCCCACAGTCTGTTGCCCCTGCTGCTGCCCACCTGCTGAGGGACAGCATGAAGTGGCAGCCAGCATGATAATGAGGACTTAGAGCTGGTAGCAGAATACACCCAGGATCCCCTCATGGTACGACAGGGAAAGGAGCGGCACCACCAATGGGAAAGCAAGCAACACCTCATGGCCCTGCAAGGTGGGAGAGCGACGCATGAACAGCAGCATGGCCGGTGACGAGGTGCTGTATCTGAAAGCACCAGGCAGCTGAGGGACGCACATGGCGTGTGCTGGAGTCAACAGAGCTGCCCTGACGAACTTCACCCAGGCAGTAAGTCTGACGTTGGGGCAGTGTGCCTGAAAGTCAAGCGGCGCTAAAGGAACCCTGGAAGCTTGCTGATACGAGAAGAATCAGCCCTGTGCTCACCCAACGTCCCTCAGTACAGTTAAGAGGGAGGTGAGATTGCACAGGCAGGAGGTGCATACCGAACACCCTTCCCGCATAGTAGCTGCCATCTACCTACTGAGCACCATGTGCGGTGTACCAGAAGAAATGTCGCCACATGGCTAGAGGCATCCCACTGCATGACCCAGTAGGTGGCATTCAGTTGTGGCACCTCGCCAGCAGGAAGATTACACAAGGTCGCTCCTGCATTGTGCAAACCCCTGCACCGGCATCTCTAGGCCCCACGAGACCCGCAGCATCAGAGAAACTTCCACAGCCTAGCAGTGGCTTGCAACACACACCCCACGTATGAAAACAGCCCGCCATGCTTCCCGGCATGAATACTAAGCCTGTAATGCCCCGTGAAATAGCCCTGAGTGAAAATAAAGAGACTGCAAATTAAGCCCCGCTGCACAGAAACTAATTGTCCGTAGCAGCAGTATCGGCAGGAGAGTTGACATCAGCAGGATGTCTAGGGCACAAACACGAACCTGCATGGCAGCAACCTTCCCCCACACAAACTGAGCAACTCCATGCCTCGACTCTGCTTCCACTGTGAGTTGAGGCACCAGTATTGAGCAGATGGGCCCCCATTTCCTCTGTACTGCTAGCTGGGGTGTGTCCGTCTGCCTCTAACATATAAAGACAACGTTGTTGCTGTCCCCTCTAGTGGGTAAAGGTACCACCCCTGGCATTCTTAACAGATGACCCATTGGGAACCTCATTGCAACGTACGCTTCCCCAAGTGGCCACCACTACAAGAGAGAAGACCAGGCATACTGAGAGCTAGCAGAGGGCATCTTAAAAGAGACATAACATGACAGATGTGCTATACCAGCTTGGAAGAATACCAGCACACCAGGAGGAGGAAGGCTGGCACAACTCCAGCAACAAGACAAGTAAGGAATTGTCTGCCACTTACCTCACACATGTATTGTACCACAAGTGCTCCCCATAGACAAGAGGGGAGAAAAGGCCCAGTGTGACCTGAATCCAGGAAGGAGATTGTATTCACCTCAACTGCACTAGCCTGCCCCACAGCGGTACAGACTATTCACAGAATGTCTCCCCCACAATGCCTTAAGACAGAGTCACCAGTGGCCCATTACAGGCAAAAAGAGAGTTGCACACCCAGAGTGGCAAGCTGCCACCACAGCAACATGAAGAGGTACAAATGCCTAGTCCTCAGACAGGACAGGACCTGCGAGAGGTTCACGCAAAGAGAAGTGGCGACACGTGGCCTGACGACATCTCTCACTATGTGAGAGAACACACAGGTGACTGGACACAAGCAAGAACCAGAAAAGAAGAGAGAAGTGGGTCTGACCAGACCTGTTCAGAAGAAGAGTCCATGGCACCATGCCATATTGCAAAGAAGAAATGAAAAGGAGAGCAGAGAAAGGTGTGTGACAAACCTGTCACACTGAAGAACATGACGACCACAGGAGCGCAGGAGGAATGAACAAGGTTGATAAGACTGAGGACTCTACCACAACCTTAGAGTGCACCAACAAGCCAGCCCCCTAGGTGCAACGACGTCACTGGAGACAGCCCTGTGGGAGTACCTAAAGTAAGCAGCCCGCATTCACAAACCGTGTATCTGCCCCTCACTTCACAGTGCGAAAATTCAACCACCTGTCACTGCCTGCTTGAAGCAGATGACATCACTGCTAGCAACCACACATGCCGAAGAACTGCACCAACTATGCAATGAGCCATGTGGCTGTAAAGTCCCTCCAGTCACCTTTACTCCATGCAAGTCATCGCCACCTGTTGTATGTCGTTAAATGACAACGCTGTGATTGCCATGTGCATCACAGGAACCACCAAAGGAGCATCTCACCACCAAAGTGGAGCCTTACACCTGCAAACCACAAAGACACCAAGGATGCACTCCTGACCGTGAAGGACCAATTGTCCAGAGATTCTCTGCTAGGCCATACCTGCACCTATGTCCTGTTGGCAAGCACACCCGACTAAGTGTCGCCCACCCTTGCGGTTGCAAGATTGACATGGCTGTGGTTTCTGTCAACAGTCCTTCAGCAACCACATGCAGCACTGTAGTCCACACGGTTCTGTGGCGACCCATCAAAAGTGCCTCAAGGGAATCCCGGCATGAGAGGTGGTCTGGAAGTGACTCCACCAACAAGGTACCAAGAGGCACCGGGGCCTCAGTGGAAGACATCCAAACATTGACGATGTCATCCCACTCTTTGTGGGATTGTCCTTCATGGGGTCAGGATAACCTAAGGCAAACCTCTGCAGCAGACTCGACCAATGCTCCTGAAGCACTCCTGTTTGAAGTACTGACACCAACTCCAGCACTATGAGAGCTGGCAGGACTGACCAACACTGCATAAATGGACTTAAACACAACCAACCTGCTGACAAAGGATCCATGCTCCACCTACACCATGTTCATGCCCAGAATCATCTGGTTAAACCATGGATGAGAACAGTGATGTCTGAGTGCTCCCAGCTACACCTTTCCACTTATCCAATGCCAAACTGCGGATTGTCTCAAGAGACTGAGATACTCATTGGTGTCTAAATTTTGCTTTTGTTTAGGACTTGTTTTTATTTTTTTATTAGTTTGAGAGGAATGTTATGTCCTGCTGGGCACACACATGCTCTTTCGAAGGTAGCTGTTCTCCAGCCACTTAATGATGGACGGCCTTAACACCCACCCCACACCCTTCCAACACAGGCGTCACCAGTCAGGTGAACATGCTAATAAAAAAAAGCCCGAGTCTACTCACCTGTGTCCGTGTGGTTCTTTATGCTGCTTGAGAGCGTACGGACCCTCTACACTACAGCGACTCCGCTGAATTGACACCTTTATTCTGGACATACACAGGAATTATTTTGCTTTTGATAATGAATACGCCGTTAATCAGCTCATTCTTGAACGAAATGACAACTTTAAGAATATAAAAGTGTTTTATTATTTGGAGATGAAATAAACAAGACACAAGACCATCAGACATTACGTTTGGACTTTTTCTTTGGGCACGCCACCATACTTGTAATTTTACACTGACGTTTAAAGATGACAAGTAAGAGGACGGGGCGCCAGATTTAATTTCGCCCAGGGCGCTATGTGAGGGAAACGGACGCGGAAGTTACACAAAAATGTGGCTCGATGGTCGAACAAGACCTCCTGCAGAAGAGCAAGGCTTACGCCACCTCATACACGAAAGAGGAAAATAGGAGATTTCAAGAAAAAAATCGGGAAAATTAATTTCCCCATTGACATCTATTGAAACGGAGGCAATTTCAGGACCTAGACAACCAAAATAAAGCAATTTTTCTACGAAATTCTAGAGCCTCCCGTCGGAATAGAGTCTATTGGCATGTGTGCCACCTCCAGCCAACACGCTCTATAAACACATGCCGCCAATCGATTAGCAGGCATCTCCGTGCTCACAAACGGCAACAGTGCATGCCCACTGACTCATTGTTAAAGAACACTTTGGAATACAGGATTGGCTGAGATGCCCCGAAACACCAATCCTAAATCATTTTACATATTACGAGTCCCGCCCACACTCGGGTGACTTTTAGCATATGCTCAGCAGTGGGATTGGCTTTGCGGAACCCGGAAGTTTGAAATCATGGACATATGATTCTCTTAACAGATCAACAACGGTCCACGGACATTAAGACTATAATCACGGACGGCCCGTGTAAGTAGCTGACAAGTGCGCTCTTTGCTTAGTTTATGCTTATAGTCATCAAGACTCTGAAATGTGTTCAGATTTGAAGCGTGCTGTGTCTTTCCTGAGTATTATGACCAGTTTGTGTGAAACGTATAGTCTGAATATGTTGAACCATGACCGGATAGTACTGCGTTTATACATAACCACAGTTCTGCCTATTTTTACCCGCAGACCTTGGCCGAATTTGTGAGCATCCATAGTGGCTGATTGAACCGAATTAATTCCGGTGTCTGGTTCACGACAGAGCAGCACAAGTGCCTAATATGAATATTATCTCCCACCCCCTAGCCAGTGCTAGTCTTGTACCGTTTAACCTTTGCTGGCTTCGTTGAGGCATAAGACTTTAATGATTGTTACCACGAACCATTTTCGTGTTTAATTTATTGAAAATTGAATTTACAAGTGGCTGTCCTAAATATTTTCTCACTCCTGACCAGAAGTCGCACTAAATGGCACGTCCTTATTTTTCGTCAGTGTTTTATGGACACGATAACTTCCTTACTCGCTGTACAGCAGTGTCTCCATACCTAACATAATCTCTCAATTGATGTGTGTAATGTTTCCTTTCTCTATAGAAAGAGAACGCCATACGGTATTCCAGATGGCAACGGGATATATGTCGAGTAGCTAGTCATTTAAAAATAAGCAAATTCAGAGTTCTATACAACAGCAGCACTACCTACACAGATAATGTACAGAAAGTAGGAATGACGTGAAATAGCCTAGTGATATTATTAGTGGAGTAATTATAAGGCATGAGGAGAATTTACCTGAGATTCAAAGATTTGTGACAGAAACCATACGCTAAATACAAAGGCGCAGTGGTGGCTGGTGACTGAAAACAGTGGTGGGGCAAAAATACAGGACGGAATTGCACCTTGTCAGTGAGACTCACTACCCATGTATTTCCATTCACCTACTCACCCACTGCCTTTGGTCACCTACCCATTTACTCATCCACTGCCACTCACACAACTCTTATACACAGACACCCACATTTTCTCAGCCACTCAGTCAAGCCCTGCAAACACTTATTCAAACAAACACACATTGCCTCACCCATCCAGTATCCAGCAGTTTCAGTGATAAGAGATACACATTTATTTGAGCTGCAGATTACATGTTTAAAATGACATATCACGCCATTAGTCTGCAGAAGAAATAAAACGAGCATAACTAGCCATGATAAATTACTGGAACCATTACTGCCTTTGAGAGACAAAATCACCTACAGAGGCAGTGAAGGGAGAGGAGAGCTGAGAGAACAGATTTTTTTTCTTATTGTCTGTAAAAAAGATAGAGCTCCAACATACTTGTGTGCAGGGTTGTCTTTGGCATATTTATGACTTGAGGTCTTCAGGTCACACTCCTGTCTCCCAGAAAGCCCTGGATGAAGTTATTTATTGTATTTATACAATTTCCCTGCCACAGACTGCTTGTAATGCAGGAAAAGGAGATTTTCTTTGCGCAATGCCACATTCTTTCAGTAAAATGTGACCTCTGGTACGTAGACCCTTCTGATCACACCCCACCATTTGAGTAAATAGGAAAGGGTGGATAATAATATCGGAGTGATATGAAGTTTTCAGAAACCCGGGCTGAACAAAAAATGCTCCAGCCTGTTTACTATCAGGGCTTCTGGTGGAGGAGGAGGAGATAAGCTAGGGACGTCACTGCATTCTAAGAAAACGTAAGGACTTTGTGTGGGCAAGCCCTGTCAGCCCTACTGTGCAGCTTTCAGCCACATACTGACGCAGGCGCAGTGGGGCTTTTCAAAGTGCACAACTTTCACTCCAAAAATGTTGTGCAGAAAATGTTTTTCTTTCATCATGTAATTAAATATATGCTTCACTAGAGAGTCCAGAAAAGGCTAGGGGCGCAGCCCTTGAGCACCAGCCACCCCTGCAAAGGCGTGATCAGTGCTTAGGCCGATGATAAAATAAACAAAACAATCAAGGTGTAATTAACCTACAGTTTTCACAAAAGACAGACAGTTATCTTGTAATATTTTAGTATTAATGCATTGTTGTTTCAGTTCCTTGAGTCCTTACTTGGGCAACACCATGAGGACAGGTCGCCAATATGTTGTCATTCTGATTTAGAAAAAAACGGCGGGTAAGTAATAATTGTTACAGGCCTATTTATTGAGAAGAAAAATCCATTGACGTCATCAGAGTCAATTTTGTTTTCTGTAAATAGCCCAGTGGCGTAATTGGATAATTTATTATAGCAATCGCTGTGTGTGAGATCTCATATCTTTAAATTGTCCATGTCTGTATTTGTACATTTCAGTGCTATGCTGTTTTGATTCACCTTCAGAAACTGGAATGATCAAAGACGGATAAATCAATCAAAATGCAAATGTAATGAGACACAGGTAGAACTAGGTTTTGTGGATACATCGTCAAACCTTGCTATAATATAAAACCTGAATTAATCCAGACGAGAGGGCCTGGCAATGAATGGTCAGTATGAAAAATACAATAGAAAAGCCACTCAGTTCTTTGGGGTTACGAATTCCCGAGAAAGCTATGTGTAAAGCAGGGACAAATCAGCAGTGGTTTAATTTAAGACTGTAAAAGGAGCAAAACTTTAGACAGAAAACATACCACAAACACTATGTACATCCCACTGAGATTAATACAAAATAAAGTATATGGGATGTTATAAAAATTACAAGTGTAGTTAAACCGTACGGTTATGAGATATTAGTTATTATGTTGAAGAACCTTATTTACATATGTTGTAAAGGATGTATACCCAACAACGGGATTGTAATGTAGGTAGAATGCAAGTGAAACTGGCACGCACAGAGTACATACATACAAGTATTAAATGTTAAAGCTACTATTAGATCATGTTTTACTTATTGCACAGTACATAAAATGAATGTGATTTGGAAAAGCACTGAGAAGCAAATGGAACCAATTGGAGGGAAAACCATAGGATGTTTTGACAGTGACATCAGTCCCTGTAGTGTGTGAACGCTAGGAACAAATTTGGACCAGTGACCACTGCTCAAAGGATTTGTTCAAAACCCTTTAGACTGTATGCTTGTGAACACCTCTACCATGACGTTTAACGTCTTCAATTACTGTCTACATAAGGTCGTTCTCTGTTGTACCAAAAAGCATTTTCATTGCCACAGCCTACACTGCTCTTATGTTGTGAAGTTTTCAGCTTCACCTTTTGTGTAGTGAGCCATGTGTAGGGCATTTACATAACCATTTCCTAGCACATATTTCTTAGGTGGCCTTACAGTTGGTGAAAGTCTGTAGCGTGCATGTTCTGTTATACATACTCGTAGAGCACACTTTTACCCTGGAGGTTATCCTGGTGGTGAGCATGTGTGAGTCTAGCCAAACCTAGCTTCACGCAGAATTTAAGAAGAGAGAATGAGTCTGTTATGTGTAGAGCCAGGCCATTCCACACTTTAGGAGCAATAGAGGAGAAGGGTTGACCTTCAGATCTGGTTTTCCTTAAGAGTATCAATTGTGCATGTTTGCATAGGTGGAGCTAGTGGAGCTCCTTCAGGTGTGGTGTGATGTGAGTGCAGTGTGGGAGGTTGAGTGTGATTCTGGCCGTGAGTTGTGAATGCTTAGCATTCTTCTGGTGAGTTTTTTTTGTTGATCTTGGCACAGAAGATGTCCCTGTGGTCCAGCTTGCTTGGTAGAAGGGCGTGTGTGACGTTTTTTTTGGGTGCTGATTGGGAGCCATTTTTTAATCTTCCACAGCATCTTCAGGCTATGGAAGCCTAAGGTGGAGATGCAATTGACTTTGAGGGTCATGTTAAATTTGTAGGTGATCGCAAGGTTTTTGTGTGGGTGGGTGTCGGTCCTAGCTCTATTAGCCACCAGGTAGAGTCCCATGGTTAAGTGCTGTTCCCCAAGTGCACAATTTTGGCCTTGTTAGTGTTCAGCTTCAGACAGTTGGTCGTCATCCAGATGGTGATTTTAGCCATGCAGGCACTAAACTTGATCGGGGTACTTTTGCTTCTTGTCTGTGAGGGAGCGAACAAGTTGCATGTTGTCGGTTTAGAAGAGTACATTGATTTCATGAGAGCACATCATGCTGGCTAGAGAGATCATTTATGAGTTAAAGAGGGTCGGGCTCAGGGTGGAACCTTACGAAGTTCATGTTACTCTGCCTTGGCAAAACATTTTAATATTCATGGTTTGGACACACTTAACATGACCCACAACGGCTGGCAGGGCTTGGGATGCTGTTAAGGTAATATCAGTTTATAGGTACTGATGTTGATACACAGTAACAAGAATTAGCTTATTTTTGATTGATTCCATTTGGGATCTTGGTCCTCTCTCCTTACCAGTGCCAGGTTCTCCTTGGTGCCCTGATCAAGAGGGCTTAAAGGGCTGTATCATACCTCTAACCATATCCTACCACACCGTGCCTACTCCCTTCTATTGCTTCTCAAGCTTTCCTGAATGTGTATTGCTTCACTGAGTCGCCTCACAGTGTATTCTCACTGGCCTCAAGTGTATTTCTTATCAGGGTCAATGCCTCCAAATAGGGTTCAGGTTTTGCATTAATGCAGTTACTGTAACAGAGTTAGTCACCGGATGACTCTGTGTGTTTGCATTTATGTTAACAGAACACCTGTGCCTTTTTATATTTTTGTTCAGTTCATACATTCTCTCGTAAATTGAGGTTTAAACTTCTGGCTGATGTGGATTAAAACCACAGTATGGATGTTCTTGTGTACTCCTGAACAAGCAAAAGGGTCTCACTGTATAATACCTTGGTATTTTAACCTTACAGCAAATGTCCTTCTTGTGTTCACTCCCAAAGAGTCCCTTTCTGCAAAGGCCTCAGTCTTTTAACAAACTGCTAGGTTTTGTGCCACAACCCTTAGACCACAACCACCAACAGTGGCATATCTGGCAGAACCCTATGGGTTTCCCTTTAATTTCTGATTTAAGTAATTATTTCATTTTATGAGCATTGGAAACAGGATTACAAACGTACATACAATTATTTGCCCTAGCATTGGTGCATAAAATCATTCCAGGTCTGGGAATGAGACCGACAGCTTAGTCGAAGAAAGAAGGTTAAGTAGGGACAGAATCAAACAAGACAGCATCTGTCATACATAGCCCAGGACTCCACAAAAAATGTGTCCATTGCTTACAGATAGTGGCATTAATCCTAGTCCTACTCCCTTGTCTTCCCTCTTAACCAATAAGGCCCCTTGCCTCCAAAAGACCGCTCCCTCCTCTAAATAAAAACTCCCTCCACCCACTCCTCATCCTGTATGTAAACAAGCCGACCCATACACTCAGTTGGTCCGTACTGGGAGGGTGGAAGGGAACTAGAAGGAAGGCGAGGGAGTAGGACTAGCAGTATTGCCATGCACGGTAAGTAATGGACGCATTACCTCTAGTCCCTCCTTCGCTTTCCTTCTTAACCAATGAGACGTAGCAAGCGAAAAAGAAACAGACAACTGAGTCAGAAAGAACCAAAGGAAAGATAGGGAGCCCAAACAGCGGACTCAACAGAAAATCCAGACGATTCCATTCAGTAATCTGAAAAGGAAAACCAAATCTAGACGGGGCAGCCCAAGGCGTAGCCCAGCCAACCCCAACCACAGAGGTCCGCTGCAATGCAACCACCATAGAGGCCAATCGAAACCAAGGATGAAAAGCCCAAGGCAACCAAGTAACCCGAATAAAAGGCCACCAACACTAACCGCAAAGCCCAACCAGAGAAAGGGCGCACCAAACCAGGAACAAAGGCAAGCACCCGAACCACATAGAGGAAGAGCCGGAAAGAAGAGGGGAGACTGGCAAAGGAAGTAACCCATACTAGACCACCCGAACATGCCAGAATGGAAAGAAAGTCGCCCTGGGTCGACTATGGGGCAAAACAAAAACACCGAACGCCACATACAGCCCTGCACCAGAAACGGCCAGACCAACAGGGAAGGGGGAATGGTCAAAACAGACCACGAGGTCTGTGGCAAGGCCGCAGCCAGCACCCAAACTGGGGAGAAAGAGCCCCTGGAACCATTATAAGCCTTGTGCCGAACACAATAGAAACAAGAAGGCCCAACACCAGAACACCCGCAGGGAGAAATAAATAAGAGAGTGGAAAGGCGCCACCCTCAGAACCTACCTGGACAAGTCCACCCTCTGAAGGTAAACAGCAATCCGAGACAGCACCGAGCCCAGAGGGCAGGAGCAAAAAGCACCGAGGAAGCATGCCCAAGCATGTGGAACGGGCCCCGCCACGCCAAAGGACGAAAGAACGTGGCACCAGACCGTCTGTCCAAGTTAGCACTCCTGGGCCCCACAAGCCTATCCACAAACGAACCAGAGCTAGTAGAACAGACACAAACACCCACAGGGCTGAAGACCTCTGAGCAGGCCAAGGAACACAGAACACCAGGGCAGGCACTGACCCAAAACAAGGTACCATTGCAGAGAAAGCAGCATCCAGCGACACCAACACCAGAGGCAGAGGAGAAAGAACAGCACCAGCCCCCAACAGTGACACAAAAGAACCCCGTGTACCAGAGCCGCCCGCTGGAGTGGACAAACCGAGACGACTAAGCCCCAGGACAACAAAAACCGAGACCCTGCAGGACCCCATCACGGGCACCCCCAACAGGGGCACAAAAAAGGGGAAAGCGTCAACAGACCACAGACAAAGCGAAAAACTAACATTCCCGTCATGGAAATGAAAGGTAGAATCAACACAAATACAAGAGTGATGAGTCAAGGCCACAGGGAAGAACCCAAATCCGGAAAGGCAAGCTCCCCCAATACAATCCAGAGATCCCACAGAAAGTGAAGAGCGAAAGGCAGGGGCAGAGAAGCCAGAGACCCACAGATGTAGACAACACCCGGACGTAAATGTGTGTTGTATGGGTATAACTATACTATCCCAGACGAGGTGCGGAATAGCATGGAACAGCCCCAGGGACCGACTCAAGCGCAACCGGGGCTGGCAAAAATTTCTGACACCAACAGACACAGAAACGTGAGGGAAGAAGCCCCAACCTCAAGACCAAAAACAGGCATCACACATAAGGCCCCAAACAGCCACGGCTGCAAGAACTGGAGGCAGGAGAATGACAACAGAAGGGGGAACAGGACCAAAGCCCACAGCATAGCCACAGGCAACAATGACCAGACACACGTCCAAAGGGCAAGACAAGCAAACACGCAGAAAAGGCCCTGATTACATGGCAGGGAATCGCTCACCAAGAGCACCCAACCCACAACAGAAGAAACAGAAAGGCAGCAACCCACAGGACCGCCAACCATTGAGCCAAAAAAGCATTCCATTGCCTCAGCGAGAGCCCCACGGGAGAAGGAAGCCGGCCAACTCAACGGCTGCAAGAACCCGTGACACTGTACCTGTTTTGCTTCCTTTAATGGCCAAGCTGAAACACTCATGCACTGACAAAATCTCTGGAATGCATGTCTTAATCTAAAGAAGACATTTATTAATTCACTTCGCAAAGGTTCATAAAGGAAGATTAGCATGCTGAAAGGGCACATTTAAAAATGATCACAGCAATGAAATGAAAACATGTGCATATGATTCTCCACTGCAATATACACATCAAATGTATGTATCTATATTATAAAGCAAATAATGAATTAAAAGGTATGCATCACCATGAGGCATGGACACATCTGCATCATCTCCCTCCTATCAGCATCAGATCGCCAGATCCCAGAATCGATCGTGGTAGAGAGAATGATCAATTATACTCACAGGAAGGATGGCACACCTCAGCATCTTGACTGTCTGAGATCTGAATCACTCACACCCCGGTCCATCTGGTCTCGGCCTCTTATACTTTGAACAAACAGGAGTGGAAAATTCTAGAAACTCTCTCTCTCACTGCAGGAGTTTATTATAAAAAAAAAAATTCTGATTACTTTAGGCCAGCTTTGAAAAGAACACGTCGGGTCTTGACCAAAATCCCAAAGTGCCCCTTCAAAACAAAACCGTTCCCTGCCGTCCTAGTACATTCTTATCAGCCTAAGCCCTTGGTGGGAAAGAACACGAAAACAAGCAGAATAAAAACATGAGCACACTGTATAAAGTGAGCATGGAAAATTACTTGCAGCTTTTAACGTGGTGGTGGCTAATGCTAAAATAAAGTCAATAGGCAAAATGAAGCTGGTGGTCTTTAATGTGACGGTGTGCTGCTAGGCTAAGTGCAACGTGGAGTCAGTGGTCAAAACACAAATATCATTACAGTACCACAGCAGCCAACAGAGCAGAGCATACTGCAGCCACCCCAAAGGCCACAGCCAGCGGAATGAAGGCCAGTAACAAGTAGGGCATAAAAACAGCTGAGAAAGACCAGCGGACAAAACCAGTGTCCCAGCATTACCAGCCCCGAAACCAGTGGCGAACAGTACAAAAGTGCCAGCATAGAGAGCACCGTATACTGGAGCAAAGGCAGCCAAGCCAAGCAGGGGAGACAAAAATAGAGTCCAGAGGAGCAACCAACCCCTCCCCAAAAAAAGGCACAGCAACTGCAGAATGCGATGGAAAGGAAGCAGAGTAATAACTTGCCCCACCAACAGAACCAGGACCCAACAGGAACCAGAAGGGCATGGTAACCCAGCAAGCGGAGAATAGCGGGAAAACAGAGCCCCTCCCAAACCTCGCCGCCAGAAAGGACGGAACACCCACAAGAAGACCCTTACAGGTGCCAGAAGAGGCCCCAACACCATACGGGAAACAAACTTGTGCACCCAAGGGGTAGAGTGTGCCCCAAAACAGTGGCCGAAGAAGCAGGGACAGTCACACCGTCCCAGTCAGGGCCTCTGCAGCAGGCCGGGCCCAAAGGCACCAGGTACAATATCTAGGACCTGTAATACCTCTCCCACAGAAGAGGTGCACCCATCCAAACCACAGAAGGACGAGCTGTGGATGTAGGGAATAGGAGCATCGAACAAGCCAGAAGCCGGCGACAGTACGCACCATTGAAAAGCAATGAAGGGAAAATTACCACAAAGACCCCCGCAAGAAAACCCACAACATGCAGTGTGAAGGGAGACAGGAACATACAGGCTGCAGCACGAGGGTTAGGGACCTGAACCCCCAGCCCACAGATGACCCTCGGAGCCCCATCCGAAGGCCACAACTTCAACCAGCCCACCAGGAAGGCAACCACCAAATACAAAGCCATGAAGCAGGTGGCCCAGTAGGCCCAAAGCCAAAGCTGTTGGAAGGACTGCAGAGGAATGAAAGAAAGAAACCCAAACACAGTCCCCTACAAAAGAAAGAAAGAAAGAGCCATGGGTCTGAAAGACAGCACAGCAGGGAAAGGACATTAGACACCTCTGCACCAGAATCCACAACTGGCAGTGAGTTATGGAGACCTGACCATGGGTAGCTCCTCCAAAAGTGTCACATCTCACGGTAGAATAATGCATATCTGGCCATCGGCCCGCATCACTGCAGTGCCAGAGAAAGACACGCAAAAGAACAGTGTCCCAAAGTGCGGAAAAACAGTGTACCAGGGCCACACTCAGCAAAGGAAGCCCCGAGTAGTGGCAGCAACAAAGGCCACAAGGCGGTGCAGGTGAACAACTTGAGGTAAGGGATTCTCAATAAATGCAGGGAATACTATAGTACCCCTGTCTGCATCGCTAGAAGTTGCCTGCGATAAAGTTACACTCAGATGTAGAAATGATACCCAGAAGTATACTGATATAATGAAAAGGTGACCCATAGCACTCCGAAAACGTGGCAGCCATGCATAAGGCCGTAGGGGACCTCAGCAAGACAATGAGTGGCACCTGCAGGCAACCGAGTGACAGCCCAAACCAGGACGCCAGCACACATCACAAAAAATAAAGAAAAACTTGTTGTACCGCCCCCTCACCATGCTTCCGATACGTGACAAGATCCTCCAAGGCGCCGACCTAGAAGCACAGCCCCAGCCCCAGCTACAGCACGACTGCCGGACTCTGTCACGGCTCCTGCAGGCAGCGTTCCAACCGGAGCCACACAGAAGACAGGAAATGACGCCCAGCCAGGAAATCGCCACCCAGAGCTCCGCTCATGGCAGTTAAGCCAACAGCGAAGCCTCCCAGGACACGCCTTGAAGGGAGAAGATGGAAGAAGGTAAGTCCACATGGAGACACAAAAGAATAGGATGAGGAGGGGGCAGAGGGAGTTTTTATTTAGAGGAGGGAGCGGTCTATTGGAGGCAAGGGGCTTCATTGGTTAAGAAGAAAGGCGAGGGAGGGACGGGAGGTAATGTAGTATTCAGTGATCTGTCTTGTAGAATTACCGCGGATGTCTAGCTAGGTCAATCCCACATAGTCGATATCCTAGAGTCCATCACCTAATTTAAGTAGTATGTAGTTGTGGTTATGATCTTTCCCATTGCAAAGGTCAGTCATTTTCCTTATGTCATAGGACATATCTTGATAATTTGTGCCAGGCTGCTTTTGGTTCCAAATCTGACCTTGAATGTAAGACACTATCCATGGAATCCCAAATATTTAACCCAGTCCAACACAGCATTTATACCCCATTTTAATCAAAGGAATGAAAGGTGGCAACTCAATGGAACCAAGATAAGTTATAGTACCCAGGGCATCTTCACCTTCTAAACCTCCAGCTTACCGTGAGTGGGATGTGATGTGGTCTAGCAGCTAAGAAGCTGTCTTTGGAACATGGTGAATTTTCACTGTATTGTGGATGACATACACTGACATGATTTGTGCCTGTCTGCACTTGTGTTGGGTACCTCTGGCAGAGACTGGATGGATGTGTCCTTTACAAAACTAAAAGGAATATCTTCAACGTATGCTCTAAATTTACAACACAGTACACGCTGAAGACAGAGTAGACACAGTGAGTCGAGGGTTCACCCTCCACTCTGTGTTTATGTTCTTTTGGTACCCTGCACCTGCATCCTATGTGATCAGTTACCATCCTAGGCGAGCTATACATGCAAACCAAAGCCAAGGCCACTATCCCTATGTGCGAGCTTCAGGCAAAGAAAGGCTTTATCTCCCACATGTAAAAATGGGCACAATCACTTTCTATTACACAGCCTCTAACTTAAAATCCACGCTGTATGTTTTCCATAAGGGACTCCACAAACCGCTGTGGCCACAACTGTAATACCAAATTGCCCTCAGAGTTCAAAAACAGATGCAGCTGCCTATTGAACTGTTGGAGCGTTTTTATTTCGAATCCTATTTTAGACATTTCACCCCAAAACTCTATAACTCTGATGAAATCACTGTATATTCCTTTGTTTCAGATTGTTAAAATGTGTTGTGTAATGTAAATATGTCAGAGTAAAAAGAAAAACTACAGTGTGCTGCCCAGGCATGTCTATATTCTGTTGACATCGACGGTGCCCCAGCACATCCTGGATTTGTAATCCTCTCTCAACGAGAAACCACGTGTAGGAAGCTGGCTTTGTATATACTATAACAAAATGAGGCATAGTGTGCACAGATTTCAGGGGTTCCCCAGAGGCTTAACAAAGGCTAAAGTCGATAATACTAATGCTCTCCTTTGTGGTATTGTGGTCGAGCAGATAGGCTTATCAGAGGGTAGTGCAAAGCATTTGCTGTACACACACAGTCAAGAAATGAGGCACACACTCGATGACTAACTCCAGGCCAATTGTTTTAAAATAGCAAAATATATTTTGTTACTTTATTTCTAGAACTAGAAGGTCTTTCTTGCAGGTAAGTACAGTTGTCAATAAGTATCAAGCATATGTATCAAAAGTACTTTGTTTGGTTTTTTCAAATAAAGCAGTTTACAAGTTAGTAACACTTTTCTATTTCAAAAGTAGACACATTGCAATTTTTCATAGGAGTCAGTAGAGCCCTGAGGGATGCGGGGGGTGTTAACACAGTTAACAGGTAATTACACTACTTACAATTCCAGTCTTCAGGGGTTAGGACATCCACAGGTCAAAGTTTAGGCTGACCCTAAGAGTGCACCACCAGCAACACGGGGTCGGCTGGGTGCAGAGGTCAAAGTTGGGATTGGGTTTACAATGAAATCCTGAGGACTGGGGGTGCTCGGTAGAAAGCAGATTGCAGGTAAGTACCCACGGTTCCAGGACATAGGCCTGGGGTGTTTAGATCAACACCGGGAGGGGTGGGGGAGGGGGAGGCACAGGTCTACACCAAATACACATCCTCAGCAGCCCAGGGGCGGCCGGTTCCAGGGTGCAAACACGCCCAGTGCTTTTCAATAGGGGGACCCCCGGTGGGTCACAAAAAAATGTTGCAGGCTGAGTCCAGGGAAAATAAAGGCTGGACAGGTAGGTAGGCACCCACTGGACGTTGCTGGACCATCAGTCCAGGGGTCTCCTTGGGTGTTGGGTATCTTGGTCGGATTCGGTCGTGGTCAGGTGGTCCTCTGGATTCAGGCTGCAGATGTCGTTGTGTTGGCCAAGAGGGGTCAACCCAGGGTGGACCTGTGGTCTGAATCACCTGGGGACCTTCTGAGGACTGGTGGGTCACCTGGACTCTGGCTGTATGTGTCGGGTGCAGAGTGGGCAGGGCTTGTGGATCGAGGACGGTTCCGGAGTCCTTTTTGGATGTTTCTTCTGGACAGGGCCTCTGTCCTTGGAGTTCTTGGTCCTCTGCTGGGCAGGCAATCCTCAGGGGATTTGTAGAGGTCGCTGGTCCTGCAGGGTTTGTTGCCTTCTTGGAGCAGGGGCCTTTGAAGCTGCAGACAAGCCGGTAGAACTGGGACCAAACCAGTTGTTGTCTGGAGGCTTCACTGCTGGGGTCGACTTGGCAGTCCTCCTTTCTTCTTGAGGTCGCCAGGAATCTGTTGAGTAAAGTTCAGAGGTGCCTCTAAACACTTGATTTAGGGGCATAACAGGGGTCAGAGGGCAGGAGCCAATGGCTGCTGTACTTAAGTGTGGCTACACCAGGGCTCTCAAAATCATAAAAAAAATACTAGACCTGCAGGTCGAGTAACTTTAAATAATCTACTCGACCTAACTGTAATGTACTTGACCCGTAAACAGGTCTCAAATTGTGTGATCCTAGGCAAATAGTTTACAGAGTTGCCTTTTCTTAATTCCCACTTATGATTTTACCTTCAAATATGTGAGCTCATCATTTCTGCAGTACAAAAAAACTATTTTGTTTGATTAAGTAGAGGAACGTTTGCTGCATGAATCATAAGAATCTAGCCCAAATACCCATGAGGTCTAGCCCACATAACCTAGGACTTCTTATAGTTTACTAACAATATTGCCATCAGGGCTGGAGTGTTTCTCAGTTTGTTTAAACACTCAATTTTAATAAATATATTACTAAACCTTGATGTGGTAACATGGTCATCTACACACAGTTACTTTCCAAGAAATGTCCATAAACCTCTCCACTAACTTGCAGCTCTACTGATAAAACTATATAGTATATTAACAATCTGTGAAAATTGTTTCAGAAAACATATCCTTTGCACATCAACATATAAAGTATTCTGATTTGTTTTCATCCTATTAATATATTTTTTCATCACACAGAAATATAAAAAAGGGCTTTCACAACTACTGAAGTATGTTTTGAAATGTTTGCACAGTTGACTTAGTCATTTAAATGTTGTGAAAAACCTGACAACCTTTATACTTTTATTTTACATTCTAAGCAGCAGGTCACACAGTTCACCTTACAAAGTCCTGGAACTCTGCAGTCAGAATGAAAATTAATTGTAAGAAAAACTGACTTTTGACCTCTGCCTGTGAACACAGAGCAAATGAGACATAAGAACAAGATTTAAAGGCATCTTTTATTGTCCCCTCCACTTTTCAACTGGACAGAACAACTGTTCAGTATCAACTCGCCAGAAACGAGTAAGTATTAAAAATAGCTCGACCTGATCAAATAAGACTCGCCAGTGCAAGTGGTCGAGTGGATTTTTCGAGCCCTGCTACACCCTTCCTGTGCCCACTTCCTTTGGGGAGCGGGGCACATTCCTATCTCAATTGGTCCCTCTCCTCCAAACTAAGATGGAGGATTCTGCAAGGAGGGGGTCACTTCAGCTATGGACACCTTAGGGGTGGTCCCAGCTGAAGTGGACACTCCTTGGGCCAGATGTAGCAAAGGATGTTTCCCATTCTGTGTCAATGGGAAAATGTGTTCGTACATATGGCCCCTTGTTTTTCCTAATTTTCCTGCTGGACCTGCTGCTAAAAGTGGGGTTTGTTACGTTGGTCGGGCATCTCCACTAGCTGGAGTGTCCTGGGGCACTGTAACAGGAGGACTGATACTTTGAGGCTCACAGCCAAGTATTACAGTTTCTGCAGGGGGGAAGTGTGAAGCACCTCCACCCAGATCAGGCTTTGTTTCTCACCAATCGGGTCAGAAACTTGTCTGTTAGTGGCAGGCTGGCACAGACTGGTCAGCCTTACACTAAAGGGTTGGGTAAGATACAGGGGGCATCTCTAAGATGTGCTTATGAAATCTATTATATTAAATACATCTTAAAAGGGGTTTCTATCCCATCTTCCCGTTGCTTGCCCTTCTTATTGGTCCGTGTGCTTGTCATTTTTCTTTTCTTATTTTCAGTTGGTTTTAGGCTTTGTTTTCCTCTGTTCATTGTTTTTTTTTATTTTTTTTTTTTATCAGGCTCCCATGGCCTAAGTACTCATTCTCATCCGCCTCCCTTTCATGGGTGGAACATTTTTGGTTGGTGATTAGTGCACACTGTTTATTGATTAGCTTTTATTATCTTCCACGGGCTGAAAGAATTCCTGTTTTCCACTGGCTGAACGCCATCTGCTGTTTGTATTAATTCCTTTAAGATTCCTCATATTGCATATTTTTCAAGAAAGGCTTGTGCGTTCTTTAGGAATTACTACGGCTATCTTTAATTTAAACTTTTAGTATTAGTACTCGCATTTCAGGCGTGCTTTTACAGGATGTTGAGCCGACAGTGAGACACAAACCCAGCTTGCTAGCTGCTCCAGGCTCTTGTGCCTATGCAAATTGCCTAGCACTGCCTTTATTCATGTGGTAAACACAGCTGCCATTATTCGTTCATCGTCAGAAGTTCAACCTTTGCATAAAATAGGAAAGTGTGGTGTTCCATAAATTTAAACACAGCATTAACCTGAATAAGGCATATTTGCATTCATCGTAGTAATTCCTTAACAATTTGTATACAAGCAAGCCTTTCTTGAAAAAGATGCTATATAAGGAATCTTCAAGGAATAAATACAAAACAGCAGATATTAAATACATCTTTAATGTACAAATAGCTGCAATAAAGTGTTGTACATTAGCATAACAAATATAATTAGCATAAGAAAACATTCGTCGGGCCGAAGACGTTTTCTGAATCACAGCTCTTTTTCAACAATTAAACGTAAAATCGTAAGCTCATTGTGATTGATTTAGCTATGTTTTTGTAAACATAATCACGTTTTCATTCTTGGGCCCTAGTTCACCGACTCAGATTCTGTAGAGACTCACACAGATAGATTGAATCATCATGGCAGGAATATTTCTTGTGTGACAGATTACTGTTGTAATTACTTGACCTATGGGTCGAACCAGTGTGTATATTATCTTACTACTTCCCCTCATCCATTTTCTTTTCCCCCTCCCCTTCCCATTCTAATTGAATGTTCCTCTCAATTTAATACACATTGAGATTCTGTTTTGATTTGAATGTGAGAGAGGTTCTTTGACTGAAAAGCTGATGGTGTATTATTAAACGTACTGAAGAACCACGTAGTGCTTTGGACTTATAACATTGACGACGACGAGCTGTGAGGGGATGGCGACACCATCACCCCCCACTTACTATACTCGGGAGTCTACATTCATCATTACAACTGAAGGAGAAAACGTCAGGAAGATTATCTGCATCACGCCAACTTGACTTTTCAGGACTTATCAATATGAAAGCAGAACCATCTTTTAATAGTAAAAAGGCAGTACAACTAACTAACTGGCAACTTCAAGCTATTCAAGTAAGTGTAAGTCAATTTCTGTTAGCGTTTGCTATCATTTCCCTAAGGGCACATTTAAATACAAGTTTCTCTCCAAATACTAACTTCCTGATACTTTAATTGCTGCTCTGCATTTTTCAAGAACCCTGCAGCCTGTACAGAATTTTGTAACTGACTCCAGCGATCGCATATTACTAGGGATTTGAGTTAATTATAAGCATTTCATGTTTATGGCTCAGCATTTCTTTCTGTGTGCCTTATTTCCTGTCACCACTCTTACTGTGAAGAAAAATAAACATTTAATTATCGGACACAACTTTGAACTGTTGGAGAGCTGCTGTAATTCAAGCTTTAGAGCAGCGAGTGCTCAAGTGTAATGGCTTGTTATAAAGTATAATTACTGTGACATTATAAAGGAGCTTAACCACAAACACTCATATTATTGTGAATCTGCTTGTACTTTTTAATTTAAACAACGTGTGGTTTTCACCATATAACAGAGCGCTTATTTATAATCAGTACTGCTGTGAAAGCTGAGTGTCCAGGAAACGTTCTGCGCAAGCTTTTTCCCACCTTTGACTTTTATTATAACTGGAAGCACCGTAATTTAGCATCTTGTTAAACATGGTACATTGAAGGGTTAAATGTTTGACACTCCTTTGCGCTGCTTCCTTCCTCGACAGCATTCCAAGGCAAGTGTTGCGTGAGGCAAATAATTTCAGACGTGTGCCATTCTAAGGCCATACCTAATGGTAGCGCAGCAAGGGAAGTTTGCATTTCTCTTTTTCAGCATAAGTTTGTATACCAAGTAAAATCGATCCAACATTTTACTTACTGGAAACTGCAGTACCTTCACAGTTTTCTCAGACTAGTATCCTTAAGAGACTCTGGGACTCTATGTACATCACAGGGGCGGTTTTTCTACTGAACACGCAATGTTTTTTAAATGAAAGGAAAAACAGCTAGTTCCACAACCACCTTCTGTGGAAATTAAAAGATGACTGTCAAGTACATCAATTAGGCTCACTATACAAACAAGCATTGAAAAAAGGAATTCTATAGCTACCAGATAGAAAGCACTAGCATTATGTAGGTGATTTCAGCAAAATACCTGCCCTCTTAATTCTCTCTATAGTAAATTAAGTTTGTACTGTTCATTATGGCAGCAGCCAGTATGTCCCAGCCCCCACCTTTTCTGAACAAAGAAGGAGAACTAACTGTGTCTTGGAAACAGTGGACTAAACAGTTTCAATCCTATTTAATTTGCATAGGTGGAGAAACATTCACACTATTAAGGAAACAGCATATTCTACTACATAATTTGGGAATAGAGGGATGGAAAATATATGAAAACATAACTCAAACGGAGGAGGATGAAGAAGAAGATCAAATGGATGTTTATCAGGCGACTTTCAAAAACTACAAGATCATTTGGGAAAAATAATAAATGTGGTCCTAGACAGGCACACATTTTTAATGATGGTCCAGGGCAAAAATGAAAAAGTAACATCTTATATTGATGCTTTGAGAGGATTATCCAACACGTGTGAGTTTGACACGTTAACAGATTCCTTAATTCGTGATCAATTGGTCAGGTGTACCAACAATCCTAAGATACAGGAAAACTACTTACACAGAACTTAGATTTGAAACAATCTATTGATGTGGCTGTTGGGATAGAACACACAGAAAAGTGTATGGAAGAAATGAGAGCGAATTCTGACAAACAACCAACATCTCCTACTGAAGTGAATGTTATAAAGAAACTGGGAAGTCCAACCTTATACAAAGCTGATGACCTTCATAAACAAAATACCAACAAAAATTATTTTTATAAACAACCAGCGACGAATGAGAAAACAAAGTGTTTCCGTTGTGGTAACATAGGTCATCTCGCAAACTACATGCACTACCAAGCCAGAACGTCCATATGCAGAAAATGTGGCAAAAAAGGACACTTTGTCAGGGTGTGCACGAACTCGCATAACAAACGTTTGTGTTCCCAGTATCTGATGAGAACAAAAATGTGAAGCTTCCGTCATGTGAAATTTTTATTAGATAATGAACCAGTGACAGTATTTGTAGATGCATGTTCTCCATACACCTTATTGGACTAGAAAAAAATTGATGCAGTGTTTCCCAAAAGCAAATATTTACTAGAACCACTAGACATGAAACCTGGGGGCTACAATGAAGATGCCATACCGCTGGAGGGTAGGTCAAAATGATAATCTGTTTCAAAGATGGGAGCACAATAAGAGATGTATAAATCACCAAAAAGGCGTCAAATCCTCTGGGATGGAAGCATCAAAAAGACTTGGGCATAAATTGGACCCCAATAGTCTAAATCCTGTCCTTGTAGTAAGCCCCTTCAATGTGTAGGGAGGAGGTTTGCATTGAATTCCCTGAGGTATTCTCAGATAAATTAGGATTATTAAAAAAGCTACCAACATCACATTAAAATTTAAATCCAAAGTAACTCCAGTTGTGCACAAAGTTAGACAAATTCCCCATCTCCTTCATAACCCACTCAAGGAAGAGCTGGACAAGTTACTTGAGCTTAATGTAATTGAACCAATAGAGTGCTCGGAGTGGTTGGCTCCTATTGTAATTGCCTACAAGGCCACCAAGGGCCAGATTAGGCTATATGTTGACCTCGGGGACTTGAATGATAACATATGGGTGGATCGTCATCCGATACCCCAGATACATGAAATCCTCACACTAATTGACAAAGCTTCGTATTTTAGTGTGCTGGATCATTTTCCCCAGCCTACCACCAGGTGGAATTAGATCCTCCATCCAGTCATTTAACTTCATTTGTAACCCCATTAGGAACATTCCAGTATAAAAGAATGCCATTTGGTTTAGCTTCAGCGGCAGCTGCATTCCGAAGAATAATGCAACACTTACTAAAGAACTTTATCAAAACTACGTGTTTCCAAGACGATATCTTAATTTTTGGAAAAGACATTGAGGAACATAATAACACTTTCAGGGCAGTATTAAATAAATTAAAAGAATCCGTGTCAACCATAACAATGTCCAATTGGGGTAATCTCTGTAGAGTATTTAGGCTACACAATATCACGAGAAGTACCCACCTGCAAATATGATTTGAAGTCCTTCCTCGGACTTGCTGAATTCTACTCTAAATTTGTGGCAGGTTTTGCCAGTGTTGGGGATCCCTTACGTAACCAACACAAGAAAGGTAAAAAATTGCTGTGGGACGAGATGTGTTAAAAAGCATCTAATGCTATAAAAACAGCCATAATTAATCCTCCACCACTGGGAAAGTTTGATCCTAACAAGTCCACCTATTTGACCACAGATGCCAGTAACAAAGGGTTAGGGGCCATGCTCACACAAAGAGAGAATGGGACAGAACATATAATTGCATTTGCATCAAGAGCTCTTAAAGGGGCCGAATGCAGATACTCGATGGTGGAAAAAGAAGCATTAGCCTGCTACTGAGCAGTAAGACACTTCTATTTGTTTTAAAAAATGGGGGATCCCTTTCACAATAAGATCAGACCACAAACCTGATTTCTCGACAAAGGGATCAGAAAGAACTACACCCAGAATTTCTCAGTGAATGCTGGGATTAGAAGGGTACAACTTCAAAGTACAGTATTTACCAGAATCACAAAACAAAGTTACAGATTATCTATCTCGGAATACTCTGGAGGGACAAGATCAAGGGTTAGAAAAAATTCCAGAGAACATGGTGTTAGAGATAACTTTGTCAAGCCTAGGGTCTGAAGAATGGGAGCCAAGTAATGAAAATGATAATTAACTAAAAAGTCTCTATTCCTGCATACATGAAGTTTGGCCTACACATAAGAGTAAATTACCCGACCACATAAGTAATTACTGGGAAGTGAGGACGGAAATAAGTGATAATGGAAAATGTATTTGTAGGGGAAATAAAATTGTGTGCCCCTAAGCCATGAGGGAAAAGATAACCAAGCTAGCCTATGAGGGACATTTGGGATGCAGCCTAACAAAAACAGAATAATAGAAGACTAATGGTGGCCTCACATGGACGCCATGGTTGACGAATTAGTTAAAAACTGTGGAGACTGTGCTAACAGTGACAAAATCCTGAGTACACGTAAACCCCCACTTTCACCAGTTCAAATTCTGCATAAACCATGGTCACAAGTAGCTCTTGATATAATTGGACCACTAAACTACAAATCTCCCAGTGAAAAATTCATACTAGTAGGAATAGATAACCACACAAGATGTGTTATAACTAAGTGTGTTCATTACATCACAACAAGTACATTCATTACATTTTTGGAAGACAACCTAAAATAAAACTACCTGCTTCTTGGCTTAATAACAAAGAACAAACCGCAGTCTCCAGGGAACAGATCATGGAAAAGATCCAACAACAGCAGAAAATATATCAACAACAATATGACTAACATAACTGCACAACATTCTCAAATTTTAAGAAGGGAGATTGGGTGAAAGTCAAAATTCCTAAAAATAGGATAAAAGGGAATAGCCATTTCTCCAAACCATTGAGGGTGTTAAGAGTGGGGAAAAATGTTGTCACCTTAGAGAATGTTCAGACCTGGGGAATAGACACAATCTCCAAATTTAGAAATGAGAGAGACAACTCAATCTAGACTCAATTTGCACAAGATTAGACTAAATCAAACATGAATACCCAAGGAGTAGAAAATACTAAAAGAAAATACCTGTATGGCACAAAGATTTCAAAATGTATCGAGGGTACCTTAACATTTGGTATTTGTTTTTCTCTTCTTAAACTGTTATAACCCATTATGGTTAATGGCTACTGTAATTATTGTTGGTACTCTGTCTCTTTATTTGCAGGTCTTGCGTATCGTCTGAATTTCTTTCATGGTTAAAAAGGAGATGTGTTGTAATTACTTGACCTATGGGTCGAACCAGTCTGTATATTATTTTACTACTTCCCCTCATCCATTTTCTTTTCCCCCGCCCTTCCCATTCTAATTGTATGTTCCTCTCAGTTTAATACACAATGAGATTCTGTGTTGTAACAATTACCTAATAATCTAAATTTATGGGTAACAGAGACACAGAAAGAGTACCAAAGTGGGCAAGGTGGGGGATTGCAAATGCATGTAAAAGCCTCACATTCATAAGAGTGTGAGGACTCACAAATGTTTTGCATTACTTTTCCACTCTGAAAACCTAGGGAACAGCTTCTGAAAAAAGCCTTTAAGTAAATGTGTGTCTTGGGCAGGAAAGGAGAAAAAACTTATTTGCACGCTGTTTATTTGCATTGTGACCCTGTTTCTCTGCCGCTGATTTCTTTCTGTGCCCCCTAAGTTTCATTTCAAGTCAGCCATCCTAGTTTTAAACGGTGTTCCTAGCTCTCCCTGTTGAAAATACACAAATTGATTCTCATTCAGAAAGTTTTTTTTTCTTGTGTGTTTCCCAGTCTGCCCACTAACTTCCGCCCTTTCCAAATACCTGAATACACAAAAAGCATACAAGCACACCCTGATGGGCCTCGGGCACTATGCCCATATTGTTGGTCGGTGTGTATCTTTCACTCCTGGCTGCCAGGAAGGATTTTGATTCTCAGTGTATTGGTGCCATTGATCTCTGAAAGCTGCTATATGCTAACTGCTCTGTCCTGAAAATTCCTTAATAAATGGATTACAGTGATCTGTCTGTAAACTGCACGTCACAGGTTTGAATGCTGGTCACTTTAAGGATGCAGGCAGCAGCCCCATATTGACCGGGCACAGTTTCCAGGCATCAATTTAATTTGACAAATGCGTGCATACCTTTAACTGGGCTTCCTATGCACAATTGTAAATTCATGCAGAGGTTTTGTCTGCAAGTTCAGCTTTCAAAAATAAACTCTCCCAAGTCAAATTTTCACGCAAATGTGTGGACAAACTTTGTGACATTTTCCATCAAACTTTGCTAAGGTTGCTTATTGTTGTATAAAAACATTTAGTATTTATATTACCATTAATGCATTCACTTAATCCTAGCTGTAGTGCACACACCCCTGTTTTGACATCTTTAGTTGTATACCTATTGCACAAGCTCTGCATTCTCTTTTTCTTGTTTAGGTTTTGCCTCCACAGCACTTGTGCTATGCATCTTTGGTTTGTCCTCTGCCCTTCACCTAATTTGCCTGTGACTGCACACATTTCTAGCATGCTTGTCGGATGCATGTTTTTCTTTTAATTTGTCTTCCACTCTTTACCTAATCTTCCCACTTTATAGCACCACCAGTAAATGCACAATCTATTGCCTTTCTCAATAAATTAGTCATAAAACATTCACAGAATGTCAGTAACTTATATTACACAAAGGCTCACCAAGTTAACACTTACAACAAAAAAAGTATTATTAATAACATAGGTAAAACCTTTTGCATTTACCAATGCTTGTTAGGTCTATCTTGACAGTGCAAATGTCACCTAACCTTTTAACCTTCACCAAAATTATTTTACAGGTCTTTGCTTCCACATAGTTACATATTTATTCCCATGCTATTTACTTGTAATGCTTCACATTACCATACAACATTCCTCTAAAGACTGACCTTTTGGCATTGTCAATGCTTGTAGTTTTTAGCAACTCCTGTTCCCCATGGCAAATGTGGTATATCTCACTTTTAGTTTTATGTCCTATTGTTCTCCTCAGTTTGATACCTCTGTCTGTCAAGCACTTTGTCCCACTATCCTTGATGTTTATGGTATATCTTCCTTTTAGGTTTTTCATCCTCATGCTTACCTGGTCTTTGCAGACTAAAGCCTTTTCAGTTTAGGTCAGCTAACTCACCCTGGCCTTAGAAATGTGGTAGTTCAGTTTTGGGCTTCCTGCTTTAGCTGACCATTTGATATACCTTTCTTCCTACTACTTTTAGGACCTTTGCCCTACCTTATCTTTAGCCCCTCTTTTTAGTTTTATCTGTTCCATATATGTCTGCTTTCATAATAAATATTTCCTACATTCAGTTGTTCCCTATGCTCTTGGTGCTCACTAAGGCACGTCTTCTTTTAGAGGTAGGTCCCACCCCATTACTTGGCATTCAGGATACACCTTTCTTGTAGATATTGGTTACTGGAGCCTTTGGAGTACAATTTCAACTCTGTTTTTGGGCCCTCCGATTTTCTTTTGTCTTCATGAAACGTATTACTTTTAGTTTTAGATCCTCTGCTCTATCTGCCATTGAAGATACATCTTTATTTCAGTTTTAATTACTCTGTCTGTTTATGGGCTTTGTCATTTGCCTGTGACTTAGTATTCACTTTACAGATTTCTCAGCATTTAGGTAATAATGCCCTTTCTGTTTTGGGTCCTCCATTTACTCTTACCATACCAATATGCCTTACCTTTAGGATTTAGGGTCTTTTATTTGCAGACCCTCCATTTTTACTTTGGCTTTATGCTATTTCTTTCCACCTGTTTTAGGTTTTCCCACTGTGTAGCACTTGGGCAATGACCTTTACACCGTGCTACTCGCCCTGATCATTGGGATAGGCTATTTTCATGGGTTGGGATTTTTGAAGTGGTCCTTCAGTGTCAAATCCTTTTACCGCCACTAGTCTTAGGGATACATTTTCCTTCGTCCAAGGTCCTCCCAGTATTTCATATCTCAAGGATTTGTCAGTTTTGGTTTTAGGTCTGCCGGCTCTACATAGTCATTTGTATGCATAGTTCTTCTAGTTGCAGCTTCTGTAATTTTCAGAGTTGTGCCTTTACAATTTTATGTTCCTTAACTCCCGATGCTTTGAGAGCCCTGTATAATTACCTCGATTTCTGTGTATTCCTTATAGACCCCTTTTTTATTTCAACAAGAATCAGATTTTGCCAGCCACCGTAAATGACTCCCGAGTTTAGGTTTCTGCGCTTGTACAGTTGCTTTACAATAGTACTTTAAATAAGTCTGCGTTTTTTAAACAGAATCACACCTTTTCATGTTAAAAGCTTTCTTTTCAAATAGTTGTTTTATTACATTAAAACGAAATCTACTTGCAGTTTTGTTCATGGCAAGGGATATATGTTTATAGAAACAAACATAATTTTCCTCTTTCTTTGTTATTTCAGCTCATGATGAGTCAGGCCACGGAGGCCTGGGGAATCCACTTTGACCAGTCCGACTTACTGTGTAAGGACGGCTGTGGATATTATGGCAACCCGGCATGGCATGGCTACTGCTCCAAGTGCTGGCGTGAGCGAAGTCGTAAGCAGCAACAGCAAAATGCTCTACAAGACCGGTTTCAAAAGACGGGGTAACATAGCAGAGCTTTTGCTTACTTAAATTGTATTTTCATGACCCATGCATAAAAGATGTGGTGTTGTAGCAGTACGTTTGCTTACATAAATAGTTCACTCATTTCACATGAGTACCTCTCATAAAATTGAAAAGCTACTCAGTCTTTCTACGGGATTTTTGCAAAGCGACACATTTTCGTCAAACAGAAACGACAGCACAGTCACACAGGTAACTCAGATATGAGGAAGTTCAAGCCCGCCCTTCACCCATCTCATGCCTCTTCTGTGACATTCATTCTCCTTTTTTGCCTCCTGTAAACATCCAGTGGTTTGAAGTTGTCCATGGACAGCAAGAGCACTGTATACTTATCCTACTTGACTTGATGTAAGATGGTTAGAGACTGACAAACCTGATGGTTAGAGACTGACAGACCCGCATAAAGGCACTGGCATGCTTTTAGCCAGGGCCAGATTGGCCTGTAGAGAAGTAGGACGGGGCCAGAAGGACCTGTCTGTCACGGCCGGTTTTTGCCTGTAGTTGGGCCTGGTTATGGTCCAGGGTGCGGCTCTAGTGGAGGTGAAGGGGAGTTGTGGGCTTGGGGAACTTGACGTTTCGGTTGTAACTCCCCCCCAAATAAATATACTTTTGCCTTGGTGGCTGGGTCTGGAGGCTCTGAGTCTTGCCTGCAATCTCTGTATTGTTCTTGTAATGAGCCAGGAATAAAAGACAAAATGGTGCTCTCTGATATAAACAGGAGCAAGAAGAAGATAGATTGAGATCCCCAGCTGTTAGCTGAATTTCACAATGTAAAACCAAATAACCTGGACTCAAAATTGGCTTCTCTGCATGTCCAAATTGTGTGATCCTAGGCAGATATTTTATTTCACAGAGCCTCCGTTTCCTTTATTATCACATATAAGCACACTTTTAAATACTTGAATTCAGAATGTACTCTGTACAAGCACCTCTCATACTTGATTTAATTTGCTTTAATGTTGCTTCATCTGTAAGAAGAATCTAGGCCATGTTTGGGGCTAACATGAATACTGACTTGCTTCTAAGTTCACCACAGGCATTGTTGCGGGCAAGCCAAGAATGTTTCTAAAAACTATCCCTTTTTATAAATGTCTATGTCGTGATATAATCTAATGTACTAAAGTGAAACTCTTCACGTATTAAAGAAATTGACTTTTTTGAATTTTTAAGTGATTACTTCATATTTTTACATTAGATTTGTTGCAAAATATACATTATTATACATATACATTCCAAACGTTTTCATGGCTTGACTTATGCACTGACATTTTAAAGCCAGACGCACAAGTTGGTTTGTCCTGTTATTTTGTCTGCCCGTCCTCCTTACTTTGCAACTCTGGCTTAATACAAGGAACCAGCAGTCACTTGATAAAAAGATTTGTAAAAGGTGCAGGCTAGAGACATGGAGCCCTGCCATTATGCACAGATTTGACAACTGCACCTTCAAGGATTCTTGCAGTTGGAACAAAAAAGAGTACATGTTGTGAGAATACATTTCAAATAAGTGATCCCGAGGCAGAAAATTCAGTCTGTTGTTGTATGTGACCGAAGTCATGAG
This sequence comes from Pleurodeles waltl, assembly GCF_031143425.1. Classification (NCBI taxonomy): domain Eukaryota; kingdom Metazoa; phylum Chordata; class Amphibia; order Caudata; family Salamandridae; genus Pleurodeles; species Pleurodeles waltl. Next base: position 825,778,760 of record NC_090450.1, on the reverse strand, counting down.
TTCCCAGGGAGAACTACCAGACTCAGGAGGGACAGGCAAGGGTTTAACGTCAGTGGGGGTGTTTGGGATGATTCACCACTCCAAATGCATTTTTAGTTTGTAAGTTGGGTCGTCTAGGTCTCTGTTTTCTCATGGCTCTAATTTAGCTAAGATATTTTAACCTGTTCATTTTTTGCACCACAATCTTAAAATATATATATATATATATATATATATATATCTGTTTATCTAAAAAGTAGTAAATCTGTACCCATAGATGTACTCATTGAATGGGTCCAAATGTACTACTTTTTAGTATTCACAAGCATTGGCAGTAGTAGGCTTGGAAAGCTGCGTCAGTGTCAAGTTTTCAGGCATACTTCCGGTATCCAAACACCCTAAAGGTGATGGAATTAATGCTTGGAAATAGTCAGTCAGTCAGTCAGTCAAATAACTTTATTCAGCGATTGCCATAAAAGTGTGAACCAGAACGCATTTGCTGATCTATAAATATTATAAAACACAGATAGAACTTAAAACCATTACTAGAAACACCGCATAAACATCCAATCTAAAACCCCTTAACATAAACAGATAAGTATACTAAACATGAATAAAATCACAAAATCAAAAAATACAAGTATTTGCTTAAAATGATAAACTATACATACATATAACAAATTTAAAATGGAATAAGACTTTTCCTAATACTTTAGTCAAATCAATGGTAATTGCTCAGGGTGGCATTCCAACCCATTCTTTGCCACTGTGCCACTCTAAACACAGGCTTACCTAATGTAAATTAGTTCTGACCCCGTTCCTCATGGAAACAGTCCATCCCAAACCATGGTCATCTCACCACTTCACCCTGTAGCCCACTGATGTTTTTAGTAAGAAAATACGAGTTTCACACACACGGAGTCTTAGCCCTGTATATAGTCTGTTGGGCCTGTTGTTACTGTCGATTTCTTTGATATTGCTATAAACATCGCCTGCATCATGCACAAATACATACAGTCTCACATACCTCGCAAAACACCTATACAATGCCTCTTTACAAATTCAAAACTGTGCTGATTTACAAATGTGGGCCACATTTTAGCTCTCTGATTAGCTAATGTGGCAACTCTTATTTTGGTTCCAGGCCTATTTTCTGGTCCAGCCAATCCAAGAAGCTCAAAGTCCAATGATCACTCTATTTTTGTTTAAGGGTTAGCCCAGCAGATGGCACAACCGGATACCTTTTTGCCAAGTTTGAAGAGAAAAAAAACAGCGAAAAATGGAGGCGAGTGAATACTGTGAAGAAGATTTTTAGCAGCACTAAGAACTCGGCAAAAGCAGGTATGTTTTAAAGGCAACAGATCTTCAAACTTGGTATCCTGCCTTTGTATAAAGTACTACAAAAGAGGAGGTACTTACAGCACGAATAACAATTATTTATCATTTACCACTCCTTTCTTTTTCCACCTTCCTTCCTTCTGATTGGTAATCAGAAGTGGGCACAACTGTTAACCTCCCCTGTGCAGTGCAACAAACATTTTAAATTGTATCTTATTGCCACCTGTACATATCTGAGCAGATGATCTGAAATTTGTCTTTTGTTTAAATGCAAATTGTTGGATGCTGCATGTTTGCGAAGCTGCATGTGATGTGCTAGATATTCGGGATCACCTGCAGGTTTTATGAGCAACTACAGTTCAGGTTTTTGGCTGGCCTGCCTCTCCATTATCTCTTCTGAACCTGCATAGGCAAAACCTCTGCGTCTTTTACCAGGGTATTGCTCTTTAGTTCTAGTATCTTCACTCAAGTGGTAACTTTGTGTTCTGTAAAATTTGAAGGATTTGTACATTAAAGATTAATTTGGGAGAAAATATACATAAATCTAATGCAAGCTGTTTCTTACATGTGGTCAAGGAGGTACCCCCCTCACCCCCTGCAATGAGCATTGGGGTTTGTTATTTCTCGCCCGTAAGCAGAACATGGGCCTCTCCTGGGCCAGTTCTCCTGGGCAACAGTTGTCTGTCTGTTAAAGGTCTGTTGAACGCACTTGAAGCTACCCAACAGGTTCAACACTATTGTCCCCGGATGCTGTCTGGTGGCTAGAGACCACGTAATTTGATAACTGTCCGCCTTTTCTTGGGTCCCAGACCACCTTTGTCATTCTAGTTTTAGCAAATGATGGATAGTAGATGAACAGAAAACAAACGTACAATAAGTCATCATTAAGAGCTGGGCTGAATTAAAAGTATATAGTATTGGTCAAAACAGCATATTGGCTATGTTTTAAGTGTCCTTCAGTGATCTTGATTGTTCTCTCTTACCTGATATTTTTGCAGATGTGCTGCCAAATTCATTGGCTCCCAAGACATCTCTTCCAATTGGTACTGGCGACTTCAAAGACTTTCTGAAATCTCTCAGGAAACCTGCTACTCAGTTCATTCAGAAACAATGTGTCAGCTTTATTGAGAGCATGCAAGCGAAAGAGGTGGGTTTAGAAACTTCTGACCACCAAGTAAAAGCACGCAGATGACATTTTATGTCAACCAGGAATAATGTTCACAGCCCTACTGCATGCCAATGATTTTTGGAAGTGTGACTAGTTCGGAGGCACTGTAGGAGAATTCTCTTCAGTGAAGAGAGTTTTTGGGTCAGGGAGCAGCCTGATTGGTGTTTGTAGAACCATGTTAAAATAATGCTTAGAATTTCGGTTCAAGGCATCTCTAGAAGAGAGACTCTCATCCTTTATCATGTATGAAAGATGTGTTCATAGTGAGAGATCGTTTGTATGTTTCTTTAAATGGGAACTTATCGTTTCCATATGCGAGAGTCAGTGAAGAAGATAGCTGCCCTACTATATTGCGTGCAGTGTTGAGAATATTGCAGTGGAAGCAGTCTACTATTTTTAATGCAGTGCTGAGGCTCCCTCTGTAGGTCTACATACTGTATCGCATACAGTGGCAAGACTCTTCTGGTAGATGCAATCCAAACCCCATGACCCATGCATGCTCAATGTCTCACTGTATGTTCGAACCAGTGTTGCATGCCTGTGAAAGTTAGATCCCTCTTACATTCCATAAAGTACTAGGAGTCTCTGAAAGTTAGTGGCCAACTTTTCACACAATGCTGTGGGTTTGCAGAGATGGAGCTGTCGCTTACACTCCATGCACTCCTGAAGGTTTTTCTCAGAGAATACGGGCTCCTATGTTCCATACAGTGCCGACAACTAGGAACACAGCTCTTCACTATAAATCATGCATAACTGAGTGACTCTGTTAAATGAGTGGTGTCTCATATGTCATACAGTGCTGTATAATCTTTAAGGAGGAGATGCTTTTTAGTGCTAACGGTCTGCAGTAGAAATGGGAGCAGCATGCCATGTAGTCTGTTATTGTTTGGGTCTCATCGTTAGACAAGAGCAAGAACCCTGCATCATTGATAAAATATTATATTTATTTTAGCACAGTTCAAGTTCTTGGTGTACTTTTTTACATGATAAGAAGTAGTTTCATATTGTAGAGATCAGAGCTTCAGCAAGCACCCTTCCACCACTTATGTGCCCTGGCCTTTATCAAAGCTGAAAATAATATTTTTAAAAAACATTATCTTGCTAGTTGCATGGCAGTGTCCTGTGTAAATATCAGGCTAAATAAGCAATCATTTGTGAAGCATAGGAGGTGAAAGGCACACTCGAAGATATTACTTGTGGGGCATGATGTGTACAGATACTAAGTTGGTTAAAATCATTGCGGCTCTTCCACAGGATGATTAATCGAATGTGTACCTCCGTGAAGTCTGCCCATTTTACAATTTGATGCTTGTAGAGCTTATTAGTGCCTACCAGTTTGAAGATGAAACAAGCATTGAACTTGGTAACTCAGTAATCAAAAAGTAGTCACACTGATGTTGCCATGGGTGTAAAATGAGTCATGGGCAGTTATCTTATTTCATTTTGAAAGTTTATTGAAGACCTTCAACTAGAGAGGACTCAAGGAGTTAGAAGAGAAAAAGGGTCAGGTCCAGCTTCTTTGCTCCTTTGATCAGTGAATAATGTGGTCTGGAGTGGAGGTCCGAATGCAGTCTAGTAAAGGGCGCCTCCGAGAGCTTGCTTGAGTCAAAAAATGTATCAAATCCGTTGGCCACTATCTTAGGTGAGTGAAAAAAGTCTAGCTGTTGATGTTTGATGCATATGCCCTATAGACCATGCATTGCTAGTGTTCACAAAAGTGTTGTCCTTCAGCAGTCTCAACTGTTAATCATAAGCACTGAATACATAGTCAAATCACGCTCATTTGGATTGTTCGAGCCCTTTTCAATGATACTCACCTTCCTGAAAAACAGAATGCCTCCATAGAGAAATGTTTTGCCTTATGTTGGTTTCCCAGGGGCCCTCATTAAGCACAAGATGTAAATGGATCCTCGCAGAAGTAGGCTGTCCTGTAATAGTGAAAAACACTCTGACCTCTCAATGCCGGATTACAGAAAAAGGAGACACCCAACCCATGCTGGGCTCCTTTAACAAGTTTAAGAGAAGTAAAACCACTGTCGGGAGCTAAGATCGTGTCCAAAGTGTGCATTTAAGATTTAAAAATGTAAATACAAAGTTAGAAAACATATAGGTAAAAATAAACTGTCAGTAAGCTTTGCCTCCCTGGCGGATGTATCTTGTGTGCTGATAAACTACCAAGACTAGAGGACACTGGCCTCCAAAGCCATGGTTTATTAAAGACCTACAGGTGAAAAGGTAATTCTTTGCCTGTCTATTTGCTTTGTGTGGCCAACTTTATATATATATGTATATATATATATATATATATATACATATACAGGGAGTGCAGAATTATTAGGCAAATGAGTATTTTGACCACATCATCCTCTTTATGCATGTTGTCTTACTCCAAGCTGTATAGGCTCGAAAGCCTACTACCAATTAAGCATATTAGGTGATGTGCATCTCTGTAATGAGAAGGGGTGTGGTCTAATGACATCAACACCCTATATCAGGTGTGCATAATTATTAGGCAACTTCCTTTCCTTTGGCAAAATGGGTCAAAAGAAGGACTTGACAGGCTCAGAAAAGTCAAAAATAGTGAGATATCATGCAGAGGGATGCAGCACTCTTAAAATTGCAAAGCTTCTGAAGCGTGATCGTCGAACAATCAAGCGTTTCATTCAAAATAGTCAACAGGGTCGCAAGAAGCGTGTGGAAAAACCAAGGCGCAAAATAACTGCCCATGAACTGAGAAAAGTCAAGCGTGCAGCTGCCACGATGCCACTTGCCACCAGTTTGGCCATATTTCAGAGCTGCAACATCACTGGAGTGCCCAAAAGCACAAGGTGTGCAATACTCAGAGACATGGCCAAGGTAAGAAAGGCTGAAAGACGACCACCACTGAACAAGACACACAAGCTTAAACGTCAAGACTGGGCCAAGAAATATCTCAAGACTGATTTTTCTAAGGTTTTATGGACTGATGAAATGAGAGTGAGTCTTGATGGGCCAGATGGATGGGCCCGTGGCTGGATTGGTAAAGGGCAGAGAGCTCCAGTCCGACTCAGACGCCAGCAAGGTGGAGGTGGAGTACTGGTTTGGGCTGGTATCATCAAAGATGAGCTTGTGGGGCCTTTTCGGGTTGAGGATGGAGTCAAGCTCAACTCCCAGTCCTACTGCCAGTTCCTGGAAGACACCTTCTTCAAGCAGTGGTACAGGAAGAAGTCTGCATCCTTCAAGAAAAACATGATTTTCATGCAGGACAATGCTCCATCACACGCGTCCAAGTACTCCACAGCGTGGCTGGCAAGAAAGGGTATAAAAGAAGGAAATCTAATGACATGGCCTCCTTGTTCACCTGATCTGAACCCCATTGAGAACCTGTGGTCCATCATCAAATGTGAGATTTACAAGGAGGGAAAACAGTACACCTCTCTGAACAGTGTCTGGGAGGCTGTGGTTGCTGCTGCACGCAATGTTGATGGTGAACAGATCAAAACACTGACAGAATCCATGGATGGCAGGCTTTTGAGTGTCCTTGCAAAGAAAGGTGGCTATATTGGTCACTGATTTGTTTTTGATTTGTTTTTGAATGTCAGAAATGTATATTTGTGAATGTTGAGATGTTATCGTTTCACTGGTAATAATTAATAATTGAAATGGGTATATATTTGTTTTTTGTTAAGTTACCTAATAATTATGCACAGTAATAGTCACCTGCACACACAGATATCCCCCTAACATAGCTAAAACTAAAAACAAACTAAAAACTACTTCCAAAAATATTCAGCTTTGATATTAATGAGTTTTTTGGGTTCATTGAGAACATGGTTGTTGTTCAATAATAAAATTAATCCTCAAAAATACAACTTGCCTAATAATTCTGCACTCCCTGTGTATATATATGTATATATATGTGTGTGTGTGTGTTTATATGTGTATATAGTCGAGTCAAATATAACTTTATTTCAGCATAGCCATAAAATTCACACAATACATTATAAATCATATAATATAAAATCTCACAACCACATAAAAACATTTTAAAATTAATTTTAAAGAATACAACCCCAAGCTAAAATACCTTGAAACCATTCCCATACTAAAACCCAGGTGTAGGGCTGATGTCAAACCGAATCCTACAGGCCAAAGCAATCTCCTTATTGTTTGAAAGCAGATTTCTATTTCCCCACATCAGCCCCAAAAATCTTGCTACAGCACTGACACAAAATGTGGAAGGGTCTGATCTCAATAGCCCCAAAGCAACAGTATAACTAAAGTGCCCAGTCGTCTACACACAGGTGCCATCCAAACAGAGTGCGGCAGAGAATATGCCTGGCAAGCAAACAGCACATGTGGCACAGACTCAATTTGGTCCATGCAAAAGGGACAATTCTCAGATGTAGAGCCCAGCCATTTTGCAGTAAACAAATTAAATGGAAGCATTCCTACCCTAAATTGATGGTACAGCTTCCTATCTAGCAGGACCACAATCAAGTCCCAATATTTCTCGAACCCATGCACTGACTTAAACATCATTAAAGCACCCGTTAATGAGCCGTGTGATTTTTGGTGTGCATGGAAAGTTTCGGGATGATCCGTCAAGTGGGTGCCAAGAAAAAGGGTCCTTAAAATTTCTTGCTGCCTATGTTAATTCCTATAGGATCTGTCAACATGTCTACAGCCCGAACCGCTGGACGGATTTACACCGGATTTGGCAGAAAGCTAGCTGTGGGTACGCAGATTGTTCTTTTTGTTAATTGGTGTAAATCCATTCAGTAGTTTTTGAGCAATTTAGGAAAATTCACTGAAGTATTCACGAACAGACAAGCTCGTGCAGCGAAATGCACAGCTCTGATTGGCTGCCAGCACTACAAACCAGGAAGTTTTGGCATCTGTGTTGGGACTCGGCTTGAGCCGAATCCCAGAAAATAAGTAAAGGATAGGGACACACCTCAAAATCCCCCTCTTCTCCCTCCACCGCCCCCACAGCAAAAAAAAAAAGTTAATAATTTTTTGTGCTGCGAAAGCGCTTGTTTTTTGATAGGCCAGGTCCTGGGAACATTTAAACGTTTGTGTGTATATATGTGGGGAGGGTGTCCGCGGCTGCCCTGGGAACTGCCACCTCCCTAGGGCTTTTATTTTTATATATCCGGGTGGGGGGGGGGGGTACCCATGGCCACCCCGGGGACCACTACCTTCCCGGGGATTTCATTTTTATATATGCAGCCAAGCCACAGCAAACACTTGGGGTTTTGACAGTGGGACCTGTAAAGGAGGTCCGACTGTCAAAATCTGAAGCTTTCATTTCTGTCCCCTGCACGGGTGCTTGGGACAGAGATGAAATGCTTCAGCAAGCAGGGAACTGCTGTCAAAGCAGCTCCCTGCTTTGCTGAAGCAATGACACAGCGAGGGAAGCCTTAAGGCGTCCCCCGCAGTGCCAGGTAGCCCATAAGGGCATTTTAATAAAAGTAAATAAATGAATCACTAGGGACCATAAGGGCCCTCACGGTCCCAGAAAGCCCAGAAAGGTCTAAAAAAAAAAAAACATAGTTCAGTGTGAAGGTTGCAGACCTTCATACTGAGGTTTGGGGGTTCGAGTCCAACATTTTTATTACATTTTGTATTTTAAATTGGAGACAAATAGCTCATTCTAAGTATTTCAAACATCAAAGCCTAACAATGTTATCTCTCTCCCTCTCACTTTATTTCTCTCTCTTTCTTTCAATCAATGCTCCCTCTCACAGACCTACTCAGACACTCACACACCCACTCACAGACCCACTCAGACTCTCATGCACCCACTCACAGCCCGTCAGACCCTCACACACCCACTCTGACCCACTCAGACAGTTACGCACCCACCCACTCACACACACTTACACACACACACACACACACACATACACACACACACACACACACACATACACACACACACTCAGACAATCACATACCCACTCACAGACCCACTGACACCCTGGTGCTCCCACTTACAGACCCACGCACATACTGATGCACCCACTAAAACGCTGATGTATGCACTCTCACACTGAGACGGACATTATGACAGCCACCCTTACCTACATATACAGCCTCTCATGCCCAGAGAGACCGCCAGCTGCCTCAGTGCTTGCACAAAGGGCAGTGCAAAGCGTGGGGTTGGGCGGTTAGGGGGTTGGTCGCAGGGACTGGCTGCAGGTCAGCCCTTGCGGGCAACCCCTGCTGGGCACAGGAGAGAAGGCTGTGCACGGTGCAGAGTTCAGTGCTTATAGGTGGTTGGCCTCATGGCCTGGCCTGTGGCCAACTTCCGCCCTGCACGGCCAAAGACCATACGTGGCGGATGTTGGTTTCACGTATAGCAGTGTAAATTACCTTATGTTAAAAAATCGAAATCAACTGAAAAACCCAAAGGTTACGGGGGCGTTATAGTCAGGTTCGGAATTTACTCGGACAAAACCATAGAAATTCAGCAGCTACAGTTCTTTCAAGTAACTAAAACTTGTGCCCTAGGATAACTATAACTCCTGCCTTCGCCATGCACAGCTATGTACTCCACATATTATATCATTGATGACATATTCTATGCCATCTTTCATATTCTCACTGCAACATTTGCAATAAAATTATTGATGAGACAACTGTGCATGGCGAGGGTGCGAGTCATAGTTATCGTAGGGCACGAGTTTTAGTGACTTGAAATAACTCTAACTGCTGAATTTCTTTGGTTTTGTATGAGTAAATTCAGAACCTAACTATAATGTCCCTGTAACCTTTGTTTTTTTCAGTGAAAAAAACATATATAGTACAGTGGTGGGTGCTACAGTTATAGATGTGGTTCAGTCACTCTTCTCACTAAAAGGGCATTTTTTTCTTTTTTTATTTGCCTATAACTTTTGATCCCATGGATGGATCCACACCAAAGTTGGCATTTATGTTAAGTTACCACTTGAGCTCCTATATAAATTTTTGTATGCACCTACAGTAAAACTGCTCAATGGATTACAGCAAACTTGACATGAAAGTAGAACTGTTGCATATTTTAACGATCATATTTCAGTTATTTTTGCTTGTTTGAGCTAGAATCCATAACTCTGTTTTTATTTGTCAAAAGATGTCTAGAATAACTGTGATGGGCTGAGAGAAGATGAGACTTCAGCACAGAGAAGATCTGAGCCATTAGGAATCTATTCAAGCAGGGGCCAATTGTCAGGGAAAAGGGCTCATTCTACCTTATTTTAGGCTACCTTCTTCAAAGTCTTGAAGAGGTAGATTTAGAAAGCAGTATAGGAACTTCGGACACCACCGCTCCTGGTCACCATTTAGATCGAGGCCAAGTAGAGTTGCCACTTGTGCCGCATCAAGTTACTAGGCGCCCAATAGACCATCAACATTTACAGATATACCTCTGACATACACGTCTTTGAAACATTCACTGTCAAGCAAGTCTCTCAACTTGTCTCAAGACCAACCAGATGATAGCCACCAACTTTGGATTCAGAGTTCTCAAGTTCTTGCTCTCCTACCAGAAATGCTGCCTCTCTTGTAGAGGTCTCCGATTTTGTCTTTCCCTCATAGACACTCTCCTCTTAGGTTCTTACCACAGATCTCTACAAGAAGTTATACTACCACTTTGCAGATGGCTTCTGTGTAGGTACTGTTTCCTCCAGCTTTGCCATGACCTTCTCTCCTGCTGCTTCTCCTCATGGAGTTCCTCTGACTCAACCTCTGCTAGTAGGTATGTTCCTCTATTTACCTTTCTGCCTGGAAAATCTTCACCCAGAATGCCTCGCTCTGCTCACAGGCATCATCCATATTGACTTTCTTGTCGCATATCATTCTACTCTGAGACTGTACTTTACACAGAACTCAAACTCCTCAAGATTGTCACACTCCTAGAGCAGCTACCGTGTTTACTCCATTATCACCTTACATCAGATGATACTTTTTCACACTTTGAGATTTGCCTATGGTAAGGCTACCCATATACACTTTTCATGAAGTCTTAAAGAGGCAGCCTAATTAAAAAAAACCTATGGCTATACCACGATTGAAGACGGGAATCATATTCAAGCTGTTTCCTCAAATATCTGCATTGCCTTTTATGCAGCCTTTAGTTCAAGGTCTACTTGAACCTACTGTGGGCCTTCACCCCTGCCCCTACATCTCTGAAAACAACCTCAGCACTTCTTATAAAGAAGAACTGAGCAAGACGCTCTTTCTCAGAGATGATTCTCCCATGGATTCAGTCATTGTGTTGGCAACAAGGAAGAGTCATGCCCCTTTCCTTTATTTGCATTCTGTCCCGACAAAGAGAAAACGTCTAGACTTTTGGGTTGTAAAATGTGCAGCATGTGATTTTTGTCTTTCAAGGTTGCAGATGAGGCTGCTACACTGGAAAGGCCCAATAGATCTCTTTAGAAATATCTGCATAGATTCGGCATCAAGTTTCTTAAGAATAAAAGAAAGGACTTTAAAGAGGTCATCTCTGAAGGAATGATGGCCTCTAATAAAATAATAAGTGTTGGTGCATATTTATCAAATATAGATGTACAGGATTATTGTGATTGCGTGGAGATTAGGTGTCCCTCTTAGCTGTGCCTTAACAGTTTGAAAGCTAAAACCCAGCAATGGATTCACAACATCCTGTTTTCAGGGAACTTCTTCTGTAGGTTGAATACAGAAATTAGGTGTTTTCTCAACACCCAAAGAGGAGCAATACCAGCAACATCATAGACTGGGAGGAAAAGGAAAACATCAACACTCAGATGCTGCAGTGAAAGCGCGGTGTTCTTCTTAGTTCATAGTGGTGTGCCATTGCAATAAATGGGCGCATCATGAAACATCTACAGGAGTGACCAAAGGTCATGAAAGATAAATGGCTGCTGCATATTGTACAAACTGGCTGCTGTCTCGAGTTCAAAGACCCACATAGGAGCAGTAAATTATTTCTATCAAGAGCCTCTTCTTTATGAGATAAGCAGTCTATTATAGAGGCAGGTCGTGGAGACTGTTCCCATGTCTGAAAAGGAAATTTATTCCTATTACTTCTGCTTCAAAAGAATAGGCCCAAGAGCAATTTCGGGCCCTTCTCAACCTCATGTTGGCCAATAAATGGATAAAAAAGAGAACTTGAGAATGTATTCAGCATATTAGCCCTCCACCAGTTCTGTCCTCCATTCCATCGAGAAGACTGGATGGGTGTCATAGACCTTCAGTGCACCTGTTGTCACATTCTAGTTGCTGCAAACCTTCCATAGTTTCTAAGGTTTTTGGTGGGCAGCTACCTTTAACAATAAATGGTCCTTCTGTTTGGTCTAAAGTCTGCTGAGAGGACTTTTTTAAAGTGCACGGCTATAATGGTAGCACATCTATGGAGTATGAAAATCCTTGTCTATCCATATTTTAATAACTGGTTGATAAAGCCCCTACACTTCACCAGGGCCATGATCATTTTAAGTATACTGTCATCACTTTCATGCGCCTGGGGTTGCAAGTTATTTATCTCAAATCACCCCAGTCTCCAGTACAGACTAGTACAGTCTATCTGGTATACTGATATTGGCTAACCAGAAAGCAGGAGTGTTTCCTTTTCAGTAGACACTATCTTCCATCTGCCTGTAATGTCTCAGCCTTCAAAAGTTAAAATACTCAACAGCCTGACAAGTTTCCTCTCTCTCCTATTTTCGAAGGAGACATGAATTTTACTGCAACAGTATTTCAAAGACCAGTAGACCAAGTTTTTATGGAAGTGGAAGGATACAGTGCTATCCACCCAGCAACGATCCAGTCATTTCAGTGTTGGAAATCTTAAGCGGCCTTCCTTTCCAGGTACAGAAATGGAGACATTCATTGTCTTTTTGATTGGACCCTGAGTCTCCATCCAAAAGAGCTGGAGCAACTGCTACTAACGGGATAGGAATGGATACTGGTGTTGTGTGCTTCCTTCAAGGATCAGTGTCAGTTTTCCCATCATTCAAAGGCTATAGCCTGTCTTACTGCAGTGACCTTTTCCTTTCTCATTTTCTTCCTTTACAATTTTAGTTTCCTTTGTTAGTTTTGCTAAAGAGTGACAATTCTGAATTCTAATTATAACAGGAATCTTTTGTTTTGAAAGAAAATTTAAGACGTTTGTCCAAGATAGCCTGCAGACATGCTTTTCTTTTGAAAAGCCTATATGTACTAGAACTAGTTTACAGCAGACATTAGAGGCCATGCTCAGAAGGTCTATTTATTGGGTTTCTGTTATACTACACTGACCTTGGCCCTTGTGTGCATAACAGAATAAGCTGTAAAAGCTTTGCTAGGAAAACAGGCAGTTGAGGTGGGAAGACAGCATTGTTTATGTTGTTCTCCGCAAACGAGCAGCTCTCCACGTAAGCTCAGGATCTCCCAAGAGTTTCCTAGCTTGTGATAACTTAACCTTCCTGCACTGTAAACATGTGAGGGTTTGCTTATGACATAGGCTCAGAGACCCTCTTTTACATTGGCAAAGCTATGCTTCACTAACTTGCTCCAATGATCACGTGTCAGGAACAGCTTTTACTTATTCCATATTACTGGCATGGTACTACACCAAACCAAATCTGAAATACTGTCCCTGGAAGGGTAAAATGCTGTTGTCTAGTTTTTCAGCTCGGCATAGATAGCAGTAGCTAATCAACATTGCAAAATGCTTTACTTTTTTGTTTAGCTCATCATGGATAGCACAGTGCTATTCCACTGCTTCAAAATTGCTAGAAAAACAGACATTTTAGGTGGTCAGATTTATATTGTTATTGATGTGATAGGTTTTGATCTCTACCCTGTGTCCTATTGTGTCTGTACAAAGGTATGCTATGTGACAGGCACTATGAGAGCAAAATACATGTATCAGAAGCTGCTTTTACTTTTTGCGGGTTGGATTGAATGGTATTATACCAAACCAAAACTTAATACTTTGCCTGGATTGGTAAAATGCCTTTTTACCTTGGCATGTATAGTACTAGCTAACCCTGCCCTTGAAACTTAGCTGCGTTGGAGGTTGATCATTATTCGAAGTCAGTACTTTTTTTTATGTCATACATCATGAAAGGAGAATTCTAACATGTGATCTACACAGTGGTAAGGGTCATGATATGTGGCAGTTTTGTATACAAAAGTTGCAAAAGCTGGGTCCTTCATAGGAGCATGGTGTCTCATTTTGATTTCACTGTTAATGATCATTGATGGAAGTTATACTGAAGCTCTCTAGAGAGGATGGCATTCTCATACATTTCATACATTGCTGAAGGTCTTAATAAGCAAGTGCTTTCATTTGTATTTCATGTCGTTAAGGGTGAAGTATGTGATTCGTATAAGATGTTGTCTCTCCTGAACTTGTCCTATCTTGTCCATATTATACATTAACAGGGTATGCTGGTAGAGGAGCAGTCAGATATGGTTCAGGATTTCTATCAGAGCATGATCAACCATTTTCAAGGTAAGAACACCCTTATATGTTGAATTATTTTCCATGTTTAATTTAATTTGAGGCAAATGAGGTTGAGACATGTCATCATTTTCATGGTTTGGCTTTACGGCTCAGCTATTGCCAGCTATATTGCCAGACAAATATGTGAGCAACATTAGAGGGGGGCTTTGGCTCCACCCATGTGTTATGAGACAGGAGTACATGCTTTTGTTAGGCAGATGTGTGCTTCCACAAAAAGTGGTTGCCTTATGCAGCTGTGATCATTTGTTCATTTATCCAACTGGCTGTGCTTGAACTTTCAGGGGCACACATATAACTTGATAATGTTATTAAAGTGTCTGATAATTTATGGTGTTTGTATCTGGCAGCAGCACAGGTGAAAGAAGGGAAGACATCAACCTACGTGGGTTTTTCGGTCTGGCTTGACAGTGCAACTTTCACCTTTGTAATAGTATTACAATACAGTACAATACAACTTTCACCTGACCTTTCAACCTACAGCAATATTATTGTATAGTTATTTGCTTCCACACAAATACATGTCCATTCCCATGTTATCTATGTGTAATACTTCACATTACCAAGCAGCATTCATTTACAGCAAGACATCTTGGCATTTTCAATGCTTGTTTAACTTTGGATGGTTTGACTCGCTACAACTGAGTCTGTAACCCCACAATGAAAAGTGTACTCCGCCGTGAAAGCAAGACAGTTCAGAATGGAGAATCAAAGAATACACTCCGAAATATACTGTCCTAGGTAGTCACTTCTTTCGGTGTCCATTTGTGTATTATACACAACTTTACAATCAGTGATAAACACGTTGGCTTCCACTGTTCCACAAGAGAGCTGGCGAGGTGAAATTTCTCCCCTTGGTACCCCTACATTGATCTGAAGCCAGAGTCGAAACTGTTTGCAAAAATGGGTGGATTTCTGTTGTAATGCTTGTATAGAGACAGTTTAAAAATCTGAGAACCGTTTTTCTAAGGGAACTCTATGAGGTTGTGAAAGGTATAAAAAAATGAGAACGTGAAGAAAAGCAAACTGGTTTATGAAAACTAAAAAAAAAAAGGAGAACATTTTGAGAATAACAGAAGACAAGACGGCCAGGTCTGTGTCAGGATATTGAGTCGAAAGCCAGGCTTCAGCTTCAGTCTCTCTGTTTATGCAGATTGTTCCTCCCTCCTCTGCTCCCTTGTTTGAGGATATGTGAGCCAATGATTAAGTGGCTCAATTTGGAACCTAGAGACCTGGGTCAATGCACCACTTTTTCAGCATAACTCATCTCCCGGTGCCTCAAATCATACGTATTTTACAATGCACTTTCTAATACAGTCCATGATCCCACAGCCTCTCTTTCCCAATCCCATCTTGGTTTCTGTAATCTGGAATCTGCTGTACCTTACTTATCAAACTATATGTACAACATATCACACCCAAGGTGTTCCTAGAACAATAGATGTTCTATATAAAAGTTGTACTAAAGCGAAATTAAGTCTGTGGTATTGGGATGCAGAAAACACACTCATTTCCAACACTACCTGGTAGGCAAACCACATCAGATACGCCATGCAGACATCAGATATGCCATTTAGTTTGCTAACAACCCATCCTATCATGGTATGCCACACATTAGCAGCTAAGAATTATTAACATATAGCCAACCAGGGACTGATACGCCACTTAGTCTGCTATCCTGGCATTTAACTGCCATAAACAAGACACAATGATATAGCTCCATGTAGTGGGCTTGTCTTCTGGCCTAGCTGATGTGTACGAAATTAGCAGAACCTTCGGCTTTAAACATCAAAATCATACACACATAGCTCAATGAATATGTCATAAAAATCTGAACAAGAAAGCACTTAAGCACGGTGTCCTTAAAACATCATCATAGGCTGACTCGGACTCCAGCTTGTATTGGTAAGCCTGGAACGATGTGGAGATCACTGAACTGCTAACACCACTACCAGACACTACCAGCAGCAGAATGTGCACTGTACATATGCCGATCACTTAACATGAAGCACTGTTGCAGTGCACACATTCTGATCATATAACAAAGCACTGTCCCTTTCACTTGTACTGTATCGATCATCTAAAGATAACTTTTTCTGCGCTCTTTTCTCTTCTGGCACATGCCCTCCACAGAGGATGCGCTGAAAGCAGTCACCTCTTGGTTGCCAGCCTCTGGCCTTTTTCCGTTCTAGCTTTGCATTTCTGGAGATTTAGCCTCAAGAGCTGTATACTTTACTTCAGATGCGATCAGGACAGTGGTAACACACCTTGTTGTGCACGTTACAGCTATCACTATGCACCACATTATTCTCCTTGCTCCCCCAGTGGCCTGTTCATTTTAAATCTTCTTTGAGATGATCCTATACAATGCCTCAAAACCCTCCCACACTACTTCTCTAAACTAGTGTGCATAGCATTATTAGTTTTCCGCTCCATTTTAGAATTTCTGTAGGCTTATCTTCCAGATTGCAGATAAATACTTCAAGATGCCAGGCATTCAACGCATGAAGTAGAAAAACACAAGGATTGGTCAACATGGCCGACAAGACCGCACTTGGCTTTGAGGCTCCAGCAAGGCATCCGTTCTCCAGACCAGTGTGTCAGATGAGCAAGCATCGGCCCTGGTGGCACAACCAGCTAGACACCCAACATGTGCTCTCTTGTAAGATAATTATCCATTCCTTTTCCGTCTTATCCCCTCCCCGCCCCTACCCCCACAAGCCATAAATATAAATACGCCATGAAGATTCTGGCCTTGCAGATAGCAGCACACAATCCCATAAGCAAGATGGGTAAACCTGGCTGAACAAAGGCACAGAGGGTGAGTTGCAGTCTCAAAAGTACCTCTTGGAATAACAGCACTGCAATGAGCTCACTCCCACACCAGGTTTGGTGACCTAAAGAGCATGGCGTTTTAGGACCAGTTTGAGGACCCTGGTAGCCCAGTGGCTTTAAGGTTCTCCTCGGGCCCCTGGTACATGAGGCATCAGGCTGGATAAGCAGCAGAGGAGTCCCTGACTCTGAGTAACTGCACGGAAAAGGTGGAACTTGATTGCCTGACCAAACATAAAAGGATACCGTCAAAATAATTTAATTTAAGGTAGCATGGAAGGGGATTTAACGTAGGCACAAAGAAAGAGAAACCTCACTAATCACTTCAACATTTTATACAAAAACGTGATCTTTGACACACAATTGGCTTTTTTATTTTTTGTTTTTTTAAACATTATAACAACCACTTTGATTTGTTTCAAAATTATAAAATTCATTCATTAATATAAATTGATTTTTTTACATTAGTTTGACAGATCATTGAAAGTATATTAAATATAGTATTATACCTCAATTTAGATTAATGAACATTCTCACGACACATACCCACACTGTAAAAACAGTTAAATGATACCAAAGGAATAAAGAACAACGACTTGAACATATTTCTGTTGGTCTTTACCAGTGGGCCTAGACTACAAAATATTTGACACATGTTTCAGAGGCTTCACAATAAATTCGTCCACCCCCAGGAATGCAGTTCTCGAGCCTTGGGATTTCTTTGTTGCTGGCCTTCTTGTGTCCTTGGATTCTGATCTGCAGGTCTAGGGCTGCCCCTAAATACTGTGTTTAGTGGGCGTTTAGGGGCATTCCTAGTAGTGACCAAGGAGTTATCTACCTTAGGGTGGCTACACCCACTATGGGACCACTTTCTGTGGGCAGATGTCACTTCCCTATCCCTGAAAGGCGTTTTTTCTTTCATGCAAGATGGAGGAAAATGAAATGGAGGGTTCACCTTGCATGTAGCACTTTAGGGGTGGTGCAAGCTGGGAATGGTCACTCCTCCTGTCCTTTGTGCATTTTCCCGCTGTAGCTCCCATCAAAAATGGGGGTTTGCAATGGTGGGTGTGGGGGGGGTCGGCATCTGCTGCTAGCAGCAGGGCAGGGGGTCGAGTTTCAAGGGTGGTAAGCCCTTTGAAGCTCTTAGGCAGGGCTATGCACATTCCTGGGGAGGAGGCGGAACACCGCTGCCCAGGAAGGGCTTTGTTCTCTGGACCCAGGGTTCCAGAATCTTGTCTGGTGATGGCAGGCTGGTTGTGACTGGCCAGCAACCATGCAAGGGTAGTTAGTCTGCAAGGGGCACCTCTAAGGTGGCCCCTGGGTACATTTTGGTAACAAACAACCCAGGGTGTCGAGTGGCCATCATGTTGCTGTGAACCTGGTACTGACAAGTGTCCAGCATATGCATGTAAAATGGCCCCTCTGTTCACTTACTAAGCCCCAGGTTTGGCAGGGACACAGTAGGGGCATATTGCTCTTGCATCTATGGACAGACATGCAGTATAGTGCACCCTGCCTTAGGGCTGGAATACTTGCCAGAGGGGTGACTTCCCTATATTGAATGCAGTGTGTAGTGGACATAGTAGTCAGGCTGTGGGCCATGTCAGTTTTCAATTTAGAATTGCACGAGGCCACTCAGCCTGCAACAGCAGTACTGGGTGCAATTGGAAGCTTGGTCCCTGAGGGTGGCACAATCTGGCCTACCCTTAGTACCTCATGTCCTGGGTACCTTTGTACCTTTTACTAGGGACTTACAGTGGCACCTAAAATGTGGCAATGCATTCCAACAGTTTTGAGAAAGAGATCTGGCCCAGGGAACCTGGTTAGCAGGGGCTCTGGGCACTAGCAACTTTGAAACCACATCAAATGCTAGGCAAATGGGGGTGGGGGACCATATCAAAAGAGGCCCTTTCTTATACTAGATGATTAAAGAATCAGAAATAAACTTACCTGCTTTTTTGAAAACGGCTGAATTACTGAAAAAACTCTTTATGCCGGGCATTTATATTGCTAAAGCAGTGTAGATACATGGGATTGGCGATTTCAGGAATTTTTTTAGGAAAATGAAACGTCAAATGATTTTGGGTGCAACTGAAGTTAACTACATCAAGAGCAAGCAGGTGTACAGTCATGATGGAGCAAATATTAGGAGATATTCAAAATTGAGGCTGGGAAGCTGTCCGGGTACAATTGGGGGTTAGATAGCGGTTGCAGATGTGGTAGTAGGCATTGGAGATCGAGGGTATAATTCAACTAAGTCTCTTGAACAATTCCTTCAAGAGACTTAGTTGATTTTGTGGTGTTGGCCAGGGTATGCAAGGATGGAGTTGTGGTTAGTAAGAAATGGAGACTTCATCTGATAGTGACTGGTTAAAAGTGGGTTGAGACTTGCTGAGTTAGAGATGAGTATGGAGTTGAGATAATGGTGTGTGTATTGATGATAGGTGTGTATATCTGTGCATGTGATGGAGAGAAAGTAATCACAGGGGAGTAGTACATCATTGTCTTCATCCGGGATCTACTGCAATACACCACATATTTAAAACTCATCATAGCACAAGCATGATTCATTGACTGGGAAAGAGTTGTGGATGAGGCCTGGCAATGATACCTATAGATATGTGATTGGTACTGTTTTGATACATGTACCAAGTTGTCACTGTCCTGAGGCTGAATGAAACCTAATGACTAAATGAGCCTCAAATTCTGACACAGACAATATTCAAAACGTGAGATGCTTTACAACTGGTGGGAATCATCAGTTGTATGTTACCATTTCTACAAACGTAATCAGTCTAAATGAAATGGCTGAGTACTTCTGAAATCTGTTTTTTATTGGTGATGAAATATTTACAAGTGTAAGAGTTCCCTGTCTTCTACAGTACATCATACACGCAATGAAACAGCAGTGCTTTCCTTTTTCTGATTGTAGATGCAAGTGATGTTTTTATTCATTCATAAAATATCTATTACATATACTTAAAAACCATATAACCTTTTCGTGTGGCAACTGTACGATATTCAATATCCTATCTTCTAAGATATAATATATTGCACCTTGAATGAGATTTCAGTGTTCCTCACTGTTGTCTTCTAATGTCAAGCGAGAAACATTCTATGGATTTGTCTGATAATCTTCAATTTTTCTAGGCTCTCCTACGGAGGAATGTGATCGATTAATGGATTATATTGAAAAAATGGTTATGACCCGGCTCTATAAATCTGTCTTTTGCCCAGACAATTCACAGGACGAACATAAGGATCTCAGCATTCAGAGAAGAATACGGTAATAGTTACACATTGGTCCAAGAGTACTCAAACTAATAAGCACATTATGAAATTTGGAAAATCTCAAAGACAGACCAAAGAGCACCTTTCAGAAAAATAGACTGTTCTCTCAGTGTAAATGGTGGATATGCCTTTTGTTATGATCTTCCAGTACCTGCTGTGGCAGAAGAGCTGAGCTCATAGATTCACAGTTATGATGATAACACTCCATTATCAGAAGTTTATTGCTTTACCTTAGAGACCTCATAACTATTTTAAAATTGTTATGCTTTACAGGTCTATTCCCAAAATCCCAAAACATCCAGCTCTAAAGAGGTTTTGCAAGTGGATATTTTGAAGTGGCAAAAAGAAGAACCAAACCTTTTAGTGAAAGCTCCTTTTACAAATAATTCCTCCCACACCACTGCTCGTTTGTCTAATACAAGATATTTGGTTGGCTCCATATTAAACCTACTACACTTCAGCAGAAGCCTGCCTTTCACAGTTTTACAAACCAGTTTTATCTGTAGTGCTCTTTGCTGCTCGATCCCCTTCTTTCCCTACGTCTTCATAAAATGTATCTCCCCTCTTGTATGCATTTCTTTTAATTTTTCCTCTAATCTGCTGCAGTTTTGCTAATTCTAGTACATGCGTTTTATTTGTTGGTTTATGATTTGTACTACTTCTTTATTGTTTGCCATTTGTTGGTGTAAAAATAATTCATACTTGTGCATTGTGGCATCTTTGTTGATAAATCGTATTTTACGCTGTTTTTGCGTGCCCCTGAAAATCTTCCTGCGTAGTTGTTTTTGTATAGAGATTGCATTGTAGAATGCCTTTAATCATTGATGCCTTTATTCATTGACTAATGAGTTCATGTAAAATCATAGACAATGGAAGTCTAGCAGAGATTTTATTTTTCTCCTAAATGTCTGTAACATTGCCATGGAATCCTTAAAGTAGAATGAGTTGCAGCATCTGCCATGCAAAATTTCCTTTAAACGTTGTGTACATGAAGATAGAAATGCAGCCTGGTAGGCTTACAATAATAGTAAAGAAGCAAAATACTCGTCCCTTTAGGAACTTGGGAGGCTTCCTTTTTTACAGTGCCTTGTACTGCCAGTTGCCTCCTTGAATTTGTTCTTTTTTCAGGCTTGCTACAGCAGCATCTCTGAACACCTGTGAGGTTTCAAACCTCTGAAAAATAAAAGGCTTCTCCCAGAAAATCACTGTTAACATTTTTAACATTTTCACACATTGTCTCTTAACATCTGCTGTTGACGAATCTCTTTTTTCCTGTCCCTGATCAGCATTTTTAGTAAGAATGCCACAGCTTTTCTCCAAGTGTACTTCATGTGGAAGGAAGAAGGCAGGTACAGATGCCCACAAGGTCTATGTGGACTGCCGCCCTGTTTCTCACTCTGTCGGGGAGTGTGACATATGTAAAGAAATGTCTAGAAAAGAACTGTAAAGTACGGGGAAGGCATGAGTAAGAACATGAAGGCTGAAGAAGAATGCAAGAGGCTAGAAAGATCAGCCTCTCAACATTTCTCTGTAGGTTTGCCAACATCCGAAAAAGATCCCACAGAGCGAGATCTAAAGAGAAAGGGTCCAATGGCAGAGACAGGCACTGGCACCACTCGCGGTCATTGAATGTCGAACCCAAGCCCTATGAAATCACTGTCAGGAGACGGGCCGGCATGCTCACCATCAAAGAATGGCTTAGTGACACTTCGGCATAGATGGCATTCTAAATAATCAACAGCCAAAATTTTCAAGATCGACAACGACGCAATCTCCTTCTAAATCAAACCTCTCACCACCACTCAGCAGATACTCAAGCTCTATGTTCAGTCATCATCAACGAGACCTACATCAACCTTGGCGCACACACCATCAGCATGAAAGAGCTCACAAATTTCTTTATCTCCCTGTCCAGCATGGTATCTTGTCTTTAACTATGTAGTCTCAGAAAAAGTGAGAAAAGAGTAAAAACAACGGTTTCTCCATTCAATCAACCTCGTTTGGCTGCTGATCCCGGAAATAACCCCTCCTCCCCCTTTGTCCACTGAGGCTGATACTACTATTTGAAGACCCAGTCCAGGTACCTCTAATGCCTCTGTATCTCTTTCCAACACAGAAGACCTCCAAAGCAACCTCATTGCCTCCATGGAGGAAGTGGAAGCTCTCTTCTACTATGACGACATCACCACGTAGCACGTTAGTCAGCAGAACACTAAGATCTCGCACTCCACGTTTTCAGTCTCCTTATTCTGTCTCATCACTCTCCTCCTACACTCTGACTTCACTGGCTCATTCTCCATCCAAAGTCTCTCCAAGAGATGACATTCTAACATTTCAGGATGTTCTCACCAGACGCAGCGGTGAAACAGAATGTTTCTTTGAAGATACCCCAGCCAGCAGTATCTGTCATAGTGGAGACACTCCAAACAAGGGCAGCACTTAGTCATTTGTTGTCTCTTGTCCTGGGTCTTGAGCAACTATCAAAGCAACAATAACTCGCCTTCTAAAACAAAAATGTCTTCTCAACAAGAACTAGAATTCCTCAAGACTGATCCTAAGCTGGATTTAAATAGTCACTGCAATTGTGCAAAAACATGCATCCACTCCAGTACTAGCTGCATCTCTGGAGAAGGTTGAATGTAACAGGTTCGAAGATGGAATGGCCTTCACATTTTAAAAATTCCAGAACTGTATCTCTCAGAGACAAATGTAAAGAAATATGGGACAACATAAAATCACTTGTTTCTAATTTGCCAAAACATCAGAAGCAAGCCTTTATGAAAATGCTTAAGGAAGATCCCTGGTTTCCAGTCAGTTTATTAGCCCTGGGTCAAACTCTGCTGAGCATGCTGCAACTGGCTATTGCAATGGTATTCCACTAAGAAGGTCTTCATGGCTAAGGATGGTCCTTAAAACCTGAAGAGTAACTAAAGATCACAAATTTTCCCTTTTTGGGATCAGCATTCTTTGGACAACACACTGAAGAACAGCCGTTTAGTATGAAAAATGAAACGAAATCCTAAAAGGCTTCTGGTCTTAAAGAGCAGAAAAAACATTTTCAAACAACAATACAGACCCAAAGACTGGCAATACAGAGGGCGGACTCCTTAAATGCTGTACCAGCCCCAGCAACATCAGAGGCAATTGCAAAGACTGCAGCATCGTAAGCGGTACCACAAACAAAAGACCCCCCCCCCCCTCCCAAAACATTTAATTCAAGAGGAAACAATTCACCTGGTAACAGAAAACAGTGGTCCCTGCAGTTACCCACCCCTGTAGTGGGAGCAGTGACTTTCAAATTGGAAGAGTGGAAAGTGATAAGCACTGACAGATTGGTTCTAAACATCACTCAAAGGAAATACTCAGTTCATTTCCAGGATTATGCCACTGCCCATTCCACCAAAATTGCTATAGAAAACATCTGTACTTAATAAAAATGGAAACTCTTCGTTCGATGGCATGTGTAGCTGCAGATACACATGCTATGCATTATTCCGCCATCTAGTGTTGAGCTCGGAGTGTTCCAAGTTGTACTCTTTTCGGAGTCACGGGATCAAGTGACTCCTCCTCTCGGTCATACTGCGCATGGGCATCGACTCCGTTGTTAGATTGTTTTCTTTCCGCTGTCTGGTTCGGACGTGTTTCCTCTCGCTCTGAGATTTTGAATCGGAAACTTTAGAAAACTCCCTTAATCGTCGGTATTGTTTCAATCGCGTTTCCACCTAGCCTCTAACCGAAAGTACAGTCAGAAACTAGATTTCACCCAACTCTGGCCTGTTCGGGCCTACTGTGTCGAAGCCTGATGGATCGGACTCCATTTCGATGTTTTCCTCGATGCCACGCAAAATTTCCCTACACAGACCAACACCTTGTTTGTAAGCTGTGTCTTTCTCCCGATCACAATGAAAAAGATTGTGAGGCTTGTCGATTGTTTCGATCCAAGGAGACCCTGTGTGATCGGAGAGCTAGAAGATTGGAAATGGCGTCGAAGAGTACGGAACATCTCAACATCATGGAGGAAGAACAGGCGCAGACAGCGGTCTCCATAAGAGACACCGACTCCGAATAAGAATCGGATGAAGATAGGCCTATCACTGCTGGACAGCACGTGAGTACGTCTTCCTCTACGCCCACATATAAAAAATCATTGAAGGCCTTGGGTACACCACTGCCCGAAAAAAGACTCTTGTCAACCGACCTTTGGGTTTGGCGCCGAAAAAGGCCACTCCTCTTTCGGTATCTGAGTCGAGTAAATCCAATAAGAGTTCTGCTTCGGACTCGAGCAAGCATCCTCACTCCTCTGAGTCGAAGCCTCAACGACCTGCTTCGGAGCCAAAACAACCAGCTGCATTTTCGGGACCGAAAAAGCTTCCATCTTCGGAGCCGAAAAAATCATCTTATTCAGAAGAGCAAGGACTTTCGAGCCATCTTAAACAGAGCTCAAAATCACTGCAGGAACAATCTTATAGACCTTCTGATGAGGACACTGAGATTCAGCCTATCCTGGAGGTTATGGATGAAAGACAATCCAGGATTCACATCCATAAAGAGACTGGCTGAATAGTTACTGCACCTCCTCTACAAACCAAAAGGAAGCTGGCCTTTCAGGAACAATTAGACACTGCTCAACCACCAGCAAAAATTTAACAACAGAAGGAGAAGCCAGTACCTGTCCATACTTCTCCCCCGCGTTCACCACAAATTTCTTTTTCGCCTCCACCCACTAGCCCACCACCTTTACCTTCACCAACTCATTCGCAGTATTCACTTGGTGATACAGTTGATCCATGGGATCTATACAACGCAGATCCTATTCCTGACAATGACCCTGATTTATACCCTTCTGAGCCTTCTCCACCAGAGGACACCACTGCATACATGCAGGTTGTTTCCAGGGCAGCAGCATACCATGGGGTGCTTATGCACACTGAGCCCTTAGAAGAGGATTTTCTGTTTAACACCCTATCCTCCACCCACTCAAGATATCCATGCCTTCCTATGCTACCTGGCATGGTTAAACATGCAGATCAAAATTTAGTGAGCCAGTCAAAGCTAGAGTAATAACTCTACGCATTGATAAAAAGTATAATCCCGCTCCTACAGACCCTGATTATATTACACACCAAGTTCCTCCAGACTCAGTGGTAGTAAGTGCGGCTAATAAGAGAGCTAATAGCCAGTCATGAGGGGATGCTCCTCCCCCTGACAAGGAGAGTAGGAAATTTTATGCTGCTGGCAAGAGCGTTGCCACACAGGCGGCCAACCAATGGAGAATTGCCAACTCGCAAGCCTTGCTAGCGAGGTACGATAGAGACCACTTGGACAAGATGCAGGAACTCCTACAGCACCTCCCAAAGGAACACCAAAAAAGGGCACAGCAAATTGTAGAAGAGGGTCAGGCCATAAGCAGTAATCAGATACGGTCTGCCCTTGATGCTGCAGATACAGCAGCTAGAAGTGTCAATACTGTAATTACTATACGTAGACATGCATGGCTACATTCTTCTGGTTTTAAACCAAATATCCAGCAGGCAGTGCTCAACATGCCTTTTAATAAAAAGCATTTGTTTGGCCCTGAAGTCGATATGGCCATAGAAAAACTGAGGAAAGACTCAGACACTGCCAAAGTAATGGGAGCATTATACCCAACACCCTATGGGGGCTCCTTTCGCAGACAACAGTTCAGAGGAGGGTTCAAGCCACAATCCACTTCTACCTCCCAGGCAAAGCAAGGGCAACAGCAGCAGCAATACCAGAGAGGGGGATTTAGAGCATCTTACATAGACCAATACTTTAGAAACAGAGGCAAGTTCCAAACTTCAAAACAAGCCACTACCCCATCTATACAGTGACTTGTTTACCATCCCTCAACCCCACACATCTCCTGTGGGGGGAACACTGCAGCAATTCCACTCCAACTGGCAAAACATCACCACAGACCATTGGGTATTGTCAATTATCCACAATGGCTATTGCCTAAAATTAATTTCTACCCCTCCAAACATTCCTCCACGTTACCACAAGCTGTCCCCGGAACACAATGTTCTATTACAGCAAGAAGTACAGTCGCTACTACTAAAACAAGCAATATAATTGGTCCCACATTCTCAACAAGGAACAGGAGTATGCTCACTATACTTCCTCATTCCCAAAAAGGACGGCACTCTCAGGCCCATCCTAGACCTCAGATCTCTAAATCTACTGTATATATCCTGTCAGAACACTTTCACGTGGTAACTCTACAGGACGTCATTCCATCACTACAAAAACAAGATTACATGACTATATTAGACCTCAAAGGTACTTATTTCCATATACTCATCCATCCAGCTCACAGAAAATACCTCAGGTTTGTGATAGCAGGAAAACATTATCAGTTCGAAGTTCTACCATTCGGCATAACAGCTCCAAGCGTATTCACACAATGTCTAGCGTTAGTGGCAGCCTAACTAAGAAGGCAACACATACATGTCTTTCCATATCTAGATGATTGGCTAATAAAATCAAGAAATTTTATACAATGCCAACAACACTCTCAATACAAAATAGAGACCCTACATACACTGGGGTTCACTCTCAACTATCAAAAATCCCATCTCCAGCCAGCACAGGTGCAGCCTTACCTAGGTGCTTTTTTAAATACACAAAGGGCCTTAGCCTATCCAAATACACAAAGGATACAAGCTTTCCAAAATCTCATACCACAAATGCAGCCAAATTAACAATACACTGTAAGATTTGTCGTGAAACTATTAGGGATGATGGCATCCTGCATAGCAATAGCTCCGTTTGCAAGACTAAACATGAGAACACTACAACAGTGCCTCTCACAGCAGTGGTCTCAAGCACAGGGTCAATTGCAAGATCTAGTGTTGTTGGACCGCCAAACGCTCAAGTCCCTTCAATGAGGAATTTCAGCAATTTAATGAAGGGGTGGTCATTTCAAGACCCTGTGCCTCAGACCACAATAACAACAGATGCATCAATGATAGGTTGGGGAGCTCATCTCAACAACCTTACCATTCAAGGGGAATGGGATTCAAAACAGCAAAATTTTCTCATAAAACATTTAGAATTATTAGCTATGTTCCTTGCCCTAAAAGCGTTTCAACCCCTTCTCAAACACAAGATTGTTCTGATAAAAACAGACAATATGACGACCATGTATTACCTGAAGAAACAAGGCAGGACACATTCATCTCAACTGTCCCTTCTAGCCCAAACAATATGGAAATGGGCAATTCACAATCACTTTCATCTAGTACCAGAATACATTCCAGGAATACACAATCAGCTGGCGGATCTCCCAAGCAGGACGCACCAACAGACACACAAATGGGAGATTCACTTTTAGGTACTTCAAAAGTGCTTTCACAAGTGGGGAACACCAGAAATAGACCTATTCCCAACAAGCGAAAACACAAAATGCCAAAACTTTGCATCCAGACACCCACATCCTCTATTGAAGGATAACAATAAAGGCAATCCTATCTCCAAGCAAGGATTATCAAGATGGATTGTTAAATGCATACAAACATGTTACATTAAGGCAAAAAGACAACTTTTATTCACACCTAGAGCACATTCCACTAGAAAGAAAGGTGTATCTATGGCATTCTTAGGAAACATACCAATGGCAGACATATGTAGAGCTGCCACATGGTCTACTCCTCATACATTTACAAAACATAATTGTGTAGATGTATTTTCAAAGCAACTTGCCATTGTTGGTCAAGCTGTCTTAAGTACATTATTTCAAACAACTTCAACTCCTACAGAGAGTAACTGCTTTGTAGTCTATGCATAGCATGTGTATCTGCAGCTACATATGCCATCAAACAGAAAATGTCACTTACCCAGTGTGCATCTGTTCGTGGCATGTAGTGCTGCAGATTCACATGCACCCTCTCTCCTCCCCGGAAGCCTGTAGTCGTTGTAGTTTTCTTATTTGTACATATGTATATACATTTACATTTGCATAGACATCTACTTTTACTTACTGTTTTTATAGAACATTTATATTATTACACTCTACCACTCCTTCCTACACCCTTTTGCGGGAAAACAATCCAACAACACAGTCGATGACCATGCACAGTATGACCGAGAGGAGGAGATACTCGATCCCGTGACTCCAAAAAGACTTCTTCGAAGAAAAACAACTTGTAACACTCCGAGCTCAATACTAGATGGCAGAAATAATGCATAGCATGTGAATCTGCAGCACTACATGCCACAAACAGATGTACACTGGGTAAGTGACATTTTCCTTCTGTTTCAGTTGGTGGGCGAGAGAAAAAGTGCCAACAAAATACATCACTTTACTCCATGGTATTTCCTAGTCTTAAAGAAAAGTCAGATGAAACAGTATCATCCGATTTTAGAGTTGCCATTGGTAAACAAGTTTATTGCCAATAAAAGATTTAGCATGCTGGCTCTCCATCAAATCTACCCTCACATAAAGAAAAACATCTGGTTTGTGCCATAGACCTTCAGGATACTTAATTTCACATTGTTGTATCACAACATCAAAGGAAATGTCTAAGATTATTAGTGGGACATGAACATTATCAGTACACAATGCTGCGTTTGGGCTTAAAATCGGCCCCCATGAACATTTTCAAAGTGCACGGCAGTAGTTGCAGCCTATTTAAGGAGGAAAGTGATCTTTGTTTTATTACTGCCTAGATAGGTATCTCTACAGATGGTACTTCGGGCCACCACAACAATTGTTCAGCCCACATTGATGTCATACGTATTCTCTGTGGCTCTCTCCGCAGTCTGTAAGTGTTACCTTGGCAGTGGTATTCTTGGGCAGGTCCCTTGTGGATGATCCCCCAGCAGGAATCCTCTTCACAGCGACATTCCAGGACAACAGCCCTGACTGTTCTGTAGCCACCACTTGCCATGCGGTGGTCGGTGACTTCACTAAGCCAGAGTGACAGCCCTAACTTCACAGTGGCCCCCACCTGGCATAGGGTGGTTGCTGACTTTAACAAGATGGGACAGGCATCAATTCTGCTGGGGTACAGAAAGTGCGAAAGGAAAGACTGTTGGATGCTACATTTTTATACAACAAAATGTAAATGCCTGTAAATGACCACTACACATTCAGCAGTGAGGAACCCAGAAAAGAAGCATATGTGTGTAATTCTCAAGTGTGATAGAAACAAAAATTTCAATAGGATCAAAACGAATCAAGACACTTTACTTGGTGATGTAGAAATGATAAATATTCACTGAACTCTATTTCCGCACACTATCATTTGTGTGCAATATAGTTTTATCAGGAAAACTGTATGTCTGTGCAAATGTAGTGGCCATTTCAATGGAAAATGTGCTGTCTGTAATTGAAAGTGCGCTACCACATGATGCTCTAGTTACATTAAACAATCGCATGCCTCATGTCCATTAAAGCTAGGTAGGTCATGAAAGATTGTCGTTCTTAAAATTGGGTTTGGTTCTAAAACGTTTGGGAAGCACTAGTTTATGATATTATATAAACTCGTGGATAAAGAAATTCTACAATGTAATCTCCATGGAAAAACAACAGTGCAGAGAGGCGTTTCAGGGTCTGTGTAAGCAATGGGACTTCAGAAAATTGCAATTCGGAACCAGGTACGTAACCTTTTCAAATTGTAGATTATTTTTTTGTAGGATGGTTGAATTATTTATTTTGTAGGACCCCTCGGGTGAGGTCTACACTTTCAAATAATCTACAGTATATAAAATGAGTCTCAGATTCTGGAATTGCAGTAGTATCAACACAACGCAAGACTGAAGAGTCCAAGGGACATAGGCCCTATTTACGACTTTGGCGGTCCTTCTATGAGTCCGCCAAAGCTGCGGGTGCTGAAAGACCGCTAGTGCTGGCGGACTTAAGGCCACCGCATTACGACTGCTGTCAGATTTCTAGCCAAAATCTGGTGAAAATCCGGCAGCAGTTGTGCTGGCGGTCGGCGGGGAAGAGGCGGTTCCTCTGCCGGCACCACCACGCCAGAAGGACATCGCATGCGGTATTATGACCCGTAATACTGCGTGGCGGTGTCCTAATGGTTGGGCGCTGCTGGCCGTGGAAGCACCGGGACTCGTCCCCTCCCAGACATCCTCCTCGACGGACGAGGTAAGTGATCATCCGACAATGGGGTGGGTTCGTGTGTGAGTGTTGTGAATGCTAGGGGAGCTGGGTGCTTGTATGTTGGTGAATGCGGATGGATGGGGTGAGTGCGTGTGTGTGGTGCGGAAGGGGAGTGAATGGGTCTATGCGGTGCGGGGGGCGTGAATGTGGGTATGCGCTGGACGGGGCGTGAATGTGGGGTTGTGCTGGACGGGGAGGGGAAAGTGAATGCGTGCATATCAGTGGTGTTTGTATATGTATGTCAGTGTGAATGGGTGTGTATGTCGTGTTTGCGTGGGTGAGTGGGGGTGTGTGGAAGTGTGTGCGAGTGTATTCTGGTGACAGGAATACTTATTCCTCTCGCCAGGGTGCAAGACCGCCAGCTTTTTCTAGCGGTGCGACCGCCATAATAATGCCCGGCGGTCTCCCGCATCGTAATACTGCTAGCGGTATTACGGCATCCACCTTGTTGGAGGTGGTCATCTCCAGCCGGTTGACTGCCAAAAAGCGGCAGGACGTGAGAAGTAACAGCGGTTTGGCTCCGGCCAAACCCGCCAACTTGTAATTTGTCAGTCTTCACTGACCACCACCACTGCCCTGGCGGTCCGAAATGTAATGAGGGCCATAGTGTGTGGCTTCAGCCACCTGAGTTTATCAACACACTTGTAAAAGAAATGGGCCCCAGGATACTATTAAAGCTCTGAAATTAAACTTATTGTCATATATTAAGAGATGGGCGTATGGTTCCATAACAAAAACCTAAAACTAATCTCATCAACACGTTTAAAAGACTGTCACATGGCATTACAGTAAAACCTAAAACTAATATTGTCACACATCTAAAATAAATGTATCCAATGACACCATCACAAATCTTAAAACCTTTGAATAGGATATGACACTACCATAAAAACCGAGCCCACGCTCATTAGCCTACATTTAAAAGAGATGGGCCCCATGACACTACCCACAACCTAAACAGAGATGAACATAAAACCAAGTAAGCACAGCTCTAAAACTAAAGGGTTTCGTAACACCACTAAGAAATGTTAAACTGAGCAAATCTTGAAAAGTATGAACACCATGACATAGTCAAAAATATTAACTTCTGCTAATCAGCACATCCTTACTAATAAGCATTGGCAAATCCATTATCTCTGATTTCGGTTGTGAGCTAGTGACTTTACCATTGCGTGTTTTCTTTCAATTATTTTTATTACAGTATAACAAAAAGCATTCAACCATCACCGCAGGTGCAAATTGAATAGTTTTAAAGACCATTCAATTTAGGGTGCTGCAGCAATGCCTTCACGGGATCCAGAGCAGTGCATGCAGCGGTGAAAGCCCTTTTACAGTATCTGGGCAACAATTAAAGCCTCAAAAAGTCATAAATGTGACATTGGCCCACTAGTACCTGGCACTGATAAGGACTTATTTTAGAGACTGAGTGACATTTTGTGCACAGGGGAAATAACACGCCAAGAGCCCAGTGGATGAAGAGGTCTGACTGAAAGCCTAAGTATATATGTTTTTTTTTGTTTTTGTTTTTAATTGGAGGGGGTAGGGGTTTGGTCAATGGAAGAACAAAAAACTGGTAGAATTATCCCTGCAACACCACCATGAAACCTGCATCCAATCTCACCAGCTTAGTTTTGATGCTGTCTTCACATTCTAGTACATTTCATAGCCTGTATGTCACTGCACAACACAAGAAGAGTTTTTAGCTTATCAACCATTCAGTTTATTTTTTATGTATACTGACCCAAGCCTTCCTTTTTAATACACTGTTCTTTCTCTTTTCTAGCTCTCTGCATTGGGTTACTCCTGAAATGCTTCGAGTTCCACTCGATGAGGTGAAACCAGAGGTCAATGAAAAAATATTTTATGCCATAACAGGTGTGTGAATAAATGAGCTATTTTGTTACTTGCAGATTCAGGAATTAACCTAGGGACCGATTTAATTAAAGGTGGAAGGCCCATTTCTTCGCCAGGGTGGCAGAGTAAATTACCCATTGCCCTGATAGAGATGTTGTCTGTATAATTTATAAACAACTGTTGAGTTTGCAGTCATTTATAAAGCACTGGCATGAACCACCATCACAGTGGTTCCTGTCAATTCTTTTCAGTTTGATGCAGGGCTCGCCAACATGACAGAGCCTTGCAACAAACTCATATCCTTATTATTTCAAAAAGAAAATCCTGAATGGATTTGTGGTAGTCCCATGGCGAGAGGGGGGTCGGGCATTTTTTTTTTTTTTTTACTGTCCCTTACCACCAACCTTTGCCTGGCAGTGACGGACAGTAAAAATAGCTATATGTCCACCCCTTCTAATTGGATCAACGGACATATAGCCATTTCTCTGATGGCCCTTACTTCGTCAGGCTGTCTGAGAACATTTAGCTACAGAGGTGATGGAGTAGTCACCACCGTAGTCAAAGCTACGGTCCGCATATAAACCTGGCAGATGGATCACTGTGTTGGTGAGGAGATAACACTGTCATTGTGATGGAGTTTCCTCTCCTTCAACATAGCAATCGGCCCTGCAGCTAGACTTCACTGCCTATTCTTCTAACAGTTCTACCTGTTTCCCAAATATAAAGCAAAGTTTTGTCTATGTGCCCATGCAGTTTGAGTTTGGAAGTATTTGTCCTTTGAATCTTGTGCGTGTGAGTGAATCACCATCCAGACATCTCTTTAAAAGGGTGATGACATGGGCCTTATCATCCAGCATTGCTTACCATGGCAAGCTAGACAGTAAGGGCTCTGCCGCAAGGATTTGCCCATACACTCTTGCTGTTCAAAATCTGCACACAGCTGTTAATAGATTGCTATCACTTATGAAGCCACTCCGAGCAAAATATAAGCCACACCTATTTACATTTGTGGCATGAAAGTGTGCACACAGTCATACTGTCACTAAAAATAAATGAAGTGGAAACTGTGCATATCAAACATATTGGAAATATTTTCTTTCAGTGTTTTTCTGTAGCACTTGTACGGAAAGGGATATCATTCTCAATGAAAAGACAAACTTTGCTGAGAAAAGAAGGTGCACAAAAGAGAAAGCCAGGCGAAAGAGAATTACAATTTACAAACTCTGTTGAATTTTAAAAAGCATACAGAAGGGGAATAAGTTAATTAAATAAACCCAATGGTGAGGGAGTTTATATTCTGATGAATGCCAGTCTTTGTAATGTGTACCAAAGTTCTTGCAGACAGGTCTCAAGTGGGGTATGGAACCAGTAGAAGGTCAGATGGGTCTGTTTAACCACACTGAATAAGTGCAAAATGAAGATAGCAGTGAAAATCTTGACAGCCAAGCAAGTGGTGGGGGCTCATACATAGGGGATTACTGCAAACTGCCACATCCAGGGTGGGGTCAGAGGGTGTTTTTTTCCTCATAGAACACACCAGTGTGAGGTGCTCAGGCAGCAGTCTTGGCTTGTGGGCCTGGGGACAGACCAGTTAGTAAATAAGCACAGTGAAAAGAGAGGTCTGTTGGAGAAAATGCTCAAGATCTAAATAGCATGCACCTGAGAAATCTGCAGGACACCTGCATAGAGAGGGGAAGGGAGTCCTGGCATTAAACAGTTGCTGACCCCGTCGCAGTGCGTGGTTGTGTGGAACATAAGTGACAGATCAAATCATTATTGAATTTATGGGCAAAATAAACCGGTCCACTGACAGTAGTCCAGGGAGAATAATTACAGGCTAGCTGGGAGTTGCCACCCAAGTGATGGGGGCTTGAGGTAGGTAACAGTTGTACCATAATCAGTGCATAGGGCAGGTGCAAACAAGGGGGCAGCTCAAGTGGTGTGGCCTTATCAGTCTGACCAACTGCTGACTAACGCCCAAACAGAAAATATCATGATGGTTAGGCTCACCAGCCTTCAGGGACAGGGATACCTGGGAGCAGGGAAATTGCAGTTAAACCTCAGGAACAAAACAAGCAATTTGGACTTAAGCCCCTAGTCCAACAGAGAGACACATGAGGACAACACATACCGCCATCTCCTTGTGGACAACGACAGCATGGCTGCAAAACAAACTGGAGTGCCAACCATGGATGATCATAGCGCATGCCTTGTAGGCCTAGCAAAAAAATGAGAACATCAGTAAGCGCATTTCAGAGATTAAAATGGACCTGCAGGCACTAGACCAAAGACTAGAATCGGCCAAACGCAGTTATGGGTGTCTGCAGACATAGGTCAGTTGACTATCACCTCAGTCTGCCACCTGGAATCTCAAAGCAAATGGCTGATGGCAGAATTAGATGTTCTGGTGAACAGATCCAATAGAGATAATCTAAACTTATGAATCTGAAATAGGGAAATAGAGGAGTTTAACTTCATGGCTAGTATCATGGAAGTTTTCAAAACCTTAGTGAAGCAGTCCCCTAAATTCAGCTTCCCATACAGCTCGTAGATTGTGGAGAAAGCACAAGGCAAAGTCAGTCGACCTATAGACATGTGGTCCACCTGGCAAGCTGTCCTCTCCTAGAAGGAATCGTGGCACAGGCAAAAGCACAAATGTCACCCCTGTTTATAGGCAGTGAAGTCTGACTATTTTGCAGTCTAGGAGTGGCCACCCTACAGCACTGGAGGGATTACAGAGTTAGTGCTAGAATTTAACCAAAAGCAGAATTGATGCAGCTTGGAATGTAACACCGATGGGTTTGTAGTTTAAAGGGAAAGGCTTAGAGGCCACTATTGCCTCTCTGGCAGACAGGGAACAAAGGTACTTGCAATGCACAAAAGACTAGATCTTGTATACAGAAGCTGTCCTCACTCATGTGACCCAAATGGGCGAAAGACTGAAGAGAGATCTCTTATTATTCTACAAGAATCATTGTACAGGAGATGCAAAGGATAAGGAAGATATGACAGTATCTTGATAACTACTAAGCAAGACTTTCACCCCACAGTGGGGGGAGGAACTAGATGCGTCCACTCAGGCTCAAGAGATCCTCACTGAAGTTAAACTAATGATCCCTAAGAAAGCACCATGACCTGCTGGACTCCCATTTGTCTTCCACAAATAATAAGCGGCTCTTCTGCTTAGCCCAGTGGTAGATCTGTTTATCTTTTTTAATTAGAAGACAGATGCCACACCCAAGATATTTGGGGCAGAGATCACACTCCTAGGCAAACAGTTGAAAGACCCAGAAGAGTGCAAATCCTACTGTCCCATAGTTCTAATAAACACTGACGCTAAGATTGTCACCAAGAATAGACTTAGAAAAATCATACCTTCATTAGTTGAGACAGACTAGATGGGATTTGTACAGGGCCTAAGGGTCGAACTGTATCCATAGGATAGCACATTTGATGGAGAAGGCAAAACAGAGAGTGATCCCAGCCCTCCTCATTGCACTTGATGCAGAAAAACATTTGGATGAGGGGGGAATTCTATAACTGTCCTCTACAGGACCAGAATTAGAATCAAAATTAAAGGATGGAGTTCCAATCAATGATGGATACAGATACTAATCTCCAGCAGCTAGGATCAGAGTAAATGGAATCAGCTGAGATGAGCCTCGAGAAAGGCATAGGATAAGGTTATCCCTAGCCTTCATTGTGTTTTCCCTGGACATGGGGCCTCTGGTATCCCAGATAACCGGGTCAGCTTCAGTAAGGGGAATATTTGGCTGTGCTGAGCAGGAAATAAGTCTGCATATGATGTCCTTGTCACTGTGCTTGAATCCACTTCACAAGCACTTAGGAAGATATTGGATGACTCTCAAAGGCTCTCCGGCTTCAAAATAAATAAGTCTGAGATCCTGTATATCAACCCCTCTCCTGAGAGTATATTGCTGCTGAAATATCATTGTCCAAACAAGTGGACTACTAAACCAATCAAATACTTAGGAATTAACATCACAAACAAAAGCGGAAGTGTTGAAGTCAAACAGGCCGTCTTTAAAAAAAGAAAACAGATAGGGCAGACCACGCCAAATGACGTAAACTATACTTCTCATGGCTAAGGCAGATTACCGTAATTAAAATGAACATACTGTCCTGTCTGTTATACCTTTCTCTGGCGCTCCTAACCTTACAATGTTGACACAGCTGAGGACCATCCAATAGCTGATCTCCTTCGTCTAGGTAGGTAACTGCACTACACTAAATAAGAAAATATTGTTGACTCCATGGAAGAAAGGTGGATTAGCTTGCCCTAAGTTATTGAAGTATTGATATGCAGCACACCTGTGTGTTTCTGTCGAATGGTTGATGCAAAGTTCTGAAAAACGTTGGCTCTATATGGAGTAGATTTCTATAATGAGTATATTAATATCTTGGCTTGTCATATACTTGTGGTATTTGAGAAGGCCTACCAAGGGGGAGTCTCCCGTCGCTCTCCTGCCTCCATATCTTTGAGAAGCTGTCTTTTGCACCTTACTGAAACCAGGTAAAGCAGGTATGTCCTACAGGCCCTAGCACTTCTCACACATACTACAATACTAGGCAAAATTAGCACTAAACCTCTTTTCCTTCATGCAGCATCTACTACTGCATGACCAAGCAAACTTTATAGTGTCACTTTATAGTGCATTATTTGCATAAATTCTTCACTACTGTGATTTTAAATCGTTGCTTTATTCGTGGCAGGTTGCCAGTTTAACATTGTGTGTGGCACTTGGCAGGGCAGCCCGCTATCCCAATGCTTTTTTCTCTGGCTGCTGAGTATGTGCTTTGCGACAACACCACTTGTGGAGAGATCTAAGATTGACAGGGAAACACATAAATATTTATTTGTATGCAGATGATATATTGATCTATGTGCATGAACCGGAAAATAATTTACTGCAGTATTGGAACTTTCATAGATTCACATGCTTGAATCATTCCCTGTCGTCGAGATGGGAGTCCCCGGTACCTTAGAAAAGATCATGGGGGTCATTCTAACCCTGGCGGTCGTCGACCGCCAGGGCTAAAATGACGGGGGCATTCTGACCTTGGCGGTTCTGCCGCGGTCAGAAGTGGAAAACCGGCGGTCTCCCGCCGGTTTTCCACTGCCCTTCTGAATCCTCCATGCGCCGCCATGGGGATTCAGACACCCCATACCGCCATCCTGTTCCTGGCAGTTCGCCCGCCAGGAACAGGATGGCGGTATGGGGTGTCGTGAGGGCCCCACAATGAATTTCACTGTCTGCATTGCAGACAGTGAAATTCGCGACGGGTGCCACTGCACCGGTCGCATCTTCCCACTCCGCCGGCTCCATTCGGAGCCGGCGTCCTCGTGGGAAGGTTGTTTTACACTGGGCTGGCGGGCGGCCTTTTGGCTGTCGCCCGCCAGCCCAGTGTAAAACCCAGAATACCCGCAGCGGTCTAATGACCGTGGTGCGGTATTCTGGAGGGGGGGAACTCCCGCCAGGGTGAGAATCACCCCCCATGTCTCCATAGACATGGTATTAAAGGCTTACTGCATTACTCTTTAGTAATTTATTCAAGTCATTATGTAAAAAAGGACTGAACTCTAGAGTCCACCAATCAGATGATCCCACCCTCTAGAACCCTCCTGAGAGAAGCTTCAGTACCTCAGATTTTCTACTGCATGTGCTAGGGAGTCTCCACTGAGCTCTGCTCACTTTTTTCCTGTTTAGAATAGGTTTTACCACTACAGCTCAGATTCTTATTTGTCCTTAGAGGGTTTTTTCACACTCGCAACACTTCTGGACTGAAAATATCTTAATAATGTCTGACAAGGAGATAAAAGGTCTCTTCAGAGCCTGCAGTACATGTGGGAAGAAAAGACTGCTTTCTGAGGATCCACATAGAGAATGTATATATTGCCTCTATCCTTATCATTCTGCTAAAGAATGTAAGGTATGTCATACCTTTTCTTCCAAAACTCTGAAGGATAGAGAGGGAAGACTGCTTTAATGGCTGCAAAAGCTTAAAACAAGGAAAACTCCTGTCTCAGACAGTGAGGAATCTTCCTCGTCCTCCAAAAAGTCTCTGAAAAGACAGAGATCTCCTCATTCTGAAAAGGGTTCAGAGCAGCCCTCTAAAACTTTTAAAAAGACATCACAAGGGTCTGG
Organism: Pleurodeles waltl; assembly: GCF_031143425.1. Lineage (NCBI taxonomy): Eukaryota > Metazoa > Chordata > Amphibia > Caudata > Salamandridae > Pleurodeles > Pleurodeles waltl. The sequence goes on along the minus strand of NC_090450.1, from coordinate 825,740,541 downwards.
TAAAGGCCGCAGCCTATCAACATCACCTCATGAAAGGAAGTCTTCCTCATCAAGATCAGAGAAAAAACTCCGGCCTTCAACTTCAAAAGAGGTTTCTAAACCTTCTTCAGAGCCATCCACACCTCCACTGAAGGTAATAGTTACAATAAAAAAAAACTTTTCAGCTCCTTCAGATGACAGACCGTCGACAACAATTGCACCATCAACCAAGTCGTCGTCGTTGACGAGGACATATACTGCGGCTGCATCAACGCCAACAACATCACCTGTTTCCAGCCTTTCTACTATTGCTTCCTGCTCGTCGATGGTATCCATAACCAGACTCAACGCGGATGATAAAACTGTCTGTGACGACGGCGCCGACAACACCATCGTTGATGACCATTTCAGTGACGATGGCCAGGGTCGAACCCTCGCATACAGAGACGACTTCCTCGACGACACCATCATCATGAGAAGAAAAATTCAGGCTTGAAGTAGAAAGGTAGAGTTACCGCCACACCCTACGACTCCAAGTAAGATCACACCCTTACTCCCAGCCCATCTGTTGTAGGAAGATTCGGATGACGATAGGCCATTTGGGGCAGCTCATAGTCCTTCTCAGCTCCACGTCAAGTATCAAGAGGAAGAAGACGAATATGACCAAGAGTATGACAAACAATATTATTCTCCTCTGAGATACCAACGAGGTGTGCCAGAGGATATGGTGTGTATCCAAGTTGTCTTATAACTGATCTCCAACTAATGTTGTTGGGCTACAAAAAGAGATTTCCGTCAACAACACAGTTAGAAAAAATTCCAATGGAACCTCCACCGTCCCTACCTCATCCTTTCACCCCAGTACCGAGACCTACGTCTTCACCCAGATCAGCAAGAACTACCCCGCAGAGTGCTTTTCTACAGGATACAGACTCCTCAGAGGAGGAGAGGGAAGAAGAAGAGCTCCAGGACATACATTTGGAATGGGATAACTATTTAATACCAACCCCATCATCTCCATCGCCTACTCCTGTGGATTCACTCCCAGGAGACATTGGGGGTTTCCATAATATGCTTCAAAGGGCAGCGAAAAGATTTGCGCTACACATGCCATTCAAACAAATGGACTGCTTCCTCTATCATTTTAAGGAGCCCTTTCAAAAGAGTGTGTGATCCATGCCCATAGTGAGTTACATCTGGGAGGAAAGTTTAAAAGTGGTGAAGAGCCCGGCCACTGTAACTACTGTCTTACCAAGATAAGACAAAAAGTATAAAGCCCCAGAAGGCGCTCCAGCATGTCTAATTGGGTATCCGAGACTCAGTAATAACTCAGGCAGCACAGAGGCGTTAAAAAATCCATCAACGCCAATTACAGCACCTCCAGACAAGAAAGGAAGAAGGCTAGACAATATTTGAAAGAGGTTTTCATCCTTGTCGTGGCTTATTGTGAGAGTAGCAACCTCCTTAGCTGTTTTGGGCAGATATGACAGGCAGTTATGGGTGGATATCGTTCCATATCTGGACCAGCTTCATGAAGATTCAAAGGTTGAAGCCAAAAAGATCTTGTTGGAAGGAGAGCGCACCTCAGCGGAGATCATTGACTGCGCAATAGATATTGCTGCCATTGCTTTTAGACAACCAGCAGGTGGAGCAGTGTTCTGTGACAAGGCTGGCATAGGTCTACTACTTTTCGACCAGAGGTGCAGAATAAGATATTGGACCTTCTGTTTGATGGGGAGGCTCTCTTTGGTAAACACGTAGATGAAGCCCTACAACTGATTAAAACTGACACGGATACGGCGAGATCACGGGGTACCCTACAGTTTAAAAAGGTGCCTTTTTGTGGCTCCAGAGTGCGAAGAGTACCATCTTATAGAGGGAGTTTTCAAAACCTTTGTTACCCCTCCTGTGCAACTCAGCAGTTTTGGACACAGTATTCACAAAGGCAACCACCCCAAGTGTCCTATGCAAGACCTCCTCCTAGGGGTAGAGCACGTCAGGGGAAAGAGACTAGTCGGCTACCTCCTCACCACCAATTCTGAAAATAGGGGGAAGAATATCCCACTTCCTTAAAAAATTTCAAGAAATTACATCGGACCGGTGGGTATTAAAAATAGTTCAATTTGGCCACACCATAGAATTCACCCAAATCCCACCATCAAACCCTCCACATACCTTCATTCAAAAACATTTAAAACAGCTCCTGTTGGAGGTCAAGACCATGCTAAAGAAGGGAGCAATAGAAAGGGTCACTTCTGAAGGGAAGAGAATTCTACTCCAGTTTCTTTCTAATAAGCAAGAACTGGAAAGAATGGCGTCCCATCCTTGACCTCTGAGACCTTAGCAAATATCTCAAGCGTCAAACATTTTGCGTGGTCACATTGCAGGACATTCTCCTCCGTATCAACCACGGAGACTTTATGGCAACCCTGGATCTACAGGACGCATACTTTCATATCCCAATCTTGCTGACCCACAGAAAATTCCTTCACTTTATAGTAGCCAGCAGCCATTTCCAGTTCAGAGGTCTTCCGTTTGGCCTGAAATCTGCCCCCACAATATTCACAAAGTATCTGGCTCCGGTAGTAGCTTGGGTGAGAAAGCAAAAACAACAGATTTTTCCATATTTAGACTATTGGCTCATAAAAGCACAATCAAATCAAGCGGCTCACAACAAGGGCTTGAATGGAATTATTCAACAAACTGGGTCTCACTCTAAATTGGAACAAATCAAAGATCTTTCCAGCAAGAGTAACTACTTTCCTAGGAGCGACAATAGACACAGTCAGGGACAAGGCCTTCCCTACATTGGAAAGACAAACCCAGCTCATGTCCTTAACAACCAGAGTTCAAAGAAAAAAGTTAATTTCAGTATGCAGTTACAAATCTCTGTTGGGGATGATGTAATCTTGAATTCAGCTAATTCCATTTTGCCACCTAAGAATGCGCCCCCTACAAGAAGAGTTGGATCTTCAATGGGTACAACAGGAGGGGTCATTCAACGACAATGTCACAGTGACTCCACCCATGATCGAAGCGCTCCACTGGTGGTCAAAACAATCAAACATTGCGATAGGTCTTTCTTTTCTGCTCCATCGACCCGCGCTGGTCATTACCATGGACGTCTCTCTGGAAGGATGGGGGGCATATCTACACGACCTACAGGTCTGCGGAAGGTGGAAGAGCACTCTTCAAAGATGTTACATCAGTTTCTTAGAGCTAAGAGCAGTTTTTCTGGCTCTGCAGGCTTTCTTCCCCAGAATAAAACAGTCTGCTATTCTCATAAGAACTGGCAATACAACAATAATGCATTACCTGAACAAGCAGGGAGGAACAAAATCTCTTCATCTATCTCGAGAATCTCAAAGTATTTGGGATTGGGCTACTCAAAATGGGGTAAGTTTAAGAGCAGAACACCTACCAGGCAGACAAAACGAGACAGCAGACGCCCTCAGCAGACTAACATCGTCCTGTCAGGAATGGGAATTGAATCAAGAAGCTCTCGTCCAGGTCATCAAGAAATGGGACAAACCCAACCTAGATCTTTTCGTGACCCCGCAGAACACCAAATGCCACTTCTGTGCAAGCTGGGATCATCATCCGGGGTCGTGGGGGAATGCCATTTAGATGGCATGGTACGGAATATTTTCCTACGCTTTTCCACTGTTTCCCCTGATTTTAAGAGTGCTCACAAAAATCAAGAGAGAACATTGCAGACTAATCTTGAGAGCCCTGTATTGGCCTTGCCAACACTGGTTCTCGGAACTACTCCTGTTCTCGGAGAGAGACCGCATTCCGCTGAAGATCTCACCGAATCTGCTAACGATGAACGAGGGTCCAGTCCTGCACCCGGACCCCAAATCACTGAAATTATCAGCTTGGCTCCTGAAGACAATGAGTGTGCCCACTTAAATATTCACCCAGAATGTAGGAGAATACTCTCAAAGGCCAGGGCGGATAGCACAAACAAAACATACACTCTGAAGCGGAGAAGGTTTTGTTCATGGTGTCAGAAAGAACAGATAAATCCACTATTCTCACCATCAGAAAATATATTGCCCTAACTCCTCCATCTGTCATCTTCAGGATTAGCTCATGCATCCATTAGAGTGCACCTGGCGGCCATATCTTGTTTCCGATGTTCCCGACATCTCTGTCCATGGTCCTCCAGGTTAATTAAACAATTTCTGAAAGGACTGTTTAGATTTTTTTCCACCAGTAAGACCTCCCCCACCCTCCTGACAACTCAACATGGTTCTATCTCAGCTCATGAGGCATCCATTTGAACCCATTCACAAAGCGGAATAGAAACACTTACAGTGGAAAGTTGCTCTGCTACTGGTTCTTACTTCTGCTAGACGCATCAGCGAAATCCAGGCTCTTACCATTCAAGAGCTTTTCCTTCAATTTAAAGACGACAGAGTAATCCCTTGCACAAATCCGAAGTTTGTTCCCAAAGTACCAGCGGACTTCCACATTAACAAACCTTTGATCTTAAAGACTTTCTTTCTAAATCCGTCATTTCCAGCACAAAGAACTCACTGGACATCAAAAGATGTATTAAGTTTTATTTGAAGAAAACCAAAATTTTTTGCAAGTCAAAACAGTTATTTGTCACTTACAGCGCCTCGCGAAAGGGCCAACCCCTTTCGAACAAGGCATAGGAAGATGGATAGTAGCTGTTATAAAGTTTTGTCACGAGGCAGCTGGAAGACCTTTGCAAACTTCAGTACGGGCCCATTCCTCAACATTGATGGCATTGTTTGCATGTGTACCCCTACAAGACATTTGCAGAGCAGCTACCTGGAAGAGAACACACATGTTTACAAGACATTACTGTCTGGATGCAATGCCTCAAGGTGATGTGGCTGTAGGACAGGCGGTCCTGCAGCATCTTTTCCAGTAACAGTGAGGTATCTCTACCTCCCGACCATCCTTGTTTTCTGGTACTGCACATTGCATATTTTGGTACTTGTTTTTTCCTCCATGTTTTGAGTATGTAGTTATAATTGTTTACGAACATAAATATTTGTGCTTATAAGTAACAGCATCTTTACATGCTAGAATACTTATGAGCTTTATCAGATAACATTTGTATCTTTCAACAATTCTAATAATATATTGTCAGTGCAATGTGCTGTAAATACTGCTTTATAGTCTGATTCAAGCATGTGAATCTATGAAAGTTCCAATACTGGAGTACGAAAATAAGTCACTTACCTGTAACTATAGTTCTCCAGTATTGGAATCTTACATAGATTCTTATGCAACCCACCCACCTCCCCGGAGAAGCTCACCTTACTTCTCTCAATTTCTTTATGATACGCACTAGTGCTTAGAAAACCTGAGGGACTGGAGCTTCTCTCAGGAGGGTTCTAGAGGGTGGGATCATCTGATTGGTGGACTCTAAAGTTTAGTCCCTTTTTACATAATGACTTGGATAGATTACTTAACAGTAATGCAGTAAGCCTTTATTATGTCTACGGAGACATTATCTTTTCTAAGGTACCAGGGAATCCCAACTCGACGACGGGAAATGATTCAAGCATGTGAATCTATGAAAGATTCCAGTACTGGAGAACTATAGTTACAGGTAAGTAACTTATTTTCTTCTGTCCCATTATGCCTGAGTTGATTTGGAATTAGTCAATCATTTTTCCGCTGAACAAAGACACACATGTCACGAAGTGGAATTTCTTTTGCAATGGACTGAGTGATCAGTACTTCTGGACATCATGGTACATTGGGTGACCCAAGTTGTGATTAAGGACAATTATGGGATAGAGCTCGATAAGCTAAATGAATATGTGATGCACTAATTAGGCTCTCCCTCTCTGCAAGGCTATATCCTGCGATCATTAAATGTTAGTCCACTGTAGGTTTCTGTATCTCTTTACCAATATTCCCTTGGTATATCAATACATCCTTTCTTCAACTCCTTAATATTGCTTATGCTAAAATTGGCATAGGCTGGCAAACCGCAAAGAGTGAGCTGGAGCCTTGCTAAGAGTCTGAGGGCTTTTCTCCACTTGTTTCCTTTGCCCACCAAGGACCATAGTGCTGAAGCCAGTCAGCAAACCCAGGAGGTGAAATGCATCCAGTGAAATGTTCCATATACACCTAGAAAAGGATTAAGTGGAGGCAGTGTATGCAGCCCATGACCTCCTGGTGAACAATCTTTGGCTCCCCATGACACCAGGGACGAAGGTTAAACAGCAACGACAGCATTAAATATGACATGTCTTGGGGATCTTGTCAAGGAATAGAAATTCATAAGTCTGGAGCATCTTCAAAGGGAAAATGAATCACTGAGCCCACAGGGTGTCTTTTGGTTTTGCTGGATATATGGGGCACTACAAGTACTTATTTCAACTAGCCTGCGGAGACAATACCACTGCATGCACTTATGTTGCTAAGGGCTACTGTGTATTTGAAGCACACTTCGAATTTACACAGAACTGCTGTTGTCCTAGATGATGCTGGGAAACAGACAATTGCAAAGCTATATCATAATAAGCAGTGAAAATTCTTCTGTGCATAAATAAAGGGAATTTTGTTGAATAGCAGACATACTCCAAACACACAAAAGTTAAGAGAAGGAACACTTGCAATAGATCTAACCACTGGCAATCACTCTGGTTAGCATTCCAACCCATCGTTTTTTTGCCCACAATGCCACACTCATATTAGACCCAGCCATATGAAAATCAGTTGTGGTCCTGCTCCAGTCTGAACAGCCAGGCCAGAACTACCAAGCCGGATCATCTCTGAACCGGAACGGAAGCAACCCAAGACCAGGTTCAGCCTGATTTGGATTTTTCAGCCACTAGAGGATGGTTTCAGTAATACAGTGAGCAAGGGACCCTTACGGTATAACATCAAACACATAAAAAGTGATGGGAGGAATGCTTGCAGTAATCCTAACCACTGGCAGTTTATTGGGGTAATAATCCAGCCCATCGTTCTTTTGCTCACCGTGCCACCTCAGATGAGACCTAGCCATATGCAAAACAGTTTTGGTGTTGCTCCATTCCGAACAGTCCAGCTCGAACTCCCATGCCAGGTCCTTTCTGAACTGGAACACAAGCAGCTCAAGGCCAGTTTTGGCCTGATTGTAAGCATTCCTATAATCACTTTTCTTTCTTCCTGGTTATTTGCCTCAGTTTGGGACGTGTCATTGTATATGTAAAATGCTTGGAACAAGGGAGTAGGCAGAAGATTAAAATACCCCTCACTTTGAACCAAACCTCTTATGGTTCTAAACAAGTGAAGCGCATCATTGTGACTCTCCCCAAAAGAGCTCCTGTCTCTTTATCCAAGCATTTATCTATTCTTGCTTTTATTCTTCCTTTCACCCATGGACATCCACCATTTAACCCTTGCATTATGTTATCGAGGTTTTCACATTTCTGTGTGCCCATCCATCCATCCGTATCCAAACCTATCCATCAAACCTGTACATCACCCAGCCTTTCAGTCATCCATCCCTCCAATTACCCTTTCAGGCATCCATCCGTCCCTCCATCTATTTGTCATCGATCCTCCCTTACCGTCATCATCCCTCATCCTCCCTTTCACTCATCTGTCCAGCCACCCTTTCACTCCATCCAGCCATCCTCCCTTTCACTAACCCATCCATCCTTTCACTCAGCCATTCATCCATGCATCCATCCTTTCACTCACCCATTCATCCACCGTTTTGCCCATCCATCCATTAATTAATTCACTTTCACTCGCCAATCAGTGCATCCACCATCCCTTTCTCTCATCCCCCATTTTTTCACTTATCCATCCTTACACCCATTCATCCATCTATCCATCCACCCTTTCACTCACACACCCATCCATCCACCCTCTCACTTACCCACCCACCCTTTCACATGGATTATGAGCCTTTGTCTGCAGAGTTGCAGACAGAAGGGGCTTAAAACCTGCCCTCCATACATCCTTTTACTCATCCTTCACTCCATCCATCCTTTCAGCCATCTATCATTTTGCTCACACAACCATCCCCCCTTTCACTCATCCATCCATCCAACCTTTCACTTATCCATCCACCCTTTCACTTATCCATCCAGCCTTTCACTCCATCATCTACCCATCCACCCACCCATCTATCCACTTTCACCCCTCCATTCATCAACCCATCCATTCACATCCTTGAACTCATCCATCCTTTCACTCAACAATCCACCCATCCATGTACCCACCCATACATCTACTCTTCTATTCACCCTTTAACTCAGCCTCCCTATCCACCCTTTTACTCAGCTATCAGTCCTTTAACTCATCCATCCATCCTTTCTCTCATTCATGTAGCCATCTCTCATTCACCCTTTCACTCAACTATCCATCCGCCCTTTCGCTCAACCATCCATCCACCCTTTCACATGTTCATCCAGCTGTCTCTCCATTCACCCTTTCCCTTACCCATCCATCCACCCATTGGCTCACAAACTCCACCCCAGCTGGAGCTACTAAAGCAGGGGGTTCACAGCTCTCCTGGCTTAGAGATTGTATTTTTCTGTTAGTTGTGGTTTTACAGACTTTGTGGATTTGTATGCAGTTCCATAGTTTTTGTTGGGATTTTCTGTTTTGAGCTGACAGTTTGTGATTTTCTTTTTCCTCGTTTTACCTTCTCTTCTCTGCACGGTTTCTGTTACCAGATACTTTTCTAGAAATAAGAAAATACCTTGTAATGTCCTGCTTGTTTCCCTTTTACAAGCAGGTGTGGCCACTTGCCTAGTTTTATCTGTACATTGACACAAATTGTTAAGGTGCAATGATTTCCAGAAGGAGAGTTGGGCTGTTCTTACCCTGCTAAAGAGACATAAAATGCTGCATCTCTATTTATGCTTCAGCAATGTAGGTACTGCTGCATACAGCAATATGAATAGTCTCAGCTTGTAGCCATGCAAAGGAAATAGTAGTTTTGTTTCCAGTGCTTCCAGTTGTGCAGGTTATGGCTAGTGCTGTTCACTGCAGGATACAAATCTCCACCTGACTGATGAGCCCCAACAAGGGCAAAATTGGTTGTGGTTGCTCGTGTTAAGGTTCTCATAGAACCTGGCTTGGCACCTTGAGCTAGACTGTTCCTATTGGAGCAGGACCAAAGTTGATTTGGATATAGCGGGGTATAATCTCAGGTGACATGGTGAGCAAAATAATGATGGACTCCGATGCGGACCAAGTAATTACCAGTGGCTGAAATTAATTCAAGCATACCACCCATTGCTGTTTTGTTTACTTCGGGTCTGTTAAGATGACCTTAACAAGAGTTACAGTCAAAAAAGCATGTTTGCCATCTTCAAACATATGTTTTTCCTTTATATTTGTGATACATTTGTGCTGCTGCGGACATTTTGAAATTATTGAAACCATGAGCAGTACATAGCTTAGCTGCATATCCAATTTAAGGACAGGGAAAGGATTGGGCACACCTTGAAACATCTCACCATCTTTCCCAGCTGCCTCATTCCAGTTCTTGATCTCTCTCTCCCTTATTGCTGTACGTGTCTGTATTTATCCCTCTGGGTCTTTCTTGATTTCTCTTATTCTTTCTCACCTCCTTTTCAGCTTTCTCTCATGCTCCTAGAGCACCTGAATTCTCTTGATACTCTTGAAATGGTAACATACTGGTACAGTACCTTCTTGGAGCTGTGTATTACATATATGTTTAAAATCAGGGCCCTGAGTAAAAATTTAGGAGGGAGCCCTACAAATTATGCAGCGACCTGCAGGCATCATTTGCAGCAGATACTCCTCTCAAAACGCACTCATGAGGTACACCTCAACCCCTTCCTTTCAAAACCCCTGAGAATCGCCCCTTCTGGAGGGCCCATTCAATGCCTGCTTGGCCCTCCAAGCAGAAATCCTCAACAGCCACAACTTCTGCTGTTGTAAGTATGTCGATGACACTCATGGACACGTGTGGATTGTAGAAGACAGCACAAAAGAGAACACTGTGGTTACCTATGTCCATGCTGATTGACTCCCACAAATCAGATTACGTTTTTGCATTCTCGGTTTTGTAGTTTCAACTTTTCATTAGTATCAACAGTGCACCAAATTCCAGAATATACAGAAAAAACCCTGAATAAAATAAGCTTATGGAACTAGGAAACTTAAAAGCACTGAGAGGCATAAATGTCTCCAACACATAAACATGCATTTGCAATGCAATGGGTCTCGCATTTGCTAGAGTTCGAGCAATTAGCGTTGTCAAATCCTAACCGGACTCTTCATGCCACATAAATTGAAAAGGAAAAGTAATAGAGTTTCACATAAGCGAGCCAATTCAAAGGGTCATGGCATCAGCGTGAAGCAGCAGACAAAAGGAAAAATAAGTTTGCTTGCAGTCAAGCCTATTGGCAAAAATGCAATTAGCCATGTACCGGGGCGATGGCCAAGGCGGTAACTAAACCTCCCCAAGGAGAGACAAAGGTAAAGTAGTTACTAACGAAAATAAAGGATTTTTGAAAGGCAAACCCACGAACGAGTGATAGTGGTGGGCGTGAGGTGGGCGTGGTTAAAAGCCCAGCTACATAACAACGTGTCAGAAAAGCAGTGCTTGCGCACTGCTATTCTCGACCTAAGAATGAATGAGAGACAGCCGGCTTTGCATGAATAGTGTAAGAACCAAGACCTTGCCCATCTGCCTTGATAAACCTGAACGTTTGATCATAGTCTGGCCTCTTCCAGGGCTTTCCTCCCATCCCCTCTAATTCAGTCAGCTGTGGCATTTTTAAACCATCAGCTACTGCAGTGGAGACTGTGTAGGGCTTCTAGCTAAAACCTTAGGAAACGTACATAGAACAAATTACTTTGTCACCAGATTCATGTGGCTTGAAAACCTCGAGGCACATTACCCCAGCTTTCAGATCTCTACTCTGGCTGCCACCTATCAAAGGATTGGTTCTAAAATCACCTGCCTGGTACTCAGAGCCTAGAACTGTTCCTCCCTGTTAGAAATTGGGTCTCTAGTTGGCAGATATAAACACCCATGTCCAAGTAGGGATCACAGCCCTAGTTAGGATAAGTCACAACACAACCCAAAATATCCTGTGCTCAACCTCTGGTAGCTTAGCACCGAGCAGGCTGGCTTACCTTAGAAGGCAATGTGTAAAGTATTTGTGCAATAACTCATACAGTAACACAGTGAAACCACCATAAAAATGCACTACACAGATATAGAAAAAAGATATTTAGCCCCATAGAATAAGGTAAAAATTACGAAAATCCAATGCATGCAAGCAAAGTTATGAATTTTTAAAGATTAAATCCCACTAAAGCGCTTAGAAACACAATAGCTCCAACTGGGGCTATCATAGTGTCGTTGACTGAGTCGTTCCCAATAGTCCGACGCCACAGACGCCGGACACAGTCGCGCGGACCCCCAGACACTGTACCTATCGAGAAAAAAAAGAAACAAAGATGTTGCACACTATTTGTGACTTTAGCAACTCTGCTTAGACTCCACCATGAACCATTATTCAACTTGACTGAGGTTTTTCCCCACACATACAACCTTGAATGCTTTTGAAAACTTTGACTCACCTTTTCTCACTCGATAAGGAAGTTTGATCCTGACAAAATTTCCAATTTTCACCTTAGTATTATCAATATTATTTTTGTCTAATTCTCCCTTATTTTTCTTGTCAACTTTTGTTTTAGCCTCAGAATACATTTTTCTAAGGTCAATAAGGGGCAATTCTTTTCTCAACCAAGCAGGGGATAAAGTGGTGCGTGGAACACGCCCTTTGAGCATGGAAAATGGTGAAAACCCAGTTGTCAAATTGGGGGACGAATTATATGCCCAGATCTTTTCTTCAACAAATTCTTTGACATTAAACCCATTGATTATGGCCGATTGTACAGCCTCCACAATAACCCTATTAAATCTTTCCACAAGGCCATTCATATTTGGAGCATAAAGCAAAGTTTTTAAATGCAAAATATTATTGACTTTCATGAATTCCTGAAACTTAAAGGATGTGAACTGTTTACCATTGTCGGTGACAATGCTAGATGGTAACCCCTCCTTAAAAAAACATTCTTTTAAAAATCTTATAAAACTGTCAGTGGTGGGTTGAGCAATCTATTTGACCTCTGCCCATTTAGAAAAGTAATCAATAAGTACAATGATATACATCTTGCACCTAGCTAGATTATCATACAGTCCCAAAATATTCAATGCTTCTTTGTTCCATGGTCTTGTTGGAAACTCAGATTTAACAGGTACACATTTACTGGTGACAAGAGACTTAGAGCAAATGACACATTGTTTGACAAATCCTGAAATTTGCCTATCCATATAATGCCACCAAAACATTTCTCTTATTTTATTTTTAGTTAAGGTTTCCCCTAAGTGTCCTACGTGAGCTAACTTAATAATATTGGGGCAAAGCGCCTTAGGGGGAATCACACAATCATCTTTAAATATTAAATTCCCTGATACTGAAATTGAATTTCTGACCTTCCAACATATCTGCACAGATGGTGACAATACCCTTTCACGAGGCCATTCTTTGTTACAAAATTTTTGATTTTTTGTAATTCTTCATCCTCACTACAACTCTTACATCAGGCATCCTTGGAAAACTCATCCTTACATAGGGGTAAAGTATCTTCTAAAGTAGCAACCACACATTCTTCTAATGTCTTAGGAAACAATTTAACAGAATTGTCAGGTAATCTGGATAGACAGTCAGCCACACAATTGAGAATTCCTTGAATATGTACTGCTTTGAAATTATACTCATATATTTTTGACAAAATCCTGACTAGACGAGAAGATGCTCTACCAGTACCGTTACTGTTTAGCAACGCTAATAATGGTTTGTGTTCTGTTTTAATGGTAAATTCTCTGCCCCACAAATACGTTTTAAAATGTTCCAGTGCCCATATGCATGCTAAAGCTTCTCTCTCAATAGTTGAATATTTAGATTTAGAAACTGAAAGAGGTCTTGAAGCGAAAGCCACAGTATTTTCTATGACTTGATTTTTCTGAGTAAGTATTGCCCCTAACCCTTCAGAGCTGGCATCAACGTAAACAGCACAACATAAATTTTGATTGAACTGAGACAATGGTGCGGCCTCAATAATGCTTTTTTTAAGTTTATCATACGCCTCCTGATGTTCACTCAACCATGTACATTTTACTCCTTTCTTAAGTAAATTTCTTAAAGGTAATGCTATTTGGGAAAAATGAAACACAAACCTAGAGTAAAATTCACACAAACCCAGGTAAGATCTTAATTGATCTTTATCAGAGGGTATGCCCATCTCTTTTATAGCTTGTAACAAACAAGCTTTAGGAGCTATACCCTCCGAAGATATGGTGTGTCCTAAATACTCTACCTCCTGTGTTAAAATTTTTCATTTTTCCATTTGTAGTGTCATCCCTTTTTCTTGTAAAACTGACAGTACTTTTGACAATCTCATATTATGAGAATCAATGGTATCGGCAAAAATTAGAATGTGGTCTTGAAAAGCCATAACTCCATCCATGTTTCCAAGTAGCCTATGCATAAGCTTTTGGAATACGGATGCAGCTGATGCCAACCCAAACGGCACGCGGGCATATCTGAAAGCCCCTTCTGGAGTTATAAATGTAGTTAAATGTCTGCATTCCTCATCAAGAGTAATCTGATGATATGCTGATTTGAGATCAAGAGATGTAAAAAAATTTTGCTCCACCCAAAAGTGCAAAACGTTCTTGGATCTTTGGTAGTGGATGGCAATCAATAATAATTTGTTTATTTAATGATCTCAAATCTGCACATAAATCTCAAAGACCCACTCTTTTTTTTAACTAAAACTATGGGAGAAACCCATTCAGAGGAGTCTACTGGTTCAATGATACCTTCCTTAAGTAATAGAGCAAGCAAAATACTAAGTTCTTTCCTAACACTAAGTGGAACATCTCTCAACTTGTGTCTGACTGGTAATGTTCTCACTTTCAATTTAATGTTATGTGTGAATCCTTTAACAGTACCCAATTATTTTCTAAAGACATTCTTGTACTCTGAAATAATCACTTCAATACCTTGCTGTATGGTCATGCAATACACCGGAACATCAGCAGATGGATCCAAAACCATTCCAAGATTACCTTGATGTCTCCATCCCAAAATATGCTGTCCTTTTGTCAACTACATACATTTTACGTAAAAATTGTGATCATGACAAGAAATAGAAGCTACAAAATAACCTAAAATATAAATTATTGTCTGACTGTAACCATAAGCTTTAATGCCATTTCTCTCCAATTTCCATCCAGACCAGTTTTTGTTGAAAAATGCCTCAGATATGATAGAAAAAGGTGATCCAGAATCCACTAGCATTATAGTTTAGAATCCATCAATGATAACTTCGCCCTTTGGAGGAAGATATATCTGGTTGTCAATGTCAGTGTCAAAAATATTATGTTGCTTAGGCTTATCTTCTGTAATCATCAAGACTACACTTTCAACATCTTGGATACCATGTTCAGTCTCCAATTGTTTTCCAACAATCGAATTAACATTCCTTTGAGATCTGCAAACTGTCGAAAAATGTCCAGTTTTACTACATTTGAAAAACTCTTTAAATAAAGCGCAGGACAGGTTGATTTGTAGGTATGCAAATTTGATCCACATTTGTAAAGAAATGGCTCCCTGTTGCAGTTACCCCCCACTTTTTGCCTGATACTGAGGCTGACTTGACTGAGAAGAGTGCTGGGACCCTGCTAACCAGGCCCCAGCACCAGTGTTCCTTCACCTAAAATGTACTTTTGTATCCACAATTGGCAGACCCTGGCATCCAGATAAGTCCCTTGTAACTGGTACTTCTAGTACCAAGGGCCCTGATGCCAAGGAAGGTCTCTAAGGGCTGCCGCATGTCTTATGCCACCCTGGAGACCTCTCACTCAGCACAGACACACTGCTTGCCAGCTTGTGTGTGCTAGTGAGGACAAAACGAGTAAGTCGACATGGCACTCCCCTCAGGGTGCCATGCCAGCCTCTCACTGCCTATGCAGTATAGGTAAGACACCCCTCTAGCAGGCCTTACAGCCCTAAGGCAGGGTGCACTATACCATAGGTGAGGGTACCAGTGCATGAGCATGGTACCCCTACAGTGTCTAAACAAAACCTTAGACATTGTAAGTACAGGGTAGCCATAAGAGTATATGGTCTGGGAGTCTGTCAAACACGAACTCCACAGCACCATAATGGCTACACTGAAAACTGGGAAGTTTGGTATCAAACTTCTCAGCACAATAAATGCACACTGATGCCAGTGTACATTTTATTGTAAAATACACCACAGATGGCACCTTAGAGGTGCCCCCTGAAACTTAACCGACTATCTGTGTAGGCTGACTAGTTTTAGCAGCCTGCCACAAACCGAGACATGTTGCTGGCCCCATGGGGAGAGTGCCTTTGTCACTCTGAGGCCAGTAACAAAGCCTGCACTGGGTGGAGATGCTAACACCTCCCCCAGGCAGGAATTGTCACACCTGGCGGTGAGCCTCAAAGGCTCACCTCCTTTGTGCCAACCCAGCAGGACACTCCAGCTAGTGGAGTTGCCCGCCCCCTCCGGCCAGGCCCCACTTTTGGCGGCAAGGCCGGAGAAAATAATGAGAAAAACAAGGAGGAGTCACTGGCCAGTCAGGACAGCCCCTAAGGTGTCCTGAGCTGAAGTGACTCTAACTTTTAGAAATCCTCCATCTTGCAGATGGAGGATTCCCCCAATAGGGTTAGGATTGTGACCCCCTCCCCTTGGGAGGAGGCACAAAGAGGGTGTACCCACCCTCCGGGCTAGTAGCCATTGGCTACTAACCCCCCAGACCTAAACACGCCCTTAAATTTAGTATTTAAGGGCTACCTTGAACCCTAGAAAATTAGATTCCTGCAACTACAAGAAGAAGGACTGCCTAGCTGAAAACCCCTGCAGCGGAAGACCAGAAGACGACAACTGCCTTGGCTCCAGAAACTCACCGGCCTGTCTCCTGCCTTCCAAAGATCCTGCTCCAGCGACGCCTTCCAAAGGGACCAGCGACCTCGACATCCTCTGAGGACTGCCCCTGCTTCAAAAAGACAAGAAACTCCCGAGGACAGCGGACCTGCTCCAAGAAAAGCTGCAACTTTGTTTCCAGCAGCTTTAAAGAACCCTGCAAGCTCCCCGCAAGAAGCGTGAGACTTGCAGCACTGCACCCGGCGACCCCGACTCGGCTGGTGGCGATCCAACACCTCAGGAGGGACCCCAGGACTACTCTAAGACTGTGAGTACAAAAACCTGTCCCCCCTGAGCCCCCACAGCGCCGCCTGCAGAGGGAAATCCCGAGGCTTCCCCTGACCGCGACTCTTTGAATCCTAAGTCCCGACACCTGGGAGAGACCCTGCACCCGCAGCCCCCAGGACCTGAAGGACCGGACTTTCACTGGAGGAGTGACCCCCAGGAGTCCCTCTCCCTTGATCAAGTGGAGGTTTCCCCGAGGAACCCCCCCCTTGCCTGCCTGCAGCGCTGAAGAGATCCCTAGATCTCCCATTGACTTCCATTACAAACCCGACGCTTGTTTCTACACTGCACCCGGCCGCCCCCGCGCCGCTGAGGGTGAAATTTCTGTGTGGGCCTGTGTCCCCCCCGGTGCCCTACAAAACCCCCCTGGTCTGCCCTCCGAAGACGCGGGTACTTACCTGCAAGCAGACCGGAACCGGGGCACCCCCTTCTCTCCATTCTAGCCTATGTGTTTTGGGCACCACTTTGAACTCTGCACCTGACCGGCCCTGAGCTGCTGGTGTGGTGACTTTGGGGTTGCTCTGAACCCCCAACGGTGGGCTACCTTGGACCAAGAACTGAACCCTGTAAGTGTCTTACTTACCTGGTAAAACTAACAAAAACTTACCTCCCCTAGGAACTGTGAAAATTGCACTAAGTGTCCACTTTTAAAACAGCTATTTGTGAATAACTTGTAAAGTATACATGCAATTTTTATGATTTAAAGTTCCTAAAGTACTTACCTGCAATACCTTTCGAATGAGATATTACATGTAGAATTTGAACCTGTGGTTCTTAAAATAAACTAAGAAAAGATATTTTTCTATACAAAAACCTATTGGCTGGATTTGTCTCTGAGTGTGTGTACCTCATTTATTGTCTATGTGTATGTACAACAAATGCTTAACACTACTCCTTGGATAAGCCTACTGCTCGACCACACTACCACAAAATAGAGCATTAGTATTATCTATTTTTACCACTATTTTACCTCTAAGGGGAACCCTTGGACTCTGTGCATGCTATTCCTTACTTTGAAATAGCACATACAGAGCCAACTTCCTACAACATTGCATACATTTTAATTTGTTTAGGTTATTTTTGTTGTACCCTTTGCTGTACTTATTTTTGTTGACATTGCATATGGCACATACTTCAAGATAATTATCTTTGTCATCATTTAATGTCTTACACAATCGTATTGGCCTTTCAATACCTTTAACAACTTCTATTACTTCTTTGAGTGATGGATTTTTGTTTCTCAGAAGTTGTTCTTGAATTTTTTTGTTATAACAGTGCATAATAACTTGATCCCGAATATATTGATCAGTAATGGCACCAAAATCACAAGTTGAAGCCAAAATGCGAAGAGCAGCCACATATCCTTCAACAGGTTCTGTGGAAAATTGGTGCTGTGAATAAAAGTTAAAACGTTCTGTAACTACATTTGGTTCAAATGTGAAATGTAATTGTAATCTGTCCAAAGCTTCAGAAAAAACATCATAATCATTTATATCAGTTCCTTCAGGTGGTTTATGTGGAGGTAAATGATCAAATATTTCTTGAGCTTCTGTGCCAATAACGTTTAATAGTAGCCCTTTTTTCCTAGTCGCAGAAAACGAATTTCCATCAATGGCAATCATAAAAGTATTAAATAATTAATTAAACCATGCCATTTGCTCCACTTCATGGGTACATCCCCTGGATTTTGTTGTAGTGGTGGAGGTGGATTACAACACTGTTGCATTATTAAATACAAATAAATGTATATAAATATATATATGTATATATATATATTTATATAATCAAATCAGAAACAAAATAAAAATAGGAGCTGGTACTCACTTTTTGATAGTTTAATAATGAAATTAGGTTTCTGACATCTTGAGCAAAACAAAACTCAAGTCTCGTTATGTGTGACTAATTTGAAGAATACAATGTAAAGAAAACAAAATGGGGTCACGTAAGTTACGTTCCAGCCGGAAGACTGGCTGTTAAATAAGTGCTGCCAGGGCTCCGAATTTGAAATGTAAACCCGTAGCTTAGAAGGAAAGCTACAAGCTGAGAACAGCCTTAATTGCTGACCCACGCTGAGCAAGTCAATAAATCAGGGAGGTAGCTGAAGATAACAAACATCCATTTCCTACCGACTGACAGTTGAAGAGAAGCCAAAGTCCCGTAGTTGTAGTAAATAAAAAGTGAGTAGCTAATTCAACCAACTCGTAATTTTCCTCCGATGTGACTGGCACTGCTAGGAACGCTCGTTGCCAAAATGTTGTAATGGAATTCCAAAAGCAAGATGGAAAAATGTTTTGTTTATTCTTAGTAAAGTTCCCAGCAGCGGAGAGGCTGGCTGACAGGAGCAAGCATAGAGAAGCAACTGACTCGTAAATCAAACAATGCATTCCAAATAGAATACAAAGGAATGCTCTCGTGCACAGACGCACACACGAGGAAATAAAACAAACGTGGATAAATATAACATTCACGATGAACTGTTAAGAACATGCCTACTTTACAAACTACTACACAATGTTTAGGGGAGAAAGCACATGCACTTTAGCACTGGTCAGCAGTGGTAAAGTGCACAGAGTCCTAAAACCAGCAGAAACAGGGTCTGAAAAATGGAGGGAGGCAGCCAAAAAGTTAGGGGATGACCACCCCAAGGCTGTCAGGTCTAACACTGCTGAACTGACTTTTTAGTGCATTCATCGCACATTTCCCGACCAAACATCTAATGCTGGCCACATCACGGTCTCATACTACTTAGTTTTAAGACCCAATGGTTTTGAGGCTGGTTTCTGCACCATCAAAGCTCCTGCATTTGGGACTTTCTCACTTTGCATCTTCTCTGATACCATGATCAGATCCTAAGAAAGGACCCCGTGGTGCAGGGGGTGGAGTCACTAGCATGGTTCTACGATTTAGTACGTTTAGGGAGGTGGCTGCAGGTACATGATGCATTGAACCTTCTTCCTCGACTGTTGCCACAATAGCATGTTAAACATGTATCTTCCATTATTTGCTGAATGTGGAAATAAGTGGGTAAACCAATGGCATTGTAGGGTTGCAAGATTTCAAAAACCTAATAGCTCTCAAAGAGTAATAATTTTCCCTCCTTCAAGAAAAGAGACAGTTTTTTTTTTGCTTTTACCCTTAAGAATGCGTATTTCCATGTCTTTCAAGCCGGTTATAAACACTGTTCCGATTCAGCACATACGCAAGATAAGTACAGTGCATTATTATTCTCTTAAAATAATGTCAAGAAAACAATTCATCTTCTTAATCTCTTAATGTTTAACTCCCAACTTGTTGACCCACAGAAAAAAGAGCATACATTAGGTGACAAGAATCACTTCTCCAACAGTAATGGCATCCAACCAGACAGCAGATTCTGCCCTCATGTCTGATATTTTATAATCTTGCACGTCTTAACTCCTTGAATGTAGGACAGAATCATTATATTTGTAAAGTAGTTTAATACATGTTATTAAAAAAGTCACATTTATGATCCTCTCAAGGCAGTCCCAGTCTAGATAGAGTATGGTAATTCTGCAGCCTAATTCAGAGGAGTCTGTCGTGTGTTTGACTGTGATTAGACACAAAATCATTTTTTTTGTTTTAGGGAGAAGATAGCTTACATTTAATTTTTGGAATCCTACTTGTGTGCCAAAAGGTCTTTCTAGGAAAGTATCTCACCGTGCCACAGATAGAAAAGGAATCTAATTCCCTGCTTTCATTCTTCAACTCATTTTTAGGACCTAGTCAAGACATTTTGATATTACTAAAATTTTATATATCATACTTAGAGGCTCTTTCAGCCAGTGCTCTTCATCCATTAGTTTTTTCTTCTGTCCTTCAACTGTTTCTTCCACCCACTACAGCATTCTATATGGGTCAGTCCACTTCATCCATTGGCTAATTTCGCTGTGAGAGATGACTTTCTGCTCTTTCACAAGAAGCACAGCTGCATGCAAAGTAGCTCCTTTCAGTTCTGTAGACTACTGGAAGTGTCTGTTTTCTAAGTCAAAAATATTTTTGCTTTCAGTCTTTTTTTTTTTTTTTTTTTTTTTTTTTTAAATTGACATGGGCCCGGCTGCTTCACCAATAATTAAGTTTTACAAACAGCAGGACAAAATAAATAACCGTGGACAAAGCCAATAGGCTGACAGACATAGCCAGACCTATTGGCTTTGCCACTGCTGGTTTATAAATGTCTTGTGTACCAATATATACTGTGTCTATATCAGTTGGAAAACCCACTCACTCTCGTGTCCATAGCAGTATCAATATGCTGCATAAATAAGTCTTGTTAACAAATGTGAAACTTGTGTCTACAATAAATCTATACTAATATAATATGTATGGTGGGCAACAATGAAATAACTGGTTAAAACAAACTTTAGCATTTGTTCTCAAGGAAGGATATCTAGCAGCAACTAGTGTAGGAACTATGCTATAAAGGTTACTCCGCTGTTAACAGTGCAGTGTACTCTGAGCAACATTTTCACAGGTTTTTGTTTTCATTTACAGCAATGATTGAAATTGATTCGAAAAGGGCTCCTCAGGATAAATTGTCCTGTGTCTCAAGGGCCAGCAACTCCATCTTCAGAGCAATCCAGTCTTCCAACCATGAACCTGCCACTGCAGATGATTTCCTCTCTTGCCTCATCTACGCTGTTCTGAGAGCCAACCCCCCACGCCTCCATTCTAATCTTCAGTACATCACACGGTTCTGCTATCAAAAGCGACTAATGGCTGGAGAGGCTGGATACTGTTTTACCAGTCTGGTAACTGGGTTTACCTTCATCATTAAATATGTATCTCAGGGATAATGCATGAATTGAGTTGAGATTTTGTTTGGATCATGAGCTCTTGCAATATTGCTGTATGCATTTCCAAGGAATTGTTATGATAAACCTGCTTCACAGAGCCCTCATATGTACTTAAAATATGATCAAATCTTTGCATAAGGCGAATTGTGAGGTAGGTGGTAATTGAGAAATTAGATCATAATATGGAAGAGATCTCTACAGATGGGCAAGATCATCTGACACTATTTTATTGCTTTCAATAGGAGTCCTTTTTCAGTGCCTCAATTACCTCCATAATTTCACCCTTGGAAATTGGTCTTTCTAACCAGCCCTGCTTTTGCTTCGACAATTTAGACAAAACAAACCCCCAAGTACCATCCTAGTACCTCAGATCGGTCAACATGCAAACTGTCCTTCAGTGCTCACCCAGCATAATACTTTCGGGCAGCCCTCTTGGAATTAATAGCCACAGCTCACTTGCACTCAAACCCTGTCATTCTTGGGCCAAACAGACCACCTTCCCTTTGATGACAAAAAGCAAGCTCGAGAGGCAAATTTTCAGATTTTGCTTGGTGTAAGTAGTTAAAATTTTGTATGGAATCCATTTTCAGTTGACTGGATTCTAAATTGTCCTTGAATCATGCCATGTAGTGTGACTTATTTCCCTTCACTAACTGTTCTCCTGTTGCACAGTTCTTACGACCACTCGAGATCCAAATGTATGATGAGTAGCCCACTATTTAGCCCCTTCCCTGCAAGGACGTAACGGTTCTGTCGTTGGCTGAGGCACCAAGGATGTAACCGTTACGTCCGGGGATTTGCTCATGGGGGAGCGCTTGCGCTCCCCGCATGAGCCTTCTACCCCCCCTCCCATGGGTAGGGATGGAAGTGGAATCGCTTCTCCTTACACCCTTGCCCCCTCACCCCCCTTCTGCCCGCCCATTGACATCTGATGACGTAAGTGCACGATTGCACGCTGACCTCATCAGAGGCCTGCAGCGCAATCGGAAGAGAAATGGTTCCATTTCTCTTCCGATCCTGAGGCTGGAGGCGGCACAGAGACATGAAAGGAAAGGCTTTTCCTTGCCTTTTATGTCTCTCTGAGCACTTCTGCAGCCCGATCGTGAAGCGATCAGGCTGCAGAAATGCCCACTAGACACCAGGCACTAGGGATTTTTTTTTTTTTAAACAAGTGGGAACGACCCCTTAGGCAAGGGTCGCTCCCCTGGGCGGCAGATTCTTTTTTAGGCTGGCCTATTTTAATTCGGCCGAAACCACTAAGCACCAGGGATTTTCTTTTCTTTTTTCCTACAGATGGGGTGCGACCCCTTAAGCAAGGGTCGCTCCCCTGGGGGGCAAATTTATTTTAGGCCATTTCTGCACCTCTTGGGGGCAGATCAGCCTATTTCTATTAGGCAGGTCGGCCCTTGTGGGGTGGGGGTGGAGGGGGCAGAAAACACTTAGACATCTGGGGGGAGGTTTTTTTTCTGTTTGTTTGTTTGGTGGGCAGCCCCTTGGGCAAGGGTCGCTCCCCATGGGGACACATTACTGTTGGCCACTTCTGCCCCCCTTGTGAGCAGATCGGCCTATTTTTGTTAGGACCATCAAAGCCCACCAGAGAACAGGGAAGTTTTTTTTCTGTTTTTTTTTCTTCAAAAAATAGGGTGGGGGGATGGACATACCCCCACCCCAAATAAATGGGGACAAAGTTCTGCCCACCGTTGGGCAGATGAGGCAATTACCCCCAATCCACTCCCCGGGGATGGGCAGAAAGCCTGCTATATGCCAGGGAATTAAAAAAATAGTGGGGTGGTGGCTACCAACCAGTATGGGCATGGTTATGCCCCCAACCCAACTAAAGGGGGGTAACAGTCTTTCTGCTCTCCCCTTGCACACTAAAATATCCTATCTCAACGGCAAGTAAGAAAACATTTGATTATTTTGGGTTTTGTTTTACATTTGGGCTATGAGAGCTTGTCTAACTCTCACAAGCATCCCACTTGGAATGGTGAGGGCGGCACTTTTTGGACTTTGGGACGCTGCCATGTAGAAAAATCTACGAGACTTAGGTCTCATCTGAAAACTAGACATCTGGGTGAGTCCAGGGTGGTGTGCTTTAAATGCATCCTGCACCATTTTCTTACCCACAATGCCCTGCAAACCTCCAACTTTGCTTGAAATCACACCTTTTCCACATATTTTTGTGATGGAACCTTCTGTAATCTGCAGAAATCCACAAAATTCCTACCACCTTGCATTGTCACATCTATACAGATAAAAATTCAGCCCCACTTGTCAGTCTAAAAAGTGTCACAGGCACTTGGCCCACCTACACAAGTGAGGTATCATTTTGATCGGGAGACTGAGGTGAATGTTGAGTGGTAGGAAATTGTGCCGGGTCAGTGATCCCACTCTGAAATGTGGGAATAATTTGATTATTTTTATTTTTATTTTTTTTATTTTTTTTTAGCTACATTTGAGGTTTGCTGAGGATTCTGGGTAAGAAAACACTGTGGGATCCATGCAAGTCACACCTCTCTGGACTCCCTCAGGTGTCTAGGTTTCAGAAATGTCCGGGTTTGGTATGTTTCCATAGATGGTTGCTGAGCCCAGGACCAAAATCGCAGGTGCCCCTCCTGCAAAAACAGGTAGTTTTGTATTTGATAATTTTGTTGTGTCCATGTTATGTTTTGGGGCATTTCCTGGTGCGGGCACTAGACTTACCCACCCAAGTAAGTTACCATTTTTATTGGGACACTTCAGGGAATGCTGGGTGGAAGCAAATTTGTGGCTCATCTCAGATTCCAGAACTTTCTATCACCGAAATGTGAGGAAAAAGTGTTTCATTTGCCAAATTATTAGGTTTGCAAACGATCCTGGGTAACAGAACCTGGTGAGAGCCCCATTCTGAATTCCACTGGGTGTCTAGTTTTCAAAAATGTATAGGTTTGCTAGGTTTCCCTAGGTGCCGGCTGAGCTAGAGGCCAAAATCCACAGCTAGGCACTTTCCAAAAAAACACGTCAGATTTCAATGTAAAAATGTGATGTATCCAATTGCGTTTCCTGTTGCGGGTATTCTCTAATTTTTTTCCTGCTAAATGTAGACCGTGTGTAAAAAGGATGACGATTTGAGAAATGCCCTGTAATTCACATGCAGGAGTATGGGTACCCTGGAATTCAGAGATGTGCAAATAACCACTGCTTCTCAACACCTCATCTTGTGCCCATTTTGGAAAAACAAAGGTTTCCTTGATACCTATTTTTCACTCTTTATATTTCGCCAAATGAATTGCTGTATACCCGGTATACAATGAAAACCCATTGCAAGGTGCAGCTCCTTTATTGGCTCTGGGTACCTAGGGTTCTTGATGAACCTACAAGCCCTATATATCCCCGCAACCAGAAGAGACCAGCAGATGTTACGGTATATTGCTTTAAAAAACTGCCACAGCTGGATAAAGTTATAGAAAAAAACGTGGAGAAAAATGGCTCTTTTTTTTTCACCTTAATTTCAATATTTTTATTTGAGCTGTTACTTTCTGTAGGAAAACCTTGAAGGATCTACACAAATGACCCCTTGTGGAATTTAGAATGTTTACTTTTCAGAAATGTTTAGCTGTCCGGGATCCAGCATTTGTTTCACATCCATTTCTGGCACTAACTGAAAGGAGGATAAAAGCACAAAAAATAGTAAAAATGGTGGTATGTCCCAGTAAGGTGCCAAAATTGTGTTGAAAAATTGGTTTTCTAATTCAAGTCTGCCTGTTCCTGAAAGCTGGGAAAAGATGGTGATTTTAGCACCGCAAACACTTTGTTGATTTGCAGAGGAAAAAACACAAGCTTTCCATTGCAGCCTTTTTTCCCCATTATTATTATTATTATTTTTTTTAAACGAAATGTTCGCTGTATTTTGGCTAATATCTTGGTCTCCTCCAGGAGAACCCACAAACTCTGGGTACCTCTAGGATCCCGATGATGTTGGGAAAAAAAGGGTGCAAATTAGGTGTGGACAGCTTATGTGGACAAAAAGTTATGAGGGCCGAAGTGCAAACTGCCCCAAATAGCCAAAAAAGGCCTGGCACCTGAGGGGGAAAAGGCCTGGCAGCGATGGGGTTAAACAGGGAAACAAGTCTGCCCTGTCCATAGGAACTCAGTACCTCCGTGTACAAGCATAGTTTCTGATGTGGACACGTCACATATGCTGCTGTATAAATCCTCAAATTATAAAAAAAAAAAAAAAGAATTAGATTAACCAAGTGACAGTCCCATCTGAGAGCAGTGAAATCCTGGACTCCTACAGCAGCACTTGCGAGAAAGGGACTCTTTTGACATGGTTAGCCCCCCACTTTGTGCCTGGTATTGGATGTAGTGTCAACGTTGTTGTTGCCGAGGTCCCCTGCTAACGAGTTTCACTAGGTCAAATCACTTTCCCAAAAACTGTTGTGATGCATTAGCACAATTGGCAACACCTTTCAATCAATCAGGAATTTGTAAAGCCCACTACTCACCCGTGAGGGTCTCAAGGTGCTGAGAAGGGGGGTGAGGGGGTAGAAGGGAGGGGGAGGTGCTGCTACTGCTCGAACAGCCAGGTCTTGAGAAGTTTCCTGAAGGTAAGGAGGTCTTTGGTCTGGCACGGGTGGGTGGGAAGAGTGTTCCACGTTTTGGCGGCGAGCTGCAAGAATGATCTACCACCGGTTGTAGTTCTGCAGATGCGTGGGACGGTTGCGAGGGTGAGGTCGGCGGAGCGAAGATGCGAGGTCGGGGTGTAGAAGGAGAGTCATCTGTTGAGGAATTCTGGTCCGGTGTTGTGCAGTGCTTTGTAGCGTGGGTGAGGAGTTTGAAGGTGATTCTCTTGTTGACTGGGAGCCAGTGCAGGTTTTTTAAGTGGTCTGTGATGTGGCAGTGGCGGGGGATGTCCAGGATGAGACGTGCAGAGGCGTTCTGGATGCGTTGCAGCCTCTTCTGGAGTTTGGCCGTGGTTCCTGCATAGAGGGCATTGCCGTAGTCCAGCTTGCTGCTTACGAGGGCTTGGGTAAATTCTTCTGGTTTTGGTGGGTTTGTAGATCTTTCGAAGCATGCGGAGGGTGTTGAAGCAGCAGGAGGAGGAGATGGCGTTGACTTGCTGTGTCATGGATAGTAAGGGGTCCAAGATAAATCCTAGGTTGCGTGCGTGGTCGGTGGGAGTCAGACTGGTTCCGAGAGTGGTAGGCCACCAGAAGTCATCCCATGCGGAGGTGGAGGGGGGCATAGGATGAGGACTTCCGTCTTGTCGGAATTGAGTTTGAGGCAGCTGCTCTTCATCCATTCGGAGATGGCCTTCATTTCTTTGTGGAGGTAGTTCTCGGCGGAGTCCTTGGTGAGGGAGAGGATCAGCTGGGTGTCGTCGGTGTATGAGATGATTTTCAGGTTGTGGGATCGGGCGATATTAGCGAGCTGGGCCATGTATACGTTGAAGAGGGTCGGGCTTAGGGACGAACCCTGGGGTACCTTTAGCTGCCACTATAAGTCCCTGGTAAATGGTTCTTAGGTACCCAGGGCCTGAGGTACTAAGGGTAGGCCCCTGAGAGCAGCAGCACAGATTGTGCCACCCTCAGGGACCATACATCCAATTGCACTCAGCACTGCCATTGCAGGCTGAGTGTCATGGTGGAATCCCAAAATGCAACCTCAACGTACTACACAGCCTGTGTGACATGTCTACTACACACTACGTCCAATATAGGTATGCCACCCTTCTGACAGGCCTTTCAGCCCTAAGTAGTGTGCACTATACTGCACATGTGGGCATAGTTGCATGGGCAATATGCCCATATTGTGTCCTTGCCAAACCTGGGATATAGTAAGTGTACCGAGCATCCATTTTAATTGCATGTGCGGGACACTTGTCAGTACGCATTTCCCAGCTACATGATGGCCAGTCTGAACCCTGGGTTGTTTGGTATCAAACAACTCAGAACAATAAATCCTAACTGGTACCAGTATGTACCCATTAGCTACCTTAGAGGTGCCCCCTGCAAAAGCTAACTAACCCTGGCATGGTTTCTGGCCAGTCACAACCAGCTTGCCACCACCAGGCAGGATTCTGGAACCCTGGGGTGAGACACCTTGCTCTCTGGGTTCAGAAAACAAAGTCATTTCTGGGTAGCGGGGTTACGCTTCCTCCCCCAGGAATGTTCACTGCCCTGCCTATCGGGGATAGGGAAGTGACCGCTGCCCACTGGAAGTGGTCATGTAGTGGGCGTAGCCACCCTAAAGTAGATGGCCCATTGGTCACTACTAGGGATTCTCCTAAATGCAGTATTTAGTGGGTACCCTTAGACCTGCAGATCAGACTCCAAGGACACAAGAAGGCCAGCAACAAAGTAGACCCAAGGTACAAGAACTGCATTCCTGCTGCACAAAGAAAATGGCGCCAAATCCTGCCTGCTGCAACCAGGATTGGACAGTTGCTGCTGAGGGATTTTATGGACATTGGACAGACTCTACAAAACCGCAGAGGACATCCACCCTTGCGAAGATTGCCGAATATCTCCCTCCAAAGTGAAGGCATCGCTCCCTGCAACCAAAAAGCGAAAGACTAGTGAAGTCCAGTTCACTGACCGGCCGCCGACCAAGGAACCATACAAAGCCGCCAGACCAAAATCAACCCGATGGACTCGGAGGACAAACACTGCAATTGTGCCAAGTTTGGTGGCACTGCGACCTCCAGTGGCTGAACAGTGAAATAGCCTAGGGTAAACTGGACCCTCAACATTGAACACCCCAAAGAAAAGTCCACTCTGGACTCCCAAAGGACTAGGAGCAAGCACCCCCCAGAGAAGCCCTGCTGACCTGCTGTCCACCCTAAAAGTGACCTGCCTCTTGCTTCCAAGGGCAGGTTTGCGTACAGCACTTGGCTCACCTATCTGCTCTGCACCCAGCCTCCTTGGGCCCAGCACCAAAAAAAAAAAATGTGCTCTAAGAGTCCCGCTCCCCTTGCGACCTCTACACTCTAAAAGGACCCACCGGACTCACCTTGAAGTCCGTCCGCCTGTGCATTGCTTTTCCAAGTGGTCTCCCACAGTGGTCCTGCACCAGCTCCTAGGACTTTTCAGCAGCTGCTCCTGCTGAAACCGGGAACTGACAGAATATTCCCAGGTGATCCATAGAACATCTTGATGACTTCGACCTATAAACAAAAGGAGACATTGATAAATGCATTGCCTGATTTTGTATGCATTTTTAAAGTGTTCTATTGATTCCTATGGTGCATAATTATTCAAATTTAAAACACCGTAGTTCAAAAAGTACTTCCCAATTTTGATGATCTTGGTCTTAAAAATGTTCTAGAAATCTGAAGTATTTTTGTAAATTAGTCGTGAGTTATTATTTTGAGTGTGTGTCCACATTTATTGATACTGTGCACAGCAAATGCTTAGCACTTCTTCTAGAATGGCCTAACTGCTCGACCAAGCTACCATAAAAATTATAGAATTAGGTAGTCTAATATTTAGCTCTATAAACCAAGGTGGGGTTGCTTGGACGTTTTGCACTTTGAATATCATTTTTGTACACTAAATAGAGTCACCTTCCTACAACACTCAACAGATTGCAATGTAAAACCATGGTGTGATGATGCTCAAAATAGTATCCACTACAGAGGAATGACTAATAAAGTTTGAGCTCACTGATAAACATGGTGTTTAGTGGGTTAATGGGTTTAATCAAAGAGCAGTGCTGAACAAATGAATGGTTTCCCAGATCAAGAACACCAACCTTTCATCAGTGGTAAATCAAACGTTTTTACAAAACAAATATTTAAGAAAAACCAAATAAAATGTCAGGTTTGGAAACAGGAAATGTCTGAGCACTGTAAATATGTCAGTGATAGGCTGGAGGTTATTTTGGACTACCTGTAATGGAAAACATTGATTTGAGCCCCATATCTGAATTTACAAAGTGTGAATGGAATGGTTCTGGGGGATATAAATCCTCTCGGTTGAACTTAGACAAAGTAAAAGTAAGTAGGAAATACGATAGGGGAGCTATGTGGTATGAATATCATAATTCTGAGAAAATTAAATAGATTGCAGTCAGCTCCCCTGATACACATGTTTGATCAGTTGCTGAGGGGTATGGTACCCTTGCAAATGTGATGTAAATCCAAAGTAGAAGCCACAAGATGTGGTAAAAACAGTCCTAAAAGAATTGCTCCGCTGGTGTTGCAATGGACATGCCAAGGAAAGTTTAATTGGTGGAATATTAGAATATTTTGAAAAAATAGACATTAAGGGAATATGGCGACAGAGCTTGGCCAGACGACATAATGTTAGATAAATGTTATTTTTTAATTTTTTTATTGACCTTGCAACAAGGAATAACCATTTAAATCAAGGAGAGTGATAAATGTCGTCGTCTTAGATTTCTGAAAATAATTCTCACTTTTCTTTGCAGATGAAGCAGTAGATTTCTGTCCTCTTTTCAACATTCTTCCCCACC
Source organism: Pleurodeles waltl (assembly GCF_031143425.1). NCBI lineage: Eukaryota > Metazoa > Chordata > Amphibia > Caudata > Salamandridae > Pleurodeles > Pleurodeles waltl. The sequence goes on along the minus strand of NC_090450.1, from coordinate 825,711,010 downwards.
CCTACCAACTTTCCAGGTCTACCATGACGGCTTGTTCTTTGCAGCTCTGTGTATCAAAAATCAATGTGATGCAGAGCAGACACAGGGCTTTGTTGAGATTCACTCAAGTATTAGAAATCTCAGTGCTTGAGGTCTTTTAGCTTGGTGCATTGCGTTGCTGAAGAGTTTGACTTGCATTTGCGTGTTTTTTGTTGCAGCATTGGTGTACACGTGTTTTATATGGTCTGGTTTAACCGCACAGCTGTTGTCAGACTATTAGGTCAGCATTACTAGAGAGGGGCTTTGTCTTCATGCATATGTTGGGAGCTAGGAGTACATGTTTTGATTGGGCCGAAGTTGTGCACTTCCACCAAAAAAGTGCTTGCTCACAGATCACAGTTGTCATCATTTTGTTTATTTATCTAGCTGCATATGCTTGAACCTTTCGGGGCACACAGTTGACATTGGAATGCTATTAAAGTGTCTGAGATAACTAGATTCCGTTAAAGCCAGACCTATTGCCATTGCCAATGCTTGTTTAAGAAATGCATTGAAGTTGTTTTAGAAGGATGTTAGCATTGCATGTAGAAGCGGCAGCACTATCGAGGAGTTTGAGCTTTAAGTTGTCAATGGAGCAGTCTTTGAAGGTTGTGAAGGTTTATTATTGTTTATTGCGTTGGCCTTGGTATATTGGTTTGACACTGAGCAGGGTGATGGGGGACAGCTAGGTAGTCGATTAAGTCCCAGGGCAGTAAAGTTTACGCTACATGGTTGATGATGTCGAGAAGATGTTGAGAATATGCTTCACTTTGTGAGTGGGCCAATGAGGTTGAGGTAGGTGTCTCTTATTTGATTCTTGAGTTATCTAGGAGTTTGAAGTCACTGAGGAGATGGGGGCCTGTATTAGATGGACGAGGTAGTGAGGAGATCCAAGAATTAATCTGTCAAGTCATTGTTCTGTTGGAGAGGCCTGCAGATGAGGTGTAAGGTGCCAGGCTGAGCTGCAGAGAGTGGGAAGTGGCATATCGGGAATTTAATGTAGATGAAAGCCACTTGGAAGCCTAATGTGCAAGACCACGAGGACTTATGAATGAAGGTGAGGCCTCCACCACGGTTATATACAATGTCTGCACGCTGGATACGGTAATCTCAGGGAACAAGAATTACTTTGCTTCAAGTAGACCAATTTGAGCCTTCAACAAATATTTGGACGATCTGGATGATCAAAGTTCTATTTAATGGCAGGTGCAAAAGTTGCAAAATCATCCATCGCACCCTCTATAGCAACTCAAAAGCAGAAAACTTTGATACAAGCTACTGCAACAACCAAGGCATATGAGGTAACTGGCAAAAGTAGGTGGATTGCAAGAGGGTAAAAGGCTTACTTCTCAGGTGGATTTTGAAACACCAAGCAATAAGTACATGTAGGATTTAAATCAATTACATTGCCAGAATTGCAGACAGTGAGTGGGAGAACGTTCACCCTATTCAGCTTGGACACCAGAATATTCTTCACCTTTTTTTAAACAAAAATTGTATTGTTTTTCAAATAATAGAGTCACACATAACAATTATGTTGCACATCAAGTAAAGTATATAAAAGTGAAGGTCAGCCCGTGTTTCTCAGTATTGTCTGTACGTCCCAGCTTTTGCCAGCCTTAAGTATAACGGTCCAGAATGATGAGAAAATAATTAAATGTAATGGTTAATAGAGAAACATTCTCCTCCCCCAAAATATACTCTAATCGTATCGAAGCATGAAAAACAAAATTCCCCGGAGGTCCCTGGTTAGATGGCTGCTGTCTGTTTTCAGGTTATTAGTTACTACAAGTGTAGGGCACCCTTTGTAAAATGGAAAAGGGATTTGCTGATGCAGAGTGTAGCGGAGATATTATGTGATGCCGACACTCATGTTAAAGATTTGTGGCCTCAGTACTAGGCATGGGTCTTTTATGAGGTAGCAGTGCCTTAGTTTGAGATAGCTAGCTTACTGTTATTTCTCCATTTCATCTTACCTTTAAGTTGTTTTGTTTTCCTCACTTAATGCCATGTTTTCCACGTAATATATCACCACTCTTCCTTATTTCAACTGAAGCGGCATTTGTGGCTTTCCAATTTTTCACTATGCTGCTTTTCTCCAAAATGAAAGCCAAATCCATGAATTTTATAACAACTACTTCCTTTTTTGGTCTAGACATTATAACTAGTAAACATGTTTCTAGGGTAAACATATTCAGTCTCCCCGTAACCATTTCCAGTTTTTGTATTGATTTCCATCAGTAGTTCACTCCGTGTGTACATGTTCACACCATACGATTAAACACATGCTTACACAATATTGCATCCTTTTAGGAATTTAACATGTTCTGTGTATACATTTATATTGTACGAACTTAATCCTACGTTCTGTGATCCTTTTGGAGTTTAGAGCAATACCAATATTTACTCCACTTTATCTAGGTCTTGTCCCACATCTCTAGAACAGATTTCATGGTGGCCCTCCAAGTCCCCTTTAGTTTCTCTTACCATTACTTGGTGAAGTAATGTGATAACCTTCCTCTCATTGCACATATATAACATTATCCGTAGTAATTTATCGGAGACCTCAGCTAGCTCCACACCCCAAAGGTCCTCTATGACATTATGTACTGTCATATGCTCCACGAACTGCCCATTAGGAGTTCTCCCGGTCTGAGAAGAGTATGAACAATCCATCAGTATACAAGTCACCCAGCGTATATAATTCCATGCTATATCTAAGGGACAACTAAAATTTTATAATGAAGGGCATAGGTCATTTGAGTAATTATTCCCCTTTTTTCCTAGTTCCAACCAGTGGGCACAACAGTGAGAGACTCTGCTAGCCATTTGGTCACCATATAGTGCTTATGGTAGCTCCATCCCATCATAAAGCGAGTGAATTGTGAATGCGTGTTGCCAGTCTACATTTGTTAGGGGCCAGTATCAATGAGAGACACATGCTGTCTAGCTCTCAAAACTATTTGATTGGATAGTTACGAAGGAGAATAGAAAAACAAGGCAATCCCATCACTTTGGTCAAAGCGATTCTGCCCATCATAGGCCGTGGAAGTGCCACTCAGAATGCTGCTGTCCCTTTCAAAGTCTCAAAGGCTCTGCCAGTGTTCCCTCTATAACATCAAACATTTCATTTGAAGGCGAGTGTATCGCCAGTAGTTTCAGAGTCAGTATGACAGTATAAGTAGCATAGACCTCTATGGGCAGTTTGATAGCTTTTTTGATCTCCACTTTTTAATAAAGCGGTTTCAACAAATCTAGCTGTTATGGGGTAAGAGCAGCTGTCACTATCCTGTCCAAGAGTTCTCTTATATTGGGTTGAGCAAGAACCTTGTCATTGTATGTGAAATAATATTCATAAAGAGAACAATTCATCTCTTGTGTGAACTCCACACCATCAGAATTATGAATACCGCTGATCTGGGCTTGCTTTCCCTTTATTAACCAGCGACAGAGTTTGCAGTGTTTACTGTCCCTGTCATGTATCTTAGCCTCGTAGGTATTGTAGTCTAGGAATCATGCGCGCTTTAAGATGTATAATTTCTTTTTTTTTCCTCCTTAGCTGAAAGCTATGCCTGATCTGTGGGAGGCAGTCAGTAGTAAGGGTCTCATTTCTGCTTCTCAAGATGTAATTTCCAGTTCCCTTTTGACGCCGCATACAGATTTTTTTTCATATATGTTCCTCTGATCGCCATCTTGAGCTTTTGCCATTCCACCAAGGCATTTGGGGTTGAGCACGTGTTCTCATTGAAATTGTGTTGAATCCGTTCCTTTATTGTATCACTATATATGGGGTCTTCTAGAGATGTGGGTTAACAACATCATAAACAGGTTATTTTCCTAATACTGTCCCATTTAATCTGTATGACTATGCTATTTTGGACAAACTGCTTAATAGTGGAGTAACGTTGTACAATAAACGTGAGATAGCCTAACATGTAGGTCATGTGGCTAGTAAGAATAGTCCCGCAAGTGGAGTGTACATTTGCCAAGAATCTAGAAAGTCTCCGTTACAGAACCATTCCTCCAAGGCGTGGGTGGGATGTAATACTTGATAGGTAGGCAAAGGGGTATGTGAGCTGTCCATGTTCACATCATGAATACAGTTGTAGTCTCCTTCTAAGAATGTGTAATTTATCTGCATTTTGGACATATATACTAGCCAATACATCGGTTCCATCTATTTTCCCAACAGCAGATACATATCACCCAACAGTGTCTGTATACGAGTGACACCTTGGAAATGGCATACCAAGTTTTACCCATATCAGAGCCACCTTGCATATGAAGAATGCCATTCTAAATATCTATCTCTTCTGACAATTTCTCAAATTAATACATTTGTTTCCAGTGATATTTTCTTGCAAGAAAGCAATGCAAGTCTCTCTACACAATGTACGTACACGATTTAAGCCTTTTAGCTTCAAAGTTTAGTCACTAAACATTCAATGTTATAAATACATATATCTGGCTTTTAGCAGTATCGGCTGGTGACCTTTAAAAGTGGTGGAGCGTAATCCTTCGCTCGTGTTCCAAAGAGCTTGTTCTTGAAGGCGTCTCTCACACTTTCCTGCACTATGTTTACTGTCTCACTCTGACTCACTCAGTCTCACTTGGTCTCACTAATTCACCCAGTCTCACTCATTCTACTCTGGCCCACTCATTCTGAATTAGACTTACTGTGACTTAGTCTCACACACATTAACACTCAGAAACACTCACTGTCATTCTCTCTAACTCACTCATTCATTCTCACACATACTGGTCCTTACTGTCACTCATTCACACTCACTGTGACTCATTTCTTCACTGACTCTCTCTCACTTTAACTCACACACATATGCTCACAGTGCTGGGCTTTCACTAGCTCTGAACAGTATCTCTGATGGCTAACATAGGCACCTTCATGCACCTGTGTCAGCAATCCTATAGTATCACTAGCTACCACAGTTTGTTGCTGAACCCGAAGCGGAGTTACATTTTTTTAATGATATCAAGAGTGAATAATTATTTACTCTTGATAAAATAAAAATGGGCCACAAAACAAGGAGGGTGTAGTGTAGCTGTGGAGCCCATAAAGGAGAGCCGCCATGGGTCCAGGGACACCTATCCATCAAACGAGTCCATCCACTAAATCATCCATTCTTTTACTTATCCACCCCCTTTCATCTATCCATCCATTCAGTTATCCATCCGTCCTTTTGCTCACACATCCACCTTTTCGCTACATCTATTGATCCTTTCACTCCATCCATCCATCAATCATCCTCCCTTTGGCTTATCCATCTATCCACCCTTTTACTGAGCCATCTATTCTTACACCCATCCATCAATACTTTGTCCCATCCATCCATTTACCCTTTCACTCAGCCATCCAGTCTTTCACTCACTTACCCATCTAGCTATCTATTCATCCGTCCATCAATTCACCCTTTCACTCATCTCTTCATCCATTCTTTCATCCAGACATCCATCTACCGTACCTTTCACTCATCCATCCATTGTTTTACTCATCCATTTTCACATACATCTTTTCACTCATCCATCCTTTTGCTTATCCATCCCTTCACTCCATCCATCCACCCTACCTTTCCCTCATACACCCTGCCTTTCACTCTTCCATTCTTATGTCCATCCTTTCACTCATTCATCCATGCATCTATCCATCCACCTATCCTTCCTTTCACTCATTCACCCTCCCAAGTTAATTATGAGTTGTTGTCTGCCGAGCTGCAGACAGAAGAGGCTCATCAAGAACCCCACCCCACTGTAGCTGCTAATGGGGGCTGAGGGGTGGCGGAGTGACAATGGCCCTGATGCAGGCAGAAGCTTAACTGCACACTTACCTCTTAGTCCACTAGTGCAGTTGTTTTCATAGCTGGTTACTTCCCTCTCTTAGGCCTCCACAGTCGAGATAAGGAGTGCTCTGTCATGCTCAGCTCCATAATGTTTTTTTCAAAGTGAAGCCAAATACAGTACTAAAAACCTGTTACTGCCAGGAGAGCAGCCCACTGCACCCTGCCTACAGCCTGATTCACTGTGTAACCCACAAATTATTGCCACCCACTCCCTCGATGTCCTATCGGCCACCCTAACCCCCAGCCATTAAAGTGAATGGAGCTTTGCTAACTCCTCCCAGGGTCACTGTTTTTGGGCCCCAAATGCAATCGGATCAATTGCATTGTAAATCGACCCTTCCTCTCCGATGATCTCACTGCTGTAGCTTGTGCCTACAGGTCGAGAAAACCTCACCGGCTGGCACTTGCACAGTAGGGCATCTACAGAGTTCACTGGAGTTCACCCAGGAGATTCAGCAGACTGTCTCTGAGCAGTGATTTATTTTCAGCTGCTCTGTGTTTATTTTCTTGTTCTTGCCTTTCCGCCCATCATTCCAATGGAAGTCTCACATCTTCATGCATCTCTAAATCAAAAAACAAACATCACACAAACGTTTACCTAATGCTAACCCTGGATCTCTTAACAAAACAAATCCCTCAGGACTATTAAACAGTAGTCGTCCTCGCAATATCTAGCATAACTAATATGTAGTGCTATCCAATCTTCTTGCATCACAAGGTGAGAGATGAAGTGAGTACCATAGTACAGAAGTCCTGTTGACCTGTACGAGGCAGCATTCTCTTCATTGCACCTTACCTATATCACACCTGGAGATACCATCCAGTGTCAAGGCATTATCTTTCACGGCTGTAGAGAAAGCAAGAGGCCTACTTCTTTTAGCAGTAGCAGATCATTGGGTGTCCTAGGCGTGAGATCCGGTAGTTCCTCATTTTGGGTCAGCCAAAGGCCTGATTCTGAGTTGTCATCCAGAGCTCAGGTGTACTGTTTACACTGTATGTTGTGTAACTTGGGATGTGCTTGTCGTTGCTAAGATGTCTTTTTTTACCTGCTTTTACCAGATCTTGTGGTGGTTTCCTAGTCGCCCACTGTACGGACGTTGTTGCCCACGGCTTTTGCATGCAGTTGTACACTCCTCAGCAGTTCCCATTTGGTCCTCCCTCTGTTCCTCCGCCAATTCCCGTGCATCCTTTGGGTTGTCAAAAAAGAGTGTCTTGCCAATACACTAGCATTTTTGTGCTGGGAGCAGAAGCATGGGCCAGATCCCCTAGTCTTGAATTACTTGCTTTACTGCCAGGAGGTTTGAGTCTGAATTGCTACAGTTTATTTGAATAACAGCATAACTTTCCTGTTCTTAAATACAATGTGCCCAGCTGTCCTTGCCATTTATAATGTGTGTCTGTCGCGGCAGTGAAGAATGCACCCTACTGTAGATCTAGGACAGTGTAGGCCTAGTTGGTGGTCATCGATCAGGGACTTTGCACCCTTTTGGCATCATAGAAGGCTGAAGGCCTATTAAGTGTCTATGTCTGATTCAGCCAGTTTTCCAGAAATCGCACCAAGCTTGTGCCATCTGCAAATTCTGGCAGGCCCACCACCCAATCGAGAATTGTTATTCTGCCCTGAATTCCAGGTACCATATTTGTGATGTGCTCATGCATCTGTGTTTGTAATCAGTCATGCCAGCTGTAGTTCAGCCTGCGTACTTCAAAAGAAGAGAGCGATTCCTCACAATAAAGAGAAAAGTGTTCTCAAAACCAAACAACAATATAGTTCTCCTATGTAGATAATTACTCTGTTAACTTGTCCTGTTATTCAACCTCAACTGTCAGTTTTATGGGTTTCAAGTGTGTTTTTTAGTAATTTTGTATAATAGTGTTTTGTAGTTTTTAAGGGAATGTGCCATATTTAAATTTGAGTGACATGAGTTACATTTCTTTTTAAATATTGTATACGAATCAATTGATTTGTGATTATATTTTATAATAAATAAAAAAAAAGAAAATTATATGTATAGGTAATGCTTGATGAATCTCTCATGGTGTATTAAGTGATATACAGTGCATGGGGCATTGTATAGTATGACAGGGTAACTACAGAGTAATTATCTACAGAGAGGAAATATATTGTTGTCTGGAACAGCCTGTGTAAGCAGGAGATCACCATAACCCACTGCTGAACTTTCTGTTCAAGCAATTGTAGTTATATTTATATTGCGCTTACTACCCCTGACGAGGCGTCAAATTGCTTTTCAGTGAGTAGCACTCTGCTCCAGAACCCAAAAGGATTAGTGGTAGATTAGTATAGAGAAATATGAGTATGGTATTAGTATAGGGAGGTATGAGTTAATATGAGCAGAGGACATGTGATTCTGTTAGTTGATTTGAATAGAATAATGGAAGGATAGAGGAGGGAAGAATCTAGAAGTGTTAATTGGGAAATCATAGCAGTAAGATGAGGTTTGGTATGAGTAAAGGAGAGATGGAGGATGTAAGAGTCTGTAGAAAGGTATTACGGAGATCATAGTAGTTAAAGGGGGTTTGGGATAAGTCAAAGGAGCGATAAATAAAGGAGAATTTAGTTGGGTTGTTTGTGAGTTCATAGTCTCAAACTGAGGTTTGGGGTGAGCCAGGAGGGGTAGAGGAGAGAAGAGTCTGCGAAGGGTTATTTTGGAGATTATAGAAGTAGAATGGGTTTGAGAGGAGTCAGCAAGTGGAGAAGGAGAACAGATTGATAGGTATAGGGGGATGGTCAGACAGAGTAAAATTTGAGAGAGTACTTTTTTCCCCTCTTGTACAGTAGGATTAGAGTAGTATATATATAGATACATGATTACATAATATGCTGGTGTTCAAGATTTTGCCCAGTGTTGCAGGTGTTTGAGCTTGTGGCCCTTTATTCTTCCCAGTCCCTTTCAAGTTGCGTGACGAAAGGGCATTAGCTCAGGTATTGCCTTGATCCATTTGTTGCAGTCCCTTCACCTTTCTTGGCTTGCCCATGATATTCTGTAACAAAGTGTATTATGATAACTCTAGTTCCATCCCATTAGTTATTTCTGTAAGATCTTGGTACAATTATAGATTGAGGGCCAGCACCATTTATCAATGTGTTATGCATTGAGGAAGAGACAAACATCTCTGTTATTGGAGGAAAAGGGACGTGCCCCAACTCCTGTCCTCAAGTGTCAGCTTGGTGTTGCTTTATTCAACCTTACCCCAGTATATCATAAATACATTTGCTGCCACCTGCGCACTCGCGTAGGGGCTGATGGTAATTTGTGAGATACATTCAAGACTAGTCAGTGGACCCATTCAGAGTAACAGATGAATCTCAAATGAAATAACCTTCAGTCCTAAGTGTTCTAAATCATGTAGGTCCCAGGTGGTTGTGGGTCAGTTTATCTCACAATGGGGTGGCACTGCTTACCAGTGCCATCTCCTCCATGGCATGCAGTCACCTTGTATTTGTTTCTCGTTGAGATTGTGGTTGCTAAGCACGTGTTAGACCACTCTATCTTGCCACTTTTCAGACTCCACTACTGCAGCCAGCACATTGCCACACTCCCTTTCCCAAACAGAAAGAGGCCTCATGATTAGCCATGTCCAGGATCGCAGCTCCAATAGCCTCTCTTTGTTCACTCCAATGAGGCCACTGTCTATTTCGATTCTGCATCTGAAAGCAATCAGAGCCCTGGCTAGGGTAAAGAACTGATCACTGTATCTCCTTTGTCATTTGACGCCCTTGGACAGCTTATCACTTTATTTATTCTATGGCCAAAAGCAAGCACGTATCGGGTCCACTGCAAGCTCTGGGATTCTGCCATCTTTAGCCATGTTGCTTGAGCCTGTGCCTATGTGGTCAGTCTTCGGAGCCTAGAACAGTTCAGTCGAGCAGTAGTTAGCGCCCAGTACTTCCAGGCATGAATCAATCCTGAATGGCGACGTGGTATAGGATGATGCCAAGGCCCGTGAAGCTCGTAAGGGTTTTCTTGTCAGCAATCTTGTCCGCTATGGCCCACTTGACCTGTGTTTACTGTGTTGTATAGTATCCCACTACTACTACAATGGATACCTATTGTTTATTCTTCAACTTAGTCAATCAATCAGAGTATTTTTAAAACACACTCCTCACCCTTGAGGGTCTCAAGGCGCTGAGGGGAAGGGTGCTGCCACTGCTCGAACAGCCATGTCTTGAGATGGCTCCTGAAGGTAAGTAGGTCCTGTGTCTGTCGCAGGTGGGTGGGAAGAGTGTTCCACGTCTTGGTGGCGAGGTGGGAGAACGATCTGCCACCGGCGGTCGTTCTGTGGATGCGTGTGATGGTGGCGAGGGCAAGGTCGGCAGAGCAAAGCTGTCTGTTCAGGGTGTATAGAAGGAGAGCCATCTGTTGAGGTAGTCTGGTCCGGTGTTGTGCCGTGCCTTGTGAGCGTGGGTGAGGAGTTTGAACCTGATTCTCTTGTTGATGGGGAGCCACTGTAGGTGTCTCAGGTGGGCAGTGATGTGGCAGTGGCGGGGGATGTCCAGGATGAGGCATTCTGTATGCATTGCTGTCTTTTCTGGAGCGTGGCTGTGGTTCCTGCGTAGAGAGCATTGCCGTAGTCCAGTTTGCTGCTTACAAGGGTTTGGGTCACCATCCTTCTGGTTTCAGTGGGGATCCATTTGTAGATCTTCCGAAGCATGGCACAATGCTAGCTGTTTCTGCTACCTGTTCTACTCTTGTAGATGAGTCACATCATCACATTATTGCTTAGTGTAAGTATGCATCACAATAGGATATGCTTTAATATCACGTCAGACTATGGTCCATTTTGTCTCCGATGATATTTTACTGTCTTATTCAGTTGTGTATACGTTGTTCCCTCTGCTGTTAATGCGAGACACATTGTTCTTTTTTTGTTATCTAGTGTATTAGCCTGTATTTATATACACTGCTTTGTTCAACATTGTATGTTGTAGTAACACATGTAATTTTTTTTTTGGTTTTTAGTGCTGTGCTGTTGCATTTATCGAAAAACTTGATGCTCCATCCTTAAACTTAACACGAGAGGAATTTGATCAATACATGGAAGGGCAAAAGTCAGCAGTGCGGAATATTCCAGTTTGTCTTATTCAGTCAGATTGGGCAGGACTGAAGCAAATTCAACAGAATCAGAAGATATTAGCAGAGCTCTGGTCTCGACAAGAGATGGTCATCCGAGGGGCGCAGAGTCTGGAACAAGAGCTTAAAGACTGGTGTCAGTGTGTTGGGAATGAGGTGCAGGCGATTATCAGCAGGTACCCATTAGAGACCACCTTATCCTCCCAGCATCCAGAACCTGGAAATGGTGCTCAGTAGGAAGATAACTTACTCACTTCAGGGAACATTTTTTTTTCAAGGCCTTTGAAACATTCCTTAAAATGCTGCTAGAACAAGGAAGCCTTCTTACTTTGTTAAAGCCTTAAAACAACCCACCATGCCTTTTACCACCAGCGATAACCCTACAGAACTGAATCTGCTCTACAATTGTCTGCATTGAAGGCTGCACCCTTCTAACTGTGCATTGTACAGTGGCCTTCTGAGACTAATGTTGTAGAAGATGGTGTATTTAAGGCATGTGCTGTGAAATCAGAAATATATTTTAATTTGGTTTCCCACTTGAACAGTGGGAGCCTTAAGCTCTACCTTACAAAACATTAAGCACTATATTTACAAATAATAATAATATAATACCTCTTTGAGGCCTGTCGCTGAGCCATTGTCTACAATGTATACCTACTTTGTTTTATTTTGAATGTCATCACTTCTTGCCTTTGGACAGTATGCAAATAGGATGTGGGTACAGTGCCTTAGCCAGTTCATCTCTTACTACTTTTCATGTTGGAGATAGGTTTTAGGCAGACATAGACAATATTTCTTGTCATTTCTCTTAGTCTTTCTAAGTATCTCAATACCAAATCCTTGGTTTGTAATGATTGTCAAAATAATTGATTTGTGAGGGAGGATTTTATATATTAAACAATATTTTAAATTATATTCATGGAAATAACCAGATGTTCAGGCTGCTTCATTTTTCTTAGAGATGTTAGTCACTATTAGAATGTATAGATGTTCAATGAAAGAGAAAATTAATTGCTGAATAAAAAAGTAACTGATTTATATAGTTTCTTCTGTAGCACACACGGCAAACAAAATCAACTCTAGACACTTTCCATCCTTTGAAGATGAGAGAACTGGGGTGCAGTGTTAACATGATTTGCTTTGAATGTTAGTCTGATAAAGATGCAAAGTTTGGGTCCGATCTAGAGTCTTTTTTTCTGAAATTGCTAGTTCAGTCCTAGGCCACACATGTTGCTAGACTTTTTGGATTAATATATGTTGAGCTTTAATTAAAAAAGGGATATAGACTGAATAGTACTGTTTCATGCAAATATTCCCCTATCTCAGGGTGTTTATTTAAAATCCAATGCACATGGATGCCGAATTACTTCAAATCAGACTACTGCCCAACTTTAATACAAGCCCTGTCACTGCAGAGGATGAAAGTAGAGTAATTAAAGGTTATCGTATTGGAAAGAAGATATGATGTCCATAAAAGGCATTTCTTATTGAACTAATTTTCCTCATGGATATCGCATTTCAGACATATTTGCTACTTTTTTGTGTGAGGTTTGAGTCAAATACAAAACAAATAAATACATTTGCATTTAAATAGGAAATAATACAACCACAAAACAAAGTACATTACACATAAAATATATAGAACTGTCTATCCACAGCCTCATTATGAGACAAAGAGTGACCAGCCTACTTGTTAAGACTGTGGGACGTTGTGTTAGCACACTAATGTGCCACCTGCTTCCACATTCCAAGGAGCTGGGGCATGCAAAAACAACCACAAGATGGGCTGTATGTGATAGAGGAGCCGTAGCTTCCTTGACAACCTTCATCTGCCTCAGTTTCAGCACAGGTTTCAGCCACTCTCAACAAAAACAGGCACAAAATAACATAATAGGAGACTGTTCCCAACTATCAGGAGTTGGTCCATATGAAATCTACTGTAAACTGGGCACAGTAAAGCTCAGTTTCCTAAAGAGAGAGCTTTAGTATTAAAATAATTACTCAGCAGTTCGTTCTGGCTGTTTGAAAAATGGATAAACACAGAAAGAAAGAAACTTTGACTAAAAATAATAAAGTTGGGCGAGGCCAAAATGTTGCCTCAGCAACCAAGCTATATTAATTGTCAAAGGTTGTCACTCAAGCTAGTTTATTGCAAGAAGAGGTCACTTTGGGGCAATATTTATTTTATTCTAGTTTCCTGTAGCACTGCTATTCCGGGAAACGGATCAAATGTACTTTAATTAAATATTAGACATCTAGAAGAATGACATTGTTGAGATCCTCAGTTAAAGATTTAGTTGTAAGTGGATCAGCAAGTTTAGAGATAGAACAGAAACAGGGAAGGTAATATCCATCGTTATCTGATTTATTGGTAATATAGGAGGCTAGGTGAGTTTTTAGTGATTTCCCAAGGTGTCAAGGTCCAGTTGTGTCATGAGTAAATGTGGAAGAGCATTCCAGTCACAGTAACTAGCTACATCTCTTTTAAAGAACTGGTTTAGTGCCAAAGATGAGTGTGCGTGCAAAGGCTGGTGGAGCCAGGGTGCACTGACCGTGCACTTGGCATGGGCAGTGCAAGGGCCCCCATAGACACCTGTCACGCTTTTCACTGCCTGAATGACAGGCAGTGAAAAGCATGCCAGGTGCTCTCTCATCCAGCACACCCCAACATTGCTGCTGGCTCGGTTACGAGCCGGCATCAATGTTGTGGCCTGTTTCCTGCTGTGTCACCGGGTGGAAATGCTGTTTCTGCCCGCTGGCCCAGCAGGAAATTCATAATAGGGCCAGCGGGCAAAATGAGGGTCTAGATGTTCCCCTTCACCTATACTCAATATCGCCTGCAAAGTCTCAGACCGTGGAGGCACCTCTAGAAAGTACCTCCAAATTTCCCTTGCTGTTAATGCAATTTTGGCATATTGTTGTAGATAATGCCCACTGCCCAAGTTTAAGGCATCCTGAGGTTCTTGATAAGTGGGGAATCGTTTCCCCGGATACAAGTCATCCAAGTACCTATAGCCCATGTCCTGCCATCTAGTGAAAGTATTGAAACATTTAATTTTAAATATTTATTTAGTTGTGTTTATTGTAACTTTTTCAAACGTTTACTACAGATATGCTAGCTGTCAAAAGCTCATCAAGACGGTATAACTTACAAAGAGATACAAACCTCAGTGCAACTTAAGATGGTAGATACAAGGGGACCAATTCATAGAAGTGTGGAAAGTAACGCTACAGAAGCATTCTTTTACGTACTGTACAATGCCTTTGTCAATCTGCCCCGAATCGGCCAACTCCCTGTAAAAAGTGTGAAGAGCCAGTCCTTTCTATTATTATTAATTGTATGTGAATAATCCTTGAATATTCCTACGTTAAATGTTGTGGGGGCCAATGCACCAAGGTTTTTAAGTGTATATAAAAGAACACTATTTTACATACTCCAAAATACCTTTGTCAATAGGCTCCAAGATCTTTTTGTGCATGCAACACTAGTTACTTTTTACACCGATCTGTCAATATCCTTAGGATAATAACGGCAAAGCAATTACATCAAATGGAATATAGTTCTTACAAATAATTAGGATACAAAAAGTTGAAATTATTGGAGCATTCTCAAGGTCCTAAGTAATGACAAAACTCTGATTGTGTCTTATTTGCATATGATCACTTTGTGCTATATTCAATAATATTTATCGTGCCTGCAGTAATCTCAAAGTTATAGATGGGTTTCCCATGTGTCATTAACCATATTGTGTTTGTTTCTAAGAATATAAGTGAACCTTTGTGTAGCGGACAGTTAACTAGTTTAGGTAAACCATCTTCCATTGTGGCAGCTTTTGAAGTCTTTCAGGTTTTTTGGATTACTCTTTTTCCCTGCTGACCAACTTTCTTAATCTACCCTATTTTTTGGATGACTTGTTCTTTATTTTCTAGTTCATTAAAGTTGAGTAAAAATGTATTATCAATGTTTTTATATTAATTTAAGAACACCATGACAACAAGATACTTTTACAGTAACTTTACTTGCTGTCAAAATACAACGAGCTGCCGGTGGCACACAGAAGTCACCAATTGCCAACTGTTTGTACTAATACATTCTTAAGGGAACCTAGAACATGACTACACCTAGCAAAGTTCCACTTCCCAGCATTCTACTAGTAGCTATCATATGGATTTTTCCTTTACAGAGAAAACAACTACAACAGCATACTTGATCTTCATTTTTGTCAATTCTATATATAACTTAAAATAATGTAACCTAAACAACTTCAAACATTTTATATATCACATTAATACATACACAGACCGATTACATGTTAAAATGACCTTACACCACACACAAATCACACCCTGACACACCAGGGTACTTTCTTTACCATACTGCTTCATCTTATATACCCACCATTATTCTTTCTTTCTTTGTCCTCCTCAGCGTCCTCCTCAGCAACCTCCTCACAACATTAATTCACACCTCTTATTTCTTCCGCCTCCTCCACCATGACAATGCGACTGAGATTCCACCACTGACCACCATCCATTCGTACACTGTTACCTTTACTTCCAAAACTTTAACATGTGGACCAAACTTGAATCCCCCTTTCTTCATGTGTACAGGTTTCTTCACACGTACTGTATCAACATCCTTAATTTTGAGCATTTTAACCTTATTTCTCTCATCCAAGTGCCTTTTCTTGTACACATTCAACTTTATACATCAAACTCTTATCTGTCCATTTGCCCTGTTTAACCCATATGTTCATCCACGCTGGACAGAAACATGTAGTACCTCTTCGTGCATGCAACATTTCAGATGGTGAAACTCCTGTGGATGCGTGTTGGAGCATATGATAAAACCATAACTTAGTTTTGACCGCATTCACTACTAAACAGTTGTTGGCAACAGCCCACTGGATACATTCCCCCAACATCCTATTTATACTTTCAAACAGGCCATTGGTTTGAGGATGATATAGTGAGCTTTTAAGATGTTAAACACCACTGCTTTTCTGGAAGAGTTCTACTGTACTAGACACAAATTGAACTCCATTGTCTGACACCAATCTAGCAGGAAAATCTTCCTTCAAAAACATATCTTTTATAAACTCCCCACTTTTGATGTAAATTCACTCACAAATTTGACTTCCGTCCACTTACTGTAATAGTCCATCATGACTAAGGCAAATCTAGCTGAGCTGGCTGATGTATTGAAAGGCCCCACAATATCAATACCTACTTTCTCCCATGTGGCAGCAGGTAATTCTGTGGGACCCAACGGTGTAGTCCGCACTTTCATTGTTTTGTCAGAACTAGAACAAAAGACACATTCTTTCACCACTTGGTCTATTTCTCTGTCCCTGGAGGGCCACCAAAAGGACAGTTTCGCACACCTCTTCTTCATGGTAGCTTCTGTATGACCCCCAACTAAAATGGCATTCTGTAAAGAAACAGGTGGTACCAACTTGTCTGCTCTCATTAATAGACCATCTTCTACTAACAACTCCTCCAACACTTTTACACCAATCTTTAAATCAAAATCTAAGTTACTCCAGTATTGGAACTTTCATAGATTCACATGCTTGAATCCTTCCCCTACCTACATCGGGGCATCAGGAGACAATTCCTGCTATACCACCAACCCCTCAGCAGTTTCAACAGCTGCCACTTTTAAACCCGCCTAGGCCTCAAGCTTCTCCTCAATCTATGCCTGCGCAGGGGCAAACCGCCGCGGATGAAGATACTGAGGAAGGAGAGATCCATACAATGAATGATGACTGGGATGACTATATTATTCCAGCACCTGCCTCTCTTGCGACACCTGTTGTGGAGTCTCCTGCGGAATATATCGGTGGCTTTCATAACCTGCTAGAAGGAGCAGCCACGCGGTTTGATCTATCAATGCCTGCTACTGAACAGGTTTGTTTCATGTACGATTTCAAGGAGCCTCACAGAAAAACAGTTAGTGCTATCCAAATAATTGACCATGTTTGGAGCCAAGGCTTGAAGATAATGCAGAATCCCACAGCGGTTCCTGCAGTGCTGCCTAGGTTAGACAAAACATACAAGTCCACAAATGATGCTCCTGCTTGCCTCACAGGCCACCCGAAACCAGACTCTGTAATCTGACAGGCGGTGCAACGGCATTCCAGGAATCCTTCCACACCGTTAAACACACCACCAGATAAAGAGGGGAGACGCCTGGATAACATTGGAAAGCGTTTTTCCTCAATGTGTGCCATTGTAGTAAGAGCTGCCAATTCTCTAGTGCTCCTTGGTAGATACAATAGACAGCTCTGGTCCGACGTGTCTCAATGTTTGGAGGAAATCTCAGAGAGTTCCAAGATGGAGGCAAAAAAGGTGCTCATGGAGGGACAATGTTCTTCGGCCGAAATTATTGATTGTGCACTTGATATTGCAGCCATGGGCTTTAGGCTATTTGCTGGGCCGGCTGTTTTAAGACGTCAAGGCTGGCTCAAAGCCACTAATCTTCGACCCGAAGTTCAGACGAAAATTTTAGATCTTCCCTATGACGGAGAGGTGCTCTTTGGGAAGCACGTCAATGACGCGCTTCAGGCTATAAAGTCGGACACTGAAACAGCCAGATCGTTAGGCACTCTGCAGTACAGGAAAGTGCCTTTTCGTGGAGCCAGGGGCAGAGGACAACCTTCATTTCGTGGAGGATATCAGCACTATAGATATCCATCGAACCCCACCACTTTCCAGGCTTCTAAACCACAGTATCAGCAGAGAGAGCCATCCCCGCGGCTTACACCAGACCCTATCACAAAAGTAAGCTTGGATGACAATCTAAAGAGACTGCCCGTAGATAATGACTGCTTCAGCCGGTTCTCCCCCACTCTTCCCCTACAGTCTTCCATGGAATATTATAACATCGTATCCAGCGCTGGCAGCAAATAACCAAGGACAAATGGGTGCTGGATGTAATTACATTTGGACACCTCTTAGAGTTCATTCGGATTCATCCGTTAATGCCTCTACTCCCGGCTCGATAAAGACATCTTTGTCTGCTCAGCTTAGAAGTGGAAACCATGTTGAGAAAATGGGCCATAGAAGTTGTTCCATATTCCCAGAGAGGGGAGGGTGTCTACTCCCGCATTTTTCTCATTCGGAAAAAATCTTGCTTATGGAGATCCATCCAAGACTTGCGTGAGCTACACAAATATCTCAAGAACAAACATTCTGAATGGTCACCCTACAAGACATCCTACAACTTCTAAACAGAGCAGACTATATGGCGCCCTTGGACCTTTAAGACACGTATTTCTATATTCCCATTCATCCACTACACAGAAAGTTCCTAAGATTTGTGGTGAACGGCAAACACTTCCAATTCAAGGTCCTTCCCTTTGGGCTACGTTCGATACTACGAATCTTCACCAATTTTTGGCCCCAGTCGCAGCCTACCTAAGAAGAAAGAAGCAACAGATTTTTCCTTATCTAGACGACTGGCTAGTGAAAGCCCCGGATGTCCAGTCAGCGTACAAGTCCGTCAAGGCGACCCTACGCCTTTTCAAGGACTTGGGCTTTGCTCTAATCCAGGAAAAATCATTGCTCCAACCTTCGACTCGGTTAGCCTTCCTAGGGGCTGATTGAAAGAAAGTTAAGAACCACATTGATGTCCCACAATTTGGATTATCTAGGCTGCGGTGGGAGAGTGAGACGAATACCCCTCAGGAGTTTGCAGTCCAGAGAATGTTCTCCCACTAAAAGATTCTGAATGGGAAAATGACCTGCAGATATAGCGGATCGATAGGAGTTGACTGTATGGTATGCCATGCCCTTAGACGCTAAGGATGCCCATGCAAATTAATATCTCTTGGAGGTGCTGTCGGGTCAGGCTGCGGCCAGCAGTCTTTCAGCATCCGATGAAAGGCCCGGGACTCCATCTCTCCCAGTAATCCTCCACGCCATGAAAGTAAAACGGCCCTGGAGGACTAGTGGACAAGTCTTGCCTAGGGGATCCGTCAGAATATCTGGATCCTGGGGAAGAGGGTTTGGAAAATCCCAGGAAAGATCCAGAAGAACTGGAAACCATACCTGTGATCTCTAAATGGGCGTGATCACGACCACCGGTGCCCTTTGCCTGCTCACTTGAGCCTCTTTATGTGTGATCATGGCAAAAGGAGGGAAGGCTTATCCCTTCGCTTTTGACCAATCCTGAAGAAAGGTGCCTGTTGCCAGAGCCTGTGGGTCTGGTTTTTAACTTATTTATCTGGGAATCTGGTGATCCAGACGAGATGCAAACCGATTGATAGTGAAAGGACTCAAAACTGAATCGAGTTTAGCAAATACTCTTGGCTTTAACAACCACAAACTCATATTAGGCCACTCTCCTGGAAGGTACTCCACAGTGACAGATTGTAAGTTAGGCAATACCCTCAGAGTTCCTTGGCCAGATCTGCCAGGACCTTGAATCTGGGGCCTCCTAGATGGTTGATATATTGGACCGCTGACAGGTCGTCCATCTTGAGCAAGACAGAACAATTCACCCTGTCCTTGGTCCAACATCGAATGGCCCTGCCAAGAGTTTTAGACAATTGATGTAGAGAGATTGTTCCTCCGAAAGCCAATTTCCTCCGGTGACAGCCGCTGCAGTTTGCCCCTCTCCGCGAGCCACTGCCATCTGATTCTATGACTATATCTGGGTCGGACCCGAAAATGGCGCGACCCTTCAATGTTTCCATGTGAGATAGCCACCACTGCATCTCGTTCTTCACTTCTGTCATCACGGGAACCTGTTCTGAGTAAGAGAAGCCCCTGCGTAAATGGAAGGTCTTAAGGCGCTGAAGGGCCCTGTAATGTAGAGGGCCCAGAAAGATTGCTTGAATAGAGGAGGCTAGAAGGCCCACCAGCCAAGCTATCTGACAAAGAGAAGTTGATCATCTGAAGATTGTCTTGCGCAATTCCTTGAGAATTTTGGAAACCTTCCTGGATGGCAAACTGAGAGTCTTTTCTATAGAAATTATGACAAACCCCAGGAGGTTTGTTTGTCTGTAGGGTATTAGGAGCGATTTTGTTTTGGCCTTGATCAGAAAGCCCAGGCTCTCCAGTAGGGAAACAGTGTATTGTAATTGGTCTGTCAATCTGAATGGACATTGTTCCATCAATAGGCAATCGTCCAGGTAAATAATCCATCTAAAGCCTCTTGCTCCGAGATGCTCCATCACCGGTTTGAGAATATTGGTGAAGCACCCAGGGGGCCGATGAGAGACCGAAAGGCTGAGTCGTGAACTCATAAACCTGTCCCCTCCATTGGAATTGCAAGAAGTGAAGTCGTGGTTTTCGCTGCCTTGTGGAGCAGTTCTCATACTTCCTGATCCACGAGGGCCTCCTGAGACTGAGAAAAAGCCAACGGGTGTGGACATGAGGGCTGAACGGGGAGCTGTAGTACTCCACCTGAAAGCCATGAATTGTTTGGAGCACCCAGCACTGACGTAAGGAATACCCAGTTTTTGGTGAACTGAGCCAGCCATCCCCCCCACAGGTATGAAGTTCCCCTCTAGAACACTCACTGGCTTGAGGTCCTTGAGGCTGACCTTGGAATGTCCCTTTGGCTTGTCTGTGAAGTTCACCTTGTCTGGTGGGGAAGAATTCCCCATAATGGGGTAGATGTGGGCCTCTGCGAGGGCATGTCCTCTGGTGGGGGCTTCGATATAGAACCCACTGATCAAGCCACCTCTCCCACGACCGGCTGTGATAAAAAGGTACCGCTGAAAAGCTTTTTTGATTGATGATGGAGCTTTGTCAAGCGAGGTGAAAGTGGCCGCGAGCCTTGACAGTTCTTTTAACTGCTCTCGGAATAGGTCCCCTTGTGCAATTGCCCCCTCCTCGGAAGATGGAAGATCCCCCAACCTGAGGTCAACTTTGATCAGGAGGGATCTGCGCCCCCTGGCCGAGAGGGCACAGTTAGCATTCCCCAGAAAGTGTTTGCGTGCTATATGCAGATCAAGAGAGAGAGCTTCAAAAGCCTTAAAGACTGACCATGTTGGGCATTCTACCACTGTTTATTATTATTATTAAAGATATGTAGAGCGCATGGCTACCCAGAGGCCTCCCAGCGCTGATGCAGGACCATTAAACAGACAAAGCTGACAGACTATGAGGAAAAGAGAAAAGTCTTGAGCTTTTTCTAAAACAAAAGTTCCAAGTTCTCTAGTCGAAGTTCCAGTGGTAAAGAATTCCAGAAGTGACCCGTTTTGAAGGCAAAAGACCTACGTCCCCATCTTGCTATATTAAACCGAAGTGTATTGATCAAGGAATCGGAAGAAGATCTAAGTGATCTCTGGGGAGTGTAGGGGGTTAGAATACACCTAAGAAAGGCCGGCCCCCTATTGTGGAGTGCCCGGTGCACGTAGCAGGCGGCTTTGAAATTAATACACTGTTCAATAGGTAGCCAGTGAAGGGACCCCAGAGCAGATTTAGCCGAATGATGTCTCGAGGTAACCATTAGAAGGTGGGTGGCAGCATTTTGCGCCACCTGCAAGCTTTTTAAAACATAAGAAAGGGAGCTAAAGAATAAAACGTTCCCCTAGTCCAAGCGAGAAAATATCAGGGCCTGGACAATGAGCCTTTTAGCTACAAAGGGAAGAAATGTGAACATGTTCCTACAGGTCCTCAATAAGTAAAAACAGGTAGCTGCCAGTTTCTTCAAGTGGCATTCCATTGTGAGACTGGAGTTCAGCCAAAAACCTAGACTCTTTATATTATCCTTAGGCAAGGGAAGATCATTTAGCCCAGCTGACACTAAGGCAGGGGGCTTCAGACAAGAAGAATTTGCTACCAGCATAACCTCATTTTTTTCATCATTTTTCTTGAGTTTGCTGTTCGCCATTTATCTAGCAACATCGGACAGACACGAAGAGAGAGTGGCAGATTCTGAGCTGGTCCCAGTAGAAAAGGAAAAAAAAACAATTGGGTGTCATTGGCATAGGACACAAGAGACAACCCATGGGGTTCCACGACCTTTGCCACGGGGGGAGGCATATAAATATTAAAGAGTGTGGGGCTTAATGACGAACCTTGTGGAACCCCGAAGGTCAATGGCACAGTGTCAGAATAATAGGTTTGATCAAGGACTTGAAAAGTTCTTTGACTCAAATATGAGGAAAGCCAATTAAGGTAGATGCCCTCGATTCCTATTTGAGAGGCTCCGTGAAGAAGAACCTTGTGATCTACTGTGTCAAAGGCGGCGCTCAGATCCAGTAGAATGATTGCTGCCTAGCCACCAGCATCCACACGTCGTCTAGTGTCTTCAGTAACAGCCAACAAGGCTGTTTCAGTGCTGTGGGGAGCGGTCTAAATCCCATTTGAGTATTGTGAAGAAGATTATGTTCCTCAAGAAAACCTGACACCTGAGAGTTGATATGTTTCTCTATTATTTTTGACGCAATAGAAACAAGAGCAGTTGGTCTATAGTTGGAAGGTGAAGCTGTATCAAGATTAGTTTCTTTTTTTTTTTCTTCTTTTTTTTTTTTAGTAAAGGCTTAACTACTGCATGTTTCCAATGTTGCGGAATATACCCATGTAACAACGAGTCATTCAGAATGTCAGTTAGCACAGGCGATATAACTTCTGAACCTAAAGCTAAAATAGAAGGAGGGGAGGGGTCCAAAGGAGATCCGGGTTTTATGGAGCCAAGGTGGTTGTCTACTAGTTCTTTAGTCAAAAGCTGGAAAACTGAAAGTGGGACTGGAGGAGCCTGAACGTCGGGATCAAAGACAAACTCATCTTCAGTAAAAAGATTACTAGGAAGAGTTGCCTGGACATCATCAATTTTATTTTGGAAAAAAAACAGGCTAGTTTGTTACTATGGGGGTCATTCCTACCCTTGCGGTCCGAGACCGCCAGGGTAGGGGACGGAGGAAGCACCGCCAACAGGCTGGCGGTGCTTCTGGGGCTATTCTGACCGCGGCGGTAAGGCCGCGGTGAGAAAAGGGAAGCCGGCGGTTTCCCGCCGGCTTCCCGCTGCCCCTGTGAATCCTCCACGGCGGCGCTGCAAGCAGAGCCGCCATGGGGATTCCGACCCCCTTCCCGCCAGCCTGGTTTTGGCGGTTTTCACCGCCAGAACCAGGCTGGCGGGAACAGGTGTCGTGGGGGCCCCACATTGATTTTCAGTGTCTGCTTGGCAAACACTGAAAATCGCGACGGGTGCAACTGCACCCGTCGCACACCAGCAACTCCGCTGGCTCCATTCGGAGCCGGCTTCCTCGTTGCTGGTGCTTTCCCGCTGGGCGGGCGGGCGGCCTTTTGGCGGTCGCCCGCCAGCCCAGCGGGAAAGTCAGAATGACCGCTGCGGTCTTTTGACCGCGGTACGGTCTTCTGGCGGTTCCCGCCAGGCGGGCGGCGACTGCCGCCCGCCAAAGTAGGAATGACCGCCTATGTGCCTGAGAACCCTCTACTATGTTATTAACCGGAGGAAGCTTAGTCATTTCCTCAAAAATAGAGAAAATCTCTTGAGGAGAGTGGGAGGAGCGTTCAATCCTAGAGGAATAGTAGGAGGCTTGTGCAGCCTTAATTTCCAGGTGAAAGGAACAAATCATATTCCTATAGTCTCTTTTGCAGCCAGGGTCATATGATTTCCTCCACTTTCTCTCCATCAGCTTACATTCTTTTTTTAGATCCAGCAAATGACACACTATATTTATCACTACAGAGCCCGGATCGGGGCATCAGGCTCTTCTGAAGCGGTCAGGGCTTGTATGCAATGCCATGGGCAGAATGTTTCCTTGCCGGGACATGAGCATCTGTCTCACGGATCAACAAGACGCGCAACGCGCATCCTGACACCACCCGACCCTTTGCAGGCGAGCAGACCTTTCTGCAGTAAATTTTCTAGAGGGAATCGGCTGTGAATTAAGCGGGAACGTTCTCCCGCGGCTGTGTACCTGAAATTAAAGAAAAACTGGAAGCACAGCACACAAACTGAAAAAAACGCTTTACAATGGTGAAACAAATGTGATAAACTATGAGAGCACTTATCTTTCAACGAGCAGGAAAGAAAGAGGAAGTGCCTGAGAGGAAAGAGCATATTATCGGAATATTGAAGAAGGACATTGATTGGTTGTTGGACATTTGTCGTCCTTTTTTTTCCCCCACGGTGTTGTGGGAAATGTGGTTTGCTTTACGTTTCTGCTGTTAATAAAAAGGAAAGAAAGGTTGAGCATAATCATTTTCTCCGGTCCTGATATAGAATCTACAATATGACCACAAGCTATGCGGATCAGCGCTGTTGAGCCATCAGCCCTCTTTTCTCCCTTAAGCCGTATAAGTTATTCGTTCCAGCTGTAAGATGGCCACCAGGTTTTGGAATGCACAGCGTCTGCAAAAGCATCTCACCAAGAAGTTTCATGCATGTGACAACTTGTACTCTGGACTGCAGCATAAGACGTATGCGTTCCAGTGTCAAAACAAGCTCAATATATTCTATCTTAATATTTCTTGCAACTCAGCAGTTGTAGGTTTTACATCCGCCACCCTGTACCTTCACTACTTACGTCCTGTGTGCCTCAAAGTACTGTCCTATCAGAGACACTGGATACACATACTCCAACAAGGCTTCAGTGTCCTCTCCTCCCTGACGTCATAGATGGGTCCGTGTTAGCAGCTTGACCGCTTTTTGCTAAAAATAAGTGTAGTAATTGAAGAACGACCAGCTTTCTTAATCCACCTTTTATTTTTTGGATGACTTGTTCTTTACTTTCTAGTTCATTAAACATGAGTTAAAAAATGGTGGGGGGGGGCGTAGTCAGCAATTATGGCTGAGTGTATGTGATCCACAAAGGCTCCAGCAAGCACCCCACACCTGATGGCATAGGAGTGTATTCATTGGATTTCCGTTCCCGCACCGAAGCCGGGAACATGGACTGACGGCAGCAATGCTCTGTTTACTCATGTGGGGGCTCTGGAGATGGTCTGGTGGCGTTGGACCTGACCGCAGATTGGGTCTTCAAACAAGATGGCGGGTGGATGGAGGAGTGCAAAAGATGCCCGTAATGCTGGGCCAGATGGACTATTGGTGGCCGGAAGTGAATTGAGGGGGGCAGCGGAGAGACAGAGCTGACGCCTGGGGCAAGAGGTACAAGTGCAGACCCTCCCAGTGGAACTTGAACTTGCCTGCGTTAGGGGTTGTTCCACAGCGCTGGGGCCGGTGAGACACGAGGGCTTCTTGGCACGATGAGCGGCCCCCCTGACCACATGTGAACCCTGGGGTGGGGAGCACAACAAGACAATTGTGGCTGGGTGTGCGGGTCCCCGAGATTGTTAACGGATCGCACTCCTGACCCCATTATGGCACCTGCCTGACTCTTGGAAATATGCGCTGCGGAGTCGGCCCAGTGCTGTTAGATTTAAGCACAGCAATCGACAGCCTCACCACTTGACTAGCCAAGGAATGGTACTACTTCTTTTAGGGTACAGCAGGTTGCCAGTTGAATCGGTCCAAACTTGAAAGGAGAAATATCTGTGGAAGCTGGTTCAGTTGGAAACTCATCAATGATTCACCCCCTGACCTACTGTATAACCAAATAAGCTCTATGCCACCCAAGAAGATCCAACAAAATCAAATGTCCAATTACCTTGTGCTGCCTTTGTCTAAGCAATCCCTACTGACACGGTCTCTCCCGAAAGCATGGCCCATACTAAAGACGACCTGTTGGTCTTCCTTTGCGGTGTCAAGAGCGAGCTCCGGGGGGAACTCCGAGTTGATATAGCAGCATTCTTTGACTTTTTTAAGAAGGAAATTAACTCACGTTTTACAGCAATTCAGGCAGATGTTGACTCTGTGGGGATGCGCAGTCTCAACTTGGAAAAGAAAGTACGAGATTCAACCACTGAATTGCGACGTGATGCGCCTCCGTTCTCAGCTTCATGTAGTGCTCCTCAAGTGTGAGGACTTGGAGAATGGGTTTCGGATGGACAATATTTGTGTGAAGGATCTGGAGGAGGAGGGAATCGAGGGACTAAATCTGGGGGCCTTCATTGTGGACCTATTTTTGGAGCTCATGGGGGAGGATCACCTGGAGGTGAGAGTGGAGCGAGTTCATAGAGCGGGCCCTTTCTGGAGTCAGGAGGGAGATGACCCAGAGACGTTGTGGCAAAACTAAGCTCCTACAAAACAAAGGAACTGATTCTTCGTGCAGCACACTTAAAGGACAATGTTGTCTACCAGGGGGGAAGACTCTCGCTGTTTTAAGACATCGCTCCAGTGACCCTGGTGAGGCACTTGCAGTTTTGTCCCATTACAGATGCACTGCGCAGAGAAAAGGTAAAATATCACTGGACTTACCCCTTTGAGATTTCCTAAGGAATACCACAAAAAGCAACACCACTTTTCAGAGCTGGCTGACACGGCTGCTCTACTGGGCCTCAAAGAGGTGACATCTAGCGAATCTGGACACCAAGAAGAAGGGAGGCGGCGGAACGGGCCCGGTGGGGTCTCAACTGAGACTTGGCAAACACAAAGGAAATTGAAACAGAATGGCAAGAGTAAATCTTGGCTGTACTTCGTCTCATTACACTCAGCCACATCTTACGCTGTAGGCGCAGAGCTAGGACAGGGAAAGCCCTAGTGACACAGGCCCAAAATAATATAGAACCCTAAACTAGTTTTGGAAGCAGACTGCAGAGGCTGATTATGCGGATGATACACCTCACAAGGCAACTCTATTCATATGTGGGGTTGGTTGGTGGGTTTCGGTCCACTACACCCCTAGTCTTTAATCGCTAATGGGATTGGCAAACATGGAAGGAGCGTTTGCTCCCAGGTTTTACATTTATATTGTTTATTTGTTGACAGTTTTTGCATGATGGGACTGTACTTTTGGAATGAGGTGGCTCTTGGAGGGATTGAGGAGGGGGTATGGCAGGGGAGGGGAGATGGGGGTCATGGAGAGAAAATCACTTGAGAAACTCCTCCTGATAAATGTTTTCTTTATTAATATTTAGATTGTGTTAAACACCCTAACTTGGAATGTTAAGGGGCTTGACTCTCCCAGGTGATTCAATGTTGTAGCACTCCAAGAAACCCACATAGAATGAACAGAAGTACATAGCCTTCATCATAGAGCCTACCCCAATAGCTATTCCTCATCAGCTAATACAAAACACAATGAGGATGAGATACTACTCCATCTCACTGTTAATTTTAACTTCCTTGGTAGTAAATCGGATAAAGAGGTGAGATTTCTGATGGTTAATGGTCTTGTAAATGGTCGCTTATGTACTTTTGCTACAGTCTATGCTTCCAACACAGGCCAGGCGGAATTCTTCGGCTCTTCCCTCTCTAGGCTGGGTTTTTTTTCCAAGGGGGATATCATTTTGATGGAGGATTGTAATTCAATATGGGACTCCAGTTTAGACACTACACACCCACGTAGAACCCAGACCGGACTTTTCCCCAAAACTTTTATAGCACCAATACACCAATTGGGTTTGATAGATTCATGGAGAGTAACGAACCCCACTATTCAGGATTATACTTTCTTTTCTCATTCCCAAAGAACCTACTCTAGGATCGACCACACATTTGTTAGCCAACAGTTAGAATATTCCATCTTAACTACTACCATACACCTCATCATTATCTCTGACTATGCTCCACTGGAGACAGTTTTTGACTCTCATCCCCAGAACTCCTCCTTCCGGAGATGGCACTTCCCTAATTTGTTATCAAGAGACTCCATACTCTGCACTGAATTTAGGAAATCGATCAGGGAATATTTTCAGCTCAATCGAACTGGACAGGTAGATCCCTCTCTACTATGGAATGCCCTTAAAGCTTTTATTTGTGGAAAGTGTTTATCCTTGATAACCACACAACTGTATATAAGACAGAGGAGAGGGAAATACTTGAGGCATAGTTAGTCAATGCCAGAAATGCTCAGAAGGTGGCCCCCACACTATACCTTCAAAGGAAAGTGGCAGCCCTTCGAGGAAAAGTTAAAGCCATATATGCCAACAGCGTGGAGCTCTCCCCATTACGGCTTAAACAGAACACATAAGAGAAAGGAAATAAGATAGGCTTTCACCTTGCTAAGCAGCTATGAGTCAAACAGGAACAGATCTATTCTAAGCAGTTTTGTGATAAAGCAGGACAGACTCAACACAGAGAACATGGGAAGACACAAATGCTCTAAGATTTTTACATGCATCTCTATACTCCAGAGCCCAGAGATGCTAAGGCGCAACAAACTTATCTTGCAGGTATCGAATTACCCCAGGTCTCCTCAGCCCACAATGACATATTAAGTGTCCCTATATCACCAGAGTAAGTAAAATTCACTATTGACTCTCTTAAACTCCACGAGCCTCCTGGCCCGAATGGCTTTAATGCATGCTTTTATAAGACTTTCAGCTCAGAGTTGGTCCCCAATTTCAAAGATCTCTATGGGAGAAGCTCTAATTTAGATCATCCCAAAGCCAGGGAAGCCCTTAGATTTATGTGCGTCCTCCCGCCCCATAGCCCTCCTTAATTTAGGTGCTAAATTATACTCTAAGATATTGGTTCATAGGTTAGAAGAGGTGATACATCCAGACTAATTGGGCTCTATCACAGGGTGCCAAACTCATGACAACCTCAGGTGAGTTATACACCTAATCGAGAAGGCAAAGAAGAATTCCCTTCCAGTATATCTTGCTAAAACTGGACGCAGAGAAAGCCTTCAATAGGGTGGATTGGGCCTTCTTGTCCCATACCCTCTCACGGTTTAGGTTCCATGAGCGCTTCATAGCCATGATGCTAGCTAACTATAGCCACCTTCACTCTAGAATCTTAGTGAATGGGGCGGCTGCCAATTTATTTTCCCTTACATGCCCTTTCCTTTTCACCCTTACCATTGAAGCCCTGGCAGGAAAGATAAGGACCACTCTTTCGATCCAAAAATCCCTTTTGGCTCGTCGGAACTCAAACTTTCATTATTTGCAGACAATGTCCTGCTTTCCCTCACCTCCCCGTTAACTTCTCTTCCAGCCCTGACAAACTGAACTTCATCATTATGAGGCGGTGTCAGGCTTTTGAGTTAATCTCAATAAATCATTTCTGCTTAACATCACAGTTCCTGCTGCTGAGCTGTTACAACTGACATTAATCTTTCCATTTCAATTAGCAAAGAAGGAAATTATGTACCTGGGAATTAAACTGACTCCTGCAATAAATGACCTTTGCAAGGCAAGCTACCCTCCTCTATTGCGACAACTCAAGCTTTACTTGAAGTACTGGGGTCCGATATACTTAACCTGGTTGGGTCATATAAATGCTGTTAAAACGATGGTCCTCCCCAGGGTATTGTACCTGTTTCACAGACTTCCGATTGCAATTGACCAGGATTTCTTCATAAGCATTCTTTCATTGATTATGAAATTTATATTGCAAGCCCCTAGAGATCGCATGGCTTACCACCTTCTGACTCTTCACAGAGAAGATGGGGGCCTGGTGCTCCCTGATTTCTAGACCTATTATAGAGCGGCTCAACTCCAAGTTATCTCTGAATGGTCCATGAAGATGTCAGATAAACACTGGTTACATATGGACCGGGCAAGAGTGGGGAGAAATATCTGGGACATGCTATGGAAACTTGAAACAGACAGACCGCATGACGCCTATTTGAGCACTCCAAAAGCGACCACGTTAAAATAATGGGATACGGTCAGTAGGATTCATATGTTGATGACATTCCCCTCGCCCCTACACCGATATACTTCAACCCCATCCCCCCACCCTGATGCCTAGCCCCTTTGATAAATGGCGAGAAGGGGCTGCCAATTGGGACATACTAACATATGATAACTGTTGCAGGGATTTCAATCTTCCCAAATCTGCGGCCTTACATTATATCCAACTGAAAAACTAGGATCTCTCAGCAGAAATACGACAGGCTGCCACTTAAGATCTTCTCCCCATAGAGAAATATGTTCAGAGAGCCGGATCTTTCAAAGGTTGCTTTTCCTTTCTATATGCTCTCTTGAGATCTATCACAAAGGTTCCCCCTCTACGGCATGTGACATTATGGGAGCAAATATTGGGCTCTCCAATAGAAGATCATCTGTGGTGCAGTTTATGGTGTGATATTTCCAGATTCAATCATTCCCTCCGGCTACGCGAAGCCCACTATAAAGTTATCTATGATTGGTAACTGTACCCGGCTAAGCTGAGGAATATCTTTCCCAATACCTCAGATAGATGTTGGAGGGGTGTGGTTTATAGGGTGATTTTTATCATATTTGGTGGGACTGTCCAACCTTAAGCCCCTTCTGGGAAGAAATCCTAGCTCAAATTGAAGAGATATTGAGCTACTCCGTACCGCCAACACCAGGACATGTATTATTGGGCTTTCGTGACCCATCCCTTAAACATAAGACATCTGGGGACAGGTCTATTCTATGGCTCTGCCTCAGAGCTGTCAAAATTACCTTGGCGGCAGCCTGGTGGAAACCTGAAGCCCCATCAATGTCACACTGGCATGCACGCTTGTGGCATGCTCTTACTAGGGAATGGTTAACTGATATTATGACTGTTGGAAATGGCCTTTTTTGCAGGGTAATCCCCAGTCTTTTTGCCTCCTTCCTCCTATTTTTTCCGACCTGTTTTTGTTGGCTTTAGAACTCTGGGCACTTTACCACTGCTAACCAGTGCTAAAGTGCATATGCTCTCTGTGTAAAGTGTACTGTTGATTGGTTTATCCATGATTAACATATTGGATTTACTGGTAAGTCCCTAGTAAAGTGCACTAGAGGTGCCCAGGGCCTGTGAATCAAATGCTACTAGTGGGCCTGCAGCACTGGCTGTGCCACCCACATTAGTAGCCCTGTGAACATGGCTCAGACCTGCCACTGCAGTGTCTGTGAGTGCTGTTTTAAACTGCCAATTCGACTTGGCAAGTGTACCCACTTGCCAGGCCTAAACCTTCCCTCCTCCTACGTCAGCCACCCCTAAGGTAGGCCCTGGGTTGCCCCAGGGACAGGGTGCAGTGTAGGTTTAAGGTAGGACATATACTAGTGTGCTTTATATGTCCTAACAGTGAAATACTGCCAAATTTGGTTTTCACTGTGCAAGGCCTAGCTCTCTCATAGGTTAACATGGAGGCTACCTTTAAATATCCTTAAAGCGCAGATTCTCTTTGAGAACAGATAAAAATTTGGAGTTTAGGGTCTTCTAACTCACAATTTAAAAATACATCTTTTAGTGATGTTGGTTTCTAAATTGTCTGTTTGAAAATGTAACTTTTAGAAAGTAGGCATTTTCTTGCTTATACCATTCTGTGACTCTGCCTGTTTGTGGATTGTCTGTCTGGGTCAGTTTGACAGTTGGGCTGTTTTGCACCTCTCTAGACAGTGACACAAAAGGGGGCGGGGTGTAACCTGCATATCCTGATGAGCCATCTGAGCTAGAGAGGAGGGAGGAGTGGTCATTCACACCTGAAAGGACTGTGCCTGCCCTCACACAATGCAGTCTCCGACCCCCTGGTGTGCGTCTGGGGTCTGGGCTGGACAAGGAAGGATCTTGCAAACACTTAAGACTTTGCTTTGAAGTTTGCCAACTTCAAAGGCAGAACTGTATATAAGAAGAAGACCCAAAACCCCAGACTTTTGGAATCTTTGTGGAATCAAGAGGAACCTCTGCAAGGAGAAGAGCTGAAGGAGGAGTACTGTCCCTTTGCTGTGCTGCTTTGCTGGACTGGCCTGCAGTTGCTGCTTCTGCCTTAAAAGAGTGCAGATGGTGAACTTTGCTGTGTGTCCTGCTTGAGAAAATTCTCCAAGGGCTTGGAGTAGAGCTTGCCTCCTGTTGGAAGTCTCAGGGACACCAAAGACTTCAGTTTCCTCGACCTGCAGCACTGGGAAGTGCGTTTTGTGCTGTTCAAGAGGAGAAACCACCACGCCAACGATGCTGCTGGCCTGCACCGTGACCTGCCGATGCCACACGGAGTCGCGTTACCCCACTTAGCACCTCGACCCTGGTCTCCCCAATGCCGTCATCGGGCGGCTCCACCGAGCCGCTGCTCGCACCGCGACCTGCAGGCCCTGAACTCCGGCATCGCCTGCTTACACTGCAGCCTGGGCATCCCCCAACGCCGCCGCTCCTGCTGGCACCGGCGCCGCTGCCTGCATCGTGGCCTGTGGACACCGCTAGTGAGGTACACAAAGCACCGTCCCGTCCCACACCGCAGCCCCGGTCCACCGATGCCAGCACCATCGACTCCTGTGTCGTCACCAGACATCCTCCTGCACCGTGGCCTGTGGACACCGCTCATGAGGGTCACGAAGCACTGTCTCATCCTGCACCGCTGGCTTGGGCCAACCGACGACAGCGCTTCAGCAACAAAGACGCCGATGACGCTGCCTGCACCGTGACCTGTGGACACCGCACTTCGCATTGCACCGCACCGCCCCGCTTCACACCGCATCCCTGGTCTCACTGACGCCGCTGGACAATGTCACTGAGCTGCTGCCTGCACTGTGACCTGTGAGCACAGCGCGTTGCATGGTCCTGCATCGCATCGCAGCCCCAACGCCATCCACGCTGGCGCACCTGACTTCATCAGCCTGGAGTTCAATCTGCGGCACGTGTGACCTCAAAGCCAGACAACTCCTGCACCGACTCAGGAACCGACACCGTGACGTCCGTGACTCCGCTCTCCGGAGCTCACCGCGAGGATCACAACGCCCTGCAAATCCAAGGTACTGTTTGTGGGTCTTCTTGACACTGTAGCTGGCCCGCAACGCTGCAGCTGGCCTAAACTGTTGGTTTTGTTGATCATGACGCCGTGATAGCCCCAGGTGGAGCTATCGACTTCAAGGAACTGCATTTTTGAGTAAATCTTGCAAAATTCATATTTTTATTACTGTATGTTGGATATTTATCGTATTTGGTCTTGTTTTATATAGATAAATATTGGCTATTTTTCTAAAACTGGTGTGGTGTCCTTTTGTAGTGTTTTCACTTATTACTGTGTGTTATGTGCAAATGCTTTACTCATTGCTTCGGAGATACGCCTGACTCCTCGTGCCAAGCTACCAAGGGGGTGAGCAGGGGTTATGTGAGCCGGTATCTCCCTTATCCTGACTAGAGTGAGGGTCCCTACTTGGACAGGGTGCAAACCAACTGCCAACTAGAGACCCCATTTCAAACAATGACTGACTCCAGGAAAAACTTTGATTACATATGGGGACCTCTGGTGCAGTATTGATCGAGGGGCCTTCCTCTATTTTCATGCCCCGCCCTTTATGAGAACCCTTCCCCTCTTCCGGATCTGATCCCCTTTTATGTTTCCCAGGGCGTTCCTTGAGATGCTAGTTGGATGTATCCCTCGTGACTCGTCTGAATCCACCTTTCATTGAGCATTCTGTAGTTGTACCCTCATCATGAACACTGTTATTATTAATCTGTTTTGGTTGTAATGTGTTTATAAATAGGTATATGGCTTCTATAGGAATATATGGCAATGCACAGTCATGGTTGTGGCTCTCTATTAGAAAGTTAATTAAAAGGCCAACAAGTGGCTTCTTTGTGAATACTACACTGTTTATGTCATTAGCTATACTTATGATGTAAGCCACACGAGGGGCATTTCATGACTGTCTTTGTACTGATTTCAAAACCAATAAAAACAGATTGATTAAAAAAATGTTTTAGCAATGTTTTTATAGTAATTGAAGAACACCTTACAGTAAGTTTATTTGCTGTCAAAATACAACGAGCTGCTGATGGCACAAACAAATCAGCAACTGCCCCTTGTTTGAACTAATCCATTCTTAAAGAAACCTGGAACGTGACAACACCAGCAACAGTCCAGTTCCCAACATTATACTGTAAGTTATTACAGTTTTCTGCCATAATAAGACAGTATTTCGTCAGTAGTCTATAGCTACTGGGAAAATCATGAGTAGATGCCAAAGTGATCCTTTATTATTCTTATATTTCCAACATCTGTCATTGAATATGTAATCTACACATTATCATGCCATTACTATGCTCCATTATGCCAACTGAAGAAGCAGCAGGGCCGTAAGTGTGTGTACTGGTGATAGAATGCTCGCCACATATCACAAAAGCATGACAAGAGGAGTAAAATCCTCCGGCTGTTTAATAATATCCTCAATAATGTCTTTCACATTGCTCCAGAACGAGGCTATTACAGCACACCCCAGGGCTAAATACATAAGGTCCACCTCATCTTCGTGGTGGCACCTACACCCTGCACTGACTGTGGGATCAGATTTGTTTAATTGCACTGGAGTGCAATATAGTTGGTTTCAAAATGTATATTGTATCAATTTATACCTCTGAGTCCAATAAAGCAGGCGAACCCGTGAGCAACAACATTTCCAAGTTTTATCATCAATAGTTTACCATCTATTGTTGTTTTATAGTTTAGAAATCAGTCTCCTGTTAGCAGTTGATGCTAAAACCTGAACAGAGGTGGAAGCTCGGGGTGGGCCAATGGAGATGTAGGGAATGATGCCCTGGGTAAATGTTTAAGTCTGAAATGTGTAAAACGGTTCAAATGATTATTTTCTGATTGCATTTGTAGTGCATCTAGAGAAGAAACTGTAAAGCATGGTGCGTCATTATAAATGTTAATTTAGTGTTCTTTTTCTCGATTTCTGTAGGAGCTAAGCATATTATGTATGTTTGGATCAGTTATATCTTTAAATTATGTGTAATTATTAGTTTCAATAAAATTTAACAATGGTGTTTTAGAAATATAGAAAACAAAATTAAATGTAAGGCAGTGGAAAGTTCTGTCGCATAGATTTTTTATTTTATTTTTTAGATTAGGACATTTGCATGTGTTAAAAGCATGTCATGAGGTCCCGATTTTTCACAACAGGGTGCATTTGTAGCTGTCACCACATAGCAGATGCAGAACTGATTTTAATGTCATGGGCTGCATTGAACATGGGACAGGATAAAGAACGGAGTGACCAGATGCCAATCATAAAATAACTTCACTAAATTTACGCATGTTTTTGGAGGAAATTGTTGAATTGTCTTTAATGTGTGAGCGGTTGGTGTGATAGGATTAAAGCAAATTTTACAATACAATATACATGATTGCAACATTGATCAGGTATGTTGGGATTGAGTTGATCTCTTCACTCTTCAAAATATTGACGTCAAAACCATATTTTCTAATTTCACCAGTACAATGGTTTCTGTAATGTGCATTTTCTGGATAATTTGATCTCTGTGTTACTTCCAGATTTATGCTAGTGCTAACAAAGTAGTTTTAGCTTGCAACGCAGTAGTTTCTGCTGGCGATGACGTGGAATCCCTCCCTCAGCTAGCATTTTGCTTTGTACTCCAGAGACAGTCCCAATATTATAAATATTTGAGGTGAGCAGTACAGTAATGGGACAGTAATGGATGGGGGATTTTCACTATATTTGTAGATGATTATGATTAAGACTCCTGGTTTTATGGTATTTATTTTTTAACATTTCCGTCTGTATTTATCTATATTTAATTTTTTGTCCCTTTTATTTGTATTATCTTTATTTATTTTGTGTTTTGTGAATAAATGAAGCACTACCTCGTATATTTCCAGTTATTTAACCAATAAATGTGCTCTCCTACTTTGATGCCTGGCCAATTTTAGTACATTTACCAAACAAATATAATAAAACTATAAAGCCACATGAAAGTATTTGCATAATAGCACAAACATATGTTACGATATGCAGTAATTAAAGGACATTTTGGGGCATATTTATACTCTGTTTGCGCCGTTTTAGCATTATTTTTGTTTTTGCAAAAATGGCACAAACTTAACTTCATATTTATATTTTGACACTAGACCCGTCTAGCATAAAAATATTGGAGTTAGCGCCATTTACTGGATGCGTGAACCCACCTTGTGTCAATGAAATGCAAGGTAGGCATTCCCATCCAAAAAATGCCATATTTAACCCCCTGTGCTAAAATGACACATGGGTGGAAGGCGGACTCAAATAATGGCACTAAGGTTGCTTAGCACCAATATTTAACGCCTGTGTCAGACCAGGCGTTAATGGTGGACCTGTGGACCCATTTCCATGGATAACCGCTATGGAATGGGCCCACAGGTGCCCACCCCAATCCCCAGGCACACCAGAGGGACACAAGAGGATGGGGGGCCCCATCCTAGGTAATTATAGGTATTTGGAAACATATTTTTAAGTGCCATTGGGGGCCCTGAAATGGCCCCCCTGCATGGCACTGGGTGCAATGGCCATGCCCAGGGGACACTGGTCCCCTGTGCTGGCCATTGGGGTGATAGGCATTACTCCTGTCTTATATAAGACAGGAGTCATGTGTGATGGATGGTTGTGCGTCAAGAAATGACGCTAGGCTGGTTAGCTGCATTTCTTTTTTTTGCCTCTAACCAGCCTAATGTCATTTTTTGACACCCAACCTCCATCTCCTCTACCGCTACCCCCACCCAGCTATCATCTTATTTTTTTATGCTAGCCCAAGCTTAGCGCCGGCTTGTGGCATTCCATAAATTTAGTGCCCAGCTGGCGCTTTGGAGTGACGCAAGCCGGCTGTAAACTTTTGTGACGCAAAACTGCATTAGTGCAGTTTTGCACCAAAATGTATAAATATGCCCCTTAATGTGTGTGTGAACTGCACATGCTCTCAAGCTGCATGACTATTGGCTGGGAATTTATAAACAACAACGAGGAGAATCACTGATAAGGTGCTCAATTTTCTGTATTTTTCCACTTTTAAGAATAAATACAGACTGGAAACACATTGTATTCTGTCTATATTTATCTGTAAGCATCAGTAAAAACAGAAATTTTGAAGCTTTAATTATGATGTTTATCTACCACACAGTGAAGAATTTATCTCATCCTTTGCTGAAGGAGACAACCCATTTCTAGAGCTAATTAGGCCATGGAACAGGTGAACATCAGGCTTCTACAATGCATAACACTCAGAACTCCCTTTTTATTCTCCTCTCAGAAGTAGGCTTCACTCTTAATTATTTTGTGCATGACTTAAGACAGCTACTTTCGACTCCAGACGGTGTGCTGTATGTAAATATAAGTAATAGACTCAATAAAAGCCCCTTAAAATATGGTTTATTTGTGTCTGAAACATCATACAAGTATTTCCACTAAAGAGTAGATACTGTGGGGTGCGTAGGATTCATTTAGTCCTAATGAAGACCTTCTGCAGCTAACGTTCTGCACTCAGAATTCAAAACCTATTGGCTAAAGAACCACAAGAGTGTATCCAATAACCAAACATTTTACACAGCAACTCCTAATATATGACCCAATGAACATTAAGAAATGTTGTCAAAACTTTCCTCCTACCTACTGGAGGAAAACAAATACTCTTCATCTGTGGCTCCTTTTAGCAAATGGTGCACATATTTGACCCTCCCTATAACATAATTTACAATACAGTGTTCCTTGTACAGTGGTTTGGCTCCACTACATTGCAACCGATGTGTGGAATGGTCATCCTTTTCTTTATTGTTTTCTGGTTCCTTAACATAAGGTGAAGGAAGACACAAGGGGTGAGAAAGTTGATTAAGGTAACTTTGGTAGCATAATTAACTATAAGATTTTATGGTTGATAAATACATTTGACATGAGAATTATGTCTGCACATCAAGTGTAGTAATTTGACTGTAGAATGTATGATCAGTTGGGGCACATTGCTTTCAAGCTCTGCAAAACTGCAACAGGCTCAACTGATAAAAGCATACCCCTTTGTATTTTAACATCGTTAGTAAATCAAAAGGGTATTCCCCTTTGTCTCTGGATGGTTGTACCTAGAAGCAAAGTCTGGGCATTTCTTGTTTGCTGCATCTGTGAAAAGATTAAGGTGAGAATCCTCCATAATTTGAAGGCACTGTGTAGTTCCCCATTGTTTAGTATCCACTTGTGATGCTCTTGAAAGATCCTGCTAAGTGAATCTGCTTCTGCATTCTAAACTCCTGGAGCCACTGCAATCTGGAGATTTCCGACTATGAGCCACTTCCAAATTGCTTGTGCCTTGAGAAGCCGCTATCTGAACTTCCTTGTTCAGATAATGCCTAGTGGTTGTATTGTACTTTTGGACAAGGAAAGAGTTGGAACTTATTGGTGGAAGAAAAGACTTAAGAACCAGATGGACTACTCTTAGCTTGAGTTGATTGAAGTGATATGATATTTATTTTTGAGACAATTTTCATAGTACTTCAAAACGATCCATATGAGCTCCCCAGCCAGTCACGGAAGCCACTGTTATAAATGTCTGGATCAGAGTGTATTGCTGGAACAGAACTCGTCAGAATATTCTCAGATTTGTTCTTCCATGGGAAAGGTCGAATCTCAGCCAGAGTTGGAATCAATTTGCATTCCTAACAGTTGGAGAACTAGCACCACTGATCATACAGGCACTGCTGAAGAGGCCTTTTGCCGAGATAAGTGTGAGGTGCTTGGAAGATCCAGAAATCGATGCCCTTCAGTCATGAAATAATCTAGCAATGCGATATCTGCAGGACTTTGTGGTATTTGAGTTGCACAGACGATGGTCTCCCCCAAGAAGTGTGCAGTTTTGCTGCCTGTGAGTTCAGCACCGCTCCTAGTTAATGGATGGAATAAACTTGAATTGAAGCTGATTGTTTTGAGTGTTTGACTGTGATGACCATTTCTGACAAGAAACTTCTGGAATATCCAGTGTTTTTCTACTATTGGAACATCAAAGTATGCAGTTCGAAGGTCTGTAACCCACATACAGTCTCCTTCAGGGAGCTGTGGGTAGAAGTAGCGGAGGATTAACTTCCAGAGTTTGTTTTTTTAGCCCATTTGTTTGCCAATTTTAAGTCGAGAATTATCTGCACCCTTGCTTTTATAATTGTTTGATCCAGAATACAACAGGAATAAATTCTTTCCTTTTTGGAAAAGAAGGATCTGTGCTGTAGCCTACTTTTCAAGAATGGTGCTGACCTCTTTTTGAGGTTTGCTAGTTCAAATTATGTGCCCGAGAGGAGGAAGAGAAGAATCTTTTTTTCTCATGCTTCTGGTTTCTCTCTGGCTTGTACTGACAGCCGGCCATCTGTACCTCATAATGATCTCTTTTGCTGAAAAGCTTTCTGTTGCAGATGTTGAGGGCCACTTAAGGTTTGATCCCTCTGCGGAAAGTACCAATGATATATATGGCTTATATTGTTTCTCATACCCTTTCCGCCCTTGACAGCTTTGAGATTCCATTTATGCATTCATACTTCAAGTTTCTTCATCAGCGTGTGATTGAAAAAGTGTGGTTCAAGAGTATGGAAAGCTTAGAATATATTGTGTGTCTGTTTTTTGGCTTGTGCTTCGTGACCAAGAGGAATGCTGTATAACCAGACCTTGGCAATAGCTGTGAGCACGGTATAACCAGACCATGGCAATAGCTGTGAGCATGAAGATCCGACTAACCCGCAGCATCCCCAGTTACTTGATTAGAAACCCTCATTTCCTCTGGAAGACACTCTATTCATATCTCAAAGAAGTTTGTCAGTGAAATGCTGTAAAGAATCCCATAATGATTTATAACATATTCAGGTTAAAGTTGCCACAAGTTGCACACTGGTAGCTTTCTTGGTAGTAGCAGATGTGGTACGCCTTTTCCTTCCTTTAGGATCAAGGTGTTTACTCTTCTTGTGAGGATCATCTTTAAAGATGCTGATGCTGGTGCTGGGACATGGCATTTGGGAGCTGCTGAGGTAATGACAGAATCCTGTTGTGTATTTTCTCTGAAAAAGATGACATTGATCCAGAGTCTTGTACTTTTTCTGCAGTCTAGCAGGAGCCAAAGCTGGAGTACAGAAATGTTCAAAAGCCATTTCTAAAAGCATATTTATATATAGATATAGCAAGTAATGGTCTTGGAATGGAATGTTGACAAAGCATCTTAAAAATGGAAGTCGATGTAGTAGGTACTGGTATTGAAATCAATACAGTTGATGAAGTTTTTAATAGACTTTGCTGGACCTTTAATCAAAACTTTATTAACTGTATTTATGTCAGTAGGAAACACTACTAATGTTGGTGACTATCTCTAATAAATTGCAGATGTACAGGAAGTCTGAAAAGTGGTCGTTTTCAGTGTGTAGTGTCTAGGCCACATGTGCAAGGGTTTTTAGCAGTAGCAAATGGTCCGATTTGCAGCATCGTGCTGTTTGCGACAGCTAAAAAACATTTAGGGATGTATATACTCTATTTTGCGAGTCAGTAATCAAATACCAAATTGCAAAATAAGGTTAGCAATTTGGTATTAGGAAGGGGCATGTTAAGGGCATCCCTTCCTACTAGTGTCTCGCAGGGGGATGTATGAATGTTCTGTGACCAGAATGCGAAAGCAAAACATTTGCAGTTTAGCACCATCTTCAAGTTGGTGGTAGCCCATTCGCAAGTGGGAAAGGTTCCCCAAGGGACCCCTTCCCCTTTGTGAGTGTGGGCACAAATATTTTTTTAGATCAGGCAGTGGTCCCAAAGATCACGGCCTACTCTTAAAAAAATGAAAAGAAAATGTTTTATTTATGTGTTTAAAAATGCATCCGGTTTGCCTTAAAGGTATATGGGCTGCTTTTTAAAAAAAAATGCTTTATTTAAAAAGCCATCACAGACATGGTGGTCTGCTGACCACAGAAGGCCACCATCTTTGTGAGTTCAGTCCATTCCCAATCGGTAGTAAATTGTGACCTACCTCATGAATATTGATGAGGTAGTTCCATTTGTGACCCACTGGGAATCGTTAAATGTGTCTGAGACACATTAGTACATCGCTGTTTGCGACTTCCTAATTGCGAATCACAGAGATTCACAATTAGGAAGTCCCAAACAGAATTCTTAGTACATGTGGCCCTTTATTGTGAATGTGACTTTCACCTAGGACATCTGGAACGACTTGAAAGGAGCCATGCTGCCACATTGTGTTGTAAATGTGTGTCTTTTAGGCGTTTTGCCTTCCGTGGATCTGACTGTCAAAACAAGGGTGGAGGTTGAGGTAGAGGCTGCAATGATTGCATCATAGTTCGTGGTGAGTTTCAGGGGGCAGGCTTCTAGCATTTCATCAAAGTTCACAATTGCATTCTGGTAAATGCAGTTCATGAGTTCACCATCAGTTGGTGCAGCCAATGC
Organism: Pleurodeles waltl; assembly: GCF_031143425.1. NCBI lineage: Eukaryota > Metazoa > Chordata > Amphibia > Caudata > Salamandridae > Pleurodeles > Pleurodeles waltl. Next base: position 825,669,933 of record NC_090450.1, on the reverse strand, counting down.
TAGTATTTCGGTGACTCCCTGGACATGTATTTCAGGGTGATTGTCATTTTTCAGCCAGAAGTAGAAGGTCTCTGAGTGCGTGAAATGCTGCTTGTATTTCATCACTCTAAAAAGACCTGGACCAATGATGAATGGTGGAGGAAAATTGTACGTTTTTGTAGGTAGTAGGCCTAACCTACAACAAGTCGCAACTGTCGGCCCAACCCTCCCAGCTCACAAGCAGTACCTCACCAAAACCCAAACAGTATAAGGTGATTTCTGGCAGCCTTTAAGCATGGAGAGCTACTTCTCAGGGGATTCGGGGTTAAACGGAGAGTACACTTTTCGCACATGCGCAATAAGTCTAAGTCACACACAGGCAATGAAGGAGATGCAGTGAAGTTTTCAATAGGTTTTATTAACAAGACTGTAATCTACTATAAAATGCATGAGCTGCCATAAGTAGGATACTGCACAGTGCAAGAAGCATAATTGTGAAAATGAGTTGTGAATACAAAGACCCCCACCATCTTGCAATAAACGTAAGATGTAGAATAGGCCCTAATACCTTAGCATGGATAACCTAATCTCTAACCTAACGGGAGCTAGGTGTGACAAACCAATTCTGCCAGTACCATGTCCATGAGAAGAGCCCCCCCAACCCTTGCTACCTTTGAATGAGGTCTCTAGATCAGACTCCGTGGGGAAACGAAGGCTGGGTGTGCATAGAGGCGATGTGCAGCATAGGTGGTGTCGATTTCATCTAGTAGGAATCCTTCTGAAAACCTTGTCTGCATGAGAACTATTTATACAGATCTTGTAGGACCCCTGACACAGGTATGTTTCGAAACAATAGATAGGAAGACATGCTTGCGGAAGCAATAATATAAACAATTCCCACCAAAAATATATTATGTTCCTGTCACACGTAAGTGGGAAAGGGACATGATGTGAATACCTGTGTATATCACTTGTCTTTGACACTGATAGTGACGCCTTTACAGAGTGGCACGGATAACGTGAAATGAAAACATAGCAGCCATCTTGGAAGAAATAATTAAATAAATGCGCCAAAACAGAACGGCTGAGTACGTTAAAAGGCAGTAGGTGACAGGGGCACAGGTCTCCAAGCCAGAAGACTAAGCGAACTCCTGATTCCCAATAAAACTAAATAGGATCCACTACAAGGCATGTACCTTGACAATGTAAATATGTATATATTATGTTCCCCTTTGGAGATTTTCTGCATTCTCCAAATAACTGCAGTAGTCAGAGATGTAGCAGCCTTGTGAGTCACTTACCTCCCAATGCACTCATGTGGGGGGAAGGTTAACCAGATTTCCTCTGGCACACATGCGCCTTTCAATATCCATAAAATTGTACAGGGTCTGAGATTTCTGGGTAAAGAGAATCCCTTGATGAAAACCGAGCTTGGATATTCATAAATTGGCAACTCCCACAAAAGCAACCTGCGGCTGACGAAATTAAAGTCTCACTTCCAATTGTAGTCTTTAAATCCAAGGGATAGATTTAAGAGCCTCTAGCGCCTCTTTGAGCCACAGTAGCATCATTTTTTTTAATGCTAATGTGGCCCAACGAGGCCAAAATCACTGCACCAAATTTACAAAGTGTTGTAATGCATGCATTGCACCACTTTGTAACCCTTTGCACTGCATTATGCCTACACCAGGCATAATGTATGGAAAGGGGGCGTTCCCCCGTTAGGGGGGGCTGACAAAATGGTGCAAAGAAATCTAAGAGATTTCTTTGCGTCATTTTTTTCGGAACTTTTAACGCCTGCTCAGAACAGGCGCTAAAAAGGAGGCTCCCATTGGTTTCAATGAGCCTCTGGGTTCTTTGCCAGATTAGCATCAGAATTTTTTATGCTAATCCTGCAAAACTCTGAACTAGCATCAACAATTTGATGCTAGTTCCCTAACTACCACTATGGTGCACTGTATATTAAATATGGTGCACAAATAGTGGCATTAGGGGGCCCTAATGGGCGGAAGAAAAGTGGTGCTGCACTAGGTGCAGCGCCACTTTTCATAAATCTGTCTCCAAGTGCTTTCTCTTACCTGATGTTTTATGGCCCTCTTCCAAGTTGCATTTTGTTGAATAGATTCCCAAGCTGTTGGCACATTTCTTTAGAAATTGCATGATTCATGCACACAATACGGCTTCCTTGATTTCAAGCTCTTCTGTTCAAATACCTGTAAAATTATATCTTGCATATTCAAACGTTCACTTTCTGTAGTGGCTCCATTGATCATTTTTAGTTCTTGGGTCTCCCAAGTTTCCTTTTTCCCACACAAATCAGGCACCCTAGGTGAGCCTAGGCTAGGAGTTAACTCTGTTCCATTCAAGTGGAATTTCGCAGCATCACTGTTGGCACAAGGGCAAAGGCTATGTATAATTTTTCATAAGTAGTCACTTATGATCCCAGAGGACATTTGCAACACACTGGCCTTGACAGGTACTTTTCCATGCTGCCAATTGTAAAGAAACTGAACGCAGACTCAGACATTCCAGAGAACTATAGACCAATTACTGATCGACCATGGCTAAGCAAGCCAAGAAGTGTAATCCATTAAACTAATAATGGATTACACTTCTTGGTGGACAGAGAAAACTCTGTCCTGGCTGACCACCAAACTAGCTTCCAAATGGGACAGAATACTGAAAGTTCTTGACGACATCCATCAGCTTCTTAATGAAGGTGGTTCATGCATTCTTTTTTTACTCGACTTGTTAGCAGTAGTCAACACAGTCGACCACCAGATACTGATTGATGTTCTAGAACAAAGAATAGGCTTTTGAAGTGTAGTCCACTCATGCTTCTATTCATTTTTGGGAATTCGTAAACAACTTGTAAAAATTGGCACCCACACATTTTCATCAACAGAGTTGCTTTTTGAGTCCCTCAATGTGATATCCTCTTGCTAACTCTTCTCACATTGTACTCAGTGCTATTGTGAGATGGACTAGGGATAAGCAAACCACTGAAACTGAATTTGAATTGAGAGGGCTATATGTTACATTGTAATGGGTTCTATATTGTGAGTAGAAATCGTTACATATTAATGTGAACAATATAGAAGGTATTGCATTTAAGAAAGATAAAAATGTATCATAATAGAACCTGATGCATGAAAATGCCACTGTGGTTAGACAAATTCACCCCAAAGAGGGGTAGTTAGATCGGTGCTTGAGTGACTGGGATAATTCATTGGATTTGGACTTGCTATGAGAGCAGTATGATTCAGAGTGATTGCCATGTTGAGTGAGTTGATGTATTAAATGGGTATCTGTGTTTGGGTTTTTGTAGGGGGGATACATGTATAATAATTTAATAGCTGTAAAATCAAGTGAAAAAATATTTAATTTTGTATTGATTATTGAAGGCATAACTTAGGTGATTAACTAATGTATGAATGGTAAATTTGACATTTTGTGTAATAAAGGTATGTAGGGTACCTAATTTCCTTGGCTCGATATAGTAATATTGAAAAAATATTGTATAAGTGGAGAGAAACAGAGGGGCAGCTTAGTTCGTATTTTATTAATATACACATTATACTCAGCTTTGAGCATCCACTTAGCAAATACAGGAACCAAACTTCACGAGTGTATGAGTGGCATGCAAATATGCCTTAAGATATCATCCTTGCAGAACATCACCACTCTCCAGTTTTACCTCAGGAATCTGCAAAAGTGTGTGACAGATAATGTCCTAATGCTAAATCCACAAAAGACCAAGGGGGCATATTTAAGAGCCCCTACCGCCGCCTTGCACCACAATAGCATCTTTTTATTTTACTCTAATGTGGCTCAACAAGGTCAAAATCCCCATGTTGTATTTATAAAGTGCCGCAATGGAAGCATTACGCCACTTTGTAACTCCTTGCTCTACATTATGCCCGCACCACTGTAGGGATGATTGTTTTTGTGCAGGAAGCGGCACCTTCCTGCACCAAAACAATCAATTGAGGTGATTTTCTCTTACTATGTGTGCTAACCTCCCGTGCGCCTCCCCTGGGGAGGAGCAGGTTTTTTCTTTGTATTCACCTATTGCAGAGTGAGGCAACACCGCGACTTATGCTGAGTTGCCTCACTCCATGTGTACAAGGCTATGAAAAGCCACGCAGGGTGGCTTTACGTAGCCTTGTAGATATGGCTCTGCAGTGTGCGTCACCGGAACATCATTAAAAGTGACGTTTCTGCAGCACACAGGGGCTTGTAAATAAGCCCTTAAGTATCCTTTGTGCAATTTAAGCAATCATTGAGGTACCATAAACCATACCACCCATCCAGTTCTCCTCAGTACATGCAAATATTGCCGACCTCCAAGGGTCAGCTGGCCAAGACCCAAACCACCAAATACAATTATAAAGAAAGGAGATGCAAGAACCAAAAATGATTAATTTGCATACATTAACAATAACATGATTGTGTTCATTGAATCCTAAAAGTATTCCAGAGATTTTGAGCTCATAGTAGAAATGAATTCCTTTTTTTTTCTTCTAATGATTGATAAAAACACAACAGAATAGTCACCATGTTTCTTTTCACTCAAAGATCGAACGAGCTTCATCAGGCTGTAAATTACAGTCTTATATACAACTTTACACAACAATACTTTATTCACAATACAGTGGTGGAGGTCTTCACAACAACACACATTCACTCAGGTCCTTATCACAAGCCATCATATCAAAGGTGTAGGTCACTGTAGTTACCTCTATGGAAGAAGCATTGAAGGGTTGGGGGAAGTTCTGTGGGATGTTTTCTGAGTTATGATTCTGAGTGTGCCTTGATGACGCTGCAAACCCCAGGGCTCTAGGCAGACAGCAGTGTACTTGACTGGTTTGGTTTTGCTATAAAAATAAACATAATTGATCCACAATACAATGGTAAAAGACAAAAATATAATGCCAAATTCAATAAATGATTTAAAACACACCACATCACCAATGTTGAAGACTAGTGACCAAACAGAACAGAAAAAGCATTTGTGTTCTGAAACATACATCTGATTTGGATTGTAAGATCATTCATTACCAGCATGATGTAGCTACTATGCAACACTACCTGGTTTGATGAAAGTATGTTTCAAACTATTTCCAACCTTTATTCTACAACTCTAAGTGGCATATTTATAAGGAAGTGGCGCTGTGCCAAAATTGGTAATGCCACGCTTTATCACTTCAGATACGCAAGGATGCACCGTATTTACAAAAATACAGCACACTTCTGTTTTTCCCATAGCACTGCCGCTATATTTAGCTGCCTAGTGCCAACGCAGGCACTCTGCATCATAATGCAAGAGTGCCTGTGTTGCAGGGGTGATTGTGTGTGTGCAAGAAGCTGTCCCTTCCTGCACATAGGCAATCATTAATGGCCTTTTGTTCTTTCTATGCATGATGCAGAATGCAGCACACACAGAAAAGGCAATAACGAGGGGAAAAAAAATATTTCTCCTTTCTCCTCATTGTGCCATAATAACACCACCCCTAGGGTGGTGTTAGGTTTTGGCGCTGCCTCAGATTTAGGTTTCCTTGTAAATCTGGGGCAGTGTCAAAAAGCAATAAGAGTTGCGTGGGAACGCCCACAGCAACACCCATTGCACGCCCCTCTACCTCAGAAAACTGCATCGGGGGCTCATATTACAAGGCCGCATTAAGCCACAAAAGTGGCTTAGCGCCGCCTTGTAAATATGGCACAGCGCCACTGGAGCGTCTCAATGAGTAACATTTCAGTGGCGCTAGGGGCTTGTAAATATGCCCCTAAATTTCATAGTACCCATTTTTTTTATCTACATTACATCAACAATTTATGACAAAACAACCTTGTTATTCATTAATTTCAAGAATATTTCTGAATACCCTAACATGCTCATATCAGTTGCATTACCCCTTATTAGTATCTCATAAAAACCGCATTGTATGCAGTTCCATGCACTTTTCAATATTTCACCCATGATATATTCTAAACTGACTAGACACCAAGGCCCAGATTTAAGAGGGTCTATCGCCATCTAACAACATATTAGCATCATTTATTTATGCTAATGTGGCGTTAGATGGCCTAATGCTACTCCATATACTTTTCTTAAACATGCCCCCAAACGTTGAACATTGCCTACCTAATTAATACTTCGTTCATGTGATGCCTCCAATCGTAGGGTTCTACAGACTCCTCCAATTAGTCTAAGATAGCATAATCACAAACTGTCAACAGCCCTGCCAGTCAATTGCCAATACTATATCAATAATTCTGATCAATAATATAAATTAAATAGGGTTGCATACATTCTAAATAGCACTTTTATAAATCACTCATAATATCCAACTTTGGGCTTTTCTTTTTTTTATAAGTTCTCCTATCAGACCCGTGCAAATTGAGCATCGTGTTTCAAATCATTTTGTAACAGAGCTATGGACAAAAAGAAAAAAGGGAAATATCCCTGTGAATGACTGTGACATGGACAAGTCATGTATCCTACATCAACCGTGAAAGACAACAGGACTATCATACAAACTTTTGTTTTTAAATGACTCCACCTTATACACTAGCAATCCATCAAAGAATGTCTTGTCATACCTGCCAAAACTAATTTTCATGTAAAGCTCCTCATTTCCAAATAACCCCACCTAACTATCACATAATTTTTATAGTTACCATTAAAATTAATTAGTCAACAATTATTTGCTTACATCCTGCTACTTCCAAACACCACAAACACTTTCCTGCTCGGCGGTTCACTCACATTTATCCCAAAGCCATAAAACTTGCCCCTAGAGTCCTACATATTTCAGTGTAGGTAAATATTCAAAATACTCCATCTCATTTTCAATATGAACAATCTATAATTCAAACTTTTTCAATCTCATCGAATGATCCCATATTCAACAATAAAAAAAAAAGAAAAACATTGAACAATAACCATTACTCACTCAAAATTGCTTCAAAACCACTGTGTTGATGAGGAATGCACTATTCTTTACCGATTCCACGTATGTGCAAACCCAAACCAGGATTTTATGTAACTTAATAAAACAAAAGAAACAAACCGAAAGAAAAAATACACCCACAACAATGCACCTTGCCTGTGTTCATCAGCACTCCAGGCCACGCAAAGTATACTCCATTGGTCAAACAACCATCATTATCCAATCAAACCCATTTTATACTTGCCACAGCCAATCATATAGTCAGAGCACCCAAGTTGGCGCTGACAGCAGAAACCAACAAGTAACGCCATACTGGAAAGGCTCCTTTATGAGAACAAACATTGAAATGTGGCCATCGTATGTGTAATAATTGTCAAAATGCACATAGTTATCATTACAGAGCACTAATAACTGTGGGAGCTTGGGGGGAGCGAGGGCTTGCCCTGTCTCCACCCGGGCTGATCAGGCATCGGTGGTAGAATCCACCACGCAGGTTCAGGGATTGGTGTATTTTTAACAGAAGGGTGGAGTTAAAGGGGGGTTTATATATGGGGGGCAAAGTGTGGGCTGCCTCTTTGGCCATTTTTGTCACACCCAGTATAGGCGTTTGAAGTTGTGTGTGAGGTAGGCCTTAGATTATACATTTGGTTTTGGAGGTTTGTTTAGGGAATGATAGCGCAGTGTGTAACTTATATTATGGAGAAGTCTAGCAAGGTTGTCCAGGCTTTAAAAAAATTGCAGGATGAAGGCAGGGAGGAGCTTCTACAAGACAGGTTGTTGGAACAGGCATGGGTGGGATGGGTAGGATTAAGGAGGCCAAAGAGAGCATCCTCTGAGGGCGTAGCGGCGCAAAGACCTAAAAAGTTTAGGCAAAAAAGTGTTTCGAGGAGGAAAATTAGGTCTTCGCCGGAGCGAATTAGTGATTTTAATATCATAGGTGCTGTTGGCTTACAGGTGCATGGATCTCACAATAGGAGAGGTGGGGCAAGGTTTGCACGTCGCTCGGGCGCTTCGATGAGGTAGTGCGTTGTGTTCTGTTGTAGAGGAGCTCCGTTTAGTAGTGCAGTGGCAGAGGTGGGCAGCTTGGGGGAGTGGGCCAGTGACGCGCATGCGCCGGCTGTTATGCACGTCTCCACAGAAACCACAAAACAAGCTGTACTCCTCTCGGAGACAACTGGTGAGCGAGGGGAGAGAGCATTAGAGGAAAGATCGTTAGGAGCTGCATTAAGGATGGCGGCACCCACTGCAGGAAATCGGGAAACAGTTATAGTTGTGTCAGATGAAGAGGGTGAAGTGCATACAGAGCAAGGGAGTATTAATTCAGGTACTGAATTGATTAATATGCCTGTGGTTCTACAAGATGGTAAGATGATACAGTTTATTCCCAGATTGGTTAGTCCCATGCTACATAAGGTGCAGGAATGGGACGCTAATAACCAGACTATATTTAAGTCAGGGCAGCATGTTGAATTTGTAGCAGAGGTGGTGTAGGCATGAGAGGTATGCTTTATGGTGAGACGGATGCTAGTGGAAAAGCAGGCATGGTCCAAGTCAGGTTGGATTTTTGGCAGCCAGGGCCAGTGGGATCGCACACTGGGTGTGACGGCACTCATGCAATGAGCGGGCATGAGGAGCAGTCATCGTCAAGGCAGCTTGGGCAGCCAGCAGGTAATCAGAGGATGCAGGTGGGGGCTGGGGCACCCCCAGGACACCAGATGGAAGAGAGGGCGAGACCCGGAGCGGCTCTCATGACATCGGGCGATACGTATGATCAAGGATATCAAGATGTTCAACAGTTGGTGTCTGCAGAGCCGTCTACCAGTCGGGGCGCTGGCTGTGTTGATGAGGTCTTAGATTGTGATGATGGGGATGAACCTGAGGAAGGAGAAATTGTGCATCAGAAGGGTGTGCATAAAGGTTTCAGGGACAAGTTGAAAGCTAATGGGGGAAGGAGTTTTGGTGTTTTTCAGGAGACGACAAGGAAGGCAGTCTAGAGCGATCATCGGGTTGGAGAAAGTTGAAATACTATCACGGCTGGAAAGTTACCTCGAGGTGAGGAGAGAAGAGTACATGTGGTAAGGGGAGAAGGGTCTCAATTTGGGAGGTCTGAATTTGGGTCAAAGGCTTTGGGTAAAGACATGGGGATTCAAACTGTCATTGAGGTTTCAATGCAGGTAGTAAGTGGAACAGAGATGGGTTCAGGTAAGTCGGACTTGAGTCAAGTCGGGAAAAGTCAGGTTCAAGAGAATATTGCTGTAAATGAGGGTACTGGGGGTAGTGTGAAAAACAAAAAACTGCCATACATGGGAGTGTCGATGCCTTTGGGGGCGCATCTCACACAGAATATGAAGGATAAAATATGGAAAGGCAAATTTATTGAGGTTTTTAAGCTCCTTCACAGGGAAGTTCAGGCCATGGAAGGTTCCAAAGAAGTGGGGTGGGAATTAACATGTAGGCCCAAAGTACCTACTACTATTGAGAACTGGACTTCAGCCTTTTTTATATATGCAAGTGTTTTTTGTAAGCGTTATCCAGAAAGGTGTGTAGCTTTATTGAAGTGTATGGATATTGTACAGAGGGCTCAAATGGATTTTGGCGGTTTTGGATGGTACAGATGTGATGAAGAGTTTAAGGCAAGGAAGGCCATTTATCCGGACAAGGAATGGGGGGAGATTGATAATGAATTATGGATGCAGTGGCTTCGGACTGCGAGGAACGCACTAGTAACGCACACTGCCAGAAGTGGTGAGGTCTAAGCTGCGGAAGGAACTAGAGTTGCAGAGAATTGTGGGCCCCTTTGATTTCCCCCTTAGGTGTTGTGCCTAAGAAACAGCAGGGTGAGTTTCGGTTGACTTATCACTTGTCATGGCTGGTGGGGGCATCCATTAATGATTGAATTGCTCAAGAAGACACCATGGTGCATTATCCGTCAGTTGATGTAGCAATTTCTCTGGTAAAACGCTGCGGTACTGGGGCAGAAATGGCAAAGTCTGACATTCAGTCGGCTTTTAGACTCCTTCCAGTGCATCCAGATAGTTTTTCTTTTTTAGGCATTCAGTTTGATAATGCCATTTATGTTGACAGGATGTTGCCTATGGGTTGCTCTGTTTCCTGTTCGCTGTTTGAAATGTTTAGTACTTTGTTACAATGGTTTTATCAGTCTAGGAGTGGATATAAATATGTAACACACTATTTGGATGATTTCTTTTTGGTTGGTACAGCTTATTCGGTGAATGTCAGACAGCCTTGTTGGAATTTGAAAAGGCCATGCTTGACATACATGTGCAATTGGCTCCAGAGAAAACTGAAGGGCCCTCAACTTGTCTGAATTTTTTAGGCATTGAGTTACATTCCAATAAAATAGAATTGTGTTTACCTAAAGAAAAAGTGCAGACACTGGTTACAATGTTAGAGGAGGCAGCGCAAAGACCTAAGTTGGAATTGAGACAAGTGAAAATTTTGCTTGGTCATTTAAACTTTGCTTGTAAGGCCGTGAGAGTAGGTAGGGCTTTTTGCAGAACGTTGGGTTTCGCGCTGAGTGGTGCAGTGTTGCCTCTTCTTCATATCTGGCTTCGAGCAAATGTTAAGGTGGCTTTGAGGATGTGGATTTCTTTTTTACAAGATTTCAATGGAGCTAATATAATGGTTGATGATGAGGATTGATGTTGGAAAATTCAATTTGTTTCCGATGCTTCTGTGGCTCATGGTTTTGGTCTTTTCTGGGATGGACATTGGGCTGCTGAGAGGTGGCCGGTGGCATGAGAGCAGCCTGGCATATCATTGCTTTTTTGGAATTTTTTCCATTAGTTGTTGCATTGTCAATTTGGGGACACACGTTGGACAATAGGAATGTGGTTTTTAACGTGGACACTCAGACATTTGTGAATTTAGTGAATTCTCAAAAAGCAAAGGATGAAAAAGTGTTGAAACTGTTAAGGTTGTTTTTACTGAACTGTTTGAAGTTTAACATATTATTCAAGGCTAAGAATGTCCCAGGTGTTAATAATGAAATTGCTGATATGCTATCTCATTCGCAGTGGCGGAGATTCCGTTGCTTGCAGTGGGAGCAGATGCACAGAAGACGCAGTTCCTGGGGAGTTATGGGAGATCGGAATGTGAGGATGTTGGAACTGATTCAGCAGTCCATAGCTCCGTCTACACAAAAAAGTTATGGTTACGCTTGGTCTGAATTTCTCAAATCAGGAGCAATTAGGAGGGTGGGTGGTGTATTGGTTTGTAGTGAAAGACGGGAGGACGCTGTTCATTTCATTATGCAACAGATCGATTTGGGTTTGTCAGCAGTAACCTTATTGGGTAAGTTGTCAGGAATTTCCTTTTACTGTAAGTGTTTTTGGGGTCATAATCCAATGGAAGGAGAGATCTGCAGAATGATACTCGCTGGTTGGGCTAGAAAAGGGGGTGCAAGATGTGATCAGAGACACCCAATAACATCACAGCTGTTGGATGATCTAATCTTAGTCTTAAAAGAAGTTTGTTTTTCAACATGAGAAGTTCTCCTGATGTCCCTTTGTATCTCATGTTTTTTTCATGGGGAGTTCAGAGTTTCAGAGCTGTTGGGTGTTAAAGGTAAGAATGGTGTTCTGTGTTCTGACGTGCGGGTGAGGGAAGGGGTTGTCTATTTGTGGATAAGGTCATCTAAGGTGGATCAGTTGGAAAGGGAACAGGAAGTGGTGATGAAGGGGAGGGATCCCCCTGTGTGCCCGGTATATTGTTGGTCTTCTTTTGCCAGGATTTTGCAGGTCGATCCCAGGTTTGTATTTGTTCATCAGGATGGTTCACATTTGAAGTCACATCAGTTGCTTTCGGTTTTGAAAATGGCAATCAAAAGACTGGGGATGGCTGTGCAATTTTATGGTACACATTCTTTTAGGATTGGGGCGGCTACAGAAGCTAAATTACTTGGGAGATCAGTTAAGGCAGTAATGGATTTGAGTCGTTGGACGTCTCAGTTGTTTTCAGCGTTATATTAGAGTAAACCAGTCTGAGGCATTTTGAAATGTTTATATGCTGCCACTGGGTTTCATGGGTACCTTGTATGTTTTTTCTGCCTCCTTTTTTTCAGGTTGTGTGGCTGGCCCTAACGGAGCTTGTTCAGTTTGGATAGTGGGACATTCCTTTGTGCGTTGGGCCGAGAAGCAAGCTTCATCAAGACATTTTGGGCGGCAATTGGGTTTGGATAGGGCAGGATTAAGATCTCTTAGGTGGGCAAAAGCGGGATGAGGTGGGGGAGCTGTTATATGTTCTTTCTAGAAGATTTGCTCAGGGGGTTTGTTCTGATTTATTAGTGGTTCATTTGAGAGAAAATGATTTAGTGGCTTTGTCAAGTATTGGGCCATGAAAATGGATTTATTGAGGATCAAGCAGAAATGGGCAGGGATGCACATTGTTTGGACTGAATTGGTGCTGAGGCCTGTTTGGAGGGGAGTGAATTCATTCAAAGGTATAGAAAAACAACGTAAAAAGGTGAACAGGGAGATGAGAAGTTTTTGTTCTTTACAGGGGTTTTCAGTTGTACAGCACGAAGAGATTGTGCGTAGGGATGCAGATTATTTTTAGGCAGGATGGGGTACACTTGTCTTTTTTAGGCAATGAGCAATATTTTTTGGACCTTAGGATGAGGATTTCAGACCTTTTAGGTGAGAATTTATGGGATCATGAATAAATACATAACTGCTTCGGATGTGGCAGGAAAACGTCTGGCGGATTTTCATGTGTGACAGGTTTTCACAGACAGGCTTTGGGGGGAGGGTACAGATGCACAAAGATGAGAGGTCAGGGAGTTTTGACAAGGAACAAAAGGGAGGAAAAGGCAAGGGTAACTACAGGAGGGGATGGGAAGGGGGTATTGATGAGGGGTAAGTTTTTTAGAGGATGGGGTGGGGTTTAGGAAGATATATGTACTAGTGAGGACTTTTAGTTTTGTAAGGTAAGGCTTGAATGCAAAAGTTATTGTTTTATACCAGACCTGTGCTATTAAAGCGCCCTTTTACCCCTAAATGGTGAGTTGTGGTTTGTACGCCGTTTTGCCCGATGGTGGCATTGGGGGAGTGAGGGCTTGCCTGGCCTGGTCTCCCCCCGGGCTTATCGGGCATCAGTGGTAGAATCCACCACACAGGTTCAGGGATTGGTGTATTTTTAACGGAAGGGTGGGATTGAAGGGGGATTTATACATAGGGGAAAGGTGTGGGCAGCCTCTTTGGCTGTTTTTGTAACACCCAGTATAGACGTTTGAAGTTGTGCCCTCCCACCGCCCCACTTTTTTGGTAAGGTTTTTGATTTTTTTAGCTTTATGCTATTATTTATTTATTTAAAGTTTTATTTTTTATTTATTTAGTCTTACCCATTAATGTATGGTGTTTTTTACACTCATGGGTCCCCAGTTCTTTCGTTAGTGCGAGGCTGCACTATGCGCATGCGTATAGCAGGGAGACTCTTTTGTATTTAGAAAAGGGCTCCGAGCCCTGTCAACTTCACGTCAGTGCTTTTTATTGGTTGGTGGGCTTCCCTAATTAAATCTGCTTGCTTTCATTAGTGGAAGGCACGCATACGTCATGCCTTTTCCGGTGGCTAGCCCTCCTCCAGCGCAGCGACCAAGTACAGAAAACATGCGAGGCTCGCTTTTTTAAAACTAATTTACGAGCCCGATCCCGCTTGGCAGAAGTCGAGCGCTTTACCTACTTGATTTCACTTTTTCGGGTTACGTGCATAAATGCACTTTTGCCCGATAGGTGAAAAGTCGGGTTAGGAGTTTACAACGCGATCGGCTCTAACATGAGCAAACGCAAGACCCGTTGCATTGCAAATGCTTGTTAGTAATTGTTTTCATAGGACAGGTCTTATGCCCTCATTATGATCTCAGTGGTAAAGACCGCCGAGATCAGCGCTGGCGGTCAACAAAAGACTGCCAGCGCAATGGCCCCCCGCCGGCTTTATAATGTTATCCCTGCTGGGCCGGCAGGCGGAAACAGTGTTTCCGCCCGCCGGCCTAGCAGGAAACAGGGCCTTAACATGGATGGCGGCTCCAAATGGAGCCGCTGCCAATGTTGGTGTGCAGCGGGTGCAGCAGCACCCGTCGAGCAGATCACTGCCCGTAAATCGGGCAGTGACCTGCGCAACGGGGCACTGCACGGGGGCCCCTGCACTTCCCATGCAAAGTCATTGGGCAGTGCAGGGGCCCCCAGAGAAGGCCTCGGAGCACCACTTCCGCCAGCCTTACCCTGGCAGGAGAACCCACCAGGGAAAGGCTTGGGCAAACAGGGAACATTATCCTGAGGGCAGCGCTGCTTGCAGCACTGCCTTGTCGGATAATGTAATCCGCCATTGTCAGGCTGCCTGGCGGTGGCAGCCTGGCAGTGGCGGAGGACCGCCTGTTGCGGTCTTCCCTTGTTATTTATATGGCGGTCGAAACCGCCATGCCGGTGGCAGTAATTTCCGCCAGTGTGGCGGTCTCAACTGCCATGTACATAATGAGGGCCTTAGTGTTTATTATATAATGTTTTTGCTGTTCTGATGCTGCTGGTAGTCATGTCTGGTTTAGGTGGGTTTTCACAGACAGGCTTTGGGGGGAAGAGTACGAATGCACAAAGATGAGAGGTCAGTGAGCTTTGACAAGGAACAAAAGGGAGGAAAAGGCAAGGGTAACTACAGAAGGTGGACAGCAGGACAGATGGGTACTGGATTGGTTAAGTCAAGGTGGGGATGGGAAGGGGGTATTGATGAGGGGGGAGTGTTTTAGAGAGTGGGGATGGGGTTTAGGAAGATATATGTACCAGTGAGGACTTTTAGTTTTGTAAGGGGTGAATGCCAAGGTTATTGTTTTATACCAGACCTGTGCTATTAAAGCAGTCTTTTACCCCTAAATGGTAAGTTGTGGTTTGTACGCCGTTTCGCCCGATATGATTTTTAACACTCATGACACATTTTTGTTATGTCCTTTCATTTCTTTGTAACAATAAGCAAACAGCATACTGTATTTTTCAAATTGTGTAATATGCGCTTGAAACGTAATAAAAATGATTTTGCTAAAAGGAGTAGGCTCCCTTCAACTGGAGATGCTCATATCAGAACTTCCCAAGCCATTAAACTGTCTTTTAAGTGGGCTGGAGCTAGCATCTGGAACAAAGACTCCACCGTGCTCTGATGTCCTTTAGAAAAGGAGTCAAAACGCATCTATTGAAATTGTATCTGAGCTGATTGCTACCAACTAACCCCTGTTTTGACAGTTTCTTTCTTGGATATTAATTGCACAATTTCCTCATCTGTTTTTTCCTCCTGACCTTTCTTCCCGAGTGGCGCTCAGTTCTGTGACCGGAGGTGGGGTCACCCCTTCGTTTACTTAAAACACAGACATGAAAAATACTTCCCCTCCCACTGTCGCAGTTTTTACTAGAACAAATTGAATGGTACACCGTTCAGATGTGCTAAGAGTACAGGGTACAGCAGTGGTATATAAAACTACAAAATAAAACAAAAATAAATATAATCTCAAGTGTCATATTTTGAATATTGCTTCCGCCACTAGTTACAGAACTGCTAATAGTGTGGGATGACTCGAGTCCCAAAACAGGAAGTTATTATTTTAAACTTTTTCAAGCAAATTATGACTTTCCAGAATCTGGAACTTTATACAGTTAGATAACAATAAAAGCAAATTGCAAACACAGTACCTTAAGTGGATTTCATAATAAATATACAAACAGTGAATAGGCATATATAGCAGAAATAATTACAGCACAAATCAAAGAATAATAAAAAAAAGATGCATCATACTGATAAGCTATAACTAGACAAGCATTTAAACTAAAAACTAAAAACCTGTGCATTAAAATGAAAATGGATACAATAAAAATATATTAAGCTAAAACGATAGTCACCCAGATTCGCATACTAAATGAGTGCTATCAGATAGAGAGATGAAATAGAGACAAGAATTACATTTTTCATATTACAGTAGAAAGCTGTCAAATGCATTATTTGCCCTAAATTCTGCAAAGCTTAACACAGGCTGCGATATATCTATCAACTGTGCAACAAACTAATTCATTTGGCAGCAGTTGCAGATCAGTGGGGGCTGTTGATTTCCTCTTGCCCATGGTGCTCGTTCAGCTCTGTCCGTGCACTCCTAAGCTCCTGGAACCAAGGAACTTGGGGCTGAGCGGTGGCCCAGCCTCGCACAGCCACCTCAGAAGTACTGTTGAATGCCCCCAGGTGTGAGGAATAGCAATTGGGAGCCAAGTGCATGCTGGGGGACGACGTACCACCTCAGATTTCACACCAGTACAGTCACAGCCAGGATTTGGAAGCTTTGGTTCACTTTGAGTGAATACGTCTCTATTTCCTCTCGGTTTTGTTCTCTTTCTTGCTTCACATTCCCATTCTATGGGTCCCAATTTATGTTTTATAGGTTAGGCCCCAGGCATGTCTGATCTGTGTTTTTCTTTGTATCTACAATAATCCATATTTCACATTTCAATTTCTTGAATATTTTTGATATATAATTTCGGAATATGCTAATTTTGGTTGAGATCTACCTTTTGGTGTAATGTCTCAATGACACTATAATACAGACTCTCTTTTAAAAGTCTTGTTCAATCTGCTCAATAAGGACTATAGTGCATCATGCTCTTTCTTGAAAGCACCAATAAATCACTTTTTATAATGACAAATGAGTTGTGTCTCCTCTTTTATTCCAAAGGTTTTTAGAGAATGTAATCTGAAATAGGAAATAATTATTTTAGTTTCCCAACCAAGGCTTTATTAGTCTTATGCTGAGGCAACTCGGCACAATCTGGACCTTCAAATCTTACCTCTAAAGATCTTCTGTTAGAAGTGTAACATCTTAAGTTTAAATATCAAACCATAAAACACTAAACATGTGGAGACAGGCCTCTTAACAAG
Organism: Pleurodeles waltl; assembly: GCF_031143425.1. Lineage (NCBI taxonomy): Eukaryota > Metazoa > Chordata > Amphibia > Caudata > Salamandridae > Pleurodeles > Pleurodeles waltl. The sequence continues at coordinate 825,653,083 of NC_090450.1, read as the reverse complement.
GCCCACGCGGTATTAATGTAGATCATTAGAATATGCCATAATTTCTTACTTATACTTTAAAAAAAGATAATTAAAGACTGTAATAATTAGAATTACCATCAAGGATATACATTTACATGTGAGTTTCTTAAAAAACATAAAGTGGTGTGGTTTTTCTCCTCAATGATGTAGGATTTCCAATTTAGAATTGCAATAGTTGGAAAAGCCTCCACCCCAGGGAGATCTCTACCTATCCCAGTAACCATCAGGGAAGGCATCTGACCCGGGCGAATCAGTAAGAACAAACTTAAATCATTCAGTGCTAGCTACTCATGTCATCTACCATTAAACAAGCAACAGTTCACATATGTTTGAAGGTTTCATCAAAAAAGCCTGATTATGAACCCACACATAATTCCTCAGGATCATGAACAACAGACCTGGCATCCAGCACTTGTCATTGAATGCCTGACAAATGTGTTCAAATAACCCCTACTATGAAGGAACTACACTGCTTTCTCCTCCCAGCTTGTATTATCTTTATTGCCAGCTACATCATAGTGAACTCAGTCGTTAATTTAATTAGAATGATGAAGTTATTGCAGATTTAACATCTAATTTTATGTTTGATTTTACGCGTATATTTAACACTGGTGCTTGTGTGCTGTGAGAGCTATAATCAACCATGCTAACACACTGCTAAGTGCTGCATTAAAATTTAGAACAAAAGTACATTCAGCTTGCTCTGTTCTCACTTAGAAAGTTCTGACTGCCACCCCAAGTCACACAGAGACAGTCTGGGATTTAAGTCAACGTTTTGGTTTCAGAAGCATGGATTGACTTTCAACTGATTGTCATGCAGGTGTGAAGAAGTAATTGCCATATAGTCAACTAGTACGAGCAAGGTAAGGATAGGTCACTCTTTCTAGTTTGAATTAGCCTTTAACCGGAGCTTGAACTGAGTTTTCTATTGGTCAGAGAGGAAAATGTTACATTTTCAGGCAAACAGCGATTCTGTAGGTGCCACTCCTCTAGTAGAATGTGCTCTTACTTTGCCTGCAATTGTTCTCGTCAAAAACGTAGGAGCAAGTACACTACATGAAACTATCCATTTAGCAAGAGCTTGTTTACACAGGAGTTTACCTGTCCAAAGATTATAAATAGTTCAACCACTTAGAGAAAGATCTCAGCGTGTTAAATATAACATTTCAGAACTGCTTAACATCCAGGAGAGGGTAATGATCTATCTGCTCAATCCAAAAAGGGAGCACCCTGTCTTACATTTCAGCTCGAATAGCCCCAAAGCATCATGATAAATGCAGTCATTAGAATGAATTCGAATAATATTTCAAAAAGTCTTTCACCATAAATGGGTGCAGCAAGTGCTGTAACGTTGTAGAAAGTTTTTCACCATAAGTTGGTGCGGCGCATGCTGTCGATGTAGTATTTGGGTAAAACACTGGCAATGCTATCTGCTGACTCAAGTAGAAGGTGTTGGTATATAGTAGGGAAAAATACTATCAATTATTGCAGCGGTGAAAGCATGGATTCATTACTGGAGATGTCCTATATTTGTTTAAAAAAAAATCTTTATTCTATTCATATCACACAATGTCCCACACCTCAATATCGTAGCACCTGAAGTTAGAGACGCTCATGTAAGATTACAAAGCAACAACTCATATAAAACAAATGGCAAATATCACATCACTTCACCAAACAAACAACATGCCAGAATACTAGCTACATCAATAAAATGTAGTGGAAAAAAACGCCGGACTTCAGCCTTCGAAAATATTTCAGACAATGTGGCTGTAAGTCCTATTTTGAGAGCACAGTTCACAAGGGTGGTAGTTACACAAAGACTCGCAAAGAGGGCGCTCTTGTCCACAGTTATTCAGTGCAGGTCCCATGAATTCAATAAAACTTATTTCTGAGTCCAAGAACTCCTCCAGACACGATTAATCCATGTTTTCACTGTTGCAATAAGTGATAGTATTTTTCCTTACTGTATGCCATCATTTGTGTTTCTACCCAGGTTTAGTAGGGTCACAAGGACATACTGCTGTTTTGATACCTGGCTTAAGTAGAAGGAGCAAAGGCACTTTCAGAATAAATTTACTAGTCTTGAAAAACATCTTGACCTTACAAAAATGTATAAATGGCTCCTTACTTGATAGTACATGAGTCTCATCAATTGTGCAGACCTTATCGGCAATGTAAGGCTGTGTTCCATGATAAATATTGATCCATAGATTTGGGTATCTGCTCAAAAGAAAGCTTCATCAAAGCACCTGGAACTGTATTCAATTTCCACGCCATTGCAATTCTCATCACTGTTGGGAAAAGTTTGACCTCTAATGAATGTCTCAATTGTTCTTGAAGAAAACTCTCATCACTAACAGACAAATATGTCTGAAGCAATGGTAAAAATTGCCGAAGAGACATCTTGAGTTGCTGTGTATTGATAGATTGAGCCTAAATGTGAAATATTTTCCATTTCATTCCATAGGATTTCAAGGTGGATACAATCCCTAGGATCCAATGCACTAAGTTCTCACTCCCGAGAAGCTAGTCTATGAGGTTCAGGGAGGGGGTGTCGTGGTGCAGAATTTAAGCATTGTGCCAGGACAACAGAGGCTTTGGTGGTCATTTTGAACATGGTGGGCCACACCGCCACATAAAGAACACATTGAGGGCAGCCATCGGCAGCTCTCACTCACCGCCAGGCTGCCTCCGTCAAGCAGCCTGGCGGTGGTCGGAATCATTATCCGACAGGGCACCGGTGCTGCCCCTCGGATAATGATCCCCAATTCTCCAGCCTTTCCCTGGTGGAAACCCACCAGGGAAAGGCTGGCAGTGGGGTAGCATGGGCAGTGTAGGGGGCCCTGTGCAGTGCCCCATCGCGCAGGTCACTGCCCAATTTTCAGGCAGTGATCTGCGCGATGGGTGCAGCTGCACCCACCACACAGAGGCATTGGCGGCGGCTCCATGTGGAGCCCCCATCAATGTCCAGGCCAGGCATTTCTCTGGGCCGGCGGGCGTTATCAATGTTTACGCCCGCCAGCCAAGTGGAGTGTTCCTAATACCGCCGGCGGGATCCGGGGACTCTGGTGGTCAGTGTTTTGACCGCCAGCATGAACACAGCGGTTTCGACCGCCGTGTTCATTATGAGGGCCTTTGTCTTGAATTGGGCCCGAGTCTAAATCGATGTTCTCCACAGTTCTGCACCCAGTGCTGAAATGCCCTTGCTGGAGCTATCAATATGACTTTTAGACACTTCCTTGTCATTTTGCATAGTTCCCTGGGCACCAGATGTATTGGAGGAAAGACATATATGAAGTCGTACTTCCACTTGATCAAAAATGCCCCCCAGTGGCATCCTACATAGGACCATCTGCTCAAAATATGAAGTTGTGGTGAGCAACACATGTGCCAAGTCAGTGATCCCCAGCGAGCAACAATAATATTCAGTAGTTTTCAGAAGCGAGTTGTTGGTTAAGTGGTGTATTAACCCTGCTCAAGCAATAGCAACATTCTCTGTTAGGGGGAACCACAAAAGTCACTATATTAATCTGTGCTTAACTCTGATAGCTTGGCACAAAAGCAGTCAGGCTTAACTTAAGGGCAATGTTTCAAGAATTTATGCAGCACACAAACAGTAATACAGTGAAAAAACAACACAAGAAAAATCATACACCAATTTAGAAAAATAGATTAAATTATAATACATTATTTTACAACCAAACAAAAAAAATCCAATCATTAGAACCTGAGTTATTAAAGTTATTTTAAAGTTTAGAGTAAAAACTGGTGACAAGAAGATTGAGTCGCCAAATGAAGATATCCTGTCACACGGTACTAGGTCAAAGTTGGAAAAATGTGGCCGACTGTGTTGGAGCGAGTGTCGAATACAAGAAGTGGATTGGGCCCGGTCAGTGCTTACCTTCAGAATTAGAAGAGATTTTGTGGAAAAGTGCCTGAAAATCAATCAGTCAACATGGTCCTATAACGCGCAAGCATCTCACCCTGGGAGGTCTCCAGGCACTGGGGGGTGCTGCTGACCTCATCAGGCTTTTGGTGGCAGTCGAAGAGCCAAGTTTTGAGCTGCTTTCTGGAGTCCTTTAGGGAAGGGCAGGTGCACAGGTGGAAGAGGAGGTTGGTCCAGGATCTGGCAGCGAGGGGGGAGAAGAAGCAACCTCCAAAGTGGTTGCGACAGATGGGGGAGCATGGGCCTGTGCAAGGTGTTTTCTGGTTGGTTGATGGAGTGTAAGGCAGTTGTTGATGTAGGCGGGTCTGGAGTTGTGGAGGGCTTTGTAAGCATGTGTGAGGAGCTTGAAGAGGCATCTCTACTGGATGGGGAGACCGTGGAGGCCCTGAGGTTGGGGGTGATGCTGGTTCTTCTGGGGAAGTCGAGGACCAGTCTTGCTGCTGCATTCTGAATGGTCTGGAGACGATTTATGAGCTGTTTCGTGGTCCCAGCATAAATCGGGTTGCCTTAGTCGAGTCAACTGGAGATGTGGGCCTGGGTGACTGATTCCCTGGTAGTGATGGGGATCCATGTGAAGATCTTGCCGGGCATGCAGAAGATGTGGAAGCAGGCAGAAGCGATGTGATCTGTTGCTTCATGGTCAGTTGTGTGTCCAGGATAATCTAGAGATTGCATGCGTGGTTGGAGGGTGTGGGCCTGAGGGTGGTAGGCCTCCATGTATCCTCCAGGGGGAGGGCTTGTTCCCGAAGATGAGGGTCTCTGTTTTGTCTAAATTTAGCTTGAGGCAGTTGGTCCTCATCTAGGTGGTGATGTCGGTCATAGTGTTTTGGAAGTTGGTTTGTGTGGTGGTGGTACCTTCAGAGAGGGAGAGTACGAGGTTGGTGTTGTCGGCTTAAGAGACGATGTAGAGCTCTGGGTGTGTGCAATATCTGCCAGTGGAGTTATGTGAATACTGAGAGGGTAGGGCTGAGGGAGGAGCCCTGCGGGACACCACAGATGATGTCTTTTGGTGCAGACATAGGGAGGGAGGAGGATCCTCTGTGTTTGACCAGAAAGGAAGGAGGCAATCCAGTTGAGTGCATTGTTTTGAATGCCAGTGATGTGGAGACTGGTAATGAGAGTGTGGTGTGAGACAGTAATGAAGGCTGTGGATAGGATGAGGAGGCTGAAGGCCACTGTTGCCCCTAGGTCGAGGAGCCACCTGATGTCATCGGTAGCTGCGATCAAAGTGGGTTTGGTACTGTGACTGGGCCGGAATCCGTACTGGTGGGTGTCGAGCAGGTTGGCGTGTTCGAGGTAGTTGATGGGCTAGCGGTTGATGGCCTTTTCCAAGACTTTGGTGGGGTAAGGGAGACAGGCAGTAGTTTTTGAGCTCGCTGTGTTCTGCTGAGGGTTTCTTTAGGAGGTGCTTGACCTTGGCATGCTTCCAGGCGCCGGGGACGCTGGCTGTGGAGATGTTCCGATTGCTTCTCCTCCTAGGTTATGGAAACTGTACAGGCAGGGTCCGCGGGGGATCCGGAGTGGATGGAGACCATGATGAAGAGGGTGTCTTCGGTAGAAAGCTGCGTCCATTTGGTGATCCTTTGGGGGGAGTGGTGGGATGGGGTGCTGGGGTGTTCGAGGTCGGTGGATTGCTGTAGATGTTGGCAATTTTGTGGTGGAAGTAGTGCGATATTGTGGTGCAGAGGGCTTAGGAGGGATCGATTGTGTTCTTTGTGGCGAAGGGGCAGTAAAATTCTCTGACAATGCTAAAGAATTCTCTGGTGTGGTTGGTGCTTGCCCCAATGCAGATGGTGTGTGCTTCTTTCTTGGTCTCTCTGACTCAGTGGTGGTATCTTTTGAGGGTGGTCCTGAAGAAGTCGAGTTTGGCCGTGGTCTTGTTGGATCACCAGTGTCTCTCTAGGTTTCCGCAGTGTCGTCTGAAGGTCGTATGTTCTGGGGTGAACCAATTGGCTATCTTGAGGGAATGCTGCCTGAGGTTCTCTTCAGCGGGCGATGGTGTTGGCAGCTGAGGAGATCCAGTTGGAGAAGTTTTGCATGTGGCATTCCAGGGTATCCACTTGGACGGGTCTGGCTTCTTTGAGGGCGGCGATAAAGGGAGTTTCAGTGACATTGCTCCAGTTGCAGCAGGGGAGGGTGGGAGGTCTCATCGGGGCTCTAGGTCATCCCTCAATGGTGAAGTGGACAATGTTGTGGTCTGTGGTCTGTCCATGTTTCCTCAGAGGTGTGAGTTAATTTGGCTATGTCACTGGAGGAGAAGATGGGTCTAGTGTGTTTCCTGCGCTGTGCTTGGGGTCAGTGACCAGCTGAGAGAAGCCGATATTGCTCATGTTATCGAGGAGTGAGGCAGAGTTGGTGTTATCCGGGTCTTCTAGGTGGAAGTTCAGGTCCCCCCAGGAAGATGTAGTGGTTAGAAGAGTGCAGTGATGGTGTGGGGGCCTGTAGTGGGGTTCAGTAGGCTAAGGAGGCAGCAGTCTGGGGCAGAGGCACTGTGCTGCAGGCACTATGTAGTGCTTTGCAGCAGTGCCAGGGGGAGCTGGAGGGGCTTGCTCATTGGGGTCACGCAAGACCTTCCTCTCCTAAGAGAGAGGTAGGTCTGACAGCAGTGAAAATCGAGTTTAGGAGTTTTTCACTATCAGGACATTTAAACTAAAGAGGACATGCCCAACCTTTTAATTAAAAGCCCTATGGGCTGTCTAGGGCCTACCTTAGTGGTGACCTACATGTAATAAAGGGGGAGTTTTTAGCCTTGGAAAGGGGGTTGTTTTGCCAAGATGAATTTGGCAGTTTAAAACTGCATTCAAACTGCAATGGCATTCATGAAACATGTTTTAAGGTGCTACTTAAGTGGGTGGCACAATAAGTGCTGCAGGCCCACTAGTAGCATTTAATTTACAGGCCATGGTTATATGGAATGCCAATTTACTAGGGAACTATACGTAAATTAAGCACGCCAATCCGGTGTAAGCCACTTTTACCATGTTTATTGAGTGAGCAGAAGCACTTTAGTGCTGGTTAACAGTGGTAAAGTGCACAGAGTCCCAACACCAGCAAAAATTAATTCAGGAAAATAGGAGGGGTGTATTGCTTCATTAATGACTGAGCTGAAACACTCACGCACTGACAAAAATCTCTGGAATGCGCTTCTTAGTCCAAAGAAGACATTTATTATTTCACTACGCAAGGTTCCTCAAAGGAGATTAGCATGCTGAAAGCACGTTTAAACTGGTCACAGCAATGAAATGAAAACATGCACAAATGATTCTCTACTGCAATATACACAGCAAATACATTCCACCCTTGACCAATGACTCATACCCTATAGTCCTGAAATCAACTTCTCTTTTTTTCTTTAAAAAAAAAAAAAAAAAACATTACAAGCAAATAAGGTATGCATTGTACACAGCAACGTAATGAAATGACAAGAGCAATCACTATAAAGCAGTGGAAGTGGGATTAAGTTAAACCAGGCACACCTACAATAAAAAGTCTGAAGCTTATATACTCTGATTGGGATAATAACTGATTTAATAGTGTCTCTAGGATAATGAGTTGGTATACAGTTAGATGTAAAGATACACGGTCCACTTGTAATGTTTGCTGGAATGCAAGTAAAAGTGAGGTTCCCATACGAGAATAGTCAGCCAAGTGGCAACTTAAACATGCTTAATGTGACTGGCAGCAGTCATCAGGTGATAACAAGCCATGTTGTTTGTTCCATTATAATTGTAATCAAACAGGTTGATAGTACATCCATTATACTCTGCATTATTCCCATGCAGAACTTTGATCTGTGAAGCACAATTAGCGCCAAATGTATCCATAGGTATTGCCCTTCAAAAGCAACAGGGGTGTTGCACAACATAATTGATCAATCAGGTTTAGGTTGGGGGTGCTGTCTCACCTGACGACATATGCACACGCCCGAAGGGAGACCACACAGCACACTCATGGTCGGAGGCAAGTCATAGTATGATCTGTAGAAGAAACCAGCATGATCTTTCTTGCAAATAACATTTGTCAGCTGAAATGTGCTCCCCTTTTCCTTTCCCTGTTTTATGATCAGCAGAACATTATTAGGGCCCTTGGCTATAATATAATTTTTGTATGTTCTGGAGGGCCATTTGGGGATTCCACCCACACCTTAGCATCAGGGTTTTAGCCAGTTGAACCAAAACCTCCCTTTCCTTGTACTGTCAGAAAGGCTGGGGCAGTCCCCTTCCTCACCAATTCTCCATACACTGGACTTATGACAAGTTGGACAATTTTTTAAGCATGTAGGTCAAGACCTGCAGATTCTGGTGTGGCTCTGTGAGGAGCTGAAGCTCTAGGTTTTAGTTCCCAGTACACAATGGTGTTGGTGGCCAAATTTGGTTGTTTCAGGGTTAACATTTTCATCAGGGCAGTTTCAGCATTTTGTAATGGTCTGTTATTCAGAATCTGGAGGGCTTCAGTTAAATGCTCACTCAAAGTCCCATCAGATAATTTGTTAGTCCAGAACCCCAGGGACACTCCTGTTCTTCTCTGCTTTTGCCACCTTGTCCAATCTACATACTGTCCCTGGGTAGTTACATGCAACACAATGTCTCCTTCCTGCACTGTCCACAAGTCTAAAGCCTGTTGAATTATTTATTTTGCCAAATCAAAAGCACACTGCTTCTCTTTACCCCATTCAAACTTATGTTTTTTCTTGTCACTTTGTACCAAAGGGTTAAGATTTTATTCAGATTAGGGTCATGCTGTCTCCAAAAATCTAACAATCCCATGAATCGTTGTGTCTTTTGCTTAGTGCAAGAAGTAGCAAACTCCAAAATCTTTTGTTTTACCTGTAACAACATCTCTCTATGTCCTGGCCACATTTTACTCTGCAAAAGCTCTGTGAATATATCGTTAACATCCTTAACTTCTTGCTGGGTGTAGTCTTTTAAAGAATGCATTTCAACTCCTGCCAATTTCTGTGGGCTACTCTGTGTTTTTCAACTAAAAATTGTCTGTGCACTAACTATGTTTTTCTCATGTAGTTCACACTGGCCCCACCTTTTTTAACCTCCTCATTACTGGAATGTAAAAAATCAGATTTCCCTGCGACGGCTTGGTAGATATCATCCTTATCTTGTAATAACTTATTCTGACAAGACGCATAGTTACAGTATTTTTTGTGTCAATTTGTTCTTTTAATTTCTGATTTTCATATTCTAATTGCTTACATCTCTCATGCATTTTTCTGTAAGCAGACAAGAACAAAAGGGTCATCATTCCATTCAAAAGGCATCTTTTTTAAACATTTGCCAAGACATCATACGCCATTTTAATTTCACATGCATTTTCAGACATTGTTTGTGGTGCTACATTTAACTCTCTGAATAAAAACATTTTCACTTTTAAATCGTACACTTTCAACTTCCAACCTCCTTTTAGACTGTCTGACCTACGCCAAAATGACCAAGCTGAAACACTCATACACTGACAAAAATCTCTGAAATTAGCTTTCTAGTCCAAAGAAGACATTTATTATTTCACTACACAAGGTTCCTAAAAGGAGATTAGCATGCTGAAAGCACACGTTTAAAGATGGTCACAGCAATGAAATGAAAACATGCACAAATGATTCTCCACTGCAATATACACAGCAAATATATGTATCTATATTATAATGCAAAGCAAATAATGAATTAAAAAATATTCATCACCATGAGGCAGGGGCAAAACTGCTTCATCTCCCTCCTATTCAGCCCAGCATCAGATCGCCAGATCTGAGAATCGATAGAGGAGAAAGAGATCAATTATCCTCACGGGAAGGATGACACACTCCAGCATCCTGGATATGCCTGAGATCTGCAAACACTCTCTGTCCCCGGTCCTTCTGGTCTCGGCCTCTTATACTTTGAACAAACAAGAGAGGAAAAGTCTAGAACATCCCTCTCAATGCAGAAGTTTATTTTTTCAAAACATGCTGATTGCTTTAGGCCAGCTTTGAAAATAACACATCGGGACTTGGCAACAATCATAAGGTGCCAATTCAAAAGAAGACCGTCCCTGCTGTCTGAGTACATTCTTATCAGCCTAAGCCCTTGGTGGGAAAGAACACAAAAAATAAAAACCTGGACATTGTACAATGTGGAAAACTACTTGCAGCTTTTAACGTGGCAGTGGCTAATGCTAAATTAAAGTCAATAGGCAAAATGAAGCTGGCGGTCACTAATGTGACGGTGTGCTGCTAGGCTCAGTGCAACATGGAGTCAGTAGTCAAAACTCACATTTCATTACAGAGGGGTGAAAGCAAAAAATTTTGGGGTGACCAAGCAAAGAGGCCAAGTCCAACAGTTGTCTGTTATCCAACTCCAATTCGTACTTTTCTGATAGTTTCCTTCTGAGGGCTTCTGCATCAACAATCTTGAGCCAGCAACATGTTCTTCATATAGATCCACAATGTGTTTTATGGCTCAGTGCAAGTTTATGATCAGCACATGTGATTCCTACTTTTAGTAGCACAGCCAGGATGGCTAATCTGACTGCTTTGAGCTCCAGAAGATTCATATGTGGTTTGAATTCCATCAAAGACATTCTTCCACTTATAAGAAGGTTGCTTAAATAAGGCTCCTAGCCCAACTGAAAGGTATGTGTCATTAAGTATACTTGTGGATTAGAAAGAACCAGCGATTGGCCAGGTAACCCATTTCTTTGCGATCTACCAATCAAGAAATATTTTAATTATCCTTGTTGTCCCACTCCCATGACACCACTGTGCATTCATTGCTCCTGGATTGGTCTCATTCTTAGACGACATTATGTAGTCAACAGTATGCTTGGTGATGTGCAGCCCAAAAACATCTTTAATCTCATTGTGGCTACTGTATTTGAGACTGGGTATGAGAGGCCAGCTGCAGAAACTTGGGACTTCCTGCTTTCTGAATGACTGCTTTCAATTCTTTATATATGAGTCCTGCTCTCAAGAAGACTAACTCTTTGGATGGGACCAGAGCTGATTTGTCACATTTAGAGCAAGCCCCACTGTAGAAAACATGAATGCTGTACCTATAAGAATAAATTACTTACCTTTGGTAACACTCTTTCTGGTGGATACTCTGTCTAATTGCAGATACCTCAATTGTAGAACATCACCAGATGCCAGACTGGATCCATAAGAATTTTTAGCATAGCCCCTGTGCACCACTAGGTGGCCTCATGTGGTTCCACATTGACTCTGCTCCACTGTGCAAGTGTTTGCTGGAGCATCAGATAGGTGCCACCCAAGGGGACCAACATCTGTTTCTTTCTGGACATTGGCCGCACCCACGGACACAGAGCTAAAAAAGGAACTGTTTCTGCTAGTGTGCAAAATTTCTAAAGTGGGACATTTTTAGATGGAAAAGAGTCCAATCCATGGAACAGGGAGGTAGGAGGGCAGTGAGGAATCTGTGTTTAGAAAGAGTACCCATTAGAAAGAGTGTTACTGAAGTTAAGTAACTTGTGCTTCTGATGGATATTTCTAACCGTAGATTCCTCACCAGTAAAATACATACCAAAGCAGTCCGTGCACCGGTGGTGGGTCTGTGAAATGACTCAGACTGAAAAGTCCTGCAGGACCGAGCATCCAAAATGCCCTTTCCTTTTGGACTTGGCCATCAAGGCAGTAATGTTTTGCAAAAATCTGCACTGATGCCCAGTGGTAGCAGCCTTGTCTGTGATGGAATAAGCCCTAACCCTGTCTACAAGCTGCTCTTTTGCTGTCCTGTAGCAGATCTTAATGGAAACTATCCATCTGGATAAAGCCCATTTCTGCATTGCTTTGCCTTTTTTGCCACTGGAGAACCCCACAAAAAGCTGACTGTCCACCCGATGGTCTTTGGCATGATCAATCTAAATGCTAGGAACTCTTTTAGGGCTCAAACAATGGCATCTCTCCTCCTCCTTTGATGGTTGAAATGAGGCAAAGGACATCGAAAGAGTGATTGATTGCCTGACATGAAAGGAAGTCAACTTTTGGGATAAAGGCTGCTTTACTCCTCAGCACCAGTTTGTCCAGCAAGAAGGTGGTGTAAGCCAGCTGGACTGACAGAGTTGGAAGCTCACTCACTCAATAAGCTGAGGTTTTTGCAATGAAAAATATCATCTTCGGAATCAGGAGATGTAGGGAACAACTGAGCAATGACTTAAAAGGAATTCACTTAAGGAAAGAAAGGACCAAATTAAGATCCCACTGTGGCATCACAAACGTTTCAAGAGAGAATATGTGGACTTTGAGGAAATGCATCACATACCAAAGCAGTCCGTGCCCCGGTGGTGGGTCTGTGAAATGGCTCAGACTGAAAAGTCCTGCAGGACCGAGCATCCAAAATGCCCTTTTCCATTGGACTTGGCCATCAAGGCAGTAATGGTTTGCAAAAATCTGCACTGGTGCCCATATCAGAGCCTGACAAATATCAAGGACAGGCACTCTGTCAAAAAGGGCCAACAGATAACCTTTAACAGTGCTAGGGTAAAGACAAAACAAAAAGTAGCACATGCAACAGTTTGGCTTATAACATGCCCGAATTACGGGTGCCGGACCAGGCCACACATTTGTTCCAGTGATCAGTGTAAACAGACTTTGTAGGAGGAGGTGTTATTTATGTTTTTGAATGTGCTTTTATTTTGAGTTGTAGGGCATATTGCAGAACTATTCAATAGATGCAGGGTACAGGTCATAGTACCATATGATGTGGTTTCTATTTTACTATTAGAAGGTCAATGCCATTTTTATGTCCAACCACAGTGTCTGTACAGTGTCTCTATCTAAAAGTGCGTAAAACTCAACATTTGAGAAAGGAGCCAGGCTCGTCTGTTTAGTGACCAGAACTTTGAATCTATAAATTCTGACTCTACCCATATGCTACTCTTGAGTGTGCACACATGCATGTATTTTCTGTTACTTGAATCCATAGTTATAAAATGCAAAGAGGCTGCAGAACTAGAAACTAACCAAACACATATGAAAATGTAATTTCTTCTAAAATAAAAGTGACAACCTGGCATGCAGGCGTGGAAAGTGTTAATCGCCAGTCCAACGAAAGTCAATGTTGAGTATAGAAATACAAACATTTTGAAAACATATTAATATGTATGTATCATAAAGAAGTAATTCAAAGAAAATGTCTGGTCAGTTTATTTAAATACCAACAGGATAAGTGCCATTAGTAATTTTCTTTTGTTGTTTTCCTTAATTGAAGTGACTGGGGATATTCAATTAGCCTAAAATGGAAATGTGCACATTCAGTTAACAATTTTGTTCTTGCTTCGAGGTGTCTTTCATCTTTTGGTACCTCCTTCACTGACAATACTCAACGTGTTTTGACCCCTTTTACAATTCCCTGGCTCTGGACTACATTGCTCTGATTGCCTGCCCAGCGCCCCAGTTCCCTTGCCATTGCCCTTCAGCCGGACCTTGACCCCAACCCCTGTCCTGCCAAATTTGGACCTGGACTTGGCCCACATTGCGACCATGACCCTCCTAGGGTCGCCCACAGCCTGTGGGGGGGTTGTGCAGGACTGGGCAGGAGTGGCAACTGGGGCTGTGCTGGTCCTTGGTCCCTGGCCCGCAACCCCCCACAAGCCTGAAGAGGCCTGAAGAGGCGCAGCCACAGTGCAGAGTGTGGTAGGGTGCCATTTCGGTGAGCGGCAACAGCAGCGAGCAGCAGGAACGTCATGGCACCGGAGCACAGATGAACCACGGACATAACCCTATGCCACCAAGGAACAGAAAGTGGTAAGAGACAGCCCTGCCAACTGTGTCGAGCGTCAGCATCGTAACCACCATACTTTTTCACCACAGGCCACCGCAGGCCAGCGGAAATCACAAAATAGCAGGCACCTGGCAAGCCTGCCGGTCTCTACACCTGCTTGACCCTCAATAACGCAAGAAAGTAAAGTGTCATGACATTCACAATCCACAATCCAACAGTTTCTGCAAGCTAGCAGTTGAAGAGTACCTTGGGGCAAGTCATCAGCTTTAAAAAGACCCAGTGAACACTTCCACTGCTTACCAGCCTACCTGCAGCCTGTCCAAAACTGAAGGCCCCCTCGAGTAAATCATTCCATCACCCAGTAAACAGACTGACTGTAGGAAGTTGGCTCTGCATATACTATTTCAAAGTAAGAAATAGTGTGCACAGAGTCCAAGGGTTCCCCTTAGAGGTAAGATAGTGGCAAAAAAGAGATAATACTAATGCTCTATTTTGTGGTAGTGTGGTCGAGCAGTAGGCTTATCAGAGGGTAGTGTTAAGCACTTGTTGTACATACACAGGCAATACATGAGGAACACACACTCAAAGACAATTCCAGGCCAATAGGTTTTTATATAAAAAAATATATTTTCTTAGTTTATTTTAAGAACCACAGGTTCAAGATTTACAAACAATACTTTAAATGAAAGGTATTTCACTCAGGTATTCTAGGAACTTTGAATTATCACAATAGCGTGTACAGTTTTGGCAAAAATGGCAATAAGCTATTTTAAAAGTGGACACAGTGCAAAAATCAACAGTTCCTGGGTGAGGTAGGTAAATGTTAAGTTCACAGGTAAGTAAAACACTTACATTGTTCATAGTTGGGTCCAAGGTAGCCCACCGTTGGGGGTACAAGGCAACCCCAAAGTTACCACACCAGCAGCTCAGGGCCGGTCAGGTGCAGAGGTCAAAGTGGTGCCCAAAACCCATAGTCTTCAATGGAAATGGGGTGCCCCGGTTCCAGTCTGCCAGCAGGTAAGTACCCGCGACTTCGGAGGGCAGACCAGGGGGGTTTTGTAGGGCACCGGGGGGGACACAAGCAGGCACAGAAAGTACACCCTCAGCGGCACAGGGGCAGCCGGGTGCAGAGTGCAAACAGGCGTCGGGTTTTCAATAGGAATCATTGGGGAGACCCGGGGGTCTCTTCAACGATGCAGGCAGGCACGGGGGGGCTCCTCGGGGTAGCCACCACTTGGGCTAGGCAGAGGGTCGCCTGGGGGTCGCTTCTGCACTGGAGTTCGGTTCCTTCAGGTCCTGGGGGCTGCGGGTGCAGTGTGGTTTCCAGGCATTGGGTTCCTTGAAGCAGGCAGTTGCGGTCAGGGGGAGCCTCTGGATTACCTCTGCAGGCGTCGCTGTGGTGGATCAGGGGGGTCAACTCTGGCTACTCACGGGCTCGCAGTCGCCGGGGAGTCCTCTCTGTAGTGTTAGTTTTCTGCAGGTCAAGCCGGGGGCGTCGGGTGCAGAGTAGAAAGTCTCACGCTTCCGGCGGGAAACGTGTGGTCTTTAAAAGTTGCTTCATTGTTTCTAAAAGTTGCAGTTTCTTGAACAGGGCCGCTGTTCTCAGGAGCTTCTTGGTCCTTTAGATGCAGGGTAGTCCTCTGAGGCTTCAGAGGTCGCTGGACCCTGTTGGATGCGTTGCTGTTGCAGTTTTCTTCGAAGTAGGGAGACAGGCCGGTGGGGCTGGGGCCAAATCAGTTGTCGTCTCCGTCTTCACTGCAGGGCTTCAGGTCAGCAGACCTTCTTCTTCTTTAGAATGCAGGAATCTATCTTCCTCGGTTCTGGGAGCCCCTAAATACTCAATTTAGAGGGGTGATTAGGTCTGGGAGGGCAGTAGCCAATGACTACTGGCCCTGAGGGTGGCTACACCCTCTTTGTGCCTCCTCCCTGTGGGGAGGGGGCACATCCCTAATCCTATTGGGGGAATCCTTCATCTGCAAAATGGAGGATTTCTAAAAGTAAGAGTCACCTCAGCTCAGGACACCTTAGGGGCTGTCCTGATTGGGGAATGACTCCTCCTTGTTTTCCTCATTATCTCCTCCAGCCTTGCTGCCAAAAGTGGGGGCAGTGGTAGGAGGGGCGGGCATCTCCAGTAGCTGGGATGCCCTGTGGCGCTGTAACAAAGGGGGTGAGCCTTTGAGGCTCACCGCCAGGTGTTACAGTTCCTGCAGGGGGAGGTGAGAAGCACCTCCACCCAGTACAGGTTTTGCTCCTGGCCACAGAGTGCCAAAGGCACTCTCCCCATGTGGCCAGCAACATGTCTGGTGTGTGGCAGGCTGGCAAAAACTAGTCAGCTCACACTGGAAGTCAGGTATGTTTTCAGGGGGCATCTCTAAGATGCCCTCTGGGTGTATTTTTACAATAAAGTGCACACTGGCATCAGTGTGCATTTATTGTGCTGAGAAGTTTTATACCAAACTTCACAGTTTTCAGTGTAGCCATTATGGTGCTGTGAAGTTCGTGTTTGACAGACTCCCAGACCATATACTCTTATGGCTACCCTGCACTTACAATGTCTAAGGTTTTGCTTAGACACTGTAGGGGCATAGTGCTCATGCACCTATGCCCTCACCTGTAGTATAGTGCACCCTGCCTTAGGGCTGTAAGGCCTGCTAGAGGGGTGACTTATCTATGCCATAGGCAGTGTGAGGTTGGCATGGCACTCTGAGGGGAGTGCCATGTCGACTTAGTCATTTTCTCCCCACCAGCACACACAAGCTGGCAAGCAGTGTGCATATGCTGAGTGGGGGTCCCCAGGTTGGCATAAGACATGCTGCAGCCCTTAGAGACCTTCCCTGGCATCAGGGCCCTTGGTACCAGGGGTACCAGTTACAAGGGACTTACCTGGGTGCCAGGGTTGTGCCAATTGTGGAGACAAAGGTGCAGTTTAGGGAAAGAACACTGGTGCTGGGGCCTGGTTAGCAGGGCCCCAGCACACTTTCAAATCATAACTTGGCATCAGCAAAGGCAAAAAGTCAGGGGGTAACCATGCCAAGGAGGCATTTCCTTACACTGACCAATCAGCAAAAGGAGTATGAGGTCAGGTAAAGCACGAAGCAATGTCACCAGCCACCCCATGAAGCACAGTACAATCGGCATACTGGCTAATTTCAGGTGACTTCAATCTCTCCCTATTCCACAACCCTGGTGAAGATCATATCCAAACAGTGGCAATGGTGCCCAGCCAAACCTTCCCATTAAAATGCAGGAAAGATAAGTTAGGGGAGAGTTTTATACACACCTGTGAATCGGTAGGCCTCTTTGTGCTAAATGGTCGGAAGTCGCTCGACGTCCCTCCAGCCTGGACAAGATCCTCCGGGAAAACGGTTTCTCACCTAGACTACCCACTGTTAACTCCTGCTTTGTACACGTTAGTGAGTGACTTCAGCATTATGGACCGCGTGGAAAGTGATCACAAGCCGCATGTAATCGGGATTCGCTCATCACCATATAAGCCAGAGGAAGCAGTAGCCCTGGATGGGGGGATTGGCACTGAAAATCTAAAGCGACTTAACTGGTCATCCAATACTATTGAAAGCCAAGCAGAAGAGGCTCTACTAAGGCTAGAATCAATGGCCACGAGCGGGGCAAAATTGACAACGGTCTGGGAGAACTGTGCCACCGATCTTATAAACAAACAATTGAATTATCGCCAACGTTTACACTTACCGCAGCCAGCCCGCAGAAGGAAAGCAGTTGTAGGTAAACTACTAAGGCAACTGCGTAAATTCCCAGACAATGGATCATTATTGGCCACTTTGCGAGAGCAAAGGATACTGCTTAAAAGGGAACTATGGACCTTTAAAAAACATCATCAGGAGACACTTTGGGCCAAACTACACTTTACAACCAAAACATCTGACTCCAAACGTTTTTGGAAAATCATTAATACAGTAGATAAGGGTCCAAAGGCAGCTAATAATGCAAACATAACAGAGGAAGCATGGGTGTGCCACTTAGTCTCATCTAAAAGCATTGCTCACTGAAGAAGGGCCTCAAACCCAGAGGTTCATTAAAAATCAGGAACCCGATGCTCCGGAAGTTTTGAAGATCATGACATCAGAATCAATAAAAATCATCGGGAAGTCACAAACTGACTGTGCATCTGGCCCAAACGGTTTACCACAGGCACTGTTTGAACAGGAAACAGAAAGATGGACCAGTTTCCTGGCTGCAATGTTCAATTGTGTACTCACAACAGGAATTGTTCTGGCAACCTGGAGAGGCTGTATAATCCACCCCATACACATGGGAGGGAACGCGGCTTCCCCAAGCAATTACAGATTAATTGCTCTCTTAGACATTGACCTCAAGTATTTCTCATCTTGTGTGTTAAAACACTTAGACCGGTATTTATACTTTTTTAGCGCCGCGTTTGTGTCATTTTTTGGCGCAAAAGCAGCGCAAACCAGCAAAATTCAAGTGTATTTTGTAAGTTTGCGTCGCTTTTGCGTCAAAAAGAGGCGCAAATGCGGCGCTAAAAAAAGTATAAATACGGGCCTGAGAGACTTAGGGGGTCATTCTGACCCTGGCGGTCACCGACCGCCAGGGCCAACGACTGCGGAAGCACCGCCAACAGGCTGGCGGTGCTTCCTGGGCCATTCTGACCGCGGCGGTAAAGCCGCGGTCAGAAAAGGGGAACCGGCGGTTTCCCGCCGGTTTACCCCTGGCCCAGGGAATCCTCCATGGCGGCACTGCTTGCAGCGCCGCCATGGGGATTCCGACCCCCTTCCCGCCATCCAGTTCCTGGCGGTTTTTACTGCCAGGAACAGGATGGCGGGAACGGGTGTCGTGGGGCCCCCTAACAGGGCCCCACAAAGATTTTCAGTGTCTGCTTTGCAGACACTCAAAATCGCGACAGGTGCCACTGCACCCGTCGCACCACTGCAAATCCGCCGGCTCCATTCGGAGCCAGCTTCCTCTTTGCAGGGGCTTTCCCGCTGGGCCGGCGGGCGATCTTTTGGAGATCGCCCTTCGGCCCAGCGGGAAAGTCAGAATGACCGCCGCGGTCATTTGACCGCGGTGCAGTCTTTTGGCGGTCTCCGCCCGGCGGGCGGCGCCCGCCGGGGTCGGAATGACCCCCTTAGTTTGCAGATAAAAACTTTCTGCCCTTAAATCAAAGCGGCTTCACCAAGCACCAAGGAATACTAACGAACCTTATGGCCCTTGTGTTGTAATTTAATAGCGATTAGATTTAGCATTAGTAGAAGACATCTTGTATTTAGCAACTATTCTGAACATTTGGCAGAATCCATTTTGTATTCATGGCAGCCATTTTCTCTGCCATGTGCTCGCCATGTGCTCTGTCCTACCTTTCTGTTAACTACTCTTGAAAATCTGTCTAGTGGCAAGTTATATTTAGCATCTCCCACTTTCGCACATGCCCAGTAAGATCTGCAGCTGTTAGTAATCAGTGACAGACAGTAATGTGTCAACTAGTCCTTGAAACTGTTAGCCCCTCCTACCTGTCGACTATGCATTTCCATATGACCTTACATGTATGTAAGTCTTGCTTCTATAATTGTACCACCTTCTTTTAGCCCTTGCGTGGGTATAAAAGGACCATGCTCTCTAAGTTCAGTGTGCTACTTCAAACATTACCGAAGGGTGCTGTTTGAACTGTAGTACCACCTCATGAGGTTTAATAAACTTTGGGGGTCATTCCGACCCCGGCGGTCAAGGACCGCCGGGGCCGGGGTCGGCGGGAGCACCGCCAACAGGCTGGCGGTGCTCCGCAGGGCATTCTGTCCCACCGGTTTTCCGCTGCCCTCAGGAATCCCCCATGGCGGCGCAGCTTGCTGCGCCGCCATGGGGTATTCCGACCCCCTCACCGCCATCCTGTACCTGGCGGTTCCGACCGCCAGGAACAGGATGGCGATGAGGGGTGTCGTGGGGCCCCCGTAAGAGGGCCCCACTTTGAATTTCAGTGTCTGCTTAGCAGACACTGAAATTCGCGACGGGTGCTACTGCACCCGTCGCACCCTTCCCACTCCGCCGGGTCCATTCGGAGCCGGCTTCCTCGTGGGAAGGGATTTCCCGCTGGGCTGGCGGGCGGCCTTCTGGCGGTCGCCTGCCAGCCCAGCGGGAAAGCCAGAATGGCCTCCGCGGTCTTTCGACCACGGAGCGGCCATATGGCGGTTCCCGCCAGGCGGGCGGCGACTGCCGCCCGCCGGCCTCAGAATCAGGCCCTTTGTCTTTTATTTCAGTTTCTGTGCCAACTTCTTCCTATATGGTCTGAGGACTTTGTGCAGAGAAGGGCGAACCCCTTGCACTAGTAGGCCTTGCTGAGGCTTACTTCAACAAATTGGCGCCCAAACAGGGACTCATCGGCGACTTGGACACCCAACGGATTGGTCGCAACAAAGGATTGGGATCTCGCTGCGGACGATCAATGCCTGAGGAGACCCGAATCTTGGCAACCACGGCATTTTTCCCTTCTTTCTGATTTGACCATCCAGGTGGCGCCGGTCCTCGACTGAGATCCATTTTGTTCATTCGTCATGCAGTGACCATTTGGTCGATTTTAGAACTTGGCAGTTGGAACCTGGAAACCCTGTGATTGGTAAGAGCTGTTTTACGGCACTTGCTGTGGGTTTTGATGCCTTTGTTTGGTAATGAAGTTTAGCACTACTTACTGTGGCTCTCGTGTTTTGGGTGACTAGTCAATTTGTGTCCTTTGAATTGATATATAAATTGCAATTTATATAGGCAGGTAATGAGGAGAATTTTCTCCAATTTAATTTTTATTTGAACGGCACCTTAAGTGCTACTTTGATTATAATATTGCACTTTCTGCACTAATTTTGGCATGCCGGTTTTTAGCACACTTCGTAGGATGTGTTGCTTTTGTAATGGTACCAATTTGAGACTGGAAGAATCGCAACCGGCACCCCCAGAGGGGACGCCCAATAGAGATATGTATGTTAAACATGGTCTTTCTTCTATAATGTACAGCACCTTATGGAATAAATACACTTGTGCGGATCCTGAGTTACGTTGGCCTATGCATGGGTCATTTGATTTGCGAAAGACTGAGTATGTGGAACAATGTATGTGTAAGCGAAGGTCTAGGCAAGATATGTTTGACTGTGTACGAATGTGGGAGAAAGAAGTGCGTGGACGAGTGAAGCATGAGCAAGCCTTGCTTGAGAAAGAGCAGCGGAAGAATGTATATGTGAAAGCATTGGAAATGAGAAAGAAAGAAATAAATGACTTAAAGGAGCTAAAAGAGAAAGAACGTAAATTACAGGTAACTGGCCAATACACCGTTAGGAAACCTCCCTATCCTATACTTAATAAACCACACAATGATTTTTTGTTAATAGATCGCCCTCCACCTCCGTATGTTGTTCCTTCTGCCCCTCATGAGTTAGCTAAGGTCTCCGGTTGGGAGCAACATGAAAGGGTGGACGGAAAAGGAGCAGCTATATTTTACTGAGGCATTTGGCACAGAAGTTATTGAACTATATCGGAAATATTCTGATGAGTTAGAGCCTGATGATGTAGCATGTGATCATAAGCAAATGCGTGATGGTCTTTTTGTTTTCTCCCAGGTGGCTGATGCAATCAGGCGTTTGGTTAAATTATGTCCGTTTGCAAGAGGAGGAAAGGGCTGTGGACGTAGTTGCATGGACATCTCAGACCGGCGGGGTGCAAGCTTCCATCCTCGGAACAGATAAGACTATGATAGTTCACGCGAAACCAATGCGGGAGGCCGCGCCTTTGTATGTTCCTCCTAAAGGATTGGGTACAAGTGATGATAAAACTTCTGTTGATGCTAAGGGTTATTTTATTTATAATTGGCAGTATACTCCTTGGAATAGGGCAGATGTAATGGCACTTAAAACAGCATTACCTGACCCATAGAAAAATCCAGCCGCCTTTTATGAGGAAGTTGAGGGAGCAATTAGTTCTTGTACTATGACTTTGGCTGACATTGATTTATTTTTCAGATTGATATTACCGCCAGATATGTGGAGAACTGTTCGTAAAATTGATGATCGTGTAGTTTTTGGGGCGTCATGGAACGAATTAAAACAGATGGACGGGGATAGGGAACCTGCGAAAAAGCCATATCAGTTGATTCTAGATCTTCCCGCAGCCATATTAGTTAAGTTAAAAATGATTATTCCCCCTAAAAAGATAGATTGGACTGTTTTAGCATCTTGTAAGCAAAAGGCAGATGAATCAGTCTCTGATTTCTTTACACGCATTGAAGAAGCATTTCATGATTTTAGCGGCCAGTTGTTGTCAGATGATGCGGGCAGACATTTGTTTGTCGATAAATATGTCGCAAATCTGTTACCAGGAATAGCTAGTCGTCTAAAAGCTAGTGAAAGTTCATGGACTACCTCTACTCCGGTTTCTCTTTTGACTATGGCTCAGTATTATGAACATCAGGAATTAGAAGCAAAAGGTAGCGAGGATAAAAAGATTAAAGAATTAAAGACGAAGGTTATGTTGGCTCAAGCTTACGGTCCGCCTTTTATAGGTAGTGATAGAGGTGGACGTGGATCTTATGGTTCCTTCTTACACTTGTTCGAATTTGTCTGTTGATCAGTGTGCGTATTGTAAGAAATTTGGGACTTGGGCTGCCGATTGTCCAGCACTACGTGTTCAGCAGTGTTCACGTGGTCGGGGACAAATGAGAAATCGCTCACGATATTCAGGGCCTAGAAGAAGCACGAATGATCATGCTAGGGTTGATGCTAATGTACGAGGGCAGGATGGGTTTAACACTTTTGATAGACGCAACCAATACCAGATGTCTAACTATGTGCAGCCTGATTTCCAAGATTCTGCTTATGCATAGGATTGCCTAGGATGGGGTAAGGAATCAGTTGAAGTTCCAGTAGATCAGAGGGGGTCCCTATGTTACAGCACATGTTTTGGGTTCTACTGATCAGTTTCTGGTTGATACAGGAGCTACTCGTAGCGCCTTGTCTAAACAATTGATTCCAAGGGCTCCCCTGTCTGGCTTAACCATTACATCGATAGGTTTCGATGGAACACCTTCCCCTAGCCCATTGTCACAACCACTTGTATTCCATGTTGATAAATTTACTGCCCCATGTCCATTTTTGCTTTCTCCAAATACACCAGACAATATTGTGGGTCTTGATATGTTCAAGTATTTCAGGGCTACAATACGATGCTCTCCTGAAGGAATGCGTGTTATTTTAAATGATAATCATCCTGTGATGGAAAGAGTTTGTCTTGTTAAAGAGGATATTGCATTAGCTTCACTCCCTAGTACTTTGTGGGCTACTTAAGATACTGATGTGGGACAAATGATTATTCCACCGCTACATATTAGTGTCAAGGAGGGAGCTGTATTGCCACGTTTGCCTCAATACAAAATTTCACAGGAGGGCAAAGAAGCACTCACACGAATTGTGCATGATCTTATTGCAGTTGGAGTTGTTGAGGAAGTTCCGTATAATGTTGGTAACAGTCCGATTCTTCCTATTCTGAAAAAGGATACTGATACTAGGATTTACTGATTCATTATTGATTTACGAGAAGTCAATAAGATTGTGATTCCACAGTATCCTGTGGTATCTGACATCACGACACTTCTTACTTTGATTCCCCCGACAGCAACTATGTTCTCTGTGATAGACTTGAAGAATACTTTCTTTTCGATCCCTATTCATCCTGACAGCCGATCTTTGTTTGGTTTTACTTTGAATAAACGATCATCTAGATTTTGCAGAGTTCCTCAAGGCTATACTGAGAGTCCTAGTATTTATAGTCAAGCGGTAAAACGACAACTTGATTCTTTTGTTTTGCCTGAAGGTGTGGTTCTCATACAATATGTCGATGATATTTTGTTGGCAGCTGATACCCCTGAGCAATGTGAAAAGTGCACTTTGTCCTTACTTTCTTTTCTTGCTTCACACCATCATAAAGTGTCACGAAAGAAATCGCAATTTTGTAGACCAAAGGTAACCTATTTAGGTTATCTTTTGTCTAAGGAGGGCCGTGCACTTACATCAGATCGTATTCAAGCAATTTTAGACACACTAGTACCCTCTACTCAGAAAGATGTTCGTGCATTCCTTGGTCTTACTTCTTTTTGTAGGCAATGGATATTAGGGTTTTCACACATTGTCAAACCTTTGCTAGCACTTTTGACTAAAGATACTCCAATACCCCTCCCATGGACAGATGGATGTGAGACTGCTTTCCGGCAGCTACGACAAGCCGTTTGTTCAGCACCAGTGTTAGGTACTCCAGATTACATGAAGCCTTTTGCACTTTACGTACACAAGAAAGATGGATGTGCATTGTCAGTTCTAGTACAGACACATGGCGATAAGCAGCATCCCTGTGCATATTTTTCAGCAGTACTTGATCCTGTCGCTCGAGCGTTGCCTGGGTGTTTTTGTTCAGTTGCCGCAACAGCTGTGTCAAAATGTCAGAGTGAAGGGATAGTTTTGTCACGTAAGCTGTTGGTGTTAGTACCCCATGCGGTTGATGCTCTTTTAAATCAAACAAAGACACAACATTTAACTAGCGCTCGCCTGACAGGATATGAATTGATATTGCTGGCTCCTCACATTACACTGAAGAGATGTGCAACACTAAATCCAGCCACTTTGTTGCCATATCCGGTGACTCAGATTCAGTCACAAGAAACACATGATTGTATATTCCTTACTGAAGAACAGACAAAGGGTCGTATTGATTTACAAGATACGCCCCTTCCAGATGTAAACGGGGAATTGTAGATTGATGGGTCTTGTTTGAAGTTGACAGACGGTACGACCTCAGCTGCATATACAATCACCACAATACACACGGTAGTGGAGACAGCTCGTATATCACAGAAGTCAGCTCAAGCAGCTGAACTAATAGCTTTGACACGAACATGTGAGATTAGTACTGACTTATGTGTGAACATTTATACAGACAGCTGCTATGCTTTTGGAGTGGCTCATGATTTTGGTTTGCTTTGGAAGGAGAGAGGCTTTCTCACATCCCACGGGATGCAGATACTGCACGGAGAATAAGTGCATAACCTCTTGACTGCATTGACATATCTAAAGAAACTAGCTATTGTGAAATGTAGTGCACACAAGAAAGTGACCGATAAGATAGGGCAAGGTAATGCCCTTGCGGACCACGTAGCATGTGAGACTGCGATGCAGCGAAGTAGTACTTCTATGTATGTAGTGAAGTCACAAGGTGAACGTTGGCATAATGCTAGACAAGACGTATTAGATATACAGAAATCTGCTTCTGTGAAAGAACGTGAGCAATGGACTGAAGAAGGAGAATTGGATGATGAGGGCTGTTGGCGGAATAAGCAGATGGATAAATGGAAATTGCCTATAGCTTTTGTACAACCTATGGTTCAGATGGCACATGGGCTGGCACATGTTGGAGCTTCAACAATAACGAAGTTGCTTACGCAAGTTTGGGAGCATCCAGAAATTTCCCGTACAGCTAAGAGATTAGTACAGTCTTGTTTGATCTGTTTACAATACAATCCTGGAAAAGGGACACGTACTCCTGCGGGAGGGTTTGCTACACCAACTGCACCTTTTGAAGTTCTACAAATGGATTATATTCAGCTTGAACGCTGCAACAATTTAAAGTATGTCTTGGTGGTGGTATGTGCCTTCTGTAAATGGATAGAGGCATACCCCACAAAGGATAATACTGCCATTACCACTGCAAAGGTGCTTTTGAAATAATTTTTCCTTAGGTTTGGTGTTTACAGACTTTTATGGAATGATAACGGACCTCATTTTGTTGGGGAAGTTATTAAGTATGTCCTGAAAGGATTAGGGATCAAACAGGAGTTCCATGCGGTTTTCCATCCACAATCAGCAGGGTTGGTGGATAGGTATAATGCTACTTTGAAGCTGAAGTTAGCAAAGATACAGGCTTCCACATCCTTAACTTGGCCGGATGCATTACCGTTGGCATTATTGTCTATTAGGTCAGTGCCACACTCTCGAATCGGCCTTACTCCTTACGAAATAGTGTTTGGAAGGCCAATGAACATTTGGGGAGTTCCTAAGCCAAATTCTGTATATGATGTACCTTGTGTCCTGATGAATGATTATTTGGCACAGTTAACTGACAATTTGGTTTCTATTCATCAACAGGTTCGAGAAGCACTTCCTGACAGATCTACAGGTGAAAGCCATGAACTCCGACCTGGTGACCAGGTGATGATTAAGTCCTTTGAAAGATCAAGCAGCTTGGAACCAAGGTGGCGAGGCCCAGAACAGGTGCTCCTTGCGACAAGGACAGCAGTTCGAGTGACGAACCAAAAGAATTGGGTCCTTTGTACTCACTGCAAGAGAGTGCTACCTACCTTGGTGGAACCTGCTGTGCTGACTGATCATCGAGAGATTTTGACTACGGAGAAAGGCCGTGCTATATCACCTGATGAATCTGCGGAGTTCTTCCCGGACCATACGATTTCTGGAGTGTCGCGATATAATTTGAGACTGAGGAAAGACCCCGTAGTGCTGGAGAAAACTGGTTGAGCTACCGCCCTGGGTTAGTGAAACGGAGAGCCAATGTGGCAAGGGGGGGATCAGCCATGCATTAGAGTAGTGACACCCGTCTTGGCCCGTGGTGAAGAAATCAGTGGCTGCCCAGGGATAAGAGCTCCAACGACTTTTTAATTAATTTCTGAAAGGGTCGATTATCACTGTTGCTAAAATGAATAACAAACTGATCATTAGTACTATGGGGTTTGTTATTGTTTTGGTGGTTATAGCAATAATCACTTGGTTTGTTGAAAAGAAGGCTCCTGCTCGTGAGTTTTTTGTTGCCACTACTCCAGTACCAGAGGATCACTATTACTTTACGCTTCCCTATCAGGAGCAGAAGCACCGTCAATCGTACTTCAATAATACTTTCATTCAGATGTTGCATCATACTCATAATGCTACAAATACTACTAACTGTTGGGTATGTGGAATGATACCTGCGCATCAAAAGAAAGGAGGAACACCTTTCATTCCTCTTCCTTTCTCATACAATGATTCTTGTCAAGCTTGGTATACGCTTTTTTTTACATCTGGAAAACGTACAGAGGGCGGACTTCTTTTTCGCCTTAATAAAGTATGCTACCAAGACAAAGATGGGTATCCACAAGCCAAAGGAACTAAATGGGAATGGGAAGAGTATCAACTGGACAATGTTTCAATACAATATGTCTTCACAAGTATAAGAGACTCTGACAATAAAGAACAATTTGTGATTTCTGTTACAAAAACTAAAGCAGATTTATGTATACGTAGCATTGGGCGAATTCCAGTAGGGATAGGCGATTGTACCTTGATTTTAACTATTGGGGGCGTCAATAATAGTAGTTTTACAACTTCACATAATACATATTTTGTTTGTGGTAACTATGGATATTACCAACTACCTGTTGGGTGGTAGGTTTGTGTTATGTATCTTTTCTATTACCCCCTGTGTTTTTGGCCCCTGCATCATATCACTGAGATTTTAAACTGTTCAATGACATCATTAAAAATAGATATAAAAGGACAATAAGTACAAATGAGGTAGACCAAACGGACACTAGCCTGCAACAGTATGTTGATTTTAATTTAGGGTTGTTCTCCTTTGTGGGTGCTGCGTTAAACAGTAGGGAAGTGAGACGATTGACTAGGGTTGTGGAAGCTGTTACCAATCAGGCAGCTCTGGCACTTGGGAATATTACAGAGGAGCTCCAAATTGCGAGGATTGTAGCGCTCCAAAACCGTATGGTACTAGATGTGATATTAGCTGATCGAGGTGGTGCATGTCGCATCATCAGTAGTAGTTGCTGTGTTTTTATTCCAGATCACTCACCTTCAGTATATGATACAATATCTAAATTTCATAAAATTGCTGCAGAAATCCACACAGAGACGGGTGCTTGGACTTTTTCTGGATGGTTTTGGGCTCTTGTTTCCGCTTGGGGCTGGAAACTACTGACTATCCTGTGTGTAATGATTGCAATATTTTTCACATGCTGTATCTGTATTCAGTGTGGTCCAATGTTCTGCTCCATGTGTATTACTGCTTGTATGCCTACCAAAAGATATATTACAGAAATGAAAGCACAACACATGTTAGATAAGGAAATAGCTGAAATGATGAGCAGAAATATACAAGATTAATATTTAGATTATCCCAGAAAGACGAATGTCTTCAGCTGAAAGGGTCGTCTGTTGTAATTTATTAGCGATTAGATTAAGCATTAGCAAAAGACATCTTGTATTTAGCAACTATTGTGAACATTTGGCGGAATCCATTTTGTATTCATGGCAGCCATTTTCTCTGCCATGTGCTCGCCATGTGCTCTGTCCTACCTTTCTGTTAACTACTCTTGAAAATCTGTCTAGTGACAAGTTATATCTAGCATCTCCCACTTTTGCACATGCCCAGTAAGATCTGCAGCTGTTCGTAAACAGTAACAGACAGTAATGTGTCAACTAGTCCTTGAAACTGTTAGCCTCTCCTACCTGTCGACTGTGCATTTCCATATGACCTTACATGTATGTAAGTCTTGCTTCTATAATTGTACCACCTTATTTTAGCCCCTGCGTGGGTATAAAAGGACCATGCTCTCTTAGTTCAGTGTGCTACTTCAAACATTATCGAAGGGTGCTGTTTGAACTGTAGTACCACCTCATGAGGTTTAATAAACTTTGTATTTTATTTCAGTTTCTGGCCAACTTCTTCCTATATGGTCTGAGGACTTTGTGCAGATAAGGGCGAACCCCTTGCACTAGTAGGCCTTGCTGAGGCTTACTTCAACACTTGGACTGATCATCAACAGAGCAAAAGCAACCGGGACTCCAACCTATTTGTGCTTTGTTAACTTTAAAGCTGACTTTTACTGTGTCCCTCATGGCAAACTGTGGGCCAAACTCCAACTTTGGGGGTTACCAGCTACTATTTTAAATGCCATCGAAATGATTTACTCTGATACATGGGTGAAGGTTAAACTGGGGGGAGGCCCTCACCTATCTAGGGCAGTTAAAACAACAGTCGGTGTTAAACAAGGCTGTGTATTGGCCCCAACACTCTCTAACTTGTACATAGTAGATCTTTCTGCCAAGTTAAACGATCAATCATCCCATTCCCCCTCCCTGGGCGGCTGACAACTACCTAATATGTTATATGCAGATGACCTATTATTAATTAGCAACACCAGAATAGGCATGCAAAAACTGATAAACAAGTTAGTAGAGTACACAAGACCAAACAAATCAGAAATCAACCATAACAAATCTAAAATGATTACTCTAAATCGCAGACCCACCAGCCAGTGTAAATGGTACTTGAATGGAAAGACCTTAGAGGAAGTAAGCTCATACAGATACCTAGGAGTCGTGGTCGATGCCAGATGTAACTATGCGCTACAAAAAGAAGCAATAAAAAAATAAGGCGCAGGCACGTGCTCAAGCCTTTGTTAAGCTCTCAAATTCAATCTGTGGTCATGCTCTGAACCCATTGACAGCCATTATGAGAGCAACATTGCTGCCAACCCTCGCTTATGGGGCCGAAATGACGAGGGGGATGGAGGTAGCTAACCTGGATAAGCTTCTGATAAAGAAATATAAGCATGTCTTTTGGCTACCAGGGCATGCCTCCCCAGCCCAGGTCAGACTGGAATTTATGTTGGTCAAGCAGTCGCGAGCCCGTCCCGCGGCATATATCAAATACTGTTACAAACTGAGCGGTGCTCCACAAACGTCATTAGCTAATCTAGTCTGGCAGGAAATTATTTTAGAAAGAGGGAATAGCAATTACAAAAGGTATCTGGAAAAAAGTAAAAACTCTTTTGAACTTAGGTGAGGTATGGGACCAGTCGCTTTCCACCCTGGCTTTTAACAAAGCAGTGAATAAATCAAGTACATTACACAGCTGGCTAGAAGACAGGGAGGTTCTGGCTACAAGGTTGCATGGTTGGCTGATTCTTAACTCATATAAAACTTTTAAAGAATCACCACTTATGGCTGCCCCCTACTCACGGAAAATCAAGCAACGCTTTCTAAGGCTCAGGCTGGGTGAAGTTCCAATGCTAGACCTCATGCCAAAATGGAAGAAGGAGCCGGGAGTAGGCACCTATGAGTGCCGCCTATGTCATCTAGCAGAAGAAAACTTGGGCTCATATTTATACTTTTTTAGCGCTGCATTTGCGCCGCTTTTTGACGCAAAAGCGGCGCAAACTTACAAAATACAATTGGGTACATGGGTGAAGGTTAAACTGGGGGGAGGCGCTCACCTATCTAGGGCAGTTAAAACAACAGTCGGTGTTAAACAAGGCTGTGTATTGGCCCCAACACTCTCTAACTTGTACATAGCAGATCTTTCTGCCAAGTTAAACGATCAATCATCCCATTCCCCCTCCCTGGGCGGCTGACAACTACCTAATATGTTATATGCAGATGACCTATTATTAATTAGCAACACCAGAATAGGCATGCAAAAACTGCTAAACAAGTTAGTAGAGTACACAAGACCAAACAAATCAGAAATCAACCATAACAAATCTAAAATGATTACTCTAAATCGCAGACCCACCAGCCAGTGTAAATGGTACTTGAATGGAAAGACCTTAGAGGAAGTAAGCTCATACAGATACCTAGGAGTCGTGGTATCTGTACAATTGTATAAAATACAATTGTATTTTGTAAGTTTGCGCCGCTTTTGCGTCAAAAAGCGGCGCAAATGCAGCGCTAAAAAAGTATAAATCTGGGCCTTGGTGCATGTGGTCTGCATTTGACCAGCTTTGGCTTTTGAAAGAAGATGTTTACTGAAAAAAGAACTAATTGGCTTAGGGATCAGATCCTGTAGACAAGCACTAACTGAAGCATTCAATCCACAAAACACCATATTGAATATTAGGCTGGTTCAATTTTTGGAAATTGTTTCCTCCAAAATTTCATCTGCTGAAACAAGCCAGTGATAGGGAGGGCGCCAATGTAAACAAAATCCTTCTACCACATAAGAATGCATAGAAGAATGGAAGGTTCTTAGGTAATATTGCTGGGTATACAGCCAGCCTGGTAATAAAGTCTTCTACCAACAATCTGAATTAAGTAGGGACAAAACAAATCTGTGGAATCTAATATACTATTTTTTACTTTATAACTTTATTGTAATATAAATGTCTTAGTGCACCAATATTGTTCTGTCAAATTGTATGTTGAAGCAATACGTGGAATATTATGGTTTTAATTAACTAATAAAATAAACTTTCATCACCCTGGCTCTCATATTGTAAGTGATGAAGACATTTCTAAAACACGCACCTGCTCCTGAAGGCAACTATTGAGTTGGTTTAAAGGTGCTTTGTTCCTTTCTTTATACATGTAGATGCGACCTGAGATATGTGCGACCGGAGGCAACGCCCGCCTCCTGATGTAAACTTGTTGGGAGTTCATGCTTACTTTTAAAGCCTGCTCGCTACTTCCTATTCTTCCCGAGTACTCAAATTGGAGCCAGTCAAAGGTTAAGTTTGCTCCTGAGTCCTTTTCATATCTTCAAGGTAATAAAGCACTAATGTCTTTTGAGCTGCCCAACATACCTTTGCATAAGAAAGAGCGTTTATCAGCCAATCAGCCAAGTAATGATAACTAGAAAATCCTTGGTATCACAAGCAGGCAGCCAGCCATCGGGGCCATACATTTGGTGAATATTCTTGGCACTAAATTCAAGCCAAATAGTAGCATTGGATCAGATAATCTTCACAAATTTAAAATTGGATGCTAGTTGGCGGGCTTTTTCAATATAAGAAAAGATGTGCAATAAAATCTCCAGCCATACTCTATAGAAAAAATATAATTATTTCTCCTTCCTGAAGAGTCATTTGGTAGGAGGCTCGATGGAGATTTTATGATTTGGGGGGCTCGAAACCTGGTCCTACTTTGACCTCCCGTTTCGAGCTGTTGGTCGAAGTGATGATGCTATTGTAAGCTGTATTTCTCTTGGGAGCCATATTGTCCAGAATGATTTAAATTGCTATACTAAGGTCTCTGTCTGTAACCGGAGTAAAACGGAAGTCTTTGTGAAGTGCCCAATGACCTTGCAGTGTATGTTTCGGTTTTAGTAGATTTCAAGATGTTCTCTACCTTCTTGCCAAACATGTTATTACCATTTAATGCCATATCTATCATCGGGGTTTTCACTTCCGATCTGATCGAAGTGCTTTTTAACCAACCATATTGTCTCAATACGGTGGCACTAGTCACCTGGTTAAAACCAACAGCCAAGAGTCCATCCACGCGCCAATGAGGGCAGAGAATGTCATTTGTACATCTTTGAGGCTGGCTTGAGACTGACATGTGTCCTCTTCAAACAATTTTTAAATGAAAGGTGCTATTTGATGACACAGAAACAGCTGATGCATTAGCAATTTTGATCGAGCTGACTGCTGACACATTCACTCTCCTACCCGTGGAATCCCATTTCTACCTTCTTTCCGAGTTGCTGCTGTACATGGCGTAGTTGGTTTCTTCATCTCCTTTGCACAGCTGCTGACACCACAGAGTTTGTCTTTACTTGGGTTAGGAAACATGCAACTCAAGCTTAGAATGGGTTGCTGATACTGTAGCCGGGAGTTTCATGGTCAAAACACACTCTTCCATAGATGGCTGAATACGGATATTGTTCTGATGGTCTTGCTTTTTCTTTAAAACCAAATAAAAACCAATATTTCTCTGAAGAAGACACAGGCAAACTGATCTTGTAGGAGGGTCTTCCGATGAGGCTGTGAAATCTGTTGATGTCTTCAGGAGAGGACTCCGTCGACATTGGCTTAGGGCTTATGTTGTCAACAGCCACTCTGGATCTTTTGACCCTGCAGGACGGGTACCATTGTGATTCTCGTCCTTTGAACCTCGATTATTCAATGCAGTATTGTAATTACCACCTCTCACATCCTTTGAACTGTGGTCATAATCAGCGTATACTCTGCCCTGATCCTGAATCCTGATCAAGAGGTTATGCTGCAAACTCAGAAAATAGGCACCAGAGATATGGGCGGATGGGCGTGCAACAGTTTGGGGAGAGGACGCGTTATGAAGGGAGGCCCTGGGATTAAACAGCCACTAGAGGAACCTTAAATGGTAGAACCAGAAACAGCAGGGGAGGCTGCATTGTTAAGACTGGAGAAGGCAGTAAGGGCCAGATGTGCAAAGCTTTTTACCAGTCACAAACGGCCCAATGGGTAAAATGCTTTTTGGCATGTACCAACCCTATTTTGCAAGTCGGTAATCTATTACCGACTCACAAAATTGGTTTTGGGACTCGCTATTAGGAAGGCGCTTGCAAGGGCGTCGCTTCCTAATAGGGACTCGCAGTGGTATGTAGGAATGTTTTGCAACCGGGAATGCCGTCGCAAAACATTTGCAAATTACCACCAACTTCAAGTTGGTGGTAACCATTCACAAATGGGAAGGTGTCCCTTAAGGAGAAAACAAGGTATGTCCAGGTGATGAGTACAAACCCTCAGCGTGAGCAAGGCTGGTAAAAACGAATCACGCCAAAATAAAAGTCAACCTAAAATGCGGTCAGTCGCTAAAAGCGCCTCCTTTCAAGGTCATCAAAACCACTAGCAAGAATGCAACAATAATCAACATAATAATATTAAAACCCATATAAACAATGTTAACCAAAGAAAATTGCCTATGAAGCGCATTTCCAAAAATTGGAAACTTTAATAAGGCTAATAGTTTTATCTAAATTAACCAGAAAGAGTTCTATTCTTGAATGTTATTTTGTGTTCTTTAAAGGACTGCTTGGAGTGGTATTAAGGGATATTAATGCATAATGATATCCTCCGGTCTTCTAATGAAATTGTAGTCAATGTAGTAGGTAACGGTATAGAAATCAATATAGTTGATGAAGTTTTGAACAGACTTTGCATGTCCTTTGATCAAAACTTTATTAACTGTATTGATGTTAATAGTAGACACTACTAATGTTGGTGACTATCTCTAATAATTTGCAGATGTTGAGGAAGTCCGAAAAGAGGTAGCTTTCAGTGTGTAGGATCTTTGGGTCACATGTAGAAAATTGTTTAGCGGTCGCAAATGGTCCGATTTGCAGAACTGGGCTGTTGCGACCGCTAAAAACCACTTAAAGATGTACAAACCCTATTTTGTAATTCAGTAACCAATTATCGAATTGCAAAATAGGGTTAGCGATTTGGTATTAGGAAGGGGTGTGTTAAGGGCGTCCATTCCTAATTGCGGCTTGCAGATGAATGTATAAATGTTTTGTGACCAGAATGCAGTGGCAAAACATTTGCAGTTTACCACCACCTTCAAATTGGTGGTAACTCATTCGCAAATGGGAAGAGGTCCCCAAGTGACCCCTCGCCTTTGTGAATGTGGATGCAAACATTTTTAAAGAGCAGGCAGTTATCCCACGGACCACTGTGTACTCTTAAAAAATTAAAAGAAAACTTAGAATTTTCCTTTTTTAATGTATCCCATTTCCTTTTAAAGAAAACCAGCTGCATTACAAAAAAAAAACTGCAGTCAAACACATGGTGGATTGCTAACCCCAGCAGGCCACCATGCCTGTGAGTGCTGGTCATTCCCAATGGGTCGCAAATTGCAACCTGCCACATGAATTTTAATGAGGCAGGTCCCTTGTGACCCATCTGGGAACCACAAACAGAGTTAAACACACTGTACTACATGGCAGTGTGCGATTTCCTAACAGTAAATTACAAAACATTTCTATTAGGAAATTGCAAACCTAAAGCTACGTATGTCTGGCCTTAAGTGCTTACAAACAGGTCTGCTAATCCAGAAAGAGATTCCGCATGGGTGTCTGAGGTGCATCCAAATGTCTGTCATCTCGATTAAGAGGTAATAGAGGAGGGGATGCCTGCACCATCCATAGTCTTCCTTATCATCATTTGAGTAAGTTGTTACGTAGAAAGGCATCGTCAACGAGATATTTAACAGCATTGCTGTCACGATTTAAGAAAGCGTTTTCTTCGCCTTCCTGATTGGAATTTCTGATGGCCAGTGTGGACATGGGGTACCCTGCAATTTTGACCCCCCAAAAAAATGTTCCTCAACAGAACACCCACATTTGATTAATCATAGACAGTGTTAAACCTTCATTTCAGAAGGGAATGTGTCCCTAAGGAGTAAGGCACCACCCAACACATGAACATTTCAGAAAACAGTCAGTTAAGTAAAAAGCCCACCCATCAAGTGAGTTCTATATCAGTGGAAATGTTTAAATGATTTATTACAGAAATTCAAAAGAGATTAGTACAGAGTCAGTGCTATGAAGGCTCTCAGCAAGTAGGGCATAACAGAGAAGACAAAATTATTCTACGTCCCAAGTGGACAGCAAAATCAAGAGAGACACGGACAGCATCCCTAGCAGTATCTAAGTCTTCAGGAAACTCTTCTCGTTCACTTTCAAAATCAAGGGTTTTTATACATAATTTTTTCATATGAAATTAGTAAAGCTGCAGATTCATTGTGGTATGAGCAAATATGCTACATTCATAGCAAATTAGTACAATTCTATTAAACGTTGTAAGAAATTCCTCTTTTTGTATAGTCAGCCACAAGTTATTTGACTAATGCTGCTGGTTTTTTAACTCTGAGAGTGCACTGAGGCCTGCTAACCAGACCTCAGTGCCCTGACCCTAATGTGTGTGTCGAATTGGTTATGCACAATTGGAAATGGCTAACTTACTTGTAAGCACCTAGTTAATGGTACCCTGGTACCCAGGGCATGTGAGTTAGAGGGGTACCCCAGGGCTTGCAGCACTGATTGTGCCACCCTGGAGGTCCCCCAAGTAAAAAGAGCCACCAGACTGCCATTGCAGACTGGTAGAGAGGTTGTGCACTGCTAGCCAGACAGCCATTGAAAGCAATGGCGAAACAACCACTTCCCCTAGACGTGTATAAGTTAACCCTTTTGCACGCCTATCGAGGCCTAAGGGCAGGGTACAACAAATGTCACAGATAGGGCATGTACTTTACATGTCATGACAGTAAAACAGCCAAAACAACATTTTTTACTGTGGAAAGACTTGGTCACCCAATTTGCGTGTATAGGGTTAAACGCTGACCCCCTCAGCTGTGCTAACTCCTGAAGGTTGTGACTAAAGTGGGAACTCCAAGGTGTCAAACAACTGGTTACATTAAGCCTGACTTGTATGTAAATTTGAAATTAATGTAAGTTGTTGCAGTGTGCAGCTTTAGCAAAGCTGCCACTTGGCTGCCTTTAAAACTCCTGTTCCTTACTGGGCACAAATGGAGCCTGCTCCACGATACAGCTTTCTGCCTTCCTGGATATGCATACTAATGACTCTCAGGAAGAAGAAAAGTCGGGATTGCAGGCCCCGGAGGTGACATCTCCCTCCTCCTGCAGGAAGCCACTTGGGTGTTAGCCCCATAAGGCAGGCTTCAAAAGATGAAGCTACCTTTGAATGGCAGATGTGAAGCGTCAGGGGAAGGGCTGTTCCATTGTTGAGGTACACAGGCTGGTACAGGAGGCAGAGATGGGAAATCAGTTGCCAATTAGTTTCTCCAGAGGCATGTGGCCCTGAGGTAGCCACACTCCAGGGGTGGACTAGTGAGGTCTGTACACCAGGAGAGGGGTCTTGCCATTTTGGGAGTGGGCAGAATGGTGTATCCTGTGATAGTCAGATGCCAAACTCCACTGGAAGTGGTCGCCAGGTGGGAGGGAACCTGGTAGCCCATTGGCTACCAACTGCATTCTGCCCTGAGGGCACTTTCCGAGCATAAGGAGGGCAGCCCTAGCACCCAGACCTCAGATGTCGACTGACTCGGAAGAAGGACCAAGGAAGAACTGTCCTGCTGCACCGAGGGACCAGCAAAGACAGGATGCATGAACAAGGACTGCACCTGCTGTACCTGGTGGCTAGTGAAGAGGGAGACTATGCCGCTGTGTACTCCTCAGGGAGAAGCTGTCTCCAAGCCCAATAAAGCCAAGAGAACTTAAAGTGCGAGCTGACGCGCCTCTTGTTTGCAACACAGGGAAACAACAGCTGAAGATGCCTGGTGGGGCAAGTTAGTAGCCCAAAGTCTTCAAGCTGCTACCACCGCTGCTGTGCAGCACTAATGACTGAGACCCGTCACACAGAGTCGCACCAGTATTTGGTGAGCCTGGGAGTGCTGTCGGAAAGGTGCTGGGACCCTAAGAAGGTAAGTTATTGGCCCTTGAATAATGGGCCTGTGGCAAATGGCAACTGGCAGTCCAGTGGCGACTGGACTTCATCCAGACAGGACAGGACTTCATGCAACATCGACCCTTCCACCAGGACCCCCTCACCATCTTCGTGGACCGAGGAACCCCTGCAGGAAGGCCCCCGTCGACCACATCACATGCACAGCATCCTTGGAGCAGCTTCAGCGTCCTTCATCCCTTGCATAAGGACCTACCTACTTACTTACTTACGTACTTATGCCTACTACCCTTCCTGGGGTATAGGCCATCATATATGCATCAAGACCACTGCATAGGAATCCACTGCAACTCGGATAAAGTACCGGAAACTGCTCAAAAACTGCTTTATTTGTAAGGTAACTGTTCTTGAGGACCTTGCTCATCACCCTGACTAGCTCATTGCCAGAGTTGGTCGGCGAAATACTTCTAACCAACTGCATTGACACTTACCTAAGTTTTCTTTAAAAACGTTTCTCTGTGTCCATTTCGTGACTTTGCCAAGGCTTGTCCGTGGGTGAGTGAAATTGCATTGATTTCTTATTGCTTGTAAACTCTAGATCACTGCCATCTCATAACCCTCCAGTGGATCGTTTTCATTCTAGTGTCTGAAACCCACCCTCCCCACAAAAAAGTGTCTATTTGTATGAATTTGTGTTGGATTTCTTGAGTGTTGTGTTGATTTCTTCTTCAATTGTTTTGGTGCTTTAAATGCTTTACCCTTGTTCCTAAGTGAGTGCCACAGCTATCCTTGGTTGAGCTGACGGATTTACAGACAAAACCTACTGGACCTAAAGTAGTTGTTAGGTGTATTACATGGTGAGGTTGCACGACCACCCCAAGTAATACACCCCATTTCCTCACAAACGTCATATTGCCTTAACACCTAAGCAGTGTCTCACTATATGAACATTTATTCTGCCTACACAGTACTAATGCCATCAGAGGGTGGAACAAACTAGATACATGAACAACAGGAAGCTATTATGAATGGATAGGATAGGGTACAGTGAGTTAGCGGAAGGACCTTGAAATAATGTCTTAGTTCTGTGTCTGAACCCAGGAACGATGGATTAAACCCAGATCTGTGACTGGGGGTGAGTGTTTGCATTGTTCAGCACTCCATTCATCCTCCTTTTGTGTTGCTAAAGTTGCCCTAAGTGGGAAGGGTATGCCCAGACGTGGGTCCCTTGCTCACTGTGCCACTGGATTCAAGCTAGCCTGGCTGATGAAGGGTGAAACCCTGAAACCGGTCCCAGGATGCTTGTTTCCGGTCCAGAAAGGACCTGGCTTGGCAGTTCGGGCTGGACTGTTCCCAT
Source organism: Pleurodeles waltl (assembly GCF_031143425.1). NCBI lineage: Eukaryota > Metazoa > Chordata > Amphibia > Caudata > Salamandridae > Pleurodeles > Pleurodeles waltl. The sequence continues at coordinate 825,614,837 of NC_090450.1, read as the reverse complement.
GAGGAACAGGGTCAAGACTGATTTGCATATGGCTGGGTCCAACCTGGGGTGGCATGGTGAGCAAAAGAATGATAGATTAAACCCAGATCTGTGACTGGGGGTGAGTGTTTGCATTGTTCAGCACTCCCTCCATCATCCTTTTGTGTTGCTAAAGTTGCCCTAAGTGGGAAGGGTATGCCCAGACGTGGGTCCCTTGCTCACTGTGCCACTGGATTTAAGCTAGCCTGGCTGATGACGGGTGAAACCCTGAAACCGGTCCCAGGATGCTTGTTTCCGGTCCAGTAAGGACCTGGCTTGGCAGTTCGGGCTGGACTGTTCCCATGAGAAACAGGGTCAAGACTGATTTGCATATGGCTGGGTCCAAACTGGGGTAGCATGGTGAGCAAAAGAACGATGGATTAAACCCAGATCTGTGACTGGGGTTGAGTGTTTGCATTGTTCAGCACTCCGTCCATCATCATTTTGTGTTGCTGAACCCAGGAATTATTAATTGAGAACAGCATGAATAATGAAAATGGAAATAAACAAACATACTTCTGCTTTACTCTGCACTGCACAAATAATCAGTGAATTGTGCAGGAGGAAGACAAGAGAGACATCCAGTTTGTAAAAAATGGCTGCTAGGCCATTATTGAGACCTAGTTAACACAGGTTTTGAAAATACACTTCTATACATCATAGTACATTTCTTTTAAAGACAACTCTATTATTTTATTGTATACATGTGTAATTGGGTGTGAAAAATATTCTGCACATTGTTAATATTGCACAAAAATATTAAATGCACAAAAATCTCTGACACGAGCTTACACTTGTGGGAATGATTCATAGGCTTGCATCCTTGTGAGGAATCTACTGTGAAAATGAATGCACTTCTCCATCTTTTTTACTTCTTTCTTTTTCCTATTTCTGCCACTCTTTCAGCAGTTAATCAATAGACTGGACCATCACATCACGCTCAGAGGCCAAGATTTAAAATTGCTGTGTGTCGTGTTTGCATTACTTTTTTAGCACAAACTGCTCTAGTGGGAATTATAATCACAACTGCACCTTTCGGTGGATAGAGCAGCTTCAATTGCACAACAAAGGAGGAGCTTCACTACCTCTTGAATAGGTTTGGATGCCAAGTAGGGCATTGTGGAATTGACAAAGGGGACCCTGTACACTGTTGACCACAGTTATGCTTCACCATAAACGTTATTTAGGTCTTGCGGTGATAATGGAGGGAATCCCCCCTCCACAGGAATGGGTATCCTGAAATGGTGCTGAGGAAGTATGGTCCACAGGGGTCTTTGGGACATCTTGCCACTGTTAAGGCCTGGGAAGTAGTCTTGTTTTTGCTTGAGGCACCTCCTGTCAAGAATACCAGGAAAGATCAAAATAGCACAGTACCTTTACCCAGGCATGAAGGGTTTAGACCCTTTTTTAAGATGAGAAGCAGTCATACTCTACAAGTATTGATGAAAGGAACATGAAAACTAGGCTAGTTCTCACTTCCAGATTGCGGGTGAGACTTCTGGGGTCTTATGCGTCAATGACTAAAAATGGCAGGGCAGGCTCTGGTTTTGTGACTAGCATTCTCTCCTCATAGCTTTGGCTTACTTAACTTTCATCAGTTTTTCATACAGCCCTTTCAGTTCTGCACTTATTTTTCCCCTTATGAGTTCCCATCCTTGCTTGTTCACCAAAAATTAGTGCTGCTACCTACATTCAAGAATACTGTATCCAGGCGCAGGTTTTACAACTGACCCAGAAGCATGTATCCTATCTTATTGCTATGGAGTCCACAATCATAGAGTTGAGACTTATGATCTCCATTTACATCCTTGTGTGGTTTAGGGTCTGAAAACCATTGTGGTAATGTAAGTGTGCCTTCAGTGTCAGATTGGGGTTTAGGTCAAGATGGGCGTGCCTTCGGCCAAGGTCATGGTGGATTCTCTTCAGAATCTTATAGGACTATAAGGTCTTCTTCTGGCACTCACGCACATGGAGCTTGGGCAAGTCTTGGCATGAATGAGGTATCAAAGCAGTCTTCAGCCACGGAACTGGGTCGACAGGCACCCCCAGTATTGGGGACAGATCTGCCAGTGGTAATCTAGCTGGAGGCCTCCTTGGATACTTGGGGCCCAGAGTCATACAGAAGGGATCAGAAGGAGTAAATAGAACACACAACATAGCCTCTTTAAAGGCTTGTATTTGACCCCAGGAATTCAGGTGGAATCATGACTAGCTGAGAAATTGGTTTGGTGGTGGGAGATTGGAACCACAATTGTGTCCCTCCATGATGTCTGCATGACTTCTCTTGACAAGAGTGGTGGGAAGAAGGGAAGTCAGGCTTTGACTTCTTTTGTTTCTTTTTCAACTTTAACTTACCTAAGGGTTTGGAGAGGGAGAATTAACTTTTGTGAGAATGGCCTCGGGGTGTGTCCTCAAATTCGACCTGTCCTCATTTGCTTTTCTGCAGTGGTCCACAATGTAAAGCTTGGTCTTGTGCAGTCATCACACAATGTAAAGTCATGCAAGGAGCCCAGACACTAGAGTCAGACCTCATTGTCTGTCACCGACATCTGTTTGTGGCAATCCTTGCAGGGTTTAAATCCTGTATTTTAGGGGGAGACATGTCCCTTGGACACTGTAGAAGTTTTCTAGGAAAGTTTCTGTCAAGAGACAGAAACAAGGGAGTGAGCTCTGTATTAGTGTTTGTAGGCACAGAAAGAAAGGAGCTGACGTCGATGCGCGGAAGTGGTGGTTATGTGTGATCCCGACTTCACTTCCTGGACAGGGCAGAAGACAGGAAGCTGTGCAGCACCACCTACAGGCGTGTGAGCGAATTGCTAAGAAAAAACCTTTGAATCCAGTCTGGCTCCTGGAGGTAGTCACAAGGTGATGAACCTGTGGTTAGACATATCCTTCTTAAACAAGGTGCATGATTGCCCGAGTAGTGATGCAGACAGTAAAGAGACTGTCCCCTTGCAGTCTGTCTCTGAAGGCACCACAAGGCCATGAGGTGCCTTACTGAATTAAGTCTGTGCTGTGTTTGGTGGCATAGGGTGAGAATCCGCTCTATTCTTATTACCTACCCTGCGTGACAGGGAGGCCTCTAACTGACCCCCTATAAACTTGGTCTGTGAATCACCCCCAAAAAGCAGCACATCATTGTCTGAAGAGATGGTGTTATATAAAGGTTAGTTCAACTCCTGGAGCCACAAGCCTTTGCGGCTTAAACTGAAGCTACTTTAGACAGAGGGCCATTACCAACCTTTTCATACAGTCACTCTGAATAGGGGTGCAGAATGCAATGCGGGCTGACTGAACTGAACCACTCCTTGGTAAGATATCCTTCAATAATTTTCACCTAAACTGATTTTTAATGGGGCGAGTATGCAAATGTAGGAAACATTTGTAGCAACTTACAGACAATTGCCATGCCAGAAAACTCTGAGGGACCCAAACCTATATAATATATCCAATCTTGTCTCCTCAGACCCTGTCTCCACCATTCATAGTGGAATGAGCTCACCATGTTCTGGCTAAGCGCCCACCTCCCGGGGCTCTGCCTAGCCCAAATGTGGAAGGGAGAACAAGTAATTTGTCTTTGGTAACACTCTTTCTGGTGGATACTATAACCACAGATTCCTCTCCTTTATAATATTCCACAGGCGCCAAACTGGATCCAGAAGTTTTCCTAGCAAAGCTCCTTCGCGTCACTAGGTGGTGCCATGCACCCTCGTATCACTAGGAGGCTCTGTGTTAGCCTTGTTCTGTCCCGGAACAGCATGCGTGTATACACCACCCCTTTCTGGTGCCTGGATTCCAGTGGTCTCTTGACTCTTGTCCCTCTATGGTCACATGGTTAAAAGCATCTCAACCTCTTTGTGGTAAAATGCATTGGATTAACTTGATGGTCAAATGGTGGCTTACATGCCAACATCCCCACAGTATTGGGGGCATTGATATTTCAATCTTCTGTCGCGTAGGCTCTCATTATTCTAATGAGACTACTGGATTTGAGCGGCAGAATCACCTGCGGTGTGGGAGACTGAGTCTTAACCCACTACAGGTGACACCTATCGCCCTAATCCTGGTTTTGCTCCGGATAACTAGCTGTGCCTCATCTCTACCCAAGAGCAGGGATGATTGGGCAGCCGAGCACATGACACAATTGATTCCTCAGGGAAATTGTGGTCACTCAGATCTCATTTGTTTCTCTCAATTACATTGGTCTTGCATATACAATGACAAATAGAGGCAGTATGTGTTCCAGTAAGGTTTTAATGAAGCAACTGCATCTTAGATAAGAAAGCATGTACTGCAATAACCAGGACAACAAAGCATGACAGGATTACAATTGTGACAAGGAGAGTAAAGCATAGAAATAACGCTACCATATTGTCACTAGAGTCAATAGACTAATTCCTACCTAGGCTATATTAGAGCACAACTTCTTAAGCTCTAGTTCTGCCCTTCGGGTTCCCCTAGCAAGACATCATCCCCCATACCTGAGCAAATGCCTGAAGTCTGCCTAAGCAGCTGTAGTGAAGCGTTCAGCAATCAGCATATAGTTGTGGTCATCAGGCTGAAATCTCCCTCTAACGTGTACGGGACATGGAAGTGTTTTAATAAAACAGCTGATGTTCTGAGAAAATGTCCCTACGTAAGGATGTGTGTGTTTCTATGAATACCAGAAACAAAGTGTTTACCACGTTTACCGGCAACCTATCTTACTGTAACCTTGAGAGAAGCACAGAGTGCTGGTTTAAGAACACAGTGCTGGCCTAAGCAAAGAACAGCTAGATAGAGAGAAATAAAACAAGACCGCAAATGTGTCTCTTGTTAAAATAATAATCAAAGCTGAATAGGTTAAAGTGCACAGTGGCAGGCCTAGTGTGCTAAAATAACATGCATGAAGCTATAACTAATATGGCTACACAACACCCTCCCCTTGCCGGTTGAAGGTGGTTCAAAGACTAATTATGTATAAAAGCTACTAAAACTCAACCTTAGATATATATATAAAAATGTCAATAATGACAAGTTAAAAAGGACATGAGCAAATATAAAAGGACAATTTAAGAATGTTAACTTGGCGTAAAAAGGCTGAATTTCAACAGTCAGAGTCATTTTGGAAATTGCCAATAGAATGCAGGACAACTGAAGACAGGAAATCTTCCACTTCGGCAGGTGTTAAAGTTGGAAACTCATCGCCAAGAAGGACCAAGGAGCATTTGGGTTGCATAGCCTGAGCTTCAGCCAAGGCAGCAGCATTCCGTGGTGTGCCCAGTATTGAGTTCAGAGCCACATCCTCCAGGAAGGACAACTCATAAGCAGCTTCCCTTTGCAAACACACCCTCAACGCGTATGTCCGGTAATGGACCCTCAGCAAGAACATCAACAGATCACCGTCCAATGAAAGTAAGTGCTGCATAGAAAGACAAACTTTTAGTGCATGTTCAAAGGAGCACCAGAGGCACCGAAACACCGGCTGCACACAATGCAAAACCGGTCTGAATGACAGAGACCAGTCACACTCCAATTGCTCCAGGAGTGTTGCTCCGAAGTACTGCATCATGCGTTCACGACAAAGCTGCGCTGGTGGGAGCGCTTTCATTCCTCCTTTTTGCCACCCGACATCCAATGCGCAGAAAAAGTAGCAATATCAAAATGTCACCTGTTATAGCCAAAGTTATCGGAAATCCCCTGAAAATACTGGAGAATATTGAGTGGATGGCTGATGGAACTAAACTGAATATGGAGAAGAAGGTGTGAACGAAACCAGAACCAACAGCCTTGAAGAAATTTGCAATTCCAGTAGTATTGGATGCATTAAATACTTGTCCCACAAGCTCACCAAAGTGTCTCGGAAACTTGGTACTTAAAAAGGACTATGGGGGTCATTCTGACCCTGGCGGTAAAAGGCTCTTACCGCCGGTCAGAAGACCGCCATCATACCGCCGCGGCCGCGGTAAACCGCCACGGTCATTCTGACCCACAACTGCCAAACCGCCAAAAACCCGACATCCACTGAAGCCCGCCTCATCAGCGGTCAGCGATAAACTGGAGATGACCAAACCTCCACCGTCACGCCAACACAAACACGCCCATGCCATTACAACCCACGAATCCACGCAGCGGTCTTTCAACCGCGGTATTCCATTGGCGGTACACACCGCCACGCTCAAAATACACACACCTTTACAAAACCCAGCCACATTGGACAATTCCAAATACACACACCTGATACACATACAAACAACACCCCCACACACCCATCACCATATAAAACACTCACCCACATCACCCACAAACCCCCACAAATCGAAATTCAGAGACAAGGCGCAATACACAGAGCGAGAGCACAGGGAACGCAAAGCACAACACACACAGGAACCCAACATCATCACCCACACCACATCTACGCACAAAACACCACACACCACCACAAACACCACCCCACACCACATCCACACCACCCCATGGCACACCAAAGACACCCCAGGTTCTCGGACCAAGAACTCAGGGTCATGGTGGAGGAAATAATCAGGGTAGAGCCCCAGCTCTTCGGCACACAGGTGCAGCACACCACAATAGCCAGGAAGGCGGAGCTATGGCAAAGGATCGTCGACAGGGTCAACGCTGTGGGACAGCATCCCAGAAATCGTGAAGACATCAGAAAGCGCTGGAACGACCTACGGGGGAAGGTGCGGTCGATGGTGTCAAGACACAACATCGCTGTGCAGAAGACTGGCGGCGGACCCCAACCCACTCCACCCGAATTCACAGCATGGGAGCAAGAGGTCTTGAACATCCTGCATCCTGAGGGCCTCGTTGGAGTAGGCGGAGGAATGGACTCTGGTAAGTCTAATCTCAACTACTTCACCCCCCCCAACCACCAGCATGCCAACCCACACCCCCACACTCACCCCTAACCCCCCAGCACACATACTCCCTGTTAATGTCTCACCAGCACAACCCACCCAACCCAACCCCAACCCCTGAATGCCAACACAAACCATGGACACCCATCACCTAAGCATGACCACTGCACATACCCATCCCCCCCCACAAACCATCCTCACAACTCCTCCCACATGGGACTGCCAGCACTGGGGGACAAGGGCACCCACAAATCGCACGCCATGGCACACACAAAATCAATAACCATACTATTTTACCCCTGCAGGGCCCGAACGCCAACACACCGGCCAGGAGGGTCCAGATTTGTCCATCCCACCCCCAGAACAGGCCCCCAGTGATGACAGCAGCTCTGTCGACCTAGAACCTGATGACCAGCCTGGACCATCGGGGACCTCTGGACAGTCGGTTACCCTCAGTCAGCCCCAGGCCACAGCAGACCTACCCCCCTCAGGAAACACCAGCACAGCACCCACCCAGCGGGCCCATGCTTCTGTCTCCAGGACAGGTCAAGCAGCGGTGTGTCTACCAGTACAGGGCACCCAGGGTAACCCACAACCCCAAAAACAACAGGGACCTGGGGGCACTGGTAGTGGGCAAACCGTCCAGGGGACAGAGGCCCAGGAACAAAGAGGAACTGGGAGGGCTGCTGTGCGACAGAGGGAGGACAGGCCTAGGGAACCCACTGTCCAAGAGGCCCTCACCACCATCATGGGAGCGTGCCACCACTCCCAAGAGACTATGGCGACGGTCCTGGCCAGGTTCCAGGAGATCCAGGCCATGCAGGAGGGCCAGTACATGGGGTTCCGGGAAGAACTGCGCAGCATCAGTTCTGCAATGGGTACAATCGTGGTGGCACTCAACCAGATTGTCACCACATTGCGGGACCATGTGGCCCCCCAAAGGGCCCCTGCCACTAGCATGGAGGAAGAACAGCCCACCACCTCCGCCGGCGCTAGTGGTCAGGAGGCCCCGACACAACAGCAACGGCCCTCCCGGACCCCACCCCCTGCAGAACAAGAACCACCCCGCAAGAAAGGCCTGAGATCGAGGAAGAAGACAGAGTAGGATGTCAAGACCCCCGCCATGCACGGAAACCCCCGGATGTCATCCCACTGTCCCACTTGTTCACCCTGTCCAACCTTGAACTGCCCCTGCTCCACCTTCCACAGGCATATGGACAATGGACCTGTAGGAACGACAGTCTGGACACTGCCATGGACATGCCTCCACCATCACCCATCACCCTTTTTGAACTATACACCTATTTTAAAACTTCAATAAACACAATTATTGCACATAAACCAACTGGATTCTGCTATCTATTTATTTAAACCAAATGTATTCGATATAACCAACAAAACATTTCTAGTTACATTGTGATGACAACATACCAGTGTCACACAGCGGTAGTCCATGGGGAAAAAAACCAGAGGGCACTCCGTGGGGATCAGATCACTGAAACAGGAAGTGATATACACAACTAAGTTACCATACATTAGGGTGAAAGGTCAGACAGTTGAGAGCCACTACAGTTACAGATATAATACAATGCAGGAGTAGATTATTACCTGTGTGTCACTGGAAATACTGAAGTATCACTCTGTCCCAGTTGTCTGTGTCGTCCTCTTCGTCTTCCTCCTCTTCACTCTCCGCAGGCTCCACAGCGGCCACAACACCACCATCTGGACCATCCTCCTGCAGGAAAGGCACCTGGCGTCGCAAAGCCAGGTTGTGAAGCATGCAGCAGGCCACGATGATATGACACACCTTCCTTGGTGAGTACATTAGGGATCCACCAGTCATATGCAGGCACCTAAACCTGGCCTTCAGGAGGCCGAAGGTCCGCTCAATCACCCTCCTGGTACGCCCATTGGCCTCATTGTACCGTTCCTCTGCCCTGGTCCTGGGATTCCTCACTGGGGTCAATAGCCAAGGCAGGTTTGGGTAACCAGAGTCACCAATTAGCCACACACGGTGTCTCTGTAGCAGTTACATCACATAAGGGATGCTGCTATTTCGCATGATGTACGCGTCATGCACTGACCCTGGGAACTTGGCATTTAAATGGGAGATGTACTGGTCAGCCAAACAGACCACCTGGACATTCAACGAATGATAATTTTTTCGGTTCCTGTACACCTGCGCATCGTCTTTTGGGGGAACCAAAGCCACATGGGTACCATCAATGGCACCAATGATATTGGGAATGTGTCCAAGGGCATAGAAATCACCCTTCACTGTAGGCAAGTCACCCACCTCAGGGAAAATGATGTAGCTCCGCATGTATTTCATCAGGGCAGACAACACTCTGGACAACACCTTTGAAAACATAGGCTGAGACATCCCAGATGAAATGGCCACGGTAGTTTGAAATGATCCACTGGCCAAAAAATGCAATACTGACAGCACCTGCACTAGAGGCGGAATCCCTGTGGGTTGGCGGATGGGTGACATCAGGTCTGGCTCCAGCTGGGCACACAGTTCCTGTATAGTGGCACGGTTGAGTCTGTAGGTGAGTATGACGTGTCTTTCTTCCATTGTCGACAAGTCCACCAGCGGTCTGTACACGGGAAGATTGCTCCGTCTCCTCGCAAGTCCCAGCGGACGATGCCTAGGAAGGACAACATGGAGCACAGAGTCAAGCAACCCACAGGTAAGTGCCCGCAGCATGCACAGTACACAAATCTCTCGGGATTGAATGGCTAGTATGATTGTCGGTGCAAGGCCTAGCCATGTGTGACGCAGTAGGAATGAAGCCATGTGGATCCTTGAAATGGGGGCTGCCTGACCTGTGAAGTGTGACTATGTGAAGTGAGGTCATTGCGCAAGCGTGGCACACCGTGGCGGTCGCAGTCCGCGGCGCAAAGCCACATTGGACAACATTGAACCCTATGGGTTTCAGGAGCCAATGGCGGTGAGCGCCGGCGGTCGCGGTACGCACCGCCGCGGTACGCACCGCCGCGGCACGCACCGCCGCGGCCATAACCGCCATTTTCTCTCTGCTTGATCACACGAGACCTGAGCATCCACAGGAGAGGACCTATACTGCAAGTGCTGCTGTGACCTCGGTCTGGAAGTGACAATGGCTGCTGCGACTGGGGAAAGGGCCCCCGCCTTCAGTTCCGAGGAGTTGGAGAAGCTCGTGGACGGGGTCCTCCCCCAGTATGCGCTACTCTACGGGCCTCCAGACCAACAGGTGAGTACACGGGGGGCAATGCATAGTGCCCAATGCCTGGGCTGAGTGGGGAGGATGTACGATGGAGGGGAGGGCAGCGAATGACAAATGCATGGCATGACAGATGAGAGCATGTGCCACATGGCAAGGTTGGGGAGGGGGGGCCACTCACATCGAGCATGCAGAAAAGTGATGATGTTTCTCTTCCCCCCCTGTACATGTCACATAGGTCAGCGCCCATCAGAAGATTGACATTTGGCGTGCCATCGCCAAGGACGTCCGGGCCCTGGGGGTCCACAACAGAAGTGGCACCCACTGCCGCAAGAGGTGGGAGGACATCCGCCGCGGGAGCAGGAAGACCGCGGAGGCTCTGCTGGGGATGGCCTCCCAACCTAGGAGGGGTGCCAGTCGTAACTTGACCCCCCTGATGTCCCGGATCCTGGCGGTGGCCTACCCCGATTTAGATGGGCGCTTGAGGACATCACAGCAGACACAAGGGGGTGAGTACCAGCACATTCAGCTATTTTGCGCGCAGTGGAGGTGCCTGGGTGGGGGAGGAGGGCTGTGGGTATCCCTAGGCCAAGGCGATTTCTGTAGGATAGGCCTGTCCGTGAGGTATGGTCCTGTGCCCCCGCCCCCCACCTCTGTAGGGTGCCTAGTAACGCGATTCATGGACCAGTGTATACTGTGTGGGCAGTTGTCGCCCATAGGCTTGTAGGGCATGTCCCAGTGAATGAGTAGTGTACCCCAAGTGCGCAGCGTAGTGCAGGGGGCTTCTGTGTCTGTCCTCTCCGCCAACGGTGTCCCCAATGCATGCACTCAACTTGTCTTTATGTTTTCCACCCCACCCCCATTTTCTTTGTTTTTCTGTGAATGTGTGCATTAGCATCATCAGGCGGAGGAGAAGTGGCATCGGCGCAAGAGGGAGCTGCATCTCACATGGCCCCGGAGGGCCATGCAACGGACTCCGACATGACCAGTGAGACGGAGGGCGAGGGGGGCTCCACCACGGGGACTCGTGGAGACGTCAGCGACACCGACACGTCCTCGGAAGGGAGCTCCCTTGCGGTGGCGGCAACATCCGCCACCCAGCGCACCAGCTCCGCCCTCCCAGCAGCCCCTCGGCCTTCGGCCCGTGCCCGCAAGGCCAGGAAGCCGGCCATCTCCTTCGCCCCAGGCACCTCAGGCCCTGCCCCAGTCACCCCTGCTGCCCTCAGTGAGGAGGTCATTGACCTCATGAGGACCATCATTGTTGGGCAGTCTACCCTTTTGAATGCCATCCAGGGTGTGGAGAGGGAGGTGCATCAAAGCAATGCATACCTGGAGGGCCTTCATTCGGGTCAGGCTGCCCATCAACGATCGTTCAACGCTCTGGCCTCAGCACTGACGGCAGCGATTGTCCCTGTCTCCAGCCTCCCTCTTCTGACTCCCTCCACCCAGTCCCACTCCCCTGTTCCTCTGCCTATCCCATCCACACCTACAGACCAGCCTGCACACACCTCAACACCCAAGGGCAGCTCATCCAGACATAAGCACCACAGGACACACAAGCATTCACCCAAGCAACATCCAGATGCAGACATGCCAACAGTCACTACCTCCTCTGTGTCCCCCACCTCCTCGTCTCCCTCCTCCCTCCCTGTGACGTCTCCACACACACCTGCAAGCACACCACCATCAGCCATTGCACCCATCACCAGCACACCCTCCAGACCAGTCCGCACACGTGCAGTCACCACCCCCACTGCCATGTACACGTCCCCTGTGTCCTCTCCCAGTGTGTCTGTCACCCCCGCTTCCCAACCACACAAACGCAGGCAGGCACCCAAACAACAGCCATCCACCTCACGTCAGCCTCCTGCCCAAGCACCTGCACCCAAAGACAGCACACTTGACTCTCCTACAACCACATCCTCTTCCTCCACTCCCATACCCACTCCAGCTACCCTTCCCATGGCTCCAAAGAAAATTTTCCTCTCTAAAGTGGACCTCTTTTCCTCACCTGACCCACCCCCTCCATCCCGTAAGAGTTCCACAAACACCTCAGCCACCACCAGCCCAGCAACTCCCAAGAACGTTGTGCCTGGTTTTTGGAGTCCGCCCTTTCCTTGGGCTGGGACATCGTCCAGCAGCAAAGGCACAGCCAGCCCCCCCCCCTGGGAAGAGGAGCAAAAAACTGAAGGGCAGGCGCGACAGGCCTGATACGCCTGCCCCCAAGGAGGGTAGCCTTGCACCGTCACCTGCCACATCGGGTAAGGGAGCCAAGGGCCACGGACAGTCTGCCAAGGAGGGCAAGGGCAGCAAGGAGCAAAAGGCAGGGAGCAGCCGACCTGGCCATGAGGGCCCCACCAGCCCCATTCCGGGGGTATCGGAGGAGAGCCAGGGCCCCAGGACTCCATCACAGGAGGGCCCCGCAACGGAAAGGTCCGATGCAGACTGAGCGGCAAGTATTGGCCAGGTGTGGTTCACTGGAAACACAAGACAGGCACTGCTGAACAGGGCCCCGCCGTCTCAAGCACCGCTGAACAGGGCCCCGCCGTCTCAAGCACCGCTGAACAGGGCCCCGCCGTGAGAAGCACCGCTGAACAGGGCCCCGCCGTGAGAAGCACCGCTGAACAGGGCCCCGCCGTGAGGAGCACCGCTGAACAGGGCCCCGCCGTGACCAGAACCGCTGAACAGGGCCCCGCCGTGAGAAGCACCGCTGAACAGGGCCCCGCCGTGAGAAGCACCGCTGAACAGGGCCCCGCCGTGAGGAGCACCGCTGAACAGGGCCCCACCGTGACCAGAACCGCTGAACAGGGCCCAGCCGTGAGAAGCACCGCTGAACAGGGCCCTTCCTGTCAAGCACCGCTCCACTGGGCCCTTCCTGTCAAGCACCGCTCCGCTGGGCCCTTCATCTCAAGCACCGCTCCGCTGGGCCCTTCATCTCAAGCACCGCTGAACAGGGCCCCGCCGTCTCAAGCACCGCTGAACAGGGCCCCGCCGTGAGAAGCACCGCTGAACAGGGCCCGCCGTGAGGAGCACCGCTGAACAGGGCCCCGCCGTGACCAGAACCGCTGAACAGGGCCCCGCCGTGAGAAGCACCGCTGAACAGGGCCCCGCCGTGAGGAGCACCGCTGAACAGGGCCCCGCCGTGACCAGAACCGCTGAACAGGGCCCTTCCTGTCAAGCACCGCTCCGCTGGGCCCTTCCTGTCAAGCACCGCTCCGCTGGGCCCTTCATCTCAAGCACCGCTCCGCTGGGCCCTTCATCTCAAGCACCGCTCGGCTGGGCCCTTCATCTCAAGCACCGCTGCGCTGGGCACTGCCGTCTCAAGCACCGCTCCGCTGGGCCCTTCATCTCAAGCACCGCTGCGCTGGGCACCGCCGTCTCAAGCACCGCTCCGCTGGGCCCTTCCTGTCAAGCACCGCTCTGCTGGGCCCTTCATCTCAAGCACCGCTCGGCTGGGCCCTTCATCTCAAGCACCGCTGCGCTGGGCCCTTCATCTCAAGCACCGCTGCACTGGGCACCGCGTCTCAAGCACCGCCGTCTCAAGCACCGCTGCACTGGGCCCTTCATCTCAAGCACCGCTCCGCTGGGCCCTTCATCTCAAGCACCGCTCCGCTGGGCCCTTCATCTCAAGCACCGCTCCGCTGGGCCCTTCATCTCAAGCACAGCTGCGCTGGGCCCTTCATCTCAAGCACCGCTGCACTGGGCACCGCCGTCTCAAGCACCGCTGCACTGGGCCCTTCATCTCAAGCACCGCTCCGCTGGGCCCTTCATCTCAAGCACCGCTGCGCTGGGCCCTTCATCTCAAGCACCGCTCCGCTGGGCCCTTCCTGTCAAGCACCGCTCCGCTGGGCCCTTCCTGTCAAGCACCGCTGGCCCATTGGCAGTCCCGGTTCTGTGTCGGGCAGGCCTTCACGACGCACTCTGCCCACCATGCCTCCTCCATGACCAGTGGTCTCTGTAATCCACCTGATGGACTGTGGCTTTGCACTCCCCAGGATGTAACAGTGGGCAATCCACCCACTGTAGAGACTTGTGAGACTGTGGCTTTGCACTCCCCAGGATGGCACAGTGGGCAATCCACCCACTGTAGAGACTTGTGAGACTGTGGCTTTGCACTCCCCAGGATGGCACAGTGGGCAATCCACCCACTGTAGAGACTTGTGAGACTGTGCCTTTGCACTCCCCAGGATGGCACAGTGGGCAATCCACCCACTGTAGAGACTTGTGAGACTGTGCCTTTGCACTCCCCAGGATGGCACAGTGGGCATGGAGGGCCTTCGTGGATCTGGCGTCGTGGACTCATGTGGCTGAGGTGCCCCCCCTTCCCTTCCCCCCTGAGGTGCCTGTTTTTTATTTTAGTGATGCCCCAGCAGTGTTCTCTCCAATGGACTCGATCTCGTGTGTGGGCTTTGCCCATGTGTTGCTGCACATTGGCCCACGGACATTTGGACTTTGAATGACTGGGCCGGACTTTTGCTACTTGTATGGATATAGTTCTAGATGTGTATTCATTCTTCATTTTTTTTTTTTTTTTACATATTTTTATTGATTTTTCAATTGTGACATACATTTCAATGCGCTCAGTTAACAGCAATACAAGGATATTGTCAGTTACAGTAATTTGCTGGGCGCTTGTTATTAAACTTAACAAACAACTAATAACTTCCGTGCACCGCTAGATCCGCGCATTTATGTCTAGACTTTCAGGCAATGCCGGCACGCGCATTTAAAGCTTTCTTTCGTGTGAGGTTTTAATTGCCGGTTAGGGTTCTAGATGAGGGCGCCCCCTATGGAAGGAGGGGGGGGGAGGGGGAAGTGGGGGGGTGGTGGCTTGGCTTAGCTTCTGTAGAGCCTGTATCCACTAATTGGGCATGATGGTCTGTGCGTGCTATTTGTCTTGTATGCGCTTAAGGGTGTGGTGTATTGATATCAGTGCCGAGGTGCTGTTGGTAGGCGTGTGCGCTTCTCCTGATTTACTGCCACTTTACAGCCAGGGCGAAGCCCATGATTAAGTGTATAGTCACGGCTATCTGCGGTTCAAGGGGGTTTTTCGTCGTTCTTTGCTTCTAATTTGGAGACCAGTGTACCCCAGGTTTCACAGCCCGAGTGTCGCAGTCCACCCCGCGCCAGTTTCGTTAGTACTTGATATTCAGCTCGTGCCCAGCGAAGCGTGAGAGTGAGCCAGGCACCATGGTCGGGGTCCTTGGGGGCCTTCCAGTTCATGGCTATTAGTCTTTTGTACATTGCATAAGCCAGGTCTACGAATCTATGCATGTGTTTGCTTCTTTTGGTTCTTGTCCTAAGGCCAAGGAGACAGGATTTGGGATTCGCGTCTAGGCCCAGGCCAGTCATTTCCGACAATACAGTGGTCAGCATGGCCCACTCCCCCTGCACCCGCGGGCACTCCCAGACCATATGATAAAACTGTGCTGCTGGGGTTTTGCATCTGGGGCAAGTTGGGTCCGATCCAGGGAACATGCGTTTTATCCTGGCTGGCGCTAAATATGTCTGATGTAAGTAATTAAACTGTGTGTATCGGAATCTGGGGTTCCTTGAGACCTCACGTGTGTGACTCAGGGCTTTCGGCCATTCTGTCTCTGAAATCGGGGCAGGCAGTGCGGCATTCCACCTCTCCCGAGCTTTTTGCAGGCTAGCCTCCGGGGGCTTATTCAGAAGTTTATACGTGTTTGATACTACTTTTTCATGAGCGTCGTAGCTCAGCATATGGTGCAGGTTAGCCGAGATGCTTGGCTCCGCGTTCCCAGACTCCCATGTGCTTCTAATGGCGTGGCATATAGCGTGGTATGTCAGAAATTGCCCCGAGCTGATCTCTGTGAGGGCCTGTATGGCTTCGAAGGACATTAGTTTTCCTTCCTCAAAGCATTCTCCCACCGTGCTTATGCCCGCATCTATCCAGGTTACGGACGAGTGAGATCCAGTTGTCACCCATCCGGGGATTCGTTCTAGTGGTAGGAGAGGTGAGTAGGGAAGTTTTTTGGCTTCTTTTTTAATGTACTTCTTCCAGTATGCATGAGCTGCTGTCATCAGTGGATTTACGCGTGTGGTTTTGGTTTGCCTGTTCATGAGCCCCTCAAGCAGAGGGACTCCCCGGAGTCGGGTTGTCAGCCAGGTGGCCTCCGCTGCACCAGGATTATGGATCCAATTTAATATCCACTGCAGCTGTGCTGCTGCAGAATAGAGCTCAAAGTTAGGGGCTCCCAGCCCACCCGCAGCCACCGGGTGGTGTAGTGTGTTGAGTGCGACCCGCCTTCTACCATCACCCCACACAAGCTGCACCAGTGCAGAATTTAAACTGTTGAAAAAGCTTTTAGGGATTGTGTTCGGCAGGGCAGCGAAGTAATACAGCAGCCTGGGCAGTACTAGCATGTTAGCTATGGCTACCTTTCCCAGTGGTGAAAGCGGTAGTTTATTCCAGAAACGCAATGAGCTCTTCATAGATGTCACCGCTCTCCCCAGGTTGCCATCCCTGAGGTCTTCCGCACTGTGGTAGACGTTGACCCCTAAATATTTAAATGTGTCAAAGCACCATTTTAATTGGCCTGATGGGGTATTCTCACGTCACGCTGGGGACCAGCCGACCAACGGGAATATGCAGGATTTCCCCCAATTCACTATCAATCCCGAGATCTCTCCAAACTCGCACAGCAATGACATCACTGGTGGGAGCACCTCCTCTGCGCTGCGTATATATATCAAGGCATCGTCTGCGTACAATGATATGACTTGGGAAGTGCCGTTCCTTACCACCCCCCAGTCTTCCGTTTTTGCTCGGACTCGCGCGGCCAGTGGTTCCATCGCCAGGGCGAACAACAGGGGGGATAGGGGGCACCCCTGCCTTGTTCCCCTGCTAATCTGGAAGCTCTCCGATATGACACCCCCTGTCTTCACCCTGGCCTGTGGGTTCGTGTACAGAATGCATACCCATCTTATAAATTTTGGGCCTATGCCCATTCGCTGCATGGTGGTAAACAGGAAGTCCCATTCCAGTGTGTCGAATGCTTTTTCGATGTCTAGCGAAATCACTGCTTCCTCAAATGCACTCGGGGGGGTGTCGCCCATTACGCTCAGTAACCTGCGAATGTTGAGGAAGGTGTTACGTTTTGGAATGAATCCATTCTGGTCTTCGTGTATCAAAGTGTGCATGTGTGGAGCTAGCCTGTTGGCTAGTATTTTGCCAAGTAGTTTGCAATCTAGATTTAGCAGGGACAGAGGTCTGTAGGACCTAACGTCGGTGGGGTCTCGTCCCTGTTTCGGGAGGACCACTATTATTGCCTCTCTCATTGTGGGGGGGAGAATTCCGTTAACCTCCGCTTCTTCAATAACTTTTAGGAGACGTGCAGTAAGGTGTGACGCAAAGGTAGAGTAATATTCTGATGGCAGGCCATCTGTCCCTGGAGCTTTGTTTCTAGGTAGTTGTTCTAGAGCCTTGTTAAGTTCGCCTAGTGTAATAGGGGCCTCTAGTGACTCCTTGTCAGCGTGTGTGAGTTGGGGCAGGGAGGAGTCCGCCAAAAAAGACTCGAGTTGTTGGGGGGTGCATGATGTGCGTGAAGTGTATAGTTGTGTGTAGTATTCCCTGAATGCATCATTTATTTCTTCCTGTGTGGTTGCTAGTGCGCCTGCGCCTAACCCTATTGCCCCAATTGGAGGGCATTGCCGTTCCTCCCGCAGGAGCCATGCGAGCAGCCTGCCCGATCTGTCGCCTTCCGCTTGTAATCTGGTCAAGTGATATTTGTAGTCATGAAGGCGTAATGTGGCGTCAGCGACTGCATATTCTGCGCGCGCATCTTTTAATGGCGTGTATGGTGTTTCGCTGCGGGCCACTGCATTTTCTAGTGCTCTTAATTTCTTCTCCAGCTTGCTAACTTCTGCATGGAGCGTGCGTCTTACCCCCCATGTAGTGGAAATACAATGCCCACGAGTCACTACTTTGTGTGCGTCCCACTCCGTTGCTCTTAAGTTTGTGGTGTCAGCGTTCAATTCCCAGTACTGTTTGAGCGCTGTTTTCAAGGCGTCTGTGAATGCAGGGTCCTGCAGTGCTTCCACTTGTAGTCTCCAGGTTGGGATCGCTTGACGCCTCCTGCCCCAGTCTAGAGTTATTTTGAGTGGCGAGTGGTCTGATAGTGTTTTAGCTAAGTATTCAATCCCGTTAGTTACTGTGCAAATGTCCTGGGTGCCCCATAGTAGATCTATCCTGGTGTGCACCTTGTGTGGTACAGAATAAAATTAATATTCTCTGTGGTGTGGATGCTTCATACGCCACAAATCATAGAGGCCCATGTTGTTGGCCCATGTTGCCAGTGGGTGCCTGGGGTGTCTATTAGCCGCTAGGTGTGTGGGGGGGCTAGACCTATCCAATGTCGGGTCCGGCGTATTGTTAAAATCTCCCCCCCATATTGCGGATGTTGCGGGGTTCGCCAATAATGCTGGGGTAAGCGTGTTCAGGAACTCAGGTAGCGCAGTGTTAGGGGCGTATATTCCTATAAGTGATAGTTGTTTGCCGTCTAATTTACCCTCCACTATTACGTACCTACCCCCCTGATCTATCCTGTGTGATGTTTGAAGAAATGGGACACTCCCTGCTATCCATATGAGGACCCCCCTCGCGAAGGTTGAATAAGATGTACCTACAATCTGTCCTCCCCATTTGTTCCGCAGTTCTTGTAGGTCTGGATCCCGCAGGTGGGTTTCTTGTAGGATTGCAATGTGTATGCCCTGGCGTTTGAGTCTTGCGTGCACCCTGGTCCTTTTGCTATGATTCCCGAGGCCCCTGACATTCCAGGTGACTATGTCATATTTGCGTGCGTTATAGGCTGTATGTTGGGCCATGTTTATTTTGTAGTGATGCAACTAACATTCTGCTCCCTGATAGGATCCGAGCAGTTTCCTCCCTCCCCTTCACCTCGTAGACCCTGTTTCCCGCCCCCAACCATGTGTCCTGTGATATGCGCAGATCCGCGGTGCACGAACTAGTAATTACCCTCCCACCCTCCCCAACTGGATCCCATCCCCAACTGTGAACCAACAAAAAACTGCGCACCCCGTTGGGGTGCGAACTAGGCTGTGTCCATGTGGATGTCTGCGGGGGAGCAATAATACTATCCAGGTGCGGCTCATAATAGGGGCTCGCATCCTTCTGCAGACACAGTCTGCAAGTATTGTAGGGCATCCCCAGGTCGCAGCTAACCATCCCTCCCCCCACCGCGCGCCGCCACCAATTACGCGCAAGTTGAGTACAGGAGTTGGCTCTAAGAGCAGCAAAACAAGGATACATAATATCAAGCGATATGTCCAACCGCAGCCAACAAAGCACACAATGTACAGTTCTGCTCTCCTTCTATGGCGGCGGATCTCGCCCTGGTGGCCGGTCAGCGGCGCTCGTTTAGAGTATGTCTGCGGACCGGGGGGTGATCTCCGGGCCCTTTAGCGACCCGGTTAGTGTGGAATCCGAACTTATTGACTCCGATTCCGAGCCCTCCTCCTGTTGGGTTCTGAGGGCCTCGAAAGAGTTTTGTGTCAGAAGGGGAGTTTCCTTCAGGACCCTGGCTCTCTCTTCCGCAGCCTGTTTCACCGTGGGTTGACCCCCGGGTCGCCTCTTGGAACGTTTCCGTGGGGACGCTGTGGACCAGCTTTCGTTGATTCCGGTTGCTTCTCGGGGTTGGGCAAAACCCTTGGCATGCAGCCATGTCCAAGCGTCCTCCGGAGATGTGAACACGTGGGTGCGCTCATCTGTTAGTACTCTTAGTTTGGCGGGGAATAGCAGAGCATACTTTATGTCATGCTCACGGAGACGTTGTTTTATTTGAGCAAAGGAGTTGCGTTGTCTTTGCACTTCCTGAGTGAAGTCTGGATAGGCGTGAACAGTTGAGTCCTCATACTGAAATGGGCCTTTACTGCGAAATTGTTGCAATATCGCATCCCGGTCTCTTACGTTCAGGAACCTGGTTATCAGCGGTCTTGGGGGCTGGCCCGGTACTGGGGGGCGCCCGGGAGTCCTGTATGCTCTTTCAACTGAGAAGAATTTCGATGGGGCTCCATTCAAGACCACTTCGGCTAACCATTGTTCCAATAAGATCTCTGAATTTTGATCTAATGATTTTTCCGGAAATCCAAGAAACCGAATGTTGTTGCGTCGTGATCTTCCCTCCGCCTCTTCTGCTCTTCTCTGCAGTGTTTTTACTTCTAGATCCAGGCGGAGAATTTGTTTTTGGTTGTCCGTTACTTTGGGGCTCATTTCGTTTAGCACCACCTCCGTTGACTTCACTTTGTTGGATTGTTTGCGGTGGTCCGCTCTAAGGATATTTAGGTCTTGTGATACCGTGTCTATTCTATTTTCCAATGAAATTTTAGTTTCCATGATTGCTTGGAGTACTTTCTCAAATTGTGTGGAGTGGGCCAAAAGTGTAGATTCCAGTGATTGTAAAGTGGGTATGGGTTGCTGGTCCCCAGGCGCTGGTCCATGCGTGCCCCGGTCTTGACTCCTCGCTGATTTTGATCTCCCGGCCATTTTGTCTCAGTTTGTGAGTCCCTGTTCCTTCTGCGCCCACGCGAACTCCCACGGTCCCCGGGTTGGACAGGTATGGAGGGCCGTATATCCGCTCGGATCCACACCGGAATACGCTTTCAGTTCTTTAGGTTGCCGACCGCCCTAAGTTCTTTGATGTGAGTTCCAGGCCCCTCCACCGCCACCGGCGGGAGGGCGACGGATGGTGGGGCGGGAGGGGCAGCGAAGCCCGCGCGCCCCTAGTGTTACTGCAGTCGACCTGGACAATTCAGGGCCTGGGTGTGGGCCCCTCATCCTCACGACGTCGATCGCCATGTGCGCGCTCCTTCATTTGAGCTTCCATGCAGGGTTCTAATCCCCGTGCCAGGGGAATGATGGTGTACATAATTTACTGCAATGAGCGCTTCCCACGTGGCCCACGAGCGTTCAAAAAAGTTGCCGGAGCCACCAGTAATGTTCAGGGGGCGTAGAGAGTAAGCCCCCCCGCCGATCCCGATCCGCCGGCGCCCCAGACGGCCAAGGGGAGGGGGGCACGCCTCGCAGCCGGTCCACGGGCTAGGGGGGGGGGGGGGGGGAACCACCAAGAGTCCCCGTCCGCAACTTCACCGCCGCTCCGCCCCGGGCCAGCAATGGAAAAAGTTATCAAGCGGTAGGGGGGGGGGGGAGGGGGAGCAGCCCAAAGCGGTGCAGGGCCCAGCGGCGGGCCTGCTGCCCTCCCGCCAAGGGACCCCCTCGCCGCTGCACCCCCACCTCACCTTCGGGGCTCAGGGACGGAGCTCCGGGCCTCGCTACGAGGCAAGATGGCGGCCGCAGTTCCCGAGGCGGCGTCGTCGTTCAGGAACCTCCTTTCTCGGCCGCACAAACGCCTCCGTAACCGTCGACGGGGGGAGAGAGGTTCTCAGAGCGGATCCCACTCCTGTGCGAGGATGTTGGCGTCCCCAGGGCGCCCTGCAGTTATTTTGGTGGCGAGCCCGAGACGGAGCGCTTTCTTAAGCGTCCTTCCCGGTCGCCATCTTGGCTCCTCCCCGTGTATTCATTCTTCATATATTGCTAAGGTCGCTATACTTTATTGTTGAAATAATATGGTTCTACTTTTACATTCATTGCCTTTTGTCTTTGTTTTTTTGGGGGGGGGTTGGGGGTGTCACTCTGACTTTTTTATCTGCATAGGTGTGTAGGTATTTCGGTGGGGGTGAGGGTGGGGGTGGGTGTGTGGCGTATGTGTGTGCCCGTAACCTTTCCTCCTCCCCCCTCCCCTGTGTCGTAGGTGCAGTACTCACCGTTGTTGTCTGCGGCGAGGTTCGTGATCCTGGAAGAAGAGCAGGAAGGCAATGGACGGGAGGATGTGGAGTTCGGGTTCCATGCTGTTACGATTCCGCATGGAGTGTGTCGAGGTAAGCGTTTTCCATTGGAGATGTCTGTTTCCGCCGTGTTTTTATCGGCGGGGCTCCCGCCCTGGAAAAGGTGGCGGATTGGTGAGTCGTGATAGGGTGGGCGGTACATTGTCTGCCGGCCGCCTGTTGGCGGTGACCGCTGCGCTGTTTGTTTGTACCGCCGTGGCGGTCGGAGTGTTAATGCGGCGGCCTGTGTTGGCGGTTCCCGCCAGGGTCAGAATTCACATTTTTAGCCCGCCAGCCTGTTGGCGGGTTGGCCGCCGCTTTAACACTGACCGCCAGGGTCAGAATGACCCCCTATATCTCTGCTGATGACCTCACCACCTGAAGTGCGTAGGTCTTGCATGCAGATGTGAGCGCCACATGTTTTTGGAACAATAAAGCCTTGAGTCTGCTCAACTTGTCAAAATTCACATTTGAAGTAGCAATATAGGGCCAGATGTCAGCTACCTCTTTTTGTCTAGTTGGAGGAAAAAGTACGTTCCAGCAGCATGTAACAATCTTAGAGACCGAAACAACATAAACTATTCCGGCTCACATCCCACAATAGTCTTCACTATTGAGGAAAACATAGCTGCCATTTGAAAGCACCTAGAACGCAGGTCTACTCAAGGGGACTGGAACTTTCTTCAGATAACAAGCCAAGTTCACTACCGAAGCATTACACACCCCGTGTAAGGACAGCTGTTTACATACCGTCGAATGGATGACAGAAGTCTTGCATTCACTACCGCTAAGAAAGACCGTTTCATGCCACTGCGACATTTGTATGAGAAGGGCAGCTCCCACACCTCATGGATGTAACTATCTCCCAGCCTTTCATATCTGCCTGCCGGAATGTGTTTTAAACAGGACGTGTATTGTTGTGTTGAAATAGGCAGATTAATGACCTCATGTATTAACCACTTAGCAGATGGTATTTCAGCCACAGTAAAAGGCAACTTTTCTTGCTTTTCCATGTTTAACATAACATAAGTTGCTTCTTTCTTAGCCATTAGTTGTTGTTGTCGCGTTCAGTTAAATGTAGAAAATATGTCCCTTGCCAGGGAACGCGACCTGCCTTCAGTGTTTGAAGTGTCCAACCCAACTGCATAATGGACCTTAGTTGACTCTGTCCATGGTGTAAAGAAGACATATCAGTTTATATATTTTTGCCAATTGTGAAATTTAGCAGTGGCAGGAATACTGGGCACATTCAATTGCTTAATCTTTGCTAAGCCTAAACAACTTGTTTGTTTTACAGTTTCATTTAAAGTATCATTTGAACAGGTATCAGGCATGCTCTAAATAAAGCTTCCTTCGCCCTTATTTGCCAATTTCTAGTTGACCATACACTTTTTAAGTCAATCGACTCCAGCCCATATTCATAGCCTTCTATAGTCAACCGGAAAACAAAGGAATTCGAATAAATAAATTTCGTATTTGTCAATAATATGCGTACATTTTCTATTGAAGGCAATTTAAAATAATACGACTTAGCATTTTTAAAATTGTGCCGAAAAAAATATGCAAACTTCTCATAATATGTTTTAGAACTCCCTTGTGGTGGAGTTGGACAATGTTCCCATTGTGTATAATTAAAAATAGTCTTTGGGGTACTTGCTCTGTAGATGAAATGGTGCCCAGAATAATTATAGCAAAACATATCACCATAAATCTCTTTAGATTGATAAACATCTTCACTTTCAAATACAGTATAATACTGCAATTCAGTCATCATGGAATCAACTGTTTTCACATCCCAGACATCAGAAACAATTCTGGGTATTATTACATCATTCATTGAAAGTTTAAACATATATGGTATTTGAATGACCTCTGTGGGGCCGTATACATCAAATGTTACTTTATCCTAAACAATCCCATCAGGAATTGGTATCGTGGAAATGTTCACAAAAGACAAGTCTCTGCAGACCTTATGAGAAGAAAAATGTGGTTTTAGGACCTCATCCACCAGTTCAACTGTTGATCTTTCTGGAAGAAAATGACCATGTATTAATAAAAAGAATGGTATAACAAAACCAGTCTCAAGTAGGAAAGCCAGTATAGTCAAGGAAAGCCACAGATAGTTCCATGGGAGAATAAAGTAAGTTGCTTTAAGCCAGTTTATGAGCTTACTTGTTTTTGACAGTTCAGATGTGGAAGAGGCGAATGAGTCCAAAACAGTGTCGTTGATGTCGGCAAAGTATCCAGAAGCAGTTCGTGCAAAAACTGGAGCCATGTTTGTAGATGGAGAACCGATTGGTGTTTCCTGTGGTGGTTCAGAATAAATGACGCCATCTCTCTGTGTTGAAGTTGTGTCAAATCGATCAATTATTTCTGTATTGTTTGTTGAAACAGATGCCAGTGTAACTAATGCAAGATCATTTTCCACCCTCTGCAAGCTCGGAGAGGTGTCAGTGTTGCTGCTCACAACTTGTAGAGGAACTTCTTGTGCAGTAGTGAGAGGGATTCAGGAACTACTGGCTGTTCCTCTTGGTCTGCTGTGCAGGATCAGCCACATGGTGTAACTTGACATTGTCGATAGGTACAAAGTGATTTTCTTTAGCACCAGCCAACGGTGGTAGAATGACACTTCTGGTACCGTGTATTCCCAAGACTGGGACCGGTGCACAATAAGAAGGACCAAACTCCTTTTTCACAGCAACCTTTTCACGTCCTAGATCCCCAACTTTAGGAATCCAGCCAGTAGGCGTTACTGGTACATCCTTAATTCCTGTGAAGGCAGCACTGGCAGAAGCGTTGTCGTCACAGAACTGTTGTAATTCCTGTAAGACAGTGACATGTTCATTTGTGTCAAAGGGTGTATCTGCCGCCTCCACGCCAGGATCATCAAGATCTGGAACATACATTTGAGTTCCGAACAGGCACTCATATGAAGTACTACCCCCCCAGGGACCTTCTAGGCAGATTGTTAAGTGCTCTCTGGACTCCATACAGGTGGTTAAGCCAACTACGACCCGTACCTAAGACTCTGGCTGTTAATGACTGCTTTAAATGATGGTTTAGTCGCTCCACAACACTATTTACCTCAGGATGAAATGGAGACGATTAATGGAGTTGGACCCCTAACGAACCCATGGCATCCCTGAATGCCCTTGATGCAAAAGCAGGGCCCTGGTCCGAGTGGAAAGCCGCAACTGTATATGTACCGATAAAGACTTGCATATATTTTATAACAGTCCGAGCGTCAGATGAGCGTTGTGGCCACAACCATAGAAATCTGGAGCAAGAGTCAACAGTGACTAGGATGTATTTGTATGCACAATCCGGTGTTAGGAGGACCACAATGGTCCAAGTACACACATTGTAATGGTTTGTTGGAAATTAAGAGGGGTGTCTGCAGTCAGCGTTTAGCGGTTGAAACCTTAATTTGTTGGCAGATGTCACAGCAGAGGACATACTGCTTTACCTGTTTGTATAGACCTGGCCACCAATAGCATGCTTGCAACAATTATATTGTAGCCACCACACCAGCATGGGCAGATGCTACCCCCTCATGTGCTGCTTTAATCAACTCTGATCTTATATTTTTGTTGGGAATTGATCAAACCCCTATGCCTGGTATTTTTACCTCAGCGTTTAGGAAGCCTCCCATTCGGCAGGAATATTTAGCAGGAAATGCTTTTGGCTAGGGTGTACCTTCATCTGTAGCTTTTACGGTAGCCCATATGTCATCGTCCAGTTGTGCACCCAAGCGGGTTACTGCAGCAACAGTGTCTGTAGCTACTGCTGACTTTGCGGCTTCATCAGCCAGTGTATTCCAACGCTCTGGTGTCCAAGTGTATGTACAACATAGACGTTTGGTAGGGTTTCCTTCAGATCCGCTACTTTCCCCCACAGAAGTCTGTGTTTAATGGTGTTGCCTTTAAAATCTTTGAACCCATTCTGACACCAATAATGCAGGTATTCATTGAAGAACTGGACACAGTAGTACGACTCACAAACAATCAGTGTTAATTGTGCAGAATCCTATGTTCCAGTGTCATCAGTTGTGCTGTGCAATCCCCTAGGGTTTGCGTGAAGGTATGGTGGGGACAACATTTATCATCCTCCATATTTCCGCTTACGACTGTGCAAGCAGCGAAGTATGTTTTGTGCCAATTGCAGGTTGCGCTGAGCCATCAGTGTACATGACTCTTTGATACTGAGCAGTAGTTAGTGTGTTTGCTGGAACTGGGTATTCTAGTTCATATTGCAAAAATTCTAGAGTTTGTAATTTTGGCTCAAAAATGTAGTCTACCCATTGAATCCAACGTGGGTATAATGCTTTAGCGTTAGGAACGCTGGCTTTGGTAACAGCCTCAAGGGCTGGAATTGGAGAGACGACAATAATGCGTTTGCCTTGGGCTAGAGGTCTTTCTTTAATGACACCCATCTGAACAGCAGTGAGAATTTTCTCAGTGGGAGAAAAGCGTTGTTCTGCTGCTGGGTACAAATGTGATTTGTATGCTATTGGGACTGTCTCACCCTCATTCAAAGTGGCACCAGCAATTGCTCTGATGACCAAATACGTTTTGTTGTCTCTTGTGTGTAAGTGTTGTGCTGCAAGCATGTCTGTTTGTAAAACTCTGAGAATGAGGGTGTGTTCAACAGTCCAAAATTTACTTGAAAATTCAGGACGTATTAAGTCATATAAAGGTTTTATGCATGATGCATAATCAGGAATGTAAGTTCTGCCAAAATTTAGGAAACCCAAGAGAGATTGGAGTTTTTTAAAGGTATTTGGACGTTGTAATTGTGCACATTTTGGAGGAGCCAAGATGGCGGCCGGGACGGTCGCTTGATCCGAGCGCTCCGTTCCCGGCCACTTCGGGATATCCTGGCAGGCGCCCCCCCAGCGGCCTGACAGGGACGGCCGGGACGGCGGCGCGGCTGGGGGAGACCGGGGCATTCAGCTCGCGCTGCGAGCGCGCTCCGGACCCCGCGGGGCGAGTCTGGGACTCGTCGGCCCGCGCCGAGAGAGGTGAGAGGCGGGGGGAGCTGCGGCTGCGGTCCCGGTCGCGATTTCACCGGGCGCGGCCGCTGCCTGCCTCCCCGCCTGCTTGAGACTGGGAGAGCAGGGGAGGCGCGTCCGGCGGAGGATTGTGCAGTCTTGCACTGCCGGGCGCCCTGGGACTCCGTCTTAAGGAGCTTGGGCGCCATCTTTGATCTCGGCGTCTGGCGCGGAGAAGGGCGGCAGAGGAGCAGTGAGGAGGCCCGGCGGGGCAGACGCGGAGCGGCGGCGGCTCAGCAGGCAGCGGGGAGTCCAGGACCAGAAACTTGGTGCATCTGAATAAAAAAAAAAAAAAAAAAGAATTAAAATATTAATAAGGCGAGGAGGGCGCCCACGAGCAGGGGAACACCAAACTTCGCGGAGGGGGTAAACCTAGGGGGCGGCAAGCGCCCCCCCCCTCACTCCACCGCTCCACCCACGCAACTGGGCAAGACAGAAGCGCACTGCGTGCTCCTGGGAGCACAGCTTATCCACCACAGGCAGAATGGACGGCTGGGCTGGACTGTAGATGCGTGGACTGTTCTGGACTTTCTAGCAGTGGGTCCCTGCCACAAGGGTCCCTAGCTGCACAAGGCATATTCGCAGCACCCCGCGAGCGCCCCAACCCGGGACCTTTCCCGTGCCTCGGCGCCTCACCCAGCCGTCCAGCAATTCTCCCCTCTATCTGAGGGAAACCTCTGACACCAAGCCCCGCCGCCACACAAGAAGAAACAAGCGCTCTTCCCCAAGGACAGTATCCCCTACACATTTCGACACGCCTGGCGGACAGCCCCATGGGAACGCTGAGTTAGACCTTTGAACTTATCAATGACTGCAGTATTTGTCACTGAACACACAGGCCAAAATTAGCCGAATCAGGACTGGATGCTCCTTTGCTCTACTGTCTAATCGCAAGCCCATCAGTGCGAAATCCCTGCGGATTGGGAGGCACCCCCCTGACAGCCAAAATGGCCGGGAGAGCCAAGTCAATCAAGAACCCAGATCGAACAACCCAAGCGATAACGCCAACAGATCAACAACTTGGCCCATCCTTACAATCTCTGGAAAACACACTTCTAGCGCATTCAGCCCAGTTCGAGAAAGTATTGCAGGCAATACTGGACACTAAGTCATCACTGGAGGGCAGAATTGATGCAGTCGTGCAAGACCTGAACCTCCTGCGAGTGGATCATCGCAGCCTAGCCGAAAAAGCAAAAACAACTGAAGCTGAGATAGCGGAACTAACCCCAATAGTGCAAGGGAATCAAAAACAAAGTCAGCGCATGGATGAAGAGCTGAAGATACTCTGGAGAAGATCCGAGGAAATGGAGAGCAGGGCGCGCCGAAATAACGTGAGATTTCTGGGATTCCCGGAAAGTATGCGTCAACCGGAATCAGAAATTTCCCTAGAGCAGTGGCTAATTAAAGAGGTGTTAAGTGGGGCTCCATCCAAGTTTTTCTCAGTTGAAAGGGCTTACAGAGTTCCGGGCAGGTCTCCGGCCCCTGGCCAGCCCCCCAGACCATTGATTGCCAGGTTCTTAAACTACAGAGATCGAGATGCAATATTGCAACAATTCCGCAATAAGGGCCCGTTCAAGTATGAAGACTCGAACATCAATGCTTACCCTGACTTCACGCAAGAGGTGCAGAATCGGCGTAATTCTTTTGTTAAAATCAAGCAACGCTTACGAGAACAGAACATAAAATATGCCCTGCTCTTCCCAGCCAAGTTGAGAGTAGTGATGGAGGACCATACCCATATATTCACCAGTACCGAGGACGCATGGACATGGCTCCATGCCAAGGGCCTTGCACACCCCCGAGAAGACGCAGATGAGGACGAGAAATGGGGGAGATCCACTGCAGGGACGAGATCCAAACGGCGTACCAGAGGCCAGCCCAATGTCTGGCAAGCAGCAGAGGAAAGAGCAAAAGTGCTTAAAGAGACGCCATTACACATGCAAAGCAGCAATATAACTCCCGGTGGGCTTGTGGAGCTGGAACTGGATTCAGACACAGCCAGCTCCGTATCCACGGTAACTGGAGAACTAGGTGGGCCGAAGGTCACTCCGAGATCTGCGGATGATCTATAAACTAGTCGCTCAGATCCAGAGTGAACACTAGGGATGGCGCTCGTACCAGGAAAACCTGCAGAGACTCCACGACACTGCCGAGTTGCGGGGACAGAACGCTTCCAACAATATACATCTTTGATATAAACACTAAGCTAAGTGACTTGGGGCACTAACAGGTGGCAAGAGGCGGGCGGGTGGGGCCAGAAGGAACGGAAACATGCCAAGGGGGGGCGCCTGACTATATTGGCAGACTTGGGGCCTGGTTGCGGCTTTGGGGGGCGGTGTTGAGCCGTCCCGGGGGTGGTGGGTGTGCCGCCTACCGTGTTGCGGGTCCATTATACCCTATGGAGCTCGTGGTGCGGTGGGTGGTGTGTCCGTCACTTTTGGGGCGGTTTGGCGCCGTCCGCCGGGGTTGTGGTCGGGCCCTTAGTCTGCGGCATGATGTGAGCCCCTTACAAGAGCCACATCTGTAAGATATGAGAATCCCACTAAGTAAATCCAACTGGATAAAAGTTATGTTACGCATTTTTAAGTTTTGTAGTTTCATTGTAGTTGTAAGTAGCATAGGGGGTTTAACCAGGGGGGTGGGGGTTAGTAGTTTAGTAGAAATGCAGCGATCGGAATCACTTAATGCACTAAAGATGGACCTGCACCCGTTATATCTAAATGTTAGCAGCAGGAAGGCAGAGACCAGATGGGCCAACATTAAAACCCAGGCTCATGTCACAGCAACATATCCCCTGCACCCTATAAGATGTCTTCTAGAAGCAACATGGGGAACCAGTATATTATACTAACATGGAATGTTAGGGGCCTAGGGACCCCGAACAAACGGGCTAGAGTGCATGCTCGACTTAAGAGACTAGGAGTGCATATTGCTATTTTGCAAGAGACACATATGCTGGAGGGGGATCTACGAGACATGCGAGTGAAGTGGGGGGGCCAGCTGATTGGCACAACATATTCGACCTTCGCGAGAGGGGTGCTGATCTGGATAGCAGCGGGAGTTCCATTCCTCTTGTCAACACACAAGATAGACCAGGGAGGGAGGTACGTAGTAATGGAGGGCAGATTAGATGGTAGACAAATGGCTGTGGTCGGGGTATACGCCCCAAACAGCGGCACCATAGGCTTTCTCACCACTCTCACCCCAACGTTGCTGACCCACCCCATACCCCTTGCCATCTGGGGTGGGGATTTTAACAGTACCCCAGTGGCAGCATTAGATAGAACTAGCGCCCACCAGAGCGCATCACCTAATAGGAAGCTCGTAAGTCCCCTGCAAGAATGGGCAAATGTTATGGGCCTATATGATGTATGGCGGTTAGGCCATCCAGAGCAAAAAGAATATTCATTTTACTCGGTCCCACACAATACCCACACTAGAATTGACATAATATGGGGCACTCGCGAAATAGGGGCGCTGATAACTGAATCCGAATATTTGGCAAAGACAGTCTCGGACCATGCGCCACTGCGGGTAACCCTGAATTGGGGCAGGGCACGTCAGGTAATACCCACTTGGAGATTCCAGGCGGAAGCTCTACAAGACCAAGCATTCGCTACATCACTGGGGGAAACTATAGGCCAATATTGGGAAATAAACGCTATGTCTGCAACAACCCGGGCGATAGAATGGGATGCCCACAAAGTAGTGGCCCGCAGAGTATGTATGTCCACTACGTGGGGAGTGAGACGCTCCTTACAGGCGGAAATTAGCAAACTTGAGAAGGAGCTGCGGGATGTGGAAAAAGCGGTAGCACTGGGGGAAATTACCAGTATTGCCCTGAAAGAAAAGCGCTTTAAATATAATGAGGCAGATAGCAGGCTCCGCTGCCACGACTATAAATATTACTTAACCAGGTTGCAAACGGAAGGAGATAGATCAAGCAGAATGCTAGCGTGGCTACTACGTGAGGATAGACAGCAGGCCCCGATAGGGGCCAACCGGGCGGGCGCGCAAGAAATGGCTACTACACAAGCAGAAATAAACGAGGTGTTTAGGAATTATTACTCTAACCTATACACTAAACGTACTGCGTGCACGGCTACACAACTAGAGGCCTTTCTGGCGGACTCCTTCCTACCCCAGCTACCACAACCAGATAGAGATGGAATTGAAACCCCTATAACAATAGCAGAAATAGAACTAGCCCTTGCACAGCTACCCAGGAACAAAGCGCCTGGCACTGACGGTCTCCCTTCGGAGTATTATAAAGCCTATTTACCCAGTTTGAAATCTTATCTGCTAGGAGTGTTCCAAGAGGCGTGGACTACAGAAAGCTTGCCCACATCTCAAAGGGAGGCTCTGATAGTAGTACTCCCTAAACAGGGTCGAGACCACACAGATGTGAAATCTTATAGACCACTATCGCTGCTGAACACAGACTGCAAAATATTAGGCAAAATATTGGCCAACAGGTTGGCCCCCCTCATGCACTTACTGATACATGCAGATCAGAGTGGCTTCATTCCCAAACGTAACACCTTCCTGAATATTCGAAGATTGCTGGGCATAATAGGAGACACCCCCAAGAATGCACAGGAGGAAATGGTGCTCTCATTAGACATAGAAAAGGCCTTTGATACGCTCGAGTGGGACTTTCTGTTGGCCACGATGGCCCGTATGGGAATAGGCCCTAACTATATCCGCTGGGTTCGGACATTGTACTCTAGCCCGAACGCGAGGGTGAAATCAGGCGGGGTGATTTCTGATAGTTTCCCGATCTCTAGGGGGACACGGCAGGGATGCCCCTTATCCCCGCTACTGTTTGCCATAGCAATGGAACCATTAGCGGCAAAAGTTCGCCTCATGGAGCATGAATGGGGAATTATTAGGAACGGGGTACATCACACGATTTCACTATATGCAGATGATGCGTTGATATATATCAGGAACGGCTGTGCAGTTATCCCATCTGTAATATCTTTACTGGCTGAATTCGGAGGCCTATCTGGCCTTGTGGTAAACTGGGAGAGGTCGTGTGTCTTTCCCCTGGTAAAAAGGGCTCCTAATAATCATGATCCCCCAGAGACAGGACATCTTAAGTGGTGCCCTACAACATTCAAATACTTAGGGATAAACATATATCATGCCATGGAAGACTTAAGAGATGGGAACCTGGGGAAGGCGCTAACATCTATAAAAGGCTCCCTACAATTCTGGAACAAGCTCCCTCTCTCGCCACCCGGCAAGGTGGCGATTGCTAATATGTTGATTCTACCTAGGCTTTTATATTACTTTGCGGCCCTACCGATAATTATTCCCAAAAGATTCTTCAGCAATCTAAACACAGCATTGCTGCAGCTCATTTGGGGAGGTGGCAGAGCGCGAGTGGCGCTACCCACACTACAATGTCCGCTGGACAATGGTGGCCTAGGAACCCCGAATTTTGAAAAATACTATGCAGCCGCACAACTTCAATGGGTCCAATATTGGATCCACAGACCAGAGCAAGCGGAACCTATGAGCCTAGAGCCTCGGCGGAACGGGACCCCCCTTTTAAATTGGCTGTCGACGAAGCCCCCCAAAGTGGCACTGGTCAACCCACTGCTTGCAGCTGCGTACGTGTGCTGGGCCAGATACGTGCAAAAAAGAGCGGATAAGCTCCCATACTCTACACACGTACCGCTGAATTACCTGTTAGTGGGGAACGCAGCCAGAATGCAAGCTGCAAAGCAGTGGAACGAAGCAGGAATACTGACCGTAGGGGATTGCTACGAAGACGGTAAACTAATGACGTTCGAGGCCCTTCAGGCCCTCACGGAGATAAATCCGGGACAGTTCCTGACATATCATGCCATATGTCACGAAATCAGGAAAACTTGGGGAATGGGCACCTCGGAACCAGAGATCTCCCCTGTGCTTCACCAGCTTCTACAACACAGCGATCAAACTAAAACAATATCCAATCTATATAGAATCCTCAACAAGACCCCTGTTACACAGACAGGGAAAACATGGGATAGATGGAACGCAGTACTCCCCACCCCGATCCCACTGGAAGACTGGCCTAAGGCCCTATCCCACATCAGAGGTGTGTCAAGGAATCCCAGATTTAGATATACCCAATTCAATTACACGCATCAAACATATCTTTCCCCAGCCAGAATAAAGCGCATGTTCCCTGATGCAGCATCAATGTGCCCCAGATGCAGATTGCCGTCAGCATCCTTTTTCCACATGGTATGGGATTGCCCGAATATACAAACGGCCTGGGCGGAGGTGGTAGAGGAGGTATCTGGGCTTACGGGACTGGCACTGGTAGCAGACCCTGGGTCCTGCCTGTTGGGACTTAGGAAGAGACCCAAAAAACAAAGACATTTACATAAATTTATAGACCTGGCCTTTTTAATGTATAAAAGGTTAATAGCAATGCATTGGAAAGCCTCTATGGCTCACGATCTGAAATCCTGGCACTCTCTAATAACACGCTGGGCGCGTACTGAATATCAGGTACTAAAAAGAATGGTGCGTGAAGGGCGGCAACACACAGGTTGCTCTACATGGGAGGATATGGTAACAAAGCTGGAGGCCAAAAACGATGAAAAGCCTCCTTAAATTGGGGCGCGCGTATTCGCAACAACCACAGCATAAATTCACCTGCACCCCTCATCACGGGAACAGAATTCATAAGACACCCAGACAACACAGTGCACATGCATCACACCCGCCCATCTCTCTAGCAATAAATGCCCACTAAGACTATGTCACCACAGTGGTGGCGCGGCGCGGGGAGCAGAAAACCAGGGGAGCCACTCGCATACACTAACCTAGTTGATGCCCCTTCCCTCAGACACTCAGGGAACCCATGCACGTAAAGCAAGGTCCACACTGGTCTCAAACGAATGCCTATATAAAATAAACAGTGAAGGATAAACCTAGGGAGGGTGCAGCCAGGAATGATATTGCAAGACCAGAAGCGTTCCGTGAAGTGCATAGAGGGGTTGTGTGTATTTGTTTCAAGACTTAGATAATTAATCATCGTTTTGGTTTATCCTGTGGTTGCAAACTGAACAATTTGTATCATATTTCGAAATATAAAACCAATAAATATATTTAAAAAAAAAAAAAAAAAAAAAAAAAAAAAAAAAGTAATTGTGCACATTTTTCCAAGAATTGTGACGCTAGGCTCTTTCCTTCACTTGATAGCTCATATCCCAGAAACAGGATGCTAAGGAAGGCTATTTTTTTTTTTTTTTTAATTGAATTTGTAGCCGAACTCAGCAAATCCCACAACAATGTGGGCTACCTGTCTTAAATGTTGCAGCAATTCATCATCCGTGAGGTAAATATCTACATAGGACAATTCTTCAGGGTCTGTGTCGTGCAATATTGAAGTCAAACAAGCTGCGAACAGTCCTGGACTGTTCTTGTACCCCTGGGGTAAACAACAGATTTTATTCTGGGAGCCTAGTGCGCTAAAACTTTTAAGTCTCTACTCTCAGGCGCTATATTTTGGCAGTAGAAGCCATTGGAAATGTCCAGTTTTGTTTTGTATTTTTTACACACTATGTTATTCATAAGTGCTGTGCTATGTGAGTTTTGTATAGCATATGAGTGTGTATGACTGTTTAAATGTCTGTAGTCCAAGACTATTCTGTACAAATGGTCCAGTTTAGCTACTGGAAATAATGTATTATTCATGGGTGAGACACAGTGTTCAATTATGCCCTTGTAGTCCAATTGTGTGAGGATTTCCCTCATGGGTGCTTTAGCATCATGTTTGATTGGATATTGGAGTTGAGGTTGGGGTTGATTTTTAATAGGAATTACGTGGTAGGGGGAATCTTTGTCCCATCCTACGTGGTTGCGATATAACGCGGGTGCCTGCGGCAATGCCCAATCGATGGCGTAGGATTCTGAGAGCTCCTCAGGAACAAGGGGTGAGAAAGAAGGTTTAATAACATCTTCCCAATATCGGCATGTTCGGACAATATCAGGTGGCCAATCCTGTTCGGCCTGTAAAATATCATATATATTTACGATGTGATCCCAAAAGATTGTGTCTATTGTGCGCTCAATGTCTCCTTCTAACTGTAACGTTACTTTATACACCCTATCAGGCGTGGAGACATGCATGTCCGCAGTCTCTACTTGTAGGAAGTCATCAGTTGCTTTCACCTCCAGATGCTCTAGAAGATTCCGGCGAACTATTGTGACTTCTGCTGCGCTGTCTAATAGCCCTAGTGCCCACTCCTTGTTCTTCAAGAAAGCCCTCTTCTTGAATGGCATGTCGAACTGCAACCACTGCCACTTGTTTCTTTTTGAAGTGTGTTTTTTGTTGGGGAAGTTTCTCTTCCTTTTTAACAGAAACTTCTGTTGAGCGTTGTGATTCCTGTCTCGGTTTCACGTACTCAGTTCTTCGCTCTGACCGCCCACCTCTCTCACTGCTTTTTTCCGATGAGTCCTGAAATGAACGAGATTGGCGTGTATCAGTATACTGGTATCTGTCAGGCGTTTTTATATTATCTCTATCTATTCTGTGGGGTCTCCGTGTTCGGAGATTCTCCCCCTTCTTTTTTAGGAGCCTGTTGTTTTTTATCCCGGCGTTTCTTAGTACTCTCAGAAGCTTGCTTGGTAGAATCTTTATTAGATTTACTTTGAAATTGTGGTTTTATTGGTCTGGCCCCCAGACTATCTCGACCAATACTAGAGTAGGTCTCCGCGATAATCTTTGGCAGCTTGCGTTCTTGATCCTGTGGAGGAACGTCCCAGAGCCGCATGCGCAGCGCTAATGCGACTGCTTCCCCTTTAAGATTACTTAAGATAATTGAAGATACTGTGGCAAAGTTGCCCATTAATTGCATCCCCAAGTCCAGGGCCGAGGCAGCCTCATATTCATCTTGAATTTGTTTCAACACTTCCGGTAAATTGGCAAGTGTCTGCGTACTGTGTGCGGTTGTATAGAGCGTGGCAAATATTGTGCCCCATGTATTACAGAATCTACTGTGGGAACCATCCCAAATGGCAAGCACATAGTTAGTATTCTAATTAGAGAGGTGGGCAATCAGGACGAAGAACAGAGTACGTGAAACCGAGACAGGAATCACACCGCTCATCGGAGGTTTCTGTTAAAAAGGAAGAGCAACCTGCCCAACAAAAACCCCAATTCAAATAGGAAAAGGTGGCAGCAGTCGCAGATCGACATGCCACTCAGGAAGAGGGTCCTCTTGAAGAACAGGAAGTGGGCGCTAGCACTACTAGACAGCATGGCAGAGGTCACAATAGTTCGCCGGAGTCTTCTAGAGCATCTGGAGGTGAAAGCAACAAGTAGAAACTGCGGACATGCGAGTCTCCTCGCCTGATAGGGTGTATAAAGTAACGCTACAGTTAGAAGGAGACATTGAATGCATAATAGACGCAATATTTTGGGATCGTGTAGTAAACATATATGATGTTTTGTTGGCCGAACAGGATTGGCCACCTGAATTTGTCCGTACATGCCCCAGTAGCTAACCCGGACCATTCATACAGAATAGTCTTAGACTACAGACACTTAACCAGTCACATACGCACATGTGCTATACAAAACTCACATAGCACAGCACTGATGAACAATATAGTGCATAAAAAATACAAAAGAACACTGGACATTTCCAATGGTTTCTTCTACCAGAATATAGTGCCTGAGAGTAGAGACTTAACAAGTTTCAGTGCACAAGGCTCCCAGAAAAATTATGTTGTTTACCCCAGGGGTATAAGAACAGCCCAGGACTTTTCGCAGCTCGTGTTACTACAATTTTGCATGAGATTGACCCTGAAGCATTTTCCTATGTAGATGATATTTATCTTACGAATTATGAATTACTAAAACACTTAAGACGGGTAGCCTGCTTTTTTGTTGGGTTTGCTGAATTTGGCTACAAGTTCAACTTTAAAAAAACTAAAATTGCCTTCCTCAGTGTCCTGTTCCTGGGATATGAGCTTTCAAGTGAAGGAAAGAGCCTAGGCACCACAATTCTTAGAAAAATGCGCACAACTACAACCTCCAAACACAATAAAAAAGCTCCAATCTCTATTGGGTTTCCTAAATTTTGGCAGAACTTACATTCCAGTTATGCTTCACGCATAAAACCTTTATATGACTTGATACGTCCTGATTTTTCAAGTAAATTTTGGACAATTGAACATACAAGCATTCTCAGAGAACTGCAGACAGACATGCTTGCAGAACAACATCTACACACAAGGGACAACAAAACACATTTGGTCATCAGAGTAATTGCTGGTGCCATCGGTTTCACCTATGTGACATTTAATGAAGGTGAAACAGTCCAGATTCCATACAAATCACACTTATACTCAGCAGCAGAACAACGCTTTGCTCCCACTGAGAAAATTCTCATTGCTGTACAGATGGCTGTCATTAAGGAAAGACCCCTAGCACAGGGCAAACACATAATTGTTGTTTCCCCAATCCCAGCCCTAGAGGCTGTCACAAAAGCCCGCGTTCCAAACACAAAGGCCTTACATCCACGTCTTTGACAGCCACTGATGTAGACTACATTTTGAACCCAAAATTACAAACTCAAGAATTTTTGCAGTATGAACTAGAATACCCAGTTCCAGCTAACACACTACCTATCGAACAATATCATAGAGTCATGTACACCAATGGCTCTGCACAACCTGCAATTGGCACAAAGCACCAATATTCTGCTGCTTGCGCAGTCGTAAGCCGATATATAGAGGACAATAAATTTTGACCCCTACAAACATTCACGCATACCCTAGGGGATTGCACAGCACAACTGGCAGAGCTAAAGGCTCTGTTGATGGCACTGGAACATACGGATCCTGCACAGCCAACGCTGATTGTTTGTGATTCGTACTATTGTGTCCAGTCCTTCAATGAATACCTGCATTACTGGCGCCAGAATAGGTTCAGAGATTCTAAAGGCAACACCATTAAACACAGAGTTCTGTGGGGGAAAGTAGCATTTCTAAAAGAAATGCTACAAAATGTCCATGTTGTACACACACTTGGACACCAGCACGTTGGAATACACGTTGCTGGGAATACACTAGCTGATGAAGATGCAAAGTCAGCAGTCGCTGTGGCTGCTGTTGCTGCAGTAACTCATTTGAGTTCAAAACCAGATGCAGACATATGGGCTGCCGTTAAAGCTACGGCTGAGGGTACCCCCTATCCAAAAGCATTTCCTGACAAATATTCCTACCGAATGGGAGGTATCCTGAACCCTGAAGTTAAGATACCAGGCGTAGGGGTACAAGATATTCCCAACAGAGATATAACACCACAATTGATTAAAGCAGCACATGAAGGGGTGGCATCTGCCCATGCTGGTGTGGCTGCTACAATCTCGATCTTACAAGCCCGCTATTGGTGACCAGGCCTCTATAAAGAGACCAAGCAGTATGTCCTTTGTTGTGACATCTGCCAACAAATTAAGGTTTCATCTGCCAAACGCCTGCCACAGACACCCCTCCTGATTTCAAATAAACCTTTACAATGTGTGTACTTGGACCATTGTGGTCCCTTAACACTGGACAGTGCATACAAGTATATTTTGGTCGCTGTTGACTCTTGCTCCAGATTTTTATGGGAGTGGCCACAACGATCAGCTGATGAGCAGACTGTTATTAAAGATGTGCAAGCCCATTGGTGCATATGCAGTTGCAGCTTTCCACTCGGACCAGGGCCCTGCTTTCGCCTCAGGGGAATTCAGGGATGCCATGGCTTCGTTGGGGGTCCAACTCCAGTACTCGTCTCATTTCATCCCGAGGGAAATAGTGTTGTGGAGCGATTAAACCATGATTTAAAGCAATCCTTAACAGCCAGATTCTTAGGTACGGGTCGTAGTTGGCTTAATCACCTGTATGGAGTTCAGAGAGCACTTATCAATCTGCCTAGAAGGTCCCTGGGGGGTTCGTACTTCATATGAGTGCCTGTTCGGAACTCAAATGTATGTTCGAGATCTTGATGGTCCTGGCGTGGAGGCTGCAGAAACACCTTTTGACATAAATGAACGTGTCACTGTCTTACAGGAGTTGCAACAGTTCCATGATGACAATTCGTCTATCAGTACTGCCTCCGCAGGAATCAAGGATGTACCTGTAACACCTAATGGCTGGATTCCTAGAGTCAGGGATCTAGTACGTGAAAGGGTTGCTGTGAAAAAATAATTTGGTCCTTCTTATCGAGCACCAGTTCCAGTTTTGGGGATACACGGTACCAGAACTGTAATTCTACCACCATTGGCAGGTGCCAAAGAAAATCTTTTTGTCTCCATTGACAATGTCAAACTGCACCATGTGGCTGATCCTGCACAGCAGACCAAGAGGAACAGCCAGTAGTTCCCGAATTCCTCTCACTACTGGTCAAGACGTTCCTCTACAAGTTGTAAGCAGCAACACTGACACCTCTCCGAGCTTGGGGAGGGTGAAAAATGATCTTGCATTGGTTCCACTAACATCGAAGAATACAGAGATAATTGATTGATTCGATACAGCTTCACCACAAACGGATGGTGCTATTTATTCTGTGCCACAGCGTGAAACACCAACTCCACCAACCAACACAGCTCCAGCTTTTGCAAGAAATGCTTCTGGATATTTTGCTGACCTCAATGACGACGTCTCAGACTCATTCGCCTCTTCAGCACTCGAACTGTCAAAAACACGTAAGCTAATGAACTGGCTTAAAATAACATACTTTATTTTTCCATGGAAATATCTATGGCTTTCCTTGACTGTACTATCTTTCCTGCTTTGGATTGGTTTTGCTATCACTTTCTTTTTTATTAATACATGGCCATTTTCCTTCTGAAAAATCAAAAGTTGAATTGGTGGATGAGGTCTTAAAACCACATTTTTCATCACACAAGGTCCGAAAAGACTTATCTTTTGTGAACATTTCCGCGATACCAATTCCTGATGGTATTGTTTGGGATAAAGTCATATTTGATATATGCTGTCCCACAGAGGTTATTCAAATACTATATGTGTTCAAACTTTCCATGAATGATATAATAATTCCAGGCATTGTTTCCGATGATTGGGATGTGAAAACAGTTGATTCTATGATGACTGAATTGCAGTATTATACTGTATTTGAAAACGAAGATGTTTATCAATCAAAAGAAAATGATGGTGATATGTTTTGCTATAATTTTTATGGGCACCATTTCATACACAGAGCAAGCAGCCCCAAAACTGTTTTTAATTATACACAATGGGAACATTGTCTGACTCCACAACAAGGGAATTCCAAAACGTATTCTGAAAAGTTTACATATTTTTCTGGGCATGATGTAAAAAAATGCTGAGTCATATTATTTTAAATTGCCACCTACTAAAGATATACATATATTATTGACGAATACAAAATGTATATATTCGTAATCCTTTGTTTCTCGGTTGACTATAGAAGGCTATGAATATTGGCTAAAGTCGATTGACTTAAAAAGTGTATGGGGAACTAGACATTGGCAAAAAAGGGGAAAGGAAGCTTTATTCAGAGAATGCCTGATACCTATACAAATGATATTCTTAAATGAAACAGTACAACAAACAAGTTGTCTAGGCTTAGCAAAGATTAAAGAATTAAACACGGCCAGTATACCTGCCCCTGCAAAATTTTACAAATGGCAAAAATATACAAATGCAACTGAAGATCAGCTCAACGAATGGGTCCAGAATGGTACATTTAATGTTTCAATGACACGTCCTGGCGGGTGGTTATTGTGGCCGGTAGATACCAATGGGTGTCACCAATGTTTATCAACTCCTCAGGGGGTTTTAGAACTAATAGGCCGCACCCTCGCTATATATCATCCGAACATGTGGGTATAGTTACAACATACAGTGTAGGGAAACTATGCCAGCAATGGTTAAGAACTTCCTCACTAGATGCGGTTAGAGAACATCTCAGTCTCCTATCTAATAATACTGATTTACAGGATTTCCTCTTAGGCCCCAGAAAACACTGCAGAAAGCATTTCTTATAGGAAGTATTTAATGAAATTTGAAAGCTTTCTCAACAAGAAGCAGCTGCCCAGTTAAGGCAATTAGACCAGGAAAATCTAAAAAAGGCATTAGCTGTTGTGGACAATGGGATTAATACCCTGCCCGACCGAATATACACCTTAAATAACATTGTCTCGTCTGCTATAAACATTATAAAAACAGATATGTCTTCTTTACACCATGGACAGAGTCAGCTAAGATCCATTATGCAGTTGGGTTGGACACTTCAAACAT
This sequence comes from Pleurodeles waltl, assembly GCF_031143425.1. Lineage (NCBI taxonomy): Eukaryota > Metazoa > Chordata > Amphibia > Caudata > Salamandridae > Pleurodeles > Pleurodeles waltl. The sequence goes on along the minus strand of NC_090450.1, from coordinate 825,573,564 downwards.
TGAAGGTTGGGTCGCGTTCCCTGGCAGCATGGCAGCGCAAGGGAAATATTTTCTTCCCTTAATTTAACGGGACAACAACAACTAATGGCTAAGAAAGAAGCAACTTATGTCATGCTAAACATCGAGAAATTAGAAAAGTTTACTTTTACTGTGGCTGAAACACCATCTGCTGAGTGGCTAATACACGGGGTCATCAATCTGCCTATTTCTACACTTCAATTCACCTCCTGTTTAAAACACATTCCGGTAGGCAGATATGAAAGGCTGGGAGATAGTTACATCCAAGAGATTAGGGAGCTTCCCTTCTCGTACAAATCTCTCAGTGGCATGAAAGAAGTCTTTCTTAGCAGTAGTGAATGTGAGACTTCAGTGAGCCATTCAATGGTTTGTAAACAGCTGTCCTTGCATGGGGCGTGTAACGCGTCTGCAGCGAACTTGGCTTGTTATCTGAAGGGAGTTCCAGTCCCCTTAATTAGACCTACATTTCAGGTGCTTTCAAACAGCAGCTATGTCCTCCTCAACGGTGAAGACTGTTTTGGGATGCGAGCCAGAATAGTTTATGCTGTTTCGGTCTCTAAGATAGTTACATGCTGCGGGAACGTACTTCCCCCCCCTACTAAGATAAAAGAGGTAGCTGACATTTGGCCTCACATTGCTACTTCAAATGTGAATTTTGACAAGTTGAGCAGACTCAAGGCTTTATTGTTTCAAAAGCATGTGGCCCTTACATCTGCACACAAGACCTACGCACTTCAGGTGGCAAGGTCGTCAGCAGAAATACAGTCCCTTTTAAGTACAAACTTTCTGAGACACTTGGGTGAACTCGTGAGACGGATATTTAATGCATCCAGTACAATGGGAATCGCACATTTCTTTTCCATATTCGGTTTGATACCATCGGCCATCCACTCAATTTTTTTCTAGTATTTTTGGGCCCTCCTGGGCTGTGACTCTGGCGGTGGTCTCTGGACCAGTGACGATACTTGTGCCCTCCTGGGCTGTGACTCTGGCGGTGGTCTCTGGACCAGTGACGATACTTGTGCACTCCTGGGCTGTGAATCTGGCGGTGGTGTCTGGACCAGTGACGATACTTGGGCCCTCCTGGGCTGTGACTCTGGCGGTGGTCTCTGGACCAGTGACGATACTTGGGCCCTCCTGGGCTGTGGCTCTGGCGGTGGTCTCTGGACCAGTGACGACGGTGCTGGCGGTTGTGTCTGGACCGCTGGAAAAGATGGCGCACTTCTCCGCCGTGACACTCACAACAGGCTGGGCATACTTCCTCTGGACCTTCCCCACCTTTTTTGGAGTTACAGCTGACTCACCAATCGCCTTCGATCCCATTTCACTTGTTGTCCCACCAGGAGTCTTGCCACGGTCCCGTCGTCCACTCTCCAATTTTGGAGCCTTTACAGGGGGGGGGGCTGCCAGTGCCTTGGCTCCGGGTCCTACTGCCTGCCCTGGTGGACGGTGCACTCCAAAAACCTGGAACACACACCACTGGTACTGGAGGCTTTTTGGCTGAGGTGCTACAACGGGACTGATGAATTGGAGGGGGGGAGGTGAGGGCAAAAAGGTCAATTTGACAGACGGACAGTTTCTGACGGACACTGGGATGGGTAGCGGAGGGGGTCTGGGAGTGGAGGAAGAGGAGGTGGTTGTAGGAGGTGTCACTTTAGCTGTTTTGGGTGCAGGTACTGGAGGCTGTCGTGAGGTGGATGGATGTTGGGTGAGTGACTGCAGGTGTTTGGGTACTTTGGGAGGGGTCACAGACACACTGGGAGAGGACACAGGGGACGTGTAAATGGGAGTGGAGGTGGTGAGTGCAGGTGAGCGGCTTGTGGTGCTGGGTGTCCTGGTGCGAGTCCTAGTGCCTGTAGATGTGGTGCATGCAGGTGTGTGTGTAGACGAGACTGGGAGGGAGGAGGGAGAAGAAGAGGAGGAGGGGGACACAGTGGAGACAGTGGATGTTGCTGTATCCGTATGTGTGTGATGCTTGTGTGAGTGCCTGTGGTGTGTGTGGTGCCTATGTTTGCTTGAGCTACTTGTGTCTGTTGACTTGTGTGCATGCTGGTCTGTAGGTGTGCTTGGGATGGGCTGGGGTACAGGAGATTGGGTCTGGGTGGAGGAAGTTGGAGGGGGGAGGCTAGACACAGGGACAATGGCTGCCATCAGTGCTGAGGCCAGAGATTGCAGGGTTCGCTGAAGGACAGCCTGACCAGAATGAATGCCCTCCAGGAATGCATTACCGTGTTGCAACTCTCGTTCTACACCCTGGATGGCATTCACAATGGTAGACTGCCCAACAGTGAGTGACCTGAGGAGGTCAATGGCCTCCTCACTGAGAGCAGCAGGGGTGACTGGGGCAGGGCCTGAGGTGCCTGGGGCGAAGGTGATGCCCACCCTCCTGGGTGAGCGGGCACGGGGCGAACGCTGAGGGGCTGCTGGGAGGGCGGTGCTGGTAGGGGAGGTGGCGGCTGTACCTGTAGAAGTGGGGTGCACAGATGGTGCCACCACCACAAGGAAGCTCCCATCGTCGGACGAGTCCGTGTCGCTGGTTGCTGATCCGGTGGCCGACGTGAAGCTCCCCTCGCCCTCTGTCCCACTGGTGCATTCAGAGTCTGTGGTGTGGCCCTCCATGGCCATGTGGGATGCAGCTCCCTCGTGCTCCGGTGCCACTGTACCTCCGCCTGATGATGCTGATGTACAAAAGGACAGGGAGAGCAGAAAAAGGGGGGGGAGACAGAAGTAAGAGAGTTTTAGTGCATGGCATACCGCTACCGTTGGCGGACAAGACAGACGCAGCAGCCCCATGCATTAAGCCATGCTCCTGGCCTCTGCACATCCAATTTCTGGGATATGGCCTACATGGCAATGGTGGACATCTGCGCACATGGATGCCACAGGGGCAACTATACCTCAACTTGGCACTCTTCTGAGGTGGGGTAGAGTGCCACATGGCCTACATTACGGAGAGGCCTTGCCTACCGATTTTGCCCTGGCCTAGGGACACCCACAGCCCACCTCCCCCACCCAGACCCCTCCACTGCACGCAAAGTCCGCAGAATGAGGTTGTACTCACCCCCTTGTGTCTGCTGTGATGTCCTCAAGCGCCCATCCAACTCCGGGTAGGCCACCGTCAGGATCCGGAACATCAGGGGGGTCATGTTGCGATGGGCACCCCTCCCACGTTGGGAGGCCATCCCCAGCTGAGCCTCCGCCGTCTTCTTGCTGCAGCAGCGAATGTCCTCCCATCTCTTCCGGCAGTGGGTGCCCCGTCTCTGGTGGGCCCCCAGGGTCCGGACCTCCTTGGCGATGGCACGCCAAATGACCCTCTTCTGGTGGGTGCTGACCTACATGACATGCACAAGGGAAGAGGAACAGTCATTACCAACTGCACCATCAATGTGAGTGGCCCCCTCCCTACTCTGACCATGTGGCCCATTTATTCCCATTCTTTACTGTAGTATGAACTCTGCCCCCTTCACTCTTCCCCCCCAGCCCTGTCCACCCAAGCCTAGCCCATACAACGTGCTCCCTGTGTACTAACCTGTTGGTCTGGAGGACCGTAGAGTAGCATGTACTGGGGGAGGACCCCATCCACAAGTTTCTTCAACTCCTGTGCAGTGAAGGCAGGGGCCCTTTCCCCAGACGCAGCAGCCATCGTCGCTTCCAGACCGAGGTCAAAGCAGCACTAGCAGTGTAGGTCCTCTCCTGTCGAAGGTCAGGTATCTAGTGATTTAACAGATAGAAAATGGCGGTGACGTCCGCGACGGTGACGTCCGCGGCAGTGCGCATCATCACCGCCAGCGCACCTGTTCATTGGCTCCTGGGACCCATAGGGTCCAATGTTAACCAATGCAGCAGTGCGCCGCGGTCTACGACAGCCTACCGCGACGGTGTGCAACGCCAGCGCTGTTACCCCACAATCCCATTGTCCCAGTTTAGAGGTCAGGCAGCCGCCATTTCAGGGGCCCACATGGAATCATTTTCAACTGCGTCACACATACCGAGGCCTACACTCAACACACATACAGGAAGGGTTCATCGTCTGGTGTAGTCTTGTGTGTGACTGTGGGTACATACCTGGAGGAATATTGACTGGTTATTCGCTGTTGTCCTTCGTAGGCACCGTCAGCTGGGACATGTGAGAAGATGGCGGAATCCTCCGGTGTACCGACCGCTGGTGGACCTGTTGACAATGGAAGAGAGACATTTAATCGTCACCTACAGGTTTGACCGTGCCACAATCCAGGAACTATGTACCCAGTTGGAGCCAGATCTGATGTCACCAATCCGCCATCCTACTGGAATCCCCCCTGACGTGCAGGTGCTATCAGTGCTCCATTTCCTTGCAAGTGGGTCTTTTCAGACAACAGTGGCCATGGCATCAGGGAAGTCCCAGCCTATGATTTCAAACGTGTTGTCCAGAGTGTTGTCTGCCCTGCTGAAACACATAAGGAGATACATCATTTTTCCTGAGGTGGAGGATTTGCCTACAGTGAAAGGTGACTTCTATGCTCTTGGACATATCCCCAACGTCATAGGTGCCATTGATGGGACCCATGTAGCTCTGGTCCCCCCCGCAGGAGTGAACAGGTGTACAGGAACCGGAAGAGTTATCATTCGATGAATGTCCAGATGGTCTGTTTGGCAGACCAGTACATATCGCAGGTAAATGCTATGTTCCCTGGCTCTGTGCATGACGCCTATATCCTGCGCAATAGCAGCATCCCTGATATGATGGGTCAACTCCAGAGGCACCGTGTATGGCTATTGGGGGACTCTGGTTACCCCAACCTTTCGTGGCTATTGACCCCAGTGAGGAATCCCAGGACCAGGGCAGAGGAACGCTACAATGATGCCCATGGGCGGACTAGGAGGGTTATCGAACGCACCTTAAGGCCAGGTTCAGGTGTCTCCATATGACAGGTGGGTCCCTATTCTACTCACCGAAGAAGGTGTGCGACATCATCATCGCCTGCTCCATAATTTAGCATTGCGACGCCAGGTGCCTTTTCTGCAGGAGGATGATCCAGATGACGGTGTTGTTGCAGCTGTGGAGTCTGTGGAGCCTGTGGACAATGATGAGGATGAAGCTGAGGAAGAAGAAAACGACAACAGGGAGTCAGTCATACAGCAATATTTCAAGTGAAACTCAGGTGAGTACATTTTCCGGTGTAACATTACATTAACTTTCACACGTCTACCTCTATCCTGTACCTACATTTCACCCACTATTTGTTAACTGAGTTGTCCCCTTCCATTTCAGTTTCACAAATGTGGTAACCTACGTGTCAACTGCTTGCATCCTTGAAGGGCTTGTGATGTGTGACATTGGTATGTTAGCCTTCCAATGGGTAACCCATTATGACACGGTCATTGATTATAGAAAAATACAAATAATAGACTGACTCCAGTTTTTTTTAGTGTTTCAAGGGTGTTTATTTAAGTGCTAAAAATGAAGGGGGTTGTAAAATGGTGACGGGTGATGGTGGAGGAATGTCCATGGCAGAGTCCGTTCTATTAGTTTCACAGGTACATTGCACATCTGCCCATTGGAAGTGGAGCTGGGGCAGTTCCGACTTGGACAGGGTAATACAGTGGGACAGTGGGGGGACAATCAGGGTGGTCTTATTTCCTGGCGGGGGTCTTGCCATCTTGCTCTGTCCTGTTCCTGGAACTCAGGGCTCGCTTGCGTGGTGGTTGTCCGTCTGCAGGGTATGGGGTGCTGGTCCTGTGGCGGGGCTTCCTGTCCACTAGCGCCAAGGGAGGTGGTAGGCAGTTAATCGTCGTGGCTAGTGTCAGGGGCCCCTTGGAGTGCCACGGTGTCCCTCAAGGTCTTTTGAATGTCCGTCAGCACCCCTACGATGGTGCCCAGGGCGGAGCAGATGGTCCTGAGCTCCTCCCTGAACCCCAAATACTGCTCCTCCTGCAGACGCAGGGTCTCCTGCAACTTGTCCAGGACTGTGGCCATCGTCTCCTGGGAGTGGTGGTATGCTCCCATGATGGAGGATAGGGCCTCGTGGAGAGCTGGTTCCCTTGGCCTGTCCTCCCTCTGTCGCACAGCAGCCCTCCCAGTTCCCCTGTGTTCCTGTGCCTCCGTCCCCTGGACCGTGTGCCCACTACCACTGCCCCCAGGTCCCTGTTGTTGTTGGGGTGGTGGGTTAGCCTGGGTGCCCTGTAGTGGTGGACACACCGCTGATTGACCTGTCCTGGGTAGGGAGGTTTGGGCCCGCTGGGTGGGTGCTGTGCTGGTGTTACCAGAGGGTGGAAGGTCAGTGTTGGGCTGTGCCTGTGCAAGGGGAACCGACTGTCCTGAGGCCCACGATGGTCCGGGCTGGTCATCAAGATCCAGTAGGGCAGAGCTGCTGTCGTCACTGTGGGCCTCTTCTGGGGGTGGAGTGGTGTTGTCTGGACCCTCTGGTGTGGTGACGTTCCTTTGGGTTCCTGCGGGGGTATAAGTACATGATTATTGCATGTGTGTGTGTAATGGTGTGCAATGGTTGGGTGTGCGTGAACCCCAGTGCAGGCATTCCTGTGTGTGGGGTTGTGTGCTGATGGTTGGGGGGTGTTCTGGGTATGTGCAGTGGGCATGCTTTAGTGATGAGTGTCCATGGTTAGTTGTGTCATGCAGGTCTTGGGGTTGGGATGTGTAGTTGGTGTTATTAGTACATTAGTGAGGAGTTTGGGTGATAGGGGAGGGTGTGAGGGTGGGGGGGTGTGATAGCATGCAGGTAGGGTTGGGGATGTGATAGTTAAGATTTGACTTACCAGTGTCCGTTCCTCCTATGACTCCTCCGAGGCCCTCAGGATGCAAGATGGTCAAGACTTGCTCCTCCCATGTTGTTAGTTGAGGGGGAGGAGGTGGGGGTCCGCCGCCAGTCCGCTGTACCGCGATGTGGTGCCTGGAGACCGTTGAACACACCTTCCCCCGTAGGTCGTTCCACCTCTTCCTGATGTCCTCCCTATTTCTTGGGTGCTGTCCCACTGCGTTGACCCTGTCCACTATTCTTTGCCATAGCTCCATCTTCCTTGCAATTGATGTGTGCTGTACCTGTGAGCCAAATAGCTGTTGCTCTACCCGTAGTATTTCCTCCACCATGACCCTGAGCTCCTCCTCGGAGAAGCGGGGGTGTCTTTGGCGTGACATGGGGTGGTGTGTGTGATGTGTGGGGTGGTGTATGTGGTGATGAGTGTGGTGAGTGTAGTGGTATGTGGTGTTTTGTGCTTGGATGTTGTGTGGGTGATGGTGTTGTGTGCCTCTGTGTGATGGGGTTGTCTATTCTGTGCTCTCTCTCTCGCCTTCTCTCAGAATTTCTGGTTGTAGGGGTTTGTGGGTGATGTGGGTGTGGGTTTTATATTGTGTTGGGTGTGTGGGAGTGGTGTGTGTATGTGTCTCAGGTGTGTGTATTTCAAAATGTCCAATGTGGCGGTGTTTTGTATATGTGTGTGTATTTTGAGCGCGGCGGTGTGTACCGCCAATGGAATACCGCGGTTGAAAGACCGCCACGTGGATTCGTGGGTCGTAATAGCATGGGCGTGTTTCTGTTGACGTGGAGGATGTGTTTCCGCCAGTTTTTCGCTGACCTTTGGTGTGGCGGTATTGTGTGGGTGTCTGAATTTCGGCGGATTCCGTGATGTGTGTCATAATAGCTGTGGCGGTCTACCGCCGCAGCGGTGTATTGGTGGTCTTCTGCACGGCGGTAAGCGCCTTATACCGCCAGGGTCGCAATGACCCCCAAAGTGTCTGAGCAATTGCTGCCTTAGAAACTTCAGCATGCAAAGCTGCTGACATTGGAAGTTTTTGGCAGAGGTGAACAGATCTAACCAAGGTTCTCCCCACTGCTGAAAGAGACCTTGCGCAACCTCTGGATGGAGATACCATTTGTGATCCGCTAGGCATTTTCATCTGAGTTCATCTGCTCTGGTGTTCAGAGAGCTAGCCAGATGTTCAACCATCAGGGATATGGCAATGGTGTTCCAGCCATGTCCAGAGGCGAAGAGCCTCTTGACAAAGGGTCCACAACCCCACACTGCCCTGCCCTGCTTGCTGCAGTACCACATGGTGGTGATGTTGGCCGCATTATCTGTCCCCTGATAAGACGAAAGAAAGGCCTTCAACACCGGTTGGATCGTAAAGAGATCCAGCATGTTGATGTGGAGTTCTATTGTAGACCAGATTCCTCTGATCTCCACCTCTCCAAGATGGGCGCCCTATGCCAGGAGTGACGCACCTGGCACTATTGCCAGATCTGGTTGGGGAAGGGAGAGGGATCTGCCTCTGGCCCAATCGTGGTTTGATATCCACCACTGCAGATCTTTTGCAGTTCTCTCCCAGATCTGAACAATGTCAGAGAGATTCCTCTGATGCTGCGCACACTGGAACTTCAGGACCCACTGCAGAGCACATCTGGCATGTGTCACCAGCAGAATGCAAGAGGTCATGAGGCCGAGCAGCCTCAGAGTCATTCTCACCAAAATCCAGGCTAGAGGTGACCCTGCTGAGATTCCTGTAAGTTTTAGGCATGTTACCTCTGCAGATCCTCCTAACTCTTCTTAGAGAGCTAGACTGTCGCATCAGAGCCTTTGTTTGGGGGTCATTACGTCCACAGTTGCCCAGGGCTGCATTACTCGCCAGACGCGGGTACAGAGGGCTAGGTCTCCCCTCAGTAGAACACTACACCCTAGCATTACACCTCTCGCAGTTAGTCTTCCTTCTTCCAGGAGTACAGGATCCGCCGCTATGGGTGGAAGTGGAACGAATACTCGTACTCCCTACCAGGACTCAATGTGCTCTACAACACAGGACCTGCTCCCCTTCGGTTAATCAATCCCATGATCAGAGCCATGTGGAACTCCTGGCGGCAAGCTCACCGCTTATTGAAAGCGGACTCCCCGATTCATGACCGAGCCCCACTCTGGGGCAACACGGGTTTTATGATAGGGGAGAAAACTATAGTTTGGGAGTAGTGGCGTTCGAAAGGCCTCCTACGATCTGATCAACTTCTGGGCAGATTAAAGTCTTTCGCAGAGCTCCAGGAGGAATTCCATCTGCCTGCACATCACTCGTGGCGCTTTGTACTGCTCAAATACTGTATTGGGAGACACATGAGGAGCCCCCCTGGCGACTCTCTCAATCCCCAGGACTCCACTACTTGGAAACCTGGGGTCTCCTTCGGGGAGTCCTATCCGGAATGCATGCACTATTGAACTGCCATCTATTCTCCCTTCCCCTCTTGACCTCCCTCAAAGATAAGTGGCAGGCGCGCCTTCAGACTGAATACGAGTTGGAGGACTGGGCGGAACTGATTGAAGCAAGACACCGCGGAGCTCGGGAGGCTCGCTTGAAATTTAGTCTCTTCAAGACACTACACAATTGGTACTGGACCCCCCCAGAAACTGCGTTCTGCAGGGTTGCTGTCTCACGCCTCCTCCTGGCGATGCCCCCATTCCCGCTGTGATTCGACTCACATTTTGCATGACTGTCCTGTCATCCAACCTTTCTGGCGGTCAGCGATCTGTACGACCTCCCCCGACCACAGCAACGTTTGCTACACACAGCACTGACCACTGCCAAAGTGTGTATGCTCAGACACTGGCGCTCAGAAACTGCCCCCTCCCATGGGGAATGGATCACTGCAATGTATCAAGCCGCTTCCGATGAACGACTCATCTACAGCCTCCAGGATAAGGTGGATGTGTTCCCTAAGACGTGGGCCCCCTTCCTCTCAGCACCGGAGGGATGAGCACTCCCTCACTGATGACTTGTTTCAAGGTGCATTGTGGTAACTCCCTTGTTTGGGAGCCACATACACCTATACCAACACATCACCCACCCCTCCTGTTCGGTTTGAGCTGCATAAAGGCACACATCTGCGCCTGGGTGTGACTCAATTTCCCAATTGGTAGGTTTCCTTCCACCCCTCTTGCCACCACTCTCTCTCACACACATCTATTGGATACACCTCCTCTATCTCACCCACTCCTCCCCTCACCCTCCCTTTAATGCCCCCCCTCCGTCACTTTCCCTGTCACCTCCACTACTACACTTCTCTCCCCTTTCCCTACTGTTCGCACGTGCCTGGATACGTACTATTACTTCTCCTTATCCCCCTTTTTCCTTACTTCTCTTCCCCCCCTTCTCGCTCTCCCTTGTCACCACTGCGCCCAGTGTCACCCTCTGCTACTTACCCATGGTGCATGATGAGGCCGGTGCAGCCCCTATCCTCTGCTCTGTCCTTCCCTTCTTCCCCCCTGGATTCATCCCAGCTACCCTACATCCCGACCCCCTCCTGGTCCTTTCTTCCCGTTACCGGATCATGTTTTCCATCCTTGAGGTCCTGTGGTACTGCCATATTATTCTTAAATGGACACCCACATATGACCCACACTACCCCCCAATCTTCTCTCTCAGCATGTAGAGGCTAAGAGTGCTCTGGAGGTACAGAATGTCAAACTGCTGTACACTCCCTTCCTAACCTGCTTTAGTCCTGCTAAACCCGTCCAGACCCTGACAAAGGGTAATGGAGTTTTGGGACGGTCGGGGGAGGGACAGTTGACGGCGCTCTACCCAGATTCCCAGAGTTCTTGCACCCTCTACAGCTTGGACATGGATTGGGACATGGGCGGTGTTACTCACTGTGTTTAGATCACCTACTCTATCTCCTTCATCGAGCTTCAGATCTGTACCAGACTGTTTGGCCTTCTTGTTTATTGACGTATGCCATTCCCTGTATTTTTTGCATTTCCTGTAATGCAGTGCTGGAATAGATAGATCTGTGTACCTTGTATCATTGGAAGGTTCTGTGTAAAATCTCAATGGTTTTTGAATAAAGAATTACAACACAAAAAAGAAATCCAGGCTAGAGGATGGAACATCGGTAACAGCCTGAATATCCTAGACGTGCCGCTCAGGAGGATAAACCAAAACTGTACTGTGTCCAGAACAGCCCTGATGAAAGAGAGCATCTGAGAGGGAGTCAGGTGTGACTCCAGCATGTTTATAGTGAACCCCAGCGAATGCCGGTTTGCTGTTGTCTGGAGGTGAGACTTGACAGTCTGGGGCGAGCTTGCATTCAACAGCCTGACGTCCAGATATGAGAAGACTGATACCCTTGAACTCCGCAGATGAGCTGCAACCACCTCTATCACCTTGGTGAACACCAGAGGGGCACTGGTAAGGCCAAAGGGGAGCATGCTAAACTGAAAGTAATCATGGCCTATCGTAAACTGCAGGTGAGACCCAAGACCCAAGCAAATGTGAGCATGTTTAACTTTTCCTTCTTGAGGAAGAGATTGAGGCCTCTTATGTCTAGCTCTAAGATAGGGCGAAGACCCTTGTCTTTTTTGGGGACCAGAAAGTAGCATACTTTTGCCACCAGAACCCTTTCTATGGCTCCCTTAGCCAAGAGAGCTGCAGCTTCCTCGTAGAGAAGGGATAAATGATCCTCCGTCATTAGATCATAAGATGGTGACATGGATGGAGAAGTAGTCTTGAAGGGGAAGGAGTAGCTCCTTGAGACTATTTGCAAAACCCACCTGTCTGAAGTAATGGAGTGCCAGTGAGCCAGGTGATGGCAAATCCTGCCACCAACTGGATATGGCGAGTAGAAGCAGACTAGAAGTGTTTAATGGTTGCTGCAGGTGGGCGGATAGGCCAGACCGCTGGCCACGTGACTCACAAGGTCAGTGGGTCCCATGTCCTCGGCCCAGGAGAGGCTGAGCAGCATGCATGGCACAGTGGCTGGATGGGAACTGGCGCAGTTGGTACCCCATTCTGTAGTCATAAAAGGAGCGAAAGGCAGATTGGGGGAAGGGTAAGGGGCCACCACAAGGCCCAAAGACCTGGCTCTAGCTTGAGAATCCATAAATAGCTTAAGTGCAAAATCTGCCTTGTCTCTGAAGAGACGGGTGCCATCAAAGGGCATGTCCATCAGGGAAGCCTGGACATTCTCCAAAAAGCCAGACATCCTCAGGCAGGCGTGGCACCTTGGGGCCACCATCGTAGAAACAGCTCTAACCAGCAAGACGGCCCCATCCAATCCGCAACGGATCGTGAACTTCGCTTCATCTCTCCCATCTGCAACAAACAGTCTGAGAGAGTACAGCCTGGGCCTCCTCCAAGACCTGTGGCAGCAGTTGCACAGCCGTAAACCACAGCATGTGATAATAACAGTCCAAAAGGCATGCAGTGTTCACAGACAACAATGCAAGGCTGGTGGAAGAAAACATCATCTTTCGAAATGAATCCAACCTTTTGGATTATCTATCTGGGGGAGCAGTAGGGAACGTGCCATGGGATGTAGAGGCAGTGGGATGTTGATTCAGGGAACTTGGGTCCGAAGGTGCGGGCGATGGCAGATGTCAGTGAGGGTATCATTGAACGGGAGCAGGGGTTATGAGATGGAAGCTCCTGGTGGCAGCACCTCTGTCAAGAGCTTAGTCTTGATGGCCACCAAGGGTACCTGAAGGTCCAGGACCTCAGCCGCACTCCTAACCACCAAAGCATAAGAGGCTTCCTCCTCCATAGCCACGGTAGGGGGAGAAAGCATACAAGTATCTGGAGATATGTCCAGTCCACTATCTTCACCTAAGTCCTCATGCCAGTCCATTTCTTCTTTGTAAAGCTGGTATTTGAAGGGGTCCAGCGTCCATTTCAATTCTTCCCAGAGGCCTAGTCCAACAGAGTAGGGCTCAGGATCCGAACGAGGAGGCAAAGTTCCTGCCAGCTTTGGAGTTGGGCGATGCCCATACGGCTGTGTCGGAGTTGGGGATTACAATGGAGATGGCACAGGCAGTGGGTGCCGCGGGCATCGGGACTGGTGCCAGGGAAGGTTGAGGTAGTACGAACCGTGCCGGTCCGGATCCACGACTGGGCTAAAGCCACTGGTGCAGAACCAGATTGGGTACCCTCAGACCCCGTGGTGCCAGAAAGCACTCCAGTAGGATTAGACTGCCCAAAAATGAGGCACCTGGCACTAGCAGCACATCCACTCTGTGGCTGCCATTAAGTAGGTCCTGGGAGAGGGCAGGAGAGCAGCAGGTGTTTGGGTGGGACAGGGAGGGGTGCAGAAGGTGGGAGGCGAGCAGATCATGGGAAAAGGTAAGAATTGCTCGGGAAGTGTGAGAGAGGAAAGACCTGGAAAAGGCCCCGGGAGGGGAGAGGACAAAAAGTAGCAAAAAGGGCAAAAGTGAGAGGGATAGAGAAGTGCAATAGAGCAACAGGAAAGAGGTGAAAGAAGTTAAAGATAGAAGAAACCATGAGCAGCAGTAAAGGCAATTGTCAAATGGCAAAAGAGTCAGAAAGCAGTGTCAAAAAGGCACTAAAGAAACACAAAATTAGAGAAGTGGCAGAAAACAAAGGGTAATGGCAAAAAACAGAGACAAATGATAGAAAGAAATAGCTAAAAACAGAGAGAACCAGTAAAGGAAACAGTCACATACAGAGGCCAGAACAACCCTGAGGTGGTGAGGAGTGAGAGTGCAGAGAGCAACCTGGAGGGGGGGCAAAGTAGGAACTTCATGCACCAGGGAGGGGTCCCCAAAGGGTTTCAGAACAAGTTAAGTCCCAGTAGGTGCTTGGAATGGTATCTGCTAAATGTGTGTCTGCACCAGAGTTGGTGTGAACCCAAAGGTGGGTTTGAGAAGCTCAGAGGGCAGATCTGTCAGTATTATTAGACTAGGGCACCCGCAGATCCTTGGGGCCCAAAAATACACAGCATGGCCTTCAGGAAGACCATTACCTGCTGCAGTATTGCTGATTGCCCAGGTATCAGTAATGGTTAGCATCTTGATGCCCTCCAGGCATCTCTTTGGACAGAGAAGTGGCAGAATAGGATCAACACTCACTTCAACGTTTTGCATTTCCTCTTGGATTAGATTTACAGAGCAACTTCAACAGTGAAGAAGACCTGCGTAAAGAAGTGGAAAATTTAATTTCAACTGAAACACATCCCGCTTAATGCTCCCATCAATGGACACTTGAGGGCACAAAGCCACAGGCATTGAGCACTGTCTGAGGTGACAAACAATTCCACCTGAGGAGTTCCCCACACAAACAAGATGTCCTGGACTACTTCCAGGAAAAGTTGCCACTTTAGCAATAAACCAATAACAGCTCTGACATTCAGAGATCCAGCTATGTGATTGGCAGTTCACCAGATTCCTTAACAGTGTGCCCAGACCACAGTCTCTATGCCTCAAGACAAAGGAGGTGAGACCATACTCCCCCTTGCTTATTCACATACTACATCACTGTTGTATTGTCGATCAAGATCTCTATAGACCGACCTTGGATGAAAGGGATGATGGCTTTGAGCCCCGACAAATTGCTCACAGTTCCAAAAGGTTGATCAGGATCTCTTACTAACACAGACATGGTGGGAGGAGGGGTAAAGGCCATTCTGCTCGTCAGGTTCACTCTTTGTCACACTAAACCACTTCCGCCAAAACGCTGGGGTAGATCACTATGGAGTTCAACAGGTCTCCACCATACTGTAGCCACTACCTGCAAAGATATCACTGAAGGACTCTCATGTGCCAACCTGCATGCATGACTAGGAGGATGTAGGAAGCTACCAGACCTAAGAATCTCACAATGCGAACTCTTGCACCTTATTGAAAGGATGGGACCTTATCTTGCATGTTGGCAATCTTCAGTGGTGGAGGAAAGACATGGAGAAAGATGGTGTCCAGTACTGACCCAATGAACTGGAGTCTTTGGGAGGGCCTCGGGTGAGATTTGAGCCCATTAATTGAATGGGCTCAGGTCAAATAGCAGGGATATTGTTGACTGCAGATGGCACAACACCATCTCTTGTGCTCTGGCTTTGATGGGCCAGTCGTCCAGGTAATGGAAAATGGAGATGCCCGACCTCCTAAGGTGAGTTTCACCACAGCCATCATCTTGGTGAAGACTCAAGGTGTGGATGTTAAGCCAAACAGGAGTACCTCAAACTGGTGATGCACAAGACCCAAAACAAATCGCAAGTACTTCCAGTGAGACTCTAGGATGGGGATGTGGAAGTACATGTTTTGTAGGTCCAGTAATACCATCCAGTCTCCAGCTTTCTACTGCAGTAGCACTTTGCTTAGGATCAGCTTCTTGAATTTTTGCTTTTTGAGGAAGAAGTTCAATTCCCTGAGGTCCAGGACTGGATGCAGATCGCCATCCTACAAAACAAACAAAGATGTCATAGAAGTGGTATCCTTAATATTTTTTCTTGCTCCAGCTTAACTCGACAGCTACGTTCTTCAGATGTTTCGCCACCGCTTTCCAATATTTGGAGAACTCACTGATTGGAAGTGATGGTCTTCCAGGCCAGCAGAAAGGATGACACTGGACCTCCCACAAGCTCCAGGGAAGAGAAGTAAGACTGCTTTCAAAGAGGGCCAGGGGAGGAATATTGCTCGAGGGTAGCATCCTCTTTATCGCCAAATGGACAGGTTTCATCAAAAGGCAGGTCTATTAGAATGGTCTACATATCGCTAGAGAACCCTCATGACTGGAGCCACGCATAGCGTTGAAGAGAGATCAAAGTACCCACTACTCTTGCTACTGAGCCACTGATGTCCAGGCCTGATATAATATGCATGGAAGCATTCTGTCTATCTTTGAGAACTCCTTGAGTGTCCTCTGGTACATGAGGGACAACAAGCTGAGCCATATCTCAAAGAGCATGTATGTAACCCACCACCAGACAATTAGCATTTAATGATCTTAGTGCCATACCTACCGCTAAGAAGATTTTCTTCACTCATGCCTCCAACGGTTTTGACTCCCTGTCTGAAGGGACTGCTGAGAATGAGCCATGCAACTGGGCTGAGGAGCACAACGCTTGCATTACCAGGCTCTCCGTATAAGGGTGAAGTGAGAGGAAATGCAGGTCTCCAGGAGCTAGGTGACAGCATATGGCTACTCTTCTATTGAAACCTGAAGCTGAAGAGAGTTTCTCTTAGGCCGCTATCAAGGGATCCAGCAAGGCTTCATTGAAGGACAGTAACAGTTCAGTTGTCAAAGTCGTAGGGAGCAGCACTTCCATGAGAACATTGGCCTTAGCATTGACCAACAGTAACTGCATGTCCAAAACCTCCTTCCTTACCACCGAGTGAAATGAAATAACCTCAGGGGTTTGAAGTCCTGCTAAGAATTCCATGTTCATGTCTGGGTAAATGTCTAACCCACTGTCAGAGGATAAACCTGGCATCTCGTATGAGTTTTCTGCACCATCATAATCACAGACAACAAGATCAAAGTCATACTCAAAGGGGTTATGGATCCTCTGTATGTACTCTTCAATAAGTCTTTGTGCTGCTTGGATCTTTTCTAGGGCTCCATAGGTGGAGGAACCGGAGCTGATGGTTCAGAGTGTGGCGCAGGAGGTGGTGGGAGCGTTGGTATCAGTGGCTTCATTGGCAGCACCAGGCATGATGCTGGTGGTGGAGCCGTGTAGCTTTGGGCTGGCATGAAGGCTGGTAGTGGCGCAGCCATATGATGCAGTAGGGATGAACATGGGAACACTAAATAGAGCTCCATGTCCCAGTGGTGTACCTGAAGGGTTTGAGGCCCTGTCGAAAATCCTGAAGACTGTGTTGAGAAATGCTGCTGAATCCGTCCCTGGCATGGAGAACTCTGGGAAAGAGAGAGAAGCCGGTGACAATGGATTTAGGATGGAAGGTGCTGGCTCCAATAGTGTCATGCAGGAAGGCGCCAGTGGAGTTGGCTCAAAGTACAGTTCCACCGGAGGAACAGAAGCAGAGTCAGACTCCACCATGACCAACTCTAGCTCAGAGGATGAAGAGCTTTAGGAGAACTGGGTTGTTTGGGAGGCTTACCTCTTCCATGTTTCTTGCACTTCCCGTACTTCCTATTCTTTGTGAATATGAGGAGGGGAATCTGGACTGGGACCGTAACTGCCAATGACCACCTATCATCACAGGTCCGAGATATGAAGAGCTTTGCCTTCCACTCCTTGATAGCTTTAGATGAATGCTGTGGCTTGAGTCACATGAGTGGGATTGTGATCCAGTCCCAAACACCACAAACAGATGGAAAATGGATTTGTACTGGACATCTGTCACTTGCCATCTCTACAGGGCTTACAGCCCGAATGTTTCAGGGGCGACAGAACACTGCACTAATTATATGTGAGGGAAAACTTGGGACTCTCAGGCGAGAGCGATCTCTGTATCGGGATGGGTGCTCTGTGGCTTTGGTGATGCCATCCAACATCTCATCCAGTGTCGATACAAAGCCCCCTTCTGACTATGTGAGAGCTTTGAAGTTTCCAGATTCAGTATGAAATCTAAGGTATCTGCAGGTACAAATATCCATCAGAAAAGGGGGACATCAAACAGGGTGAATGGAACAGCAATGCACGCCTGCCTAAAGCCATGCACCCATAAGGCAATAAAATTTTCAAAACTTGGAACAAAGCATAGACATTGATGAATAAGTTACTTACCTTCGGTAATGAATTATCTGGTAGAGACATATTCTAGTTGCAGATTCCTTACTTTAGAATTTCCCCCAGGGGTCAGTCTGGATCCAGAGATTTTTATTCGAGTAGTACCCCTGCGCGCCTTTAAGTGGCATCGGTAGACTTTGCATCTGTTGTTGGTGTCCTGGTTGCCAGATATGATGTTGTGGGTTGTATATAGGTGCAACCACGGCGTGCTGTCGTCAGTTTCTTTTCACAACTTTCCCTGTCAGCAGCATGGAGCCATGAGGAACAGACTCTAGTGTGCCAGAACTAGGGCCCTGAAAGGAAGGATAGGTCAGTCGGTAAGGAATCTGCAACTAGAAAATGTCTCTACCAGAAAATTCATTACCAAAGGTAATTTGTTCATCCGATAGAAACCTCTAGTTGCAGATTCCTTACCTTAGAATAGATTCCCAAACAATACCAACCCCAGAGGTGGGTCTGCAAACCAAGATCATACTAGGAATTCATGAAGGACAGAACGGGCAAAGTACCTGTTGTAGCCTCTCCAGAGGCTTGATGAGGCTGAAGTAGTTAATACTCTCTTTTGTGGTAGTGGGGTCGAGCAGTTAAGTAGTGCAAAGGATTTGTTGTACACACACAGCCAAGAAATGAGGCACACACTGAATGACTAAATCCAGGCCAATTGTTTTAAATAGCAAAAATATTTTTTTAAACTTTATTTCTAGAACTAGAAGGTCGTTGGTGCAGGTAAGTAAAGTTGTTAAATGGTATCAAGCATATGTATCAAACGCACTTTGTTTAGATTTTGTAGATGAAGCTGTTTACAAGTAACAGTTTTCTATTTCAAAAGTTGACAGTGCAGTTTTTCGTAGGAGTCAATGGAGCCCTGGAGGGGGGAGGGTGTTAGCACAGTTACCAGGTAAGTACATGATGGGGTGGTGTTAGCACAGTTACCAGGTAAGTACATGACTTACATTTCCAGTCTTCAGGGGTTAAGATGTCGATAGGTCAAAGTTGATGCTGACCCCAAAAGTGCACCCCCAGGGGGGGCGGCTGGGTGCAGAGGTCAAAGTTGGTGTCAGGATTACAATGGAATCCTATGAGGACTGGGGGTGCTCGGTAGAAAACAGATTGAAGGTAAGTACCAGTGGTTGCAGGACACAGGCCTGGGGGGGGGGTTTAGGTCATCACTGGGGCACAGGTTAACAACAAAACAAACCCTCAGTGGCTCAGGGGTGGTCGGGTGCAAACAGAGCTGGTTGCCTAATGCTTTTCAATAGGGGGGGCCCAGGGGGCCACAAAAGATGCTGCAGGGTGGATCCAGGGGGTGGGTTGCAGGAAACCCAAGGCTGGACTCGTAGGGGAGGTGCTCGCTGGACATTGTTGGACCGTCGGTCAGATTACCCACAGCCAGGGGTGCTGCAGTTTTAGGGTCTCCTTAGGCAACAGGTATTTGTGTTGGCGGGCAGGGGTCAACCCAGGGTGGACTTGAGGTCAGAATCATCTCTGCTGGGGTTGGCTTGGCAGTCCTCCTTTGTTCTTGAGGTTGCTAGGAATCTGGTGAGTAAGATTCAGGGGAGCCCCTAAATACTAAATTTAGGGGTGTTACAGGGGTCAGAGGGCAGTAGCCAATGGTTACTGTCCCTCAGGTTGGCTACAGGATTGTGCAAGTAGGGGGTCACTTCAGCTCTGGACACCTTAGGGGTGGTCCTAGCTGCAGTGGTCACTCCTCCCTGTTTTACCTAATTATCCAGCCGGACATGCCGCCAAATGTGGGGCTTGGTCTGAGGGGGCGGGCATCTCCACTAGCTGGAGTGCCCTGGGGCACTATAACAAGAGGACTGAGCCTTTGAGGCTCACCGCCAAGTGTTACAGTTTCTGCAGGGGGGAGGGGTGAAGCAGAGAAGGCTTTGTTCCCAACCCCAGAGAGCACAGAGGCTATCACCCCATGTGGTCAGAAACTTGTCTGTTAGTAGCAGGCTGGCATAGACTGGTCAGCCTTACACTAAAGGGTAGGGGAAAACACAGGGGACATCTCTAAGATGCCCTGTGTGCATTTTACAATAACTCCAACACTGGCATCAGTGAGAGGTTTGATACCAGCCTTCAGTGAAGCCATCATGGAGCTGTGGAGTTCATAGTGACGAACTCACAGCCCATATACTTAATATGGCCACACTGCACTTAATGTCTAAGAATGGACTTAGATACTGTAGGGGAATACTGCTCATGCAGCTATGCCCTCACCTGTGGTATAGTGCACCCTGCCTTAGAGCTGTAGAGGGAAGACTTGCCTATGCCACAGGCAGTGGTTTGTGGACATGACACCCTGGAAGGGCTGCCATGTTGACTTTGCCTTTTTCTCCCCACCAGCACACACAGTCTGCAATGGCAGTGTGCATGCGCCTGGTGAGGGGTTCCTTAGGGTGGCACAATACATGCTGAAGACCTTAGAGATCCTCCCTAGTCACAGAGCCCTTGGTACCACTGGGACCTTTTACAAGGGACTTAGCTGTGTGCCTGGGGTGTGCCAATTGTGGAAACAATAGTACAGTTTAGGGAAAGAACACTGGTGCTAGGGCCTGGTTAGCAGGATCCTAACACACACTCAGTCATCAATACAAATCAAAATGTGTGTGTGGGCGGGAGGGGTGGACCATGCCAAAAGGGACACCTTCCTACACCTCTCCCTGCAGACCTGACTGTCAAGGAAGTAGTGTTTGGTGAATGTATACAAAGACGCCCACGTTGCTGCCTGACAGATGTCCAGGACTGGAACTCTGCATGCTAATGCAATGGTGCAGCAGTTGCTCTGGTGGAGTAAGCATGCAAACCCTGCGGGGGTTGCTTCTTAGCCAATGTGTAGCACATTTTAATGCTGAGAACAACCCATCTAGAGATGGTTCTCTTCTGCACTGCCTGACCTTTCTTCGCACCCACATAACCCACAAAGAGTTGATCATCCACCCAGAACTCTTCAACATGATCAAGATAGAACGCCAAGGGTCCAGATGCTAGAGTTTCTCCTCTTCCTTAGAGGGATGTGGGGGCGTGTAAACAAATAGGCACGGTAATGGATTGACCTACATGGAAGGCCATGACCACTATAGGTAAAAAGGAAGCCCTGGTACGTAGCACCACATTGTCAGGATGGATGGAAATGAAAGGTGGCTTTGGGAAAGAGCCTACAGCTCATTCAGTCTGCGAGCAGAAGTGATGGCAACCAGAAAGGCTGTCTTTAAGGTAAGAAGCCGAAGTGGACAGTTGTGAAGTGGCTCGAAAGGAGTACATATCAAGAAGGTCAGAATCAAGCTCAAATCTCATTGGAGCATTATGAACGGAGAAGGAGGAAACATATGGGTAAGACCCTTTAGAAATCTATCAACAATAGGAGATTTAAACAAAGAGGGTCGGTCAGGCTATCTGAGAAAAGCAGAGATGCAGACAAATAACCCTTGAGGGTGCCCAGTGCAAAGCCCTGCCGGGCAAGAGAGACAACAAACAAAAGGACCCGAGAAAGAGGGGAAGAGGGTCAACAGAGCTGTATTTACACCATGCCACAAATTTGTTCCAACAACAGGGGTATTCCGTTTTGGTGGAGGGATGCCTGGCTGTCAAGATAACATTACAGATTTTGGACAGAAGGTAAAATCTGTCAACTGATGCTGCTCAATCTCCATGCAAGAAGTCAAGACAGGAGAGGTTCGGGTAGAGAACCGCCCCCCTCTGCTGCTGCGACAGAAGGTCCTCCGAACAAGCAGTCTAATTGGAGGATCGATGGCCATGCTCAAGAGCGCTAGATACCAGACTCTTTTTGCCCAGTCACGTACCACAAGAATGACTTGGGCCCGGTTGTTCTTGATCTTCTTGAGAACACTGGGCAGAAGTGGTATTGGGACAAAGGCGTAAAGGAGGCTCGAGTTTCACTCGATACAAAAAGCATCTCTGAGTGAGTGACACCTTGGAAAAGCCAATGCGCAAAACAACTGACATTGCATGGTTCTCTGCAGAAGGGAACAGATCTAATCAGGGCTCTCCCTACTGCTGAATAAGACCTTACCCCAGATCTGGATGGAGATGCCATTCATGATTGACTAGGGATTGATGGCTGAGTTCGTCCGCTCTGGAGTTCAGAGAGCCCGCCAGCTGTTGCACCATCAGGGATATGCCCTGATGTTCCAGTCATGTCCAGAGGTGCAGAGCCTCCTGACAAAGGTTCCGCGACCCCACCCCGTCCTGCTCACTGCAGTACCACATGGCAGTGGTGTTGTCTGTGAACACCTGCACCACTTTGCCTTTGAGCGAGGGAAGGAATGCTTTCAATTCTAGCCTGATCGCCCTGAGCTCCAGAAGATTGTTATGGAGCCCGAACTCTGCCAGAGACCAGACGCCTCTGATCTCTGCCGCTCCCATGTGACCGCCCCATTCCAGGAGTGACGCATCTGTCACTACTGTCAGATCTGTTTGGGGAAGGGAGAGGGATCTGCCTCTGACCCAATCAATGTTCAAAAGCCACGACTGCAGATCTTGCGCAGTTCCCTCCGAGATCTGGACCATGTTTGGAGAGATTTCCCTGATGCTGCACCCACTGGAACTTCAAGTCCCACTGCAGAGCCCGCATATGATATATGGCATGTGTCACAAGCAGGATGTCATGAGGCCCAGTAGCCTCAGAGTCATTCTCAACAAAATCCAGGATAGAGGCTGAAGGATCGAAATCATAGCCTGAATATCCTGGACTTGCCACTCAGGAGGATAAGCCCGAAACTGCACTTTGTCCAGAACAGCTCTAATAAAAGGGAGCATCTGAAAGGGAGAAAGGTGTGACTTTGGCACGTTTATAGTGATCTCAAGTCAATGCAGGAGGTCTGCTGTAGTCTGGAGGAGGGAGACAACCAGGGGCGAGCCTGACTTCAACAGACATTCGTCGAGGTAGAGGAAGTCTGAAACCCCAACCTGCGCAGATGAGCTGCGACCACCTCCATCACTTTTAATACCCACGGGGCGCTGGTAGGCCAAAGGGGAGCATGGTAAACTGAAAATGCTCATGGCCTACCATGAACCATAATTAACTTCTGTGGGCAGGCAGGACGGGAATATGGAAATATGAGTCTTGCAAGTCCAACGCTACCATCCAGTCTCCTGGGTCCAGGGTAGATGGACCTGAGCCAGAGTAAGCATTTTGAACTTTTCCTTTTTGGGGAAGAGATTGCGGGACCGGAGGTCTAGAATACGGCATAGGCCATTGTCCTTCTTTGGCACCAGAAAGTAGCAGGAATAACAACCACAACCTTCTTCTGGAACATGGACCCTCTCGATGGCTCCCTTGGTGAACAGCGTTGTAACCTCGCAGAGAAGTGCCAGATGATCCGCTGTTATTCTTTCGTAGGAAGGTGGCATAGATGAGGGGTACTCTTGAAGGTGAGGGAGTAGCCCCTTTGCACTATTTGCAAAACCCACCTGTCTGATCCCAGCAGGGCAGGTGATTGTGAATACTGCCTCAGACTGGAACCTGATGGGGAAGCGTCAGACTAGAAAGGTTTGGAGGGTGCAGTGGAAGGGATGGTGGGCTGGGCTGACCATTGGTCCCCTGATCCACAAGGACATTGGTATTCACGTCCCCGGCCACACAGAGGCTAGGCAGGATGCGAGGCATGGTGGCTGGAGGGAAAGCGATATGGTTGGGTGTCCCTTCTGTAGCCACAAAAAGGCGAAAAGCAGACTGAGGGAGGTGAGGGGCAGCTGCGAGTCCCAATGACCGAGCCATAGGTTGAGACACTCCTTAAAGCACTCAAGCGCAGTCTGCTTTATCTCCGAAGAGACAGGTACCATCAAAGGGCATGTCCATAAGTGCATTTTGGACATCCCCCGAAAAGCCAGATGTCCTCAACCAAGCATGGCACCTCAAGGCCACCATCGATGGAACCGTTCTACTCAGTGAGTCAGTTGTATTGTGAACTTGGCTGTGTCTCTCCCGTCAGCAACAGCTTGAGAGAGAGTGGCAGAGTCCTCCTCCGTGACCTATGGTAGCCCCTGAGCAACCATGTCCTATAAAGGCATGCAGTGTTCACTGACCACAATTTCAGACTGGAGGAAGAGAACATTTTCTTCCCAATCTGATCCAGTCTTTTGGATTTCCTATCTGGGGGGTGCGAAAGGGAATGCGCCAGGGGAGTTAGAGGTCTGGATAAACAAGCTCTCAGAGGTGGGATGTTGGGTCAGGAAAGCCGAGTCATTAGGACCAGGCCTATGGCGGCAGGCGACTGTCCTGTTATTAGGAGCCCCTGTGCTAGGTATGAGCCAAGTCCCCAGCAGGACATCACTGAGGACCTCATTAAAGGGCAAGAGGGGTTCTGAAGAAGAAGCCCCATGCCGAAGCAACTCTGTCAGGAGAGTGGTCGTGATGGTTCAGAAGGCAGGTCGAGGAACAGGACCTTGGCCGCTCTCCTCACCATCACTGAATACAAAGCTCTCTCCTCCGTAGCCATGGTAGGGTGAGAAAGTATGCCAGCATCAGGAGAAGTGTCTAGACCACTGGCTTCACCCAGGTCTTCAGCCCAGTCCATGGGGTCATCAAGCTAGTATTCTAAAGGGTCCAGCGACCCCCTCCATACTTTCACCATACCCATACCTATACGAATAAGAATCAAGATATGACTGAGGAAGCAAGGCCCCCACCAAAGGCGGAAATGGCCTTGAGCGATGCCAGTCTGGCTGTGTCGGCAATAAGTATGGGATTGATGGGGGCGTGGCCAAGATGGCGACCGGTGCAGTTGTGTAAATCACAGCTCCGTCGCCCAGCCCGCACAATAATCCTGCCATCGCGTTCCTTGCCCCCCCCTGGGGCAGGGTGGAGAGACTGTTCGAGGGGCCCCGCAGGACGGCATCAATAATCGGGACCGGGAATACCACGGTTCTGTAGCAGCACGAAAAACGCCGCCGTGGTCCGTGTTTGCCGTGCTGCCCTCTAGCCCAGCTGAACGGAGCAGTGTTCTGGACGTGCCGGAGCCGATACCCGGACCCCGTCGTCGGCAGCGAGGTAAGAGCTCGACGCCGCGACCCCGTTGCGGGCGTTGGAGCTAACCGCTAGTCCGCGGGGGGTCGCCTGGCGCACACGGGCCGGCCGAGCCCTCTCGCGCACAGCCCTGCTTCGCTGCACGGTGCGCCGGAGCGCGCCTAATTGGATGGTTTTACCTTTTTGCCCGCTTGCAATTACTGAGCTCCCGCGCTCCGTCCTGCAGTCCCACCCCACAACTGGGACCTGTAAAACACAATATAGGTGATGCTGTTGGCACGTGAGCCAGTCTGAATAAAGGATATAACTGCACACTTGAAAAAACGTAAGCCGCCATTTTGGGAGCCTCAGTCCTAGCTGGGATTGTGTTTTTGTAGCCCAGGAATACTACTTTTACCCAATGATACTACTTTAAACCCCACTGCTCCTCCATAGAACATTAGGAAAGCCAATTTGAAGGAAACCAATATAGTTGGTGCAGCGGCGTTACGCCAGTGGCAATGCAAATCGTGCACGCAATTCTGGGTTGCAAGAAGTGCAGTTAAAAACAAGAGCAGAGTCTCCTGCTGATATTTCCTGGGCTGGTGCTTTATAATACGCACAAACACAGCCCGTGCATGACTTGAAAGCGCCAAATATACGCCTCCTCAGCACCGCTATATCCGGCTGACACCGCTAACTGCAACTTCTTTAAACAGCCGGCTAACACTTCCAGCTGCTCCTACCCCAGTTAATCGTCAGACGCAGGATCTGCTCGACCGGCTTGTCACACCATTAGATTCAGTAGCTTTCACCGTAGCGTCTTTCAATGTAATACTAACTTACAGACACTGCCGCATCCTTCAAATGGTGAAACCAAAGACCACCCGAGCACCTCCTACCAAAATGGACCACATTACAACACCTCCTCCGGAAAATCATCCCAATGCACAATCAACATTACAGAAGTTGGAACTAACCTTGCAATCACATACTTCACAATTTGAGAAAATCCTACAAGCTATTCTAGACACTAAGTCCACCTTGGAAGCCAAAATAGGCTCTGTAACAGAAGAACTCAATATCCTTCGCACTGACCAACACGCTCTAGCTGATAGAGTATCTGAACTTGAAAAAGACACAGCGCCCTTACCCAGCTCCATGAAAGACATGCAAATACAGATAACGCAGCTGTCAACAGAAGTTGATCTCTTAAAACGTAGAACAGAAGATGCAGAAGGGAGATCCCGCCGCAACAACATACGCCTAGTGGGATTCCCTGAACGCGCAGAGGGCTTAAGTGCGGAACTGTTTATTGAACAATGGCTCATAGATACAATCCTTAAAAACAAAATCCCTAAGTTCTTCTCGGTTGAACGCGCACACAGAATTCCAGGCAGACCTCCAACACCTGGTTCGCAACCACGTCCCCTGATAATAAGACTCCTTAACTACCGCGACAGAGATCTTATCCTTCAATTATTCCGTAAATCAGGCCCAGTTTGCTACGAAAATGCTACGATAACAGCTTATCCAGACTTTACAGCAGAAGTGCAAAAAAAACGCAACTCCTTTTACCGAGTTAAAATATGCCTTCGCAAACATGATATCAAATATGCACTGATGTTCCCAGCCAGACTTCGGATACAGGATGACTCCCGCTCTCTCTTCTTCACTACCCCGGAAGATGCCTGGACCTGGCTACACGCCAAGGGCCTGGCGGACCCGTTAGACGCCAGCACTCAAGAAGACAATAGATCCCTCTCCACGCCGTACCGTAAACAACGCAAGAGACAGGGAGCCAGACCTTCACCTGAGCAGGCAAAATCTGAGCGTTCTCGGCTTCTTCGAACGACATCCAACTTTGTCAATGCTCCCTCCGCCGCTCTACCTCTGCAAACGGAAACTGAACAGGAACAAGACCTAAATTCTGACTCAACTGAGTCCACATGTGGTCCGCTTCTTACACCACGCACAGCGGACGACATCTGATGTATGCACGAACTGGCTCACTCACTCCTTAAAAACCTCGTCAGTTTTTTCGTGGCTTCTACACGCTGTCCTGCAGTCAACAGCTGCCCCCCGTCCACAGCGCTTTGCCTGTTATACCATGTGTAATCCGGGCGGGGTAAGACCGGACCTTGGCACCAACGCTATCTGGCACCCCCCAGCTCCATATGGACAATTACCTCACACTGGAATTTTCCGGTATTGTTTTTCTATATGTTAATAGTTTATTTGTTTTGTGTCGCTTTAGTGTGCATCTCCCCATTAGGAGTAGGGATTTATGGTAGGCGCGACGAGCATAAAAGCAGTAGCAGATACACAAGCGACGCCAAATGCAGTAACAATAACACAACTTGCAACCTATCTTTTGATAGCTGGCCAATTACAACGACTGAGTCCCACAAAAATGTTAACATAGGGTCACCAGATAATTATGGTTCCAATTATGTAATGCACATAAACAACAATTATGGCAAATCACAAGTACCCAGGTACCCTAAAATATAAAATACTTACATGGAACGTTAAGGGTATGGCAAATTCTTGGAAGCGTCAAAAGGTTCATGCCTTTCTCACAAGACATCAAATAAACATAGCTCTGCTACAAGAGACACATTTCACCAAATCTATCCTGAACACCACACGTTTAAAATGGAAGGGGCAACTATACGGCACCACTTTTTCGTCCTTTGCTCGCGGAGTGGCCATCTGGATAGCACCCAATGTTCCGTTTGTACCTTCCCGCACGCAATGCGACCCGAGCGGTAGATATGTAATATTGGAAGGTGCTTTAGACGGGACCTCATTAGCCCTGGTTGCATTATACTCCCCAAACACGAACCAGCGCGACTTCTTATCCACGTTAACTACTGGTAATCTTAGCAATCCTACATTGGAATGCATATGGGGAGGCGACTTTAATTGCGTTCCGGACACTCAAGTGGATCGTTCATTCCCCCCACTCCTAGCAGCCCCCGCCAATCGCACGTCAGAATCTTTGGCGCAATGGGCATCAAATAATGGCCTGAGTGATATATGGAGGGTGCATCACCCCACTCACCGCGAATACTCTTACTTCTCCCCAGTTCATAAACTGCATACCAGGATAGATATATTCTTTGTATCCGCCACTGTTAATCACAAAATATGCTTATCTGAATATTTAGCACGCGTGATCTCAGATCACAATCCATTGTGTTTGACACTGGCATGGGGTCACATACATACTCGTATACCAACATGGCGGCTGCAACCGGAAGTCCTCCTAGATCCTCCTTTTCAAAAAGATATCTCCAAAAGTATAACCGATTATTTTCTATCAAATAAAAATACATCATCCCGTGCCATAGAATGGGATGCTCATAAAGTAGTGATAAGAGGTCACTGCCTTTCGGCCACAGTTGGGGTCAGAAAGGTACTCACTAAGGAACTACAAGACTTAGAAATAAATGCAAATGATAATAGTGAACCTGCATTAGCAACACTACACTTGCTTAGAGCCTCTCATAAGGAGGTAGATAATAGACAGAGCAAACACGATTACAGACACTATATGACCAGACAACACGCTGAAGGCGACAGATCTGGCAGACTATTAGCTTGGCTGACTCGACAAACACCACAATCAACACCCATCGGTGCAATACGCTTAAACCCTGATATGATCGTTAATACCCAGACAGGCATAAATGACGCCTTCTCCACATATTATCGGACCCTCTATACGCCCCCTCCACAACCTTCAGTACAACATATTATCAATATTCTAAGCCTGGTCCCTAAGTGTCAACTTATCCTTGATAATATTGCTGCACTAGACGGTCCCATCACTATTGAAGAATTGCGTCTTGCATTATCACAAATGGCACGCAATAAAACACCCGGCTCTGACGGCCTGCCGATAGAATATTACAACTCTCACGCTGCCCAATTATTACACCCACTCACAGAAGTATTCAACGAAGCACACAATACACTACAATTGCCGGACTCTATGCGTGAAGCACTGATAGTCGTCCTCCCAAAAATGGGCCGCGACCCTTTAGATGTCAAATCATATAGACCGCTTTCCTTGCTGAATACGGACTGTAAATTATTAGGGAAAATACTCGCAAACCGTCTACTCCCATACTTACCAGCTTTAATACACCATGACCAATCAGGCTTCATTCCTGGCAGAAGTACTTTCCTGAATATTAGGAGACTATTATACATAATACACAGTAACACAAACTCGGAAGCAGTGGCCCTATCTCTAGACATAGAAAAGGCATTCGACACACTCAGCTGGAATTATCTTCTACACACACTCAAAGCATTCGGCTTTGGTGCTGGCTTCACTAACTGGATCAAAACGCTTTATTCCAGGCCCACTGCTCGGGTTAAAAATGGACGCATTATCTCTGAAGCATTTCCTATAGGCAGAGGCACTAGACAAGGTTGCCCACTATCTCCATTGCTGTTCGCTATTGCTATGGAGCCACTAGCGATTCAACTTAGGAGTTACGCACACATATGGGGTATCCCGGAAGTTAACACCCACCACATTATATCTATGTATGCGGATGACGCCTTAATATATCTGCGCGATCACTCGTCCTATATGGCTGAGGTCTTGCAACTACTGGACTCCTTCGCTGTCGCCTCTGGTCTACACGTCAATTGGTCCAAATCAAGTGTATTCCCGATCTCTCCGTCCCCAGTAGCACACCATATGTTAATGCCGCAATACAAACTACCATGGTCACACATAACTTTTAAATACCTGGGGGTGCAGATTTATCACTCCATCACAGATCTAAAAGAAGGAAACATAGACAGGGTCCTTGGGTCCGTCCGTGGCTCAATACCCTTCTGGAGTTCACTTCCCCTATCTCCAATGGGCCGAGTGGCAATAGCCAAAATGCTCATCCTTCCAAGGTTTCTGTATTACTTTACAGCACTTCCGCTGTGCTTACCACGTTCCTTTTTTCATAAGCTGCAATCAGTACTAACGGATTTGCTCTGGGGTAAAGATAGACGCAGAGTAGCGCTGTCAATAACACAACATCCGTTGGAGTTGGGCGGATTAGGTATGCCTAACTTCGAAAGATACTATGCGGCAGCCCAATTATCATGGCTGTCTAAATGGTTATGCGACACTCCGTCAGTTGAAGGCGGGATGCTACAGTCACATATAGCACAGCAGAAGTTGTTACTTTCGATATTAACCAGCACCCCCCACACATCTCCTAGACTAATATTGCTAGAGGTAGCCCGATTTTACTGGCGTAGATATGTCCAAACAAAGTCCACATCTTCCCTCTACTCGCCTCTGTTTCCATTACTCCAATTGCCGGGCATTCATGCCCTGTCGATGCGCCACGATACACGCGAAATGAACACGCTCCAGCTGGGCGACTTATATTCTAGCTCTGAGTTGCGCACTTTTACCGAACTGGTGTCAGTAGGCATCATGCAGAAAGGGGCTTTCCTAACATTCAATGCCATAAAGCTGCTGCTCAATAATATTTGGGGCGTAGGAGACTCGGAACCTCCCGAGTCCTCGCTGCTCACCACTATATTAACCATTGGCAGCTCAAAGAGCATTATTACCATATTATATAAAGCATTGCTCGGAACAATATGCACAACACTGCCGCACGCAAAGGCTCGTTGGGATGCTGTCCTTCCTACCCCACTACCACAGAAGACTTGGATTACTGCTCTTGCAACAATCAAATCAATATCTCGCAATCCTCGCTTGCGGTACACTCAATTCAATTACCTCCACCAATCATACCTATCGCCAGCCCGCATTAAAAAAATCTACCCCAATACAACACCAACCTGCCCTAGATGCG
Organism: Pleurodeles waltl; assembly: GCF_031143425.1. NCBI lineage: Eukaryota > Metazoa > Chordata > Amphibia > Caudata > Salamandridae > Pleurodeles > Pleurodeles waltl. Next base: position 825,543,277 of record NC_090450.1, on the reverse strand, counting down.
CTACACCAGCAGCTGACTTCTATCATATGGTCTGGAGTTGCCATTCAATACACTCGGCCTGGCAACGTGTGACGGAGGTCACAACAGAGATCTCCTCTCACACCCTAGTGCCCACTCCTGACTCCTGTTTACTTGGTATAAGACGCCGCACTAAAGCAGACAAACATACGCAAAGATTCATCGACCTGGCATTCGTAGTGTATAAACGCTTGATAGCAATACATTGGAAAGCCCCACACGCTCCCTCTCACGCGACATGGCTACGTGACTTACATAGCCGTTCCCAAGCTGAAGCCCAGACACTTCACCTGCTACAACACAGAGGCCTCATCCTAGACGGCCCGGAGGTCTGGGATACATTTGTGGTGGCAATAGAGGCCAGAGACGACATGTATCCCCCATGAACGGGTCTCAACTCACAAACATTACAACCTGTGCCGATACTGCTAATACCTTAGCCGCACAACACTCACTCTGACTGTCTTCACATACACTCATTGCTAATATCCCTCTCCCTCCTCAAAAGACATTTCTCAGCTGCGCCTATCTATTCCCCACACGTTCATACAAGCATGAAACATACAACCATAATAGGTAAAATGCTCTTGCCCCTGAACCTGTCAGTTCCACAGTTACCCTTTACAGCCTGGTAATGTTTTCTATAATAATCATGGATATCGTCAATGATTGGCCAATCTTATTAAGTTGTAATTGTTCATTACAATAGCTTGCATGCTAAATGTTGTTGCGCTCTCCTTTTATTATGCCCTTAACTCTTATGTATCATTAGGTTTAGTTGTCAAAATTTCCCCTTCCAATTACCCTTGTTTTCCCCTTCCAATCCCCCCTCCTCCTCCTTTCATCTTACACCACTTGGTGTGGCAATGCTGTGTAAATTTATACAAATATGCAAATATATCGCAAAAGAATGTAAAAAAAAAAAAAAAAAAAGTATGGGATTGATGGCAACAGCAGTGATGTCTGCAAAGGCATCGAGGAAGGTCGCACTGCCATGACTGATGCCGGTGCAGATTCGGAAACAGATCCCTGGGTGCCCCACTGAGCAGCGGCCGAAGCCACCAGCGTGGAACTCAAGGGGGCCCCTTCCAACCCTGTGGGGACCGAAGGCACAGCAATAGAGTAGGACTACCCAAAAATGAGGCGCATGGCCTCATCGAACTTATAAAGTTGGGCAGGGGTGGCTCTGGCTCCCGGAAGCTTGGGAAGGCGCGGAGCTGACCAAGAAGTAGGCTCCGACGACAGGGGCCTAGTGCGATGACACTCCATTTCACGCATTGTGTCATCCTAAGGGGTGAAGTTGAAGAATGTTCACTCATTCTTATGGTTACCGAGTGTCCTGAAGATTTTGAATGGGACGATGAAGAGTGTGGGCTCTGCGAGTGATCTCAGGACCGACCGAGAGCAGGACAGACACGGAGTTGAGCGCCTGTCAGCAAGCTTTAGGGAGCACGACTTTGGGTCATGGTCGTGCTCCAGACACAAGAGACACACGAAGTGCACATTCCAATCCCGTATATTATCTGATGACAGGAGTTGCAGGCTTTGAACATGGTCTTCTGTGACGACATTGATGCATCAGAACTAAAAATCTTTTCTTTGGTTCTGAGCGTAGGCTGGCGCGGCAAAAAAGAACTGATGTTAGCACGCCAGGGTGGCACCTATATACAACCTGCGACATCATATCCATCGACCGGGACGGACGAGGAGTGGACCAACACCACCTAACGGCACGCATGGGTATAACTTGAATAAAAATCTCCAGATCCCGACATACACCTGGGAGAATTTCTAAGGTAAGGAATCTGCAAATAAAAGTCTCCAGCAGATAGCACAAAATATACAATACAATCACAACTGAAAGACTCAGAGCTCAGACCATATTTCTTCAGGAAAATGACACAGAAGGGAAAAATTGGGAAAAAAGGAGATGGCAGATATATTACACAACCTTCTCGTCGTACACTAGAGGAATGGCAATTTGGTTGAGACCAGGTGTTCAATTTGGGGTGGAGGAAGTAATACTAGAATGACAGGACAGGTATGTACTCCTGAAGGGAAAACTACATGGAATTCCTGTTGTGCTTTGGAGCACATTTGCTCCCAAAGAACAAGTTATTTATGTTTGGTAATGCCTTATCTGGTAGAGACTCCATCTAGTCACAGAATCCTTACCTTTGAATTATCCCAAGTCATCAGAGAGGATCCAGAAATTGTTCGCAAGCAGTACTACTGCGTGCTGTAGGTGGCAACATTTGGCTCAGGGTGCTGTCGGTGTTGTCGAAAGCGACGTACGCAGCGTTACGCGCCACCTATATAGGCGCCACCCCAGTGTGCTGACATCAGTTTCTTTTCAAGACTTTCTCTGCCAGGAGCTTGGAGCCACAAAAAGTCACGACTAGTGTGTGAAACTAAAGTCCTGAATGAGCAAAGAGCCTCAAGCCTATAATCTGCGGCTAGATATAGGCTCTACCAGATAAGGTATAACACGAACTAAGTCACCTGTTCTTCAGAAGGAGACTTCCAGCTGCAGATTCCTAACCTTACAATACATACCCAAGTAATACGTCCCCAGAGGTGGGTCTACAAAACAAATTCACACTAAAAAAATGTCCTGCAGGTTTGAACATGCAAGTTCCCATCCCTATGCCTGACTGTAGGAAGCTGGCGTGGTGTGTGATGAACACCTATGGTGTTATCACCTTATGCCAGGTCCAGGTAGCCCCTATGAGTGAAGTGTAGGCAGTGTCTAGTAAGCCAGGGCTCTCTAGAGGTAGCTGTGGATGAGCAGCCAAGACTTATCTAGGAGACATGCAAAGCTTATGCAATGCCACTATAGTCACACAGCACTCTCACACATAAAAGAACCACACAGTGTTACAAAAATAAAGGTACTTTATTATGGTAACACAAATACTAGAATATTGAATAGGCAGTCCCCCAACTGGAGGTAAGTAAACACACTATTATATGCACATTAGCAATCAGTAAAGACCATAGAAAGGAATACGCATACGCAAAAGTATAGGTAAACAGTGAGGGCCAAACCATATACTAAGAAAGTGGAATGTGAAAGGCAGTCCCCCACACAAGGATGAGGAATCAGTAAAAGGGAACTGGAGGAACTAGGAACCCAAAAAGGTGAGTACCAGAATGACGCCCTAGCGACTAGGAGAGGAGAGGTAAGTACCTAGTTTTCCCCAAAACCAACAGGAGGACTTTGCAAAAGGATTATGCAAGACCCAACCAAGACTGAAAGAACCCAAAGGTGGATCCTGACAGAAGAGGACTGCAAAGGAAGGGGACCAAGTCCGGTTCGTTTTGGAGTATCCGGTTGTGGTAGGAGCCACTACCCATTCTTCTGTGGAAGCAGGATCAGGTCGGCGGTGGATGAAGAAGGCCAGCAGGGCAGCACCAGAGATGAAGAGAGATCCCAGAAGTGATGCAAGTGGTGTCCCATGTTGGCGGTCGTGATGCAGTCTGTTAGTGCCTGAAAATCCCTTGGAGGGAGAGCAAACAAGCATTGGTAGCTGCATGAGTTGCGCTGCACAGGGGTACTCTCCTGCAAGGAAAGGCAAGGGCTTACGGTCTCCCAAGTTGGACAGCTGGCAGAGAGGACCAAGAAGACAACTCCAGACCACCACCTGTGATGCAGGTTCCACTCAATTCTGGAGGAGAGCAGATCCACGAGGGCGGTCAGCGTTGCAGTTGGTGCCTGCAGATGCAGGGGAGTGACTCCACTCCAAGGGAGATTCCTTCTTACGTCTTGTGCAGGCCACTCGCCGCCCTCAGAAGATGCACACCCAGTTGCAGTTGCTGGAAGGAGCTGGAGAAACAATGTTGCAGAGCTGAGTTGTTGCTGAAGTTGCAGATTGCCGGTTCCTGGAGGGTCCAGTTGCAGTCAAGAGTGGCTGAAGATGATGTAAACGATGCAGGAGTCCTGCTGGAACCTTACACGTCAAATTTGAGGACTCACCCAAGAGGGAGAACCTAAATAGCCCTGGAAGGGGGATTGCCCACCTACCAGGGTGACCACTTATCAGGAGGGGGCGGTGACATCACCTACCTGACCTGGCCACACGGATGCTCCCAGGGGCCTCTGCACATCTTGAATTGAAGATGGCAGAACCAAGTGGCCACCTGGAGGAGCTCTGAGCACCACCCCTGGGGTGGTGATGGACAGGGTAGTTGTCACTCCCCTTTCCTTTGTCCAGTTTTGCGTCAGAGCAGGGACCAAGGGTCGCTGGACTGGTGCAAACCGGTTAATGCAACAAGGGCACCAAAAGTGTTCTTCAAAGCATACCAGTGGCTTAGGGAGGCTACCCCTCCTAAGCCATGTCACACCTATGTTCAAGCGGAGAGGGTGTTGCCTCCCTCTTCCACAGGAAATCCTTTGTTCTGTTTTCCCCTGCTTGAGCTGGTCAAGCAGCAGGAGAGCAGAAACATATCTGGAGGGTGGCAACAGCACAGGCTGCTTACAAAACCCTAGAAGGCTAGTAGGAGCAATACTAGGGGGTCCTCTAAGGAGCCCCCATAGTGCATGGAATCATACAACCAATACTGGCAACAGTATTGGGGTATGATTCTGACATGTTTGATACCTAAGATACCCAGGTTCGGGGTTACCATTATGTAGCTGGACACAGGTAGTGTCCAGTGCACTGGTGAAATGGCTTTCCTGCACTTATGAAGTCCACTGTAATGGAGCTTGAGTTCACTGGGGCACCTCTGCATCACACAGAGGCCTGCACCCTGCCCTCTGGGATAGGAGGGTCTACCATAGGGGTGACTTACAGTGACCTGGTGCAGCCACCTGTATTGCAAGGGCGCATGCACCTTCCCAAGCAGCCTGCAATGGCATGCCTGCAGACAAATTTTACATGGGTTCCCATGGATGCCACAATACATGCTACAGCCCATGGGAGAACCCCTGGTGCCCCAATGCCCTGGGTAGCTAAGTTTCATATTCAAGGGACTTATATGGGGGCACCAGTATGCCAATTGTGGGGTGTGCAAAGTCCTAGACAACCAAATTTGGGGGGAGAGAGCACAATCACTGGGGTCCTGGTTAGCAGGATCCCAGAGGAAACAGTCAAAAGCATACAGATAGCAGGCAAAAAGTGAGGGTAACCATGCCAAAAAGCGGGTACTTTCATACACTGACTGCCCAGGCAGTAGTGCTTGGTAAACATGTGCGGATAACACTGCCTAGCAAATATCCAGGACCGGAACTCCACGTACAAATGCAGTGATTGCACCTTTGGCTCTGGTGAACCTGCTTCAAAACCCTGGCCTAGAAAGCCTCAAACTGGCCTCTTACTGTCCTTTTTTAATCCTAAACACAGACTATTTTGAGCAACATCTTAGCTAAAAGGCTGCTTCATAGCCTGTCACAGTTAATATATGTAGGAAGCTAGCTCTGTATATACTATATCAAAATGAGATATAGTGTGCACAAAGTCGAGGGGTTCCCCAAGAGGCTTGACAGAGACAATAATAGATAATACTAATGCTCTATTTGTGGTAGTGTGGTCGAGCAGTTAGGCTTACCAGAGGGTAGTGTTAAGCATTTGTTGTACAAACACAAGCAATAAGTGAAAACACACACTCAGTAACTTAACTCGAGACCAATAGTTTTTTATATAGAAAAATATTCTTTTGTAAATTTATTTCTAGAACCACAAGATGCATTTAGCAAGTAAGTACATTAAATGAAAGGTACTTTGCATAGTAATACTTAGAACTTGGAATGGAATCAACAGTGTACGCAGTTTTCTTTAAAATGGCAAAAAGCTATTTTAAAAGTGGACACTGCAATTTTCAACAGTTCCTGGGGGAGCTAAGTAAAGTACAGTTTTTGAGGTAAGTCACAAACTTACGGGTTCAATCTGTATAGCATAGGTAGCCCATCGTTGGGGGTACAAGGTAATCCCAAACACCCAGCACCAGCAAAACGGAGCCGGTTAGGCGCAGATGTCAACCAGGAGCCAAAATAACATGGGCGCCTATGGAGACAGGGGGTACTCCGGTTCCGGTCTGCTTGCAGGTAAGTACCCGTGTTGTCAGAGGGCAGACCAGGGGGCTTTGAAGAAGCACTGAGGGGGGGCAAGTAGGCACAAAAACCACACCCTTAGAAGCACAGGGGCGGCAGGGTGAGTGTGCAAACAGGGCATCAGCTTCTCAATAGACCTCTATGGAGGGACTCAGGGTCACTTAGGCGCTGCAGGTAGGGCACAGGGGGGGGTTTATTGGGCAAGCCACCGACTGGGCAAGGGTGAGGGCCACCTGCTGGTCGTTGCTGCACTGGTGGTCGGTTTCTCTCGGGCCTGCGGGTGCAGTGCTTCTCCAGGCGATGGATATCTTTGTCCCGGGCAGTCGCGGTCACGGGGGTCCTCGGGATTCCCTCTGCAGGCGTCGTCATGGGGGTCTGGAGAGGTCAGCCCAGGTTGGACATGTAGTCAGAATCGCTTGGGGATCCTCTCTGGCTACTTGGTTTCTCTGGACATGGGCCGGGGGTGTCGGGTGCAGAGTAGTTTGGACTCACGTTTCTGGAGTGAGGTGAGAGTCCCTTTAAAGATGGTTTCTTTGTCTTCCTGTTGGACATATCCGCTGTCCACAAGAGTTTCTTGGTCCTCGGTGATGCAGGCAGTCCCCTGAGGCTTTTCAGGGGTCGCTGGTCCGTGTTGTTTCTTCTTTTGCAGCTTTTTGAAGCAGGAGACGGGCCGGTAGGGCTGGGGCCGAGTCAGTTGTTGTCTCCTCTTCTCTGCGCGGTTTTCAGCTCAGCAGTCCTTCTTTCTTGAGGTCGTCCGGAATCTGAAGAGCTGGGTTCACGGTCGCCCCTAAATACTAAATTTAGGGGCGTGTTTAGGGTCGGGGGCAGTAGCCAATGGCTACTGCCCCTGAGGGTGGCTATACCCTCCTTGTGGCCACTCCATCTGGGGAGGGGGGCACATCCCTATCCTTAATGGTCCTAATCCTCCAACGCAAGGTGGAGGATTTTTCAAGGAGGGGGTCACCTCAGCTCTGGACACCTTAGGGGGTGACTCCATTTTTTTCTCATTATCCCTCTGGACTTGTCACCAAAAGTGGGGGCTCGTCCGGGTGGCCGGCCATCTCCACTGGCTGGAGTGCCCTGGGGCACTGTAACACCAGTCCTGAGCCTTTGAGGCTCACCACCAGGTGATACAGTTCCTGCAGGGAGAGGTGTGAAGCACCTCCACCCAGGACAGGCTTTGTTTCTGACCACAGAGTGCAAAAGGCACTCCCCGTGTGGTCAAAAACTCGTCTGGAAGTGGCAGGGTGGCACAGACTGGTCAGTCTTACACTATCAGTTAGGCTAACATACAGGGGGCATCTCTAAGATGCCCTCTGTGTGCATTTCTCAATAAATCCCACACTGGCATCAGTGTAGGTTTATTGTGCTGAAGTTTGATACGAAACTTCGCAGTATTCAGTGTAGCCATTATGGTGCTGTGGAATTCGTAATGGCAAACTCCCAGACCATATACTCAGTATGGCTACCCTGCACTTAGAATGTCTAACAATTGACTTCGACACTGTAGGAGCATAGTGCTCAGGCAGCTATGCCCTCACCTGTGGCATAGTGCACCCTGCCTTAGGGCTGTAAGGCCTGCTAGAGGGGTGTCTTACGTATGCCACAGGCAGTGGTTGGTGGGCATGGCACTCTGAGGGGAGTGCCATGTTGACTGTCTTTTCTCCCCACTAGCACACACAAGCTGCAAGTGTGTATGTACTGAGTGAGGGGTCCCTTAGGGTGGCATAATACATGCTGCAGCCCTTAGGGACCTTCCCTAGCCATAGGGCCCTTAGTACCAGGGGTACCTTTTACAAGGGACTTAACTGTGTGCCAGGGCTGTGCCAATTGTGGAAACAAAGGTATAGATTTTAGGGAAAGAACACTGGTGTTGGGGCCTGGTTGGCAGGGTGCCAGCACACTTCCAATCAAAGCTGGCATCAACACTAGGCAAAAAGTGGGGGGTGACCATGTCAACAGTGCGATTTTCCTACAATATGGTACAACCAAACTGGAATTATTATCTGGCATAATACCCCTTGAAACATCAGATGCATGTATACAACATTAGAGCATCAGTTTGGAGCATCAATCCAGGATGGGACCATACACTGCCTTTCTGGCCTTAGATTTAGAAAAGGCATTTGATATGTTCTATTGATGTTACCTGATAAAAATTCCGAGTAAATCTGGCCTGGGACAAAAGTAAATAAGATGGGTCAACTTTCATTAGGCTTACCCTACTGCCAGAAGTCACACAGATGGCACATAGACTCATACCAGGTCGATAGAGTCACGAGGTAGGATAGTCTGCTTCCCCCCTACTTTTTGCCTTGGCTACTGAACCCCTTTCAGTGAAAACTGTATTACACATGCATTGCCATCCTTAAAGAGAATCTCAGGACTTGGCGTCACAAAGTAAATTTTATGTCTTCCCACTGTCTCAAGAAATACTGCCACGGGCAGGGAACTGATTTGGAAAATAGTTATTTAGGGATTAGCGTACATCACAACGACCCGACCTGATGAACAAGTTACTTACCTTCGGTAACGCTTTTTCTGGTGGATAATTAGCTACCTGTGGATTCGAATACCCTCAGGGGGAATCTTCTTTGCCAACGAGTAACAAACCTTGATACAAAGAATGACCTACCTGGATATCGTTCTTTAATGGACCGCTCTGCCCTTCCTTTTTCCTACTTATCCCACGAATAGCTGGTCTTCCAAGCGAAAGTCTTTTGTTCTCTCAATATAAAAACTGAGAGCCCTTCTGGGGTCCAGACAATGGAGCCTCTCTTCCTCCTTCGAGGGGTGAGGAGAAGGGTAGAAAGATGGAAGGGTAATGGTCTGACCCATATGAAAAGGAGTGACAACTTTAGGTAGGAAAGCTGCCCTGGTTTTCAGCACCACTTTATCAGGAAAGAATAAAGTAAAGAGGGGCTTAACACTAAGAGCGTGAAGCTCAGCGACGCCTAGCCGATGTTATAGCTATCAGGAAAAGCATCTTAAGAACTTAAAATCTTAACGGGCAAGAATGCATGGGTTCAAACGGTGAACCTATTAAAGTTAAAACCAGATTCAGATCACACGGAGGCATAAGAAAAAGAGTGGGAGGGAAATTATTAGTTAAACCCTTTAAGAACCTAATAACAACAGGCGATTTAAACAAGGAGGGTTGATCCAGTGGGCAAATAAAGGCTGACGGTGCCGCCAAATAGCCTTTAACAGTAGCAACTGCACAACCCTTTTGTGCTAAAGCTAACGCAAACAACACAACATCAGACAGATGGGCCCTCAAAGGATCAATTTGTTTCTCTCCACACCAACCTGACCCTGCGACTGCGAAAGGAGATCTGCCCTAAGAGGGAGACGGAGGGGGAGAGCACAGTGAGAGTTGGAGAAGGTCCATGCACCACACCCTTCTTGGCCAAATTTGGAGCTATTAAAATGACCTGAGCCCGATCTTGGCGAATCTTCCTCAGAACCCGAGGAATCAAGGATATGGGGGGGAAACGCATGAAGCAACTAGTCGCACCAAGAGATCTGAAATGCATCCCCCAAAGCTCCTTGCACCGGATACTGAGGGCTGCAGAACGACAGGCAGTGCGCGTTCTCCTGAGTGGCAAACAGATCTATCCTTGGAGAACCCCACATCTGAAAGATTTGAAGGACCAGATCCGGATGGAGACGCCACTCGTGATCGGCCAAGAAATGTTGACTGAGAGTGTCCGCACGTATGTTGAGCACTCCTGCCAGATGATTCACTACCAAGCAAATCCGATGGTCCTGAAGTTGTCCGTCAGGACCTGAACTGACTGACCGCGAAGGCCCGCAATTCTAACACATTGATATGAAAAGTCTGTTCCACTGGAGACCAACGACCCTTGATCTCCAGGTCCCTCAGATGAGCTTCCTACACTAGAGTGGAAGCATCCGTCATGACCGTGGCCACTGGAGGCGGCAGTGAAAACAGCCTTCCTTGAGAAAGGTTGCCGTCCACAGCCCACCATTGTAGATCCACTGCAGCGTCTCTGGAGATCGATGTCGACTCCTTAAGATCCCCTTTGTGTTGAAACCACTGCTTGCGGAGGCACCATTGGAGAGCCCTCTTGTGCCAACGTGCAAGAGTGACCAACAGAATGCAAGAAGCAAACAGACCGAGCAGGCGTAGGACAATGAGGACTGGAACAACTGCTCTATTTTGAAACAGTAGAATCAATGCCTGGATGTCCTGAATCCGCTGAGGCGGAGGATAGGCTCGATTCAATGCTGTATCCAGTGCTGCCCCTATGAACAGGAGGCGCTGCGAGGGCTCCAGGTGAGACTTGGGCATGTTTATCGAAAACCCCAGACTGAACAACAAATGAGTTGTCATTTGCAAGTGATGCAGCACAAGCTCTGGAGACTTGGCTTTGATCAACCAATCATCCAACTAAGAGAATACAGATATTCCCTCCCTTCTGAGACTTGCTGCAACCACTGCCTTCACCTTCGTGAAGACTTGAGGTGCTGACGTAAGACCGAACGGAAGTACTGCAAACTGGTAGTGTTGCCACCCCACCACAAACCGGAGATACTTCCTGTGCGACTTGAGCATAGGGATATGAAAGTAAGCATCATGCAAGTCGACAGGCACCATCCAATCAAACCAATTCAAAATCCTCAGGTCCAGGATTGGCCTCAATCGACCATCCTTCTTGGGAATCAGGAAATATCTTGAATAACAACCCTGACCCCTTTCCTTCTCTGGAACCAACTCCACTGCACCTTTTGATAACAGGTTTTGAACCTGCTGCAACAACAGGAGATGGTCTTCAGAAAAAAACAAGGGACGAGGAGGGATAGGAGGAGGAAACTCCTGAAAAGGAAGAGCATATCCTTTCCTCACAATGTTCAGAACCCAGGAGTCTGATGTAATTAACTCCCATTCGCGAAGAAAAATACATAATCTTCCCCCTACAGGAGAAGTATGGCTGAAAATGGGCTGCTTCTCTTGTTGTTGTCCTCCTCCAGATGAAGAGTATGATGCAGGGTGCTGCTGGGTGGCCCCTCTTGTGCGAACCCTCCCCCGCCCTCTAAAGGACCTATATGGGAGGCTGGCAGGCTGTTGGACTGAGGTCTCCAACGGTAAATGGCTCCACGCCTAAACCCCCTGAACCTCCAAAAGGACCTGAAAGGGGTAGTAGTGGAAGCGTGCAGACCCAAAGACTTTGCTGTGGCCCTACTGTCCTTAAAGCGCTATGAGGCAGGGTCAGATTTAGCACCAAAAAGCTTTTCACCATCAAAAGGCAAGTCCAAGAGAGTAGACTGGACATCCGAAGAAAAGCCAGAGGACCTCAACCACGTTGCCTCCTGGTAGCGATAGAGGTACCCATCGCCCTGGCCACCGAATCTGCAGAATCCAGACCAGACTGGATAATCTGTTTAGCCGCCGCCTGAGCATCTGAGAGCAGTTCTCCAAATTGTCCTTTCACCTCCTGCGGCAGATCTGGAACCATAGCCCTAGCTGTGTCCATCAGGGCGTGCACATATCTACCTAATACACAGGAAGCGATTGCTGCTTTGAGGGCCATACTACAAGAAGAAAAAGTCTTCTTCGCCGACTGCTCCATCCTCTTGGACTCCCTGTCTGACGGAATCACAGGGAAGGAGCATGGTGCAGACTGTGTGGAACATGAGGCTTGAACAACTAGACTCTCCGGGGTAGGATGTTTCGACAAAAGTCCCAGATCTCCAGGAGCCACCCTATACCTCCTTGCCACAGATCTGTTGACAGCTGGGGACGACAAAGGCTTCCTCCATACCTCTAAGATAGGCTCCGTAAGAGCATCATTAAACAGAAGCAATAGTTCAGCTGAATCCGAAGAAGGATGCAGGACCTCAGTTAGAATATTAGTTTTGACCTCTGCAGCAGGCAACGGAAGATCCAAAAAATGTGCCGCCTTCCTGACCACAGTATGGAAAGAGGCCGCCTCCTCCATAAACTCCCCTGGAGAAGAAAGGTCCCATTCCGGGGAAGTGTCTAGCCCACTGGCTGAGTCAAGTCCATGATATTCCCCCAAGAGCTCCACAATCTCTCCTTTCTCCAGCAGCTGCCTTTTGGTACTCCTGCTCCTCCAAAAGCCTTAAAGCTTTTCTGCGCGACCTCAGCCAGGCCTCGAACCTTGGCGTCGACATAGAATTAGCCAACGTCGATGACACCGGCTTCAGGACTGAAAGACGCGGACCAGGAGAAGAAGGCTGACTACAGTCTAATCCGGCGCCGGAGCAGATCCCATCGGCGCCGTGGTCACCTGAGACTCCATCATCGTCGTCGACTGATAAGGTGATATCATTGGCGCTGCAGGTCTTTGAGGTGATATCATCGGTGCCGAACCGGCACCTTCAGCCGGATAAAATGGCATAAACGGCGCCACCTTGTAAAGAGCCGGGGAGCCCAACGTAAATGCCAAAGGGCCCGTGGGACCAGCTGGTGCACCAGCAGGGGCCATAGCATTAAACATACTAAACATGGCATTTAAAAATGCCGCCGGATCCGCTCCCAGAGCTGGGAAGGCAGGATACCGCTGGTCTCCATGCAGCACTTGCGCCGGCTGAGCATCCGAATCCTGCACCGCAGGTAAAAAGCGAGGACTCTCTGGAGGCGCAAACACCTCGAAGACCGACGGCGCTGGAGAAGACTGAGGGCTTTGAGGCTGTGGAGTCACAGTAGGACTAACCTCCCATGTCACTGTCTAGATGGAGACCTGGACCTTGAACGGCTACGAGCCGAACGACGCCGAGAGTCGTGACGATGTCGCTTCTTCGACAAATTGTGAGAAGACGATCTATGGTGGTTCTTATGTCCTTTCTTCACCTTAGCCAAAAAGAGTTTGGCTTCTCTCTCCTTCAGAGCCTTTGGATTCATGCTCTGGCAGGATACACACTACTCGACGTCATGTTTTAGCTTAAACACCAAAGGCAACCATCATTAGGGTCGGTAACCGACATGCGACCCCGCACTCTCGACAAGGCTTATACGCCGACTTCCTAGGAGGAGACATTGTAAACAGAAACAAGATTGCAACCAGAAACAAGATGGAACACCTTCAACAGTAACAAGAGCTAGGAGAAAACCGTTAGCGTCGAATGCATGGAAAAAAGGGAACTGACGTCAGCACGCAGGCGAGGCCCTCTTATTGGCACGGTGGCGTCAGATGGAGTCACGTGGAGCCGTGCAATTGTGACGTCCTCGTCGACGTGGAGAGCTGGGAAGAAGATTTTCCGTCGGATGCTGGCGCATTGGGAGAATTCATAAGGTGAGGAAACCACAGGTAGTTGTATCCATCAGAAGGAGAATAACACTGGAGTTGTTATGCAATCCCTAAAATCGCAGATCTTGTTTTGGGCCACACTTCTATTGTCTGCGATAGGCTGCATAGCTTTGTTGAATATGGTTATGTTTCCTAAACTTCTCTATAACTATGCAATCTCTCTCTTATTGTCCACGAACAATTGTTTCGTGAGATAGACATGTGCTTGGAAATCTGGTAATCCGGTAGGAGACAGGTAGCACTGAGGACTTTGAAGTTGCCTACTACGCCCAGGGTTTTGGGGGCCCTCATTTTGAGATTTAGCATGTATAACTGTCATCATATTCCAGAAGTAACACCACTCCGGATGCCTTTCATGCCTAGCCATACTTCAATTCGCTCCCTGCTTTATACACGGTTTCTCAAACCATATGCCCTGGCAATCCCCGTCAGAGGGTCTCTCCACCCCTGTGGAATACTCTTTGCCAATGATTGATAACGTGGGAAGAGGTCAAATATCTATTTAGGAAAAGTCCACTATTAAGCCAGGCACTTGAAGAAATCAGATTATACAGAGGTCAATTTCCTTTCTGTAGCAGACTTACAAAGACAATTGATAAACTGTGGTATACGTGCCACAAGAAGCCTAGCACGCATGCAGTCACATAAACTGTACATACAATGGGGAACATATAAGTGTTTCCCTAAACACACTTAGAGGCATTTGGCAAAAGAAGATAGGCCTTGCATTCAATGAAAATGAATGGACATTAGTGTTAACCTAGCCTTATAAGGTGCCCAATAACACCTGCTTCAAATACTTTCAGCTCTATATCCTACAAATAGCATATCTAACACCACTTAAACGTATCTGATGCTACCATGGGGTTCCCTCGGATTGCTGTCATAATCAATTAACTGGGTTCAAACACATGATTGGGACTGGTCAGATTGATGTGACTTTAGGACAAGGGTTGCTGCCAATCTTACATAGGCCATGGACCACAACGGCGATCCAATCATGAAGGGTTACTTATTAGGTTTAATTCAGAGACCTTTGCAAAACTAAGTGGCATAAAAAACATTGATTTGGTTTTGCTGTTGACTAAAAGCAATTACCCTACTACGGAAATGTCCGCAACCTTCCCTTCTTATCACACAGAAAAAGTAATTGTTTATTGGGCAGAAGCCAAAAGTTGTGCTCTGAGTGAGGAGAGTCTGGAACCGTAACCAAACTACTGAGCTCCCGGTCTTTCAACCCCCCAACCAAACTGTGTAGCTTAAAAGGCTTTACACACACACGATGTTAAATGCACCACCATGTACTACATTGACAGGATGAGACCTTTTGGCAAGACACAGCAATTTTTTGCTGCTTTTGCTACACCTCATCAGAGCTGTCCTATATCTAAAGCGGGTATAGCCAGGTGGACAGCCAAGTGCATCTAGACCTGCCAACTAAAAGCTAAGAGAACCCTGTCTGCCCAACCAAGGTTACATTTCACCACGAAAAAGGGATCCACTACGGCTTTCCTCAGGAACATGCTTATAGCTATTTGTAAGGCAGCTACATAGCCCCAAAACTCCACACATATTCACCAGACATAATTGTGTGGCAGCCCTAGCACGCTAGCAAGCCATGGCTAGGGTTCTAAGGAATTAGTTTCAAACATCTACAAATGGAAAATGTTAATGACCCTATAAGCATCTGTTCATAGCATGTAGTGTTATAGATTCACATGTACCCACCTACCTTATAGAGAGCCAAAGTTTGCTTCAGATACTTTTTTCTGTAACTCCCAATTTCTTGTAGACAAGATCAAGCATGGTCATCATTCTGTTTCCACTTACATTTTCATCCGTACACTCACCAGCTGTGCAAAATACAATCTAACAAAGGAACCAGTGCCCATGTGGACTGCTAGGGCAGAGATCACACCATGCCTTGTGCCTCAAAAGACTTCCTTAAAGAAGTTGCAAACATGCAAGGCTAGATGAAAGGAGTACACAGGGCATGTGTATCTACAGCCACACATACCACGACCATATAGTGTTTTAAAAACTGGACTGGAGAAATTTGAATGGGTGAGAAATGTGACATTTAAGGATATGTGTAAAGTATGTTAAAACAACAATCTCTACTAGCAGTATTATGTCAAAAGAATTACCTTTGAATTGAGAAATTACCATCCTTATTTACTGAAGCTGTTGAGTCGCTGACTCTTATGATTCACTGCATAAAATGTGGAAGTGAAAAATATAATACATCCTCCTGTGCAGATGATTTAGATATTACAGTATACACTTGTGAATTTAAAATCCCATCTTTAACTTGTTTCAAGATCATTGGAATGTTGTAGAACAACTGGTAGGTAAACTGGGTAAAGGCTCATGTTACTTCTTTATGTCAGAATTGGTTGAACAAAATTTTGAAGTCTCAAACAGGCAGGCAATAGATAAAAATATTTGGGCATTAAAATGTTTTGTAAAGTTCACAAAATATACATAAACATTAACAGTGTACTTGAAGATTTAAAGAGATAGAATGGCTTAAATGAACAAGTTACTTACCTTCGGTAATGGTCTTTCTGGTAGAGACTTTATCTGCAGATTCCTCACCTTTTGAATACCGCCTCAGGTGTTAGACTGGATCTGGAAACTTTGGAGCAGTACCTCTGTGTGTTGGAAGGTGGTGCCTTGCGGCTCTGCACCTATGCAGTTAAGGACTTGCTAGGCATGTATAGGTGCCACTCCCGCATGCTGATGTCAGCTGCTTTCGAGACTGTCCGTACCCACAAACGGAGAGCCCCAAAAGCAAACTGGTGTGACCAGTATGCAGATTCCTAGACTTGGGATTTTATTAATGGGTAGAGTCCAGTCCCAAGAACAGGAAGCACGGGAGGGTCAGTAAGGAATATGCAGCTTGATAGTCTCACTACCAGAAACAGCTTTACAAAGGTAAGTAACTTGTTCCTCTAATAGAGGCCTTCTAGCCGCAGAATCTTCACCTTCTGAGTAAATTCCAAAGCAGTAAATTTTTGGAAGTGGGGCCGTGGACCGACTCAAACCAGAAAGTTATGCAGGATCGAGTGCGAAATGTGTCCTTCTCAGTGAACATAGCTAGACAATAGTGCTTTGTGAACTTATGGACACCCACGTAGCTGCCTGGCAGGGCAGGGCCTCTGTGTGCAAACACAGTAATAGCAGCTTTTGCGCTGGTAGAACAGGCACGCAAATCTTAATGCAAAGCACAAGTTGGTTCTCTTCTGAACAGCCATGCCTCTTTTTCACTCTTGAGAACCCCACAGAGAGCTGACTTTCCACCGAGTGGTCTTTGTCATGATCTATGTAGCAGCTCAGCGATTTCTTGGGGTCTAAGCGACGGAGTCTCTAGTCATGCTCAGAGGGATGAGGTGGAGTATATAATGCCGCCAGAGTGACGTGGAACAGTGTCACATATTTTGGCAGAAAGGATGCCTGAGTCCACAGAACCAGTTACTCGGAGAAGAAGGTGGTTTAAGGTGGGTCAACACAAATAGCTTGAAATACACTCACACGCTGATGTTATGGTGATGAGGAACACTGTCTTGAGGGTGAGAAGCAGTAAAGAACAGCTGAAATCTGGCACACATTTGGAATATGAGGACCAAGTTAAGGTACCTCTGACGCACTATAAAGGTAGAGGTAAAAAACAAGTGTTGTCTCCCTTTCAAAAATCACGTACCAATAGGGGATTTGAACAAAGAGGGCTGATCCAGCAACTGTAGAAAGGTTGGAGGGTGGGCTGGATTACACTGCCGCAGGTAATCCATGAGGCAGTGATAGCATAGTTCCTTCACCCTGGCATTCAATGATCCTGCCAGTTTACCACGCAGAATATTCTGTGAAAGGCCACCACCCATCCCTGTTTGATGCAGTGACACATGCCAGTAGTGTTGTCCATGAGCACTTGAACCAGCGTCCCCTTGATGGAGGGAAGGGAGGCTTTCCACACCAAGCGGATGGCCCTCTGCTCCGCAAGGCTGCTATGGAGCGATGCCTCTGATCTCCATCTCTCCCAAGTGGCAGCATGAGCCCAGAAGAAACATATCAGTGACCACTGTAAGCTTTGGGTGGGCAAGGGAGAGGGGTCTGCTGCTGACCCAGTCACAGTCCAGCAATCACCAACACAGATCCTTTGCACTATCCTCTGAAATCTGAACTTGGGTGGAGAGATACCTTTGATGTTGGGTCCACTGAAACTTCAGATCCCACTGCAGAGGCTGCATATGCTATCTGGCGAACTTGATCAACAGGATGCAGAAGGCTATCAGTCCAAGTAGGCTCAGAGTCCACCTCACTGAAATACAGGACAAATGCTGACAGATCGGGATCGATTTTCTGGGGGAAAATCACAAAACCAAACCATGTCAAGAGCGGCTCCAATGAAGGAGTTGACAGTGATGACCAAAGATGACAGGAGGTTTGCCGTAGTCTTGAGGTGTTGACTGTCTGGGGGTGAGCCAGTCATCGAGGTAGAAGAAGACTGGCACCTCTGACCTCCGAACATGTGCTGCTACCACCGCCATCACTTTTGTGATCACCCGAGGTGAACTAGTGAGTCCAGAGGGGAGGACAGCAAATTGAGAATGCCCCTGTTCCACCATGAATCACAGGTGATGTCAATGGGCCAGCAGGGTGGATATATGGAAATAGGTGTCCTGCAGTTCCAACACTACCTTCCAGTGTCCAGGGCAAACAAGATCTAGACCAACGTGAGCATTTTTATTTTTTCCTTTGGAGAAGGCGTTGAGAGGGTGCAGGTCAAAAATCGTATTTTCATCTATTAACCCGATAATCAGGTCCTTGAATGCCAGGTGTCTACTGGGGAACTATTCCCACTGTCAAGGGCAGTTGGAAATGTGTTGGTAGCTGCCTTACTTGCAGACGCTGGTACCACCAAACTCCAAGGGGAGGGGTGCTGAGATAGGAAAGCTTGATTGCAAGAGGTAGGGCGATTGCATCGTGCAATCTGGTGGTTGAGGACCAGGTTAAGGTACCTTTGACGCACAATGAAGGAAGAGGTAAAAAAAGAAAATTGCATACCAATAGGGGATATAAACAAAGAGGGCTGATCCAGCAACTGTAGAAAGGCAGGGGGATTAGGCGGGGTTGGATTAGACTGCCACTTGTAATCTGTGAGGCAGTGATAGCGGAGTTCATACACCCTGGCATTTAACAACCCTTCCAGTCCACCACCCGGAATATCCTTGGCCAAGCAAGTTTTGACCAATGGCCCCAATAGGGTGTCTGTTAAAGCCTCGTTAAATGGTAGGAGGGGTTGAAAAGATGGCTGCCCCAACTGGAGAACTTACAGCAATTCGCTAGTCTTGGTGGAGAGCTGGAGGTTAAGGATTTAAACCACCCAGCGCAATATCATGGTGTAGACAACAAATTCATCTGTTGCTGATCCAGAAGGTGGGAGGGGCCAGTTTCAGGGGCAGCATCAAGACCACTAGCCTCTTGCTAGTCATCATACCAAACGGATTAATGAAAGGGCTGAGTGAACTCATCACCTGCTTCGTAGTCATTGTCTGAGTCCATACGGAAAAGAGTGTAAAGCGTGTTGTTCTTGAGAGAGTGGAGGAAACGGGCACGGCATTGGGCAATGTCAGACAGGTGTTGTCTCAAAGTTGGACAGGACTATTGGATGCTCCTCGTCTGACATCTATGCATTTGGTATGATCACCGGAGTCTCAGGGGCCAGTGTGGACTGCAGCACCCGAGCTGGGGTCTGGACTAGGACGTACTTGGAAGGTTCAGTTGGCACCAAAGGTGAACCTGTCAGAGGTACTCCAGGTGGAGGGCCTCTCAGCTACTTGGGTTAGCATGCACACCAGAGGGAGTAAGTAAGGAGACAAAGCATGGCTGCGCAGAACTCTACGATCTGTTGTAGCGTGCCTAACTGTCCTGGAAACCAGTTGTGAGATCGCCTCCGAAGTCAGCCGACTCTGGGAGTCGGATTTAGATCCATGGCATCACCCCTGCATTTGCTCAGGCGAATGAGAGTGGTGAAAGGGGGTGGTCGCTCTTATATTTCGTATGCTTCTTTTTAGACTTACCTGATGATTTGGACCTTGACAAAGATTGGCCTTTCGATTGGCATCAGCGACTCTTGGACTTGGACCTCGAAATAGAGCAGTCTCAGTGAGGAGTTTTCTTTTGCTTGATGCTATACAGCTTTGCCTCATGATTCTGGATTGCCTTTGGAATCATCACTGCGCCGTCACTGCAGGTCTTGGAGTCATGACTCAACCCTAGACACCACAAGCAAACCTGATGGGGCTCCGTGACAGATGCATGTGACAGTCTCTACAGGCCTTAAAACCTGCTGTTTTAGGGGAAGACATCCCGGGATATTGTTAAATGTATTTGAAAACATTGAGGTAAACAGTCTCAGAGATGAGTGGAAGCTCTGAATTAATGTCAGAAGGCACAAGAAAAAAGGAATAATACAGTGCACAGGAGTGGTGCCTATATAGGCTCTGAATTACTTTTTCAGAGTGGAACACCAACAGTGTGGAGCTGCGCAGTGTCACTTTCTTGTCCGGCATGCAGAGGTACTGCTGCAAAGTTTCTAGATCCAGTCAGATGCCTAGGGAATATTCAAAAGGTGAGGAAACAGTGGCTATAAGTCTCTATCAGAAGTGATTATTTCCTAAAAATCTGATCTACTAAGGTATTACCATTACCCACTTTTTAATTCCAGCCTCTTCAGCTAAAAATCTTATTTTGGTTTGTAGGGTATTGTGATTCTTTTTGTTTTGGAGAGTAAAAGAGCAAGTTTAGTTGAAATCATCATTATTTTACTGTTGTTAATTAGAACTGTATGCTATAGATTATTGAACACAGAAAGCAGTGCCAATGATCCTGAATGCTAACATTGGAGAGGGATGCACTCAACCCTTTTGACGTGGTACTGCCTTATGCTGGAAGAGTTGTTCACTTTAGCTATTTCATATTATCTTTAAGTGAAAGGAGTCAATGATGGTCTCAAAGTTTGCTTGTCTTCTACATAAAGAGGTTTCATTCTTTGGAGAATGCAGCAATTAAAACAAACTACAATGACATTCCTGAATAAAGGCAGTACAGTTGGGAGATATAGTGGGGATAATTAAGTTCTTTCTGGTTTTCAGATGTAAGTATCAGCAGTCTGATGCTGAATGGTGCAAGCATATCAAAGTATAAAAACACTTGAAGATTTATTTAATGATATGTGTAACGTGAATATACCTGACATTATAGAGACTATTTTGCACAGACTGCTGGGTTTGAGTCTGAATACGTTGCAGAAAATGTTAATTCGATCTTTTCAAAACGGTTTGAGTCAAGATTTAGATACTGCTAATATTATCAAGTGCAGAGAGATCTGTAGAATTATTGCTTGGGGTCTGTGTATCTACCAATGGAACATTACAACACGTTTTGGTTCTGCTCTAGGGTTACAAATGTTTACCAGGAAAAATGTAAGCATGATGATTCAGTCACTAGAAAAACACTTCAATGTCAACACCTCCCGCAACTCTACACTATAATTTAGGCACATTATGTCAATTTCTTTTTAGCATAACTGGTTTTCAGTTGGCATAGTACTTGCCTGTATAAAGAGGGAAATGGGGATGGAAAACTGACAAGAACCAAAAGCTCATGAAAGGAACAACCATTGTTATTGATTCTTTAAACAAATGAGAAAGTCTTACTTTAGGCACCAATATACCAATACATTTTCTCATTTTAACAGTTTGGGGTTTGAAGTCTTTAAGGTCTTAAACCCTTATCCATCCTGCGAGACGTCTTGCCATGTGAGTCTATTTATACGTTTTTACTTATGTCATCCTTTTTTGTATAAACATATTGTTTCTTGTGTGTCAAATGTATCATGACCTTATGTGTGGATATATTACTGCTAACAAGTTACATTATTCCTTCATTGTTATTTTAAGAAACGTAAAAATCCTAATATTTTTTATGAAGACAAAATAGATGATACCTCCTCTAGGATATAAAAACGACGATGTGATAAGAATATATATATGCAATGCCAGAATTTGCTTCAAAACAAAAATACAAAGCACACCACGAATTTCTGGCATTATGCCTTGGTTTCTTTTAAAAAATAAATATGTATCAACAAAGAACTACAATGTTAAAACTTGTCAGTAACAGCACATTCTGGCATGTAAAAACATAAAATCAAGCTTTACACGAACAGACCAATATACTATGTACAAATGAGCAGTCTCAATGCTGTCTCTCAGTCTCTGTGTGGCCCCATTCACTGGTTGGAGTGGGCATCCAATGGAGCTCGGACATTACTGCATTTTTTGTCCTCTGGGTTTTCAGTTGCAGTCATAGTAGCTCTAATGCACGTGCACTCATCTCAATCTCCTTTTGTTATAAGGTCCTCAATGTAGGCGTCTAGTTCATCATCGGTGTTGATATCAATATCCTACAGAATAAAAAAGGAAAAAATAGTTGGATCTCGCCTTGACTTGTGTAAGTGAAGAAGTAAAGAACAAATTACCTACCTTTGGTAATGTTCTTTCTAGTAGTTATGTTACATAACCACAGTTTCCTCACCTTTTGAATATTCCCCAGGCATCAGACTGGATCCGAAAACATTTCAGCAGTCCCTCTGCACGATGGTAGGTGGTGCCATGCGGCTACGCACTGACGCTGTTCCACTTCAGAAATGACGAGCAGAGCCTATAAAGAAACCAGTCCCTTGCACTGACATAATTTGCATTCGAGGCTGTCCACACCCCAATTCGCAGAGCCCCAATAGCAAGTTGATTGTGACCAGTATGCAGATTCCTAGAATTGGAATCTTATTAATGGATAGAGTCTAATTACAGAATGGGAAGGATGGGAGTGTTAGTATGGAATCTGCAAGTAGACAGAGGCCCTCATTCTGACCTTGGCGGTCGGTGGAGAGGCGGCGGTCGGACCGCGAACAGACCGGCAGTATTAAAAATGGCATTCTGACCGCGGCGGTCACCGCCGCGACCGACCGCCACTTCCCCACTCCGACAGCCACGGCGGTCATGACCGACGGGCTGGAGTCTGCGCACTCCGGTCCGGCGGTCGACCCAAGACCGCCAACGGTATCATGACCCTGCTTACCGCCGCGGTTTCTGGCGTCCGGGAACCGCCATGCGAACCATGGCGGTAGGCACTATCGGGGCCAGGGAATTCCTTCCCTGGCACTGATAGGGGTCTCCCCCACCCCCCACTGCCCCCCCGAGTCCTCCCCCCACACCCTCCACCCCCCTGCCACCCCCCAGAGGTGGTACGAACCCCCTCCCCACCCCCACCCCGACATGCACATACACGCACCCCGACATGCACACACCCCCAACATGCACATATACACACCCCCTACACACACACATACACAACGGGGACACATACCCGCACACATACATGCCGACATGCGCACCCGCCGAACTACACACATTGCCCATAGGCACAGCAGCACTCCCCGCCCGCATGCACGCACTCACACACCCCCTCTACACACTCACACGCACACCCCCATGCACGCACACATCACACAACACCCCCCCAACCCCTCCCCTCACGGACGATCAACTTACCTTGTGCGTTGGTCCTCCGGGAGGTGACAGGAGCCATGGGGAGGTGACCGCCAACAGAAGACCGCCAACACAAGACCGCCACACAGAAATGTGGGTCGTAATTCTGTGGGCGGTGTTCTGCTGGCGTGGCGGTGGAGGTTGACCAGTCTCCACTTTCCCGCCGACCGCCAGTGTGGCTGCTGGCGGTTTTCCGGCGGAACGCTCCCAGCGGTCAGAATGCGCACAGCGGCATACCGCCGCGGTCGGCGGTCTTCACCGCGGCGGTAACTCGGCGGTCTTGCGAAAAGACCGCCAAGGTCAGAATGAGGGCCAGAGTCTCTACCAGAAAGAGTGTTACCAAATGTAAACAACTTGTTCTTCTGACAGAATCTTTTAGCCACAAATTCCTCACCTTTTTGAACAGATATCAAAGCAGTACATATTCTAAGGTGGGAAACTGGAAAAGCTCCTGCCTCCACCACAAAGCGCAGGTGGCGCTGATGAGTCCTCAGGACCGGTGTATGGAAATAGGCACCCTGCATGTCCAATGCATCCAGCCTCCAGGGTAGAGCTTAGACAAGACAAGGGCCAGTGTAAGCATTCTGCATCTTTCCTTGCAAAGAAACTTGAGAGGGCGCAGTTCTAAAATAGGAGGCCTCCATCTTTCTTGGGTACCATAAAGCAGTGGAAATAACAACTACGTCCTACTTCTAGCCCAGGTACCCTATCAATAGCCCGAAGGCCAAAAGGTCTTTCACTTCCTGCTACAAAACAGACAGATGGTGCTCTATGTCAGTCATTGGGGGAACAGTGGAAGGTGCAGCAGCGTAGAAAGGAAGGGTAGGGCATACCTCTTCCGATTAATTTGCAGGATGTTATGGCATACATAGGCAGTGAGAATCGTCAAATCCGGTTTCCCAGGGGGTGTTCATGCTCCACTAAGGGCATGCTAAAGGGGTTTGGTAGGTGGGGCTGCAGGGGACAGTAGGCTGGGTGCCTGCTGACTTTGGTACCACAGGCCGGCGGGTATCACAGCCTCAACTGTAAAACTGCTGGGGCAGCTTCCTGAGGTTATACTGGTCGACAGTAAGGGATGCCTCTGCCGAAGCCATTAAAGGAGTGATAGGGCTGGTGTGGTAGGTGAGGTGGGGCAGACAAGCCCAGGGAGAGTGCCTCCTTAGTAGCGAATTGTGACCCTATTGCCAATGGCCTGTCTGAAGGAGTCAATGGTGCCTAAGCCACAATAAATTGTGAACTTGGCCATGTCAAGAACCATCCTGCATAGCCTGGCTGACGTTGGAGATCTTCAGGAACACCTCGGAAGAGTTGAGCCACCACATCCATAAGGGTGTGGGAATAGCACAACAGAAGGCAGCTGGAAATAACTGATCTAAGAGCCAAGCAGTTGGATGAGAAGGCTCACTTTCCAAACTTCTACACCCGTTTTGACTTCCTACAGGGGTAATAGTTGGAAATGTGTTTGGTTTTGTCCTGCTTTTAAACAGCTGCAACAAAAACCTTTCAGGGGAGGGGTGCTGAGAAAAAAAAAAACAGCGGGTCGACCCGGGCAGGGCAGTGGCGTCTTGAGATTGACTGGAGGCCACAGTAAGGTTTAGCCCAGGCCCCATAAAAGTATCCTTAAGTGCCGCATTGGCAGGGATGAGAGGCTCAGTTGATGCTTGCCTTGGCTGGAGGACTTCTGTCAGGACATTGGTCTTGACCTCCAAGGTGGAGAGCTTGGAGGTCAATGACTTCAGCCACCATGGCATAAGATGCGCACTTTTCAGTGGCATTTCCATGGGTGAAAGGAGCCCAGACTCAGGGGCAGTATCAAGTCCACTAGCTTCTTGTAGGTCTTCGTGGTATGGCTGTTCAAACCCATTACCCATGTCATAATCATTGTTTGAATCCATGCCAAAACGAGAATGCAGGGTATGTGCTCTCCCTTGTGGAGGTGGCTGGTCGAGAGGAGGAAGTGCGTCTCAACAGCAGCTTCAGTCAAGGTCAAACCTGTGCCAACTTAGAGTCAGAGATTGAAAAAGGTACCTTGTCTTTCGGCGTCAATAGAGTCAGCACTGGTGTTGAACTTCCAGGGATTGGAGTGGACCATGGTGCTGCAGTCAGAATTGGAGCTGGAGGCGGCTTGAGATGGCCTTGGCGGGTCCAACTGGCGCAGAAGGTGAACCCCCGTCAATATTCCAGATGGAGAGCATCTTGGTTCATTGGGGCCCAGAGGCATGCCACAGGGAGTCACCAAGGAACTGAAGAGTCAGAACATGGCCTTGCGGAACTCTAGGATTTGTTTTGGAAACTCAGGTTGTGCCGGAACCAGTTGTGGAAAAGGCTTCGAATAAATTGAGATGTATGGTGCCCCCCCTTCTCAGGATAATGTGAGTAGTGGGAAATGTTCAGATTCCTGCTTAGATTTCTTATGCTTTTTTTATTACTTACCTGACCCTTTCTCTGACTGAGATGAATATCGCCTTTTGGAACTACTCCTGAGACTTCTGGATCAGGAACAGCACTGAACATCTGATTTGGACTGGTCTCATCACAGTTGTCTTTCATGCTTGGTGATGTAGAGTTACGTTCGCTGTCTCATATGGGCTTCGGGTTTATCGACATGGCATCACTCCGAGCCAAGGAGTCATGACTCAACTCCGGGGACCACAGGAAAATCTGATGAAGATCTGTCACAGACAATTGCTTGTGACAGACCTTGCAGGCTTTAAAAGCTGTCGGCTGGTGGCGCAGAAAGAATGGACTGGACAGCAGCGCAAGGGATTGGCACCTATATAGGCTCCACAGGCCAGTTATGGATAAGTATGGCATCAGTGTGGAGCCGGCATCAGTGTGGAGCTGCACAGCACCACCTTCCAGTGAACAGAGGTACTGTTTCGGAATCCAGTCTGACGCCTAGGAAAAATTAAAAAAGTGGTGAATCTGTGGCTAGAAGTCTTTATACGAAAGAAGGTTCCGTGTGCTAAGCCAATGAACAAATGCCTTCTGTGCTCATCTGATAAACCAGTGTTCCACATTCTTATTTTCAAATCTCAATTTAAAGAAATGAGCAGTGGCACATCTATTTTTTCTGATGAAAAGAATCCCTAGAACTGTCTCCACAACTACAGGAGGAAGATGATGTATTCTGTAGCACATATTTGACCCTTTTGAATATTTCCATGTCTTTTTGTACCCATGCACGCTCAACCTCAAACCTACCATTGAGGGACTACTCCTGTTAAACTTTACATCAGGGTCTCATGCTTTACCATATACGTTCTCAGTAGAACAAATTGCTTCCAGAGAAGGTACCTGTGCTGGGAGTTCACTTCATAAGTTAAGAAAGATCAAAGTTAGAGAGCCCAAACAAACTAATCATATTAAAGGAAAATGTCCTTACAAGTAAACCTAGTTCTCTTTCACTGGGATCGCCATTAAAATTAATGAATAGTCCTGCCCATGTGCAGGATCCAACCTTTTTTGGCTGCAGCCTACTTGGATAAACTGTGGACTAAAGAGGATGGAAAAGTTTCACTGCTCCTTGAGGGAAACACATACTTCCAGTATACCATCACATCATGCCCGCACAATGACTCAGTCAGTGACAGCTGCTCCAGTTCCTTTTGTTCAGGGACTTAGGACGCTGTCCTTTATGTATACCTTTATGTATTCACTGTTTCTATTCTTTCACTGAGAGAAGGAAGGGTAGATTATGACTTCAATGGAAATTTTACTGAGCGAGAGCTAGGATTTAAGGTAAGAAACTTTACGTTTTCTTTGATGGGATAGCTACTGAAAACCATACGAATTGAAAAGAATAGTAAGCAAGGCTGTGGAAGAAAGAGGAAATATCTACATCTAAGCAAAGAAATTACTCAATAATGTTTCCCAACCTCAAGATCTGCTCTGAGATCTTGATCTAGGCAGCAGTATCTTATGGATGTATGGACTGTGTGGCAATCTTATAAACCTTCACTATGGAATGTTTGTCAAAAAAGCAGTGGTAACAGCTTAACCCCTAGCAGAATGGGCCTTAGGTTTACATAGCAAGGATCTGTCTACCTTCTGGTAACAAAGTAGTTTACAAGAGACAATCCTTTTAAAAACTGCATTATGATGGACAAACCAGTGCTAATATGCCTGCAGTATGCAGACAGACATGCTTCGTTTAAACACATAAAAGATGTAAAACCTCGTAGGGAAGGTGAAAAGACTTTTCAGCTGGAGCGGAAGGATTCTGAAAAACTTAAGAAGACAAGAACAAGTTACTTACCTATGGTAACAAATTATCTGGTAGAAACATATTCTAGTTGCAGATTCCTTCCCTTAGAAATTTCCCCAGGCATCAGACTGGATCCCAAGACTGGTGCCGCGGTTGCTGTGATGGCGTTGTGGTCGTATACGGGTGCCACCCCGACGCACTGAGGTCAGTTTCCATTCACACCAGAAGTGTGGAGCCATGAAGAACACTGAGACTGGTGCGCCAGAACTAGGGCCCTGAAAGAGTCCCTGTGCCTAAAAATCAGTTCGCAGACCGGGGAGTGTAGGAAAGTCACTCTTTTTGGCATGGTTACCCTCACTTTTTACCTGTTTATCAGTGTGTTTTGACAGTCTTCAATGGGATCCTGTTAACCATGACCCCAGTGATTGTACTCTGTCCTCTAAATATGGTTGCCTTGGTACAACTGGCATACTGATGTACCCGTGTAAGTCCTTGGTATATAGTACTTAGGTACCCAGGGCATTGGTACACCAGGGGTCCCCCATGGGCTGCAGCATGTATAATGCTACCCATAGGAGCCCATGCAAACTATGTCTGCAGGCCTGCCATAGCAGCCTGCGTGAAAGGTGCATGCACCCTTTCACTGCTGGTCACTGCACCAGGTCACTGCAAGTCACCCCTATGGTAGGTCCTCCTAGCCCAGAGGGTAGGGTGCTGATGCCTGTGTGTGAGGGCATCCCTGCATAAGCAGAGGTGCCCCTACAAACACCAGTTCCAATGCACGGGACTTCATTTTACCCGTGAACTGGCCACCTGTGGTCCAGCTACATAATGGTATCTCCGAACCTAGGCATGTTTGGTATTAAAGATGTCGGAATCATACCCTAATACTAATGCCAGTATTGGTGGCATGATTCCATGCACCCTGGGGTCTCCTTAGAGGAACCCCAGTATTGTTCCTGGAAGTCTTTCAGGGTTTGCGGGCAGCCCACGCTGCTGCAGCCCCTCAGACAGGTTTCTGCTCTCCAGCTGCTTGACCAGCTCAAGCATCAGAAGGCAGAACAAAGTATTTCCAGCGCGAGAGGAAGGCAACATCCCCGTGCCACCGGCTTGCTTTGAAGGGCACACTTGGTGCCCTCTGTGCATAACCTGGTTTGCACCAGTCCAAGGCCCCACGGTTCCTGCTCTGGCGCGAAAGAGCCAAGGGGTGATACCCAGAGCTCTGCCAGGTGGCCACTTGATTCTGCCATCTTGGAAACAAGATGTGCAGAGGCCCCTAGGAGCATCTGGTCGGTCAGGACACGTGACTGACGTCAGTGACCCCCTCTGATAGGTGGTCACGCTGCAGAGTGACCAATCCCCCTGGTAGGACTATTTAGGGACTCCCTTGCAGGTGGGTCTCCAGATTTGGAGTGCAAGACTCCCCTGTAATGACCTCTTCTGCTCCTGGCCACCGGAACCGCTGCTGGAATTCACAGGAACCAAACAAGCCTGCAACTCCTGAGACGACATTGCCTTGCAAAATTGTTTCCCCGGTTCCATCCTGCAATTGCAACATTTCCACAATCGTCTGGGGTCGGCAAGACCTCAGCTACACCAAAGAAGCAAGAAGGAATCTCCCATGGAGTGAAGGAGTCACTCCTCTGCATCTGCAGGAACCTACGGCAACAACGACCGGCTGCTGGGATCTTCTGCCATTTCAGCTCCAGAAAGAATTTTGAACACAGGTGGTGGTTTTGAGTGTCCTATGGGTCCTTCTCAACCTTCTATCCAACTTGGGAGCTGATGAGCCCCTACCACTCTGTGCGGTAGTAGATCAGATTTTAAAGGAAATAACAGTACCTCTGTGCACAATGACTTTTGCAGCAACCAAGGCTTGTTGACTCCTGCTCTAAAAAATATTCAGGCTCCAAGTAGCCCTGGCCTCCAGCACTTCATCTTTGCAAGGACAGTCTCTCCTCTGCTGCTCCAGCAAGGTTGGGATTCTCTCCAGGTGTACTGACTGGGCTTCGCTGCAACTTGCTGTGCCTGCTGCCAGCGGGTTGCCTGTGGGGGCAGCGACTGCTTCTGCTGACTTTCCCAACTGCTAAGGTTCAGCCCAGACTCACCTCCGAGGGTAGAGTCTCCTGGACCTAGCTGGTCCTCTTCCTTTCTACAAATCCTCTTGTGCCCAGAATTGCATTTGCTAAGGTTTGTTGGTGGTCCTCCTGACCACTGACCATCTGCGTCCTGGCGACGGACATGGTACATCATCTGCATGACTCTAAGGACCTCTCTGCAGCTCATGGGCTCCACAGCTGATCTTAATCTTCCCCTGTCGACCTGGATCTTTGTCCACAGAATGGTGGGTAGCAGCTCCTGCCCCGTCTGGACACTCTTGTGCGGACTGACTCTGTCCCCTTCTTTTTCAGGCCCTCTTCTTCAGGAATCCACTTTTGGGTTCCAATGGAGTGGTCCTGGTCTTGCAATCTTCCTTTTCCAAGTCCCCTTGTTAGTCTTTAGGAAGACCAGGTAACTTACCTCTGCTCTCCTGGTCGGTGGGGGCCACCTAGGTACTCACCTCTTGGGGTCCCGAGTTCTCCCAGCTCCCTTCTAACTACTCCACATCCTTGGGTGGGGGACCTCCCCTCACATTCCACTATTTTAGTATATGGTTTGGCCCCATTATAGGGCCTTAGCTATTTTTCACTAATCTTTGCCAATGCTTGTTATTTCTACATGCTAATTCCTAACAATTACTCTGTATATACACATATATATATATATATATATATATATATATATATATATATATATATATATATATATATATATGGAAAATGTCACTTACCCAGTGTACATCTGTTTGTGGCATGAGACGCTGCAGATTCAGATGCTGTGCATTATCCTGCCATCTAGTGTTGGGCTCGGAGTGTTACAAGTTGTTTTTCTTTGAAGAAGTATTTTCGAGTCACGAGACCGAGGGACTCCTCCCTTTCGGCTCCATTGCGCATGGGCGTCGACTCCATCTTAGATTGTTTTCCCCGCAGAGGTAGGAGTTGTGAATATACTAGATGTGCCCATGCAATGGAGTAGGTATGTATGTACATAATGTGTATTAAAATAATATTTATTTACAAATTTACAATTTTCATTCAACTAAGAACGGCTACAGGCTCCCGGGAGGTGGGAGGGCGCATGTGAATCTGCAGCGTCTCATGCCACGAACCGATGTACACTGGGTAAGTGACATTTTCCGTTTGGTGGCATGTGTAGCTGCAGATACACATGCTGTGCATAGACTAATAAGCAGTAATCTCCCCAAAAAGCAGTGGCTTAGCCTGTAGGAGTTGAAGTTGTCTGAAATAATGTTCTTAATACAGCCTGTCCTACTGTGGCTGAGGCGTAGACCAGGTGGCTGCCTTACAAATTTCTGTCATAGGTATATTCCCAAGAAAAGCCATTGTGGCGCCTTTTTTCCTAGTGGAATGTGCTCTTGGTGTAATAGGTAGATCTCTTTTTGCTTTAATATAGCAAGTTTGAATACATTTAACTATCCATCTGGCAATGCCTTGTTTGGATATAGGATTACCTGCATGAGGTTTTTTGAAGGCTACGAACAATTGTTTTGTTTTACAAAATTGTTTTGTTCTGTCAATGTAATACATTAGTGCTCTTTTTATGTCTAATGTATGTAAGGCTCTTTCGGCTACTGAGTCTGGTTGTGGAAAGAAGACTGGGAGTTCCACTGTTTGGTTTAGGTGGAATGGTGATATGACCTTTGGTAGGAATTTGGGATTTGTACGGAGAACCACTTTATGTTTATGTATTTGTAAAAAGGGTTCTTGTATAGTAAATGCTTGTATCTCACTTACTCTTCTAAGTGATGTGATAGCTATTAGAAAGGCTACTTTCCAAGTTAAGTATTGCATTTCACAAGAGTGCATGGGTTCGAATGGCGGTCCCATGAGTCGTGTTAATACAATATTAAGGTTCCACGAAGGTACTGGTGGTGTTCTCGGGGTATTATTCTTTTTAATCCTTCCATAAATGCTTTGATGACTGGGATTCTAAAAAGCGATGTTGAATGTGTAATCTGCAGATAGGCAGATATTGCTGTGAGATGTATTTTAATTGAAGAGAATGCTAGCTTAGACTTTTGTAAGTGTAATAAGTAGCTTACAATGTCCTTTGCGGAAAGCATGTAGTGGTTGAATTTGATTAGTGTGGCAGTAATAAACAAATCTTTTCCATTTGTTTGCGTAACAATGTCTTGTAGTAGGTTTTCTAGCTTGTTTAATGACCTCCATACATTCTTGTGTAAGGTCTAAGTGTCCAAATTCTAAGACTTCAGGAGCCAGATTGCTAGTTTGAGCGAAGCTGGATTCGGGTGTCTGATCTGTTGTTTGTGTTGAGTTAACAGATCTGGCCTGTTTGGTAACTTGATGTGAGGTACTACTGATAGGTCCAGCAGTGTTGTGTACCACGGTTGGCGAGCCCAGGTTGGTGCTTTGAGTATTAGTTTGAGTCGGTTTTGACTTAGTTTGTTTACCAGATAAGGAATGAGTGGGAGAGGGGGAAAAGCGTAAGCAAATATCCCTGACCAACTGATCCATAATGCATTGCCCTTGGATTGATGGTGTGGGTACCTGGACGCAAATTTTGGCATTTTGCGTTTTCTTTTGTTGCGAATAGGTCTATTTTTGGTGTTCCCCAGTGTAGGAAGTAATCCTGTAGGATCTGGGGATGAATTTCCCATTCGTGTGTTTGCTGGTGATCTCGACTGAGCTTGTCGGCCAACTGGTTCTGAATGCCTGGGATGTATTGTGCTATTAGGCAAATGTGATTGTGAATTGCCCAATGCCACATTTTTTGTGCTAAGAGACGAGTGTGTCCCTCCTTGTTTGTTGAGATAATACGTTGTTGTCATGTTGTCGGTTTTGACAAGAATGTGTTTGTGGGCTATTAGTGGTTGAAATGCTTTTAATGCTAGAAACACTGCCAACAGTTCTAAATGATTTATGTGGAGTTGTTTTTGTTGATTGTCCCATTGTCCCTGTATGCTGTGCTTGTTGAGGTGTGCTCCCCACCCCATCATGGAAGCATCTGTTGTGATCACATCTTGAGGCACTGGGTCCTGGAATGGCCGCCCTTGGTTTAAATTTATAGGGTTCCACCATTGAAGCGAGAAGTGTGTCTGGCGGTCTATCAACACTAGATCTTGGAGTTGACCCTGTGCTTGTGTCCATTGTTTTGCTAGGCACTGTTGTAAGGGCTGCATGTGTAATCTTGCGTTTGGGACAATGGCTATGCATGAAGACATCATGCCTAGAAGTTTCATTACAAACCTTACTGGGTAGTGTTGGTTTGGCTGTATGCTTGATGTTATATTTTGGAACGCTTGGACCCTTTGTGGACTTGGAGTGGCAATCGCTTTTTGTGTGTTGAGTGTTGCTCCCAAGTATTGTTGTACTTGGGATGGCTGCAGATGTGATTTCTGGTAATTTATAGAAAACCCTAGTTTGTGTAGAGTTTCTATAATGTATTGCGTGTGCAGAAGACACTGTTGTTGAGTGCTGGTTTTTATTAGCCAGTCGTCTAAGTATGGGAATACGTGCATGTGCTGTCTCCTTATGTGAGCGGCTACTACTGCAAGGCATTTTGTGAATACCCTTGGGGCTGTTATCCCGAACGGTAACACTTTGAATTGATAGTGTACGCCGTGTATTACAAACCTTAAGTATTTTCTGTGAGAAGGATGGATGGGTATGTGAAAGTAGGCATCCTTGAGATCCAACGTTGACACGTAGTCCTCCTTTTTTAGTAAGGGAACCACGTCTTGAAGTGTTACCATGTGGAAGTGATCCAACTTGATGAAGAGATTCAGTGTTCTGAGGTCTAATATAGGTCTTAAAGTTTTGTCCTTTGGAATTAGTGAGTAGACGCCTGTTCCTTTCTGATGAATGGGTACTAACTCTATTGCTTGTTTTTGTAATAATGCTTGGACCTCTAGTTGTAATAGGTCTAAGTGTTGTTTGGACATATTGTGTGCCCTTGGGGGCACATCTGGCGGGAAATTTGTGAATTCTATGCAATAACCATGTTGGATAATGGCTAGGACCCATGCGTCTGTAGTAATGTGTGTCCAGTTTTGATAGTATGCGGTAAGTCTCTCCCCCACTGGTGTTAAGTGTTGGGGTTTTGTGACATTGAAGTCACTGTTTGGTTTGGCTTGTTTTAGGTGTCTGGAACTTTCCCCTTCCTCTTGGGAATTGTCCACCTCTATATGAGCCACGAAACCGTCCCCTCTGGTATTGTGCCTGATAGGTGGGTCTGGTTTGCGAGGTGGAAGGCTCTGGTGTTTGCATTCTAAACCCCCCTCTAAATTGTGGCTTTCTAAATGTGCCTCTGCCCTGTGGGGAGTAGAGTGCGCCCCTGGCTTTGGCTGTGTCCGTGTCCTCCTTTAATTTTTCAATTGCTGTGTCCACTTCCGGCCCAAACAATTGTTCCTGGTTAAAAGGCATAGTCAACACTGCTTGTTGGATTTCTGGCTTGAATCCAGAGCTTCGTAACCATGTATGCCTGCGAATGGTTACCGCAGTGTTCACCGTTCGTGCTGCCATGTCTGCCGAGTCTAATGCGGACCTTATTTGGTTGTTGGATATTGCTTGTCCTTCTTCCACAACTTGCTGGGCACGTTTCTGGTGTTCTTTGGGCAAGTGTTGTATAATGAGTTGCATCTCGTCCCAGTGTGCCCTGTCATAGCGAGCAAGTAGGGCTTGTGAGTTTGCGATCCGCCATTGATTGGCTGCCTGTGCTGCCACTCGTTTGCCCGCTGCGTCAAACTTCCTACTCTCTTTGTCAGGCGGTGGAGCGTCTCCTGACGATTGAGAGTTTGCCCTCTTTCTTGCTGCTCCTACAACCACAGAGTCTGGTGTAAGTTGCTGTGTTATAAACACAGGATCCATTGGGGGAGGCTTGTATTTTTTCTCCACCCTAGGCGTGATAGCCCTTCCTTTGACTGGCTCCTGGAATACCTGTTTTGCATGTTTGAGCATGCCCAGGAACATTGGCAGACTCTGGTAGGAAGTGTGGGTGGATGCCAAGGTGTTGAACAGGAAATCGTCCTCTATTGGCTCGGAGTGCATTGCTACATTTTGGAACGTAGCTGCCCTTGATAGTACCTGCGTATATGCAGTACTATCCTCTGGAGGTGACGGCTTTGTTGGGTAACAGTCTGAACTGTTGTCTGATACTGGTGCATCATACAAGTCCCATGCATCAGGATCATCCTGCGTCATCCCTGTATGTGTAGGTGAATGCATAGGAGGTGTTCCCACCGGAGACTATTGTGGTGAGTGTAGGGGGGAAGGCTGTGGCGAAAAAGTTGTTGGTGGTGTTTTTTCTCTGGCCACCTTCGCCTTTGGCTTCATTTCTGACTCTTGAAATGCCAGTTTTCTTTTTGTTTTAATTGGAGGAAGTGTTTGTATTTTTCCAGTCTCTTTCTGGATATGCAACCTCCTTTGCGTATGGTCTGGCTCAACCATACTTATTTCCTGCTCAAATCTGTGCTTTTCATGCATTTGGCTGGAAAGTCCTTGGTGGTGCCTAAATACAACAGTGAAGTCATCACGGAGCCAACAACGGACACAGAGTCGGCCACTGCCACCTCACGGCACACAAGGGGACTGCTTTAAGACAAATCTCTGTATCCAGTCTGACACCTGGGAAAAATTCAAAGGTGGGGAACCTGCATCTAGAAGTCTCTATCAGATATAGTCTGAGTAACATTAAAATCTGAGACTATGTTGGAATGTGAATCTGGGCAAGTCCTCAACATCACCTTGTCCACAAAGAAGGCTGTGTATGGTTTGTGGGAACATAAAAAGGTTACATACTTCTGGTAACAATCTTTCTCCCTATAAATTCCTCACCTTTTGCACACAGCCAAACTGGATATGGAAACTTCTAGCATAGCTCTGCCTTGCCAGAAGGCGACATGGGCACCACTGCTGCGGCAGATGGGACACAAGTGTTACTGAAGCAATACAAGTCAGTTCCTTATCCATTTTTTAAGAGGCAGAGACAATATGGACATCAGCTCAAATGTGACTATTCAGTGCAGCAAGCAAAGCTGGAACTTTTTAATTCAGGAAGCTGATACCATCCTTCATAGTAAGGACAAGATCAGTGAGGAACCTACAGGCAGAAAGATTATTCACCGCAAAGATTGCTATCAAAGGTAAGGAAGTTTTTCTTCTGTTAGATACTTCTACCAGCAGATTCCTCACTTGTTGAATAGCTACAACAGCAGTACCTTCTCCCAGGTAGTGGGATGATAGGAATGGTCAGACAAGGAAATGCTGCAGCACGCAAACAAAATGGCCATCCCATCTCAGTTCTGAATCTGAACAATAGTGCTTTTCAAAAGTGTGACGGGAAGCCCATTATGCTGGGTGACAAATCTCTGCAATGGTAAGACCCCTGGCTAATACAGACGTTGAAATCTTTATTCTTGGGGAATGATCACAGATTCTCTCTGCAGGTTCTTCATTAGCAATGGCATGGAGTTTAAGGCATAGAACGGTTCACTGTGAGAAGTTCCTCTTCTGAACTGCCTTGACTTACTTGCTTCCTATATACTTAATGAAGAGCTAGTTGTCACACTTGATCTCTTTCCTCCACTCAATGTAAAAACTGCCCACATTGTAAAGTTCTAGCTCAGGAGGTCACTCCTCCTTCTTGGTCGGATAGGGCACAGGGTAAAATGTGGATGAGGTAATGGACTGCCTCAAAGAATAGGGTAACCACCTTACACGGAAAAGCTGCTTTAGTCCTTGGCAGCAGTTTGTCCAGATAAAAACAGCTGAATGGTGGCTGGACACACTGACTGCTATTTGGTGATGCAAGGAGCTGAAGTGATAGTCACCAAAAACACAATTTTCACATTCAACAGTTGCAACTGGCAACTACGTACAGGTTTGAATGGGATACACGTCAATAAAATGAAAACACATTACAAAGGGTGTAGGAGGAAAGATAGAAGACCCTTAAAAAAATACAAAACAATTGGAACTTTAAACAAGAAAGGCCGATCAGAACTGCAGATGAATGCTGAAACAGCAGAAATGTAGCGTTCAAATGTGACAACCTAGGAACCTTTCTAGGCTCCGAAAGGGGAAAAATGTGATATAACAGAGAGGTGCAATTTCAACAGGGTGCACACTATCATTGATGTGCCAGGTAAAAAAGTGGCTCCACCTTCCTGAGCATACAGACTTAAACAGAAAGATGACAGTCTCTGACAGCATTCTGAAAATGCTTAAATGCTCAATCTTGAGGTAAGAAAGCATAGGTTATGAGGACTGGGATGTAGAACCTGACCCTCAAACTAGGAGAGGAGATCTTTTTGAAAGGTAGTTGGAGTGCAGAACACATGGAGTCATTGGAGGTCTGCACATCACATCGTTCTCATCCATTCTGGGACAACCAGAACGACTTGGGTACAGTACTGTCAGCTTCCTCAATAACCGAAGAATTAATGGTATTGGGAAATGCTTAGTGAACAGGAAACCTCCACACCAACCAAAACGGATGTTACAAGTGTGCATCTGGCAAGTGGCCAAGAGGCCACCTGAGGGGTTCCCCACAGGGTGAAAATGATTTGAACCACTTCTGAATGGAGGCATCAGTCGTGTTCAGCAAGATGATGCTTGCTCGGGTGTTCACAGAGCTTGCCAGATGGTTGGCAACCAGCCAGTTCCCTTGCGCTTGCACCCAGGCCCAAAGTCTCACAGATTCTCAGCAGAGAAGATGAGACCCTACACCTCCCTGCTTGTTAAGGTACCACATTGGAGATGTGTTATCTCTCAAGAGCTGGACAGATTGGCTGCCAAAGGAAGGCAGCAAGGCTTTCAGAGCTGGACAAATTTCTGGTATTTGTAACAGGTTGATGTGCTGAATATGCTCTCTTGAAAATCAGGGGTGCGTGATCTCTAATTCCTCCACTGTTGAAGATGCCTCACGTGGATAGACATGTGAAGTACTAGGAATACTGTTTATGTCATGGAGTCCAGCAGTGAAGGGATACAGCAAGCCATTACTTATTATCTCTTGGGAATATTTCAACACTTTATATGGATCGATAGCAGTCTCTCTTCTGCACGATAAAATTTTGCCAGCTGCATGTACAGTGCCACTCCCAAGTACTGAATGGGATGAACTAGTATTGAAGTTGACATTGCATGTTTGGCTCATAGACCCAGCTTATGTTTGAAAATTTGATAAGACTTTTTGAGGCGCTGATTCATTCATTAGACAGTCGTCCAAATACAGTTAGATGAAAAGACTTTATCTTCTCTAGTAAGCAACTTCTACCGCCATGCACTAAGAGAATGTTTAAGGGGCAGTTTAGCCGGATGCAGGGACCTTGTATTGGTCATGATTCCCCCCCCAAAAAATCTGAGGAACTTCTGATGTTTATTTAGTATTGCAATATGATAGTATGCATCAAAAAGGTCATTTGCACACATTCCAGCCCCTTTTGTCCGAGATGACAGTAGATTTGGTGCAAGGATATCATCTGAAATTTTTCCACGTTTATCCATTTGTTGGATATTTTAAAATCGAGAACGGATCTGAATTCTAGCTTCTGTTCCTTTCTGTTGACAAAGAAGTTATGTCGCAGAAATAAATTCCACAGTCAGTTCTGTTACAAGCTAAAGCTTAGACTTTTTTGGAGCAATGGATAGAGGCGATTATATGTACCTCAGAGGAGAGCCATGCTACACAATAGTCAGAATGCATTTGTCCTTTATTTACTTCATTTACATTCTTATGTAGTGAGGCTCTACCAGACGCTGTCAGCACACTTCAAAAGGAGCCCACCAAAGGAGAGTAAAAAGCACCCTCTTAAAAATGACAGAGTAAAACAAAAGGTGTGCAAAGGTCAATTGGTCCAATGGTACACAAAAAAATAAAAACTGATCCACCAGGACGTGGTGTAAAAAGAAGAGAAACAGATTCAAAAGGTAAGGAATTTCCCATGGCTCATTATTTCCAAGAGGGCAATAGAAGGAAGTGAAGACAGTAAAGTTGGGGTTGAAGAGCGGGTGTTGGGAACAAGAGGAGTCATCATCAGGACGGTACAGAATTATAGTCTTAGAGTTCAGGAGACTCGAGAGATGTGATGGAGGTAAATAAAGAACAGTTGGAGGACAGGAAGACTGGGAATGCAAGATCTCAAAGGCATGTTATTGGTATACCGAGGTAAAGAAAGGAGGAAAGTGACCCTAGTGAATGAGGTGACAATTTAGCACATTTGCAAACAATAGTTCCAGAGAGTTCAGAAAATAAATTATGTAGGCAATTTTTTGTAAAAGATAGTGGACATAAAGAAATTCAGTGGAGAAGAGACATGTGTGCTGAAAGTAATGGATTATGGGTTCTACGGGCGTTTGAAGAGAGACAAAAAAATAAATAAAGGACTGAGGATTCACGTGGAGCTGAAAGACATGTGTTTTAAGTTCTTTTAGCATGATAGAAGATCCCTAGGTCATACGATTTCTTATGGCAATGAATACCAGATGGTTAGAGCTGGCTTGAAGAAAGATTACAGTTCAATTATGGAGGAACTTCTTACTTTCTAAAAATAACTTACTTTGCCTTTTGGTATCTTAGTCCACTAGAAGTTTGTAGTGCCATGTAGATATGTTGGCTGTTTTTTTAAATTCAGCTTTGTGAATAATGCATGCTTCTTCAAATTAATTTCTTACTTCAAAAACAAGCCAGTGTAACCAGTGTAGTCCTTCTACTGCTTACCTCCTGAATGCGTTTCCCATGGTCAGTGATGACTGCTGACCACTTCTACCTATCATGGCTTTTGTGTTGGTAAGGTTCCAATTATTGAGACTGCTGATGTTTTGTCTAGTGAATGTTTGTGAGGTCCCATAAAAAAAAAAAGCTAAATTAACCGTTGAGAGCAAACTTTTTTTTGCTGTTATCTCATGTGACTTCACAAATGTGCACACTTCAGGTAAAAAAATATTACAAGATACAAGCAGTAAACTGGTTCTAGCAAAAAATGATTCTTTGGGAGAAACTTTCGGCACAAACAAAATTTCTTACGTGGAAAAATACATGAAATTTCAGAAAGCAACATTTTAATTAATTCTGTGAATTGCGTGTAACAAGAAATTCAGGAATTATGCAAATTTCACCTGCATACTTAAAATTTCTCTCAGGCATAATGCTGGAGGCCACTGAAGCGCTTGAACGCTCTTTGAAAAGTATCATTGATCGTAAGACATACTGTGCTTTTGTAATTGTTTTTCTATTGCAGACCTGTGGCTTTCTAAGTTTATATCTAAGTTTGGATATGCTGCATATTTTCATTGGCACAAGTGCCAAAAGTGCAGTATCACAAAAAAGAGACAGATTTAAAATGTGCTGCTGTCTTGCTTCAGGTTTCAAGCAGTAAGTTTTAGCCAGGTTAAGCGTCACACAACTACGCACAGACAGTAAGCATGTGCTGCACGTTTTGGCAAACCTGCAGCTACACTTACGATTTATTTTGAGACTATCATCTATGCTGTCACTACCACCTAAATATCTTCCCCTTCTTCACAAGGAAGTCTGTCGAAATGCTGCAATGAGTCTCTTAGAGATCAGTCATATCTGCCAAGTAAAGCTATGGCATGCAGAATTTTCAGGGCAGCAGTAGATGTACCACAGATTGCCCTTCCTAAAGAGTCCAGACATTTGCTTTCTTCATAGGTAGGATTGGCTGCAGAAACTATCACAGAATCCAGTTGCAAATCTGCTCATAAATACAGAAGAACCTAATCTCAGGTTTGTATTTTTCTGTAGTCATGCAGGAGCTGCACTGGTTGAACATGGTGTCAAGAAAAGTTTCATCACCAATTGCAATGACCTTGCGGTAGAGCATTTGTACTCGCAAACATTTTCCCAGCGGCCACAAAATTTGAACTGTGATGTGACCAAGGCCACAATGATGCCAACAGGGTGGGGGATGGGTGTACTGGCGCTAAGGTGGGGGAGAAGGGAAGCATATACGTCTAGTGTCTGAAATGCACAATGTGAAACCAAAACTTGAGATTAATCCCAGCTTCTCCACTTAACTAAATTGTGTGATCCTAGGCAATTGTTTTATTTCACTTTCCCTCCTTTTTCTTTATCACCACATAATAGGCTTTGGAAATACCTTACTTCAGGATGTGTTCTGTACAAAACCTTTGCCTGTGTTTGATTTAATAAACTACAATGTTGTTCTTGTATAACAGACTCTTGTCACATATGCTGGTACACTTCAAGTCCATTGAGTGGAATCTTCTCACTGTCTTTGAAGGTACCCTTTGGCATCTTCTGAAAGTGGGGACACTTCTTCTGACAATGAATGAGGAGACAGAATGTGCAGATGTCATGTAGCCTATCACAAGAAGGACATTTCACAAAGAGAGGTGACATTTCTCTGTGAAAGCAAAAACTATTTTCTGCCCAGAAACAGAAAATAAACACCACTTCCTAGATTCAAAGACAAGTAGGAAGTGCCTTATGCAAAGGTTTGGGAAGATTCTTACACAAAAAAGACAAAACAAAGTCCACATGCAGTGCTCCAGAATCCTGTTGCCAGGATCCAGAAAAAAAGAAATGAAGCAACTGTCACCATCAGAGCATGATGAAATATTAACGGTATTTGCGTTGTCAAAGTAGCAGTGACAATTTTCCCAACCTCTTTAGGCTGCAACCTACGAAACTACATTGCCCTATTTTTCACTCATTCTTCTTTACAAAAAGGTTTGTGAAAGTGTTTTTCTTGTCCCTATTCCTTATTTAGCAACTTTTTAGAATTATAAGAGTCTGTTTTCCAAAATAAAAATAAACAAAATGTGTCAATACAGCCTTAAATAGGCTGTGAAATTATTTGTATTTTTGCAAGAAACAATTGTCATTTTTGAATAAATGTATATATATATATATATTTTTTTTTTTACAAAGTGTGAATTCCGCATGTGTGTGGGAGTATTCAGTGGTTCTAATTATAAACAGTGATCCCCTGAAGGACAATTTATTCTATTCTATTTGTTTTAATCATGTTTCTGAAATTGTCTGGGGGAATGAGTTGGGTGAAAAGTGAGGAAATGGTAAAAGCCAGTCATGTTTAGTAGTCCAGGAATCCTAGGTGAAGCAGTGCATTTGGGCCTTCACTGCTCTCCTGTGCTGCAAATGGTCACATTCAACACAAAGAGGAAAACAATATAGAGTTCAGAGTGAGAACCCTCAGAAATGAGGAAAAGCTACCTCTGCATTCTTAGTACAGTAACTAGATGACAGCTTTTGGGTTTTGGGAGATTGACCATGGGCATTTGGTCGGTTCATAAAGAAGGAGTACTCTAGCAAGGAAAACCGTCACAAGGCAAACAAAAGCTTGGCAGACAAATGGTCTTTAATTTTAATGCATTGTTCCACTGGAAGTCATGAAGCCTTCATAGGCATTAAGAGAACGTAACCATTGTAGGCCAAACGGAGTGAGGAAGAATGATTCCGCATGTACTATAGTTTGTGAATGGTTCTGCCAAGAAGCCTGGTGTAGATCCCACTTCGGTAACTGAGAAAGAGTTTAAGAAAACATTACTTATTTGTCGTCCTAGTGCTTCACTAAGGGTATGCTCTATGATTTTAGGGAATGCAGAATATCTCTTTAGGGGCAAGTGCATCAATAGTGTGTCAAGCATGTGTCTAATGAGAGGAATTATGCAGGGAATTCAGTCTACTGAGGGTAATACGCATAAAATATTTTCTACATTAAGCAGTAATTTCCAGACAATATACAACTATTGACAAACAGGATATGCATAGGTAGGTCTCCGCTGATACGGGTAAACAGCACAATCTACTTGGTATTTTAGAATGTGCTGATTCATGTCACCTTACCACTCCACCTCTAAAACACCACAGACAGCAAAGTGAGCAACGTTTGATTGTTGAACTACCAAACGTTCGATTGTTGAACTGCCAAAAATGAATTAAAATGCACCATCTGTCTCCTCACCTCCTGCACTTTCTGAAGCAGTGCCACAATGTTGGTCCTCAGTTTCTGCAACTTGTCTTCTGTCTCTTTCAGCTTTTTCTCTGCAGTATGCTGGCTTTCTTCTGATGCTTTGGCACGGGTATCTGCCCGCACCTGATATGAATTGCACAAGTTTTGCAAACCAACTTCATATTGTTTAAAATATTCCTTCTGAGAGAAAAGGAAAGACAGAACAAGTAGGTTATAAGGGGCATTCAGAATGACTGAAAAACAATGTTAAGCACTTGGAAAAAGGTCTTTGAGCAAATGCTGTAAACTGACATTTGGTGCGTGGGTGCGTGAGGTAGGCCTCAAAGAATCTATGATGTAGAGTGGCTTGGTGCTTACTTAGCAGAGATCCCTCCCAAATCAGCATAAGAATAAGCTATCTGCAGACAAGCTAAGCATCAGGAAGCCACAGCAGATTATTCCAAGGGAAGGCATACTTGAACTGGATAGGTTCCTCATACAGCATGCAATAAATGCGGTAGTTTAGTGGGCCGTACAAGGCAATAATGTTCTAAAGAAGCAAACACTGACAAGCCAACGCACATCACTGTACCCAGAGGTCTTGGATGAGTGACAATATTTCCAAGTGTAAACATTGACCCTGGCTCTACATTGGCTGTGTGACAAGAACAGGCATGGGTGCAATGACAGACAGAACAGTAACAATACAGGGACAATCACACAGTGGTAAAGAGGCATGATATAGACAAGAGAGGCACTAACCAAGATATGCTGCCCACCTATGTATTTATGGTTGCCTGCCAATGATTCAGTTTGTGTTTGAAAATAAACGTGGGCCCAGGACTCAACTCAGGCAAAGTGAAAAGCAAATATTTGAGACCTTAATGTTGTTGCTTCCACATTCCAAATAAAGGACATTAGAAGGTCAAGCATCCCCACTGTATGACATTACAGAAACATATGGCTGCTGTAGTAGTGAAGCAAGAATAGGATGAGGCAAAATGTTTGCAGGGACCTTTTTAGGAACATAACACATCAGCCATCCCACCGTGCTGCTCTAAATATCTTTTTTTCCAATGTTTGCTAACACTTGGACGGAAACACATGAGTGCCCACTACACATGCACAAAGTGTTGTGCATGCACACTGTGAAGCTACTGTGTGCACATGTCCAGATCAGTGTTTGCAACTATTTGTAAAATAGCTGTACTTTAACACGCACACTTGACATTCACATTTCACCCCATTATCTTGAAATGACGGAATGGATGTTTAGCTTTGAAAAGCCAGTGTACCATTAAAACTCTAGTAAACATCCACTCATTTTTTTTGCAGCTACACAATCAAACTCTGCACTGATCTGCATCAAAATTGGCAGGCTGTTAGATTTCTTGTGAAATATTAATTTGTCCGTTTGTGGTGCAGGTTGGTCAAGGAAGTGCAAAGTTATTAAGGGTGTTGTAGGAAGCTGGCTCTTGACATGATATATCAAAATAAGACACACTGTGCAAAGAATCCAGGGGTTCCCTTACTAGTGGACAGGGCTTGCTCTAGCAATCCCAAGGTGCTCTTGTAGGGGGTAGTGTGGTCGAGCAGCCTTAAGCTTTTCAGAGAGGAGTGTGAGACACCTGCAAATAGACAGAGTCAATAAATGAGACATACACAATTCAATAAGGAGACCCACACCAATTTACAAAAATAACAAGCATCTTTATTTATGTCTTGGCACCAGAATCAATACGA
The DNA here is from genome assembly GCF_031143425.1 of Pleurodeles waltl. Taxonomy (NCBI): domain Eukaryota; kingdom Metazoa; phylum Chordata; class Amphibia; order Caudata; family Salamandridae; genus Pleurodeles; species Pleurodeles waltl. The sequence continues at coordinate 825,499,314 of NC_090450.1, read as the reverse complement.
TGAGGGAAGTACATTTATCAAGAGAAATCTTTGTAGTCCAGAAAAGTCAACACTGCAATTCTTGAAAGCTGCAATGTTATCCTACGGAGGAACAAAAAACACGACAAACACGTGGAGTACAATGACTTACTGTGGGTACTGGGCAAGGGTCAGGACCACATCAACAGGTCACACCGGGCAGTACTGGGGCAGCCAGCTGCAGATGTGTAGTTTGGTATCAGGTGCCAAGTGGTAGTCGATAGAGATTGGTTCAATTGGACAGAGGCTGCAGGTTAGGATTAGGTGTCCAGTGTAGCAGAGCCACTGAGTGGGCTCAGGTCTTGCAATGATCGGGACGGAGGGACTCTAGTGGTCCTCTTCTCCTTGGTCCGAGGCAGCCGGATGCAGAGGGTTCTTGGACCATCAGGTGTCTGTCACACTTGATGGTCAGTGTGGAGGGGGGCCCACAGAAACAAGCAGTAGGCATAGAATGGGGGACAAGTCCGGGAGAACCAACAAGGGGGCTCAAGTCTTATGAGCCTGGGAGACACAAAGACACCAGTGGTCCGCTTCTTCTCAGTCCAGGGCATCCGGGTGCAGAGGTGCAGTGGACCGTCGGGGTTGCCATCATCAGAGGGATTTGTGGTTGAGGGGGGCCTGCACAAAGAAACCACAGGCATCGGACTGAAGGTCGCAGTGGGAAAACCCACAATGGACTTTGTCACTGAAGAGGCTGGGGATCAAGTTGGCACAGTTGGCCCACTTCAACACAGGCTAGGAGGCTCAGTTGCAGTGGTGCTGTCTGGTGGTGGTTTAGTCAGTCCAGAATCCTCTTCAGTGGTTCTTGGGTGCCTGCAAGGATGCAGGGAATCAGCTCCGCTACTCCACCGGAGTTCTCTTGTGCTGTGGTGAAGGCTGGCAGTCTTCCCGGGCTTTTGGAAGTTTCAGCAGCTGGAGGACAAGGCGACTTTGGCCCGATTGTTGAAGTTGGCAGGGAGGGTACTGCAGGGTAGTGGCCAATGGGCTACAGACCCTTGGGGTCACTAAGCCCCTATATGACCACTTCCTGTGGGAAGTGGGTACAAACCTGTCCCAGAGTTCCTACTTCTGCCAATACCAAGATGGCAGACTTCTAAATGTGGTGTCCACATCAGGCAGCTCACCTGAGGGGTGGACACAGCTCCCTAAACACAAAAACTCTCACCTGTCCTGGTGCCAAATGGGCCCTGGGGCAGTGGGGTCGGCATCTTTCCTTTGAGTGATGCCAGCTCTGCATACCAAGGATGGTGGGCTTCTTTGAAGGCCCCTGCCTTGGAATGCAGATTCGCAAATCATATTGTTAGGTGGGTTGCGTAACATCACTGCCAGAGCAGGCTTTGTGTCTGACCGCCTGAGAACAAAGGATCTCACCCCAGCGGGTCAGAATCATGTCTGGTGGTGGCAGGCTAGTCAGTCCGCACACTGGTAGTGGATAGGTTTTCATTTCAGGGGCACCCCTAACGTGCCCTCTGGGTGCATGTATTAATAAATTCATCACTGGCATCAGTGAGGGTTTACTAATACAAGATGTTTTATACCAAACATCCCTATTTTCAGTGAAGCCATTATGTAGCTGGGGAACCTGCTGGGAACATGTGTTCAGCACATGTACTGTGTTCAGCACATGTACTGAAACTGGCTTCTCTGTTCACTTACCATGTCTAAGAATCGACAAACACTGCAGGGGCACACCTTCGCTTGCAGATATACCCTCACTTATAATAAAATGCACCCTGACTTTGGGCTGTAAGGCCTACTGTAGGGGTGACTCACAAACATTGCACATGGTGTTAGGGGACAGGGCACACAGGCTGTGTGCCATGTTGTGTTTTCAATTTTAGCTGCACCAAGACACGCAGCCTGCAATGGTAGTATGCATGTGCGCGTGAGGGGCCCCTGAGGGTGGCACAATGCATTCTGTAGCCCTTTGTGACCCTCTTTGGTACCCATGCCTTGGGTACCAGAGGTACCATTTACTAGGGACTTACAGGGGGAGACGGGAGCAAATGAATTGCCAATTGGGGAACAATTGCACGGTTTTAGGGAAAGAGAGCTGGCACTGGAGGTCTGGTAAGCAGGAACCCAGTGCACGTTCAGTCAAAACTGCATCATGTATCAGGCAAAAAGTGGGGGTGACCATGTCAAAAAGTGGCACTTTACCACAGGTATGCAAAGAAAATGACGTGTACCTGTAACTAACTGTTTAAGGTTGTCAAATTGTACAGTCACGTCTGTTGCACTGCCCTGCCATCTAGTTTTGGGGTCAGAATATGTTAACATTTATTTTAAGGTTTAAGTTTCGGTTTCAAGATAGACATGTGACCATGTGGTTGAAATTGACAACGCATGGGCATGCAGACTCCACCTTAGATCACTGTATTTTTCACTAGTGGAATAGGTGTGTCTTGTGTGTATGGAGATAAACATATAACACTTAACAAAGCTAAAGTAACACAAGGAAGGCAGGTGGGAAGCATGAATTGACAACATACCAATCTACACACCGTTGATTAAAGATAAGCCTGTTTACAGCATATTGTAGATCAAATGCTTGGGTTAGACTTAAAAGCAGCATACAATCCCATTAAGTCTGTAATGTAAGGAAATTAGAAGCGGCTCCAGTGAATAATGTTTTTAAAACTATTTGATCTACCTATGCTCCTTTTATGGCACAAAAAGGTAACATAGTAATGCTTAGTGAAAGTGTGAGCAGATGAAAATTGACCTGCCCTGCAAATATCCATAAATGTAACGCTGACGAAAAAAAAACATGGTGGCCTTTTTTTTTTTTTTACATGTGTAAAATGCACGCAGAAAGTCGGACTGTTTCCCATTTGCCCGTGAATAACAAACCCAAATGCAACACACAATTAATTTGGATATTCTCCCCTTAGGAAAGTACCCTCTTTCTGGCATGGTTACCCCCACGTTTTGACTGTTGTCAGTATGTTTTGACTGTGTTCAGTGGGATCCTGCTAGCCAGGACCCCAGTGACTATGCTCACTCCCTTTAAACTTGGTTGCTTGGACCACACACACCTCACATTTGGCATGCTGGTGCCCCCTTGTAAGTCCCTAGTATATGGTACCCAGGTACCCATTGCATTGGGGCACCAGGGGTACCGCATGGGCTGCAGCATGTATTATGCTACCCCTGGGGAGCCCATGCAAAGTGTATCTGCAGGCCTGCCATTGCAGCCTGATTGAAAGGGTGCATGCACCGTTTTCACTACAGGTTACTGCACCAGGTCACTTTAAGTCACCCCTATGGTGGGCCCTCCTAGCCCGGAGGGCAGGCTTATAGTATCTGTGTGTGAGAGCACCCGTGCATGAGCAGAAGTGCCCCCATGAACTCCAGCTCCATTTTCATGGACTTCGTGAGTGTAGGGACCCATTTCACGCGCGTAGTGGACATAGGTCACTACGTATATCCAGCTACATAATGGTAACTCCGAACCTAGGCATATTTGGTATCAAACATGTCAGAATCCTATCCCAATACTGCTGCCAGTATTGGAAGTATGATTCCATGCATTCTGGGGGCTCCTTAGAGGACCCCCAGCATTGCTTCTACCAGCCTTCTTGGGTTTTCTGGGCAGCCCAAGCTGCTGCCACCCCTCAGACAGGTTTCTGCCCTCCTGATGCTTGATCAGCTCAAGCCCAGGAAGGCAGAACAAAGGATATCCTTTGGGAGAGGGGGGTAACACCTTCTCCCTTTGGAAATATGTGTTACATGGCTTGGGAGAGGCAGCCTCCTCAAGCCAGTGGTATGCTTTGAAGAGCACATCTGGTGCCCTCCTTGCATAAACCAGTCTGCACCGGTTCAGGGACCTCAAGTCCCTGCTCTAGCGCGAAACTGGACAATGGAAAGGGAAGTGACCACTCCTCTTCCCATCACCACCCTATGGGTAATGCCCAGAGCTCCTCCAGAGGGTCCTTCGATTCTGCCATCTTGAATCTAAGGTGGGCGGAGGCCTCTGGGAGCTTCTGAGTGTGCTAGGTCAAGCAGGTGACATCAGAGCCCCCTCCTGATAGGTGGTCACCTGGCTAGGAAACCAATCCCCCTTTCAGGGCTATTTAGGGTCTCCCTCTTGGGTGGGTCCTCAGATTCGGCTTGCAAGATTCCAACAGGACTCCTCTGCAACCTCTACTTCAAATTCTAGCCACTGGAACCACAACTGGACCCTCCAGGAACCAACAATCTGCATCCACGACGACAGCTCTGCTTTCAACATTGTTTCCACTGCTCCTTCCAGGTTCTGCAACATTTCCTCGCTGTGCATAAACTGAGGGTGACAAGTCTTCAGTATGCGCAAGAAGGAAGAATGAATCTCCCTTGGACTGAAGAAGTCACTTCCCTGTACCCGCAGGCACCAACAGAAATGACGACCGGCTGCGTGGATCTCCTCTCATCCTGAGTTGCATGGATCATGCATCACGGGTGGTGGTCTGGAGTAGTCCTTCTGGTCCTCTCTGCCAGTTGTCCAAGTTTGGTGGAGGTAAGCCCTTGCTTTCCCACACGGGACAGTATCTCCTGCACAGCGTCTCTTACAGCTACCAAGGCTTGCAGGCATCTCCTCCAAGGGATCATCAGGTTCTGTGTAGCCCCAGCACTCTTCCCTGTGACGCACAGCCCTCTGCAACCCTCCTCCTAGACCTTGCTGGTCCCCGGCAGCTCCACTCTTCCTTCACCGTGACTTCTGCCTTTGCCAAGGCTTGTTGGTGGCTTTTCCACTCCACTCACCGACTGAAAACTTCCATATGGTGTGGGACATAGACTGCATCCTCCAGAAACTCTTCACTGACTCCAGGGCTGCATTGCTGACCATCTTCGTCCTACCGTCGACCAATTCCTGCAACCAGAGCTGGGTGGGTAGTAGCTCCTGCCCCATCAGACGCTTCTGTGACGTCTGGACTTGGTCCCCTTCTTCCAGAGGTCTTCCTCTTTCAGAATTCACCACTGGTTTCCTGCAGTCTTGTCTGGGTGTTGCATTATCTTCTTTTTAGTCCTTTTGGTTGGTTTGGGGAAAATCCAGTAACTTAGTCCTTTCTTCCTGGTCGCAGGGGGGGCGCTATGGTACTTATCTTTGAGGTTTCCTAGTTTCCGCAGCTCCCCTTTACACATTCAGTTTCTGCAGCTAACCTCTACACATTCCACTTACCTAGGTGGGGGTCCTGCATTTGAATACCATTTTTTTTGTATATGGTTTGGGCTTCCCCCTAGAGTCAGTATTGCCTATTTGCACTGCTTTCTATTGCTATTTATGCCTATTTCTGATTACTATTGTACATATCGAGTGTGTTACTTACCTCCTATGGGGAGGTTACCTCTCTAGTACTTTTTGGTAATTGTGTCACTAAAATAAAGTACCTTTATTTTTGTAACACGAAGTGTTTTCTTTTATGTGTGTAAGTGCTGTGCGACTACAGTGGTATTGAATGAGCTTCGCATGTCCCCTAGATAAGCCTTGGCTGCTCATCCACAGCTACCTCTAGAGAGCCTGGCTTCTAGACATTGCCTAAACTACACTAATAGGGGATACCTGGATGTCGTATAAGGTGTAAGTACCATAGGTACCCACCACGCACCAGGCCTGCTTCCTACACCCCCTACCGGAATGTGTTTCAAAGGTGCATGTGTACAAATATCTAGTCCTATCTATGTAATACACTTGACATTAAATGCAAAGACCCTTTTGCCATGCTTGAAGAAATTGTAGATATGTGAGAGAGACCACCTTACTTTTTCTTTGTGTACCTGTGTGAATGGATCTTCTACAGATTGCACCTGGAGTTCACCTGGTTAGTGCCTGAAAGAAGCATGTGTAGAGACTCAATGGGCTGACCTAAACGTCATGTTAATACAATGGTGTGACCCCAAGTGGGTACATATGGTTCCGTAGATGGAATAATGCTTCTCAACCCTTTCATTAAGGCTGTGGTGAAAGTGTTTTGCCCAAAGAGAAATGGGTTATATGTTTTGAAGGTATGCAGCCACTGTGGGAAATGGACTCAAATAGACGTTTAGGCCAGATCTGCTTCCTTTACAGAGTCTATACTCTGCGTTATGGAGTTGCAGTAAATGGATGAACAGAGGTTCGTTCACAGTAGTAAACAAGCTATTTCTATTCAGCTGCAAAGCAAGCCTGAGTTGCAGGCCAACATATTTCCTTAAAAAGCATATTTCACTAACATTATATATTATCATATCCAAAATTCTAAGAATTCAGAAGCCAAATCCCTAGATCGAGTGACTGAGGAATAGGTTAATACATATGACCACTTTCCATTTTCAACAAATTAAAGCAAAGACAGAGTTTGCAGTGCGGCATAACTGACAACTATGAGACAAACTTAAATAAATCAATTTCTCGCTTGCTTCCCGCTTTTCCCACCGGAGGAGACTAAGGGGGTCATTCCGACTCCCGCCGGCGGCGGGAGCCGCCGAATGACCGCACCGGCCATTCTGGCTTTCCCGCTGGGCTGGCGGGCAACCGCCAGAAGGCCGCCCGCCGGCCCAGCGGGAAAGCGCCTTCAACGAGGAAGCCGGCTCCGAATGGAGCCGGCGGAGTTGAAGGCGTGCGACGGGTGCAGTGGCACCCGTCGCGATTTTCAGTGTCTGCTTGGCAGACACTGAAAATCAATGTGGGGCCCTGTTAGGGGGCCCCTGCAGTGCCCATGCCATTGGCATGGGCACTGCAGGGGCCGGCAGGGGCCCCACAACACCTGTTACCGCCATTCTGTTCCTGGCGGTGAAAGCCGCCAGGAACAGGATGGCGGTAAGGGGGTCGGAATCCCCATGGCGGCGCTGCTTGCAGCGCCGCCGTGGAGGATTCCCTGGGGCAGCGGGAAACCGGAGGGACACCGCCGGTTTCCCGTTTCTGACCGCGGCTGTACCGCCGCGGTCAGAATGCCCATGGAAGCACCGCCAGCCTGTTGGCGGTGCTTCCGCGGTCGTTGGCCCTGGCTTGACCCCCTAAGTACTCACCACCCTGGCAAGTATTTAGTTAATCATCCCTGTGGGAAGCTGGCTCTTTATATAGTATACCAAAATGAGGGATGCTGTGTAAAGAGTCCACGTATCCCCTTAGACGTGGACAGGGCTTCCTTTAAAAATCCCAAGTGCTCTAGTTGTGGTAGGGTGGTTGAGCAGCTTAGGCTTCTCAAAGGGGAGTGTTATACATTTGTTGCACACGCACAGCCAATAAGTGACGCACACACACACACACACACACTCAAAAAGGAGATCCACATCAATTTAGAAAAATAACACATTTTAATATATTTTTAACACCAAGAACTTCGTTATTGGGGAAGTATTTTTTAAGTTAGCAGTTTTGAAGTATACAGCAAATACTTCCACCAACTTTAATGCAGTATGTTATCCTATGGGAAAAGAAGCATAAACTGCATGTGGGTACTTGTCAACGCCTTACCGGACTGTTCTTCTGGAGTTAAGGTAAGTGTGCGGCAAGGTCCAAGGCAGCACCAACAGGTCACTTCGGAAGGCACTGGGGTGTCCGGGTGCAGAGGTGCTTTACAGTGTTGGGTGTCCCATTAGCTTTAATGGGAAACAGTCCTGGAGAAAAGAGGCTGCAAGTTGGGACTGGGTGAATGGTCTGGCTGAAACCAAAGGGGGGTTCAGGTCTCAAGGGTCTTGGGCACACAGGGCAACCATCGGTCCACAGCAACTCGGGCTCAGGGGGGCATGTGCAGTGCTTTGTCATACGGGGTTGCGTTGTGAAAACTACAGCACAAAAGAGGCTGCAGGAAGAGACTGGAGGAAACAATCCAGCTAAACCTAAGGTGGGTTTCAGCTTTGTAGGGTCTCAGGACCTTGCTGACACCGTTGGCCCACTTCGACTCAGGCTGGGGGGCTCGGGTGCAGTGGTGCTTTTTGGTGTCGGGTTTTCCACTGTCCGGGGCTCTCACCGTTCTTCTTGGGGGCCTGCAGGAGAGTAGCTCCACTACTCCACTGGAATGCTGGTGGTTCATTGAAGTGCTAACAGTCCTCCCAGGCTTTTGGAGGCAGAGCAGCTGCAAGACGAATCAAATTTGGTGCAACTGTCAAGGAGAGCAGACAGGCCCGCAAAGTCGGGGGCCAAATCAGTTGCTTCTCAGTTCTTACTTTTTGCAGCTCTTCGGTGTTGTTCTTCTTACATTCGTAGAATCTAATTTCCTGGTGTCACAAGGCCACCTAAATACTCAATTTAGGGGTGTGAAGGGGATTGAAGGGTAGTAGCCAATGGACTACATACCCCTAGGGTCACCAGTCTACATCCCCTAGATGACCACTTCCTGTAGTAAGTGGGCATCACCCCATCTCAGAGTTCCTAATTTCACCACAACCAAGATGATGAAATCCCGATTTTCGTGTTCATCTCAGGAAGACCACCATAGAAGTGTGACCAGCTTGGAGGTATAACACGCCTCCTAGCATAGCTAATTTCCCACCTGTCCTGGTGCCAAATGGGCCTCAGAGAAAGGGGTGGTATCTTCCAGATCTGGGTGAAGCCAGGCTTGCATATCAAAGTTGGTGGGCTCCTTGAAGCGTCTTGATATGCTAATTTACTAGCCTTCCTGCTGGAGGGGGTGTAAACCCTCCTGCTAGAGAAGGCATGGTTTACAACTCCTGACAGCAAGGCTCACATCTCCTAAGAGGTCAGAAACTCATCTGTGGTGGCAGGCTGGACAGGACCAGTCAGCCAGCACACTAGAGAACTAGTAAGGTTCAGGTGGTACCCCTAAGGTACTCTTTCGGTGCATGTATTAATAAATTTATCACTGAAATAAGTGGGGGTTTATTAATATGAAGTGTTTGATACCAAACATCATATGTTTCAGAGAAGTCATTATGTAGCTGGGTAACTGGTTTTAACCAGTGCCCAGTACAAATCTTTAGATAGCTTGCCTGTAATATCTTGTAATAGAACTAGACACCACAGGGGCAAATCTGCTCATGCAGATATGTCCTGACATAAAATATAATGCACCCTGCCTTTGGGCTCAAAGACCTGCTGTAGGGGTGACTTACTTAAATTAAATGTGGTAACTTGGGCATGACACAAAGGAGTGTGCAATGTCATGTTTTCACTTCATGGTTTTCACCATGTATGCAGCCTGCAATGCCAGTCTCTGTGGAATGCGTGTGTGGGTCCCTTAGGGTGGCATAAGGTATGCTTCAGCCTTTTGGTACCCTCTTTAGTACCTATGCCGTAGGTACCAGGGGTACCATTTACTAGGGACTTACAGGGGTGCTAAAGCCCTTTGCCAATTGTGTTATAATTAGACATCACCTTGTATTAAGTAAAGAGCACTGGTGTCTCCTTGGCAGGCCTCAGTGCACTATCAAGAGTCGACAACCAGCACCAAGTAGCCAAAAAAGGGTCAAAAAGTGAAAGGACAGCTGCAAAAAAACAAAAAAAAAAAAAAACTGTTTCCTACAATCCCAATGACCATTAGGCCTGCAGACCACTGTAGGGAAGGTCATCTAACCAGAAGAGGACCCCCTGCTGGGTTACGTTTCTCCCTTTACAGTGGACCCAAGTCTAAGAAGCTTCTTTAAAGCATTGTTCCTATGAACAATTTAGGTTCATATGACCTGGCGTTAATTGCCATAAATATGTGGTGGTGTCTGCTTAATGAGTTGAACAAGGTTTATGGGGATAGATGGATGTGTTGAAGGAGAAATGTGAACTGGCTTTATGAGGTGTGTAATGCTGTATCATGCTGAATAGTGAGATGTATAGGTTTATTGTGAAAGGGTGTTTTATGCCGTGATTCGGTAAGATAGTGTCATGTGGAGATGTTGTGTTATGCAGCGTAATGAACCATGCTAATTTGAAGAGACAGTTGTGACTGTATGGTAGACGTGTGAGGGTAAGAATGTTAGAAGTTTATGATGTGTGTGATATGCTGATTAGAAGGCATGGTGTTGTCAGCCAATGATGGTGGTTGGGGGCCAGTATGGTTTGATGAGGCTGGCTATGAGTGGCGTGGTATGCTGAATGAAGAAGAGGGATGATGTGGAATTTAAAGTTATGGTCTAAATGAAGTAGACCATGGGTGAGTTTGGTGGATAAGAGAACAGTATATGTTTCCATAAACAGTGGGTGTAGTAAGAACAGTGTAGGATTATAGGGTACGCTGTACAACAGCAAAAATAGGCGAGATAACAAGGGAGCAGTATGTGTCATGATTGCAAATGGGATAATGGGAGAGTTGGTGTGGCTGGGACCTAGTATGTGATGTGGAGAATGGGAATCAGAAAGAATAGGGCGTGATAGAGGAGCGTTGCCTGGAGCTGATGTGATCCAGGAAACCTGGATGAGAAGAAATGAGGCTCAAAGGTTAAGACGCAGTCCTGAAACCAGATGACATAGGACTGAACTCTGGCTACACAGTCTGCTGCACAATATGAAAACTTGGCTACAGACCATGTTAACAAGGCAAGGCACTCACCTTAATCCCAAACATCTATGGGTGTAAACACATTTTGAATCAATGCATGTGTTTTTTCTGTTGATAGTCCATGAGCTAAAATCAGAACATGTTGCTAAAGTTCAGCACAACGTTAGACATTAGGACAATGAAATGTTGAATTCTCCATTGAAGACAATGGGGCAGCAGCAAGCTACAGCCCGCTGCCACTGAAATTCCAATTCCCAGATCGACAATCTCTGCTCAGTCCTCTCTCCGGCTTCCCATAAGGACATTTGGAGCTTTGTAGTGGAGTGAAGGAGAGAGGAGTAGTGCTATCATGATGTAAAAGAGCTCCCTCTTCTCCCTCACATGGATCACATGATCACAAAGCTGCAGGAGGAAAAGCTTCCCCAGGCCGTCTTTCCCCTGTCATACCAAATGAGACAAATCCACTTCGCAGAATCAAGGGATAGGGAGGACCTGCACCAACATACCCCCACTTTCTTTCACATGCCTTTTTTAGTTGCTTTTTCTCCTCTATTTTGCCCTTTGTTTTTCCATTTCTGTTGCTTTCCTCGCTTCTTCCCTTCTGCTGCTTCCTTCGCTCCGCTACCTTCCCACCCCTGCCACTGCTCCCCTCTTAGTACCACTTTCCCACCTCCAAGCTGACCAGCCACTCCCTGCCTTTCTTAATGACGGCCTCGCTGCTGGCCCACCAAAGGCAAGTCCATGCCTGGATAACAGCCAGCGCAACAGACCTTGGTTCCAGCCCCTCCTATTGCTATGACAGCAGCTTCTCGCCCTCAACATCGGACGATCCACCACCTGCCACCTTGCATCGTCAAAGGATACTCATGGTCTGTTCATCAGCCACAGCTGAGTCTTCTCCGTACACTGGACCCTCCTATGACACGCGCACTTAGTACCAGATCCGGCCACCTCAGCTGCATCCTTCTCAACACCCGCTCCTTCATCAAACATTCGGTGGAGATCTGGGACCTGCATGACTCCATCTCTCCAGACGTCGCCTTCTTCACGGAAACCTGGATGACCCCCAACTCAGCCCCGGACATTGCCACCGCCATTCTCGATGGCTACAAAATCATACACAAGGACATCATCAACTGACCAGGGGGAGGCATCGCCATCGTCCACAGAAATACCCTAGGCCTTACTACTAGCTCCGATAACCACTCGCCCGGCATGGAGCACCTCCACTTTCAGATCCAGACCAACCTGAACACAATCCTCCTCAGGACCCTTGTCTACAGACCCCTGGGTCCCATCCCCCTTTGGCAAATCCATAGCCAACTTAATAGCACTCCACGCTCTCACCTCAACGAACTACATCCTCCTCGGCAACCTCCATTTCCACCTGGAAAACCTCAACGACCCAAGACATCTTCCTGACTGGAGAACCTCGCCACCCTAGGACTCAGACAACTAGAGAACTCACCTACCCACTCAACAGGACACGTGCTCGACCCAGTCTTCTCTGTCAGCAACGACATCCTTGTCACCCACACCTCTGAACTGCACTGGACTGATAACCACTGTGTCCACTTCTTCACCAAACACCACCACACTCACTGCCACCCACGAAGAAGCTGGAACAAGGTCTTCGAAGACCAACTTGCCACTGCCCTCCGCCAAACACTGACCCCGACCGACGACAACACATCAGCATGCAACCTCCACCAATGGATCTCCGATTGCATCAACACACTGGCCCCCCTCAGGAAACCCTCCGACAAGCAACCCCCCAGGAAAGCCAGCTGTCTCTTCCCCACCCTCCAAGAGTCCAAGCGCACCTGCAGACAGCTCGCCAGAAGATGGAGGAGCAACAAGACCCCGGCCAAGACAGCAGTCTTCAAAACCGCCCTCACCACACACTAGCGCCTCATCAGAACCACAAAGAAAATGGCCATCCAGGAACGCATCAACGCTAATGCACACAACAGCAAAGAACTCTTCACTGTGATCAAAGAACTCACCAAACCCAGCAGACTCCATAGGCATCTCCCCCTCCCAAGATCTTTGCGAAAAACTTGCCACCTTCTTCCACAAGATCTTAGACATCTACAACAGTTTCACCACCTGAGACCCACCCACCCAACTTGCAACTACCGCACCCAATGGCTCCAGGTCCCATCCGACCCTGCTCAATTGGACCACTCTCTTCACACCCACGATGACACACTGAAGATCATGAAAACCATCATCTACTTCAGAGCCCCCTCAGAACTGTGCCCCCACCACATCTTTGACCGAGTTAGCACCACCAATGCCCCGAACTATGCCGCACTCTCAACTGCTCCATCGAGTCTGCCACCTACCTGGCAGAATGCAGCGAGAACCCCATTGCTGAAAAAACCCTCTGCTGACCCGACAGACCTCAAGAACTATAGGGCCATCTCTCTGCTCCGCTTCCCAGCCAAAGTCATTGAGAAAACCATCAATGCCCAACTCACCAAATTCATCTAAACCAACCACATCTTGGACCCCCCAATCAGCCTTCTGAAGTAACAGCAGAAGAAAGAACACACTCCTTGCAGCAATGGACAACATCCACACTCTCATCGACTGAGGCGAAACCGCAGCCTTCATCCTTCTGGACCTCTCTGCTGCAATCAACACAGTCTCCCACCTCACCCTCTACACTAGACTCCACTACGTTGGCATCTGCAGCAAAGCCTTAGAATGGATCCGCTCCTTCCTCCCCAGCCAAATCCAGAGAGTCAGACTACCACCGTTCTCCTCAAAACAGGCAGATTAGCTGTGAAGTTTCTATGGGCTCCTCTCTGAGCCCCCACTGCAGGAAACTGCCCTCTTTCTTGGCATGGTTACCCCCATTTTCTGCCTGTTGTCTGTATGTTTGACTGTGTCTACTGGGTTCCTGCTAACCAGGACCCCAGTAGTTTTGCTCTCTCCTCTAAATTGTACCTCTTTCTTCCCACAATTGGCATACTGGTCCCCCCCATGTAAGTCCCCTGTATATGGTACTTAGGTAACCAGGGCACTGGGGTTCCAGGGGATCCCTCTGGGCTGCAGAAGTTATTCTGGCACCAACAGGGAGCCCATGCAAAGGGTTCCGCAGGCCTTACCATTGTAGACTGAGTGAACCGGGTGCATACACCTGGTTTCACTACAGATCACTACACCAGGTCACTGTAAGTCACCCCTATGGTAGGCCATCTGAGCCCAGAGGGCAGGGTGCAGGTACCTGTGTGTGAGGGCACCCCTGCACTAGCAGAGGTGCCCCCACGATCTCCAGCCCCATTTTACTGGACTTCATGAGTGTGGGGACACCATTTTATATGTGCACTGGACAGAGGTCACTACCTATGTCCAGCTACATAATGATATCTCCGAACCTGGGCACGTTTGGTATCAAACATGTCAGAATCATACCCCAATACTAATGCAAGTATTGGAAGTATGATTTCATGCACTCTGGGGGCTCCTTAGAGGACCCCCAGCATTGCTACCACCAGCAGGGTTTTCCCGGCAGCCCAGCTGCTGCCACCCCTCAGACAGGTTTCTGCCCTCCTGCTGCTTGCTCTGATCAAGCCCAGGAAGGCAAAATAAAGGATTTCCTTTGGGAGAGGGAGGTAACACCCTCTCCCTTTGGAAATAGGTGTGACTGGCTTGGGAGGGATTTCCTCCCCAAGCCACTGGTTTGCTTTGAAGGGCACATTTGGTGCCCTCTGTGCATAAACCAGTCCACACCAGACCAGGGACCCCCAATCCCTGCTCTGGTGTGAAACTGGATAATGGAAAGGGGAGTGACCACTCCCCTGTCCATCACCACCCCAGGGTTGGTGCCCAGAGCTCCTCCAGAGGGTCCCTGGGTTCTGCCATCTTGATTTTAAGTGGCCAGGCCAGGAAGGTGACATCAGAGCCCCCTCCTGATAGGTGCTTACCTGGTTAGGCGACCAACCCCCCTTTCAGGGCTATTTAGGGTGTCTCTCTTGGGTGGGTCCTCAGATTAGGCTTGCAAAAGTCCAGCAGAACTCCTCTGCTTCGACTCTTGACCTCCCAAACTGCGACTGAACCCTCCAGGAACCTACAAACTGCAGATCCACAAAGAGACTCTTCTGCAACATTTTATCGAGAGTTCCTGCCAGCTTTCCAACAGTTTCCCCGTCGGGCATCTACAGAAGACTCCAACTCTTCAGCCTGCAAAAGAAGAAGTAATCTCCCTTGAAGTGAAGGAGTCACTTCCCTGCAACCGCAGGCACCTGCAACAAGCGACGACCGGCTGCGTGGATCCCATCTCCTGCTAAGCTGCGTGGATCCTGCAACACAGGTGGTGGTCCGGAGTAATCCTCTTGGTCCTTTCTGCCCGCTGTCCAACTTTGGTGGAGGTAAGCCTTTGCCTTCCCACGCAGGACAGTACCCCCGTGCACCGCGTCTCTTGCAGCTGCCACGGCTTGTTTAAATCTCCTCCAAGGGATCTTCAGGCGACGTGTAGCTCCAACCCCAGCACTCCATCCTGCAAAGCACAGCCTCCTGCGTGGTTCTCCTGCAGTGTGGGATCCACTTTTGTAGTGCTGCGTGGGCTCCTGTGACTTTTGTGTCCCCCGTCCAGTGGGACTCCTGTGGGTGCTGCCTCTGCTCCTGTGGACTCTCTGCAACCCTGAGGGTCCCCTGTGACTCCTCCTCGTGGGTTGAGTCCTACTTGGCCTTGATGGTCCCCAGCAGCACCTCTTTTCTACTAACCACAAATTTGACTTTGCCAAGGCTTGTTGGTGGAAATTCTGCACAGACACCCGTCTGCAATCTTCCTTCTGGCGTGGGACATCTTCTGCATCCATCTGGAACTCTTCCCCAGCTCCTGGGCTGCAGTGCTGACCTGTTCTTCAGTACCGTCGACCAACTCCTGCATCCACAGCTGGGTGGGTAGGACCTCCTACTCCTCCTGGACTCCACTGTGACTCTTGGACTTGGTCCCCTCTTTCCACAGGTCCTCTTTCTTCAGAAATCCACCGCTGGTTTTCTTGCAGTCTATTCTGGGTGTCTTCTTTTCCTCCTTTTGGGTGGTTTGAGGAAAATCCAGTGTTTTACACCTGCATTCCTGGTCGCTGGGGGATACTGTGTTACTTACCTTTGTGGTTCTCTAGTAATCTCAGCTACCCGCTACACATTTTACTTACCTAGGTGGGGTACCTTATTAGCATTCCATTTTTTTAGTATATGTTTTGTGCTCCCCAAGGATCACTATTGGTTATTACTGTTTGCACTGTTTTCTAATCTTTTCTATGCCTATTTCTGATTGCTAGTGTATATATTTTGTGTATTACTTACCTCCTAAGGGTGGGTCACCTGTCTAGTAATTTGTGGTGCTTGTTCCAAAAATAAAGTACCTTTATTTTAGTACAACTGAGTGTTTTCTTTCATGTGTGTAAGTGCTGTGTGACTACAGTGGTACTGCATGAGCTTTGCATGTCTCCTAGTTAAGCCTTGGCTGCACATCCACAGCTACGTCTAGAGATCCTGGCTTCTAGAAACTGCCTACACTTAACTAAGAGGGGATACCTGGACCTGGTATAAGGTGTAAGTACCACAGGTACCCACCACACACCAGGCTAGCTTCCTACACCTACCCTTGTCAACATCTACATGGCCCGCTTACTAACATCATCAAAAACCACGGACTCAACATCATCTCCTACGCAGACAACATCCAGCTGATCCTCTCCCTCCTTGACGAGCCTACAACCGCAAAAAGCAACTTTCACAATGGAATGAAGGTAGTCGCCGCCTGGATGAAGGACAGCTGCCCGAAACTCAACTCTGACAAAACGGAGGCCCTCATCCTGGGTTCCACTCCCTCTGCCTGGCACCACTCCTGGTGGCCCTCAAAGTTTAGAACCAATGATCCCCCTCCCACCCACCAAGCGACCACGCATGCACGCAACCTCGGCATCATCATCGACTCCTTGCTCTCAATGAACCACCAAATCAACAGCATCTCATCCTTGTGCTTCCACACTCTCTGCCTGCGCCAGACGATTTTCAAATGGATCTCGATCAAGTCCAGGAGAACAGTCACCCAGGCCCTTGTCAGCAGCAAATTAGACGACTGAAACGCACTCTACGCCAGCACCGCCCAAACACTTCAAAAGAAACTGCAGAGAATCCAGAACGCCTTGACCGGACTCATCCTGGACATCCCCCGCGGCAGCCACATCTCCAGTCACCTGAGAGACCTTCACTGGCTCCCGATCAACAAAAGAATCGCCTTCAAGCCCCTCATGCACACATACAAGGGCCTCAACAATACTGGACCCGCATACCTCAACCACCACCTGACCTTCCACATGCCCACCCGACACCTCCACTCTGCACAACTGGCCCTAGCCACAACTTCAAGGATACATAATAACTCAGCTGCCGGACAATCTTTCTCTTACCTTGCAGCAAAGACCTGGAACGCTTTCCTGCTACACCTCAGACAATCACCCTAACTACCTCAATTCAAGAAGGACCTCAAGACGTGACTCTTCGACTGAACTCCTTCTACTCCCCAGAGCCTTGAGACCCTCACGGGTGATTAGTCGCACTCTACAAGAACCTGGATTGGTTCATTTCAAATATGGCATGCACCCGACACAAACTCAACAGCAGGAGCTCTGAAATAAAAGAGATGAAAGCTTTGGAGAGCTCCCGGATTTTTTATACCCACTGTTTCTCAATGGAGGTTTGTTTTTGTCAATTAGGTAAATATTCAATTAGAACTAAAGTTTACCATAGTGGGATACACTGACCCATAAAATCTGGCTCCTATATTATTGGCTATTATCTAGGTTTGACCACTGTCTAGGGCCAAGCCAATAATATTGGCTTTAGTGGTTGCTAAAGCTTGTTGCACAAGGCTTTAAGCTTAACAAAAGAACAATCTGAAGTACTGTTTTGCTTTTTCTTTTGAAAGGTTTGTGGATCTTCTAAGTTACAGCATGGAACATACATTACTGTTCAGCATAATGGTATCTGCATAGGGAAATACAACAACATACTCCATCTAGGAATATTCATAATTGTTGTTACTTACTAAACTTACCAGAGGAAAGGACGTCAGTTCTTCAGCACTCATAGTGCTTAGCTCACTTTTGGAAATCGGGAAATTTGGAGGCAAGAAATACCGTAAACAGTTTCTGAAATAGGAAACAAACAGAAAATACATATGAAGTAATGTGTCATCCATTTTTGTCACGTAGGGAACCAGTAGCGTTTCTCAGGGAACAACAAGTAACTTACCTTTGAAAATGCCCTTCCTGGAACAGACTATCTAACCACAGATTCCTCTTCTTGTGAATTCCTCCCCCAGGCACCAGACTGGATCCTGAGAATTTTTATAGCAATTCCCTCACATCAGTAGGTGTGGCATTGTGCAGCTTGATCCCACCTGGATGTGACGTATGAGTTACTATATCTGCTCCACCTCCATGTGCTGATATCAATTTCTTTATGATTTTTGTCTGCACGGTCGGGAGTGGAGCCCACACAACTCAAATATGCCATTGTGCAGATCTCTAAATATGGATGTTGTTAATGTTGACCTTATAAGCCCATTCCAAAGAACTGGGAGGGCCAGTAAGGAATCTCCATTAGAGTCTTACCGGAAAAGGCGTTACTGACGGTAAGTACCCTGTTCTTCCAATAGAGGCCTCTAACCACAGATACCTCACCTTGTGAACAGATACCAGGAAGTACCTCTTTAAAAGCCTCTGTTTGAACGTTGCAGATGGACTCAGGAATTCTGGGTGCATTGGGATCAGCTGAGGAAATTATTCCTCGGTATGCAGACTGGGGAAGAGAGGCACCTTGACGCCCCTGCGACTTCTGAAGATCGAGAGCAGTGGGATGGGGAGGTGTCCCTCTTCGCCTTCCCTTGCTTCTTTTAGGATTTTGACTTACTTGATGATTCACTGTAGTGGCCTCAAGAGCAGGAACACATCTATGCCCTCGATTTCCATCAGAACTGACACACCTTTCTTTGGTGTACAGTGATGTAGAGTTAGCTTTCAAGGTCCCAGATTGCCTTGGGGTTCATTGGGCTCAGGCACCACAAGACGTGAAGTCATGCGACGTGATAGGGCACAGTAACTGATTCATCACTGTGATTTCATGGCTGGCCGGAGGCGGAGGAGGACCAGACAGATTGCCTTTGATACCCTGGCTAAATTTAACGGGGGAATCCCCTGTCCAAAGTCCGATGGAGGTAGCAGGGGAGGGTGTTCTTGCCTACCTCGTGTGAAATGGTAGAGATATCACCTCTTCCTTGTGTTGTTCTTTGGTGGGGCTTTTTTGTCTCCTGGTGGATGGAAGCTACTGTTAACATTCACTGTTGGTCTGGTATTTCTTCAGGGATCAGGGTCTGGCATACCATTCAGGGCACTGGACTAAAAACTTTCACTATAAGTTGATGTTGTACTTTTACCATTACGTTCCCGTCTACATCTCTTCCAGAGACTGGAACTTTTGAGGTCTTTTGAAGCAGTAGTTGGGTATAAAATGAATTATGATAAATCTGAGGCTTTGAATCTCACCCTGCCTGATACAGAAGTAGTGAAGATGGGTGCATCCCTCCCCTTTGGATGGGCTAAGAACTCCATTAAATACCTTGGGTTACTGTTGGAAAGTGGGTTACTGGCAGTGGTAACTATGAACCTACCACTGGCACTAAGGCCACTAACCAAATATAGGTTCAGTACAGGTCCGAGTAAATTAGCCCCTTGCTCAACCCTTGGTAGCTATAACCGAGCAGACAGGCCTAACTTAGGAGACAAGAGTGTAAAGCATTCAAAAACACCAATACAATAAATAAGTGAGACACAGCACACAATACAAATCCCACACCAATTCCAATGTAGGGAACCAAAGACATGCATTTTAAAAGAATAAACACTTTCTAGCGCTTAGAAACACAAAGTGCCAACTTTACCAAAATTCTCCAAACTTCTCCAATCTTCAGGAGGCATTTCCTAAAGTCCTCCTTGCAGGTACAGAGGGTCCAAAACACAAATCCAAGGGTCTGGAATCTCCTGGATGGTCCTTGGAAAGTTGGACCACAATTCCTGCAATGCACCTGGCTAAATCCTTAAAAGTCCATTGGATGCACTCCAGGCTGGGGACGTCTGCTGGGGATGATGCTGGTGAAGCTCTGTTAACCTGCAGCTGCAGGGAGTCCACTCCTGAGTCCTTCTTGAAGCAAGGCACCGTCCCCAGGGATGTAGTACCAGATTGGGCAGCAGGAACAGTTCACTTAGAAGTGCAGGCCCAGGGTGCAGATCCAGATTCCAGCAGGGCAGTCCTTCTTTCTCTTGTAGTTTCAGGCAGTAGATCTGAGAGGCTATGCACCTCTCACATATTTATTCCCAGCTCCTGGGCATCAGGAAGGGGGGCGCCCAACCAATAGAATGCAGAGTGACGCCCAGATGCATGACCACTTTCTGCAAAGTGTGGCATATTCCTGCCCCAGAAAGCACCATTTTTCCAAAATCCATGATGTCTGAAACTAAGAGCTGACTAAACCATCCTCCAGTGTGGCTCATTTCCATAGCTCTCCTCCTTCTAACATCTGCAAATTCCTTCCAGAAGGTGGGGGCTAGGTGATCTGGCATTCTCTCCTGTCTTGCTCTCCTTTGAGGCTGTATGTTTTATTACCCCTCCCCCTGCTCATGCATTCCTGTGTAGCCCCCGAGCTGCCCTTCACCAGATATGCTCTCCCCTGGACAGCCACTTATCACTTAATCAAGCAGCTCTGCTAATCCTGTTAGCACTGACCAATCAGAGGGGACAGTCAGAAAGAAAAGCCTTATAACTTATTTTCTGTACAAGTTGTGATAAATTCACCAATGTCAAATTGCTGGATTTATCAAAACAAATCTTTTAAGTCCTTGAATTACTTTTCCGCACTTTTCCTTACTATTATTACCATGAAAACACCATATAGCAATGATAGCCTATGAAGGCAAGTATATATAGTAGGGGAAAATGAAATGATCAGTTTTCCCTTACCTGGGTTTATAAAACTTATTTTATGAGACTCCTGCTTATGGTTACATGACCCCACGCCCCTGGGATACCTAGAGGAGATCCTGGGGTTACCTAATATGTGAACTAAGGTAGATCATCACATTTAAAGTGCCCACAGCACCAAAGTCGAATTGGGACACCATTTCCATGTAAGTGCAGTCTGCATTTTAAAATGACAGAAAACCTTCAGCAGTGCCCACATGCAAGGGGCAGCAATTCTGCTGGGTCTCTACTTCCATGCCCTATTATGTACAAGGGTCTTATAGGTAGTTGGCACCCCCCTTGCCACATTGTTTACTAGGGACCTACAGGGGTTGTCATGCAAATGGTAGGAATGTAACTTTTAAAGACCGGCTGCAAGGCAGGACTGCATTTAAAAGGAAAGAAAGCACACAGCAGTGCACACATGCAAGTGCAGAAATTCTGCTGGGCCACTAATCTCCATGCCCTATTATATAGGGGCTTATAGGCAGATTGTACACCCTTGCCCTATTATATACTAGGGACTCACAGGGACAATCGAAAGGGTACCCTAATACCTAGTGTACTCTACTACAAGTGTGTGTTTTAACATAGCACTGGCCTGGGTCTGGCTAACAGAGTCCAGGGCACAGTCCGAGTCAGTTATCATCAGCACCAGTCAGCAACAAACAAATGGGGATGAACAGGGCAAAAAGATGACTTTGCAACAGTTACAATTCCAAAGACCTCTGGAGGGGTCTTCTCTAATAACTACACGCCCACCTGATGGAGTCTACAAAAAGGGTCTTGGGGATACCTTATTCTTTCCCGGAGAGGAAGGATGAATGCAATAAAAAAAGCCTATAGTGCTGCACTCACTTTTTAGGATTCAAGTGCTTTTGATTGGGTTGGACAGAGCATATTTAAAGGAAATTCAACAACAATGGATCCCTTAGAGACTTTTAATCCAACCTAGGGACGTGTGGCAAATTACTGCACACAGTGTTCCTCAGTTCTATGCATCTGCCCAACTCAGATTTTCGACAGTATGGTCCGTGTTCGAATCTGAAAAGAGCTGGGACAAAGTGGGCCATGCTATAATTCGCCAACCCATCTGGACTTAGTCTGGGGCCGATAAGCAATTTTGGGCCATATGTACGAACACATTTTCCCATTAAAACAGAATGGGAAAAACCCTTTGCTACATCTGGCTCATAGTCCCCTCAATTCCTACCTTAGCACCCCTGTGAACACCACTTTGAGAACAAGGGATACATATGTCACGTCAAGCGGAATGCTGACGCCTCCATCACATTACATTACATGCCAATCCAATATAATGGTACCCTCACTATGGAGGGACAGGCCTTTCAACAAATGGAGGGAAGAAGGATGCCAAACGATTCTGGATCTGTATGATGAGCCATTCCTTATGTTTTCTTTGCAATGTAAGGTAGATTCTGATCTCCTAGAGTCTGGACATCTATGCTACGCTCAGATCTGGCATTTGGTTACCCACTCCTCCATTCGTTCCACTGCCACTAGGGATAAAACTCCATTTAAAATCTTACTACCTAAACTTGTGGGCACTGGAGGCCAAATGTAGGAAAATATGATTTGCATTTTCTAAGTAGCAACCCAAAAGAAATTGCTATTTAGGAAATGTAAAATGATATGTATGAATTTACCGATCTCCTAAGTGTAGGAAACGCTATAAGGATATCGAAATTAGGAAATCCCACGGCATTTGCTCCAATGGGTCAGTTTTGCATTTCCCAAAATAGCGATTAGGAAATCAGAAAAGCAATTTTAGGAACTCGCAATTTGGGAAATGCAAAACCACGGATGGCTACGGGCAACAGACCACCGTGATGCACCCAAAAAATAATGGTGCTCTATTGCACTTTAATAAAAACATCTTTGAGTGCTTTTTATTACATTTCACATGATTACCATCAACTTGGAGACAACAGTCATAGCATTTCCTAAATGCCCAATTTGCATTTAGATAATGCTTTGTACATGTGCTTTGGAAATTGCAAATAGGAAATCCCCATTTGCTATTTCCTATTTGGGGATCGCAAATTGCGATTTATACTGGATAGAAATTGCAATCAGCAATTCCCTAAAGGGCTTTGTACATCTCAAAAGCCCATTTAGCATTCGTCAATGATCCGAAATAGCGATTCAAACCGTTATCAATGCTAAATGGCTTTGCACATCTGGTCCTAGTGGTGCTATTTCCAGACTCCATAGGCAGCTGTTAATGCAAGAATTGTCTACTGCCTGGAAACATAATAAGGCGTGGGGAACAGGCTCCTGGGAAACGGATTGAACCTAATTACTTGGAATGCCTGGGAAGAGACATTTATTTATTCATCTTCTGCACTGTTGTTGGAAAGGGAAATTCACTACAAAATCTGGTTCTGGATGGCACTACACTCCCTCCAGACTATGCATGTATGATAATGCATTTCTCCCAGGAGCTGGAGAGCATGTAGAGCTTCGGTGGAGGTTGATTTGATGGGCATGCCCCAAGATCCAACCCTTGTGGGAAAAGGCAGCTGACACGATTAAAAGCCTATTTGGCTGTCTGTGCCCGAAAGTGATGCTTTTGGGCCTATAACCCTCAGAATTTAAGACTATGCAGAAACAGGAATAGTACATAGTATTGCAATGTTTGGGATCTGTCAAATTGACTATCAACCATAACTAGAGATCTGCAAACTGTCCACCACTGATATCACTGACATCACTGCCTTTAGGATATTCTAGTGATGGAAAAACTGAATAGCAATCTGAATGCCACTCACCTACTTTATGAGACTAAATTGAACCCTGAATATGTCATACTGAATGGAGGCATATTGCACTCTGTACTTACCCTTCAATGGAAGGCTTTGGACATTACTGATTAAGTATGGGTGTTGTGTCAGCCCTCCTCTATATATTGGAATATTAATCATTTGTAATGCTGAACTGTGATCTACGCACTACAGGTTGTACTACTTAGTGGATATGTTTGTGCAGGGGGCTTGCCCTCAACAGCTGCGGTTTGAAGGGGAAGGGTGCAGCACGAAAGGCTTGGTACGTTTTTCTTTATTAATTATTTAATTGCTAACATGTACATTTTAGCTGCCCATGCCTAGCTTGTAACTGCATGTTCCTTTAAGGTGATGTGACTCAGTGGATGTTCCATGTTAGAAAAGTTTATAAAAACATGTTGCAAAAAAACAAAAAACAAAAAGGTTTGGAAGCGATCTCTGAATGGAGGCCAAAGAGGTCTGTATGACCTCTTTCATAAAATGATTAGTCCTTTCCACTAAACCATTAGTTGCTGGCCAGTGCAAAGGTGTTTTATCTGACAAATATGAAAAAATTCTAAACTTCTAACCATTTGACATCAAAATGTATTCCAGTCGGAAACTTTAAAGATTCCTTGCAAAGCAAAAATTTAAGGTATTTATCACATCATCAGCGGTGGCACTACTATCAAAATCACATGGATCCATTTAGAGAAACAGTTGAATAAAAGCATTCTCTACAACTGTTCACATAACTCTCAACCTGAGTGATTTCTAAGCAACGTCTTGGAAGCAGTGTAGGAAAGTGCCCGTTTATCACATTTTCACCCTCATTTTTTGCTTAGTAATTGATGCAATTTTGACTAAAAGTGCATTGGGTTCCTGCTACCCAGGTCTACAGTGCCAGATCTATTTCACTAAAACTGTGCAATTGTTCCCCAATTGGCAATACCTTTGGCCCCTATGTAAATCCCTAGTAAATGGTACCCCTTGTAACGAGGGCATGGGCACCCAAGAGGGCCCCCAAAGGCTGCATCATGTATTGTGCCACCCTGAGGGATCTCTCACCTAGCACATGCAGACTGCCACTGCAGGCCGTGTGTCTTGGATCAGCTGAAATGTGAAAACATGACATAGGAAACAGCCTGTGTATATGTCCTCTAACAATGCGTTAAATATATGTTAATCCAGTGGCGGCTCCTCAAGTAAAGGCGGAGGAGCGTCTCCCCACTGGCCAAGAGGCAGCAGCTATTGTTTAATTTTTCAGCTGCTGGCTGGGCTTGCATGTGCAGGGCGCGGCCGGGCCATGGGAGGGGAGGAGGAGGATTGGAGTGCACTTAAACGTGCGCATGGCAGTTTGGCCGGCTGTCTCAGCCGGCCAAACTGACATGCGCACTTAGGTTTCTCCAACCCAGCTGTGTTGCACACCTGAGTTAGAGAAACAGCAAAAGACTCCCATGCGCTGTCTGAGCAGCAAACCAAGCTGCTCAGGCCAAGCCTGGCTCTGCTCTCATGCTAGGTTTAGCATGAGAGCTGCACCAGGATTTTGGGTTGGGGGGGGGGGCTGTGCTGGTGTCCCAAGGACGGCTGGCTATCATCAGGAGCAAGAGAGAAGAGCGAGACGGCCGGCAGCTTCAGCGGCAACACAGGTAAGATTTTTGTTTTTTTCTAATTATTCCCCTTCACCCCTGACGATCTGTGGCAGCCCCCACTGTGCAAGTCACCCATACAGCAGGCCTTAAAGCCCTAAGACAGGATGCAATATATTACTTGTGAGAACAGATATGCCCCTGCTATATCTTTGTCGATTCTTAGACACAGTGAGTGAACAGGAAGCCATTTTAAGTACATGTGCTGGGCACTGGTCAATAAGAGTTCCCCAGCTACATGATGGCTTCAATGAAAGTAGGGATGTTTGGTATCAAATATCTCGTATTAATAAACACTCAGTGATAGATGTATTAATACATTCACCCAGAGGGCACCTTAGAGGTGCTCCCTGATAGTCTACTAACCACCCATGTGGGGGCAGACTAGTTTTAGCTACCACCAGACAAGATTCTGGCCCCCTAAAGTTAGAGCCTTCCCTCTTAGGGGGGTCAGAGACAAAGCCTGCTGTGGGAGAGGTGTTTACACAACCCACCCAACAAGATGGCATGCAAATTTGCATTCTAAGGCAGGGGGCTTCAAAGAAGCCCACCGACATCGGAATGCAGATCTGGCTTCACTCAAAAGGAGAGATGCTGACCATTCTGCCCCTGGCCCATTTTGCACCGGGACAGGCGGGAAATTTAGTAATCAGAGGTATGTCCACCCCTAAGGTCAGTCCCACCTGTAAGGTGAGCTGCTTGATATGGGCACCACATTTAGAAATCTGATACCTTGGTGCTGGCAGATGTTGGATCTCTGGGCAGGGTTATGCCCACTTCCCACAAAAAGTGGTCATATAGGGGATGTAGTGAACCCAGGGTTAAGTAGCCCATTGGCTACTACCGTACACTCCCCGAAATGCCCATATATTCAGTTTTTAGGGAGTCTCTGGCACCAGAAAAGCGGATTCCTGCTACCCTACGAAGAAAGACACTCAAGAGTCGCAAAAGCAAAGCTCAAGAAAGTAGCACCTGTCTTGGCCCCAGCCCTGCCAGCCTGTGTTCCAGCCAATCTGCGCCAAAGTCAACTTGTCCTGCAAGCTGCTGTGCCTCCAAAAGCCTGGGAGTCCTGCTTGTCTTCAACAAAGACCCAGGAACTCCTGTGGCGTAGCAGAGCTGCTTCACTGCATCTTGCAGGTACCCTAAGAGACAGGAGAGGACTCCAGACCGCAAAAGCCCAACACCTGAAAGCACCACTGCACCGGTGCAGCCTAGCCCAAGTTGAAATGGGCCAATGGTGTCAACGCAGTTCCCTAGCCCTCCAGAGACCAAGTGCACCTTGGACTTGTCCACTGTGGACTTGCCAACGCCGCCTGTAACCTCTGCCTGCAAGCCCCCCTCAACCCAGAGTGCTCCTTGTTGGGAAAACCAGATGCCTCAGGACACTTCTGCACCCATCAGCCCTGGCCCATGGAGAAGAGGACTGAAGGTGTCCCTCTGTCCCCGAGCATCTTAAGACTTGAACCCACCTGCTGGTTCTCCTCAACTGGACTTGCTGTCCAATACTGCAGCCTCTTTTCAACTGGACTGATCCCCATTGACCAACACTGGGCACCCAACGCCACACTACACCTCTGTACCCGGCCGCCCC
Source organism: Pleurodeles waltl (assembly GCF_031143425.1). Lineage (NCBI taxonomy): Eukaryota > Metazoa > Chordata > Amphibia > Caudata > Salamandridae > Pleurodeles > Pleurodeles waltl. The sequence goes on along the minus strand of NC_090450.1, from coordinate 825,472,829 downwards.
AGTGCCAACTTGTGTTACCTGTTGGTGTGGTTCAGACCCCTCCCAAGTCCAGGAGATTGGTTCTGTAAGTCGCTGTACTGTACCTGTTTGCCGTATTTGTTTTTCTTCCATAGGATAACATTGCAGCTTCCAAAAATTGCAGTAACTGTCAACTTTTTAAAATTATAAAGATTTTTCTTGCAAAACATACTTACCGGATCGTGTTGATTCTGGTGCCTAAATATTCATAATAACACTTGATATTTTTGTGAATTGGTGTGGATCTCCTTCAAATCATATGTCTCATTTATTGACTGTGTTTGCATTTGCAGAAGTCTAACACTCCTCTCATAAGCCTAAGGCTGCTCGGTCACACTACCCTCTAAAAAGAGCACCTTGGGATTGCTTGAGCAAGCCCCTGTTCACTAGCAAGGGAACCCCTGGACTCTTTGCACGATAGATCTCATTTTGATATATCATATAAAGAGCCAACTTCCTACATTGGTGGCGCAGCGGTAGGATACAAGACTTAACATTTGCTGCCACTCGGTTGATAAGTGATACCACTAAGAAATGTAAAATTGTCTTTTGTGAGGAAATAAAATTCCAATCTTCGATTTTTGCTAAATGGTTTAATAAAAGCTGTAGGGCCTTGTGTTAAATCCTCCAGTCCAAACTGTTTACAATTTAAAATACTTTGGTTAGGCCTTTTAGTAGTTCACTTAAGAATGCTTTTTAAGTTCCAAAAAATATCCAAATTACCTTAAAACCATGACTGAGGCAGTAGGTACATCCCAGGAGCTACAGTTGGGCCCCTACAAAAATCGTAAGGTCCCTCAACTTAAGACACTCTGCCAAGCATGGAAACTTGCCATGGGCCCTAAGTCCACAAAAGGCCATCTGCAGCAGCTGCATGCAGAAAATGATAGAGCCATGGCAAGCAAAGCAGTCCCTCCTTAAAGTGAGGAGGAGAAGGAGGAGGTGGAAGAGGATGATTAATCTCTACACAACGCCACTGACAGTTACACCACTGGAGGGACATCTGGTAGTAGCCCATTAGATGGGGAAAGCGAAGATGCTGAACTCCAGAATCCAGCTAAGAGGATAGAGTTAGAGTCTAAACTCTTAACTATAGAAAAATAAAGAGCTGAGATGGGCCTAGGACTCATCTCTGGTGGCAGCACAATTTTAAATGGGGAGAAAGAAGAAGCTTTTCAACCGTAAGATCCCCAAAAGGATTGTCCCCAAATATGCAGAAGGTGATAATATCACCAAGTAGTTTACAGCCTTTGAGACGGCTTGTAAAATGAGGAAACTCAGCCTAAAGTAATGGGGCCCTCTACTATGGGAGCTGTTCTCAGGAAAGTGGATGGATAGGCTCCGGACATTGAATGAGGTAGATGCTGTGTCCTTTAGCCGCATGGAGGATACAGATCAGGAGTACAGATCAGGTTCAAGGAAACTAGAAAACCCTCTAGTCAATCCTGGGTAGATTTTTTGTCTTCTCAGTCAAAACACTGGGTGGCTGGTTAAAAGGGAACCATTTGCAAGACTATAATGGGCTTTATAATTCTATTATGAAAGAGAATCTGTTAAGTAACTTTTTTTTTACAATACCTGGTAGACCTAGGTCCAATTTTTCCCCAAGAATTGGGAAAGAAGGCACACTACTAGGGTAGCCAAGTCAACTCATGGTGGGGGTGACCAAAAGGAAGGGGTTTCTAAGCCCCCCAAGGGAAAGATGGTGACAAGTCTAAAGATAAAAGCAGATAGTCTTCCAAAGACCCCCCAAAACCTGTCCTGGGGGATGGGTCCGAGACAAGACACAGAGAAAAGGTGAGGATGAGGGTAAAAACTGGGATCCAAGAAGGATTGGTGCTTCATCTGCAGACCTGGAGACCCTGCCTGTCCCAAAAAAGAATCCCCCCAGTGCAGCTGCTGCTGCAATGGTAAGTCTCCAGATGAGATCCCGGGTGGCCCTCGCCATGTTAGAGAGCTCAAAGAAGCAACTTTAGTCTCTGAGGGTGGGGTAGATGTAGCTGCCCTGGCTATCTGGCCCCAGTAATCTGGAGAAGTACAGACAACAGCCTTGTATTAATGGGATCAGGGTTGAAGCACTAAGGGATACAGGTGCAAGTGTCACTATGGTGACTGAAAAACTGATATCCCCAGAACAGTATCTGACTGGTGAAACATTCACAGTCATCAATGCTGACAACCAAGCTAAGCTCCATCCCATGGCATTGGTGTCCTTAGAGAGGGGAGGGTTTAGTGGCCGGAAAAAGGTGGTGGTATCCTATGCAATTCTTGTAGCCTGTCTGATAGGAAATTATCTGGAGCCCTCAGCGTGGGCTGAGGTTGAAAGAAAGACCCATGAAGCTATGCTGTGTATACCTGAATGTGTGTGTGCGAAAACCAGAGCACAATGGAAAGCCCATGGTGAAAAAGAGGTGCTGGAGCCTGGACTAATGGCCACGCCCTCCAAGAGAAAAGGCAGGAAGTCCAGTAAGCCAGCTTCTGAGAAGCCTCCAGCTCAGGTCCCCTTCTCCTCAGGAAGACCTGTCAGCCCTTGAGGGAACTGAGCCCCAGGAACCCAGGCATTATTGCACGGCAGAACTCCTAGGCCTGGGAGGACCCTTTAGGAAAGAGCTGTGTCAGGGACATAGGGCCTGTCCAACTCTTGATAGCCAGAGACATCTACCTCCTGACGAAGAAAAGGGAGATGTCAGTGGCTCCCACAGAACCTACTGGGAGGAGGGACTCCTGTATACTGAGTCCAGAGATCCCGAACCTGGTGCCCCTAGGAAAATGGTAGTTACTCAAATGTATACAGAGTTGCTGTTCACTTTAGCTCATAATATTTGCTTAGCTGGGCACCTTGGCCAGACCAAAACTTAGAGTAGGTTGGAACCTCACTTCTACTGGCCAGCTTTGTTCCAGAAGATGAAGGAGTTTTGTAACTCCAGCGTCACCTGTCAAGCCAGTGGCAAGACAGGTGGCCACCCAAAGGCCCCCTTAATTCCATTTTCTGTGGTTGAGGTTCCCTTTGAAATGGTAGTGGTAACCCCTGGAATTTCTTATATTGTTGATAATCCCTAGACTCGTTTGCAGACTAAGAAATCTAGCTGTGGCTTTGCTGTCCTTGAACCTTTCAAGTGAGGAGTCTGCCTTAATACCAAAGAGACAAGACCCATCAAATGGTAAGTCCATGACTGCTGGCTGGACATCCTGAAAGAACCCTGAATACCGAGCTAGGCATGTCCTCTTTGCAAGACTGAAGTGGGGTTAGCAACCAAATCTGCTGTGTTAGGCCAGATTGCATCACCTGTTTTGCAGCACCCTAACATCTTTTATGAGCTCTTTGAAGTGAGTCTAAAGCGTGTCTGATAGTTTAGGTTTAACAGCCTCAGAAGAATAAAACAAGGCACTTACATATCATCCCATATGACAAGGGGCATTATGGACTTCCAGGCGAAAATACATTTTTTGTGTATTTTTCCACCATCTTTGACTACTGGTCAGATGGGGTGGATGGAAATGAACCTATTTTTGCTACTTTTCCCACTACAGAGTGATATGATGTCACCTCAGGTGGAAAAGAACTGTTGGGGAAAGAAATTCTAACTTCGGAGAATTGTTGAAGCCACTTGCATCTTTCAGCCTTCAAAGTCCAATTCCATCATTATGTTTGCAGCACCTTCTACAGAAGCTGGACGTTTTTGGGATCTTTATTCCTGAAAACAATTATCTTTTTCTACAAAATTATGTGCGTTCTTCCTACAATGCTAAAGCATGATAGGCAAGGTTTCTAAAAGTGGCAGGATTGGTAGCGGCTTTGATGGTATCTTATGGGGGAGCTGGTAGTGTCCTTTGCGGCACCACTGGAGTTGTCTGCTGAGCTGGAGATCTGTTGTGTTCTGAGGTCAAAGCAGATGAAGCCAGAATAAGCAATGGAGATGGAGTCAACTCCGGCATCAGGTTTGTAGGCGCCCAGCAGGTATGGGTGCCAGAAAACCTTCCAGGGAGCATACCATCTGTGCCATGAGACCAGCTGGTGCACCAGAGAGTATTATAGCCCTGTTGAAAATACTGAACATGGCATTCAGAAACAGGTGTTGTAAACTTTAGGTATGGGTGTTCTGATTGATGCCTTAGCATCAATCCAACAGGTGGAACACTGGCTGGAACCGGCACTGGGTCAGATGGTGTTGCTGGTGCAAGGTCCGCTAAAGTCACCAGCGTTGATGGAAAATTCTATAGTCTTCAGCAGGGTGCCCTTGGTCTGACGTCTGAAGATGAGACGTTGGGCGCCTTGGCAACTGGCTTCATGTAGAACACAATCTGGATTAGGATTGGTTCTTTTTCTTATATTTTCTCTTCAATGAATTTGAGGAATGAGGTGATGGAGATTTTGATATTGGATGAGATTTCTGACATGCCAGGCATTCATTTTGTGCTCTGGCCATAAACATCTTGGCTTCCCATTCCTTGAGCGCCTTGGGATATATCTTTTGACAGGAGTCACAGCCAATGACTCGTGTTTGAATCCAACACACCACAGATGGATGGAATGAGGGCCCGTGGTGGACATCTGACCCTCGCACTCCTGACATGGCTGAATTCGGATTGTTTTGGCAGCAAAATACTGAAGAAATATGCACTAGATAAGATAAAGTAACTAAGAAATCATTGACTAATGATAATTCTCATGTGGAGACATGAAGAACTCGGGATGGCCTCAATGGCATGGAAAAAAGGTGTAAGGAAATGCCTCCTTGGCATGGTTGCCCCCTGACTTTTTGCCTTTGCTGATGCTATGTTTACAATTGAAAGTGTGCTGAGGCCTGCTAACCAGGCCCCAGCACCAGTGTTCTTTCCCTAACCTGTACTTTTGTATCCACAATTGGCAGACCCTGGCATCCAGATAAGTCCCTTGTAACTGGTACTTCTAGTACCAAGGGCCCTGATGCCAAGGAAGGTCTCTAAGGGCTGCAGCATGTCTTATGCCACCCTGGAGACCTCTCACTCAGCACAGACACACTGCTTGCCAGCTTGTGTGTGCTAGTGAGAACAAAACGAGTAAGTCGACCTGGCACTCCCCTCAGGGTGCCATGCCAGCCTCTCACTGCCTATGCAGTATAGGTAAGACACCCCTCTAGCAGGCCTTACAGCCCTAAGGCAGGGTGCACTATACCATAGGTGAGGGTACCAGTGCATGAGCATGGTACCTCTACAGTGTCTAAACAAAACCTTAGACATTGTAAGTGCAGGGTAGCCATAAGAGTATATGGTCTGGGAGTCTGTCAAACACGAACTCCACAGCACCATAATGGCTACACTGAAAACTGGGAAGTTTGGTATCAAACTTCTCAGCACAATAAATGCACACTGATGCCAGTGTACATTTTATTGTAAAATACACCCCAGAGGGCACCTTAGAGGTGCCCCCTGAAACTTAACCGACTATCTGTGTAGGCTGACTAGTTTTAGCAGCCTGCCACAAACCGAGACATGTTGCTGGCCCCATGGGGAGAGTGCCTTTGTCACTCTGAGGCCAGTAACAAAGCCTGCACTGGGTGGAGATGCTAACACCTCCCCCAGGCAGGAATTGTCACACCTGGCGGTGAGCCTCAAAGGCTCACCTCCTTTGTGCCAACCCAGCAGGACACTCCAGCTAGTGGAGTTGCCCGCCCCCTCCGGCCAGGCCCCACTTTTGGCGGCAAGGCCGGAGAAAATAATGAGAAAAACAAGGAGGAGTCACTGGCCAGTCAGGACAGCCCCTAAGGTGTCCTGAGCTGAGGTGACTCCGACTTTTAGAAATCCTCCATCTTGCCGATGGAGGATTCCCCCAATAGGGTTAGGATTGTGACCCCCTCCCCTTGGGAGGAGGCACAAAGAGGGTGTACCCACCCTCAGGGCTAGTAGCCATTGGCTACTAACCCCCCAGACCTAAACACGCCCTTAAATTTAGTATTTAAGGGCTACCCTGAACCCTAGAAAATTAGATTCCTGCAACTACAAGAAGAAGGACTGCCCAGCTGAAAACCCCTGCAGCGGAAGACCAGAAGACGACAACTGCCTTGGCTCCAGAAACTCACCGGCCTGTCTCCTGCCTTCCAAAGCTCCTGCTCCAGCGACGCCTTCCAAAGGGACCAGCGACCTCGACATCCTCTGAGGACTGCCCCTGCTTCGAAAAGACAAGAAACTCCCGAGGACAGCGGACCTGCTCCAAGAAAAGCTGCAACTTTGTTTCCAGCAACTTTAAAGAACCCTGCAAGCTCCCCGCAAGAAGCGTGAGACTTGCAACACTGCACCCGGCGACCCCGACTCGGCTGGTGGCGATCCAACACCTCAGGAGGGACCCCAGGACTACTCTGATACTGTGAGTACCAAAACCTGTCCCCCCTGAGCCCCCACAGCGCCGCCTGCAGAGGGAATCCCGAGGCTTCCCCTGACCGCGACTCTTTGAACCTAAAGTCCCGACGCCTGGGAGAGACCCTGCACCCGCAGCCCCCAGGACCTGAAGGACCGGACTTTCACTGGAGAAGTGACCCCCAGGAGTCCCTCTCCCTTGCCCAAGTGGAGGTTTCCCCGAGGAATCCCCCCCTTGCCTGCCTGCAGCGCTGAAGAGATCCCGAGATCTCTCATAGACTAACATTGAAAACCCGACGCTTGTTTCTACACTGCACCCGGCCGCCCCCGCGCTGCTGAGGGTGAAATTTCTGTGTGGACTTGTGTCCCCCCCGGTGCCCTACAAAACCCCCCTGGTCTGCCCTCCGAAGACGCGGGTACTTACCTGCAAGCAGACCGGAACCGGGGCACCCCCTTCTCTCCATTCTAGCCTATGTGTTTTGGGCACCACTTTGAACTCTGCACCTGACCGGCCCTGAGCTGCTGGTGTGGTGACTTTGGGGTTGCTCTGAACCCCCAACGGTGGGCTACCTTGGACCAAGAACTAAGCCCTGTAAGTGTCTTACTTACCTGGTTAACCTAACAAATACTTACCTCCCCTAGGAACTGTGAAAATTGCACTAAGTGTCCACTTTTAAAACAGCTATTTGTGAATAACTTGAAAAGTATACATGCAATTTTGATGATTTGAAGTTCCTAAAGTACTTACCTGCAATACCTTTCGAATGAGATATTACATGTAGAATTTGAACCTGTGGTTCTTAAAATAAACTAAGAAAAGATATTTTTCTATATAAAAACCTATTGGCTGGATTTGTCTCTGAGTGTGTGTACCTCATTTATTGTCTATGTGTATGTACAACAAATGCTTAACACTACTCCTTGGATAAGCCTACTGCTCGACCACACTACCACAAAATAGAGCACTAGTATTATCTCTTTTTGCCACTATCTTACCTCTAAGGGGAACCCTTGGACTCTGTGCATGCTATTCCTTACTTTGAAATAGCACATACAGAGCCAACTTCCTACAAAAGGTAACTGATATCAGCACACTGAAGGGCACTTTGTGGCTCCCGTGACATCACAGGGTGCTGCGTTCAACCATGTGATGGACCTGGCACCCCCTACTGGTGTAAGAAAGCTATTGAAAAGTTTCTGGATCCAGACTGATTAAAGATGAGGAATCTGCAGTAGAAGTATCCATAAGAGGGATAATTACTCATTTGCATTGTCAAATGGCATCAGAGGTAGACAATAGTTATTTTTTGTCGAAACCTATTACTTTTGTCTTTTTTGCTTACTAAACAGGCAGGTGGCCTTGCAATTGTCTCAGAATTTGCCTACGTCATGGCTAAAAAAGTCGAACATAATTTTCAAAGATCTATACTACTGCTTCCACTTAATGGAAAGTTTTCCAGGACTCTACAGAAAGAGACCTGGGCCTCTATTACACAATCGTCACACTACCCCTGTTTGTGCTAAGGTGCACCTTTAAAGACGTGTGCAGGGTACAAACAGGGACAGTGCACCTATTATAATCAATGTGCTACCCAGAGGGCAGCACATTTGCAAAATACATCCACTCCATCAACCACTGTGCAGACAGCACCCACCTGCACTTCAAAGAGGGGACAGAGATTTCTCTGCAGGTGGGTGCAGTGAATGACTGGAACTGCCTGCAGGGTGGAAACTCCTTCAGGGGAATGGTTCATAGGACCCCCCCTTTCATCACTCCAGAGGACTGCCCTTGGGGGAGACAAGGGGGGGCACTGACAGGGAACCATTTTTTGTGGTGCACAGTCAGTGCACCGCCTGGCAGGCTCTGAGTGTGCACCGGCATTGATAATACGGTGTGGATGCAGAGCCAAAGGGTTTACCTCATTTGCATTAGGGCATGGCTCAGGCAAATGAGGGAATGGCCTTTTATAAAAGTTTCAGCACTGTATGTGCACCAGGGCTATTTGAATTACAGAAGGGGCCAAAGAAGCATTTGTGGCCCCTGCTATAATACAACAGTGCCCCTAGGGTGCAGAAACCAGGTGCATAAATGCATAGCGCCTCTGGGACACTGATACAGGCCCCAGGAGGTTGAAAGGCTGTGCATTGGCCATGTAAGCTAGTTTAGGTATAGGATAAGATAAACTGGGCTTAATAGAACAGTCAGTACATGCATCAATGAAACTGATATTCCAAAATAAAAACGTGAGCACACTCGATAAGAATAGACTTGATCCATTTACTACAATTACATTTGTTATTCTACCTGAGAATGATGGTGCTCAGCAAAGTGCAATATCACAGAACGATATAAAAGTGCACTTGGGGGTGCTCTTTAAAGACAAAAGCACTGAGATCAAGCACTCACTATGATGCGAGTGCTGAACCTGTAAGAGCTGTCACCAAGCTCCTTACCTGATGCTGTGAGCACTCACATGCTGCCATGAGTATTCCTTCACAGCGCTTAAGTCATTAGGTGCCGACAGCACAGATGCAATGACATGCAACTCACTCTCTCTTGGACAAAATCCCCATTTTAAACTCCTCACACACATTCAAGGCACTACACAAATTAGGCTTCACCTATCTGAACAGTTGCATATCCTTCCACCAATCCCCCAGAAACCTCTGCTCTCAGCTCAAACTCACACACATCAAATGCATACACAGAACCAGATCAGGAGGACGGACCTTCTCTTACATCACTCCTAAAGCGTGAAAGAACCTATCACTCTAAATCAGAGCCTCCTCCTCTCTCCTTCTACTCCGCAAGAAGCTGAAGACCACACACACACCTTCAGCACCAGGAGACCCTTGCAGCGGATAGTAACCTTTACAAGTACATATAACATAAAACAATGACAAGACAATGGCGGTTCATGTGAATATAAAGGATAGGACAATGACAGTTGGAAAGCCCCCCTTTCAACAGTATCCCTTCTGGTTAAATTGTGCAAGAGGTTAGCTGTGTGACCTTGCACATCTGATCCTGGCAGTGACTTAGAGAAAATTCTTTGCAGAAACCTTTGTGCTGAAGCTTGCTTCGGTAGGCCTGATAACTGAGAGTCTTAGCAGACTCAAAGAGGGGAGCCTCTGCCATGTCGCTTGTCGCCAATGTGGGGTGTTGGACTCCAGAGGAAAATACCCAAAGTTCTAAAGTGGGTTTGAAATGGTGTATATTGATAAAAGTGTAAAAAGCTCACAGAGCGCCATCATAGCGCCAGTCCAGCCTGTGCTCCAGATTTCAAACTGAACATATGTTCCAGATGATAGCAGTATATATCAGTGCGAAGCAGAGAATTCCAAGGATAAGTAATACCATTCTACACCAAGAATCCGGCAGACCATAATTAAATTTCATCTACCCTTAGTGTATTCACTCAGTTTAACTGGTTCTTTGTAATTTTCTGTAAATTTCTTGAGGATGATCGTGAGCATAGGCAAATACATCTTCGTTTTCTCAGTTTTTGAAGGTGTTTCAGAGAGGAAATCATCCAATTCTATCGCTAATTGCAAAGGAACTTTATATTGCTGGGCAATACCAACAAAGACCGCCCTGTACGCTCATGCGTCATCAGCTGGATATTTTTAATTGGGTAGGGCTCCAATGGCACATCGTGCTTCCAGGTCAATCCTAAAGGTATAGCACTGATCCTTCCTGGGTTGTGTAGGAGCAGTGTCTGCATTGTCAGGACTCTTGGCGCAACTTATTAAAGTTGAGGGATGAAATCTGTGGGGAGTCTGTCTTGGGCCAGCTTTTACTACAGGCACTGAAGAACCTTACTTGTCAAGGTTCTCTGTGGTAAAAGTTAACAAACCCTGCTCTTGCTGAACCTCTGTAATACTGGATGGTGCCCCCAAAACGTTGTCAGCTTGGAATCCCTCAACACCTTCCGAGACCACGCCGGTTGCAGACTATGTAGGGTAGCAGTACTGCAAAAGAGCAAAATGTGCCTTGCACAGAGAAAAGGTGCTTTAATCATGTTCTCTCAGCAGTCACAAGATATAAGCCCAATTTTGATACAACCACAGAAATTGGCTGTTGCATGTAGGGGTCAAATTTTCATGATTTGCTTTCCAATACTTCCCCAACTGATTCATTCACATACAACCTTGTTGAGGCTCTTCTGCACACTCCACTCCAGTCTGTACTGGATATCAATATGCAAATCAATTGTTCCTTGGTCTTCCTCAGTCGAAATTTCTTTGATGCACAGCTTTCAAACAGCACTCGAAAATTTGAATCCAATGGAGGAAAAACAATCTAAGGTGTATTCTTTCCTAGTGCATATGGGTTTCGGGGAGGTACCACGAATCACCCTAAAATTGAAAGAACTTCTTTGAAGAAAAAACAGTTGTACTCATCGAAGTATACCACTAGATGCAGGAGTGTGCCCAGCATGCAAAAAGAGAGGGGCCATAATCTTCTAATTGTCTAAATGAATCTAGATATCCAAAATGCAGCACTGCTATGCCATAATGTGGCAACCATGAGTACTTTTCTACGAATACTCTCTGATTCATAAGGGAACTGTGTAGGCCTAAAGTAACATCAACATAATTGAAGAAAAGCACTATCAAACATCATGACATTTTGAAATCTCTGGAAACCACCATTTTGTGATTAAAGGATTTGAAACCCTAGCGTGAGTTGACAGTTAAACCTCTTAAACCTCGACTATCTCACATTGGTTTACGTTATACATTAGGACCCAGCCAAAACATCTAAGAAAAATTTGACAGTGGTGGTACCAAACCCATTTTGGGTTGAAATATGGTTTAAACCCCATGCCTCTTTGATACATTGACTATAAATAACATTAACAACAGAGGAAACTTTGCTGCATACATACAAGGGATGAATTTAACATCTTAGATACCGCCAATATTTTCTTGCGCCCATCGGAATTCAAGAAAACATTTTAAAAAGTATTAGAAGAAAAGCAGATGTTGTATTGGTAGACCAAAGTTCTCTGAACCACTAAGGAATCCAGTGCAAGAGTATCGGACAGTTAAAATACAGGTAAAATACAGTTTGACCCGAAGTTTACATTGCTAATGGTAGATAACAAGAACAGCTATTCACTGTGTCAGGTACATAACAGCGAGCTTATACATAATGAGACAGTAATACAGTTTCTTTGTCACTGTAATTGCTATATAATCCCACTTTTATTGTAATCTCTATTCTAGGTTGCAAAGGAAGCAGAACACTATTGCTAAGAAAGATAGATACTGTGATGCAGCCTTCCTAAGGCTATTAACGTTGCAGGACACTAACATTAGCAGGTACCCAATATAGGTTCACAAACCAACATGCTAGAAATGGGTACTAAAGGAATAATGGCTTTATAATTGCAATAAGATGTGTATCTGATTTTATCATAACAATGCTATATAGATGGCAGCTGTGGTTAAGATATTAGATATTCAGCAAAATACATTTCAGCTACTGCCTTTATACTGTTACTGGAATGTTTATTGTATTGCAGTACTGTACATGTATTGCCAGTTGATGGCTATTTTTGAATGGTGTTATAAAATATTTGTGATGCACATACAATCAGATTGGGGGAAAACAAAGAGGAACATGGGAATGCACTACATGGAAACACAAATATGTAGTAGTATAAATAAACAAAACGAAAATGACCAGATAGAAGAAAATAGCAAGGAAGAAGATCACATAGTTTGGGAAATTGGGAGGAGTGAGACCAGACGATGGTGGGTTAGTTTTAGACAAATAGAAAGGAGCAAGAGGTTGGTGAACTCGAGAGGAACAAGAGAAGAATATTGAAACTGTTAAAATAAGGCTAGAAGAAATTATCGCCAAATAGAAAAGTTTAGAGCAGTAAATTAGTGGTAAAATGAGGAGAGTGATGGTAGAATGCAATTAGAAAACCACACAGAAAAATAGTTGACGGCAGGAAGTTGCACAAGCAAAACAGCTAGCGCTGAATTAAGATCTGCCTGGTGGCAGTACAATCACCAATGACAACCAACTTCTTGAAGGTGAATGCTAAAATACTGAAATTCTAATCTTCTGTGACGACTAAATTAGGGTCAGAGAATCTTTGGTCTCCACCTCTGTAAGCTTTCTCCAGCTAAATGCCTATGGCAAACAATCTGGTTGACCAGGACCTCCTTTACAACATACATCCAGAAAACACAGACTTTCTGACTCTTAAAGTCCTATGCAATTTCCTCCTCACCCTCCCTTCAAACAACTGGGGCAGGTGTCATCAGTTAAATTAACTGGTCTTGGCTGGACTACGATAAGGTCCTTTACCTCGGTTTACCTTGACTTTCAAATCATTAATTTGCAGATGGTCCAAAACATGGCTGTAACCCTCATGGCTAGGTTTTGGAAATTCATCCACTTGTCTGAGTTCTGCCATGCACTGCACCAGTTCCCAGACAAATAGTGCATCCAGTTTAACCCCTATACCTGGTTTAGAAGAGCTATTTTCTAACAAATCCCAAACTTAAATCACCCTGATCTCTCCCTGTTTTCTAGGGTGACTGTTCAGAGCAGGATCCCTTTCAGTGCTTTCCCTTCCATGTTTCTCTAAGGCCCAATCCTGTGGACAGTCACTCCTAGTTTTTGGGCCCAAACTCTGGATGGAGCTTCCCCCTCTACCTTCATCTGATCTACCACTAGATGTTTCAAAGAAAGTTGAAAATCTTCCTGTTCCATTGAGGTTCCTGACTGATTCCACCCCATAGCTCATCTTTGTTATGTTTTCCCTGTTGGCCCACAAATTGTGCTGCTCCAGAGTTTTCCCTTCTCTGCTGGACAGTCTTGACCTATTTCTTTGCAGTTCCAGTGCCAGAATGCCTGCAAGTGATAGTTTCATAATTTCTAAATAAATAAAATTACACAATGGTATTAAGAACCAAGAGAAGAACACAACTTAAAAAACCAGAGGCATCTAATCAGGACAAGTTGGAACTTGTGAGCCTAGTGAACGAATTAGGATTAGATGATTTCAGTTATTTGTAAGGAACGGGAGTGAATAATTGCAAAACTTCAAGTAAGAAACAATGGACTGAGAAATAATAAGGAGAATGCTACTTACCCAGTAGACATCTGTTCATGCCATGCAGTGCTGTAGATGCACATGCTTTGGGTAAGTCTGCCATCCAGTGTTGGGTCTGGAGTGTTGCAAGTTGTTTTTCTTCAAAGAATCTTTTCAAGTCATGGGATCAAGTGATTTCTCCTCTCGGTAATGCTGCGCATGGGCATCAATTCCTATGTTAGTTTTCCCGCAGGCGAGAGAGGTAAGGAGTGTAAAGAACATAAAGAAAAAGAGATGGCCATGCAATGAATTTACATATGTACAATATGTATATGCAAATGCAACTACAATGGCTACAGGTGTCCAGGGAGGAGGGAGAGGGCATCTGAATCTACAGCAATACATGCCATGAACAGACGTCTACTTGGTAAGTAAAATTTTCCGTTCAATGATGTGTGGCTGTAGCTACAAATGCTTTGCATAGTCTGTAAAGCAATTCCTCCAAGGATGCAGTGGCTAGCCTGTAGGAGTTGGAGTTGCTTGAAAATGTGTTCTGAGCATTTCTTGGCCAATATTGGCATGCTGGCGTGCTAAAAGATCTACAAAATAGTGTTTAGCAAATGTTGTGGCATAGACCAAGTAGCAGCTTTACATATGTCTGCTATCGGGATATTACCTAGAAAAGCCATAGACGCACCCTTTTTCCTAGTGGAGTGTGCTCTGGGCATAGCAGGTAATGAAGTGAATCCATATTTGCTTTTATTGGGACTCAGGAGATTAACTTAGCCCTTTGGCTTGCAGGCCTGTACCCCTGTCACCTTGTGACTTTTAACCTACTTAGCTTGCTCTTAGTTCATTTATTTTATTATTTATTTTAAGATGGCTATTGTAGATAGTTAGAGAAATGTTTTGATTCACATTATCAGTGCTACTCTGTGAAGGTGTCACTATCAGCATTATAATCAAGTGATATACGCAGCTATTCACATCATGTCCCTATCTCACTTGCGTGTGACAGGAACATAATGTACATTTGGTGGGAATTGTTTACATAATTGCCGCCACATGTCTGCCCCCTTAGCTATTGTTTGGGAACATACCTGCGTCAGGGGTCCTAAATGATCTGTATAAATGCATCTCACACAGACAAGGTTATCAATGGGATTCCTTCCAGATGCAAGTCGACGCCATATATGCTGCACGTCACCTCACTGCCTTTGCGTCAACACAGAGCCTGACCTAGAGACCTCATTCCAAGGTAACGAGGGTTGGGGGGGCGCTTCTCATGGACATGGTACTGGCAGATTAGGTTTATCACACCTAGCTCTCTTTAGGTTAGAGATTAGGTTCTCCATGCTAGGGATTTTACATTTCATGGTTATTGCAAGATGGTAGGGTCTTTGTATTCACAACTCTCACAACTATCATGCTTCTTTTATTATTCGTCATGCTAATCATTTCAGCTCATGCATTTTACCACAGATTGCAGTCTTTTCAATAAATATATCGAAACCTTTCCTGCATCTCCTTCATTAACTGTGTGTGACTGAGGCTTATTGCTAACGAGAGAAAAGGGTACTATGTGTTCTACCTTCACTCCCCTGAGATGTCACACTCTATACAGTCCATGCGTAAGGCTGCCAGAAATCACCTTTTACTGTTTGGGTTTTTGGCGAGGTACTGCTTGTGAGCTGGGGCAGTTGGGCCGACAGATGCGACTTGTTATAGGACTGGCTTAGTTGCCCACAAATAAAAATGCTGTCTCCCCTAAACCAGCAGTCTAGCCTAGGAGCGAAAGTCCAACTACGACAATAACTGTTGTGTGGCTTTAGCGTAGCAAGTTTGAATATATTCGATTATCCATCTGGCTATACCATTTTTTGATATTGGGTTGCCTTTATTAGGCACTGAAATTGCTACAAAAAGTTGTTTAGATTTCCTAAACTGAACTGTTTGGTTCTGTCAGTATAATACATATGAGCACTTTTAACATCTAGTGTGAGAAGAGCTCTTTCTGCAACAGAGTCTGGTTGTGGGAAAAATACTGGTAATTCAAAAGATTGGTTGATATGGGCCTGTGAAGCTACTTTTGGAAGGAATTTAGGGTTTGTTCCAAGAACTACTCTATATCTTTGCACTCTGAAGAATGGTTCTTCTAAGGTTAGAACCTGGAGTTCACTTATATGTCTAAGAGAAGTGAAAGCTACTAAAAAAGCCACTTTCCATGAAAGGAAGAGAAGTGAAAGCTACTAAAAAAGCCACTTTCCATGAAAGGAATTCTAAAGGGCATGTACGCATTGGCTCAAGAGCTGTCAATCATTTGCGGTACGCCAACGAATGGCAGCTTGTGCAGCCACTCTTTTTCCTGCTGCAGCTAGTTTTTTACTTTCCTTATCAGGAAGAGTCGTATCTCCTGTGGATTATTAGCACGTTTTGATGCTGTACTGACGACTATGGAGTCAGGAGGGATTTGAGCCTAGATAGAGTCTCCCTAGGTGCCACTTTGAATTTCTTATCCACCCTCTGGCTGATAACCCAAGACTTAACGGGTTCTAGCAAAAAATTCATTGACATGTCTTAGCATGAAGGGTAAAATGGGTAAAAACTGACTGTCTATATATGTGTTTGTCAGGGTGTCGAAGAGGAATTTTTTTTCAATAGGTTCAGTGTGTAGCTGAACATTGAGCTATGCGGCTGCCCTTGCTATGACCTGCTGATAGTATGTTGTGTCCTCAGGTGGTGATGGCCGTGCTGGTATATCAGGGTCATTTGGCAGGATGGGCTCTGGATCGTATGAATCCCATGGGTCTATGTCCTGCGGCATGTCACCCAAATCATCTCCTTGAGGTGGTGGTGAACCCTGTTGCGAGAAATGTGGTGTAGGAGATTGGGGAGGTGGTGGAAGGGTAAAAGGAAGCACTGGCGAGTGTGGTGGAGGAGGCGGAGGTCAAACTGGAGCTTTGTCCTTCGAGAACTTTTGAGAAGGAGGAGCAGTGTCCAAAGCATCTTCATAGGTGAGCTTCCTTTTGACTGGAGGGGGTCGCAGTTATTCTCCCTGTTCCTTTTTGAATAAGGAGTTGGGGCTGATGAGCGTCCATTACTACTAAGATGGGCTCCACTGGTGAAGCTGCTTCAGAGGAATGACTGGAGTCTCTAGAAGGTAAAGCCTTATGTTCTGACATTTTCAGAGCTGAAGGCTTGTGTCAAGTCGAAGCTGTTGGCTTCAAAGTGGTTGTAGAGGGTTTTTTGTTCGGTGCTGAAGCGCTCGGTTCTTTAGATCTGCTCAATCCTGAGGCTGCCTGGGATGTTGTTGAGCCAAAGATCGATGCCAAAGACATATTGGTCTTGGCTGTCTTCGGTGCTGAGCTATAGCCCAAACGCAATGCCAGACCAGCGACCTGTTTCTGAGGCTTCTTTAAAGTCTTTGTATGGGGAGTGTAGGCTGTTCTACTCACGGGTTGCGTGGAGGTGACCGGCTGGCTCTCAGTGTCAGACTGGACTTCTAACTTCAAATCTTCGATGAAGAAGGCCTCCTCCTGTTATGGCTCTTGTGCATGCTCTTCCTGGAAGATACTGGAGTGCTGTCTGGTGTTTTGGATGCCATCTTTAGCGTCTTCATGGATCGAAAGGAATGACAGGTGTTGCAGGTTTGTTTGCTGTGGTCCGGGAAGAGACAAAAGTTACACACCCAATGTTGGTCGGTATGGGGGAATTGCAAGTGGCATTGAGGGCAAAAACGAAATGGAGTACATTCCAGTAGCCCTGCATAGCTTGACAGCATGTGGAAGATTAGGCCCGAGATGGGTGCGGATGCCCCCGAAGGGCAGTAAGTCGGCTCCCGGTGCAGAAATTCTGGCTGCAAAATATATAGAAATCTCGATCGAATTACAATACCGCTGCTGAAAAAGACGGAAGAGAAAAGTTCAGAACAGACCGAGCCGTGGAAATAACAGACGTCTGAACCAGACGGCAGAGAGAAAACAATCCAACAAAGGACTTGAAGCCCATGTGCAGTTTCACCAAGTGGAGGAGTCACTCTATCCTGTGACTCGAAATGACTCTTTGAACAAAAATAACTTGCAACACTTGGACCCAACAATAATGGCAGACTTAACCAAAGCATGTTTATCTACAGCCACGCATGCCATCAAACATATTTACAAAGGAAAAAGAGGGCAAAGGAACTGCGTCCAAGTATTGGCAGAAGTGTGAATAAAAGATTACACAGAACAGAGCAAGAGTGGCTCAGAGAAAAGATCACCAACAGGACAAAGTATACCGGGTTAATCTTTGTTCTATGATGAGCAAGAGAGAATAACCTGCTCACCGGAGAGTTTGTACGAGCAGATCCATTGGTGCATGTGTGGCGCTAGACTCTGTTGTGTCAGGTTCAATTCGAATGGTCTCTGAAGTAGAAGGTTCTGCTGGACACACCACATTTTTCGACTTTGGTCTTGTTGGGGACAGTTGTTCTGGAGATGCCGGCCTCATCACCCGGACTTCATCACTTCCCTTTTCGACCCTAAAAAGGCAAATGATATTTACTAGCTAAGCCAAACATTTTGTTATGTGATTTTATCAATACAGATAGCAAAATACGCTCACCGTAGAGCTGCTTGTGCTTCCAGTATATACACAAAGTCATAAAGGAATCTTGTGTTCATGCTTGATGACACCCAAGCACAGCCTTCTTATACCAAGATTAGCTCCCCTCTGAAATTATTTTGGGGTGAACATAATAGTTGGTGTAATGTTTCTCAGAGAAGAATGCCTGGATCTTGCTGACTTTCGTGGCAGAAGTAGTAGAGCCTAAGAAATGGAGTGCAAGCCATCATTTTGTCACCAGACACAAAGCCTAACATTTCATTATCTCCTGTGTCTGACTGAGGGAGAGTGGGCACGGATGTAAAATTATGTCAGAGTCTCAAGCAGTTTCCGAGATGCTTCTTGAGGGATGACTTAGTGACATCTGAGAAAAAGCAGCAGGTGATGGGGAAAAGCTTAAATTCATCTCAGGCACTAATAATTACTTGGTGCTGCATTCCAGCTCAACCTTTCTTTGCTCAATTTGCTAAATTAGACTGAGACCAGCCACATAGAAAGCAGTATTGGTCCTGCACCAACAGAAACAGCCAGCTAGAGCGGACAGGCCAGCTTGATTTGCATGAGAGTACTTCTTGTCTGGAGTTGCAAACAGGGTGAAAAAACAAAAGACTGGAATGTGACCCAGAGTAAATATTGGTGGCAGGGGTTAAATCAAACATTCTATCAATCATCTCCATCAATCATCTTTTTGTTTCCCTCCAATGGGTCTAGGGTTGCTTGTGGTCCCATTTGCAGTGGCTGGTCTGGCAGTTTGGCCAGGAATGTGTGTGCTAGAGAAGGACCAAGACTGATTTGTATATGGCAGATCTCTGTCTAAAGTGGCACAGTGTGTAAGAAACGATTCTCTGAAATTTTAACTGAAGCATTCTTTCTATCACCTTATTGTTTGTTGTATAAGACACTCTAAATGTAACAATTATGCTTAGAAATGGGTCAGGGACTCATGGTGCCATAGGAATCACAGTGCAACTCAATGACGAGGCACAAAAGGCAAAAAACATTCTGGGGTTGCCTGCTTCCTATTCAGAGGGCAGCTGGCCTGGCAATTCGTGCTGGACTGTTCACCACTCCACACATCATCTTTTTGTTTTCCTCTTTGTGACTTCTGTAACAAGTAATTGTATGTCTGTAGGGTACACACAATAAAAGTGAGGTGCACAGAAGAAAAACTCTGTTTCAGATTATCAAAAATGTCTCCAAATCAACCTT
Source organism: Pleurodeles waltl (assembly GCF_031143425.1). Lineage (NCBI taxonomy): Eukaryota > Metazoa > Chordata > Amphibia > Caudata > Salamandridae > Pleurodeles > Pleurodeles waltl. The sequence goes on along the minus strand of NC_090450.1, from coordinate 825,453,606 downwards.
TCTCTACAAACACGGTGAAGATTTGCGAGAAAAAAGTATATACTATATGTTCTCTAATAACCATTAGTGTGGCTTTACATATATAACTTTCATAACTAGCCTGCCTTTTTGTTCTTTAACAGTAGGAGGTGTTCAGCTGTTAACAACATTCAATATTTAAATGCCCATGAATGCCCATGTCCGTCATTGCTGGGCTTCATTGGCCAGAATTGGATACCTTGTTTCTTTCTATTTCAAAGCACAGAACATTGATGTGGAGTTAAAGATTTTAACCAGTTTCGATCCATTTTATGTACTTAATATGCATTCTACCAATACATAAAGCTTTCCAAATCTTCATCTATTACAAATAGAGATCAACATAGGTCACAGGTCAGATGTGACATGTAAATAACCAGGTGGGTTGTATGGGTGAAATTCAGCCACAATTGGCACTCGGTCTTTATACTGTATTGTCTTAACACTGGCAGAAATGATGGCACACCAGACACCCAATCTACAGGTCCAGTGCACAGCTCTCTCTGAAAGCTCACACTGTGAAAGCCCTCAATACAAACCATGTTACTCTTGTTAAAAGAGGAATTCAAATATACCAGACTGGGGGAAAACAGCATTTCATGGAGACTTGAAATATGGGCTCTTGAAATGTAATGTCATATTAGTTGTACATTTTAGTGCCTGGATGTGTCAGACCACATACCACCATGCCAAATGAGTGAAATTTCCCTGATAGTGCCCCTCGTGCCTCCCTCCCCTTAAGTAGCTCCTCCTATGGAAGAGTCAATCACTTTGTTGGAAAAATCTGCCACTGTGGAGGACAACTCTTAAAATCGTGGAGTTCCTGCTGTTAGTGAGTTGCATGCTGCGGCTGCAAATCTCACGGGGAGGGGCAGGCAGGGGGAATGGGGGCAGGGGACATGTGGGAGAGAGTAGGTTAATAAATAAATAAAGAAATACTTAAAAAAAGAAGAAAAAAGTACCTTCTGGACGCCGCCGGCCCCGTCACGCTCCTCTTTTCTTAAGGTGTCTCAGCATTCACCGGGACATCAGCACAGGCTCCCCAGGAATCCTGGTGTTGCTTTCATGCTAAACCTAGCATGAAAGCAGCATCAGGATTGGTCTGAGCGATTTGGACTTTGGGTGGGTTTGAAAAGGCAACAAAGAGTAGCTGTGTTTTCCTAAATGACTTGGTTCTATCAATATAACACCCAAGGGCTCGTTTTATATCTAAGGTATGTAAAGCCCTTTCCTCAACTGATTCAGGATAGGGAAAAAATACTGGCAATTCAATAGACTGATTAAGGTGGAATTAAGATACACCTTTGGAAGAAATTTGGGATTGGTATGTGTAGGAGGCTGTCTCAGTTTATGGTGTACACCTATGGTGTGGCACCCTTTGCTGAGTCCAGGCAACCCTTAGTGATAGTGAATCGGTGTCCAGATAGCAAAAGCTCTCTAGGGGTAGCTGAGGCAAGCAGTTTGAAGCTCATTCAGGAGGAATGTAAAGCACTTACAATAACACAGTAGTCTGACTAACTCACTCGCAAGAAAGAACCACGCAAGTATTGCAAAAATAAAGGATACTTTATTGCAGCACTACTACTAGACTAGCACTGGTATATCTCCATTTGGAGATATCTACACACAATAGATACATAAAATAACCAACAGAAATAGCAAAAAATATACCAGGCCCTATTGGAGGGCCAAACCATATACAAAAAAAAGTGGCATGTGAAATAGTGAACCCAACCAAGATAAGTGTGATAGTTAGCTAGGGGCTGGGCTAGATTAAAACACCAGAGGTAAGTATGGTAAGTGTCCCCAGCGACCAGGTGCAAGGTAGTTACCCGCCCAGTTGTCCCATAAGCTAACACAGAGTTGTGGTTGGAGTTTGTGGGTTTAGGATCGTTCAAAGTGGTCCCCAAGGAAATCAGCAGGCAAAAGGAAGGTTGGAGAGGACTCCCACCCCAGGATACCCAGAAGACTGAGCACCTACACCAGGGGAAGCAAATGCCGAGAGGAGAATGGACTTTCTCTGAAGTCCGTGGATCCCTTGGATTGTCCAGTTGCCGTTACGGCCCGTGGATCAGGCCGGTGGTTTCTAGACATGGAGGAACTGAAAAGGAAGGGGCCAGAGTCCAGCACCCTTGGAGGTGCCCAGGTGGTGCAGGTGGCAATGCCTCACCCTCCTAGAGGTGATGTTCTTGCACATCAGTGGAAGAAGAAGTCCCACTGCAGGTCCAGGAACGGCAGAAGATTCCCGGTGTAGCCTATGAGCGGTCAGTGGCCGAAGGGTCAGTGACCAGCCAGGTCACCAACAAGCACTGGCAAATGCAAGCAGGTTCTGAAGAAGTATTTGCAAAGTTTTGGGGACCAGCAAGGTCCAGGAAACTCTACCTTGGAGGGAGAGTCAGGGCTGGCCCACACTCTCCCAAGTTGGTCAGAAGACTAGCAGAGTCTTCAGATATCCGTGGGACAGCAGACCCCACCAGCGGGTCGACGTTGTCTTGAGGTGCCTGCGGATGCAGGAGAGTGACTCCTTCACTCCAAGGGAAATTCCTTTGTGCTTCCAGGTGTAGAGTCCTTGTGGCCCTGGAGGATGCATAGCCTTGGATGTTACAGAATTCTGGCAGGATTCGGAGAAACAATGTTGCAATGGGAGCCTTACCACCAGAAGCAGACCTGTTCCAGTTCTAAAGCAGACCAGCAGCGGTTCCAGAGGCCAGGAGCAGAAGAAGTCTTGCAGAGAGTTCCTTGGAGAGTCTTGCTTGACTAATCTGAGGACCCACCCGCAAGGGAGCCCTTAAGTAACCCTAAAAGGGGGTTGGTCACTCTCTGAAGTGACCCACCTATCAGAGGGGGTAAGGGACATCATCTACCTGGCCTAACCAGTCAGATGCTCCCTGGGGCCTCTGCACATCTTAACTCCAAGATGGCAGAATCAAGTAGCCACCTGGCAGAGCTCTGTGCACATCCCTAGAGGAGGTGCTGGTCTGGAGGAGGGGTGGGAACAGGGATGGTGGGGGGGGGGGGGAGGGGGCAGGGGGGTATGGGAAATGTTGATCACTCCCCCTGTCCTTTGTGCAGTTTCGAGCCAGAGCAGGAACCAGGGGTTCCTGAACTGGTGCAAACCGGATTATGCAAGAAGGGCACCAAATTTGCCCTTCAAATAGTCTGGTGGCGCTCAGAGGCCTCCCCACCCTAGCCCCTAGACACCTAATACACAAGGGGATGTGGTCACATCTCTCCTTACAGGAAATCCTTTGTTTTGCTTCTCTGGCCTGAGCCAGGCTCACCAGCAGGAGGTCAGAACACTGTCTGGGGTCAGCAGCAGAGTGGGCTGGCAGCTACACTCCATAAGGCTGCACAGGAAGAACTGGGGATCCTCTAATGAACACGCAGAGTACATGGTGTCCTGCAACTAACCCTGGAATCGGTGTAGTTGCATGATTCCATCATGTTTGATACCAAACATGCCTAAGTTTGGAGAAGTCATTATGTAGTTGGTCCACTCGTGTTGACCAGTGTCCACTACATACCTTAAGATGGCTTCCCAGCACTTACAGAGTACAGAAAATAGAGCCTGGGGCATGTAGGGGCACCCTGCCCACGCAGGATTACCTTCACACTTAGGGACATGCACCCTGCCCTTGGGCTGAAGGGCCTACCAGAGGAGTGACATGGTGTCTATGTGCAGTGACCAGGACTGGTGGTGAAAGGGTGCATGCACCATTTCAAGCAGGCTGCAATGGCAGGCCTGCAGGCACAGTTTGCATGGGCCATAATGGCTGGCACAATATATGCTGCAGCTCATGGGGGACCCCTGGTGTACCACTGCCCTGGGTACCTAAGTACCACAAATTAGGGACTTACACTGTTGCACCAGTATGCAAATTGTGGGGGGTAAAAAGTGTACTAGCAACCAAATTTAGGGGAGAGAGCACTAGCACTGGGGTCCTGGTTAGCAGGATCCCAGTGCACTACAGTACAAAACATATCAAAACCAGGCAAAAATGTGAGGGGTACTGCAACCAGAACTCAGCCTACCACATAGCACCCCCGCAAAACAACAGGCCTGGAGTGAAGACTAAGCCACATCTGGGGGAGTCTTCCTAGTCTGTCCAACGAGGACAAGTAGGGAAGTAGGCAACCTGGTTGTAGGGCCTACTCTGCCTTACATCCTACTGTCCAGGTGACTCCCTGCAACAGCTCCAGGAAGCACGTCAGTAGTCTCTACTCAAGTTTTCTCTCCTTCCTGAGGATGAGGGGTGTTCACCTCTGCTACTCCTATTTTAGTTAGGGTCACTTCAAGCTTACCCCAAGTGGTTATCCACAAGTGGAGTAACCCCACCATGAACAACAGGGTCAGGGGGCCTGTTTTTGCTATTTGGCTTGGGGCTGGACCACCAGGCCATGTACAGTGCAGCCATAAAGACTAACACCCAGCAGAGGCCACTGACCGCTGTCAGTGTCCAGAAACACATCATTAGCTCTTCACTGACAAGTGAACGGGCTAAGTGATAACTTTCTTTGGGTTCAAGATGCCTGTCTGCTGTTTTAGAGCGGGGGTCACAACATCTTGTAGCAAACACCCTTTTTTCACTCTCCCTTCTGTCAGCTGAGGAGCCACCAACTCAGAATGACCAGTTGCCTGACTAGTCAGGACTTCTTGTAGGTCAGGTTAGGCTGCACTAGGGCCAGACTTGGAGTTGCTCCCTACTGGAAAAGAATCTCCATGGCCCGCTGTATAAACGTTGCCCAGTCTTTCTACACTTTATCCTTCTTCTCTCATGAGGCCTACCTACATTTACTGCAGGAGCAGCACCTCCAGAATCCTTGGAAGATGGATGGTACAGGACCAGTTTGCATGGGCCCCCATGGGTAGCACAATACATGCTGCAGCCCATGGGAGACCCCTGGTCTCCCATAGGCTGCAGGTACCCTGGTTACTTAAGTACCATATACTAGGGACGTACAATGGTGCACCAGTATGCCAACTTCGGGGGTAAAATGTTTACCAGGAACCAAATTTAGGGGAGAGAGGACTGGCACTGGGGTCCTGGTCAGCAGGATCTCAGTGCACTACAGTCTAAAACATACTAACACTAGGCATACAAACGTGTGTTTGGGGGGGTGGGGGGGGTTACTAGAACCAGAACCCAGCTTACTACAATAAGTAGTACCCCCCAGCTCTATTTAGTTGGAAGAAGAGTTCTTCTAAGGTTAATGCCTGAAGCCCACTGACACGTCTGAGTGAGGTGACAGCATTAATCATGTTAGTACAATATAAAGATTCCAAGTACGGGCATGTGACACACTAGGGGGAATAACTCTTAAGCCCTTCTAGGAAGACTTTAATGACAGGAATTCTGAATAGAAAAGTGTGTTGTTTGTTTTGTAGGTAAGAAGCCACCACCACTAGGTGTAGCCTTATGGATGTAGAAGCTAGACCAGTAGTATGTAAGTGGATTAGTTAACAGACAATGTCCTGAATATTGGTGTTTAAACGATTGATTTGTTTGGAGCGGCAGTCGTGGACAAATCTTTTCTACTTTTGCAGCATAACAAGCGTGGGTAGTTGGCCAGCGAACCTCTTTAAGTATCCACACAGGGTTGTGGTAGGTTCAAATAACCAAACTCTAGGACTTAAGGAGCCCGATAGCAAGGTTGAAGGATCTGGGGCCTGGGTGTCTGATTTCTCTGTGATTCTGAGTGAGAAGATCCTTCCTGTTCAGCAGTACTTCGTGGGGAACTACTGAGAGATCTAGCAGTGTGGTGAACTATGGTTGCTGTGCCCACACGGGAGCTACTAGGATGAGGGTAAGAGATGTCTGCTGAAGATTGCAAACCACTAACGGAAGTAGTGGTAGAGATGGAAAAGCATAAGTAAATATCCATGACCAACTCCTCCATAGTGCATTGCCCTTGGTCTGTGGGTGTGGGAATCTGGAGGCGAAGTTTGGAAATTTTGCGTTTTCTACTGTGGCGAAAAAGTAATTTCTGGGTACTGAAAGCATGGGAGGATGACTTTTGGTTGGGGATCCCATTGGTGGACTTGCTGACGCCTCATGCTGAGGAGATCTGAAAAGTTGTTTTCCGCTCCTGGAAGGTACTCCGCTAACAGGTAAATAATGTGTCTGATAACCCACCTCCAAATTGTCTGGGCTAGGTTAGAGTGCTGAGGGGACCTGGTGCCTTCCTGCTTTTGGACACAGTACATGGCAGTCATGTTGTCTGTTTTGATGAGGACTACCTTGCCTATTAGGTGATGAAGAAAGGATTTTAGCGCTAGATGAACAGCTAGACACTCCAGGTGATTGATAGGGAGGTGTTTATGGCTGAGCGTCCAGTGTCCCTGGTCAGTGAGATCTTGTGAATAAGAACCCCAAACCATGAGGTGGTATACGTTGTTATGGTTTTCTGCTTAACTGGATCCAGGAAAGACCTTTCTTTTGGGAGATTGGCGGTGTTCCACCAGTGCAGAGAGTGGTAAGTTTGATGACTGACCAACACTAGATCCTCCAATTGACCCTCCACTAGAGACCATTGGCGCACTAACCAACAGACGCATGTTTAGTCTGGCATGAGGTACTATGGCTATAATTGAAGCCATCATACCGAACAGACGAATGACTGTCCTTGCTGTTATTTGCTGATGAGTCTGAAACAGGAGAATAAGCATTTGGAAGGATTAAATCCTGGTGCCATTGGGGTAAGCTATACCTTGCTGTGAAGCGAGGATGAATCCTAGGGACGGTTGTAACTGGAGAGGTTGGAGCTGGTATTTGACTGCACTGACTGTGAAGCCTAGTTGATTAAATAAATCTATGGGGGCCCGAGTGTGCTGGAAGCACTGCGTAGCGCTTTTCGTGAGCCAATCGTCTAAGTACGGAGAACGTGTATGTTTTGCTTGCACAGGCAGGCTGCTACCACTGCGAGACATTCGATGAAGACCCTGGGGGTGGCTGTGACACCAAAGGATAGCACTTTGAATTGGAAATGTTGGTTGTTTATTACGAACCTGAGGTATTAGCGATGCACTGGGTGAATGAGAATGTGGAAATAGGCATTTCTGAGATTGAGTGCTGCCATGAAGTCACCTTGTTGTAGTAGTGGGATGACATTCTGAAGAGTGACCACGTGGAAGTGCTCTGAGAGCATATATTGGTTTAGGAGTCTGAATTCCAAGATTGGTTATAAGGACCCAACCTTTTTTTGGAAATAAGGAAGAAGTAGAGTGAACAGACTCCTGTGCCTTGCTGGAGTGTAGGCTCTACTGCTATGGCTCTTTTTTTCTTTTTCTTATAGAGTGCCTCAAGTTCCTCCTTGAGCAACTGATCAATCAATCAGTTTCTGTGCGGCTACTCACCCCTGAGGGTCTCAAGGTGCCAGTGATGAGAACTGATGATGTTCTAGCGAGGATTGTATTTGCGACGAGGAATGTTTGGAGGTGTGGAAGTTAGACAATAATCATGTTGGATAATATCCAACACCCACTGGTTGGAGGTGATGTTCTGCCAGGTGGGAAAAAAAATCTTGTAATCCTACCCCGACAGGTGTAGTGTGGTTTGCTGGGTAATGGTGGGCTAGTAAAGATTTTGTTGTGGTGTCAGAGGGCTTTGTGAAATCTAACTTTCCTCTGCCCTTAGAATTACTGCTCCTGTACGAGCCTCTGCAGTATCCCCTGGCTGACGTGGGTTGTGCCCAAGGACCTTGGTAGGACGTGGCCGTATTAGTGGAGGTGGGTTTAGCTACCCCACAGTAGGGAGAGCAGCGAATGGAGCCCCTTTGGGATGATGATTGCAACGCACCCATAGCTTTAGCCATTTCATTGTCTTTTTTTTTAAAGAAATTCATGCCGGGAGTCCACCTGAGGATCGAACAAATGTTCTCAATCAAAGAGAAGCTCCAGTATGTTCTGCTGTACTTCTGGTGAAGCATGAGACTCTGAACCAGGCACGATGTCTGAGGGGCACCCTGAAATTAATGTCCCTTGCTGGTGTGTCTGCTGCATCAAAGGTGCAGCTGATTGAGGTGTATTATTCTGGGAGACATTAGAGGAGCCCCTCCATCTCACCCCAGTGAGCTCTATCGCAATGGGAGAGGAGGCCAAAGGAGTTGGCAATTCTCCAGCAGTTGCCAGACAGAGCAGTCACCCGCTTCACTGCCGTGTCTACCTTCCTGCTCTCCTGGTCGGGTGGTGGCGCCTCAACACATTTTTGAGTTCACCATTTTTCTCACTTTAGCAACCACCAGTGAATCAGGAGACAGTTGGCCTTTAATATATATGGGGTTGGATTCTTTGTATATTTTTAACTGACCCCTGGAGTTATGACACGGGCCTTGACAGATTCTTTGAAGATGTCTGAGCATACTCTCAAGCATTGGTAGATACTGTGCTGATCGTTGGCTGGAGGACAGGGTTAGGAATAAGAAATCATCCTCTATGGAGTCAGTACGGAGCTCGGCCTTATGGTATGCAGCTGTTCTACCTATGACATCATAGTATGTAGTGGTGTCATCTGGGGGAGAGAGCTTAGCTGGGTATAGATCAGGATCTTCATATCTATGGGTGGTTCAATGCTGTATGTGTCCTACAGATTGTCTTGAGGTGGGATGGAGTACTGATCTCCCTCATCATCTTCTCCCCTGAAAAGAATGCATAAACCTCTCTAGGGAATATGGTTCTGGTGCGGGTGAAAAAGGTGCAACAGGTGGGTGGGGGTGGTGGAGTGGGGTGCACAGGGCTAGTGGCCTTGTCAATCTTTTCTCTGTTTTGCTGGGATAGGAATGTCCAAAATCTCCTCAAAAGCTAACTGCTTCTTGGTTGGCTACGCAGCAGTGGATGGAGGTCTTGTTAATATATGGCCAGTGTTCGGATGGATGACAAGGTGTCATTGTCTGGGGTCTATCCTGTTGAAGCCATTGAAGGACAGGCTCTGTAAGTTAAGATCCAGTTGTTTGATTTTTGAAGGAGTATGATTGCGGCTATGAAGCAGCTTTCAGCACAGAGGGCTTGATTACTGAGTGTCCCGTCTTCAAAGCTGTCGGCTTTTGCACTGAGCTGGACCAGTCTTTTGGTGCTGGTGCAGGTGGTTTCAGCTCTGACATTAGGCTTGACTTCGATGGGGTATGAGTTGACTCAGGAACATGTGTTTTCTTCTCAGTTTGACACCGAGGCAGAGCTGGGCATTTTAAACACCGCTGTTCGGTGCCGGCCATGGCCTGAAGGCAGTGGCGGCCCCAGGGAAGACATTGGTCGGTCATGGGCAGATATACAGCCCTTGAGGAGAGCTTGCTGGTGCTGGGATGGAGGGAGTTCTGTACTTACAGGCTGTCCTGGTGTGAGGTTGTGCATCTCGAGCTTGGACTTCGAGCTGTCCTCTTGGGAGAAGGTGTCCTCATCTTCTGCCCACCCCTGAATGTAACCCTCTTCCTGAGGTTCCTCTCATCCAAAGATGTGCAGTGTGTCGTCGGCGCTGCGTTGGACATCTTGAGTCGTTGAACTTGTCGATCCTGCAACGTTTTCTTAAACTGGAAGGATTTGCAGACCTCACAGGTGTCTTCCTAATGGTATGGAGAGAGGCACAAGTTACACACCTGCTATTGGCTGGTGTGTAGAAACTTGGCGTGTCAGTGAGGGCAGAAGCGAAAGGACATCCTTTCCACCACCAAACAGACATGAAGCGGACGTGATCGAAGTGGAAGTGACGCCCCAAAGGGCAGAGGCCAAACGTGGCCACAGTCGAGCCAAGTTGCCCAGACAAGACGGACTTTTGTGGATGACTGAAGAAGGATCTAGTACTAACTAGTGATTGAAAACAGTACCGACGTCAGGCCTAAACTAGAACACGACAATGGCGTGACAGAGGAGCACACATCTGGACCTAAAGGCAGAAGAAAACAATTTAACAATGGAGTCAATGTCCATGGGCATTACCTGAAAGAGGAGTCCCGTACCTTGTGCCTCAAAAAACTTTCTTCGAAGAAAAACAACGTGCACACTTCCGAGCCCAACTCTAGATGCCGGGAATATGCTAAGCATGTGTATCTACAACCACACACTCCTCAAGCACATATATATGAATGCCCACTTCACAACCTGCCAGCTGTCCATAACAGCAGGCTTGGCTCTGGTGAATGAGCCTGCAAGCTGAGGGTACTGCTTCTGGGCCAGTATATAGCAGATATTAATGCAGAGGAATACCTACCTTGTTCAGGGTCTTCTTTTGCACAGCTTTTCTTTTTTTGAACCTGGAAATCTGAAGTGTGGTTGATGTAAAATCGTAATGTTCTCTGCAGATCAAAGCAATGGAATCTCTACTTTTTTGAGGAGTAAGGCAGAACACTGGTAGAGTGATCAAATGGTATACGTGGAAGGGTGTTGCAACTTTAGGAAAGAAGGCAGTCCATGCCTATAACACCAATTTGTCTGGAAAGAACGTATTGTAGTGTGGTTGTAACAACAATGCCTGCCGTTCACTCATATGGTGCACCGACATGCTGGCAATAAGGAAAACTGTTCTCAACATTAAGAGCCTCGAGAAGCAGTTGTGCAGGGGCTCAAAGGGTGTCACACAAGAAATCTCAAGACCATGTTCACGTCCCACTGAAGCATCACAAATGGTTTAGGGCGGGGGCTGCAACATGTGGGTAAACCCTTAAGAAAACCCATCACCACTGGTACATAAGCAAAAAGGGCTTGAAGGGCAAAAGGAAAAATGTCACAATACCTCCTGCAAGACTTTGCTGGGCTAATGAAAAAAATGAAAAACAAAAGAACATCAGAAAGTTTGGGCTATAAGAGTTTGGTATTTCGGGCACCACACCAAGCAACACATTTCTCCTATGTCCCGCATTGATAGACTTTGTGGAAGGTTGTTGTGTCACAAGTATGTTATGAACCACTTCAATCACCAAATCAAATGCATTCTGTTGCTGCTGGTCAATCACTGTGCATGGAACCAACTCCAGGATTGTAATGACCCAGTGCAGAGCAGCAAGATGTCACATAGCAGAGCTTGAAAGCACAACTAAAAATGTTTTGGATTCATTGTGGCACCTGAGGGATATTCTAACATTGTGAGGAATCTGCGGTTAGAAGTATCCATCAGACATCGAGGTTTGATTTTTAGAGTGAGCGTTGGTGTTCCCAGACCTGAGAAGGGCAGAACAAAACAAAAGATGTGTCAATCAAGTGACTAAAAATTAATTTTGACAGCGGGGAACAAAACCACATTCTGATTCCTTGCAAGATTCAGCATTCAGAGTCATAGTAAGGTTTTTGCCTTCAGGGATCTACAGGCTGTAAGAACCTTTCTGGATGGCAAACAAACAAACTGCCAGCCTGATAGGTCAAAAAGCACTAAAGGTATATAGGACGGAGATGACTGGCTGCTTGAACGCCTGCCAAAATTCTTAGAACTTTGGAGGAACATATGTGAAAATTCTTGACTTGCGCAGTTCATACTAAAGCTCCGTTCTTTCCCCAATTTTCTTGTTTTCGCCATGTTTGGATAATTGGAAATCCAAGTATGGACAACTTAATTTTGAGATACTTGCTTCAGGGTTGTGTTTGTGATGTTTAGATTTTAAATTTGGAAAATACCTAAATGAGCTATGCCATTTTACGTACATTTAGAATGCATTATGTGACTTGAAACCAGACATAAATTAAAAAAATAGACAGAAAGTGTGCCTTAAGGTGGGGCTGTAGGTTTTGCTTGTAATATGTTATGGGAAACTGTATATAGGTAAATCTATTGATTGTTTGAGTATCAGTAGCAATCTCATTATAGAGAACATCCTTTGATCAATAGACGTACACTTTAAAGTACTGACAACACAAGTGTTTCCAGTTACTAGCCATTAAAAAGGTAGAAAAAGTATAACGGTAACAACAGTTTTAGTTGTGCAGAACATATATCAGTTACAGGTAATTAATTGCAAGGACGCTCACCAGCGGTCTCTTGGGGTGGTATCAGTCGGTACATAATCAAACTTCACTTTCCACCGAACACCATTCTTGCTTACTTCAACTGCAGTCACCCGTCCTGTGAACCACTCCTTGTTCACACGTACCTCCACATTCAAGCCTTTGTCTAAAGAATATTAAAAGCAAGGATTAGAATGTGCAGGTCTGTATGTACTATGAATCATAGTAAAATTTCCTGACTCTGGAAGGCCAGAATCAAAAATCAAGAAGGTCAAAAACTGAACGTGCAAATGTTTTGTCTTATGGGACTAACAAAGACAATTATGTGCATTTAAGTATCTGGACAAATTAACAATATTACATGATGATTCTAATAATCATGATCTAACCAAGTCTCCTCTCTGGAGCTATAGGCTGACAATTTATAAACTTTTCACTTTGGAATGTTCACATTTGTAGAAGAGCTCATGTCTACGTGATATGGTCTGGAGGCCTTTCTCCTAAAACAGTTCTTGTATTCAATGTTTCTCACTATACTTGTTCCACAATACACAACATTTTGTCCCCTACCTTTCTGCGCAGCAGATTTAAGATCTGGGATATCGTCTTCCCCCTGGCTGTCACTCAGCTGCAAGAAAAGAGAAAACCTTCTAACATTAAGAACTACATAACAACTCGCATACTTTACGTATAAATTTACAACTTTCTCATCGCAAATACTCCGGTTTTCTTTAAACTCTTTCCCGTAAGTTTCACAACACACCCCTAATCTATATTTATTAAAAGCCTGTACCCACTTACATATTATACTTTCTGAAATGTTTCACCATCTTTCTGAATTATTGTAAAGCCTGTCTTTCAGAACCAGCACAAACACATTTAATATAACCTGTTCCAAGAGATATCGCAACGTCCATCTCCCTATAAAATATACCTTTCTGACCCATATTCCAAAATATTTACTATAATAAACTCTTCAAGGTCTCTTCAAGTTAATGATCATTTGTCTATCAACTACTAAGAACTGCGGCTGGTCTAAAATAAATTGCAGACACCACACATCACTTTCACCATCTGTAGGAAACTGCCCCTTGTTGACACGGTCTCCCACATTTTTTGTTCTAAGAGGATAAACATGTAATGCATTTGGGCACTTCACAGTGACTTACGGGGTCAATAAGACTTCCCCAGCTACATGATGGCTTCACTGAACCTAGGGATGTTTGGTATCAAACATCTCATATTAATAAAACCTTACTGATGCCAGTCCTGGATTTATTAATACATTCACTCAGAGGGCACCTTAGAAGTGCCCCCAGAAACACCTACCAACTATCAGTGTGCTGACTGACTAGTTTTAGCCAGCCTGTCACCAACGGACGTGTTTCTGACCCCAAGGGTGAGAGACTTTGCTCTCAGGAGGTCAGGAACAAAGCCTGCTTTGGCTTCCCTCAGAAGGGAGATACCAACCCGCCTGCCCCAAGGCCCATTTGGCACCTGGACAGGTGGTAAAATTAGTAGTCTGAGAGGCGTGCCAACTCTCAGGCTAGCTTGGCTCCTAAGGTGGGCTACCTGGTGTGGACACAGAATTCAGAAATATGCCATCTTGGAGATGGTAGAACTACGAACTCTGGGACAGGGTTATACACATTGTAAGGAAATGCCTCATTGGCATGGTTACCCCCTGACTTTTTGCCTTTGCTGATGCTATGTTTTGATTTGAAAGTGTGCTGAGGCCTGCTAACCAGGCCCCAGCACCAGTGTTCTTTCCCTAACCTGTACTTTTGTTTACACAATTGGCACACCCTGGGATCCAGGTAAGTCCCTTGTAACTGGTACTCCTGGTACCAAGGGCCCTGATGCCAGGGAAGGTCTCTAAGGGCTGCAGCATATCTTATGCCACCCTGGGGACCCCTCACTCAGCACAGACACACTGCTTGCCAGCTTGTGTGTACTGGTAAGGACAAAATGAGTAAGTCGACATGGCACTCCCCTCAGGGTGCCATGCCAACCTCACACTGCCTATGCAGTATAGATAAGTCACCCCTCTAGTAGGCCTTACAGCCCTAAGGCAGGGTGCACTATACCATAGGTGAGGGCACCAGTGCATGAGCACTGTGCCCCTACAGTGTAAGCAAAACCTTAGACATTGTAAATGCAGGGTAGCCATAAGAGTATATGGTCTGGGAGTCTGTCAAACACGAACTCCACAGCACCATAATGGCTACACTGAAAACTGGGAAGTTTGGTATCAAACTTCTCAGCACAATAAATGCACACTGATGCCAGTGTACATTTTATTGTAACATACACCCCAGAGGGCACCTTAGAGGTGCCCCCTGAAACCTTAACCAACTACCCGTGTAGGCTGACTGGTTTTAGCAGCCTGCCACACTCGAGACATGTTGCTGGCTGCATGGGGAGAGTGCCTTTGTCACTTTGTGGCTAGTAACAAAGCCTGTACTGGGTGGAGATGCTTATCACCTCCCCCTTGCAGGAGCTGTAACACCTGGCGGTGAGCCTCAAAGGCTCACCCCCTTTGTTACAGCACCACAGGGCATTCCAGCTAGTGGAGTTGCCCGCCCCCTCCGGCCATGGCCCCACTTTTGGCGGCAAGGCCGGAGGAGATAATGAGAAAAACAAGGAGGAGTCACTGGCCAGTCAGGACAGCCCCTAAGGCAACCTGAGCTGAAGTGACTCTGACTTTTAGGAATCCTCCATCTTGCAGATGGAGGATCCCCCCAATAGGGATAGGAAGGTCACCCTCTCCCCTTGGGAGGAGGCACAAAGAGGGTGTAGCCACCCTCAGGGCTAGTAGCCATTGGCTACTGCCCTCCCTGCCCTAAACACCCCCCTAAATTCTGTATTTAGGGGCTCCCCTGAACCTAGGAACTCAGATTCCTGCAACCTAAGAAGAAGAGGACTGCTGAGCTGAAAAACCCTGCAGAGAAGACAGAGACACCAACTGCTTTGGCCCCAGCTCTACCGGCCTGTCTCCCCCCCCTTCTGAAGAAACTGCTCCAGCGACGCTTTCCCCAGGACCAGCGACCTCTCAATCCTCAGAGGACTGCCCTGCTCTAGAAGGCCAAGAAACTCCCGAGAACAGCGGCCCTGTTCAACAAAGACTGCAACTTTGTTTCCAAAGAAGCAACTTCAAGACAACAGCGTTTCCCACCGGAAGCGTGAGACTTGCTACTCTGCACCCGACGCCCCCGGCTCGACTTGTGGAGAAACAACACTTCAGGGAGGACTCCCCGGCGACTACGAGACTGTGAGTAGCCAGAGTTGTCCCCCCTGAGACCCCACAGCGACACCTGCAGAGGGAATCCCGAGGCTCCCCCTGACCGCGACTGCCTGACTCCCAGATCCCAATGCCTGGAAAAGACCCTGCACCCGCAGCCCCCAGGACCTGAAGGATTGGAACGCCAGTGCAGGAGTGACCCCCAGGAGGCCCTCTCCCTTGCCCAGGTGGTGGCTACCCCGAGGAGCCACCCCCCTTGCCTGCATCGCTGAAGAGACCCCTTGGTCTCCCATTGATTCCAATTGAAAACCCGACGTGTGTTTGCACACTGCACCCGGCCGCCCCTGTGCTGCTGAGGGTGTACTTTCTGTGCTAACTTGTGTCCCCCCCGGTGCCCTACAAAAACCCCCTGGTCTGCCCTCCAAAGACGCAGGTACTTACCTGCTGGCAGACTGGAACCGTGGCACCCCCTTCTCCATTGAAGCCTATGTGTTTTGGGCACCACTTTGAACTCTGCACCTGACCGGCCCTGAGCTGCTGGTGTGGTAACTTTGGGGTTGCTCTGAACCCCCAACGGTGGGCTATCTTGGACCCAAACTTGAACCCCGTAGGTGGTTTACTTACCTACAAAAACTAACAAATACTTTCCTCCCCCAGGAACTGTTGAAAATTGCACTGTGTCTAGTTTTAAAATAGCTATGTGTGATTTATTTGAAAAGTATATATGCTATTGTGATTATTCAAAGTTCCTAAAGTACTTACCAGCAATACCTTTCATTTGAAGTATTACATGTAAAAGTTGAACCTGTGGTTCTTAAAATAAACTAAGAAAAGATATTTTTCTATACAAAAACCTATTGGCCTGGAATTGTCTTTGAGTGTGTGTTCCTCATTTATTGCCTGTGTGTGTACAACAAATGCTTAACACTACTCCTTTGATAAGCCTACTGCTCGACCACACTAACGCAAAATAGAGCATTAGTATTATCTCTTTTTGCCACTATTTTACCTCTAAGGGGAACCCTTGGACTCTGTGCATACTATTCCTTACTTTGAAATAGTGCATACAGAGCCAACTTCCTACACACATTTCCCACAAGAAGTGGTCATATAGAGGTCATAGTGACCCCACAGGTAGGTAGCTTATTGGCTTCTACCCTACACTCCTCTAAACACCCCTAAATTCAGTATTAAGAGGATCCCCTGGCACCAGGAAATCAGATTTCTGTTGACCTATGAAGGACAATCAAGAGCTGCGAAAGCAAAGACTGAGGAAAAAGCAACTGACTTAGCATCAGCCCTGCCGGCCTGTCAGCAGTCCCTGGTAAATTGCACCAAAGTTGTCTCATCCTGCAAGGTGTTGCGCCTCCAAAAGCCTGGAACGACTACCTGCATTCAACAAAGACCCCGGAATTCCCATGGAGCAGCAGAGCTGCTTCTCTTCCCTGCATCCTGCAGGCACCCCAAGAGACCTGAGAGGACTCTGGACCACCAATACCTGACACAGGAAAGCACAACTGTACCCGTGCCGCCTAGTCCAACCTGAAGTGGGCCAATGGTGCCAGCGTGGTCCCCCGGCCCTCCAGAGACAAAGCCCACCTTGAACTTGCCCACTGTGGTCTCACTGACCCCGCCTGCAGCCTGTTTGCAGGCCCCCCTCAACTGTGAGTGTTACCAGTGACAAAAATCCAACACCTCAAGACACCTCTGCACCCGTCTTACCTGGCCCATGGAGAAGAGGACCCAGTGTGGCCCCACATCCCGGGGCATCGTGAAAGCTGAGCCCACTTGCTGGTTCAGCCTGACTGGCCTCCCAGTCCAAAATTGTAGCCTCTCGTTAAAGAGACCAATCCCCAAAGACTAACACTGGGCACCCAACAAGGTATTGCACCTCTGTAACCGACCACCCCAGTGCAGCCTGGTGTGACCTGTTGGTGTGGCCTTGGACCTTACCTCTAACTTAACTTAAGTCTGAGAGATTGGTCCCATGAGTGACTGTGAAGTGCCCAAATGCAGCACGTTTTTCCCCCATAGGATAACATTAGGTACCCAACGCTGAAACGCAGCTCTGTACCCGGCTGCCCCAGTGCTGCCTGAGGTGACCTGTTGGTGCTGCTTTAGACCTTGCCCCATACTTACCTTAAGTCCAGGAAATGGGTCCCATAAGTCACTGTATTAAACCTATATGCAGTATTTGTTTTTTGGCCATAAGATAACATTGCTGTCTCTGAAAAATGCACCAACTGTCTACTTTTAAAACATGAAAGTATTTATCTTGCAAAACTAACTTACCTGATCGTATTGATTCTGGTGCCCAAATATATATAAAGATATTTGTTATTTTTATAAATTGGTGTGGATCTCCCTATTTAGTCATGAGCATTATTTTTTGACTGTGTGTATTTGCAGTTGTCTAACCCTACTCTCTGATAAGCCTGAGGCTGCTCGACCACACTATCCCCTAAAAGGACACTTTGGGATTGCAAGAACATGCGCCTGTCCACTCATAACGGAATACCTCGATTCTTTGCACAATATACCTCATTTGGTATACTATATGAAGAGCCAGCTACCTACAGTCCAAACATGTAATATAATGCACCCTGCCTTTGGACTGTAAGGCCTGCTGTAAGGGTGACTTACATATATTACATGCAGTGTTAGGGTACTTGACACATAGGTTGTGTGCCATGTCGTGTTTTCACTTTTAGTTGCACCAAGACACAGCCTGAAAGGACAGTCTGCATAGGCTACGTGAGGGGTCCCTGAGAGTGGCACAATACATAATGCAGCCCTGGGGACCCTCAATAGTGCAGCCCTTGGGGACCCTCAATGGTGTAGATTGCTGGAGCAAGCCCCTGTGCAGGGGAAATCCTGGACTCTTTGCATGGTATATTTAATTTTGATATTCTATATAAAGAGCCAGCTTCTTACACCGTCACCAATGTAACGTTTTGTCCACCCACTGCACATACCACTAACTCTTTATATACCACTGCCAAAGGTTAAGAACTGTACTTTCTTAACGGGTTTCATTTCATCAAAGTTTCTGACATACAAACCATTCCTATCTATGTACTCATACTCTGTGCCCAATCTTAACAGTCAAAGTTCACTAACACCTTTTCACCCCGACATTAGTTTCAAATACAAAGCTCACAATTAGGTTCACTCATTTTGACTTCAAAAATCAATCTCACATTTGTTTTCCAGAGTGCAAGCTGTAATGAGACTCCTGCAACAGCCCTGACTGCAATGCTTTGGCCCAGTTAAGTCAAAATATGTCAACTACAAAAGAAAGAACTTCCATTTTGTTACCCTTTTCTGTCCTCTCAATGCATCTTGAAAACAATCGGATTTGTCTCTAATTCTTAAATTTAACCTTCAGTGCCTCAAAGGATAAATGTTTTGTACATGCTTGTCCCATCCATTCCCCACAAAACTTTCAAGAAAGACTCATGGCTTTCCTTTCATACTAGTATTAGCCTTGATTTTGTTGTCAACAGGGCCACATCATCAATGCCAGTTTCCAATGAATTTGGGTTCTGCTGTCTGCATCATTTCATAGACCACTAACTACTACGACAAGTCATCCATTTTCTACTATGCAGTTTCTGAGGTGTCTTTGTCCTCTAAAAGTAGAGAAAGTGACTGGATAATCTGTAAAATGCACTGCGGCCACCAAATACCAGGTCACTACGTGCTTCAAAAATTCTCTATTATTTCCTGCAACAAATTAAACATACCCATGACTCTATAACTGTTTACCCTTCTTTTCAGAAGGTAGTAAATTTTCTTTCTGTCAAAGACCCCCCCTTTCCTTCTTCTCCAAACTGTACCTATAAATTATATTCCTAAATCCCTTCCCTTTACTGCTTCAAGTCTTTCTCTTTGTTGACCTATACATTCCGTCCAATTAAATGTATTATACAGTGATTAGCACATTCAACTCACCTCGACCACAACCTCATTGGAGTCTCCTTTTTCTTGTTTCACTTCTACCAACTTGACACGTTTCGCTCTCTCATGTGGGCCTGGATCTGACTGGAACTCAACAACTTCCTCGTTCCTTTCAATGAAGTTAGAGTTTCTCTTCTTAGTAATGGGCAACTAAAGGAGAGGATCACAGAAGTTAAAATAAAGTCAAGCTTTTACATACAATGCTTGAGGTACTGCAACCACAGAAGTGTAAACTGAAAGTCTGTAAGAAACAGGGGACAACACACACTGGACCTGCCAGAGGTTCAAATGTGTGGAACTGCACCTCACTATGGAAGACAATCACGGAGATGGATAGAAAATGGATATTTAACTGTAGTCCTGGTTCTGCATCAAAGCAACTTCATTGAAGCTATAAACTTAGAATATTCCCCATTGGCATTGCGAGGTTCGCAACGCTCGTTCCACATACATGTCTTTGTCGTTGTTCATTATTCTTTAGGCAGGGAAGTCCAATTTTGTTTCGGTCACAAAAGGTGTGAAAAACATCCATCCAGAGTGTTCCCAAAATCCCAGTCAAACAAGCCATAAAAAATAATTGTCTTGTACTGGCAGTTGGACTCACAGAGTCAAACAGGTGCAGAGCATGTTGTTCATTACTCTTCTAATGAAACCCCCGAAGGTTGCATTTTCTTTGTTGCAGTAGATATCACCATAGCTTTTCATGTATGAGTGCTGCAGGGACTCTTTCTCACGTGGACTACAAAATATAATGCAAACTCAGAAATGTGGCCACATAGGTTTTCAGAAAGTGATCAGCAGCATAGGAACAAGTTAAAAGCTTCTCCCTTTCTACACAGCGATGAACAATGATAAAGACTTCTTTGTGGTAGGAGTATTACAGGTACCATGAATGCAACAAGGATTAATTCTAAGTTTATATTTATCAATGGAGATCATACAATTCTCAAACATAGCTGTTAAGATGCAGTTTTGCAGCTCAAATGCCCTTTAATAAAGTGCAAATACATCCATACAATTAAATGAAATACTCTGTAAGATTACCAACAGTACAGTTCTGCTTCCAACTTTTCAGAGGAATCATGTTTTTCTTAGCCTATACATAAATGATAAGGGACAACAGACATGCTGGTCCTATGTTCATTTAGTTTTCCCTTATTGTCTCATATTCCAAACACAATGTACAGATAAATTGGATGACCAGCACCACCAAATGAAAAATGATCGGTTAAGTGCTTGCCATTAGCAACTTGAACTGTCCCACATTGCAATATTGAACCTTGACCCACAAAGTATGCCAAGGTTTTGCAAACGTAAAACATCATGGTACCAAAGGACGTAGGCAAAAGGTTCTGTGGAATCGGATTAATAACCTATGAAGGTCACAATCAACTTTGATTAAAATGGAAATTGCAGAGCTACAACAATAGTGTGCGTGGGTTATGAAAGGTGGTGATAAAAATAAAATATGAGAAACCCTGAAGTTTGTTAATCTGAAATTGGAGCCATCATTCAGGATGTATTTTTTTTTTTTTTTTTTTTTACTTTGACAAATGTGTTCAAGGTAAAATTGATTGTTACTTTCTGTTACATAAACAGATGACACTTAGTGATGCAAATGAAAGCAACAAGTTTTTCATCAGTGACACCTAAAATAATTATTACTCTCACGTCTTCTAGGTGAAGGTGAAACTTTCAAAGACTATAAATTAGTTGAGCATCAGAACATCACTTAACAAAGCTTACGACAGGAAGTAAAGTGTGCTAGTGGCCAGAGACCTAGGGGTCACTCTGCATTGGGTCCACAACTTCTCATGAGATGGATCTTGTAGAACCTTCTAGATGTTAACAGATGCTCAGTCTTCCTATTATGGGACAGCTGCCACACCTAGTTCCATCCAAAAGTGTCACAGAATGAGAATTTGGTAGCATGAACCAGCTTACTCTGTAGCCTAAACAACACATGCAGACCTGATGAGGCAATGTGTGATACTTCATAGCTCTCTGCAAAAGGGTAGAGGCAATGAACTGGTTGACAAAGCGAAACAATGGTTAGAAAGTATGTGCTTTGAGAAATGAGGGATTTTGCAGTATAGTGAATTGTGGACAGATCAATAAGGAGTGATTACTCTGTACCTAAAGTTGATGCCTCACACTGCGGGAGGCTTAGAAAACAGATTGTAAATAGTATAAGTATCAAGCGATGGTAAAGTCCACAATTGGCGGGTAACTCACCAGCATTATTTTTTATTGTTTGGAAATGGAGTAAAGGAGGGTTCACTGGCGTGTGTTAACTATACATAGTTCAGCATACAGCACAAAACTGAGAAAATATGTTGCTGGGCGCATACTTTCAGGCACAGAGCAGCTCAGTTAGGGGATAGGACAAAGGGAGAAGATTGAGGGTCTGATTTTGATTTCGGCGGACAGGTTACTCCGTCACAACAGTTACAGATATCACATCCACCGAAATAGGAAATACCGGGATTTATACGTCAGAGGACAGGATGTCGGTCACCGTCGTGAAGGAGTAACTGGTGTGCCGAAATCTAATTCAGGCCCCAAGTCATTTCCTTGCAACTGTGAATCCTGCGGATTCCGCAAGTGAATGAACAGCTTAAAATATGACTTCCGAAGCAATGCTTCAAAAGGAAGTACAATGAAAGCAGCGTGACATTTAAGACAGCTCTGTCATCAAAGACATGTAACACTGATGTAAAGTGATGGCTGGGAGGCTGCTATTGTGGTTTGTCAAGATTAGTTAAACCCAGAAGAACATCCGGCTTCTGAGACCTTTGTAATTACAGCATGCAGAGGGCCAAACCTACTATGAGTTACTTGAAACCTGGTGAACAACACATAATACCTGTTGAATACTACAACCCAACTGTAACGATGCACTAATGTCAGGTACACCCTAAATAACTGTCTTGCAAACTGAGATGTGAGCATGTCAAAGCTGTTAAACCCAAGAAATAGCTCTGCAATCCAAAGCCTTGTTCCATATAATGTTAACAGTGTATCCTACCCAGCGTTTTGTCAGTGGGTATGCTGAAGAACCTGTGGATCTCACCTGGGGTGTCTTGACTGGTGCTGGTTTTTTTGACAACAAGGTTTTCAAAATTTTGGGTGTGTTAGCTTCACGTCTGGTATTTTGTGGAGGGATAGGTGTTGATTTTGTAATGGGCGCAGCTCTGGAAGGTGTTGCAGTGGCAGTGCTGATCACTTTTTCAGTAGACGTGGTACGGGGCTGGGTCCTGGATGCGCTTGCTGCCTCTCTTGGCAGAACACTTGACAGCTTAAAAGAGTTCCCAGTCTGACGATTAGGCACAGCTTTTTTCATCACACTGCTCGTTCTTGGGGGAGGGGTCCTAATAGGGGTGCTCTTTAGGACAGCAGGTAAAGGTGGAGATCGTGGCCGTGATGTTCTGGTCGATGGTGGTGGTGTTGGTGGTTGTGGAGGAGGTGGAGGAGGACTCTACAGAAGAGATGAGAAGGTAGTTGACATTTACTATTTTTACATGTAGTTGATGTTAAGACTTAGGAAACAGCAATTCAACAAGAATTCAGGAACTCACCTCTGTTCCTGGTCGCGTGGTCACTTCCAGGGGAAGTTTCTTCAGGTCTGCTTGAGACCGCACTGATGTTGTTTTCTGCAATAATGGATTTGAGAAACGTTAACAGAATTCAAAGATTACAACACATGCTACATTATATGGGCCGCGGTTGTCTGATCCACCCTACAGTAACCACAGTAGCTTCCTATCACAAACTGAGATAAAATACAATATTCATTCACCACAGTTTGTTCTACAGTACCTCCCAATATATACATGAATAGCAGATCATCATCCATATCTGCCTCTGTATCCGCTAATATCAGATTTCAAATGATTACAATCCCTACTGCAGGAGCCTCCAAATCTGCCTATTGTACATCCTTCAAGCACAGCACCCAAATTTCCTGGTTTTGTGTGCAAACGAGAGAGGGCGGGACAACGCCTACCATAGAACTGCAGGAAGGTCGCCACTCTAGTGGTTAGATGCTGTGCAGTATATAATGGTGGCTGGGCTGTGGGAGCGCAGGTGAGAGCGTGGCACCACGGGGCACATTTTGTGCCGAATGTGATAAAAGAGCTTTAAAAAATATATGTATATTGCAATGTTCTGATGTGCTATTGAGATTTTTTATTTCCAGAACTTACTTTTTGAAATTTTAAAAGCGGGGACTGTGTGCAAAGGAGGGAGGGCCGGGACACCACCTATCATAGAGCTGCAGGAAGGTTGGCACTCTAGTGGTTTGACGCTGTACGGTATATAATGGCAGTTGGTGTGCAGACGAGCCACTGGCATGCTTAAGGTGTACTAAAGGCAAGCCCGTCTGCGATCGAACTTGACCGGGGGCCAGGAACCATGCCCAATTCACCTTGGAGCCGGTAAAATATTCCGTGCAATAACTTATCTCAATTAGGCCACGACCTGGGATCCTGCCATGAACACTTTTCAATCCAGATAAGGGTGAAATTCATTGCTCTGTAGCTACTCACTGAAATCCCAGGAGGGAGCCAGCGAGGCTACTGCACGAACTTCAATGAGGAGGGATTACTGGAAGATGGGTCTAGTTAACTGCAGGTCCCTAACACAACATAAAACGGAAATTAGATCAATGTTAAAGGTGAAACAACTGGATGTACTGTTCCTGACTGAAACCTGGCTCTGTGAGAGTACAGTTCCTAACATATTAATGGCCTTCCCATTAGGTTATCATATCTTCAGGCATGATCGTAGTGGTAAATCAGGGGGGTTGAATTGCAATTACAAATTGGATGTAGTACCACCTTGCTACCAATACCCGAGTGTGAAAACTTTTAGTTTGATATTTCATGATCTCTTAACCATACCTTTTCTGGCACTATAATCTACAGACCGCCAGGCCCCCAGGCTAAAGTTTTGGAATCACTACTAGATGCATTAGCCAGCCTGGTGCTTGTTAATAGTGCCTTCTCATTATTAGGGGATCTTAATATTCACTTAGATGAGACCAATAACTCTGCAGCGATAAGATTAATACAGGACCTGGAGGGCATCCAACTAATACAAAAATAAGTACCCCCACATATGAGAAAGGACATCTTCTGGATCCTATCTTTAGTAACGACCCAAAGATCCTGTCAGACATGGCAACTTCTCTAGCACTGACATACCATTTCTTTATTCTATTTAAAGTGAAGAATTTGGAGGTTAGAAATGTAACTAAATCCACCCCGAGATTAGGGCAAAGATGTGTCAAACTCTCACTCTCTGACTGGATGCTTACTCTTCAAAACTCACTTCCTGTAATAGGGGAAAACTCAGATGGTGACTTTGAATGTTGGGAAAATTGGATAGTACAGGCTTTAGATGAACAAGTTCCTTTTTCTAAGAGAAGCTATCAAACAAACCCCAAATCTGCTCTATGGTTTAACAGCCACCTTGCCTGTTTGAGGAACAACTTTAAGAGACTTAAGAGGGAGTGGAGGAAAGCTTATGACCCACAACTGAAAAATGGGTATAAATCTTCCATTAAGCATTATCACAGTGAAATTAAAAAGGCACAGGCCAGCTACTATGAGGAGAAAATCAGACAGGCCTCGAATTCACCAACAGAATTATTCAAGATAGTTAAATCTTTCACTAACTCTAACCAGGGTGGTCCTCTGCCTTTGGCCACTGACACGGTGCAACCAAATAGCAGACCGTTTTCGGAAAAAGGTCATGAACATTTATGAGTCCCTCTCAGGCAACCCAGCCCAATTTACCCTTCAAAATCACAATTCCCAAATGGCTGAGGTCTCACTGCTATTGAAATCTTTCTCAAGGGTCAATGAAGAGAAGGTATCTGCATACATGAATAAGGTTAAATCAGGTTTACCCCTAGATCCAGCCCCACCATGCATTCTGACCAAAGAGTGAGAAGTGCTACTCCTCACTATTATGGAAGTACTAAATCTTTCTCTTGTCTCTGGGGTAGTTCTTAACAAATGGAAGCATGCAGTGAAGAAACCCCATTTACATACATCCATCCATCCATCCTGGGCAATTTTCAACCAATTTCCCTCCTGCCTGTTATGGGAAACTTCTTGAAAAATATGAGACCCAAACAGTGTCGAGTTTTCTCGAAGATAACTATTACCCACAACCTACTCAAATGGGTTTCTGAGCTCAACATAGCACAGAGTCAGACCTTCTAGTGGTGATGGAGGAGCTTCATTACCTACTCGATAAGGGAGATGCCGCTGCACTCATACTGCTAGATTTAAGCACTGCTTTAGACACCGTACATCACTCTATCCTGATCGAGAGATTGAAGGAGGTGGAAGTGCAGGATAAGGCACTGAACTGGCTGACTTCCTTTACAAAGGACAGAACATTCCAAATTATGGAAAATTCCTGTTTCTCAGATACACTGCCCTCCAGGTGTCGGGTAACACAGGGCTCGGCTCTCAGACACCATCCAGGAGTTCAGGTTATTTATAATATCCTATGCAGACAACACGCAACTGGTGGTCTCTCTCACTGATACCCAGAAGCCAGAGCGTTACCAACTTGCCCCCTGTCTCGAAAAAGTTGCCAGATGAATGGCAAACTGCTGCCTAAAATTGAATGGCGATAAGACAGAACTAATGAGAATAACTCAGTTCTATCTTCTGGGATTGGCTGGCCAGAAGATCTGGGGACCTCTCCAGCCCCCACTTCTCTTGTCATGAATCTGGGAATGTGGTTGGACAAAGCCCTAGTCATGGATGCCCAAGCAAAAAAAGCTTACTGCTACCTGCTCTGGACTACTAAGGACCATTCGTAAGATCTTACATCTTATTCCTGAGGACTCTCGAAGAATTGTAATCCAATCCCTGGTGTTATCCCGCTTGGATAATGGCAATTCCCCTTACATCAGGTCACCGAAATTTGTGACAAAAAAAACAACAGGTAGTTCAAAACACGGCCGCCAAAATTCTCCTTAATATCCCCAGATGTAATACAGTGACAGATGCCATGAGAACACTACACTGGCTACCCATAGAAGCCAGAATCAAATTTAAATCACTTTGTCTGGCACACAACAATGAACAATAAGGGTGCTCCGAAGATCAGAGATCTTATCGCCCCACACCTTCCAACTAGATTTCTTCAATCCTCTCAGGGTCGTCTACTGACCATTCCACAGCTTCAAAGAGCCAGATGGGGAGGAAGCTCTTTTGCCTATTTGGTTCTCAAACTTTGGAACTCAATGCCCCTGGAGTTACAGCATTTGAATGAGGAACTAAGGTTCAGGAAGATGGTCAAAGCTTGGCTATTCCCGCAATAAACTTAAAAACATCACTTCAACATTGCTCTGCTACATAACCTGCCATCTCTAACCTAGAGCTGGGAAGACCCAGGGCAGCCATGCACTCTACAAATAGTTGAAACAAACATAAACCCACTGTAAATCAGATGCTATTAAAGCCTTCTACATACAATCCTCCAGAACCTCAAAAAAAAGCAAGGATTTTTGACATCATAGATATAGGTTCCTAGTCTGGTGCTCGCTGTATGTGGCACCACAGAAAGTTGGCTGCTTTTGCCTTGCACTCGAACTAGACTTGCAAGTATTCGCACTCCAAATATGCTGGCAATATCTGTGTAGAGAGTAGCCTCACCCACTCTTCTGATTCACAATCATAAAAGCAGGCTTCCTCTGACAGTCAAGATTTCATTTAGATGCCCTCTTTAGAAGGGGACCTAATTTTTTATTGTTAGTTCAATACACGCCGTGTTTTAGTGGAGAAAACTTTGGGATCTGAGGTTGGAAAACTAACCTTGGGTAATCAATGGTAAAAACATTTTATCATGAATGGATACTGTATGTACACTTACAAGATAGAACAAGCATTTGCAATGCAACAGGTCTCACATTTTCTTGAGTTAGGGCTATTGGCAATGTAAATTATTAACTGGACTTTTTTGCCATATAAATTGTTCAACCCTGTCTCATAATTTTGTCTTTTCCTGCCACATAATTCAAGTGGTCCTGCATATAACTAAAACACTTCCATTTACTTTTGTCCTCTATCTGCAGCCAAAAATTAAAATGTTGTCATTTAGCATCCTAATTTAAATCTGCCATGGTAATTCCAATAGAATACCACTTTCACCACCCCACCATCAGAGTTGCTGGCTTGCTAACACAATTCCAGAAGAAAACCAAACGACACAAAGCCATGGAGGAGAAAATACACTAGAAGGGTCACCCAAACATATCAAGAGTGTTCAAACAATCATTGTGTAATAAGGATGTTAAGTTGCCCTGAATCATGGTCATAATTGCAATAAAAAAAAGATTGATAAAACATACACAATTATCATGTAAACCTAATAAAAATCTTTTATCAGAAATAAACTTTTGGCATTAGACTGTAATGCTCAGAACAGCCCCTAGAGCACACCACAGCGAAAATAGCATTTGTAAGAAACATGGTCATGTAGCCATATAGTTAGCAACTAAAGGGCATTATGCACGAAAAGAACCCTGTAACCATATATTTAGCGCCTAGAGGGCACGGTGCATTACACATTTTTAGGGCTAGCAGGCCTACTGCAATTAAATTACAAACAAGGCTAAATTACAAACTACTCCCAGCTGTAAAACATAAGTTACAACCATGAGAGCACTTAAAAAGACACAGAATGGTGGAAGGGGTCATTATTTTGGGGTCCCCACTAACCTAGTGCGGGGAGCTAGGGATCTAGAAAGAAAGAGCATGTCATGGTTAACGTTTTGGTGGCGGTCCCATTGTCCTAGGACCACCAAAGGCTGAGTTATGAGCAAAAATGTTTTCTAATAGTAATGGCCTGCAAAGCTAAAGGGGTGAATTTCCCTGGGTGCAGTGATTATTGTAGTTTTGGCTCTCCCGCTGTGTTGGGAGAGCCGCTTTGAGGATTTATAAATTAAAAGTGTTTTGTGAAAGCACTGGAGCATGAAGGGGACAGCCAAAAGAAATGACTGATTAGGTAACAGTGTGAACAATGTGACCAGTGCTTCAATACCGCTGTTTGCGGTGTTCTGAGCTATGAGCACCATGGCTGCCATGCAGCACGAAGGGGAGAGCCAAAAGAAAAAAAAACACTCGCCCAAGCTGAAGTATTTCGGTAACCGTGCAATAATCCATGTAAAAGGGTAAGTCTGCAAGGCGGTAACAAAACCATCCCAAAGCAGGACAAACGTAAAGCATTTACCAATGCCATCAAGGGATTTTTGAAAGGCAAGCCCACAAACAAGTGAAAGTGATGGGCATGAGATGAGCGTAGTTAAAAGCCCACAGAATACTTGCAACAGGTCGAAAAGCGATTGCGCGCTCAACACAAAAAAAAACAACACAAAAAACAAAGAGTGGGTACAATACTACATCAAGAGCACTAAAACGGAGATGTACACAAGTGGTTCAGGAGGGGAGGATTAACCTCGATGTTTAAGGTAACTACTATATAATGGAGTACCATTTACATTCATATAGGCAAAGTTTTATAGATATCCTAAAAATATGTCCATACATTTCTACCCTATTTCACTTTCACTGCCTTTTTGCTCATTTCTGCCATTCTCCACTTTCGCTTTCTCTGCCCATGTATGCAATTTACTACTTTCACCCTTTTTCTGTTCATTACTGCAATTTTCTAGTTTGACACTTTTTTATTCAGATTTCTCTCTATATCACTGTTGCCTTTTCTGCTGTTTTGTTTTGTCTTGGATCCTCTTGCGCTCTATTTTTACCTCCTTCTCGAACCCTTCTCCTGCTCTCTTCCCCACTATGCCACCCACTGCAGGCTCCTAATCTGTTTTCCAACCTCTTGCTTCTTTCACCCACTCCCAGCCCCATCCACTGCTCCTAGCTCTCTTCCCCACTTTCAAGAATATACCTTAGAGGCCATGCCTGTTTGCACTCATTATTACCGTGCCACACCCTCTGGGCTTTCAACCCCAGCCACCTCTTGCCTAGTTGCGTCGTACAAGTTACATACCTTCGGAAACGAAATATCTGGTAGAGACATATTCTAGTTGCAGATTCCTTACCTTAGGATGTCTCCCAGGTGTCAGACTGGATCCGGAAAGTTTTCTTCGAGCAATACCCTTGCGCGTCGGCAGGTGGCGTCGGTCGACTCCACAGGCGTCGTGATGACGTCGGGAGTAGTATATAGACGCCTCCCTCGCGCAGTGACATCAGTTTCTTTAAACGACTTTCCACGCCAAAGCGCAGAGCTGCTAAGAGCACTGAGATTGGGGCGCCAGAGCTAAGGACCTGAAAGGGGTATCCCTGTCCCTAGAAATCAGTTCGCAAGTGGGGAGGATGGGTGGGCAGTAAGAAATCTTCAACTAGAATATGTCTCCAACAGATATTTTGTTACCGAAGGTAAGTAACTTGTACATCTGATAGAGACTTCTAGTTGCAGATTCCTTACCTTAGAATAGATACACAAGCAATGCCATTCTCGGTGGTGGGCTGCGAACCAAGATCATGCTAGGAAGTCCTGCAGGACCGAACGACAAAATTAGCCGTCCCGACAGACCTGACTGTCCAGGCAGTAGTGCTTAGCAAACGTGTGTAGGGGCGCCCACGTAGCTGCCTGGCAGATATCCAGGACAGGAACTCTGCGTGCTAACGCAGTGGAAGCAGCAGTTGCTCTGGTGGAATGAGCATGCAAGCCTTCAGGAGGTTGCTTCTTGGCCAAAGCGTAGCACATTTTGATCCAAAGAAGCACCAATCGAGAAATGGTACACTTTTGCACTGCCTTCCCTTTTTTCGTACCCACATACCCAACAGAGTTGATCGTCCACCCGGAAATCTTTAGTACGATTGAGGTAGAACACCAACGCTCTTTTTGGGTCCAGACGGTGGAGTCTCTCCTCCTCATGGGAAGGATATGGGGGTGCGTAGAAAGTAGGCAGAGTGATGAACTGACCTACATGAAAGTGTGTAACCACCTTAGGAAGGAAGGAAGCCCTGGTTCGCAACACGACTTTGTCAGGGTGCACAGACAAGTATGGAGGTTTTGAGGAAAGGAACTGAAGCTCAATCACCCTGCGAGCTGAGGTGATAGCGACCAGAAAGACAGTTTTGAAGGTGAGGAGCTGCACGGGACAATTATGCATTGGCTCAAAGGGGTACACATCAAATAAGTAAGTACAAGATTAAGGTCCCACTGAGGCATGATAAATGGAGTGGGAGGAAATAAATGGGTGAGCCCTTATAGGAATCTACTCACAATAGGAGATTTAAAGAGTGAGGGCTGATCAGGTAGCCTAAAAAAGGCCAAAATAGCAGATGAATGCCCTTTAAGGGTGCCCAAAGCAGAGTCCTGCTGGCTCAACGAAAGAATGAACAGTAGAACCTCAGATAGAGGGGCAGAAAGGGGATCAACAGATTTGTTGGTACACCATGCCACAAATTTATTCCAACAACAGGCGTATACAGTTTTGGTTGATGGACACCTGGCTGCCAAGATAACATTGAAGACTTTGGGTGGAAGGGCAAAAGCCGTCAACTGTCGCCGCTCAAGCTCTACGCATGAGGGCGGAGGTTAGACATGTTCGGGTGAAGAACAAAAGATCCGCCCGAAGAGCCAGTCTGAGTGGAGGATCGATGGACATGCTCAATAGCTCTGGATACCATACTCTCCGTGCCCAGTCCGGAGCCACCAAGATGACTTGGGCCCGGTCGTTTCTGATTATCTTGAGTACTCTGTGCAGAAGAGGTATAGGCGGAAAGGAGGCCGGAGTTCCACTCCAGATGAAAAGCATCTCAGAGCGAGTGCCACCTTGGAAACTCCGACACGCAAAACGTCTGACATTGCGTGTTCTCTGCGGAGGTGAACAGATCTAACCAAGGCTCTCCCTACTGCTGAAAGAGACCTTGTGCCACCTCCGGATGGAGGCGCCATTCGTGATCGGCTGTGCATCAACAGCTGAGTTTGTCCGCTCTTGTGTTGAGGCAACCCGCCAGATGTTGAACCATCAAGGTAATGCCCTGATGTTCTAAGCATGTCCAGAGGCGTAGTGCCTCCTGACCGAGGGTCCAGGACCCTACTCCGCCCTGTTTGTTGCAGTACCACAGGGCGGTAGTATTTTACGTGAACACCTGCACCACTTTCCCTTTGAGAGAGGGAAGGAATGCTTTCAAAACAAGCCTGATCGCCCGGAGCTCCAGCGGATTGATATGGAGCCCAGACTCCACTGGAGACCAGAGTCCTCTGATCTACGCCTCTCCCATGTGGCCACCCCAACCCAGAAGTGCCGCATCTGTCACTATAGAGAGAACTAGTTGGGGAAGGGAGAGGGACCTGCCGTGGACCCAATGCGGATTCGAAAGCCACCACTGCAGGTCTTTCGCGGTCCCCTCCGAGATCTGGACCAGGTCGGAGAGATTCCCCTGATGTTGCACCCACTGGAATTTCAGGTCCCACTGCAGGGCCCACATATGCCATCTGGCATGTGTTACTAGCAAGATGCAGGAGGCCATGAGGCCCAGCAGCCTCAGAGTCAGTCTCACCGAAACCCAAGACCGAGGCCAAAAGATCGGAATCATAGCCTAAATGTCGTGGACTTGCTTTTCGGGAACTGCACTGTGTCCAGAACTGCTCCGATGAAAGGGAGTGACTGAGAGGGGGTCAGGTGTGACTTTGGCACGTTTATAGTGAACCCCAGCATGTGCAGAAGGTTCGCTGTAGTCTGAAGGTGGGATAGGACTTTCTGGGACAAGTCCGCCTTCAACAGCCAGTTGTCGAGGTAGGGGAAGACTGAGACCCCTAACCTATGCAGATGAGCCGCAACCTCCGCCATCACTTTCGTGAACACCCGAGGGGCACTGGTAAGGCCGAAAGGGAGCACGGTAAACTGAAAGTGCTCGTGACCTACCACGAATCGTAGGTAACGTCTGTGGGCAGGCAGGATGGGGATGTGGAAATAAGCGTCCTGCAAGTCCAACACTACCATCCAGTCTCCTGGGTCCAAGGCAGACAGAACCTGAGCCAGGGTGAGCATTTTGAATTTCTCCTTCTTGAGGAAGCAGTTCAGGTCCCGAAGGTCTAGGGTAGGACGTAAACCCTTGTCCTTTTTTGGTATCAGAAAGTAGCACGAGTAACAACCACAACCTAATTCTGGCACAGGGGCCTTTTCTATAGCTCCCTTGGCCTAAAGAGCTGCAACTTCCTGGCAGAGAAGCGCCAAATGATACGCTGGAAGCTGAGTGAAGGATGGTGGCATGGGTGGTGGCGAAGATTCGAAAAGGAGGGGGTAGCTCTTTCGAACGATCTGCAAAATCCACCTGTCTGTGGTGATATTTTCCCAGTGGGGCAGGTGATGGCGAATCCTGCCACCAACTGGATGGGAGTAAGGGGACGGACTAGGAAACTTTGGAGGCTGCAGCGGGGGCAGAGATGGACTGGGCAGACCTCTGGTGGCTGGGTGGATGACTCCACAGGAAGCCCCTTCCGTGGCCATGAAAGGGGCAAAAAGCAGACTGTGGTGGGCGAGGGGCAGAGGAAAGACCGAGCCACCGAGCCGTTGCCCGGGAATCCTTGAATCTCCCCAAGGCCGAGTCTGCTTTGTCTCCGAAGAGACGGGAGCCATCAAAGGGTATGTCTGTGAGTGACTGTTGGACATCCCCCGAAAAACCAGAAGTACGTAACCAGGCATGGCGTCGTAAGGCCACCATCATAGCAACCAATCTGCCCAGAGATTCGGTCGTGTCCAGCCCACAACAGATTGTGAACTTTGTTGCATCTCTCCCATCGTTCATAGCTTGGGACACAATAGCATGGGCCTCCCCCGGTATCTGCAGCAGGGCTTGCGCAACCGGATCCCACAAAGAGTGGGTATAGCGGCCCAAAAGGCATGCAGTGTTCACAGACTGCAGCGCGAGGCTTAAGGAAGCAAACAACTTCTTGCCAAACTGTTCCAGCCTTTTCGATTCCCTATCAGGGAGTGCGGAAGGGAATGCCCCTGAAGAAGAGGAAGCCTGGATAACAAGACTCTCAGGCGTGGGGTGTTGGGACAGGAATTTAGGGTCGTTCGGAGCGGGCCGATGGCGGCGTGCAATAGTCCTATTCACAGGAGACCCTGTGTTGGGTTTGGACTATGTACCCAAAAGGACATCGGTGAGGGCTTCATTAAACGGCAAAAGGGGTTCTGAAATAGAAGCCCCAGGCTGAAGCACCTCTGTCAGGAGATTAGACCTGACCTCAACAGTGGGAAGCTCGAGACCAAGGACCTCAGCTGCCCTACTGACCACCATACCATAAGGTGCTCCCTCTGCCGTAGCCATGGTAGGAGGAGACAGCATGCCAGCGTCAGAAGAAGTATCCAGACCACTGGCTTCGCCCAATTCCTGAGCCCAGTCCATAGCAGGGTTATCCTGGTATTCATAAGGGTCCAGGGACATCTCCAATTCCTCCCCATATTCGTACCCATAAGAAAAAGGGTCCGAATCCAACCTGGGGCGAATAGGCCCCATCCAAGCTGAAGTCGGCTGACACCGCTCCGACTCGTCGGGGATAAGAATTGGGTCGACGTCGATAGCGGGCACCACCGACATCAGGAGCATCGATAATCGACCCAGCGCCGGGGAAGGTCTCAAGGGTGTGACCGGCGCTAGTGCGGATCCGCGCACGAATCCAGAGGTGACCACGGTGGCCGGAGTCGAATCCGCCGGTGCAGAACCCAAAGGCCCCTCAGCTGAACCCCTTGGGCCCAAAGGCGCCGTATCGGGGTCGGACCACCCAAATACGAGGCGCATGGCCTCATAAAACTCTAAACTCGGAGGGGGTCGCTCCGTCTCCGGGAAACTCGGGGAAGCGCAGAGCCGACCCAGACGCAGGCTCCGAGGATGGAGGTCTTGTGCATGGACACTCTTCCCGCGTCGGGGCGAAGTCGGAGAGTGATGGGACTTCTTCGACTTCTTCTTCTTACCTTGACCCGAGGATTTTGAAGAAGACGAGTGGTGATGACTCCGCGACCGATCTCAAGACCTTCCTCTCGAGCGAGACAGGGACCTACGCGGAGTCGAGTGCCGGGCCGCCATAAGCTTTAGGGACTGCTCCCTCAAAGCCTTCAGGTGCATGGCCCAGCACTCGAAGCACAACTTCGGGTCGTGGTCGCGCCAAAGACACCACAGACAAACCTGATGAGGATCTGTCACCGACATCGTCTGATGACAGTCCTCGCATGGCTTGAACCCGGTCTTTGTGGACATCCTCGACGCACCTAAGTTTCACAGAAATAACTCAACAGAACGGTCGAATTCGGCCAAAAAATAGCCAGGGTAGCTCTTCTCTGGATCAGCGCGTGGCGCGTAAAGAAAAGAACGGACATCACTGCGCGAGGGAGGCGTCTATATACTACTCCCGACGTCATCACAGCACCCATGATGCCAACGACACCCGCGGAGTCGACCGACTCCACCTGCCAACGTGCAAGGGTATTGCTCAAAGAAAAATCTCCGGATCCAGTCTGATGCCTGGAAGAAACTCTAAGGTAAGGAATCTGCAACTAGAAGTCTCTATCAGATACACCACACACCACCAAAGGGGTGTTTTTCTGCACCACCTTTAAGTTCTCTTGCTCCCTACAGATTCCCTGTCCACCATGCACACACCAACAGCAACAGACACCAGCCTCTCTCACATGCATACTCGCCACCCACTGCACTGATCACACAACATTCCACTTTCATGCATGCTCCTCAGCACTCACTCTCTCACCACACATGAAACAGAGATCTGGGACCTGCTGCACCACCATGCACCAGAACTACTTATTGTTCCTCATGCTTTTTTTATTTTTTATTTATTTAATATTTCACACAGGGATGAACAAAAAAAAGAAGAAAAAAAAAGCTCCAATCATAATATGAAAACATGTAAAGTTACACAATTATATTTTGCACCAGTGCTGGATTCTTGCACTTGTAACTTGCTTTCTTATCATTATGGCTATTTAGGCGCGTACTGCTGGAATTCTTGGAGATAATTAAGAGTGTAAGAAGATAGGAACTTGGGGAGAAATAATAAGTGAGATAGAGAGAAAGATAGGAGAGGGGGCTAATGCAAGGAGCTATGTGCCGGATGGGGGGGGAGAGCCAGGGGAGGCGGCGCACCACCACGCCGCCGTTGCCACGTCCCCGGATCGGGAGCCACCCCCGCCCACCCACCCTCTAGTTCGGACTCTCTGCGTACGCCTGGATCTCATTTGTTTGTGGATTTAAGAAGGGGGTGCGCCGACGATCAGACTCCCGCGGCTCGGTCAGCGTGCCCATTTGTTCCTCATGATAACCTGGCTGAACCCAACATCAGCCCCAACATCGCCAAACCACACCCCCCAGCTTTAGCATTGCCAAGCATGACAGACAGAACAAGCCTGGTGGAGGGGTTGCCATCATCTTCAAGATGCCAATAGAGGCACCACCTCCATGGACCCATCCACTAGTCATATCGGCCACCTGTTGTTCAAACTTCGCATCACCACCAACTCCAACTTGATTGGCTGCTCATCTACAGACCACCAGGACCATACACCAACTTTGACAACACCACTGTGGATATTGTAGACTCTGCCACTTCCCTCATCCTTGACTCCAGCATTTTCATCCGCCTCAAAGTCTGGAACTTCCACATGGAAGACAGCGCAGAACCCAAAACTTAAAGACCTAGGCTCACCCAATACATGGAAGAATTAACAAACTCCACTGGACACCTCCTAGACCTTACCTTCACCACCCGACAACATCTCATTTGACAAGCCCACAACGGTCAACTGGACAGACCACGCCCTTGTCAAGTTTAACATTCTCATCATACACCAATACAGACACAACTGCCAGACCTGCCTACCGAAACAGGAACAAATTCCCAGAGGAAGACTGGACCTCCACACTGTTGACACACTGGCCCAAACAGAGTAGCAAACTGCCTGAAGACATCCACTGCATCACCACCACATCTGAGCCTCCGCTTCAGTTTTTTGCGTACTGGCAGAAGCTGAAGACCGAATTTTTTAATTAGACTCTCTAGCCATCATAGGCAAGGGCCAGTATACCTTCCTGGGTGATAGTGCGCTCTACAAATTCACATAGCAAAACATAACAAGTGTTCTCCTTCAAATGGATCCGAGTCCCCCTTTGGGTTTAGTCAGATTGGACCCCTGTCCCGGCCCGCAGCAACTTTGTGATGGACACTTAAAACGCAACAGCCATGGTCTCAAAAACCTGACACCTGGAAGCACCACTGCACCCGAGTCAAGGTGGGCCAACGGTGTCCCAAGACCGTTGAGAGTTAAGTGTGTGGCATTTATCGGCTGTGTATGCAGCAAATGTCTAACACTCCCCTTTGATTTGCATAAGATGCTCGACCATCCTTCCACAAATAGAGCTCTTGGGATTTTTAAAGAAAGCCATGTCCACTTCTAATGGGATTGTTGGACTCTTTAAATACCAAAACAAGGAGTGCTCTGTAAAGAGCCACTTTCCTACAAGCAAGATATAAAGATCCTTTACTGGGTGTAGGTTTCAAGATCACAGTGTGGTCGTGCCAAGGGTCATCTCGAAATTATGCTGAACCGGGCTCATTATGGGGATCATGAGAATGTAGCTCATGCTTGTTGCCAGAGTGAGTGAGTTCTAGCAGTTATGGTTAAGGCACAAGGAGATGTAGGGCTGGTGTTGCAACCTTTCATTTTAAGAGAAAGGGAACATTTAAAGTTCACCTGACATGACCTTGTTAAAGATTAATTTCCTTTTTCTTTTTACACTGTGCTGCCCCTGGCTCTGTGGGAGACATGCATGCATCTGCTTTGTGTGAGGGTGAATGGAAATTACAGTGGGGTACCAACTCACTCAATGTCAATGCAGGTGCTGATGCCTGCTTTGAAGCAGATTGCGTCTCAAAGCCAAGATGGTAGCTCAAGGCTTAGGGCTTCTTCAGAGGGAGGTGGCTGTCAATACCAAGCAGGCTCAGAGAGAGTGGTGAATGCCAGCTGTAGAAGTATGTTTGGCACAGTTTAGGGACTTGTTGTCCAGTTCTTTTGAGGCAGATGCTTGCCCTGGGAGCCAAAGCTCCTGTGGAGCTTGCTCACCGGAGGAAAGATCCTCGGATGGTGTAGATGCTTTTGGTGCAATCTGTGTCTTTGCTGCAAATATCACTGAGGGCCCTGAAGATGGCTGGTGAGGGCACAGTTTCTGAACTCCAATCACCATGGCCTGTAGGGATGCCAGATGGGCATTCCCTCTCTCCATGGGATGATGTATCCTCAAAGTCCTTGAAGCCGGGCTCAGTTGATCGCTTGGATAAGACTGGAGGCTGCATTTTGTAGTGCACCCACTGTTGTTCCCTGTAATAGTGGATGGTTTTCTTGTTTTTAAATAGCTGACTGGCCAAACAGTTTGATTCCTCGTGGTCTCTGTGTAGGCAGAGATTAAAGATCCTATGGGGGTCTAACAAAGAGATCCTGCTGTTGCACTTATGGAAAAAGAGGAAGGACATGTTGTCCATAAAATTAGTCATACTCCTATACCCTAGCCTTAAAACATCCTCTAATTCAGGACAATTTCAAAGCGGTTGTTGAATGATGTCTTCTATAACTCAACAAAGGCAATTTGGTGTTTGGAGTCAAACAACTGTTCTTCTGTAGCTCAACAGTCCCAGAGAACCAGGTGGCAGAAAAAAAGAAGTCTAGGATAGTCTTTATCCTGTATGTTGTGGGTTACAGGAAAGGATCATAATACACCACGAAACCTCTATTTAGAGGAAAAACAACTTGCAATGTCAGAGCCCAACACTAGAAGGTGAACTACAGCTACATACAATGATTTTTATTTGAAAGCTGTTTTTCATTAATACTTCAGGTGTGGAGGTTGTTTTAGAAACCTCTTATTACCATCATCAGCATTAAGGTTTTGTGCAGATATTACTACACACAAGTTTCTTCTCTTTTCTGTGGCAGTCACCATTGATAAAATTATTTTCTGCCAGGACCATTCCTACTTCCTATAAATTGCATAGTTTTCAGCCAAGAGAATCTGGAGGTAACACCATCAATGGGCAACTTTTTCCACAAATGTCCTATTGAAACTGGCAAATCAAGACTGAAGTAAACAAAGTTGTGATTCTTAATTTCATCTCCAGATCATACTAAGAGGGAAGAAGCCATGTATTGGTGAAGGCTATCCACTACTAGCATGATAAAAAGAAATGCATGGCTACAATTCATCTGACACTCATTAGCATGTTTCAAGTGTTCTAAGGCTATATGCAACTGATCTTGCAGAGTGACCATTTTTGGGGTGGACACAGCAGTTTTTTTTTTTTTTTAACTCATCTGCTAGTAATCTTGAACTCTAATCTTGGAGCATTGCTGATTAGGGCTCATTGTCTGTGCTGCCCCCCCCCTAAAACATGTAAAAATTAGCATAATACTTGATTTTCCCATTTAAGTTTCCTGTAAGTCCATAATATATGATACAGAATTACACATGAGGCATGGAAAGTTAAATGCTACTTGTGGACTGCAGCACAGATTGTGGCATCCACTACAGTGGTAATAAAAAAATGGCTTTGGGACTACCCTGAGCAGCATAAAAGCAGCAGCTTCAACCCTTCAGCTTAAACCCTGCACTGACCCATTTGACAGTCAGTAAAACTGATTTTAAACATTAAATAAGCACCCCATAGTGCACCTTGCTACCCGAGGCAGGGTGCACAATATTTAAGAGTAGAACACGTGTGACATTAGAAATAGCATGTTCCAACAGTGACTAGACTAAAAAGGACATTGTCATTGGTCAGGCTGTATCTGGAACATGGGAAAAGTCAAATTGTATGGATGGTGATCTACCAGAATTGCTGTGCTTCCACATCTTCCATAACGGGGTGCTCACACCTAGATTTTGGATCAAGTAGGAAACCGGTTATTGGCAATCCCCTTTGCCAGAAACTGGGCTACTTTATCTGTGTATGGTTTGTGCTCCTTAATGTTATGTAATATTTGTTTGCATGCTTTGAAACAACTGAGAAAAGAGAACACAACATTTTCCAGATTGGATTGTTGGATGCAGATTATCCGTAACTTGCAAGTCTACATTAAACGCTTGTTGCATGAGCTTAGCAGCTGCCCTCAAAGCATGTGGCGGTGCAATCTTCATACACTAACCTACAGTTAGACATATTGACCACCTTCAGCCAATCTTTATGGTTTCAATATCTACTCATCACAGACATAATTCAAGCTTTAAGAAAACACAATGCCAGAACCAATGAGAATATTTTTAGTTACTATATTAGGTCCAATCAGTAAGGTTCAGTTTCCAGATAACGCACATCAACCCCTGGGAACTCCTTGCTACCACTAACATAGTCACGCCTTACAAATCAAAAACAGATCCACACTGGGACTTCCTCGTCAATCTTAACCCAATCCTTGTTTGCAGCATGTTTAAATCCATGCAGTCTTATACACTTTGCAAAACACCTATAGAGCGTGCCTTTACAAGTTCAAAATTGCCTTGATTTGCAAACATGGGATACTTCTTTAGCTTTCTAGTTCACTAATTAGGGCCACTTTTATTTGCTGCACAGGCCTATTTTCTGTCCCAGTCCGACACTGCCTACAGAAGATACACCAGTGGGGCTTCTTGATCTACTCCTTAGAAACCAACATGAATGTTTGCATGATTTACTCACTGTAGATATACCTACTAAGCCTCCATGTCCACGAACAAAACTAAGCTTCACTGCTTCTTTTTTCTACCAACTAAAAGAAATAAGCCATGGGGTCTATATAGTCACACTTCAAAGGCGCACCTGTAAGGCATCCAGCTTATCTTGCTGCTGTCGAATTTTTTCACTCAGGTGCTTCTTCTTCTCTTCTGGAGATGTGATGTCTTTCTTCAAGACACCAGCAGGAACTTTCTGCTTCTGCTCTGGTGCCTCACACCTATACCAATAATAAAGGAATACATAAATATGGACAAAAAGGAAACAAAAACACCACTCAAAGAGGTGAATGATGGGGAGGGAGGCTACAAGAGTACAACGCAAGAAGATATCCAAGTGGGTGATCAGACTAAGAGCATGCTTTTGCCGACTAGTGATGATATGGCTTTAGGCAGCGCCATTGAAATTATGTGATGCTGCTGTGTTTTCACCTAAATATGATTTGATTTCATTTGAAACAAAATCCACCATCTGCCATATAATTTGCGGATTTCAATGCAACATTATAGTTCAGACATTTACTTGAAAAGCGTTCCACATGGTGCTGTGCAGGGGCAGACTCTTCGTACATGATAACTGCCCACCATTTATTTGCCAATTGCTGTATTCAGGTGTTAAACGTTTACTACAACAATGAAGTGATTAAGACAGGGCAAGGAAATGATTAGGGCTGGGAGAGCCTAAGTGTAAGGAAATGCCTCCTTGGCATGGTTACCCCCTGACTTTTTGCCTTTGCTGATGCTATGTTTTGAATTGAAAGTGTGCTGAGGCCTGCTAACCAGGCCCCAGCACCAGTGTTCTTTCCCTAACCTGTACTTTTGTATCCACAATTGGCACACCCTGGCGTCCAGGTAAGTCCCTTGTAACTGGTACCCCTGGTACCAAGGACCCTGATGCCAGGCAAGGTCTCTAAGGGCTGCAGCATATCTTATGCCACCCTGGGGACCCCTCACACAGCACAGACACACTGCTTACCAGCTTGTGTGTGCTGGTGAGGACAAAACGAGTAAGTCGACATGGCACTCCCCTCAGGGTGCCATGCCAACCTCACACTGCCTATGCAGTATAGATAAGTCACCCCTCTAGCAGGCCTTACAGCCCTAAGGCAGGGTGCACTATACCATAGGTGAGGGCACCAGTGCATGAGCACTGTGCCCCTACAGTGTCTAAGCCAAACCTTAGACATTGTAAGTGCAGGGTAGCCATAAGAGTATATGGTCTGTGAGTTTGTCAAACACGAACTCCACAGCACCATAATGGCTACACTGAAAACTGGGAAGTTTGGTATCAAACTTCTCAGCACAATAAATGCACACTGATGCCAGTGTACATTTTATTGTAAAATACACCCGAGAGGGCACCTTAGAGGTGCCCCCTGAAACCTTAACCAACTACCTGTGTAGGCTGACTGGTTTTAGCAGCCTGCCACACTCGAGACATGTTGCTGGCCCCATGGGGAGAGTGCCTTTGTCACTCTAAGGCCAGTAACAAAGCCTGCACTGGGTGGAGATGCTAACACCTCCCCCAGGCAGGAGCTGTAACACCTGGCGGTGAGCCTCAAAGGCTCACCCCCTTTGTTCCAGCACCACAGGGCACTCCAGCTAGTGGAGTTGCCCGCCCCCTCCGGTCACGGCCCCACTTTTGGCGGCAAGGCCGGAGGAAATAATGAGAATAACAAGGAGGAGTCACTGGCCAGTCAGGACAGCCCCTAAGGTGTCCTGAGCTGAAGTGACTCTAACTTTTAGAAATCCTCCATCTTGCAGATGAAGGATTCCCCCAATAGGGATAGGAATGTGACCTCCTCCCCTTGGGAGGGAGCACAAAGAGGGTGTACCCACCCTCAGGGCTAGTAGCCATTGGCTACTAACCCCCCAGACCTAAACACGCCCTTAAATTTAGTATTTAAGGGCTTCCCTGAACCTAAGAATTTAGATTCCTGCAACTTACGAAGAAGAGGACTGCTGAGCTGAAAAACCCCTGCAGAGAAGACGGAGACACCAACTGCTTTGGCCCCAGCCCTACCGGCCTGTCTCCCTCCTTCAGAAGAAAACTGCTCCAGCGACGCTTTCCCCAGGACCAGCGACCTCTGAATCCTCAGAGAACTGCCCTGCTTCCAAAAGACCAAGAAACTCCCGAGAACAGCGGCCCTGTTCAACAAAGACTGCAACTTTGTTTCCAGAGGAGCAGATTTAAAGACCCCTGCAATCCCCGCAAGAAGCGTGAGACTTGCAACACTGCACCCGGCGACCCCGACTCGACTGGTGAAGAAACAACACTACAGGGAGGACCCTCCGGCGACTCCAAGACTGTGAGTAACCAAAGTTGTCCCCCCTGGGCCCCCACAGCGACGCCTGCAGAGGGAATCCCGAGGCTCCCCCTGACCGCGACTGCCTGACTCTGAAATCCCGACGCCTGGAAAAGACCCTGCACCCGCAGCCCCCAGGACCTGAAGGATCGGAACTCCAGTGCAGGAGTGACCCCCAGGAGGCCCTC
The DNA here is from genome assembly GCF_031143425.1 of Pleurodeles waltl. Classification (NCBI taxonomy): domain Eukaryota; kingdom Metazoa; phylum Chordata; class Amphibia; order Caudata; family Salamandridae; genus Pleurodeles; species Pleurodeles waltl. The sequence goes on along the minus strand of NC_090450.1, from coordinate 825,411,199 downwards.
TCCCTTGCCCAGGTGGTGGCTACCCCGAGGAGCCCCCCCCTTGCCTGCCTGCAACGCTGAAGAGACCCCTTGGTCTCCCATTGATTCCTATTACAAACCAGACGCTTGTTTACACACTGCACCCGGCCGCCCCCGCGCTGCTGAGGGTGTACTTCTTGTGTGGACTTGTGTCCCCCCCGGTGCCCTACAAAACCCCCCTGGTCTGCCCTCCGAAGACGCGGGTACTTACCTGCTGGCAGACTGGAACCGGGGCACCCCCTTCTCCATTGAAGCCTATGCTGTTTTGGGCACCACTTTGAACTCTGCACCTGACTGGCCCTGAGCTGCTGGTGTGGTGACTTTGGGGTTGCTCTGAACCCCCAACGGTGGGCTACCTTGGACCCCAATTTGAACCCCGTAGGTGGTTTACTTACCTGCAAGAACTAACAATAACTTACCTCCCCCAAGAACTGTTGAAAATTGCACTAAGTGTCCACTTTTAAAATAGCTATATGTGTTTTATGGAAAAAGTATATATGTTATTGTGATTATTAAAAGTTCCTAAAGTACTTACCTGCAATACCTTTCAAATGAGATATTACCTGTAGGATTTTAACCTGTGGTTCTTAAAATAAACTAAGAAAATATATTTTTCTATACAAAAACCTATTGGCCTGGAATTGTCTCTGAGTGTGTGTTCCTAATTTATTGCCTGTGTGTATGTACAACAAATGCTTAACACTACTCCTTTGATAAGCCTACTGCTCGACCACACTACCACAAAATAGAGCATTAGTATTATCTCTTTTTGCCACTATCTTACCTCTAAGGGGAACCCTTGGACTCTGTGCATGCTATTTCTTACTTTGAAATAACACATACAGAGCCAACTTCCTACACTAAGCAAAGGATTAACAACAAGTAAGATATTGAGCCCATCTGAGTGAAGTATTGTGCTTGGTAGATCAAAATGTTTTAAATAGTGAGAGAGATATGGTGTGCAAACAACAAGCTTCATAAACACTAATAGCCTAAAGTAACATGCTCCAACCTGTGTGGATCAGATTTCATATAACACACACAGACCTGGGCTGAAAAGAGTAACCACCAGGTCACAGAACGCAAAGCACAGACATGGGTTGCACTAGCTAACTACTCTGGCACAAAGCTCTTGATTCAGTACCCGCCACACTTCCATTTATCCCCAGTGTTAGAAACTGGGTTGCTGGTTGGCAACGGTATGAGCCCGGACCAGGAAAGAACCACAATCCTGGTAACGGCAAGGCACTAGCAAACCCCAAATTAACCTGTTCTCCATCTCCTGGTAGCTTGGCACAGAGTAGTCAGGGTTAACTTAGAGGCAATGTGTAACGCACTTGTGCAACACTTCAAACAGTAAAGCAGTGAAAACAACACAAAAAGATCCCACACCAGATTAGAAAAAACAGAACTTAATTTAACAAATAAAAATGACCAAAACAACAAAAATCCAATCAGTAGAACCGGAGTTATGATTTTTACTGCAATATAGTGCCTAAAAGCATAAAGCACCAACCCCAGCTCTCTAGCCGTGCTGGACTGGATCAAAGACAAACAGACAGGCCAACCATGATGGAGCCAAGTTTGATGCAGTCTCAGATTAGTCCCGCTGAAGGTATACCTTATCAAGTTTTGTGACAAGAGTCCTGTTCGCATTGGAGAGGGTCAGGGGAGCAATGACAGCGTTGTCGACGGTGGTCTGTATGGCATGACGAGCAGGTCTGGCTTTGCAGATAAGCGGGCTGGAGCTTTGCGTTGGTAGTCTTCTGCTGTGATCAATGCTTGCTGTGAAAGGATAAAGGCTGGCGTCTCGCACTGAAATTCCATGCGAGCAGCGTGGTTCTGGTATGAATAGGCCCGTTCTCAGTCATGAAGAGCCCAAAAGCTTGATTTAAGAGCCAGTTGAGCCACACCAAGGGTCGAAGACCTGAGGGGCCCCACTTGGGGTCAGGGCCTCACTAAACATGGCTCCAGGTGTTGTTGAGGAGCCTGTTATGTCCCTGAGTCTCAGGTCAGGAGGCCACCAGACTAGCCTTTTTTGTCACTCTGGAGTCCTGGGTTCAAGGTGGAGTTCCAGGTCCAGTTTTTCATCTCCAGGCAAGAGGGCAGGACATGTTGCGTTAGATTACCAGAATTTGTGGTATGTTAAGCGCAAGGGCATCATTCCAAAGTCCCATCACGGCATTCAAGTAAGTGCTTTGTGAGAAGGGGATTCCAGATGATTAGATGCTGAATTATTCGGAGAAGTAGTTTTCTTTTTATCTCCCAAAAACAGAACACTTTTAATTACATACCCATTGCCGGCGAGGTGATGAACTCTGAAATAGGGTTATTTTGATGTGGGATGGGGCCCGAGAGGGATCCAAGAGAGGGAGATGAGCCAATCTATGAATCGCATGTGCCTTGAATCACCAATGAGGTCCTAGTTTAGGTTGGGAGGGTAGGGAGACTCGAGGGATGGGGGATTTTCATCTGGGTTTGAGACTCATTCCTTTCTTGCACTTAAATTTTCATGTAAGGACTCCTGGTTCTATGTGCAATATTTTAAAGATGCTTCGTACCTGTTGCAGTCTACAACCCCCTCCCCTTTTAGAGCAACACAAGGGATCCATTTAGCTGAATCCTTTCTGGCTGGAAATATCTTTTTAAAGCTAGCAAGGTAGCTCAGTGAGTTGATTGCCTGTTGCCACGATCTGTGTGTAATCCGCAGATGAAGATGCTGCTGGATTGACCCGGCAGTTCATCCTACTGAGGTGCATGTGTTCCACACTTGAACTGTACAATACACATCTGACTCATGCCTATTGCAAGAGAAAGCAAGAAAAACAGTATGCTTGAATGTGTGTGTGTGTGTGTGAGTGCAACTGCGTGAACAATATTATAGTTTGACATGGTATTTTATTTTACTTTATGTCATTATTCTACATAGGTTGTGTGAAGTACAACATGTCATTGCAGAGGACTCCTGCACAGTTGTGTTTGCCTACTGTTTTCTAATAGGATACATCAGTAACCTAAGCACTTGCTGCTGAGGTCTGCAACCTGTAAATCACAGGCTGTAATCTTGGAATCTTAATTCATGAATCCACAACATGGCAAACAAAGTAAAGAAATCTACTTCAGTTATCCCTACAATGCTGTTTACCTGAGTGGTTTTGGAACAGGTGCCCTTCTCAGCAGCTCCCTGCCTTTATGAAAAGTGTGCAAAGTGTAAAGTGATGCTTCTCAAAGCATTTAGCACTGAATTTGGTGCTGAACATGAGTACCCACGATGGGTGGACAAGTGTGAGTTCTCTTTATGTGGCTGCATCAACCTTTTTGAATCAGCAATTAGGAATAGACAAAAAATAGGCCTGGCCAAAACATTTCCTCACCTTTAACAACAAAAACAGGAGTCCAACCTCTCCCATTTACCTAACAGCAGTGTTCAAGAACTTTACACCTTCTCCTTGCTAACAAGGCTCATAGAATTGCTAAAATTAGCCTTGTGTACATCGTACTCACTATGCTGTCTGTCTCAACTGTCCAACCACTGTAATGCAGGCAATACACTTTTATAGCCTGGGAAAGCTGTCCTCACCCCTATCTCACGCCCAGCCTTAACCATGGGCATCCAAAATGGATCCCACTTCGCTTTTGTAGTTAATACTCTGAGCCAAACTTTAAGGTGAACATCAGAAGACATCCGCTCCAGCATCTGCAGAATCTCCAGTTCATTCTTTGTGTTATTTACCCTATATACTCTCTCAAGTTCTTATGATCATGAGGTTACTGCTGCATTTGAGCAAAGCCACATTCTTTCAATATTTTCTTGTATAAGGGTTCAGCCATTAGTTCAGTTTCCAGCCCTTGAGCTAATCAGATGTTCTAGCTGTATGCTTTCAGTAGATAATCTGTTCACTTGTTCCAATTGCTCATCAAACGAAAACAATATAGCTCTCTCTCACATGCAAATAATTCTGTTTTTACAGTTTGTGTCGTTAGACTGCATGCAATCTTGAAAAAGCCTCCTCATAAATCCCAAGAAAAAATTGACCTGGACTTAAAACTTCCGATTGCCTCTTTATTTCTTTCAAATGAACCTCTCCTTACTTTCCATCATCTGCAAGCCTCCTCTCTCTGTATTGCTGCAAACAGTTCACACTTTGTTTTAAAGATCACAACTTTTAATTTAAAATTCATAAAGAAATAGGAACCTTGGGTTCCTGAGCAGCTTGCTATTCGGCGTAACGCATATCAGAACCTTGATAACAGTAGTGAGGTCTTTTTAAAGCAGTAACCCTTCAGGTCTTCACTAATACCAATATCATAATACTCAGCAGTCGGTCATAATAATTACTCTAAAATGATTGACGCTCTTATATTCAAATAAGACAAAACTGCTATGGGTCAATTCCATGGGTCAAGTCCATCACCAAGTAGGGTACCAGTCCACAACGTAAAATCACATATCACCAGTTTATTAGACATTTAATAAAAGGAAAGATATGCCACATGTCGCTGGCCAATTAATGCAGTACACCACAGTAGGCCCCAAGATACTATGACTTCTTGACATCTCACAATAACAATCATATATATGGGACAATATTAACAAAGTCTATCTCTGCAGTTCTTTCCACTATCTCTTCCTCCAACCTCTGCCTGCTCTGAACAGTAGCGGACAAAAAAGTGAGATAGCCAACTAAGTGGACTATGTTCACAAGAAATACCAGACAGGACCAGCCGAGTTGCTCAAAGCTGCAAGCTTACTGAAATACAATGAACAAAGACAACCACCGCACTCATATAGCGTATTGCTCCGTTACAATAAATATGCAAATTGCATGTTGTAAATCCACAAATAAGTAATGCAGAGTCCTTCGTTGAGTTCCAGTAGACCATTTAATTGAACTGTAGTCATCACTTCACAGTTGCATCCAAATAGGTACAGCCAGTACAATCCAAATAGATACAGCCGACACGTGTTTTGTCACACCTGTGACTTTATCAAGGCTATAAAGGTTGTACAATGAACGGTAACTCCCAGGAGTACGTATGAGACATATCAGGGAAGGCTGTAAAAAACTGGTGTACAATGTATATCCAGGTCATAGGAGAATCCGTAGGTAACAGGGAAAGTAACCCCAGGGGTTTAAAACATGCAATTTGCATATTTATTGTAACGGAGCAATACGCTATATGAGTGCGGTGGTTGTCTTTGTTCATTTCATGTTGTGTACTTGATACACTTTATAGTGCCTGTTTGGTAGTGTGGCACCTGACCACACGCACCAACCATTTCTCCCATTCTTTACTATTCACCACTGTGGTCAATGTCCTTGATGTGCGATAGATACCATTCACTACCATTTGCGTTGCTGAAATACAACATGGAAAGGCTTCCCACATAGGATTAAAAAAAAAAAAAAAAAGGGCACACACTTCAAACCATACACCCTACAAGCTGTAGTGTGCTACCCATGTAGGCAAGCTTGTCAGCACCCTACAAAGGTGTAGTAAGTGCTATATAAATAACACTTACAAGACAATTGAAAGCAAAGTTAATCAGTATATACATGCACTCAATCAGGTCAAAGCAAGCACTTACAAGGAACAACATGAGTGATTAAAATTGCAGCAACTGCATCCATACAATCCTAATACTTCACGTTAGTAATTAGGGATCCAAGATAAAATATTTAGATGGCACAGAGAATGAGGCTATGAAAGTTAATTGCCAGATCTGAGCAAGCAAATTATTAGACTTATTCAACAACTGTTGAGGATAAAATCAGAATCAACTAGCAAGCAAGTCCAGACAAGCAATCGGCACTGTACCAGCAACGGTCTGCGCAAGAAAACAGCATGCCTATAAAACACCATCTAGAAAATTAACAGACACTTACCTGTCTTGTTCAGGATCGGGATTCATTGTACACACCCAACTATCTGGGTAATCTCGCTCTACAGAGCTCAACTGGAAGGGCAATGTCCGCCACTTTAGGCACATATCTAACAGAACAAAAATAAATATCAAAAGACACATAAAGAACAAGAAAAAACACATACATAAGAGACCTCTAAATCTTTAGAGTATGGCTGAGATAAATCCAATATTTTAAAATCAAATGGTAGGCAAGTACAAAGGACCGGTGTTGTGAAGCTTTTTCAGTGAGGAGGTGTAGCTTACTCTAGACTTCAATATGACTTATTTTAGAATTTACATGAGTAAGCAACACCTAGTCACAGTAAATGTGGTTCCGCTTTGAATCCTAAGCAAGTTAATTGTTTGATCCTCCCTATTACCATATAATTGATGCATCCACACAAGGCTAGACTACTGATACATGTCGCAGTTCAAGAACATGTTCTGGCATTTCTCTGTCCATTTTTTCATCAGTTTTCTCTTGGCTATTTATGAATGAACCAAATTCATGGAAGGGTATTCTATAATGTTTCTATATGACAGAAAAGTATCAGAAGGACGATATTAAACGCTTAAAAAAAGAAGAAAAAAAACATTTCACATCAGGATTGTAATATTAAGATTCTTCCCTTTGTCTTAATCAGAAATATTTACGTATGTGCAGTCCTAGACTTTGCACCGTGGAGCACTTAATTGAGGAGGCTGTAACAAAGGCTTAAAGTGTTTCCACTGTTTTCAAAATTAATAGATCCTCTCTTCAAACCCACCGACAACGTTCCAATGCAGCATCTATCGAAGGAAAGGGGCTTCCCAGTTGCAGTCCCCCAGCATGCAAGCTCTATCAGCTTTGAACATTATAAATGTTTTTCTTTCTAAAAGAGTAGTAATGAGAACTCACCCCTCTTTTCTACCTAAGGTAGCTTCAACGTTTCATATCAATCAGACTGTCACCATTCCTGTATTCTAGAGCAATGCGTCTATGGCTGCTCAACGTTCTCTTCTGTCACTACTTGTCAGGATGGTGTTCCATTTTTATCTACACAAAACCAAGTCAACAGGAAATTCTAGCATGCTCATTCTTAATTCCATTGCAATACGCATAGGTTTGACCAGCTCAAAGGAGTTGATTTCCTCTTTGATTTTTTTGCATTTCCTGTTGTAACCAATCGGCTAATAAACTGCTGCCAGTGAAAAGCAAAGTCAATCACCTGGTTAAGAAAACTCCTACAGGCTGAGTTGTAACCAAGCCCATTTGAAATTTGTTCATATAGTTGGAAAATGTGCCCTCAAGAATGGCTTTACTTGATGCTCAATATAGAGCTCAGTAGTGGCCTTGTAGAGCTGCTTATCTTTATACCTCATGGCCTAGTTGCAGATTTTAGGGATTTGGTTGCTACTCTATTTTAATGTTTAGGACTATCAACGAAGATCCAACAATTCTGGAGAAACGGTTACACACTTGCAGTCCTGGTTTTGCATGGTAGAGATCTTCCCCTGGCTGTCAGTGACCTCTGTTTTGGTATAATTCTACATATCCATCAATAAAGAACTGGCTCTGAGAGGCACCTTCCAACACTATGCATTCTGGAATTGAACGTCTCTAGACTTTTTAAAGGCACAGAGTGCCTGAAATGCACATCAAACCTCCTTTTAACCTCCTTATACATACATTTTAACACCAGTTTAGTTGTAGGGTGCTCCAATGTAGTTTTGTATTGGGATACTAAAATGAATAATGCATTTTTTTGGGAAAAACTAGATCTTGATGAAAAAGTTACTTACCTTCAGTAATGTTTTTGGTGGATGCTGTATCTACCTGCAGATTTCTGACCTTTAGAATACCCTTGGCTCCAGAACTGGATCCAGAAAATTATCCCAGCAACAACTCCTGTGCACAGACAGATAACACCATGTGGCTCCATTCTGATCTTGTACCACCAGGAAGTAATGGAGCCAAATGAATGACTGAATGAAGGCAATTTGTAAAGAGCACAGCTACTCTAAAGGAGTGTCTTGGTGCTAGTCTGCTAAGACCAAACAGTCAATTACAGCAAGTTAAAGAAAAAAAGATGATTTTTTAGGGTCTTCTCACAGCGAGACTCACACTAGATAGCATACAAAGCGAGAAAAAGCACATTTCAAGCTTCACCTGCCAGCACTGAGAAGGAGCGCCCTCCTGATCTCATCAAGCGAAATTTAGCAATCTTCACTAGCAAGGCTGTAGCCAACCAAAGAGCTCAAGAGGGGGTGTCATGAGGTTACTTTACCATTTACATGGGGACATTATTTTAGCTCTGGGCCGGAGGTCTGTACCCTTTCAGCTAGTCACATTTAATTTTGAATCCCTTTTATTATTTTAGCAGCTTCATGTTAGTGGATATATTATTTTTATCAGTTGCCCTTCCATGCAGAATTTGTTAGTCATCTCTTTACACAACATTTTCAGACTGTACTCAACCCAAGGCTGCACACAACAGTTTGCTGGGTATTGCCAGTTCAAAGAGTACACTGTCTACCCTACACAGAAAAATATGTGTTGTCATGTCAGGGCAGTTCTTAGAACAACATATGTATTAATATAACACCATACAAGCCCCACTGCATCAGAGGGGGCATTTCAGCCAGCCATCTTATGCTGCACATTGTTGTTGCAGTTTCTGCTGAAATTCTGCTTCTTCTCTTCACCCAAGTGAAAGTACTCCCAGCAGACCAATAGACCTCTTCTCTACGTATAGCACAGGTATGGGCAATGGGTTTCCTTCCATGGAATGGAGATTCTCCTGATCAGGGAATTAGGATCTTGACTAAAGATAAGGCTTTAAAGTATATTCTTTCTTTATGGGAAATCCAGGGCAGTTCTTGCAAATACAAGGACACCAATACCCCTCTCGAAAGGCCCCGAATAAGCTGATCTACATCGTTTTGGACTGTCTGAAGCTTCCTAGTCTTATGATAAGGCACAGTGAAAAAAAGCCAATTAGGGTAGTCTAGCCAAGATGCAATCAAAATATGGACTACTGTCCTCTGGGTCTCAACTGGAAACAAGTCCATGAATGTCTTAATTAAGCATAATAGAACAAAACAGGTCCCGGTTATAGAGCTAATCTGGGTGTCTAGACATCCTGTCTTAGCCGGAGCAGGAAGATAAGAAATATCTTGAGGCCAATTGAAGTTGGTCCAGAGATCCTATGCTTTATCAAGGAAAAGAATCTCAGTTTTATCATAACTGCTTTGGAGTAAACGCTTCTGCAGCCAATGCAAGAAATCCTTAAAACATGTGACAAAACCAGAAATTTTACTGATCAAAAGTAATAAGGAATTATGGGCCTCATTATGAGTTTGGAGGGTGGTGGAGGCCGCCCGCCAAACTAGTTCCTCCATCAGGCCACCTGTGTGGCCTGAACACCGCAGGCCCTAATAAGAGTTCACCGCAGGACCGGCGGGCGAAAACAGCGTATCCGCCCACCAACCCTGTGGTGAACAGGGTCTTAACATTGCCACTAGCTCCTAATGGAGCTGGTGCCAATGTGGCGGTGCAGCAGCACCGGTCGCACACTCCACTGCCTGTAATTCGGGCAGTGGAATGCGCGACAATGCTATGCATGGAGGCCCTGCACTGCCCATGCTAAGTGCAGCCCCCCACCTCCATTCCGCCAGCTTTTCCATGGCAGTATGGGGACTCCGAATTCCCAAGGCGGATTATAACCGCATTGGTGGGTCCGCCATTGTGAGTGTGGCGGTCTTGAGTCCACCACTCATAATGAGGGCTTAACTGTTATCTGGATGTGAAAATGTCTCCACCCCGTGAGATTCAATTAAGAGTGGTTAGTGGAGCCATGTAAATATCACTAAGGAACAGGTCAGAGAAAAGCCCTGTGGTACTCCAGAAACAAGTTTCTTCTCCGTTGATGAGTGGGTGGTGAGCCAGATCTCTTGTGATCTCCCATCAAAAAAACTGAAGCCGCTGCAACACCAAATCTCCAATGCCCATATCTGCCAACCTCTGCGAAAGAACCAGATGGGATACTGTGTCGAATGCAGCAGACCGAGCGAGCAAAATAAGGGTGACACTCTTCCCCTCATCCAGTTCAAATTTAATGGTCTCAGTCACTATGAGGAGGGCAGATTCTGTGCTGTGATGTGGACAGAAACTTGATTGGGTAGAGTGGAGAAGCCTGTTAGTATCCAGATAATTGGGTGTTAATAACTTTCTCTTATATTTTAGTAACCACCAGTACCAGTGAGATGTAGCAATAATTAGAGTGTCTGGATGAGCGGAAATGGCTGATATAACATGTACCTATTCCCACTGCAAAACCTTCCTAGGTCGACAAAGCAAACTATAGTCAGAAATCTTGGTTGCAGAGGATCACGATGTTAGGTCCCAAACTAGACCACAAACTTATATAAAAATCCAGTGCAAGTAGAGTTTGTTAAAGGAAGACCACCAGTAAGAATGGCTTCCACTTCCTCAGGTGGCATAATAAAGGAAGTCTGCTTTTGCTGCTCAGTCTCCATGCACTGGGATGTAGATGGTGGAGATTTGGAAGTAGGGTCCTCTCCTATTGATGAGGCAGCAAGTCATTTTGAAGAGGTAGCTGGAATGAACGACAAATGTTCAGGCTTAGGCCTTGCCTGTTCTGATTTTCCTCTGAACTTGAGGCATGAGAAGCAATGCTGGGAATGAGTACAGGAGATCTGTGTCCCATCGCAGACAAAATTGTTCTCCCTGTTACTCTTGTTGAGGGAAGTTTAGTGTGCAAAAGCTTTGACACTGTCCCCCTGTCTGAAGATGCCCTGTGCCACCTCCAGATGGTAATGCCATTTGTGGTCCACCAGTCAACGCATGCTCAGATAATCCACTCTAGTGTTCAAGGAGCTGTAAGGAGGTTGGCATCTGCTGCTGGTGTAGACATCATCAAAGGTGCAAGGGCAACGGATACGGGATACAGGACTTAACTCCACCCTGCATTATGCAGTACCACATGGCAGTTGTATAGTTTGTGAGGATCTGCATCAGGCTCCCTTGATGCTCTTGAGGAAGACTGAGGGCGGGCCGAACTGCACAAAGCTCCAAAAGGCTGTTACGGAGCTCAGCTGCAGCCCAGAAGCCTCTGAACTCAACCCCTCGCAGATGATGACTTCTTCGCCAAAGCAGTGACTGTGTCATAACAGTGAAGTTTGAATGGGGAAAGTGAAGTGGTCTGCGGCAGGAAAAGCTGGTGTTCTGGCACCACACAAGATTTTGAGCCATCTCCTGAGAGACCTGGATGGAATTCAACAGTTCGTGAACCACTAAAACATTAATTTCCACCGTAGAACCCTCATATGGCATATGGCATTTGGCATATGGGACTATGAGCCTAGGAAGCCTCAGAACCAACCTCACCGAGACCCAGGGCTGAGCCCAAAACACTGGGATTCTATCCTGTATGTGGCAGACTTGCTGCGGCGGTGGAAAGATGGTTGAATGGCGCTGAATGCCACCAGATCAATAGTTGTCCCCATGAAGGGGGATCAGTTGTGACTTTGGATTATTGACCGTAAGGAGGTCAAAAGCGCAGCCTTCATCTGGTGGAGGTTTGCGATTAACTGCGGGCAGCCCTTTTTGAGCAGCAAGTACAGGAATTCCCAGCTTTCAAAGACGAGTTGCAACCATTGCCATCATTTGTATGAATGCCTGAGTGGGTGAGGTAAAGCTGAAGAGGAGCACCACACATTGGAAGTATTCTGACCCCACTATGAAGCGCAGGTAAAGTCTGTGTGACTGCAGGAACGGTATATAAAAGAACAAGTTACTTGCCTTCGGTAACATCTTATCTGGTAGAGACTATCTAGACGTATATTCCTTACCTTCGAATACTCCGCAGGCGCCAGACTGGATCTGGGAAATTTTCAAGCAGTACCTCTGCATACCAGTAGGCGGAGTTGTTCGGCTCCAAGTCGGCAGCAGAGTCTATGCCGGGAGTCATCTGCCCAATGTCTATATAGGTGCCACCACAGCACACTCACATCAGTTTCTTTTCATTACATTTCCACGACAGAAGCATAGAGCCACAACAGAATGCTGGCCGAGCAGTGTGTATACACTATAAGGACTTACAAGGATTACCCTACACATAGAAATCCATTTGCATAACAGGGAGGATCAGTAAGGAATCTGTGGCTAGACAGTCTCTACCAGATAAGGCATTATCGAAGGTAAGTAACTTCTTCATCTGATAGAGACTTCTAGATGATGATTCTTTACCTTAGAATAGATACCCAAGCAACACTGTGGGAAACTGGACTTACTTGAAGATGTTCCCCTACTTTCTGACCTCTTTAGAGCTACTGGATGCTGGTTTTCGACTCTGACAGTGCACTGAGGCCTGCCAACCAGACCTCAGTGCCAGTGCTCTTACCTTAAAACAAGGTGATGCCTAATTATAACACAATTGTCAAAAGACTTTAGCGCTCCTGTAAGTCCCTAGTAAATCGTACTCCTGGTACCTAGGCATGGGTACTAAAGAGCATATCTTATGCCACTCTAAGGGACCCACACAAAAATTCCACACATTCCCATTGCAGGCTGTGCAACATGGCGCAAACTATGAAGTGAAAACAAGATATGGCACACACCTATGTGCCAATCCAAAGGCATTGCATTTAATATATGTAAGTCACTCCTATAGGAGTCCTTTGAGTCCTTAGGCAGGGTGCAAAATATTTTATGTGAGGACACATCTGGATGGGCAAATATGCCCCTAAGATGTGAAATTCTATTACTAGCTATTACAACGGAACAGGGAAGTCATCTTAAGCTATGTACTGGTCAAAACAAGTTACTCAGCTACATAATGGCTTCACTGAAATATAGGTTGTTTGATATCAAACACCCAGTATTAATAAACCCCACACTGGTTCCAGTGATGGATTTGATAATACATGCACCCAAAGAGTACCTTATAGGTACCACCTGAACCTTACTAGTTCCTCTAGTGTGCTGGCCGACTAGTCCTGTCTAGCCAGCCACCACAGACAAGTTTCTTACCCCCTAGGAGGTGAGAGCCCCACTCTCAGAGGTCAGAAACAATGCCTACTCTGGCAGGAGGTGTTTACACTCCCTCTAGCTGACAGGCTAGTAAATTAGCATGTCAAGGCAGGAAGCTTCAAAGAGCACACTGCTCTAATCAAGTCTAGCTTCCCCCAGAACTGGAGGATTCCTCCCGAGGCCCATTTGGCACTAGGACAGGTGGGAAATAAGCTATGCTAGTAGGCGTGTTACACCTCCAGGATAGTCACACCCTTAAGGTGGGCCACCTGAAGTGAACACGAAAATTAGGATTTCACCATCTTGGTTGTGGAGAAATTAGGAACTCTGGGAGAGGGTGAAGCCCACTCCACAAAGGAAGTGGTCATATAGGGGGTGTAGTAACCCCATGGGTAAGTAGCCCATTGGCTATTACCATTCAATCCCTTTAACACCCCTAAATTGAGTATTTAGGTGGCCCCTTGATACCAGGCCTTCAGAATTTCAGGTACTTAATATGGCTTCCCTGTTCACTTACTATGTCTAAGAATTGACAAAGACATAGCAGAGGAATATCTGCTCTTGCAGATATGTCCACATATACAATACAATGCACCCTGCTTTAGGGCTGCAAGTCCTGCTGTAGGGGTGACTTACAAATATTACATGCAATGTTTAAGGGACATGGCACACAGTTTGTGTGCCATGTCAGGTTTTCATTTTTAGGACACCCTGTCATGCAGCCTGTAATGGCAGTCTGTATGAGGCTCGTGCTGAGTCCCTTGGAGTGGCACAAGCTGTGCTGCACCATTTACTAGGGGATAACAGAGGTGCTAACGGGTCTGGGGGGAATTGGAGTGGTCAACCTCACCCAGTCCCTACTTGCAGCCTCTTTTCCCCAGGACCATTTACCATTCAAGTAAATAGGACACCTGGCACTGTAAAGCACCTCTGCACCCGGGTGCCTCAGTGCCTCCCGAAGTGACCAGTTGGTGCTGCCTTGGGCCTTGCCCCATACGTCCCTTAACTCCAGAAGAACAGTCATGTAAGTCTTTGCCAAGTAACTGTATGCAATATACGTTTCTTTACCACAGGATAACATTAGGGCACCCAACGCTGAAAATCACCTCTGCACCCGGGTGGCCCAGAGCTGACTGAGGTGGCCTGTTGGTGCTGCCATGGACCTTGTCCCATATTTAACCACACTCACCTCATGCCCATCAATTTGATTTGCTTGTGGGCTTGCTTTAAAAAATCCCTGTATGTTGTTGGAAAATACTTCACTTTTGTTCCGCGTTGGGGAGGTATTGTTACCGCCTTTACGACCGAGTCTGTTACATGGATAAATACATTATTGTTGAAACTGTGGGTGAACTACTTTTTATATTTATTGTGTCTCTCTCCTTCGCACTCATGGTCATGGGGGACATGGTGCTTACAAGTTTAATTCAGCCCAAACCTGAACAGTGGTATTGGAGTGTTTTGCATGACGACCAGGTAGCGATATTGTTTATTTTGTCTCTCCGCACTCCGGAGCGGCCATGCCCATTTGAAGTTTACTATACTGTGAACTTTTTTTGTTCCTGCGTCACATTCTTCACTCACCTAATCCCTTCCCCCAGTATTTCCCTTCCCTGTTTGTTGCTTGTTTTGAATGGAACAGAGGGCTCTATCTATTAAGTGACTGCTCTGCCCAGAGGTAATAACGTGTCACAACGCATGAAAAGTATGTTCAAAGAAACTTTTGTTGACAACATTTTGGAACACCAGCCCTGCAACAGCGTTTATTGGTGACACATGTTCACAACTTGGCGAATTTGGGAATCTACATGTTATCCAGGCCTGCATGGGTAACCGTACAGCGTGGTGTACTACCGCTCCATCCAAACACTGGCACAAGTTGTTCTGCTCTGAAGAACAGTGAATAATTTCGGGATCTGGAACGTAATGTTCATTATTTGTGCACTGAAATGTCAGGTGAAAGTGGTAATGCTTCAGAGTAAGCAAAGGTTCACCAGAGTTTCGACAGATCCTGGTTTACTCACATGCACCCTTCCCCATACCTCCCTCGTGCCGCTGTGCTAAGTGCCAGGAACGCAGGTGCAGCTTTCATTTGTCTACTCCGAGTCCAATGGGGACACCCTTGAGTTTTCTCAGGACCTGGCTGTGAACGTACGCCCTGGGCACATGTCCCGATGGGGCCCTGGAATGCCGCAGAGTCCTTTAACAAAGATCCCTGCACTCAAGGTGTTTGTTAGCGATTACGTATTAATTTAGTGGCTCTACTGTCTTCAAGTCGGGACCCCTTGAGCAATTTATTGTACATCTTGAACGCCGCGGCTGTTCATAATAATTTGCGTAGGGCTCTAAAATCTGTGTTCTAAAGAACCGACTGCTCTACGGTCAAGGACGTAGTGCACTGTCGGTGTTAGACTTTTGATATTAATGAGCAAAAAACATGATATACTCATTGTATTGAAGCACAGCATCAGGCTACTGCTGATGTGTGTTTTTTTATTTTTATGGCAGATAAGGTGAGAAGCATTTTGCATAAAAACAACTTTGCAGGGTATACCCAATTTGTAGGGTGTGCAATTATTTCTCTTCCTCCCCTAGATCCGCGCATCTTGCAGGGGCAAGAGGTGCCTATCTACAGAATGAGGTGAAAAAAAAGTAGACAGACAATATAGACTAAACTCGCTGTAGGAAGACGGTGGCCATTTCAAATGAGCATCATTATATTACGTTATTAAGACCAACATTTGTAATTGTTTTATCGTGTGACAAGTGCACCAAAAACATTGCTTTCGAAGAAACATGCATTAGGTAGAGAACAACACCTCACATGTTATTTTTTACATATCTACATTTCAGACTCATCTGATAGTTCGGTTTATTTATTTTTTAAATGTGTCTTCATATCTATTTCATTTACTGAATTATTGCCAAAATTAGTTATTTAACAAATACAAAAATACATGCAAGTCGCAACAGAGTAAGAAATGATTTGTCATTGTCTCGGTTCATTTAAAACACTTTTCATTGCAACAGAGTGTGTTGCTGAGATAAATTCAGGCATCCCATCATTTGAAAGTACCTGGTACTCTCTTGCAGAACAGCTCGCACATCCCAAAAGATCAAAAGGGGTGATTAACATCAATGCTACCTGTCAACCAATATACCTGTTTGACCTCCTGTAAAAGTGCACCATATTGGACAAGACAATGAAATGGAACATCAGAAGAATCACCTCGTTTTTGAAGCACAGCACATCTGTCAGAGTTGGGGCATTTGTAAAATATGTACATCCACTTTTAACCCCTTTTCCTCACACTTGCAGTGCTTAATTTGTAAATAATCATGTGTAAGTGCCTAAAGCTTTCCTTTGCAACGAGCAGCTATTGCAGTACAATGTGAATTCTGAGGTAACGTTATTCTAAAGCCATCTCGGGCATTTTAAATATATGTACAGCCAATTTTAAACCCCTTAGCACAGAGCTTAATTTACAAATAATCATGTGCCAGTGCCTAAAGCTTTCCTTTGCATTGCTCAGCTGTTGTAGTTCAATGTGAATACTGAGGCAGCGTTATTCTGGAGAAGTGTGGCTCAATGGTTAGAGCGGCAGACCCTGAAGCAGAGATCTGGCTCAAGACCAGGGTTCAAGTCCCGCTTCGGCAGGTCTTGGGCTCAATTCCCCTTGACCAGATAATTCTCGCCTCGGTGCCTAATCTAATTCATGGGTCCCACTCTGCAACTCTGGGCAATAGCTTGCTTAATCTCCACAACGGCCCCAACAGCGCTTGGATGCCTGGCTTCACCCTGGGGGTGCTCAGGAGTGGGCGCCTCACAGGGAAAAGCCAGGAGGGGTTCCATAGCGGTATGAGTACAGCGCCTTGAGACCCTAACGGGTGAGTAGTGCGCTATACAAGTGCTAATTTACATTTACATCTCGGGCATTTTTAATATATGTACAGCCAATTTTAACCCTTTTAGCCTAGAGCTTACTTTCTAAATAATCACGTGCCAGTGCCTAAAGCTTTCCTTTGTAACACGCGATTGTAGCAGTTCAATGTGAATAGTAAGGCACCATTATTCTAAAGCAATCTCGGGCATTTTTAATATATGTACAGCCACTTTTAACCCTTTTAGCTCACTCACTAAAAAAAAAGTTCAGTTATTAATTTACAACACCAATAGCTCTAACTCAAGCGAATGCGAGACCTATTGCATTGCAAATGGTTGTTACTGATGATATGGGGATCAAGTGTTCTGGGGTCCATGCACAAAATAACACTAACGCTAACCAAGAATGAAGAATAAATAGTATGTAGAATGACCTAGCTCACAGAGGCCTTTTTAGCTAGTGTCTTAGAAAAGCATAGTCTGGGAAAGATCAATATTTTCAAAAAAAATAAAATATGGAGGATTGTGGTGAATTATCATCCTATATAGCAGCCGAGGCAGATGTGGAATCTATTCTAGTGCCTAACTTCAAGCAATATTATTTGTGATATGGCCTATATCCTATTTCATCATGACCTAACAGTCCTGATAGTCTTCCCTGATGTGAAACAAGATGAAGCCCAAGTACAAAGTGAGAGGAGGTTTTCTTATAGGAAGAAAAACATTTAAAAGACTTTCCAAATAAGTTTATTTACCAAGATGAAGGAAAACCCTTTGGGGAGGGCTTTTCCTAAAGGGAGTGATGGTTGCCAAATGAACTTTCATGCAAGAGAAATATAGACCAGCCTATATAATATAAAGAAGGTAGGACAACCCAGCTTCCTCCTGGCACTTGATTAGCTTGATGGGCTTTAGTACACACCAGCAGGAAACTTCCTTCCACTTGATCACATATGATGTTATAGAAGCAAATTTAAAAGGCAATATTGGAAGAATGCAGGAGCAAGTCTACTATATACAATGATTTTGATTTGTGGTGCAGGATGCTTCTTTGTGCCCTGGAACAAAGGGTTGTCCCAAAAGGATTCCTGCTCAGGGACACTGGTTCTAGTGCCATTCCAGCACATGAATTATTCTGAGATGGCCAGGGTTGGAAAGAGGCTTACCTTTCCAATTGCATGTCTCATACTTTATCTGAAACTGAGATGCTGAGTTTTCAGTCCCCTTTTCTGGCATTCAAAGGCAGCAAAAAAACTGCCGTCACTGCACAGTGAAAAAGGAAAGAAGCCCTGGCAGCAACACAATGGGTCTCTTTCCTGTGGCAATCCCTAGCTTTAAAAAAGAAATTAATTAATAAATAAAAAAAATATTTTCAGCGCCCACAAACTTTGATAAAATCTGGAGTCCACAAGTTTATTACTGATCATTTGCAGCCTCAGTTGAGGGATCGTCCCCGACTCACAATATGTGTACTACTGGGACTTCCAGATATTGACCATTAATGATTGGATACACGCTGCAAAAGAAGACCTGACAGGCCACCTGAACATATGTGCCATGGTGTTGAGTACTTTTATGACGGAAATGACAGAGCAGCGATGGCTGCCCCTCCCCGGGGGCAACAGCAGCATGGGACAGGGTACAATCACACTTGGAATGGAAAGGAGGGGTCACCAAAGAAACTCCTCTATGGGTGGGGCCTGTGCATAAAGGTGCCCAGGCTGCAGGGTTTTGCCATGTAGGACCTGATTGGGATTTCTAGGCTAAGGGATGTCACAGAAAATGGACACATCAGGTCATTTGAAAACCTCCAAAATCACTATGACCTCTCACATTGTCAACTATATAAATATACACAACTCAAGACACACCTTCCTCACTGAGGGGTCGATTGAGGAAATCTGCCTGAATCAGCTTCCCTCAAGAGTCATCTGTTACAGAACCCACTGGGAAAAGGAGAAGTGTTCTCATTATACATGGCTATAATGAATAATAACACTGGTACCCGAAGAAGCTTACAACAATCCTGGGAACAAGATGTGGGGTGCCGAAGGATGTGGATGGGAGGCCGCTCTGATGCACCCTCGTTAAGTGACCATTTGGGCACACTTCAATTTGATTCAGTTGAGATCTTACACAGGGCTAAGCTCCACAAATTGGTGAAGATCCCCTCAAACAACTCCCTATGATAACAGGATGTTGTGGGCTTGTTCTATTAAACACTGTGGGAATTCCCGGGAACCAGATATATTGGGATATGATTCTGTAGTAACTCAGTGCCATACGTAAGGAGAAAATACAGCACAATCCACAATCTGAGCTACTGGGAGTCTCAGGGGACATTGATCTCTGTAGGAAAAAACATATATTTTGTTCTCTGAGACTGGGATGTGAAGAGAGACACTGCTCAGAACTGGGATTGCCTATTATAGCAACTAAAAGTGAGTGAATTAATTGGATGGCCATGTTCACGGGGCTGAAAAAGTCATATACTCCGCTAGCAGTTGCCCTAGGAAATTCAATAGAGTCTGGGATCAATGGAGGGAGTATTATGGGCTGGTAACTTTCAGATCACAGGACCCCATGCACCAGGATGCCGATAGAGACCTATACTGCATAAATGATTTGACTCCGGTAGGATGACAAGGCCGGAATGGAGGAGTCTGGGAACAGCCTCCATTCCTGAGATTGTGGTTGGCGCAGTGGATTCCTGTTGAGGGGAGGCACCCTAGGTCCTGTTTTGTCATCCCCATCTACCATCCCTTATGTGCATAGATACTATACTGTATTGGGATGCTACTGATTGCGTCATGTTACGTGCTCACATTGTATGATATACTGAAAAGAATCCCAAATAAACAGTTGGTTAAAGAAATGCACATAAATTCATACAAACGACAAGTAGTTCAGGATATACACTAACCACATTGAATTGTTGTGGGGATTTCCATGGCTCGCCTACGTTTGTAGCGTAAATCAGTAGATGGTGGCTGATTCCAATTAGCAGATAAATAACCAAATTCATCCCAAAATTTGACAATTCCTCGCTGAGCTGTGAAGAGAAACAAAATTATATTTAATAACCGAGTATATTGCTGGAAGGAAAATATTACTTACCCTGCAAGTATCTGTTCGTAGCATGTAGTGCTGTAAATTGACATGCTTGACATACTCTTGACATCTTGGACTTGGATGTTTAGAAGTTGTTTTTCTTCAAAGAAAGGCTTTTGAGTAACGGAATGCACTTGTCCCTCACCCTTGGTAGGCAATGCACACTGGCACCGACTATATTAGATTGCTTTTTGCACAGAGGGACAGACTTAAGTATGGAGTGAAGAGTAAACGCCGTAAGGTGCACGACATGTAATTTGGAAGCGCGCAAAAAAAAAAAGATTTGTAAGTAGAGCCAAATGCTCTGGAAAGAAAGGTGGGCACATGTGAATCTATATTACTACATGCTACAACCAGATGCTACAGGTTAAGTAACATTTTCCATTCATGTCATGTATTGCTGTAGATACATATTCTCTACTTAGACTGTAAAGGAGTGGTAGACTTGTCAGCATTGGGGTGGTCTAACCCCAAACTTTTCTGCCTACTTGACTCACTTTTGCTGTATCCGAGCACTTTACCTCTGCTGACCAATGTTTAAGTGCATGTGCTCCTCCCCTAAACACTGTAACAATGGGGTATCCACAATTGGCATATTTATTTAATTTACATGTAAGTCCCTTGCTGTAGGAAAGTGCCTCATTTTGGTATGGTTACACCCCTCACTTTCTGCCTGGTATCTGATGTCATTTCCCCAGTGCCAGATCTCTTTCCCTAAACTGGCAAATCTTTAAACACCCTCTGTAAGTCACCAGTAAATGGTAGTCCTGGTACTCAGGGCTTGAGGTGCTAAAGAGAGTTCCTAAGGGCTTGAGCACGAATTGTGCCACTCTAAAGGACCTTTCACCAAGCACATGGCAGGCTGCATATCTTGATGCAGACAATAGTGAAAACATGGCATTCAACCTGTGCCACATGTTCCTTAACAATACATGCAATATATGCAAGCCACCCCTACTGCAGGCCTCACGGCCCTAAGGCAGGGTGCATTATACTACATGTGAGGGCATATCCGCAAAAGCAGATATGCCCCTGCTATCTCTGTCAATTCTCAGACATAGTAAGTGGCCAGGGAAGCCATTTTAAATGCATGTGCTGGGCACAGGTCAATACGAGCTCCCCAGCTACATGAGGGCTTCACTGAAAATTGGGATGTTTGGTATCAAACATCTCGTAATGATATGCCTAAACTGATTCCACTGATGTAGTTATCAATACATGCATCCAAAAGGCACCCTAAAGTGGCCCCCTGAAATCCTACCCACATCTGGTGTACTAGCTGACTGGTTTCTGCCACCCTGCCACCCCATACACGGTTCTGCCCCGCCTCGGTTGAGAGCCTTCTGTTCTGGAAAAGGGTGTGACACCCCCTTCCAAAGGTTGACGTAATGATTAGCCTTCCAAAGACTGCAAACCTCAAAGGGCAGCTGACTTTAAAATGCAAATCTGGCTCCTCTCACAGGAGAGGAAGCCACCCCCTCGGTCTCTGGAAAGCCGGAAAAATTAGCTAGGCCAGTAGGTGTGCCACCACCAGGCTAGTACTACCCCTAAAGTGCGCTACTGCGTGGTGGACACACAATTTCAGAGGTAGCCATCTATGTGATGACATACCCAGGAATTCTGGGACAGGATTATGCCCACTTCCCACAGGACTCAGAGGGTCAGTAGCCCATTGGCTCCTATCCTACACACCCACAAGTCCCCTAAATTCAGTATTTAGGTAAGTCCCTGGCACCAGAGAAGCAGATCCTGATGACCTAAGAAGACCAACGACACACAAGAGCTGCGAAAGTGGAAGAGAAGCAAAGAAACAGCTGACATGGTTTCAACCCTGCCAGCTGGTTTGCATCTCTTGTTGAATTCCGCACCCAAGTCGACTCATCCTGCAGCTGTGACTCCAGAAACCCAGGAGGACTGACTGCCTTCAATACAGACGCAAGACCTCCTGTTAACAGCTGACCTGTTCTCCAGCAGACTCCAAAAGAAGGGACTCTGAAGCCTCTGGAACCGCCAAAACCCGACACCTGCAGTCACCACTGCACTCACTGTCTCTGTCCCGAGTTGGAATAGACCATCGGTGCCAACAAGGTTCCCCAGCCCTCCAGAGTCTGAATCCATGGTGGCTTCACACCTCCTGGACTCCCCGAAAACGCCAGCAGCCTCTGCACGCAGACCCCTCTAACGCACCAGTAAGGAAAACCCAACAACTAAGCGCAGCTCTGCACCAGTCGCCTCTGAGCTGTGGAGAAGAGGACCAAAGAAGGTCACCAGTGCCTGAGCATCATGAGGCCAGAGCCCCACTGTTGGTTCAGCTCGATTAGCCTCCTGGCCAGAGACTGCAGCCTCTTTTCACAGTGATCGATCTCCACTGAAAAGTATTGGGCACCCAATGCTGTTTTGTACCCTGCACCCGGCCACCCCCATGCCACTGGTGAACCTTGTCCACTACTCACCTCAACTCTTGGAAATTGATCTTGTAAGTGGCTGTACTCTACCTGCTAGCAGAACTTTTTTTTCCTCTCATAGGTTAAGATTGAAGAAATCAAAAATTGCACTGTGTCACTTTTTTAAGGGAAAAGAATTCCTATCTAAAATGAACTAACCTAAACGTTTTTGCTCGGATGCCTCAACACCTATAAAGATAGTTGCTATTTTTATAAATTGGTGTAGATCTCTTTTTGAGTTGTGTGTCTCATTTATTAACTGTTGTGTGTATTTGTAGATGTCTTACACTCCTCTGTGTTAAGCCTGAGGCTGCTCGGCCACCCTACCTACAAATTAAACACTTTGATAATTGCATAGCCCTGTCCGCTCATTAGGTAACCCCTCGACCGTTTACACAGTATTAAACTACCACATAAACGGCCAGCTCCCTACACTTGTAAAGTGGTATGCCATATACCCAGGACCTGTAAATGCTACCAGTGGGCCTGCAGCACTGATTGTTCCATCCATCTAAGTAGCCTTTCAAACCCTGTCCCAGGACTGCCATTCCATGGCATGTGTGTGTAGTTTACTGCCACTTTAACTGGGAATTTAAAACCCTTGCCAAGCCTTAAACTCTCCTTTCATTACATACAACTCACCCCTGACGTGGGTGTAGGAAAGTTCCCCTTTTTGACATGGTCATCCCCACTTTTTACCTGGCAACTGATTTTGTCTGAAAGTGCACTGGGTTCCTGCTAATCAGGTCCCCAGTGCCAGATCTTTCCCTAAAACTGCAATTGTTCTCCAATTGGCAATACCTTTGTCCCCCCTGTAAGTCCCTAGTAAATGGCACCCCTGTACCTAGGGCATGGGGACCAAAGAGGGAACCCTCAGGGACCCCTCATCTAGCACATGCAGACTGTCATTGCAAGCTGCGTGTCTTGGTGCAGCTAAAAGTGAAAACACAACACAGCACACTGCCTGTATGCCACGCCCACTAACACTGCATACAATAAAGGCAAGTCACCTTTACAGAAGGCCTTTCAGCCCTAAGGAATGCTGCACTATATGACATGTGAGTGCAAGAGCAGATAAGCTTCTGCTATGTCTTTGTCGAGTCTTAGACATAGTAAGTGATCAGGGACGCCATTTATAGTACATGTCCTGGACACTGGTCAATAAGAGAGCCCCAGCTACATGAAGGCTTCACTGAAAATAGAGATGTTTGGTATCAAACATCTCATATTGATAAACCCTCAGTGATTCCAGTGCTAGATTTATTTATAAATGCACCCAGAATGCACCTTAGATGTGCCCCCTGAAAAATCTACCAACTATTAGTGTGCTGTCTGACTGGTCTTAACCAGCCTACCACCAACAGACAAGTTTCTGACCCCCACTCTCGGGCAGTCAGGAACAAAGCCTGCTCTGGCAGGGCAGTTACACACCCCTCCCAACACGATGACCTGCAAATTAGCATTGGAAGGCAGGAGACTTCAAGGAGCCCACCTTTGGTATGCAAATCTGGCTTCTCTCAGAAGTGAGAAAATGCCGACCCCCCCTGACCCAGGGCTCAATTGGCACCAGGACAGGTGGGAAAATTAGCAGTCAGAGAGGCATGTCCACCTTCAAGCCAGTTCCACCCCTAAGGTGAGCTAACTGATGTGGGCATGAAATTTGAAAGTTTGCCATGTTGGAGATGGCAGAACTAAGAACTCTGGGACAGGGTTATAGGAAAATTAGTAGTCAGAGGGGAATTGTCCACCTTCAAGCCAGTTCCACCCCTAATGTGAGCTACCTGATGTGGACACGAAATTTGAAAGTTTGCCATGTCGGAGATGGCAGATCAAGGAATTCTGAGACAGGGTTATGCCCACTTCCCACGGGAAGTGGTCATAAAGGGGGCATAGTGACCCTAGGGGTCAGTAGCCATTGGATACTACCGTACACTCTCCTAAACCCCCTAAATTAAATATTTAGGGGAGCCTCTGGCACCAGAAATCAGATCCGATCTGAACGAAGAAGATGGATCCTGAAAAGTCACAAAAGCAAGAACAGAAGACCAGCATCACCCCGCCAGGCCTGCTGTCCTCGACAACTGTGCAAAGACGACTTGTCCTGCAACTGCCTGTGCCTCCAAAAGCCTGGGACGACTGTCAGCCTTCAACCAAGATCCAGGAGCTCCTGTGGAATAGCAGAGCTGCTTCCTTGCATCCTGCAGGCACCCCAGAAAAACTAAGACGACTTGGGACCGCCAAAACCTGACACCAGAAAGGACCACTGCACACGTGCCCCCTAGCAAGAGTTGAAGAGGGTCCACAGTGGCAGTGTAGTCCCCAGACCTTCCAGAGACAAAGCACACCTTGGGTCTTCCCACTGTGAAGTTCATGATGATGCCTGCAGCCTCTTTGGGCAGGCCCCCTCTACTGCGAGTGACCAGGTGACAAAGACCTGATGCCTCAGGACACCTATGCACTTGGCTGCCCTGGCTCGAGGAGAAGAGGACCAAAGGTGTCCCCATGTCCTCGCGCATCGTGAGACCTGAGCCATCGTGTTGGTTCAGCAGGACTGGTCCCCCAATCCCAGCTTACAGCATCTTTCTAACCAGACCATTACCCCCATAGGATAACATCAGGGCACCTGATGCTGAAAAGCACCTTTGCACCCGGACGCCCCAGTGCCTCCCTAAGTTACCTGTTGGTGCTGCAGTGACCTTGCACTGTACATACCTTAACTCCAGGAGAATATTCCTTGTAATTTGTTGCTAATCGTCCGAATGCCATATATGTCCCTCTACCCACAGGATAACATTAGGGCACCAGACACTGAAAAGCACCTCTGGACCCGGATGCCCCAGTGCCTCGAGAGGTGACCTGTTAATGTGCCTTGGACCCTGCCCCATACTCACAGGACCAATCTTCAGGACTTGAGGTAAGTCGCTGTAAAGTACCTGTATGCATTATATGCCTTTCCTCCATAGGATAACATTACCACTTCAGAAATCGCAAGTGTTGATTTTTCAAACCTGTGAAAACTCATAACTTGAAATGTACTTACCTGATCGTGATGATCTTGGTGCCTAAAATTATATAAAGATAAGTGTTATGTTTTATAAATCGGCGTTGATTTCCTTATTGTGTTGTGTGTATCATTTATTGACTGTGTACATGCAGCAAATGTCTAACACTCCTCTCTGATAAACGTAAGGCTGCTTGACCACACTACCTTCCTAAGAGATCACCTTGTGAGTGCTAGAGCAAGCCCCTGTCCCCTGAACCCTTGGACTCTTTGCACAGTATACCTCATTTTGGTATACCATATAAAGAGCCAGATTCATACGCACGTGGCACCGGGGAACTACTGGAATGACATCCATGTCCGTTACCCTGTTAGGTGTGCATTCTCCGGTGTGGAACTTGTTGATTGAAACTGACATGCAAAAATGGGGCAGAAATGTGAACTCTGCCTTCAAGGATGTGATCAGTGGCATCAGTCGCTGGATAGTGTTGACGAGAGAAGAAACATAGATTACCAGTTTTTTCTAACTGTGTGTGTGTAGTCGATTCACTATGCAAACCGAACGAAACAAGAACCTGATGGAGGAAAAAAGGCAATCCAACATGAAGTTGGTGCCCATGTGTATCCGATGACTCAAAATGCTTTCATAGCAGAAAAACAACTCACAAACGTCGAAGACCAATACTAGATGGCTTGAATATGCAGAGCACGTGTATATACAGCAACACATGCTACAAAATAGCTATTAATACAGTACCTCATTGCTTTTACGTAGCCTTATTTTTAGAAAACATACTTTGTGCTACTTCAGTTAACAACTACAGACATTGCACAATTGCATATACCAACAGACTTGTAATTTTTCCTGTTTGTTAAAGCTATAATCACCACCACCATCATCATCCCATTCCTAAACTGCAAAAATCCTTAAAGATATCTTCACCAACTCAACACAGGCAGGCCTACCATTAAAACTACTATTCACAGCAACATAACCACAACAAAGAATACCATCATGGCTATAAATAAATCACATTATTATAAACATCATTATTCTCCTAACCATACCTACTATAACCATCACCAAGATCCATATCTTGAAGCAGCCATTCATTTTCACAATAACCACCAACACTTTGACCCCCAAATCAACAACTAACAATTACAAACCATTACAAAGGTCATTACTAAAGGGAGGACATTCACCTTGGGCAAATCCCCAGTATGATGAAATACACCTCATCTCGCCTCATCTCAGTGAGCAGTGCAATGATGTTTAATTAGACACCCTTTATGACAACTGCTTTCATCCTCTACAACATTTACACCACAGCTGCCACCACCTTTCCCTGGAGACTATGATCATGGACAACATCAAATCCCACATGAATGGTGTTCACCAGAAACACAACCTTCGATTATTATTCCAAGGAAACCTGCCATCACTGCTTCCAAATTTAGCAATTTATTTATAATACCCCTCTTCCCCATTTCTCAAAACATGTTAGACAAATATCTTAGAAATAATACTGCCACAGTATTACATTACACTTGAGTATGCTTTGCCACCTATTTATACAACCACAAAACGCCAGTGGAAATCACTGGCCTTTCTTAAAATCTATATCTAGCACACTGCTCATTTTTATCCACAGGCACTATTAACACTAGTTTTTAACATCGATTCTTTCTATTTGCCTTCACATAGCTAGCAAATACAGACTAGGTCAAGACCCTATAACCTTCTAATAAGACCCAATAATTTCCCTAGTATTAGCACTAAGAACCCTTTCTATTTCCATACTTCACTTTAAAGCAGAATGAAATATTCCACGGCAAGCCAACCCTGTGCGATATTAATGCCAGAGAGCGAAGAAGGACTGATTACCAATGCCCACATCTTTCCAGTACTGTGCCAAGTGTTCCCCCATCGCCTTCAGCAAGTGTCGATATTCCTTGGCGTCTGCAAAGTCCTGTTTATTGTGTGTGGGCTCCAGAACCAGGTAGGGTACGTCAACTACTCCAACCACCCCGCCACACGCCCTATGGAAGAAATACACCTTATTACACTGCAAGGTCTGACATGCAGCTAAAACTACAGCTTAACACAGAAAAGGTATGGGATCCATTACAGTAAATCTTAATCTCACAATAAGTTCTAGCATTAGAATGACTTTCAAATTCCAACATACTTGAATTAC
This sequence comes from Pleurodeles waltl, assembly GCF_031143425.1. Lineage (NCBI taxonomy): Eukaryota > Metazoa > Chordata > Amphibia > Caudata > Salamandridae > Pleurodeles > Pleurodeles waltl. The sequence goes on along the minus strand of NC_090450.1, from coordinate 825,383,600 downwards.
CTTTATTTTTGTGAACTTGTTTTATTAACTTTGAAGCATTACCTACAGTTTCAGTATGCCCAGTTTTAATCTCAGTCTTTCCGTTCATGTCTATATCTTTCAACATCACATTTATTCTTCAACGTTACGTCACTAGTAAACTAGAAATTCCTAGGTCTCAGAAAGAAGAGGAAAAGGCACAACAAATCCCACCAACACACATTAGTACTAAGTTATAAGACCTTTAAGTTGTTGGCAGAATTAATACATACTTGCCCCCCCAAGTTGTCTAGCATCGACTACATCATATTCCGGTGATCGTGGGTCTGCATATGCTCTCCATTTTATCCATGGTGGTGAAAGAGTCTGGATTTATTCAGCAGTTACGACAAAGGAGGGCACCGGATCTTTCCAAAGTTCAGCTATACGCTGTTGGCTGACCCCCGTTGCTCCTCATCGTGAAGGCCTGCTCCCTCTGCAACCGCTATTTCTTAACCTCTTTGCTTCCACCTGCCCCAGGGAGGCTGCTCCATGGTCCTCCAGTTCATCTCTACAGTGTGTCTGGTTATCACTAGGGCAATATCTTGAAGTGTCTCCTTCCTCCCCCTCCAAAGATCATAGTACAACTCTGTACACCAGTAACTGGGGCTCAGATAGAACATCTTCAGCAATTATGCAGTCCAGCTACATCCTCGTAACAGTCACCTATGGTATGAATCTTGTCCACTTCTTCATCTGTCTGGTCCTTGCAGTAGGTGTATCAATTAATGGGAGCACTGAGGCGTACAGTGGGTGTTGTGCTATTCTAGGCACTACTTTCCTCCAGAAAGGTACTGCTACCTTAAGGGGTTTTGAGAGTTTGAGTGATTGTGTCTAAGGCCCAGTAAAAGTGCACCTAAAGCTCCGTATTGTCACTTTGCCCCCTCATGCCTAGTTTGGCGAGTCTAGAACTGTCAAGCTATGTAGCTACCCACTGCAGCCGAGCTGCAAGATAGTACAGTTTGTAGTCTCAGGCCAAAAGCCAACATTCACCCACATAACATCGTAGAAAGTTCAGCGATACTCTACGTTTGATTCCATCCCAAATCAATTCTCTTAACAGTACAAGTAATGCTCTAAACGAAGACTGAGCAACTGAGACTGGAAGATTCACACAACTGTACAGTAGATGTGGTAGAATCACCATTTTGAATAAGGCCATCCATGCCTTTATAAGCAGTTTGAGAAAGTGCCAAAATTCGATGCTACCCTTCGTGGCTTGCAGTTGTCCTCACATCCTTGTGATAGACGTTTACTCCCAAGTACTTAAAAGCTTGGGGCTCCAATTTTGTAAGATGTAGACACGAATGGAAAGACTGAGAAGCATAATGAGTATATTGAAACTGTAGGTAATGCTTAAAAGCAAATTACCTTTATATAGCCACTTTTCTTTCATACCAGTTTAACATCTATGCATCAGTCGGCTTCATCATTGCAACAGCAGGCAAATCCTGGCACACTTTTCTAACGACATTCCAATTATGGGTAGGTAAAATTATAACTATTTAAAAGTTACAATTATCTGTTCATATTCTTACTGAAAACATTTGCACCTATGATTCAAATAGAATAGCTGAATGTGGAATGACATAGGACAAGGCAGAAGCTACACTTCCATGTATACAAAATACAAAATTAAACAAAAGCAATAAAGTCCCTGTCAAATAGATGGAGACCCAGCACGGTTCCCTTTCAGCAAAGTATGTGATCTCAGCTGAAAAAGGTTTGTATTCATTTAAAACACTATACAAAATATTTTGTGTTTGGAGTTTGTAAACAATCGAATATTCCAGGTTTTGATACTTTTTACTGGAATAAATGAAAATAATATGAACACGTCGTACAAAGCATGAACTTTTTAAAGTTCATCTTTCTTCACATGTACTAACACATGGGGCTAGAGGACAAATGTAAAATAACAAGAGATTTCTGGCCCCAAGGAGGAAGTGTAGCCTTTGACGTTCCTTGTTTATCTGTTGTTAAGGTTATATGAAAAACTGGTATTATCACACGTATCTGGATCGAAGTCCACGAGGGTAGTTTTGAATCATGTCTCTCTCACTTTGCAGAATTCACAATGGAGAATCTCCGTCAAAGTTGTTGACTATAGGTGATTATATTTTCAATTAATATGGTCTTTTTGATTTGGGCCCTTCGCTGTTGATTTCATTTTAACTTTATTTTAAGATCGTGTTGTAATGACACACGCATGTTTAAACGAGCCAACTTGTGTTTTTGATTCACAAGAAAAGAATTCTGTTTTGGTTCTTTATGAGGCCGGCTTGATTGTGCTGCTATGCCGTTTTGTCTTATAGACATTGGAGGGCGTTCCTCACACACCGCGAGGAGGCTACGTGCAGCAAAACCTACTTAGAGGGGTCGGTTTCGTGAGGTCCCGGAAACAGACTAGTTGGGGTCCGTCTCATGGCCACAAGTAAGTTCTGTTAGTAGGATTCTGTTACTACCAGGGCAGTATAAACACTGTGGATCATATGGGGAATTAAGGCATAGGCTGCCTTGGTCTCTCTATTTCATATGTATTGAGCCAATATTTTATTAGTGACGATGGTCCTCGGACCTTAAACATTAACCGGTAGTCTCCGCAGTCGAATATTATATCATGTTGACTGACTGCACAGGCTGCGATGGGTTTCACGATTAGATATTATTAGGAATTGCATTAAGGTTTTTTGTGTATAAATATTGACCCAGAGAGTGCCGAGGACATTTTTACTTTGACAGTCATGTTCAAGTTTGAGCGGTACGCTGTTTCTATGATAGTAGTTTTGTATTTTGTCCTTGCATGATTAACTGAATCTTCATGAGTATAAACTATAAATTTTACTATAGAAGGTTTCATCTTCCAATATCAAGCCTATGAGACTCCTAGTTGTGGTGTTGATTAAGCTCAGTTAATGGTGGTTTCCCTCTGCTGTGTTATTCATGAAGTAATGGAGCAACAGTTGCCTGTTTTTATTATCAGGGTAACAGTGGGATAGAAGGTTTTTGGTACCCTATGTGATCTTATAGACGGACATGTGTTTTGGGATTACATATTAATTCCTTGTGAGTCACATGGCTGCCAGAATAATGTTTCTAATGGGTTCTCTAGGCTCATGGTGGGATTGATTTTGGAGTTATACAACAATTCGTATGGATTCGACAAGGTGAATCGACAGATAAAATAGTATTATTGCAGAATAGCATATTTGAACTTGGGATCACGGTTGAGTGGGTGTGAGATTTTTTCTTAAATACTCTTTCTGGTCCTGACCGTCTGACCTCACTGATCTTAGACAGTTTTGACTTTTATGGATATTAATAGGAATTACCGTTTTTGTTTATTTAGGGGAATCATTGGCTATAAATCGGACACACTGAAAGAAAAGCACAAAAGTGTTATCCTTTGGTGTTGTTAGGGTAAGTAGTCTTTTTTGGGTTGTTATCTTTGACAGTTCACTTACATGTTGTTCTGCTAAGTGAGAAGACTGATTCAAAATCTTTTTGGTTCATTTTAGGTGCTACCTAAGAAAATATGACTTTTGTCCTGATGATGACCCTTTACTGATTGGTTCTCTTTGTGGGGTCACAACATCGACATTAATTCTTGTGGATTATTCTTTATTGAGATGAGTGACTTCCGGACACCTGGATTGAAGGGGTCCTGTTGAAGATCACTCCATATACATTTTGTAACCACAATTTATATATATTGTATATAACTCTTGGCACTGTTCGTATTTCACTAATCACGTTTCACTGTGCCATTATCTTGGGAGCACCTAAATATGTTTAAAAAAAAAAAAAAAAAGAAACAAGAAACGTTTTTGTCGTGGGAGTCAAAAGCTTCACTTTCCCCTTGGGGCCAGAAATTTCTTGTTATATTTACATACCCAGGTCATGGGGTTACTGGGCTTGCCTCATTTTCTTTGAATACAGGACAAATGAAGCATCCTTAAACATAATCATTTCACAGAAAGAAAGCAATTGCATGAGTTTTAATTAAAGAAAAATAAAATAAAAGAGAGAAAAAGTAAAAGCACATAGTTTGAAAACACATCAGCCTAAGTTGTTTTTAAGCCACTATCTCCACACTATGAAAACAGTTCATTTCTTCACTCATGTACAGAAACTGTTTTTTACGATTTTACCAAGATTTGGAGCTCACAAGACACAAACCTTTCCTAATAAAACCAATTACACCCTGGTCAGACTTATAGATCTATATAGATTGTGTTACGTAATGTACTTGGTGGAAATAAAATGGGTTTGTTAAGTCGTAAACCTTTTAAAGCTTCAGTGTTAATCCTTTATTTTTTGGTTCTATTTCAGCCAATGAAAAAACTAATTTGCAATTTTTCTGAATGATGAGTTGCTCTATATCCAGCATAATGTATTACAGACCACTGAAAAAGTTGTGAGACCTACATACTGGTACATTATTTCCAGTAAGGCCAGTATTAACCAATTTTTGAAAATACTAATAATCCAGAATTTACTGTCAACAAACACGCTTAGTAACTTCAAATTTCGCTACAACTTACACTGAAATGACTGGGACAATTTAAGGTAAACTAAAACTCGTAGCGTTTACTGTCAAGTGTACAAAAGGTCCCTTTACTACTTATGAGGCAGCCTCTATGTAGCATATCTTTTTGGACAGCTAGCCAAAATTTAAAATACAAATAAACAGAAAAAAGAGATTTGCGTTTTCATTGACTAGCAGATGACTCATTGTAACTTGGCAGGATAAATCCACATTTTCTAAGCTTGTTAGTACAGTTTTGCAACAGCTTTGTCACGCTTCTTCCAGAGTACTGCTAGTTCTGTATGCTTTATATTCATATCACACTCCTCGAATCAAATAGAATGCAACCCAACTTCATTAACAGGACAAGCAAGAAACTTACATTCCACCCTCAAGTTGTGGTCCAACCTTCTCATACATCTTTATCAATCGACTGCAGTTATAGACAAACATGCCATCCAGCTCTCGCTGCTCGATGTTGACTCCAAAGATAAAGTTCAGCTCCTTCGGTTCTTTCAGTGCCCTGTGAAAGGAAAGCAAAAGATTCTTAACTGGCAACTACACATCAAGTAACTTCATCCTCATTTCGAGAACAAGTGACTGCTCTCTTTTCAATGCAAGGACATGCAATGCTACCTTTACACTTCGTGGAGGGTGTAGGAAAGTGCCATCTTTCTAGCATAGTTGCCCCCACTTTTTGCCTGATGTCAGTGTGTTTAGACTGTAGTTCACTGGGATCCTACTAATCAGGACTCAAGTGACTGTGCTCTCCCCTCTAGATTTGGTTGCTGGGAAAAGTTGTACACCTACAGTTGGCATACTGGTGCACCCATGTGAGTCCCTAGTATATGGTACTTAGGTACCTAGGGCATTAGTACACCAGAGTTCCCCCATGAACTGCAGCATGTATTGTGCCACCCATGGGGCCAATGCAAACTGTGTCTGCTTGCCTTCCAATGCAGCCTGCGTGAAAGGGTACATGCACCTTTTCACCACCCAACCTAGTCACTTCACATAGACACTATAAGTCACCCCCTCTGGTAGGCCCTTCAGCCCAAGGTCAGGGTACATGTCCCCAAGTGTGAGGGTGCACCTGCATGAGCAGGGTGACCCTACAGACCCCAGGCCATTTCCTGGACTATGTAAGTGCGGGGAAGCCATCTTAAGATATGTAGTGGATACTGGTCCAACTACATAACGGCTTCTCCGAACCTAGGCATGTTTGATATCAAACACGTTGGAATCATTCAGCTACACCGAATGAAATGTTAGTTGCAGGATACCATGTACTTTGGGGTTACCCCAGTTCTGCCTGTGCAGCCTTACGAGGTCTAGCTGCCAGCCCACGCTGCTCCTTACCCCACACACTATTCTGCCCTCCAACTTGTGAGCCCGGCTCAGGCCAGCGAGGCAGAACAAAGGATTACCTGCTATGGAGAGGTGTACCCACCGGTTCCCACTCTGGTGCGAAACAAAACAAAGGACAGGGGAGTGACCACCTCCCTGTCCAGCTTATCCCCTAGGGAGGTGAACAGAGCTCTGCCAGGTGGCCACGTAATTCTGCCATCTTGAAAATAAGATAGGCAGAGGCCCCTGGGAACATCTGACTAGTTAGGCCAGGTAGATGATGTCCTTGACCCCCACTGTCAGGTGGGTCACTTCAGAGAGTGACCAATCCCCTTTTAGGGTTACTCAAGGGCTCCCTCATGGGTGGGTCCTCACATTTTTCGAGCAAGACTCTCCAAGGAACTCTCTGCAAGATACCTTCTCCTGGCCTCTGGAACCGCTGCTGGTCTGCTTTGAAACCAAATAAGTCTGCTTTCGCTGGTAAGTTTCCCACTGCAACATTGTTTCTCCCGATCCTGCAAGAATTCTGCAACATCCAAGGCTGTGCATCTTCCAGGGTCACAATGACTGTTAGCACCTGGAAGCACGAAGGGCTCTCCCTTGGAGAGAAGGAGTCACTGCTCTGCAACTGCAGGCCCCTCAAGACATCATTGACCGGCTGGTGGGATCTGCTGTCCCAAAGACATCTGAAGACCCTACTTCACAGGTGGCGAGTCTGCGGCTTCCTCTGGGTCCTGCTGGTCTTCTGACCAACTTGGGAGACTGTGGCCCCTGCTCCTGCAAATGGACTGGAAACCTTGTGCACTGCGACTGTTGCCCCTGCTAAGGCTTGTTGACTCTTCCTCCAGGAGATCTTCAGGCGTCAAGAAGCCCCAGCCTCCAGCGCTCTGCAGCTAGAAGATCAGCGCCTGTCCTGCAACTCCTGCGACATGGGACTTCTGTCTTTTTGTGCTGGTGAGGCCTCCTTGTGACTTCCAGTGTCCATCGCCTGTGGGTCACTAGTGGGGACTTCACCAACTTCTGCTGGCCTTCCTGCGTGTAGAGGGGCAGCCCTGACTCAAGGGTAGAGTCTCCTGGACCTTGATGGCCCCCAATATTTTACAAACACTTCTTTAGCTCCTACTTGTATTTGCCAGTGCTTGTTGGTGACCTGGCTGGCCACTTGACCCTCCGGCAATCTGGAAACCATCGAGGGACAGCTCATAGCCAATTCCTGAGATCTTCTACAGTTCCTGGACCCCCCAGCTGGGCTTCTTCTTCCACCTACTTGCCGGAACATCACCTTTAGGAGGGTGGGCATTGCCACCTGCACCACCTGGGCACCTTCAAGGGCACTGGACTCTGTCCCCTTCCTTTTCAGCTTCTCCGCGTCCGGAATCCATCCCTGGGTTCCACCGACCTGGTCCATGGGTCATGCCAGAAGCTGGACATTCCGAGGCATCCACTGACTTCAGAGAGAATCCCTTCTCCCCTCTGCATCTGGGTCCCCTGGTGTAGGTACATTTGTCTTCTGGGTATCCTGGGGTGGGGGTACACTCCAACCTTCCTCTTGTCTGCTGGTTTCCTCGGGGTCCACTGGAAAGGGTCCTGAATCCCACGAACTCCAACCACAATTCTGTGTTAGCCTATGGGATGACTGGGTGGGTAACTACCTTGCACCTTGTCGCTGGGGACACTTACTGTACTTACCTTTGTTGTTTCTGTCTCCCCCCAGCCCATAATTACCACCCTTACCTTGGTTGGGTTCTCTCTTTCACATTCCACTTTTTCAGCATATGATTTGGCCCTCCCATGGGGCCCTGTATATTTTATGCTATTTCTGTTGGTTATTTTATGTATCTATTGTGTGTAGATATCTCCGAAGGAAGCTATACCAGTGCTAATCTAGTAGTAGTGCTGTAATAAAGTATCCTTCTTTTTGCAACACTTGTGTGGTTCTTTCTTATGAGCGAGTTACTGCCTGACTACTATGGTACTGCAGGTGCAACTGCTTTATATTCCTCCTGGATAAGCTTCAGCTGCTTGCCTAAGCTACTCCTAGTAAGCTTTTGCTATCTGGACACCTATTCACTATGACTAAGGGTTACCTGGACTTGGTATAGCGTGCCACATCATAGGTGTACACCACAGAGTGAGCCACCCTCCTAAAGACGGAAACAGGTGACACTACAGGAAAAGGCTAGGTGACACCTGTCTTCAACAAAGCAAGGATATTCAACAGCTGCCAAATGTGTGTATATTAGTGCAGCCTTGGCTGCATTCAAAACTATGAAAAGTAAGGTCAAGCTGCCTTTTCCTGCAATAGCTTGAGAGCCACATTCTCATAACAAATAATGGCAATGTACATACTACAAGATAGAAGCAACAGCAGCACATACCCTGCAAGGACTGCAAACAATTTGTCTCTTTACTGCACTGACCTGCCACAAGGTAACACCACCTAATTATTGCCCCCTTGCTGAAAAGAAATGGCCACAGCTCTCAGATATGCAATAGCTGGCTCTACCCTTCAAGGCCATATAAAATACCCACAGGACGGGAACACACGAGTCGCAGAACAGCCCACGCAGCACAACTGGAGAAGGCTCCCACGTCGCAGGAGAACCACGCAGCGCACTGTGCCGCAGGAAGGAGTACTTGGTGCTGGAGCTACACGTAGCCTGAAGATCCCTTGGAGGAGATGCAAACTAGCCTTGGCAGCTGCAAGAAACGCAGTGCACGGGGGTATTGTCCTGCGTGGGAAGGCAAGGGCTTACCTCCACCAAAGATGGACAGCTGGCAGAGAGGACCAAGAGGACTACTCCGGATCACCACCTGTGATGCAGGATCCACGCAGCTCTGGATAAGAGGAGATCCTTGCAGCTGGTTGTCGTTGCAGTAGGTGTCTGCGGATGCAGGGGAGTGACTCCCTCACTCCAAGGGAGATTCCTTCTTCCTTTTCGTGCAGGCTGAAGACTTGCCGCCCTCAGAGGATGCACAGCCAGGGAAATGTTACAGAAGCTGGAAGGAGCCGTGGAAACAATGTTGCAAGAAGAGTCTTCTTCATGGATAAAGATTGTCGGTCCCTGGAGTGTCCAGTCGCGGTTCCAGTGGTTAGAAGTTGAAATAAGGTTGCAGAGGAGTCCAGCTGGAAGTTTTGCAAGCCGAACCTGAGGACCCACCATAGAGAGAGACCCTAAATTGCCCTGAAAGGTAGATTGGTCATCTAGCCAGGTGAGCACCTATCAGGAGGGGGCTCTGACATCACCTGCCTTGCCTGGCCACTCAGATGTTTCCAGAGGTCCCTGCCAACCTTGGATTCAAGATGGGAGGACCAAGGGATCCTCTGGAGGAGATCTGGGCACCACCTCTGGGGTGGTGATGAACAGGGGAGTGGTCTCTCCCCTTTCCATTGTTCCATTTTGTGCCAGAGTAGAGTCCTACAACAGTTTCCTGAACTCTTCTCCTTAACCCCTGGTCAGACACACCTGTGTACCCATGATGTGGACACAGGAGACAGCATGCCTGTCAAGAACAAAATCTTTAGACAATCTGACCATGTTAAGGAAAGCATCAAGGTGGAAGTCCACAAGATGCTGGAATTGGGAGTAATTGAGCGCTCTGACAGCCCCTGGGCTAGCCCAGTGGTCTTAGTCCCCAAACCTCACACCAAAGATGGAAAGAAAGAGATGAGGTTTTGTGTGGACTACAGAGGGCTCAATTCTGTCACCAAGACAGATGCTCATCCAATTCCAAGAGCTGATGAGCTCATAGACAAATTAGGTGCTGCCAAATTCTTAAGTACCTTTGACTTGACAGCAGGGTACTGGCAAATAAAAATGGCACCTGGAGCAAAAGAGAAAACAGCATTCTCCACACCTGATGGGCATTATCAGTTTACTGTTATGCCCTTTGGTTTAAAGAATGCCCCTGCCACCTTCCAAAGGTTGGTGAATCAAGTCCTTGCTGGCTTGGAGTCCTTTAGCACAGCTTATCTTGATGATATTGCTGTCTTTAGCTCCACCTGGCAGGATCACCTGGTCCACCTGAAGAAGGTTTTGAAGGCTCTGCAATCTGCAGGCCTCTCTATCAAGGCATCCAAATGCCAGATAGGGCAGGGAACTGTGGTTTACTTGGGACACCTTGTAGGTGGAGGCCAAGTTCAGCCACTCCAACCCAAGATCCAGACTATTCTGGACTGGGTAGCTCCAAAAACCCAGACTCAAGTCAGGGCATTCCTTGGCTTGACTGGGTATTACAGGAGGTTTGTGAAGGGATATGGATCCATTGTGACAGCCCTCACTGAACTCACCTCCAAGAAAATGCCCAAGAAAGTGAACTGGACTGTAGAATGCCAACAGGCCTTTGACACCCTGAAACAAGCAATGTGCTCAGCACCAGTTCTAAAAGCTCCAGATTATTCTAAGCAGTTCATTGTGCAGACTGATGCCTCTGAACATGGGATAGGGGCAGTTTTGTCCCAAACAAATGATGATGGCCTTGACCAGCCTGTTGCTTTCATTAGCAGGAGGTTACTCCCCAGGGAGCAGCGTTGGAGTGCCATTGAGAGGGAGGCTTTTGCTGTGGTTTGGTCCCTGAAGAAGCTGAGACCATACCTCTTTGGGACTCACTTCCTAGTTCAAACTGACCACAGACCTCTCAAATGGCTGATGCAAATGAAAGGTGAAAATCCTAAACTGTTGAGGTGGTCCATCTCCCTACAGGGAATGGACTTTATAGTGGAACACAGACCTGGGACTGCCCATGCCAATGCAGATGGCCTTTCCAGGTTCTTCCACTTAGAAAATGAAGACTCTCTTGGGAAAGGTTAGTGTAAAGAAATGGCTCCCTGTTGCAGTTACCCCCCACTTTTTGCCTGATACTGATGCTGACTTGACTGAGAAGTGTGCTGGGACCCTGCTAACCAGGCCCCAGCACCAGTGTTCTTTCACCTAAAATGTACCATTGCTTCCACAATTGGCACACCCTGGCATCCAGATAAGTCCCTTGTAACTGGTACCTCTGGTACCAAGGGCCCTGATGCCAGGGAAGGTCTCTAAGGGCTGTAGCATGTATTATGCCACCCTAGAGACCCCTCACTCAGCACAGACACACTGCTTACAAGCCTGTGTGTGCTGGTGAGAACAAAATGAGTAAGTCGACATGGCACTCCCCTCAGGGTGCCATGCCAGCCTCTCACTGCCTATGCAGTATAGGTAAGACACCCCTCTAGCAGGCCTTACAGCCCTAAGGCAGGGTGCACTATACCATAGGTGAGGGTACCAGTGCATGAGCACTGTGCCCCTACAGTGTCTAAGCAAAACCTTAGACATTGTAAGTGCAGGGTAGCCATAAGAGTATATGGTCTGGGAGTCTGTCAAACACGAACTCCACAGCACCATAATGGCTACACTGAAAACTGGGAAGTTTGGTATCAAACTTCTCAGCACAATAAATGTACACTGATGCCAGTGTACATTTTATTGTAAAATACACCACAGAGGGCACCTTAGAGGTGCCACCTGAAACTTAACCGACTGTCTGTGTAGGCTGACTAGTTCCAGCAGCCTGCCACACCAGAGACATGTTGCTGGCCCCATGGGGAGAGTGCCTTTGTCACTCTGAGGCCAATAACAAAGCCTGCACTGGGTGGAGATGCTAACACCTCCCCCAGGCAGGAGCTGTAACACCTGGCGGTGAGCCTCAAAGGCTCACCCCTTTGTCACAGCCCAGCAGGGCACTCCAGCTTAGTGGAGTTGCCCGCCCCCTCCGGCCACGGCCCCCACTTTTGGCGGCAAGGCTGGAGGGAACAAAGAAAGCAACAAGGAGGAGTCACTGGCCAGTCAGGACAGCCCCTAAGGTGTCCTGAGCTGAAGTGCCTCTAACTTTTAGAAATCCTCCATCTTGCAGATGGAGGATTCCCCCAATAGGGTTAGGATTGTGACCCCCTCCCCTTGGGAGGAGGCACAAAGAGGGTGTACCCACCCTCAGGGCTAGTAGCCATTGGCTACTAACCCCCCAGACCTAAACACGCCCTTAAATTTAGTATTTAAGGGCTACCCTGAACCCTAGAAAATTAGATTCCTGCAACTACAAGAAGAAGGACTGCCTAGCTGAAAAACCCCTGCAGAGGAAGACCAGAAGACGACAACTGCCTTGGCTCCAGAAACTCACCGGCCTGTCTCCTGCCTTCCAAAGATCCTGCTCCAGCGACGCCTTCCAAAGGGACCAGCGACCTCGACATCCTCTGAGGACTGCCCCTGCTTCGAAAAGACAAGAAACTCCCGAGGACAGCGGACCTGCTCCAAGAAAAGCTGCAACTTTGTTTCAGCAGCTTTAAAGAACCCTGCAAGCTCCCCGCAAGAAGCGCGAGACTTGCAACACTGCACCCGGCGACCCCGACTCGGCTGGTGGCAATCCAACACCTCAGGAGGGACCCCAGGACTACTCTAAGACTGTGAGTACAAAAACCTGTCCCCCCTGAGCCCCCACAGCGCCGCCTGCAGAGGGAATCCCGAGGCTTCCCCTGACCGCGACTCTTTGAATCCTAAGTCCCGACACCTGGGAGAGACCCTGCACCCGCAGCCCCCAGGACCTGAAGGACCGGACTTTCCCTGGAGGAGTGACCCCCAGGAGTCCCTCTCCCTTGACCAAGTGGAGGTTTCCCCGAGGAACCCCCCCCTTGCCTGCCTGCAGCGCTAAAGAGATCCCTAGATCTCCCATTGACTTCCATTGCAAACCCGACGCTTGTTTCTACACTGCACCCGGCCGCCCCCGCGCTGCTGAGGGTGAAATTTCTGTGTGGGCTTGTGTCCCCCCCGGTGCCCTACAAAACCCCCCTGGTCTGCCCTCCGAAGACGCGGGTACCTACCTGCAAGCAGACCGGAACCGGGGCACCCCCTTCTCTCCATTCTAGCCTATGTGTTTTGGGCACCACTTTGAACTCTGCACCTGACCGGCCCTGAGCTGCTGGTGCGGTGACTTTGGGGTTGCTCTGAACCCCCGACGGTGGGCTACCTTGGACCAAGAACTAAGCCCTGTAAGTGTCTTACTTACCTGGTTAACCTAACAAATACTTACCTCCCCTAGGAACTGTGAAAATTGCACTAAGTGTCCACTTTTAAAACAGCTATTTGTGAATAACTTGAAAAGTATACATGCAATTTTGATGATTTGAAGTTCCTAAAGTACTTACCTGCAATACCTTTCGAATGAGATATTACATGTAGAATTTGAACCTGTGGTTCTTAAAATAAACTAAGAAAAGATATTTTTCTATACAAAACCTATTGGCTGGATTTGTCTCTGAGTGTGTGTACCTCATTTATTGTCTATGTGTATGTACAACAAATGCTTAACACTACTCCTTGGATAAGCCTACTGCTCGACCACACTACCACAAAATAGAGCATTAGTATTATCTATTTTTACCACTATTTTACCTCTAAGGGGAACCCTTGGACTCTGTGCATGCTATTCCTTACTTTGAAATAGCACATACAGAGCCAACTTCCTACATTGGTGGATCAGCGGTGGGGTACAAGACTTTGCATTTGCTGGACTACTCAGCCAATACCTGATCACACGACAAATTCCAAAATTGTCATTAGAAATTCATTTTTGCAATTTGAAATTTTTCTAAATTCTTAAAAGTCCTGCTAGGGCCTTGTGTGTTAAGTCCCTGTTTAGCATTTCTTTTAGAGTTTAAAAGTTTGTAAAAGTTTGAATTAGATTCTAGAAACAGTTTTAGATTCTTTAAAAAGTATTCCAACTTTTAGAAGCAAAATGTCTAGCACAGATGTGACTGTGGTGGAACTCGACACCACACCTTACCTCCATCTTAAGATGAGGGAGCTAAGGTCACTCTGTAAAATAAAGAAAATAACAATGGGCCCCAAACCTACCAAAATACAGCTCCAGGAGCTTTTGGCAGAGTTTGAAAAGGCCAACCCCTCTGAGGGTAGCAACTCAGAGGAAGAGGATAGTGACTTGGAGGAAAATTCCCCCCTACCAGTCCTATCTAGGGAGAACAGGGCCCCTCAAACCCTGACTCCAAAAATAATAGTCAGAGATGCTGGTTCCCTCACAGGAGAGACCAACACCTCTGAAATCACTGAGGATAACTCCAGTGAAGATGACCCCCTGTTAGCCAGGATGGTCAAAAGATTGGCTTTGGAAAAGCAGCTCCTAGCCATAGAAAGGGAAAGAAAAGAGATGGGCCTAGGTCCCATCGATGGTGGCAGCAACTTAAATAGGGTCAGAGATTCTCCTGACATCCTAAAAATCCCCAAAGGGATTGTAACAAAATATGAAGATGGTGATGACATCACCAAATGGTTCACAGCTTTTGAGAGGGCTTGTGTAACCAGAAAAGTAAACAGATCTCACTGGGGTGCTCTCCTTTGGGAAATGTTCACTGGAAAGTGTAGGGATAGACTCCTCACACTCTCTGGAAAAGATGCAGAATCTTATGACCTCATGAAGGGTACCCTGATTGAGGGCTTTGGATTCTCCACTGAGGAGTATAGAATTAGATTCAGGGGGGCTCAAAAATCCTCGAGCCAGACCTGGGTTGATTTTGTAGACTACTCAGTAAAAACACTAGATGGTTGGTTAACTGGAAATGAAGTGTGTGACTATGTTGGGCTTTATAATTTGTTTATGAAAGAACACATTCTAAGTAACTGCTTCAATGAAAAGTTGCATCAGTATCTGGTAGACCTAGGTCCAATTTCTCCCCAAGAATTGGGAAAGAAGGCAGACCACTGGGTCAAGACTAGGGTAACCAAAACTTCCACTGGGGGTGACCAAAAGAAAGGGGTTACAAAAACTCCCCAGGAAAAAGTGGGTGACACTAGAAACAAAGAAAAAGAGTCCTCTGTAGGCCCCCAAAAACCAGAACAGGTGGGTGGGCCCCAAGACAAAACCCAAAACAAAGGTGGGTACCAGGGTAAGAACTGGGATGCCACTAAGGCCTGGTGCCACAACTGTAAACAGTCTGGGCACCACACCAAGGACACTTCTTGTCCCAAAAACAAACCCCAGAACAAAATTCCTGGGGTAACCAGTGTAGCCATGGGAGATGACTCCTCAGATGAGGAGGTCTTCCTAGCCTTCAACTGGAAACAGGGCCCAACAGGTGAGTTGGAGATTCCAGAGGGAAGCAGACACTTCCACCACCTACTGGTGAATGGAATCCCAACCACTGCCCTGAGAGACACTTGTGCCAGTCACACTATTGTGCATGACAGGCTGGTGCTCTCAAACCAGTACATCCCAGGTGAGACTGCCAGGGTAAGAGTTAGCCTAGACAGGGTCACTAAGAGGCCTATGGCTTTAGTACCCATAGAAGTGGGTGGCACTCTTAGCTGGAGAAGGGTAGTAGTCAGTACAGACCTCCCCCTTGATTGTCTCCTTGGAAATGACTACCCAGAGGTTAGTCAGAGCCCAAGAGAGGAACTGGTCCAGTGCCAGTCCTCTCCCAAGGATTCTGGAAGTCCTGCCTCTGCAGTAAATGCAAGCAGGCCCCAGAAGAAGAAGAAAAGAAAACCGAGTAGGAAGGGTGGACAACCTTTAGCCAAGGTTACAGCAAGCCAAGGAGATTCTGCTCCAGTAGGGGAGAACTCCAAAAATGGCCCTAATAAAGTCCAACCTGACCCACAAGAAGTCCTGGCTAGTCAGGCAACTGTTAAACCTGAGTGGGTGGCTCCTCAGCTAACAGAAGAAAGAGTGGAAGAAGGGTGCTTACTACAAGATGTGGTAACCCCCCACTCCAATACAGCAGACAGGCAACCTGAACCCAAAGAAGCCTGTAACTTAGCCCCTTCCCTTTTAGGTGAAGAGCTAAAGGTGTGGTTCTGGGCACTGACAGCTGTCAGTGGCCTCTGCTGGGTGTTAGCCTTTATGGCTGCACTATCCTTAGCATGGTGGTCTGACCCCATGCCAAATAGCAAGTTAGGCCCCCTGACCCTATTGGTCATGGTGGGGTTACTCCAGCTCTGGGTAACCTCTCTGGGTAAGCTAGGGGTGACCCTGGCCAAGATAAGGTTAGCAGAGGTGGACACCTCTAAGACCAAAATAGAAAGAATGGGTGAAGACATAAAAAGCACAGACAAGAGGCAGTTCAGACTAGGTCCTATCACTGTGGAAGTGGGTCAGTTCCCCAGAGGGAATGACCTGAACAGGAGGATGTAAGGCAGAGTAGGCCCTGCAACAAACCAGCCATTTCCTCTACTCTTCCTCGCCTGACAGACTAGGAAGACTCTTCCAGCGTTGGCTGAGTCTCCTGGCCTGTGGGCTGGGGGGGGCTTGTGTAAAGAAATGGCTCCCTGTTGCAGTTACCCCCCACTTTTTGCCTGATACTGATGCTGACTTGACTGAGAAGTGTGCTGGGACCCTGCTAACCAGGCCCCAGCACCAGTGTTCTTTCACCTAAAATGTACCATTGCTTCCACAATTGGCACACCCTGGCATCCAGATAAGTCCCTTGTAACTGGTACCTCTGGTACCAAGGGCCCTGATGCCAGGGAAGGTCTCTAAGGGCTGTAGCATGTATTATGCCACCCTAGAGACCCCTCACTCAGCACAGACACACTGCTTACAAGCCTGTGTGTGCTGGTGAGAACAAAATGAGTAAGTCGACATGGCACTCCCCTCAGGGTGCCATGCCAGCCTCTCACTGCCTATGCAGTATAGGTAAGACACCCCTCTAGCAGGCCTTACAGCCCTAAGGCAGGGTGCACTATACCATAGGTGAGGGTACCAGTGCATGAGCACTGTGCCCCTACAGTGTCTAAGCAAAACCTTAGACATTGTAAGTGCAGGGTAGCCATAAGAGTATATGGTCTGGGAGTCTGTCAAACACGAACTCCACAGCACCATAATGGCTACACTGAAAACTGGGAAGTTTGGTATCAAACTTCTCAGCACAATAAATGTACACTGATGCCAGTGTACATTTTATTGTAAAATACACCACAGAGGGCACCTTAGAGGTGCCACCTGAAACTTAACCGACTGTCTGTGTAGGCTGACTAGTTCCAGCAGCCTGCCACACCAGAGACATGTTGCTGGCCCCATGGGGAGAGTGCCTTTGTCACTCTGAGGCCAATAACAAAGCCTGCACTGGGTGGAGATGCTAACACCTCCCCCAGGCAGGAGCTGTAACACCTGGCGGTGAGCCTCAAAGGCTCACCCCTTTGTCACAGCCCAGCAGGGCACTCCAGCTTAGTGGAGTTGCCCGCCCCCTCCGGCCACGGCCCCCACTTTTGGCGGCAAGGCTGGAGGGAACAAAGAAAGCAACAAGAAGGAGTCACTGGCCAGTCAGGACAGCCCCTAAGGTGTCCTGAGCTGAAGTGCCTCTAACTTTTAGAAATCCTCCATCTTGCAGATGGAGGATTCCCCCAATAGGGTTAGGATTGTGACCCCCTCCCCTTGGGAGGAGGCACAAAGAGGGTGTACCCACCCTCAGGGCTAGTAGCCATTGGCTACTAACCCCCCAGACCTAAACACGCCCTTAAATTTAGTATTTAAGGGCTACCCTGAACCCTAGAAAATTAGATTCCTGCAACTACAAGAAGAAGGACTGCCTAGCTGAAAACCCCCTGCAGAGGAAGACCAGAAGACGACAACTGCCTTGGCTCCAGAAACTCACCGGCCTGTCTCCTGCCTTCCAAAGATCCTGCTCCAGCGACGCCTTCCAAAGGGACCAGCGACCTCGACATCCTCTGAGGACTGCCCCTGCTTCGAAAAGACAAGAAACTCCCGAGGACAGCGGACCTGCTCCAAGAAAAGCTGCAACTTTGTTTCAGCAGCTTTAAAGAACCCTGCAAGCTCCCCGCAAGAAGCGCGAGACTTGCAACACTGCACCCGGCGACCCCGACTCGGCTGGTGGCAATCCAACACCTCAGGAGGGACCCCAGGACTACTCTAAGACTGTGAGTACAAAAACCTGTCCCCCCTGAGCCCCCACAGCGCCGCCTGCAGAGGGAATCCCGAGGCTTCCCCTGACCGCGACTCTTTGAATCCTAAGTCCCGACACCTGGGAGAGACCCTGCACCCGCAGCCCCCAGGACCTGAAGGACCGGACTTTCCCTGGAGGAGTGACCCCCAGGAGTCCCTCTCCCTTGACCAAGTGGAGGTTTCCCCGAGGAACCCCCCCCTTGCCTGCCTGCAGCGCTAAAGAGATCCCTAGATCTCCCATTGACTTCCATTGCAAACCCGACGCTTGTTTCTACACTGCACCCGGCCGCCCCCGCGCTGCTGAGGGTGAAATTTCTGTGTGGGCTTGTGTCCCCCCCGGTGCCCTACAAAACCCCCCTGGTCTGCCCTCCGAAGACGCGGGTACCTACCTGCAAGCAGACCGGAACCGGGGCACCCCCTTCTCTCCATTCTAGCCTATGTGTTTTGGGCACCACTTTGAACTCTGCACCTGACCGGCCCTGAGCTGCTGGTGCGGTGACTTTGGGGTTGCTCTGAACCCCCGACGGTGGGCTACCTTGGACCAAGAACTAAGCCCTGTAAGTGTCTTACTTACCTGGTTAACCTAACAAATACTTACCTCCCCTAGGAACTGTGAAAATTGCACTAAGTGTCCACTTTTAAAACAGCTATTTGTGAATAACTTGAAAAGTATACATGCAATTTTGATGATTTGAAGTTCCTAAAGTACTTACCTGCAATACCTTTCGAATGAGATATTACATGTAGAATTTGAACCTGTGGTTCTTAAAATAAACTAAGAAAAGATATTTTTCTATCCAAAACCTATTGGCTGGATTTGTCTCTGAGTGTGTGTACCTCATTTATTGTCTATGTGTATGTACAACAAATGCTTAACACTACTCCTTGGATAAGCCTACTGCTCGACCACACTACCACAAAATAGAGCATTAGTATTATCTATTTTTACCACTATTTTACCTCTAAGGGGAACCCTTGGACTCTGTGCATGCTATTCCTTACTTTGAAATAGCACATACAGAGCCAACTTCCTACAGTTAGTCTCATCCTCTTTCGTTTGGGGGGGGGGTTGTGTAAGGAAATGCCTCCTTGGCATGGTTGCCCCCTGACTTTTTGCCTTTGCTGATGCTATGTTTACAATTGAAAGTGTGCTGAGGCCTGCTAACCAGGCCCCAGCACCAGTGTTCTTTCCCTAACCTGTACTTTTGTATCCACAATTGGCAGACCCTGGCATCCAGATAAGTCCCTTGTAACTGGTACTTCTAGTACCAAGAGCCCTGATGCCAAGGAAGGTCTCTAAGGGCTGCAGCATGTCTTATGCCACCCTGGAGACCTCTCACTCAGCACAGACACACTGCTTGCCAGCTTGTGTGTGCTAGTGAGGACAAAACGAGTAAGTCGACATGGCACTCCCCTCAGGGTGCCATGCCAGCCTCTCACTGCCTATGCAGTATAGGTAAGCCACCCCTCTAGCAGGCCTTACAGCCCTAAGGCAGGGTGCACTATACCATAGGTGAGGGTACCAGTGCATGAGCATGGTACCCCTACAGTGTCTAAACAAAACCTTAGACATTGTAAGTGCAGGGTAGCCATAAGAGTATATGGTCTGGGAGTCTGTCAAACACGAACTCCACAGCACCATAATGGCTACACTGAAAACTGGGAAGTTTGGTATCAAACTTCTCAGCACAATAAATGCACACTGATGCCAGTGTACATTTTATTGTAAAATACACCACAGAGGGCACCTTAGAGGTGCCCCCTGAAACTTAACCGACTGTCTGTGTAGGCTGACTAGTTCCAGCAGCCTGCCACACCAGAGACATGTTGCTGGCCCCATGGGGAGAGTGCCTTTGTCACTCTGAGGCCAGTAACAAAGCCTGCACTGGGTGGAGATGCTAACACCTCCCCCAGGCAGGAGCTGTAACACCTGGCGGTGAGCCTCAAAGGCTCACCCCTTTGTCACAGCCCAGCAGGGCACTCCAGCTTAGTGGAGTTGCCCGCCCCCTCCGGCCACGGCCCCCACTTTTGGCGGCAAGGCTGGAGGGAACAAAGAAAGCAACAAGGAGGAGTCACTGGCCAGTCAGGACAGCCCCTAAGGTGTCCTGAGCTGAGGTGACTCTAACTTTTAGAAATCCTCCATCTTGCAGATGGAGGATTCCCCCAATAGGGTTAGGATTGTGACCCCCTCCCCTTGGGAGGAGGCACAAAGAGGGTGTACCCACCCTCAGGGCTAGTAGCCATTGGCTACTAACCCCCCAGACCTAAACACGCCCTTAAATTTAGTATTTAAGGGCTACCCTGAACCCTAGAAAATTAGATTCCTGCAACTACAAGAAGAAGGACTGCCCAGCTGAAAACCCCTGCAGCGGAAGACCAGAAGACGACAACTGCCTTGGCTCCAGAAACTCACCGGCCTGTCTCCTGCCTTCCAAAGATCCTGCTCCAGCGACGCCTTCCAAAGGGACCAGCGACCTCGACATCCTCTGAGGACTGCCCCTGCTTCGAAAAGACAAGGAACTCCCGAGGACAGCGGACCTGCTCCAAGAAAAAGCTGCAACTTTGTTTCCAGCAACTTTAAAGAACCCTGCAAGCTCCCCGCAAGAAGCGTGAGACTTGCAACACTGCACCCGGCGACCCCGACTCGGCTGGTGGCGATCCAACACCTCAGGAGGGACCCCAGGACTACTCTGATACTGTGAGTACCAAAACCTGTCCCCCCTGAGCCCCCACAGCGCCGCCTGCAGAGGGAATCCCGAGGCTTCCCCTGACCGCGACTCTTTGAACCTAAAGTCCCGACGCCTGGGAGAGACCCTGCACCCGCAGCCCCCAGGACCTGAAGGACCGGACTTTCACTGGAGAAGTGACCCCCAGGAGTCCCTCTCCCTTGCCCAAGTGGAGGTTTCCCCGAGGAATCCCCCCCTTGCCTGCCTGCAGCGCTGAAGAGATCCCGAGATCTCTCATAGACTAACATTGCGAACCCGACGCTTGTTTCTACACTGCACCCGGCCGCCCCGCGCCGCTGAGGGTGAAATTTCTGTGTGGGCTTGTGTCCCCCCCGGTGCCCTACAAAACCCCCCTGGTCTGCCCTCCGAAGACGCGGGTACTTACCTGCAAGCAGACCGGAACCGGGGCACCCCCTTCTCTCCATTCTAGCCTATGTGTTTTGGGCACCACTTTGAACTCTGCACCTGACCGGCCCTGAGCTGCTGGTGTGGTGACTTTGGGGTTGCTCTGAACCCCCAACGGTGGACTACCTTGGACCAAGAACTGAGCCCTGTAAGTGTCTTACTTACCTGGTTAACCTAACAAATACTTACCTCCCCTAGGAACTGTGAAAATTGCACTGTGTCCACTTTTAAAACAGCTATTTGTGAATAACTTGAAAAGTAAACATGCAATTTTGATGATTGGAAGTTCCTAAAGTACTTACCTGCAATACCTTTCGAATGAGATATTACATGTAGAATTTGAACCTGTGGTTCTTAAAATAAACTAAGAAAAGATATTTTTCTATAACAAAACCTATTGGCTGGATTTGTCTCTGAGTGTGTGTACCTCATTTATTGTCTATGTGTATGTACAACAAATGCTTAACACTACTCCTTGGATAAGCCTACTGCTCGACCACACTACCACAAAATAGAGCATTAGTATTATCTATTTTTACCACTATTTTACCTCTAAGGGGAACCCTTGGACTCTGTGCATGCTATTCCTTACTTTGAAATAGCACATACAGAGCCAACTTCCTACACCCCCCCCGAAAAGAAATCCTTTGTTCTGCGTTCCTGGGCTTGAGCTGTTCAAGCAGCAGGAGAGCAGAAACCTGGCTGAGGAGTGGCAGCAGCTTGGTAGGCGCAATGCTGGGTGTCCTCTAAGGAGCCCCTAGAGTGCATGGAATCATACTTTCAATACTGGCAACAGTATTGGGGTATGAGTCTGAAATATTTGATACCAAACATGCCTAGGTTCAGAGTTACCATTATGTAGATGGACATAGGTAGTGACCGATGTCCAGGATACACATAAAATGGTGTCCCCGCACTGATTAAGTTCACGAAAATGGCCCTGGAGTTCGTGGGGGCACCTCTGCTAGTGCAGGGGTGCCCTCATACACAGGTACTTGCCCCCTGCCTTCTGGGCTAGGAGGACCTGCCATAGGGGTGACTTATAGTGACAGTGCAGGGACCCATGGTGAAAATGGGTGCATGCACCCCTTCACGCAGGCTGCAATGGCAAGACTGCAGAACACTTTGCATAGACTCCCCATGGGTGGCGTAATACATGCTGCAGCCCATGGGGATCCCCTGGCACCCCAATGTCATGGGTACCCGTTTACCATATACTAGGGACCTACATGGGGGCACCCGTATGCCAAATGTGGAGTGAAAATGGTACAAGTTACCAAGTTAGAAGGTAGAGAATATAATCACTGGGGTCCTGGTTAGCAGGATCCCACTGAACACAGTCAAACACACTAACAACATGCGGAAAATGGGGGCAACCATGCCAAGAAAGAGGGTACTTTACTACAGTCAGAATAAGCATTTACTGCTTTCTCCATGTGAGAATATCCAACAGATGCCATATCACAGATTACTTGTGATTAATATCACAAAGTGTGGGCATACAATAGTTGTCTCACTACGAGGACAAAGAACAGCTTCCTCATTGAAAGGCCATAATAAAGGTGCTGCCTTGCAAGGGGAAGCCTCTGCTATGAGGGCATGAAGCAGGTGTCTGAGAGTATTCAGCAGTTCTAAAATCCCACCATCCATGTGCCCTTTCCTAAAACACTAAAATTAGCACTTGTGTGACCAAGCCACTCTGTTATTAGTTTAGGCACACTGTGACAAAGCAAACACCAGCGCCACAAAAATCTATTTTTTATTGTTCGAAGGTACATAGAAGAATGCAATAAAAAGGAAAACTGAAATGACTACTAGTAGTGTTATGCCGACCAGGAAAGGAAGAGTGGGAAGGGGGCGATAGATCAAGCTCTTTATATATACACAGTGTAGGAAGTTGGCTCTGTATGTGCTAGTTCAAAGTAAGGAATAGCATGCACAGAGTCCAAGGGTTCCCCTTAGAGGTAAAATAGTGGTAAAAATAGATAATACTAATGCTCTATTTTGTGGTAGTGTGGTCGAGCAGTAGGCTTATCCAAGGAGTAGTGTTAAGCACTTGTTGTACATACACAAGACAATAAATGAGGTACACACACTCAGAGACAAATCCAGCCAATAGGTTTTTATATAGAAAAATATCTTTTCTTAGTTTATTTTAAGAACCACAGGTTCAAATTCTACATGTAATATCTCATTCGAAAGGTATTGCAGGTAAGTACTTTAGGAACTTCAAATCATAAAAATTGCATGTATACTTTTCAAGTTATTGACAAATAGCTGTTTTAAAAGTGGACACTTAGTGCAATTTTCACAGTTCCTGGGGGAGGTAAGTTTTTGTTAGTTTTACCAGGTAAGTAGGACACTTACAGGGTTCAGTTCTTGGTCCAAGGTAGCCCACCGTTGGGGGTTCAGAGCAACCCCAAAGTCACCACACCAGCAGCTCAGGGCCGGTCAGGTGCAGAGTTCAACGTGGTGCCCAAAACACATAGGCTAGAATGGAGAGAAGGGGGTGCCCCGGTTCCGGTCTGCTTGCAGGTAAGTACCCGCGTCTTCGGAGGGCAGACCAGGGGGGTTTGTAGGGCACCGGGGGGGGACACAGGTCCACACAGAAATTTCACCCTCAGCGGCGCGGGGGCGGCCGGGTGCAGTGTAGAAACAAGCGTCGGGTTCGCAATGTTAGTCTATGAGAGATCTCGGGATCTCTTCAGCGCTGCAGGCAGGCAAGGGGGGGATTCCTCGGGGAAACCTCCACTTGGGCAAGGGAGAGGGACTCCTGGGGGTCACTTCTCCAGTGAAAGTCCGGTCCTTCAGGTCCTGGGGGCTGCGGGTGCAGGGTCTCTCCCAGGCGTCGGGACTTTAGGTTCAAAGAGTCGCGGTCAGGGGAAGCCTCGGGATTCCCTCTGCAGGCGGCGCTGTGGGGGCTCAGGGGGGACAGGTTTTGGTACTCACAGTATCAGAGTAGTCCTGGGGTCCCTCCTGAGGTGTTGGATCGCCACCAGCCGAGTCGGGGTCGCCGGGTGCAGTGTTGCAAGTCTCACGCTTCTTGCGGGGAGCTTGCAGGGTTCTTTAAAGTTGCTGGAAACAAAGTTGCAGCTTTTCTTGGAGCAGGTCCGATGTCCTCGGGAGTTTCTTGTCTTTTCGAAGCAGGGGCAGTCCTCAGAGGATGTCGAGGTCGCTGGTCCCTTTGGAAGGCGTCGCTGGAGCAGGATCTTTGGAAGGCAGGAGACAGGCCGGTGAGTTTCTGGAGCCAAGGCAGTTGTCGTCTTCTGGTCTTCCGCTGCAGGGGTTTTCAGCTGGGCAGTCCTTCTTCTTGTAGTTGCAGGAATCTAATTTTCTAGGGTTCAGGGTGGCCCTTAAATACTAAATTTAAGGGCGTGTTTAGGTCTGGGGGGTTAGTAGCCAATGGCTACTAGCCCGGAGGGTGGGTACACCCTCTTTGTGCCTCCTCCCAAGGGGAGGGGGTCACAATCCTAACCCTATTGGGGGAATCCTTCATCTGCAAGATGGAGGATTTCTAAAAGTTAGAGTCACCTCAGCTCAGGACACCTTAGGGGCTGTCCTGACTGGCCAGTGACTCCTCCTTGTTATTCTCATTATTTTCTCCGGCCTTGCCGCCAAAAGTGGGGCCTGGCCGGAGGGGGCGGGCAACTCCACTAGCTGGAGTGTCCTGCTGGGTTGGCACAAAGGAGGTGAGCCTTTGAGGCTCACCGCCAGGTGTGACAATTCCTGCCTGGGAGAGGTGTTAGCATCTCCACCCAGTGCAGGCTTTGTTACTGGCCTCAGAGTGACAAAGGCACTCTCCCCATGGGGCCAGCAACATGTCTCGGTTTGTGGCAGGCTGCTAAAACTAGTCAGCCTACACAGATAGTCGGTTAAGTTTCAGGGGGCACCTCTAAGGTGCCCTCTGTGGTGTATTTTACAATAAAATGTACACTGGCATCAGTGTGCATTTATTGTGCTGAGAAGTTTGATACCAAACTTCCCAGTTTTCAGTGTAGCCATTATGGTGCTGTGGAGTTCGTGTTTGACAGACTCCCAGACCATATACTCTTATGGCTACCCTGCACTTACAATGTCTAAGGTTTTATTTAGACACTGTAGGGGTACCATGCTCATGCACTGGTACCCTCACCTATGGTATAGTGCACCCTGCCTTAGGGCTGTAAGGCCTGCTAGAGGGGTGTCTTACCTATACTGCATAGGCAGTGAGAGGCTGGCATGGCACCCTGAGGGGAGTGCCATGTCGACTTACTCGTTTTGTCCTCACTAGCACACACAAGCTGGCAAGCAGTGTGTCTGTGCTGAGTGAGAGGTCTCCAGGGTGGCATAAGACATGCTGCAGCCCTTAGAGACCTTCCTTGGCATCAGGGCCCTTGGTACTAGAAGTACCAGTTACAAGGGACTTATCTGGATGCCAGGGTCTGCCAATTGTGGATACAAAAGTACAGGTTAGGGAAAGAACACTGGTGCTGGGGCCTGGTTAGCAGGCCTCAGCACACTTTCAATTGTAAACATAGCATCAGCAAAGGCAAAAAGTCAGGGGGCAACCATGCCAAGGAGGCATTTCCTTACACACAGGCAATAGGAAAACAGGATACATTTTCAAAAGTATGTCTTACAGTACCTTTAAAATGTGCAGTATTTGAGACTTCTAGTCTTTTGTGTCGAGGTCTCCCTGTAAGTACTGTATTCTCTCATATTGCACTGCAATGTCTGACATTGCAGTATGTATATAATGCCACCAAGAAGTTGTTGCTTGAGTTTAAGGCTCCTGATTTTTAATAGCTGCATTCCAATTTGTTTTAAGACCTTTTAATTTGGATAAGGGAAATATATGAAGAAATGTACAGAATTCCCAATGTGGCCAGGTAAGGAAACGAGGACTAGAACTCAGGTGCAACAACAAACAATCGCCAAATTAGTCATCAGACCACTTATTGTGAAGTACAGGCCTACTACCCTAGAGGAAATGAAGACTTTCCAGTTTGGCTGTGACTCCAACTGCTCTGATTGAAACTCTTGTGGTCATATCTTACAACTTAAGAACCATTCATCATTACTGTATGTAGAATCAGTTTAAAGTTATCATGGCTTCTTAAATTAGTCCTATCTTGAAGATAAGGGTGACTGTTTGCCTTTTCACATGCTCCCTGTTGGTCTCTGACTAAAAGAGTGAAACCCAGAGATCAGATGTCAACTCTGTTATACTTGTTTTATTGTGCCTTTTACTTGCATTTGAAGTAGTGTCAGCTTGTAGTACCAGGCTGCTTCCTATGAATACAAGGCCCTTTACCAGGTATTTTTTACCATGCAATTTTTCACACGCATGCCTTTACCACGCATGGAAAATCTATTTAAGGTAAGTATAAGTCTGTGTGTGGGTGTGTTTCCAAGACTGTCAGAAAGTCAGCACTCCACTCACACAGCAGGTGCGGCGATACATGAGGAGGGACACACAACGCATTCATCTGACATCCAAACAGGTCGCTCATCACGAGGAATTGCCGTATTTTGAATTTATTCGCCATCAAACAGTAAAAAAGCTTTGACAGGCGTTTCAGCGTTCAGTCTTAATTAATGTCAAGGCAGCTGTCATTCTCTTGCAATTTAAATACATAAGTGGGTTTCATTGATGCAGCAAAGTTAATTCATTGACCGAATAAATGCACTCGATAACAAAGTGGTTACTTACCAGTAGTGGTAGTTTTGCAGCCTGACAAGTTTTATGGATTCACATGATGTGCATTACTCCGCCATTTAATGGTTAGATCTGGAATTGTTTCTTTCTTCTCCTTGTTTCCCCCCTCATTTGGTGATTGGTCTGTCCCCTGTGTGACGTCAGACGGTGCCCCGGAAGTTTCTGTGCGTGGTAGCCATCTTCAGATTCGTTTTCCATTCTCCTCTCCTTTTTTTTTGTTTGCTTTTGTATACATTAGACCTCTTTTCAACCTGCTTTTCCTGATTTCTGGGTGGGTGGGTAGATCACACGTGAATCCAGAAAACTCCTCAGGATGCAAAACCATTCCTACTGGTAAGTAACCATTTCGTTTTCCAGCATGTATCCTTTTCTGGATTCACATGCTGTGCATTAGATTATGCAGCGGTTTTCCCTTCCTTGGGTAGGTTAAGCATTTGAATGTCCACACAGTAATGCTTTGTGAATGTGTGTGGGGATGTCCATGTTGCTGCTGTGCAGATAGTGCCAATGGGCACATTTGCCATGAGTGGCGGTGAAAAGTCTTTTACAAAAAGCTCCCCTGGTATAGGCCACAACTGCTCCCAAGTGTACCTTGAGAGAAGAGTAGTTGATTTCGCTGTCCAGCAAATGTGTAAGACAGGTTATTACTGTTTTCTGACTAGATATCGTCTCCAAGGTATTCTTCTCCGTGTAACATAGGAGGAATCTTTTCCATTTTTAAGTATAGCATTTTCTTGTTGCTGGCTTTCTAGCATCCTTTAGTATTTCCATGGTCCTAGGTGGTATGTTAAGGTGTCTGAATTCTATGTATTCAGGCACCATGCTGTTAGATTGAGTGTTGCTGGTTATGGGTGGAACACTCGTCCGCTTTGCATTGTGAGCAGGTACTGCTCCCCTTTGATCTTGATCATTTGTCTCTTGGACAGCTCGAGCAGGTTTCAATACCATGTTTGTCTGGCCTACCATGGGGCAATTTGGATGAGATTCGTCCCTGGTTGCCTGGCCTTCTCTAGTTCCTTTACTATTAGGGGATTTGCAGGAAAGGCATAGGCAAATCTCTGACGGGTCTAGTGACAGGGCATTCCTCTCTGACGTGGTGGTGAGAAAACCTGGAGACGAAGAGTTAGCAGTTTTTGTTTTCTGATGATGCGAACAAGTCGAT
This sequence comes from Pleurodeles waltl, assembly GCF_031143425.1. NCBI lineage: Eukaryota > Metazoa > Chordata > Amphibia > Caudata > Salamandridae > Pleurodeles > Pleurodeles waltl. Next base: position 825,355,776 of record NC_090450.1, on the reverse strand, counting down.
TGTGGGTGTGCCCCAAATCCTGAAGATTTTTGCTAGGCTCTTTTGTTTTATCTCCCATTTGTCTCTGCTGCTTTCCTGCCTGCTAAGTCTGTCTGCCTTTATGTTGACCTTCTCCGGTAGGTATATTGTTTGTCAGTTGATCCCTTGCGGTATCACTCATTTCTATATTTCTTGGGTTAGTTTGCTTAGAGTAAAAGACTTTGTGCCCCCTTGTTTGTTCAGGTAAGACACTGCTGTTGTATTGTCTGTCTGGATTAGCATGGTTTTCCCTAATACTTGTGTTTGAAAATCGTTCAGGGCTAGTTAACACTGTCTTCATCTCTAGGAAATAAATGTGTTTTATTGCATCTGCCTTGCACCACTGGCCTTGAATGATCAAGTTGCCTGTGTGTGATCCCCATCCTTTGTGAGACGCATCTATTGTGATGGTCACCAATGGAGTTGTCGTCTTGAAAGGTATCCCCTTGGTTATGTCTTTGGATGCCCAGCAATGTATCTCTTTCTGTATTCTCTCTATTACAACAACTAGATTCTCCCAACTTCCGGTGGCTTGTGACCATTTGTTGCCTAACCATTCCTGGAATGGTTGCATGTGGAGTCTCGCATGGGTTATGATGGGGATGCATGACACCATTATGCCCATTAGTTTCATGACTGTCCTCACTGTCAGAGATCGCCTCCTCTGGTAAAGGTGCGTTTGCTCTGTGATGGCCTACACTCTCTTCTGGGTAGGGTATGCATGTGCTTTCCTTGCATTCAGTCTGGCTACTAGGAAAACCTTCTCCAGTTGCAGCCTTGGGGATGACTTCTTGTAGTTTATGCTGATATATGGTTGTGATCACTGTTTTAGTATCCCTTTGGCATTTCTCCTTTGTACTTGTTTTTATTAGAAAGTCACCCCAATACGGGTATAAGTGAATCCACTTCCTTCTTAGGAACGTCGCAACTGTTGCCAGGCATTTTGTAAAAACCCTTGGAGCTGACTCTATTCCAAAGGGGAAGCCCTTGAATTAATAGTGAACCTTCTTGAGTACGAACCTGAGGTATCTTCTGTATGCTTGAATAATAGGTATGTGCAAACAGGCATCCTTTAGGTCTATGGTTGCCATATAGTCCCCCTTTCGTAGGAGTGGAATTACCTCTTTTAGGGTTGTCATCTTGAAATGCTGTGTGCAGATTGTCTGTGGTAATCTTTTCCCATTCTTGTGGTTATTGTGCTATTCTGCCCCCCTCTGGTGTAGCGTGTGGGCTTGGGGGTCTTTTCGAGTCACTTGGATATTCCTCCTCCTCTGGAGGGTTGTCCACTCTCTCTTCCTCACTCCTCAAAAAGGCTGTTTTGTGGGACGTTGCCATTGCTGGCACCCGGATTGTAGGCCAGTCTGCTGTGTACTACCCTGGGGCTGTTGGTGTTGCTCCTGTTGCATGCCACAAAAGGTCCCCTTCCTGTGGGTGTTTCCTCCCCTTATGAACTGGAGGGCACCCACTGCCTTTGCTGTTTCGTTGTCCTTAATTTGTTGTAAGGACTCAACTACCTCCTAGCCAAACATGACATCTCCAGTGAAGGAGTTGTTTATCATGGAGGCCTATACTTCAGGCTTGAAACTGGAGATTCTGAGCCATGCATGCCTCCTCAGGGTTGTCCCCATACACATTTGTCTGGCTGTGTTGGCAGCATCCAGCGCTGATTTTAGCGAGGTGTTGGCGAAGATTTTCCCCTCCTGGATGATTGCTTTCACCCTTTCCTATCCTCTTTTAGGAGCCTTTTCATTAGCTCTATTGAAGAGGGCATTTGCCGTTTGCTATACGCCATTGTGTTGCTGCCTCCCTCTCCATCTTTCTCCCTACCATTACCAGCCTCTTGCTTTCCCTTTCAGGAGGGAGGCCTGTGGAGGTATGTGCATTGCGCCTCCTTCTTGCAGTGGTGACAATGATAACGTCAGCCACTGTGTTTCCCTGGGTGTATCTGGGGTCCTTTGGGGAAGGTTTATATTTTTTCTCCACTCTTGGTGTCACCTCTTTTGCTGCAGCAGGTTTTTTGAAAGCCTCCTTGCCCTGGTCCAGTATTCTGGGTAGCACTAGGAGACACATATTCCCCTTGCTTGATGGCATGAGGGTTTCTAATAGGAAACTCTTACTTTAAGGGTACACCATGTGTTTCAGTTGCCCTCTTAATTAGGCTGTTGTAGACTGATGTCATCAGGGGTAAAGGCCTTCAGGGGTAGCTGTTGACCTCCTCTTCTGGTCTTGTGGTCGTTCCAATCGTCCTTGACGCTCACTGTTGCTTCTTACCCTTCGTGGGGCACGGGCGTTGCCGGCGCCTCTAGAGCAGTCTCTTCCTCTTTGACATCACTGCTTGTCCAAGATTTTGGTGAGATTCTGAAATGGTTTAGCGCGTCGTCAAACTCCTTTTTGCGCTTTAGGACCGCTGCAATTTCGGCCTCTAGTCAACACCTTTTCTTCTCCACCTCTAATGCCTTGTCATCGATGGTCTCTTTTTCGGCGTTGGCTGTTTTTCCTCAGACATTTTCAGGGGTTTCTTTCCCCATAGAGGTTTTTGCCTGTTTTGGCGTTCTGCCTTCTTTGGTATCCCTGGTCAGGGATCTGTGGGCGTCCTTTGTTCGTGGCTGACACTCAATTGTCATTTTCTTGGACATCGAGGCTGCCTTGTTAGACTTTTTCTTGGGGATTTTTTCCTCCAAGGTTTTCGGTGCGCTCTTTACCTTCTCAAGTCTCCTTCTGGCATCCTTCATGTAGAAAGGACACTCTTTTAGGCATGGTTACCCCCACTTTTTGCCTGCTATCAGTATGCTATTACGGTTTTCACTGGGATCCTGCTAACTATGACCCCCGTGATTATGCGATCCCTCTAAATTTGGCTGCCAAGGACTTTGCACACCACACAATTGGCATACTGGTGCCCCCATATAAGTCCATAGTGTAGGAAAGTACGCTCTTTCTGGCACGGTTACCCCCACTTTTTGCCTCTTGTCAGTATGTTTTGACTGTTCACTGGGATCCTGCTAACCATGACTCCAGTGACCATGCTCTCTCCCTTTAAACTTGGTTGCTTGGACCACAAACACCCCACATTTGGCATACTGGTGCCCCCTTACAAGTCTCTAGTATACGGTACCCGAGGCTTTGGGGCACCAAGGGTCCCCCCCATGGCCTGCAGCGTGTATTATGCCACCCATGGGAGCCCATGCAAAGTTTATCGGCAGGCCTGCCATTGCAGCCTGCGTGAAAGGGTACATACACCCTATGGGTCACTGCAAGAGGTCACTGTAAGTCACCCCTATGGTAGGCCCTCCTAGACCAGAGAGCAGGGAGCAGGTACCGGTATGTGAGGGCACCCTGCATGAGCAGAGCTGCCCCCACAAACTCCCGTTCCATTATCGTGGACTTCGTTAGTGCAGGAACGCCATTTTGAGCGTGTACTGGACTTAGGTCACTAGATATGTCCCGCTATATAATGGTAACTCCGAACCTGGGCATGTTTGGTATCAAACATGTCAGAATTATATCCCAATACTATTGCCAGTATTGGCTGTATGATCCCATGCACTCTTGGGGTTCCTTAGAGAATCCCCAGCATTGCTCCTACCAGCTTTGTGGGGTTTCCCGGGCAGTCCGCGCTGCTGCCACCCCTCAGATAGGTTTCACACTCCTGCTGCTGGAAAAGCTAAAGTCCAGGAAGGCAGAACAAAAGATTTCCTTTGAGAGAGGGAGGCAACACCCTCTCCCTTTGGAAATATGTGTTACATTACATGGGAGGGGTAGTCTCCAAAAGCCACTGGTATGCTTTGAAGGGCACCATTCTGCACTGGTTCAGGGACCTCCAATGCCTGCTCTGGGGCAAAACTGGACAACGGAAAGAGGAGTGACCACTCCCCTGTCCATCATCACCCCAGGAGGGGTGCTCATAGCTCCTCCAGATGGCCCCTTGATTCTGCCATCCTGAATCCAAGGTGGACAAAGGCCCTGGGAGCATATGAGTAGCCAGGTCAGGCAGGCGAAGTCAGAGCCCCCCTCCTGATAAGTGGTCACCTGGCTAGGTCACCAATCCCCTTTCCCGGGCTATTTAGGGTCTCCCTCTTCGGTGGGTCCTCAGATTAAACGTGTAAGGTTCCAGCAGAACTCCTCTGCATCGTTTACTTCACTTTCTGGCTACTGGGCCTCAACTGGACCCTCCAGAAACGGACAATCTGTAACTTCAGTCACAACTCCACTTTGCAACATTGTTTCTCTAGCACCTTCCAGCTACTGCAACATTTCACTGGCTGTGCATCCTCTGAGGTTGAAAAGACTCCAGCCAGCAAGATGAAGTAAGACGGAATCTCCCTTGGAATGAAGGAGTCACCTCGCTGCATCTGCAGGCACCAACTGCAACGACGGCCGGCTGATAAAATCTGCTCTCCTCCGGAACTGCCTGGATCCTGCATCATAGGTGGTGGTCTGGAGTAATCCCCTTGGTCCATTCTGCCAGCTATCCAACTTGGGAGTCAGTAAGCCCTTGCCTCTCCTTGCAGGACAGTACCTGTCACCCTGTACATTGTGACTCTTGCAGCTACCAAAGCTTGTTTCTTCCTCCCTCCTCCAAGGGATCTTCAGGCTCCGAGTAGCCCCAGCACCGAGCACTTCTTCCTGCCAAGCACAAACTCCTCTCTGGTGCTCCAGCGACGTGGGACTGAGTGGGCCTCACTGCGACTGCTGTGCCTGTTGCCAGTGGGTTGCCTGTGGGGGCTGCCTCCTCTTCTGGGGACTCTCCCGACTACTGAGGGTCACCCCATACTCCCCTCGTTGAGTTAAGTCCACTGGGCCTTGGTGGTCCCCTTCAACCTTGCAACTCATCTTTTTCCTCTGTTGCATTTGCCAAGGCTTGTTGGTGTTCTTCCTGCACCACTGACCCACTGCAACCAGACAGCAGACATGGGACACCATCTACATCACTTCAGGGACTCCTCTCCTGCTCCTGTGCTGCAAAGCTGGCCTTCTTCGTCCCACGTCGACCTAGTCCTGCATCCACAGAAGGATGGGTAGTGGCTCCTGTCACGACAGGACACTTCATCATGAACTGGACTTGGTCCCCTTCCCTCACAAGTCCTCTTCTGCTAGAATCCACCTTTGGGTTCTTTCAGTCTTGTTTAGGTCTTGCACAATTCTTTTCCAAAGTCCTCCCGTTTAAGGAAAACCAGGTACTTACCTCGGCTCTCCTGGTCGCTGGGGGGGTCACTCTGGTACTCACCTCTTGGAGGTCCTAGTTCATCCAGCTCACCTCTAGCCATTTCACATCCCTGGGTGGTGGACTGTATCTCGCATTCCACTTTCTTAGCAAGTGGTTTGGCCCGCTCCTAGGGCCGACACTGTTTTATTTGCCAATGCCTATTGATTTCTATGCTCTTTACTGATTGCTAATGAGTATATAATAGCGTGTTTACTTACCTTCAGTTAGGGGGACTGCTTAATCATATTCTGGTATTTGTGTTACCATAATAAAGTATCTTTATTTTTGTAACACTGTGTGGTTCTTTCATGTGTGATAGTGCTGTGTGACTATAGTGATATTGCATAAGCTTTGCATGTCTTCTAGATAAGTCTTGGCTGCTCATCCGCAGCTGCCCCCAGAGAGCATTGGCTTCCTAGACACTGCTACTAATATGGGAGATATCTGGACCTGGTATCACCATAGGTGCTCACCACACACCAGGCCAGCTTTCTACACTTCACTGTTTTCTTCAGCGCGTGTTTTTTCTCTGAGTCCCCCTCAAGAATTTCAATGTCCAACCCCTGTGGGTCAATTCTGAACATCCGGGCTTCTTTTCTTCATTGCTTGATAGGCCTAGGTCCTTCAGGGTCGCCTGCAGTTTTTGGCTATGCATTGCTGTGTGGTGTTTCTCTATCTGCTTTCAGAGCGCCTTGAGTGTTTTGGGTACAAAAGCAGCACATCTTGCAGCCCTAGTCCTAGTGGTCTCTCTGCAGGCAGAGGTTGCAGACTTCATGAGCATCACAATACGCAAATTTATGGTGGAAGTTCGGGCAGAATTTAACAGGGGTGCTTTCCATCACCCTTACCTTGCTTCGGTCTCCAGCCACGTCCGGCGGTTCCATTCTCTCGGTCATTGTTCTATTCCCTCGTTATTTTCCTGAAACAGTACCTTGTTTTTTCCTGTCCCAAAGACCTTTTGCTTCTAGACCCAACGGTGGAAAAAAGAATCTGGAGATGCCTACCATACACAGGAACTTCAGGGATGCCGTCTGATGTAACACAGGACCAAGCACCAAATGGTGGCCGCAGTCGCCCAAGAGGGGGGAAAAAAGAAGAGAAAATTCCAGACCCAACCACTAGATGGTAGAATAATGCACATAATGTGAATCCAGAAAAGGATTCATGCTGCAAAACTTAGCCCTCAATGGCTCACAAGAACCCTGTGGCGGTCATCTTGACCAATGCAAATGTCCTACTATATTACATACATTTGTAGAGGATATGCGTGTTCAGCAATCACAGTCACACGTAATCTGCTTAGTATCTTTAATATATGAAACTCAAAATTAATTAATAACATGCAACAGTCATTTTGAATAAACACATAAAGGAAAACCTGTTCAAAACATATCCACTGCCATCCCGGTTGATGCCACTCTGCCTGTTTGCTCCAGAGTGTGCTAGTTCTAGCTTGTAGATTATGCATTGCACCGCATCCACTCATCTCACATCACCCAGGCTCCAGAGTAAGCCGGCTAGTAGGGGATGGTACCCTAGAGGATGGGTCATTAAATGTCTAAATCCCAAAATAATGAGAACGATTGACATACATTCAAAAGTGGCCTTACTCTAAGTATTTCTAATGAGGCTTAACCTGTCCATTTCTTGAATCCAATCCAATTGATTCAATAGGCCTGCCCATCACCATGTGATTTCCAAATAGATATTCAATTACAAATTATGCCCTAGGTAAACCTAAATATATCCCCCTGCTAACTGTTACTCAGTGACGAGGAGACTCCCCTATAGTGATGATCTAACCAATGTGCCCACGGTTCCTCATAACTGTTCAATCATTTAGGGGTCACAGTCTGCAACTCAATGATATAAAGTGACTATAATTGTCTCAAAAACGGATCCTGTCACCTCCCCTCATCTCTTGGGACCTGGTCAATAGAATAAAACAGTACCAAGTCACTGGCAGTGTCCATTTGAAAATGTTTGCCCACTGGATACGAGGCGTCCCCATTCTTAATCGCATGCATGTGTTCCAAAATGATCTTCTTAGCTGTGTGCACCATGCTCCCTACATACTTCTGATCACATGGACAAAGGAAACAGTACACCACAAAATTTGAATTACAATTCAACGGTTAATTGACGGTTTCCTTGTTTGCTTCCCTAGCACTTTAAATCTTCCACTTTCGCATTTGTTTACATGCTTAATAGCGCGTGCAAGGGTACAATCCTGTGATCAAGGGATTCTCTCTCTTATTGTCACTGAAGTGGCTATGAACCAACATATCCTTCACTGATGTAATCTCCTGTACGTTACCTGTGGCGCTGAGGATAGGGTAGGACCTATCACCTGGTCAGTCTGTAGTATCGTCCAATTCGTCTTAAGATTCCTTTACAAAGGTGTGGAATCCGCTGAAAAACTCATAATCAGCCTCACCACATCATCATCCTGTCCTCTACCTTCAGTCCTCTTTAATAATAACTGATGTCTATCAATGGAATGTGCCTTTTCTACTGCCTCTTTAAGTACCCTACTGGAGTAGCCTCTTTGTTCAAACCGAATCAGAGAAACTTTCTCTGCTTTTACATATTCAGTTGGTGACGAACAGTTACACTTAATACGCAGCAACTCACCAAAAGGTATATTTCTGATCAGACTGTGAGGGTGCTGATTTCTGGTGTGCAATATTAGGTCATCCGCTGCTGGTTTGCGATAAAGCATTGTGTGTAACTGATTACTCTGTACGTAGAACAACAAATCCAAAAAGGACACTGATGTTGCACTAATTTGATTAGTAAAGTGGCAATTCAGAATATTACCAGTCAATCTCTCAAAATACCTCACAGCGGCCTATCTGATGCCCCTCCATACTATAAAAACATCATCAATGTAGTGCACCCATAGGGCAACATTCTCCTCCGCCCAGGCCACGTGCCTCTGCCATCATCCCACTAATAAATTTGCATAGCTGGGGGTGAAGCATCTGCCCACAGCAGTCCCCTGTTGTTCTCTGTAGCCTGAGAGGGTGACGTGCGAGAGCTGAGTGAATATGGTGCAATGCCTACTCTACACACTAGAACTGGCAGACACTGGAAATAACAGGCAAACTGCCATCGACCGGGACAGTGGTGGATATTTTTGGAACATGTTTAGATTTTTTTGTTTATTCAACAGGACCTTTACATGTTATGAATACATTTTGAGTTTCATATACTATAGATACTGAACAGATAATTTTTTAATTTGATTGATGAACAAGCATATCCCCTACAAATGTATGTAACATAATAGGAAATTTGCACTGGTCAAGTTGGCCACCACAGGGTCCTTATGGGCCATTGAGGGCTAAGTTATCAAGTGCATTTACTTTGTCGATGAATTAACTTTGCTGGACCAATTAAATCAACTTATGTATTTAAGTGGCGAGAGAATAAAGGCAGCTTTGACATTGATAAAGGCTGAGCACCAAAACGTATCTGTCAAAGTTTTTTACTGTATGATGGCAAATAAACTCAAAATACAGCAATTCTCCATGAGTGCGCGACCTGTTTGGATGTCAAGTAATATATATGTATTTTAGGGTTTAGAGATGTGTAGGGGTATAGAGTGGTAAGCGGATTTTTAAGGTTATGGGGTGGGTAGGAGTATGGGTGGCAAGGGTGATTATAGAGTTTAGAGATAGGTAAGGGTATTGGGTGGCAAGAGTTTTTAGGGATAAGGGGTTATAAGGGTATTTGGTGGCAAGAGTATATTGAGGATAATTGGGTGGGTAAGGGAACTGGGTGTTAAGGGTGTTTTATATGATTTAGGGGTTGGTAAGGGAATGGGTTGAATGGGGTATTTAAGGTTTAAGGGTAGGTAGGATATTACAGGTATTTTTAGGGCGGGTAAGGGTAATGAGTGTAAAGGGCATTCTAATATGTGGAGGGGTTTGGGGTTCGGTGGGTATCCTCCCTCCGAAATATATAAAATTTACCTTATAATAAGAATATCCGAGCCCAACACTAGATGGAAGGATAATTCACAGCATGTGTATCTGCAGCTACACATGCCACCGAACATATATATATATGGAAGATGTCACTTACCCAGTGTACATCTGTTCGTGGCAGATTCACATGCTGTGCATATCCCGCCATCTAGTGTTGGGCTCGGAGTTTTACAAGTTGTTTTTCTTCGAAGAAGTCTTTTCGAGTCACAAGATCGAGGGACTCCTCCCATTTCGGCTCCATTGTGCATGGGCGTCGACTCCATCTTAGATTGTTTTCTCCGCAGAGGGTGAGGTAGGAGTTGTGTATATAGTAATAATGCCCATGCAATGGAGTAAGTATGTATGTACATAATGTGCTTAAAAGCGTTATATTTACAATATTTCAAATGTACAAGTTTAATTACAGTCAACTTAAAATGGCCACAGGCTCCCGGGGAGGTGGAAGGGTGCATGTGAATCTGCAGCGTCTCATGCCACGAACAGATGTACACTGGGTAAGTGACATTTTCCGTTTGATGGCATGTGTAGCTGCAGCTACACATGCTGTGCATAGACTAGTAAGCAGTTATCTCCCCAAAAGAGTTGGTTTAGCCTGTAGGAGTTGAAGTTGTCTGAAATAATGTTCTTTGTACTGCTTGTCCTACTGTGGCTTGTTGTGTTAACACATCCACGCAGTAATGTTTAGTAAATGTATGAGGCGTAGACCATGTGGCTGCCTTACATATTTCTGTCATTGGTATATTTCCTAGAAAGGCCATCGTGGCGCCTTTCTTTCTAGTGGAGTGCGCCTTTGGTGTAATAGGCAGTTCTCTTTTAGCTTTAACATAACAGGTATGAATACATTTAACTATCCATCTGGCAATGCCCTGTTTGGATATTGGATTCCCTGTATGCGGTTTTTGGTAAGCTACAAACAATTGTTTTGTTTTGCGAAACTGTTTAGTTCTATCAATGTAGTACATTAGAGCTCTTTTTATGTCTAATGTATGTAATGCTCTTTCAGCTAGAGTCTGGTTGTGGAAAGAACACTGGGAGTTCCACAGTTTGGTTTAAGTGGAACGGTGAAATAACTTTTGGCAAAAATTTTGGATTTGTGCGTAGAACCACTTTATGTTTGTGTATTTGTATAAAGGGTTCTTGTATGGCAAAGGCCTTTTTTGCTGGGGGGGGGGGGGGCACACCCCTCAGTCAGGGATGAAAGGAATGGTGAGGGCTGCACTTTTATTTTTTACTTTGGGACGCTGCCATGCAGAAAAATCTACAAGACCGAGACACATCTGAAAACTAAACATCTAGTGGATTCCAGGGTGGTGTGTTTCACATGCAACCCGCACCATTTCCTTACCCACAATACCCTGCAAAACTGCAACTTTGCTGGAAAGCACACTTTTTTCACACATTCTTGTGATGGAACCTTCTGGAATCTGCAGGAATCCACAAAATTCCTACCACCCAGCATTGTCTCATCTATACCGATAAAAATTCTGCTGCACTTATCATCCTCAAAATGTTTTTTTTCAAACTGCCCTTTTGGACCCACTTTCGTTCCCCCTCAATTTCAACATGTTTTTGGCTCTTCCCTGTCACAGGCACTTGGCCCACCTACACAAGTGAGGTATCATTTTTACCTGGAGACTGAGAGGAAGGAAATATGTCCCGGTGCAGTGATCCTACATAGAAATGTGGGAAAAATGTGATTTTTTTAGCTAAATTTGAGGTTTGCCAAGGATTCTAGGTAAGAAAACATTGGGGGATCCACTCAAGTCACACCTCCCTGGACTCCTTCGGGTGTCTAGTTTTCAGAAATGTCTGGGTTTGGTAGGTTTCCATAGATGGCTGCTGAGCCCAGGGCAAAAAACGCTGGTGCCCTCCCGCATAAACAGGTAGTTTTGTATATGATCATTCTGATGTGTTCAGGTAGTGTTTTGGGGCATTTCCTGTTGCGAGCACAAGGCCTACCCACACAAGTGAAGTACCATTTTTATCAGGAGACTTGGGGGAACGCTGGGTGGAAGGAAAGTTGTGGCTCCTCTCAGATTCCAGAACTTTCTGTCACCGAAATGTGAGGAAAAAGTGTTTTTTAGCCAAATTTTGAGGTTTGCAAAAGATTCTGGGTAACAGAACCTGGTGAGAGCCCCACAAGTCACCCCATCTTGGATTCCCGTGGATGTGTAGTTTTCAAAAATGCATAGGTTTGATAGGTTTCCCTAGATGCCGGCTGAGCTAGAGGCTAAAATTCACAGGTAGGCACTTTGTAAAAAAAACACCTCTTTTCTTTGGAAAAATGTGATGTGTCCACGTTGTGTTTTGAGGCATTTCCTGTCGCGGGCACTAGGCCTACCCACACAAGTGAGGTATCATTTTTCTCGGGAGACTTGGAGGAACATAGAATAGCAAAACAAGTGTTATTGCCCCTTGTCTTTCTCTAAATTTTTTCCTTCCAAATATAAGACAGTGTGTAAAAAAAGACGTCTATCTGAGAAATGCCCTGTAATTCACATGCTAGTTCGGGCACTCCTGAATTCAGAGATGTGCAAATAACCACTGCTCCTAAACACCTTATCTTGTGCCCATTTTGGAAATACAAAAGTTTTCTTGATACCTATTTTTCACTCTTTATATTTCAGAAAATTAATTGCTGTATACCCTGTATAGAATGAAAACCCACTGCAAGGTGCAGCTCATTTATTGTCTCTGGGTACCTAGGGTTCTTGATGAACCTACAAGCCCTATATATCCCCGCAACCAGAAGAGTCCAGTAGACGTAACGGTATATTGCTTTAAAAAATCTCACATTGCAGGAAAAAGTTACAGAGTAAAACGTAGAGAAAAATGGCTGTTTTTTCCACCTCAATTTCAATATGTTTTATTTCAGTTGTTATTTTCTGTAGGAAACCCTTGTAGGATCTACTCAAATTACCCATTGCTGAATTCAGAATTTTGTCTTCTTTTCAGAAATGTTTAGATTTCTGGGATCCAGCATTGGTTTCACATCCATTTGTGTCACTGACTGGAAGGGGGCTAAAAGCACAAAAAATCATAAAAATGGGATATGTCCCAGTAAAATGCAAAAATTGTGTTGACAAATTGGGTTTTCTGATTAAAGTCTGCCAGTTCCTGAAAGCTGGGAAGCTGGTGATTTTAGCACCGCAAATCCTTTGTTGATGCCATTGTCAGGGGAAAAAAACCACAAGCCTTCTTCTGCAGCCCTTTTTTCTCCTTTAAAAAAAAAAAAAAAACGAAATGTTCACTGTATTTTGGCTAATTTCTTGGTCTCCTTCAGGGGACCCTGCAAAGTCTGGGTACCTCTAGAATCCCTAGGATGATGGGAAAAAAGGACGCAATTTTGGCATGGGTAGCTTATGTGGACAAAACGTTATGAGGGCCTAAGCGCGCCCTGCCCCAAATAGCCAAAAAAAGGCCTGGCACCTGAGGGGGAAAAGGTTTCCCAGCGATGGGGTTAATCATCCACACTTTTAATAACTATTAAATATAGTTGTTTTTCTAACTGGACTAATTCCCCAGGAAAAAAAAAAATCAGCATTTTTATCACTACTCTGACACTCCAAAATTGCAGTACAAAAAGCTGTTTAGAAAAACGTTTTCTTACACCCAAATGTCAAATATACATCAGAATACAAGTCAGCTTTGGTAGTAACATGAAGCAGTTATACCTTCTATCAACTATGACTATTTACTTACATATTTTACTGGCATGGCTTTTGCATAATACAATTTTATTTAGATGAGCAAAGGTCCTTGTGTTTGCATGTGGATAAACATATGACTGAAAATGTTTAAATGGCTACCAAAATCACAGCTCTATAAGGAAAGGCTTCACCAGCAAGGGAAGCAAAACATGGGAAAGCTATGTCTTTTGGGTATGGTGTACATGCCACACTATTTGAATATCACACTGCCAATCAACATTTACCTCTGCTTAGCTTCTTTCATGCATTTCTTCATTTCTGCCTCCCTGCGAAACATAACTGCAGTGTTTTGCACCTGGCGCAAAGTTGCCTAGAACAAGAAAAACCTTGTGTTAACAAACATCCATGCAACAAGCGAGTTTTGTCAATTTAGTTGGGCTGTGATTTGATAATATTTTACCAATTTCAACAAGCAAAGAAGAATATCCTGTTTTCACACATGCCCAATTTATTAAGTTGCAGTTTTGTGACACAAATGACAAAAGCTCTAACAAGGGATGAACCGCCTGATATGAGATAAAAGCATTTGAGAGGGGAGCGAGCAAGGTGCAGTGCTGCTGAAGATGTGTGTGACTCTGACTTTGCAGTATGTCTGATGCTTAGTGATAAGCTCCTGGTGGAACTTTTATCAGTGTATTATATTTTCAGGCCTGGGTGCGATTGCACAGTGAGAAGTGTCTGCCCTAGTGCAACAGTCACATTTAAGCAGGGTTTATACATGGGTGAAAGTGACTGGTCCCAGTGGAGAAGTTGACAGAAAATGTGTTCCTAAACCAAAGTCTTTGGACCACAAAGCTTTCAAGCACTTCTATATTGCAGCCTGTTCTGGAGAGAGCTACAGGCTTTGCCCTAACCCTGGGTGTGCCTTATCTGAGTTGAAATCCTAGGCACACTTGTGCACTAAGGTGAATGTGATGTACGACTCTAAATTTGGAATAGTATGAATTTTAGATCTGAGCCTTAGGATTGGTTGTGCCTGATCATGCTGTGATGTGTGTCCGAAGAGCAGATGTGCCTGACCCTGATTATTACGTTTGCCCTAAGGTGGGTCTACCTGAAACTGGTTGTGATACAAGCATAAGGTTGGGTGTGTTTCATTGTGTGTCTGATGTATGACCTAAGGTTGGGTGAGCCTGATCATGCTGTGATGTATGCTCTAAGGCTCGGTGTAAGAGACGCTAGTTTCTATGTATACCTAAGATTAGGTCAATCAAATCATGGTTGTAGAGAAAGCCCTAGGCTTGGATGTGTCTCATTGCATGTGTGATGTATGCTCAAATGCGGAGTACTTCTGACCTAAGATGTGATGTATTACCTAAGGTTGGGTAAAACTGTTTTCAAGTGTGGGGTAATCCCCATGGGTAGGTGCGTCTTATTACACATATGAACTTTGCCTCAAGATTGAGAGTAACTGACTTGGAGTCTGATGGAGTAAATAGTGGGTGTGCCAGAGCCTCGGTCTGCTAGATAACCAAAGGCTGTCTTACCGTGGGTATGATGCATACCCTAGAGCTGGATGTTCTTTTAACCTATGCCCCAAGATCATGTGAATCTAGTTTCCTCAACGATAGATACTCGGTGACTGGGTAAACCAGACCAAGTATGACAAATGCCTAATGGCTGGGTGTCTTACTCTGGTTGTGATTCAATGATAAAACTGTGACATAGGCTTTGCAGATAGTCACCCTAGACTCTCTTGAAAGGTCTCCGCTGAGTCTTAGTTCCAATGCACGAGCTTTGCTCTCTGCTTCTCTTGCCTTCTCCTCCGCTGGTTCAAGAAAAATAGAACAACAATAAGAGAGGTTAGATCTTTGCTTTGTGTAAGCAACCAAGCTGTTCTCTGCAAACAAATATGAGCAGTTGCCTCCAAAGTCTAAATATAGAATTTTAAATTAGAACTCCCCATAAGCTATGCCAATACTTAAGTTATTGCTTATGAATTTTGATGCCCATTCATCAACCTCATTTAAGTCTTGTCATAATGTACGTAAAGTTAAATCTCTTCCTAAGAATTTAGAGACACCCCTGTAGTCCATTCTTTACAATCACAATGTTAATGATCTGAAAAGCTCAGGTTCAACATTCCTGGCATTTGCCAGTCTTAAATTATGCCTCGCTAGAAGTAAATTCAGATTTAAAAAAACTTGAAAATCGGATGTGTGGGATATATATACTATGTCCAGCCCA
The DNA here is from genome assembly GCF_031143425.1 of Pleurodeles waltl. NCBI lineage: Eukaryota > Metazoa > Chordata > Amphibia > Caudata > Salamandridae > Pleurodeles > Pleurodeles waltl. The sequence goes on along the minus strand of NC_090450.1, from coordinate 825,340,663 downwards.
TGTCACCGAACACACCCACTCAACAACTGCAGGAAAACAGAGAGATATTGTCTAATCTGTCCTGACAGCCATCATCAATTGGCCAGAAGAGATGACCAAGGCTGCAAGGATAGTATGGTGAGTCATTTTCTCCAACAGTGACATTGAGCTATTAGATAGTGCAAAATAAATTATTATAGCCAACGTCATAATTACATACATCGTAGCTAAAACGTGCAAAACACAATTAATCACAGTATAACAACAAAGTTCAGTCACCAAAACAGAAACAACATCCCGCAAAAATGTACTCAAAGTGAAACAAACATCAGTAGCATTGAATCTACATTGTGGAGGAAATAAATCCTTGCAAAGCCTATTGCCATTTTATAGCTCGGCAAGGATGGCACTGTGTCAGTACTAGGCTTAAAGATTTTGTTGGATAAATGGCAAAAGACTTTGTTGCTTCCTAGCTCGGTGTGGATGGCAATGTGCCAATCCCATGCTTAAAAACATTGCTAGAAAAACAGACATTTGAGGTGAGAAAAAATGTTTTGCTGGTGTTGCAGGTTGCCCCTTACTATAGCTGCTCTCCACCTAAACTTGGGAACTACCCAGAGTTCTCTCTTCTGTTTTGCGCATGGGAAGTTTTGGCATGATCTGTCAAGTGGGGGCCAAGAAAAAAAAAGGTGGGGGGGGGTCAAAAAAGTGTGTTTCCCATGTTAATTCCTATAGGAGCTTTAAACACAACTTCAGCCCAAGCCACTGGATGGAATTACACCAAATTTGGCAAAAAGCTAGCTGTCAGTAAGCTGATTGTGCTTTCAGTTCTTTGGTGTAAATCAGTTCAGTAGTTTTTGAGATATTAAAGGTAATCCAAATTTGTTTATCTCTGGCCCTGATTCTTCACAAATAATTAAAAGCTCATGCAGGGAAATGCAGAGCTCTCTTTGGCTGCTAACACTTCAACCAGCAAGTGTTGCCAGCCATCTTGGGACTCAGCTTCGGCCAAGTTCTATGAAAAAGATTTAAAAAAAATAAGACAAGGGGCCAGAGTAGAATCACACTCGCCCCTTAGCTCTGGGGTCCCAGAGCTAACTGCTCCCACCAAACAAAAACAAATAAAGTCCGCTTTCTGACAGTGGGAGCTGTGAAACAGCTCCAGCTAGCAGAAAGCAGAGTTTTCATCTGTTTCCCTGCATGCAAATATGCGTGCAGGCAAACAGATGCAAACATTGCTCAAGAAGCGTGGAGCTGCTATTTAGAGCAGCTCTCTGCTTCTGGGAGCAATGCAGGCTCCCGCAGGATGCGGGGAGCCGGCTAGACCCACTGGGGCCTTCAGGCTCCCCCTGCAGTCCTGTCACTCTCTCTTCGATCCGATAATGGGATGGAAGAGAGAGCGAGAGGTTGCCATTTGAATGGTCTCTCCATGCAATGACTTCAAAGAGTAAGACTAGCAAGATGTTTGGTACGAATGTTATAGTTACATTTGGATTCAGAGCGGAACAGAGTGACTTCTGGGCTAATGGTAAAGGTTTTGTGCTTTCACTCAGTAGGCTAAAGGTTCAAGTTCTAGTATTGTTGGGCAGTGTTTGTTTATTTACTAGTGTTTAGAAAAAACTCACTCTAAATATATCATTCATCAAAGCCTTAAAAACTCTCTATCTCTCTCCCTCTCTTTCTTAATTTTTCTTTTTCAATCTCTTTCTCCCACTCACACACTGTAGGAAGTTGGCTCTGTATGTGCTATTTCAAAGTAAGGAATAGCATGCGCAGAGTCCAAGGGTTCCCCTTAGAGGTAAAATAGTGGTAAAAAGAGATAATACTAATGCTCTATTTTGTGGTAGTGTGGTCGAGCAGTAGGCTTATCCAAGGAGTAGTGTTAAGCATTTGTTGTACATACACATAGACAATAAATGAGGTACACACACTCAGAGACAAATCCAGCCAATAGGTTTTGTTTTAGAAAAATATCTTTTCTTAGTTTATTTTAAGAAACACAGGTTCAAATTTTACATGTAATAGCTCATTTGAAAGGTATTGCAGGTAAGTACTCTAGGAACTTTGAATCATTACTTTAGCATGTATACTTTTCACATAAAACACAATAAGCTGTTTTAAAAGTGGACACAGTGCAATTTTCACAGTTCCTGGGGGAGGTAAGTTATTGTTAGTTTTCACAGGTAAGTAAGTCACTTACAGTTTTCAGTTTTTGGTCCAAGGTAGCCCACCGTTGGGGGTTCAGAGCAACCCCAAAGTTATCACACCAGCAGCTCAGGGCCGGTCAGGTGCAAAGGTCAAAGAGGTGCCCAAAACACATAGGCTATAATGGAGAGAGGGGGGGTGCCCTGGTTCCAGTCTGCCAGCAGGTAAGTACCCGCGTCTTCGGAGGGCAGACCAGGGGGGTTTTGTAGGGCACCGGGGGGGACACAAAGTAGCACAGAAAGTACACCCTCAGCAGCGCGGGGGCGGCCGGGTGCAGTGTGCAAACACGCGTCGGGTTTCCTTCAGTTCTCAATGGGAGACCAAGGGGTCTCTTCAACGATGCAGGCAGGCAAGGGGGGGCTCCTCGGGGTAGCCACCACCTGGGCAAGGGAGAGGGCCTCCTGGGGGTCACTCCTGCACTGAAGTTCCGTTTCTTTAGGGGCTGGGGGCTGCGGGTGCAGGGTCTTTTCCAGCTGTCGGGAAATGGAGTTCAGACAGTCGCGGTCAGGGGGAGCCTGGGGATTCCCTCTGCAGGCGTCGCTGTGGGAGCTCAGGGGGGACAACTTTGGTTACTCACAGTCGTAGAGTCGCCGGAGGGTCCTCCCTGAGTTGGTTGTTCTCCACCAGTCGAGTCGGGGTCGCCGGGTGCAGTGTTGCAAGTCTCACGCTTCTTGCGGGGAGTTGCAGGGGTCTTTAAATCTGCTCCTTGTAACAAAGTTGCAGTTCTTTTGGAGCAGTGCCGCTGTCCTCGGGAGTTTCTTGTCTTTTTCGAAGTAGGGCAGTCCTCGGAGGATTCAGAGGTCGCTGGTCCCTTGGAAAGCGTCGCTGGAGCAGGGTTCTTTGGAAGGCAGGAGACAGGCCGGTAAGTCTGGGGCCAAGGCAGTTGGTGTCTTCTGGTCTTCCTCTGCAGGGGTCTTTCAGCTCAGCAGTCCTTCTTCTTGTAGTTGCAGGAATCTAATTTCTAGGTTCAGGGAGAGCCCTTAAATACTAAATTTAAGGGCGTGTTTAGGTCTGGGGGGTTAGTAGCCAATGGCTACTAGCCCTGAGGGTGAGTACATCCTCTTTGTGCCTCCTCCCACGGGGAGGGGGTCACATCCCTAATCCTATTGGGGGAATCCTCCATCTGCAAGATGGAGGATTTCTAAAAGTTAGAGTCACTTCAGCTCAGGACACCTTAGGGGCTGTCCTGACTGGCCAGTGACTCCTCCTTGTTGCTTTCTTTGTTTCCTCCAGCCTTGCCGCCAAAAGTGGGGGCCGTGGCCGGAGGGGGCGGGCAACTCCACTAAGCTGGAGTGCCCTGCTGGGCTGTGACAAAGGGGTGAGCCTTTGAGGCTCGCCGCCAGGTGTTACAGCTCCTGCCTGGGGGAGGTGTTAGCATCTCCACCCAGTGCAGGCTTTGTTACTGGCCTCAGAGTGACAAAGGCACTCTCCCCATGGGGCCAGCAACATGTCTCTAGTGTGGCAGGCTGCTGGAACCAGTCAGCCTACACAGATAGTCGGTTAAGTTTCAGGGGGCACCTCTAAGGTGCCCTCTGTGGTGTATTTTACAATAAAATGTACACTGGCATCAGTGTGCATTTATTGTGCTGAGAAGTTTGATACCAAACTTCCCAGTTTTCAGTGTAGCCATTATGGTGCTGTGGAGTTCGTGTAAACAGACTCCCAGACCATATACTCTTATGGCTACCCTGCACTTACAATGTCTAAGGTTTTGCTTAGACACTGTAGGGGCACAGTGCTCATGCACTGGTACCCTCACCTATGGTATAGTGCACCCTGCCTTAGGGCTGTAAGGCCTGCTAGAGAGGTGTCTTACCTATACTGCATAGGCAGTGAGAGGCTGGCATGGCACCCTGAGGGGAGTGCCATGTCGACATACTCATTTTGTTCTCACTAGCACACACAAGCTGGTAAGCAGTGTGTCTGTGCTGAGTGAGGGGTCTCTAGGGTGGCATAATACATGCTGCAGCCCTTAGAGACCTTTCCTGGCATCAGGGCCCTTGGTACCAGAGGTACCAGTTACAAGGGACTTATCTGGATGCCAGGGTGTGCCAATTGTGGAATCAAAAGTACAGGTTAGGGAAAGAACACTGGTGCTGGGGCCTGGTTAGCAGGCCTCAGCACACTTTCAATTCAAAACATAGCATCAGCAAAGGCAAAAAGTCAGGGGGTAACCATGCCAAGGAGGCATTTCCTTACACACACCCACTCAGACCCTTACACACTGTAGGAAGTTGGCTCTGTATGTGCTATTTCAAAGTAAGGAATAGCATGCACAGAGTCCAAGGGTTCCCTTAGAGGTAAGATAGTGGCAAAAAGAGATAATACTAATGCTCTATTTTTGTGGTAGTGTGGTCGAGCAGTAGGCTTATCTCATTTGAAAGGTATTGCAGGTAAGTACTTTAGGAACTTTGAATAATCACAATAGCATATGTACTTTTTACATAAAACACATTTAGCAGTTTTAAAAGTGGACACAGTGCAATTTTCACAGTTCCTGGGGGAGGTAAAGTAATGTTAGTTCTTGCAGGTAAGTAAACCACCTACAGGGTTCAGATTGGGGTCCAAGGTAGCCCACCGTTGGGGGTTCAGAGCAACCCCAAAGTCACCACACCAGCAGCTCAGGGCCGGTCAGGTGCAGAGGTCAAAGAGGTGCCCAAAACACATAGGCTTCAATGGAGAAGGGGGTGCCCCGGTTCCAGTCTGCCAGCAGGTAAGTACCCGCGTCTTCGGAGGGGAGACCAGGGGGGTTTTGTAGGGCACCGGGGGGGGACACACAAGTCAGCACAAAAAGTACACCCTAAGCAGCGCGGGGGCGGCCGGGTGCAGTGTGCAAACACGCGTCGGGTTTCCAATGGTTTTCAATGAGAGACCAAGGGGTCTCTTCAGCGTTGCAGGCAGGCAAGGGGGGGTCTCCTCGGGGTAGCCGCCACCTGGGCAAGGGAGAGGCCCTCCTGGGGGTCACTCCTGCACTGGAGTTCCGATCCTTCAGGTCCTGGGGGCTGCGGGTGCAGGGTCTTTTCCAGGCGTCGGGATTTCAGAGTCAGGCAGTCGTGGTCAGGGGGAGCCTCGGGATTCCCTCTGCAGGCGTCGCTGTGGGGGCTCAGGGGGGACAACTTTGGTTACTCACAGTCTTGGAGTCGCCGGGGGGTCCTCCCTGTAGCGTTGTTTCTTCACCAGTCGAGTCGGGGTCGCCGGGTGCAGTGTTGCAAGTCTCACGCTTCTTGCGGGGATTGCAGGGGTCTTTAAATCTGCTCCTCTGGAAACAAAGTTGCAGTCTTTGTTGAACAGGGCCGCTGTTCTCTGGAGTTTCTTGGTCTCTTGTAAGCAGGGCAGTCCTCTGAGGATTCAGGGGTCGCTGGTCCTGGGGAAAGCGTCGCTGGAGCAGTTTTCTTCCGAAGGAGGGAGACAGGCTGGTAGGGCTGGGGCCAAAGCAGTTGGTGTCTTCTTCTCTGCAGGGTTTTTCAGCTCAGCAGTCCTCTTCTTCTGTAAGTTGCAGGAATCTAAATCCTTAGGTTCAGGGAAGCCCTTAAATACTAAATTTAAGGGCGTGTTTAGGTCTGGGGGGTTAGTAGCCAATGGCTACTAGCCCTGAGGGTGGGTACACCCTCTTTGTGCCTCCTCCCAAGGGGAGGGGGGTCACCTTCCTATCCCTATTGGGGGAATCCTCCATCTGCAAGATGGAGGATTTCTAAAAGATAGAGTCACTTCAGCTCAGGACACCTTAGGGGCTGTCCTGACTGGCCAGTGACTCCTCCTTGTTATTCTCATTATTTCCTCCGGCCTTGCCGCCAAAAGTGGGGCTGTGGCCGGAGGGGGCGGGCAACTCCACTAGCTGGAGTGCCCTGTGGTGCTGGAACAAAGGGGGTGAGCCTTTGATGCTCACCGCCAGGTGTTACAGCTCCTGCCTGGGGGAGGTGTTAGCATCTCCACCCAGTGCAGGCTTTGTTACTGGCCTTAGAGTGACAAAGGCACTCTCCCCATGGGGCCAGCAACATGTCTCGAGTGTGGCAGGCTGCTAAAACCAGTCAGCCTACACAGGTAGTTGGTTAAGGTTTCAGGGGGCACCTCTAAGGTGCCCTCTGGAGTGTATTTCACAATAAAATGTACACTGGCATCAGTGTGCATTTATTGTGCTGAGAAGTTTGATACCAAACTTCCCAGTTTTCAGTGTAGCCATTATGGTGCTGTGGAGTTCGTGTTTGACAGACTCCCAGACCATATACTCTTATGGCTACCCTGCACTTACAAGGTTACTAAGTTTGGCTTAGACACTGTAGGGGCACAGTGCTCATGCACTGGTGCCCTCACCTATGGTATAGTGCACCCTGCCTTAGGGCTGTAAGGCCTGCTAGAGGGGTGACTTATCTATACTGCATAGGCAGTGTGAGGTTGGCATGGCACCCTGAGGGGAGTGCCATGTCGACTTACTCGTTTTGTCCTCACCAGCACACACAAGCTGGCAAGCAGTGTGTCTGTGCTGAGTGAGGGGTCCCCAGGGTGGCATAAGATATGCTGCAGCCCTTAGAGCCCTTCCCTGGCATCAGGGCCCTTGGTACCAGGGGTACCAGTTACAAGGGACTTACCTGGATGCCAGGGTGTGCCAATTGTGGGAGCAAAAGTACAGGTTAGGGAAAGAACACTGGTGCTGGGGCCTGGTTAGCAGGCCTCAGCACACTTTCAATTCAAAACATAGCATCAGCAAAGGCAAAAAGTCAGGGGGTAACCATGCCAAGGAGGCATTTCCTTACACACACCCACTCACAGACCCACTAAAACCCTTACACATCCACTCACAGACCTACACCGACACTGACAGACCCTCTAAGACACTGATGCACACACTGTCACATCCAGAGAGATACTCTTACAGCGAATCTCACCCCCAGATAAACCTTCTCACACCTATTCTCACACCCAGAGACAGGACTCAGCCAACTCCGTTCATGCATGCACAGAGTGGGGTTCGGAGGTTAGAGGTGTTGACTGCAGTGTCTGGCCGCAGGACAGGCCCTGCAGCCACCCCCCACCGTGCATGGCCTTTAGCCGTGCGAGGTGCGGCCTGGTCTTTACTTTAAAGAAACCATAGAAATTCACTGAAAAAAGAAAGGTTACAGTGATGTTATAGTTAGGCTCACATTTTAAACATACAAAACCATAGAAGACCCATAGTAAATGCAGTGTATGGCGGACAGGGCAGACAGGCAGTGTGCCATGTTAGTCTGTGTTTTAGGTTTGCACCAGAACACTCATCCGGCAATGGCAGTGCTGTGTGCATATGGATGCATGGCCCTAGAGGGTGGCACAATCAGAGCTGCTGCCCTCAGAGGCCTACCCCTAGTGCCCCATGCCCTGGGCACATAGGTGCCTATTTACTAGGGACTTATAGTGGTAGCTAAGGGTGTATCAAATTGTGTCAATGCATCACAACAGTCTTAGGGAAAGAACTCTTGCCCAGGGAACCTTGTTAGCAGAGGCACTGGACACTACAATTTCTAGGTCACAGCAACATCAGGCAATAAGTGTGGGGCTAACCATGTCAAACAGAGGCCCTCTCTCACAGGGGCAAATCTATACATCCAGTGTGCTGGGAAGCCTATTAGATTTATCAGTGAAACTAGTTCTGTTGGGCATCTGCCATGAAGTGACAATTTCCATATATAATAAAACATTTTGTAATATAACCCTTATAACAGAAAAAACCAAGATGTCAATTATGAAAGAAACAGAATCCTCAACTTGTAATAACTGATATAAAAGAAAACCTAAAACCATCGATAGATGCACGTTAGGAGAACAGGTTACATACATGAGCACTGGGTGCTCCAAGTGTTTAATAAAATAAGGGGGGTCATGGAGTGATTATCATGGAATTTGTTATGTTAGATGTTAACTCTGTCTGAAGAAAGATGTGAGATGGCTCTCTATTAAACTATAAAGTTTTATTGTGTGACCAATATATTAGACACATTGCTGTCTTATCATACAAGTTACGTATCTTCTGTAATGCCTTATCTGGTAGACACAATATCTAGTTGCAGATTCCTTGCCTTAGAAATTCCCCAGGTGTCAGTCTGGATACTGAGATTTTTCTTGAGCAGTGCCTCTCCTCGCCCGCCGTTAGGCAGTGCCGATCAGCTCTGCGTCTGTTATCGGTGCCGTGCACGCTGGATACGACGCGAGTCATAGATGGCACCCCGGCGTACTGACGTCAGTTTCTTTACATGACCACTGGCGCATCAAAACTAAGGCCCTGAAAGGGAGTCCCTGTCCCTAAAAATCAGTTGGCAGAGCGGGGAGGATTGGTGGGTCGGTAAGCAATCTGCAACTAGATACTGTCTCTACCAGATAAGAGATCACTGCCGGTAAGTAACTTGTCCACCTGACAGAGACATTTAGCTGTCAGTTCCTTACCTTAGAATAGAGACCCAAGGAATACCATTCCTGGAGGTTGGCCTGCGAACCAAGATCATACTAGAAACTTCTGCAGGACCAAGCGGGCAAAGTACTAGTCTGTACAGACCCGACTGTCAAGGCAGTAGTGTGAATGTGTGCAGAGATGCCCAAGTTGCCGCCTAACAGATATCAAGAACTGGAACTCCGTGTGCTAACGCAGTGGTTGCAGCTTTAGCTCTGGTGGAATGAGCACACAACCCCTCAGGGGGTTGCTTCTTAGCCAGTACGGTCCATCTGGAGATGGTTCTCTTCTGCACTGCTTGGCCTTTCTTTGCACCGACATAACCAACAAAGAGTTGATCATCCACCCAAACTCGTACGATCAAGGTAGAACACCAACGCTCTTTTGGGGTCCAGGCAATGTAGTCTCTCCCATTCATTAGAAGGATGTGAGTGTGTGTAAAAAAGTAGGCAAGGTGATGGATTGTTCTACATGGAAGGGCATTACCACTTCTGGTAGAAAGGAGGCCCTAGTGTCAAGCACCACTTTGTCAGGATAGATGGAAACACAGGGCAGCTTATGACAATGCCTGCAGCTCCCTCACCCTGCGGGCAGATGTAACAGCCACAAAGAAGGCAGTTTTCAAAGTGAGAAGCCTGAGAGGACAGTTGTGGAGAGACTTGAAAGGAACACACATCAGAAATGTCAAACCTATATTCAAATCCCTTTGGGGCATAACAAATGGAGATGAAGGAAGCATATGAGTAAGGCCTTTAAGAAACCTATTTACAAATGAAGACTTCAACAAAGATGGTTGATCAGGCAACTGCAAAAAAAGCAGAAAGGGCAGACAGATAACCTTAGAGAGTGGCAGAAAGGCGGTCAACAGACTTGTCTGCACACCATTTCACAAATTTCTTCCAATGACAGGCATATACAGTTTAGGTGGAGGGGGCGCCTGGCTGCCAAGATTACATCACAGACTTCGGGTGGAAGGTCAAAAGCTGTCAACTGCCGCCACTCAATCTCCAAGCAAGAAGGCAGAGAGTAGACAGGTTCGGGAGGAAAACCATCCGTTGCTACTGTGACAGAAGATCCTCCCGAAAGGGCAGTCTGATCAGAGTATCAATGGCCATGCTTAATGGCTCAGGATACCAGACTTTTCAGGCCCAGTCCGGAGCCACAGGGATTACACTTGGGACCGGTCATTCCTAGTCTTCTTGAAAACTCTGTGCAGAAGTGGTGTGGGTGGAAAGGCGAACAGGAGGCCTGATTTTCACTCGCTGACAGACTGCCACCTTGGAAACTCCAACGTGCAATACTGCTGACATTGTGCGTTCTTGAGGAGGCAACAGATCTAATCAAGGCTCTCCACACTGCTGAAAGACACCTTACACCACCTTTGGATTGAGAGGTCATTTGTGATCGCCTAAGCATTGACGGACGAGTTGCCCGAATGGAAGTTGAACAACTACAGAAATGTCATGTTGTTCCAGCCACGTCCAGAGGCACAGAGCCTCTTGACAAAGGGTCCATGAACCCAACCCCCCCTGGTTGTAGCAGTACATGGCAGTGGTGTTGTCCGTGAACAGCTGTGGTACCTTCCCTTTAATGCTAGTCTGATCACCCGGAGATTGGTGTGGAGTCCGGACTGCGCCAGAGACCAGACGCCTCTGATCTCCACCTCTCCCAGGGGGCCACCTCATCCCGGAAGTGACGCATCTGTCATTACTGTCAGATCTGGTTGAGAAAGGAAGAGGGATCTGCCTCTGACCCAGTTGCGGTTCATTAGCCACCACTGCAGATATGGCACAGTTCCCTCCGAGATCTGGACCATGCAGGAGAGATTCCCCTGATCGTGCACCCACTTGGACTTCAGGTCCCACTGCAGAGCCCACATATGCCATCTGGCATGAGTCACCAGTAGGATGAAGGAGGCCATGAATCCCAGCAGTCTCGGAGGCAGTCTCACAGGAATCCAGGACAGAGGCTGAAATCATAGCCTGAATATCCTGGACTCGCCCTTTGGGAAGACAAGTCCGAAAATGCACTTTGTCCCGAACAGCTCCAATGAAAGGGAGCATCAGAGGGAGTCGGTGTGATTCTGGCACATTTATAGTGAACCCCAGCTAATGCAGGAGGTCCGCTGTGGTCCAGAGGTGGGAGACGACAGCCTGGGGCAATCTCGCCTTTAACAGCCAGACATCGAGAAAGGGGAAGACTGAAAACCCTTGTAGGAAAGTACCCTTTCTGACATGGTTATCCTCCACCTTTTGCTTGATTTCTGATCTGGCTTTGACTGTTAGTGTACTGGGCCCCTGCTAACCAGGTCCCATTGCCAGATCTCTTTCCCCAAAACTGCACAGTTGTTTTGCAAAATTGGCAAACTCTTTAGCTACCACTGTAAGCCCCTAGTAAATGGTACGGACGGTCTCTGAGGGCTGTAGCACCAGTTGTGCCACCGTCAAGGACCCCTCACCTAATCTACACAGTGCTGCCATTGCAGACTTCTGGTGTTGGTGCAAGCTAAATTGAAAACACAACCTGTTATACACTCCTGTGTGCCAGCCCCCCTATCACTGCATGTGCTAGGTGTAAGCCACCCCTAAGGCAGGGTGCATCCAGGCATATATGCAAGAGCAGATATGGCCCTGCTATATCTCTGTCGATTCTGAGACATAGTAAGTGCACAGGAAAGCCATTTTAAATGCATGTACTGGACATTGGTTATTATGAGTTTCCACAGCTACAATATGGCTTCTCTGTATCCTGGGATGTTTGGTATCAGACATCTCAGAATAATAAACCCTCACTGACCCCTGTGATGGATTTATTAAAAAATGCACACAGGGGGCACCTTAATAAACCTGCCAGCTACTAGTGTGATCACTGACTGGTGGTGACCAGTTCAGCCACTACCGACGTTTTTCTGGCACCCCAAGGTGAGAGCCAGCAGTCTCGAGGGCATGAGACAAAGGCCTGCTCCGGGCAGAGGTGTGACCTCCTTTCCCAGGCAGGATGGACATTCCAGGGTGAGGAGCTTGAAAGGCCTTGCCATCTTTGTGATGCAACGCAGGTCTCTACAGAAGGTGGAGATGAGCAACCCCCCTGTCCTGACCCCACTTTTGGCAGCAGCACAGGTGGGAAAATTAGTTAAATTAGGAGGAGTGCCCACTTCCTGCCAGTCCCACCCCTAAGGCGGACGAGCTAAAGTGGACACTACTTTTTAAATTCCTCCATTTTCCTGGGAAGAAATAAGACGACTAGGATTAGGGCTATGCCCACCTCTCAGCAGAAGTGGTCAGAAGATGGGTGTAGTCACAGAACTTAGATTTCAACAGCCTAAGAAGACCCAGACAAAGAAGAGTTGCACCTGGAGAAGAGGAAAAGAAGTAGCTGACTTGGAACCAGCCCCTTCGGCCTGCCTGCTGACCACAAAGGATCCTGCGCAAGAAACCAACTCGTCCAGCCTTCAATAAAGTCTCCTGTGGGCAGCGGACTTGCGCTGCAAGAAGAACTCCAAAGAAAAGACTCTGCAGCTGCTGGATTCCAGAAACCCGACACCGGAAGTGACCACTGCACCTGACATCCATGACCTGAGGTGAAGCCAGCCAATGGTGCCAAAGCGGGTTCCCAGCTGCCCAGAGACTAAATCCAGTGTAGTCTCACCCATCTTGGATTCTCCAGCAATTGCACACAGGCCCCCTCTCCCACAGGCTTGTGGTGAGAGAAGATCCATCATCTCTATTAACTACTGCACCCAACCCTTGACCATAGCTGAGGTGGCTTATTAGTGCTAATGACGTCCCCCGGCTCCTAAGAGCTCGAGTCCACAATGGGTCCACCACTGCCGGACTCCCCAACGACACCTGCAGCCTCAACGCACAGGACCCTCTGACCGAGAGTGCTCACAAAAGTGAAAACCTAACGCCGAAAGACACCCCTGCATTTGTCACCCCTGAGGAAAGGAGAAAAGGACCAAAGGTGCACCCATGTCCCCGAGCACCCCAAGTCTACTACTTACCTGCTTGATGCCTCTGACTGGCTTCCTAGACAGAGCCTGCATTCACAAGGCCCAAACTCCCATAGGAAACCATTGGGTACCCAACGCCTTACATCACCTCTGCACTCAGCCGCCACAGTGCCGCCCGGGGTAACCTGTTGGTATGGTTCTGGACAGTGCCCAGTATTTACCTTTGCTCCCTGAGCTCGACCTAGTAAGTCATTGTTAACCTTGTGTTTGCTGAACATTGTTTTTCCTCCAGATGATAACATTGAGAGATCTCTGAAAATTGCACTGTCCATTTCTAAAATTGCAAAGTATTTATGCTTAAAAGTCTACTTTTCTGATTACTACGTTGGTGGGTTTGAAATATGTATAAAAAGAATTGTTGTTTTCTAAATTGGTCTCCGATTTATTTTTTGAGGGTGTAACTCATTTATTGCCTCTGAGTACAACAAATGCTTAGCACTACCCTCTGATAAGCCTAACTGCTCGCCCACACTACTCTGCACAGTGTACTTTATAAACCGAGCCAGCTACCTACAACCCTGATCTGCACAGAAGAGCTGCGACCACAGTCATCAACTTGGTGAACACCCGAGGGGCGCTGGTAAGGTCAAAACGGAGCATGGTGAACTTAAAGTGCTCGCAGACTACCGTGAACTGCAAGTAACATTGTGGACAGGCAGTATGGGGCTATGGAAATACGCGTCCTGCAAGTCCAACATTACCATCCAGTCTACGGAGTCCAGGGCAGATACAACTTGAGCTAGAGGGAGCATTTTGAACATCTCCTTCTTGAGAAAGAGATTGAGAGACCAAAGGTCTAGGATAGGGTGAAGGCCCTTGTCCTTTTTGGGCATCAGAAAGTAGTGTTAACAACCACAACCTACTTCTGCCACAGGGGCCCTCTCTATGGCTCATATGGGCAAGAGAACCGTAACTTTCTCTTGAAGAAGTGTCAAGTGATCCTCCGTTATCCGATCGTAGGATGGTGGCAAGGATGGAGGAGTAGTCTTGGAGGGGAGGGAGTAGCCCCATTGGACTATCTGCGAAACCACCTGCCTAACGTGATGGACAGACAGTGGAGCAGGTGATGACGAATCCTGCGTTCTACTGGTACCTGGTGGGGAATCGTCAGACTTGGAAGGTTTGAAGGCAGCTTAAGTTGGGGGGGTGGACTGGCCAAATCGCTGGCTCCCTGATCCACGAGGATCCCATGTTCCCGGCCACGTGGAGACCAGGCAGCATGCACGCCACTGGTGGCTGGATGGAACGGACATGGCTGGGTGTCCCTTCCGTAGCCATGAAAGGGGCGAAAAGCAGACTGAGGGGGACGAGGAGCTGGCACGAGGCCCAAGACCTTGGCCATAGCACGAAAATCCTTGAAGCGCTTGAGCGCTGAGTCTACCTTGTCACTGAAGAAACTGAAAGGCATGTTCATCAAAAAAGCCTGGACATCCCCCGAAAAGGCAGATGTCCCCAGCCAAGGGTGGAGCCTCAGGGCCACTGTAATGGTAACAGCTCTGCCTAGCAAGTCGTTGTGTTAAGTCTGCAATGAACTGTGAACTTTGCAGCATTCCTCCCATCGGCAACAGCCTGAGGAAGTACAGCCCGGTCCTCCTCTGGGACCTGTGGCAGCACTTGCGCAACCGTATCCCACACTGTGTGGGAATTACAGCCCATAAAGCATGTGGTGTTCACGAACCGCAATGCCAGGTTAGCCGATGAAAACATCTTCTTCCCAAGTGTGTCCATCCTCTTGGATTCCCTATCCAGGAGTGTGGAAGGGAACGTGCCCTTGGAGGTGGAGGCTTGGGTAACCAAGTTCTCAGGGGTGAGGTGATGCATCAGGAAACCTGGATCACCCAGTTCCGGGTGACGGCAGAAAGCAATTGCCCGGTCCCTGTGTTGGGTTTGGACCAGGTACCCAATAAGACATCTGTAAGGGCTTCCTTTAAAGGGAAGCAGGGGTTCAGAGTATGAAGTCCCATGTTAAACTGCCTCTGTCAGGAGGTTAGTCATGACGACCACCAAAGGCAGCTCAAGGTCCAGGACCTCAGCTGAATATGAAGCTCCCTCCTCTGTGGCCACAGTAGGGGAGACCACGGCAGTATCTGGTGAGGTATCCAGTCCATTGGCTTCACCCAGGTCCGTCCGCCAGTCCATGGGGCCTTGGAGCTGGTACTCCAAAGGGTCCGGCCACCTCTCCCCATCCCCACCGTAACGTAGCCCATAGAAATGAGACTCAGGATCCAACATAGAGGGCAAGGCCTCTGTCAGTGCCCGATTTGGTGTTGTACAACACCCATTCAGCTCTGTGTCGGAGTCGGCAATGAGGATGGCGGTGGCGCCAGCACCACCCGGGGACAAGTCGGCCGCAGAAACGTTGACGTTGTAGCTGGGGAAGGTTGAGGTGGTATGACTGGCACTGGTCTGGATCCAGCAAGGGTATCCATGGGAGCCCCTCGGAGCAAAGGCCAAAAAAGCCGTCACGGAACCCAAAGGGGCACCTTCCAACTCTACAGGGCCCTAACGCGCGCCAGAAGAGTCGGACTGCCCAAAAATGAGGCGCATTGCCTCATAGAACTCCTTGAGTTAGGCAGGGGTCACTTAAGCTCTCAGAAACTCAGGGAGACGTGGTGTCGGCCCAGATGCAGGCTCCGCAGAGGGAGGTCTAGATCGATGACGCTCTTGCCCCCTCATAAGGACTTGGTGAAGTTAAAGAATGCGCATTCTTCGACTTCTTCTTATGCCGCAACTTACCTGATTGTCCTGAGGACTTGGAGAGGGAGGACAAAGAGGAAGTGCTCCGCGACCAATCCGGAGATCATCCTCTCAATCGAGATCGGGACTTATGTGAGCAGAGAACCGGGTCGCCATGAGCCTTAGGGACCCCTCCCTCAAAGCTTTCCGGATTCATGGCCCAGCACTTGGAACACGACTTTGGGCCGAGCTCCAAACACCAATGGCACCTGAGGTACGGATCCATCACGTACATTGCCCAATGACAGGATCCACAGGGCTTGAAAGTGGTCTTGCGAGAAGATATCCCTTGACGCACCAGGAATGAAATACTCAAAAAAGGTTCAACAAAAGACAAAAAAGACCAGTCAAAAACGACTGAGGGGTATCACTTTCTTCGGATCAGCGCTGGCTGGCACAGAAAGAAAAGAACTGATGTCAGCGTGCCGGGTGGTGCTTATATAGGACCCGCGATATCATATCTGGCATGCACGACACTGATGACAGGCACCGAGCAATTCGACGCCACCTAACGGCATGTAGGTGTACTGCTCAAGAAAAATCTCCAGATCCAGACTTGCGCCTGGGGAAATTCTTAGGTAAGGAAACTGCAATTAGATGTCTCTATCAGATAGATACGTTTGTGCTATTAAGTACTGCTACATCTACGCTGTGATTTGACCTGCTGTTTTCATCAACGCCACTTGCAGAAAGCGTTAAAAAATTATAAAAGCGAAAAAATTATAAAAGCTGATCTAAAAGACCTGAAGCCCAGCTCAATAAAATCAGATTTAAGATATTTTCACTTTGGAAGACAGAAACATTTACAAAAGAAAAATAAATTAATGTAGGCTTGTAAGAATAAATTGCCATAGGGCAAAAGGGGGAGGCACTGGGTTCTGGCACATTAGTTTTTGAAAAAGAAAAAAAGAAAAAAAGAAAAAACAGAAGAAGAAAAAAAAAAATCAACAACTGGGCACACAAAAGCTAACTCTAACACAAGTCAAAAGATTTCTAACAGGACAAAAATACCCCAAGAATACGGTTTGTTATCAATTCTGAGTTTGAAAGGAACAAACACTCTCAAAGAGGATCTCAGGAGTTCAACTGCTTCTCGTTCAAAGCTCAACACAGGAAAAAGGGCTTGCAAATATACACTATTTAAAACCAAAAAAACACAGCAAATTACCAACTATGTGCCTATGGTTGAGTCAACATGCAGGTTGATTAACACAGCTGTACCAATGAATAAGACTAGCATTATCAAGTTTGACAATGTTGTTTAAAATGGGTTTAGAGAAGGTGTCAAAATGGTTGTTTCCACTAAGTTACACTCAAGATGGACAATTTCAAGTGCGATCCTGATGATCCCCTTAGAAATGAAGGCTTACCAGGAGAACCCCAGCCCTAATTTTTCTCGTTAGTCCTCATTTCCTCCTGGTATTTCACCCAGAGACCACACCTACTTTCAGAAGGTGGAGAGTCATTGTGATCAACACAGAATTCATTGAGTTATAGCAAATCTCGTAATTCCTACCCCATCATAATTAAAAGACCTAAGAATCAGAATTCACTCAGCAAGGGTGATGTTTTCTTACCAATCTTTGATGTGTGCTCAGCTTTCTTCACCTCCTGCTCTGCTCTTGTTTTGAATCGATTTGATGTGTATCTATACTTCCTAGAAGGTCAATGAATGCATTACAAGACATCAAACAGTTTTTATATTCTCAGAGAAAACAACACAAGCAGTAAATACTAAGTAGAGGAGAAAAACAAAAGACACATAGTTAAAGAATTAAACAGAGCAAAACAAAAAATGCTTTCTTGTATGGATAATACATTTATTAGATTAATGAATAATGTTGGCTAATTTTGGTTTTAAAATGATCAACCAAAAACAAATGCCGGCCTAATGAGGATCTCACAAAACACCACAAGATGTAGAGAGACAAAAATACCCTACATTAGAACATTTCATGCAAGGCAGATCCCTTTTATTAGATGAAAAGCCCCCTGGCAAGCATTGTGGTATGCTTCATCATCAGTGCTTTTGCATAGGCAGTATACCTCTAGTCAGATGGGCTCAACCACTGATCTTGATATTATACTTCGGGACCAAAATTATTGTGAAGTGGAAGAATAAAATTGTCTAGAGCATAATCCAAATCACTCTTTAATTGGTGGTTGCACTGGCACAATTAAAATATGTGTATTTCATATGGCTGTGGGTTTGTATTCACCCTGCATCCTATAAGGTCAGTCGGTAAACATATTTCGGCCAATCATCTATGCCATTTTGGGTAGGTGGCTTTTGTCAGGATTATGATATCCTTATAGCTTGTATCAAGTACTCATCAGTCCTAATTGTGGGAAGCCAAACATACCAAACACAGAACACGCAATAAATACTTGCTTCCATCACTGTGTCACAGGTATTTTCTGTAACAATTCTAATAATAAAAACATATTAAATATCAGTAATAATTTCAAGTTCTGTTGGTGAAACACTGCATGAAACAGAACTGTGATGCATTGCAAACAGTAAAGCTCTGCGTACAAGTGTAATGGCAGAGATCACTCAAATATAGATCATCAGATCGTTTGCACAACCTGCTCACCTACAATGAATCAAAGCAGTAACTGGAAATGAATTATGAGTGAGGATATGTTTACAAAGGCTGGCTAGCATGGTTATAATTCAAGACTCATCAGATTCATCAGCAGTACATTCCTTCTCTGTGAAAAATCAAGAAATGTACTTTTCTGCCAGGATACATCCCATCAAGGTTGAATGTTTCCTATAGAGTAACCTCTGCTCTCCATGCCATGTGATCACATGGATGAAATAATACATATAGAAGACAAACGGTGACGTTTCTTCAACTGAAATCCTCCACAAAGGATGCCCCTTCTCTGGAGACAATCAACTTGCCAGAGTACCTGACTTCAATACTAACACAGGGGAATCAAAGGAGGAACAGGAAATGCACAATAATGCAACTCTTTGTCAGTATTAGTATGGTGTGGCCTCCACCCCATCTTCTAGCCTCTCCACCCAAGAAAAACCAGTACCTAATGTGCATGCAAACCCTCAGGTACCAATGAAAATTGCTGATAAAGAATCCAATGGGACAAAATTCCAAACTCAATACTCGTTTCTGGACATGGCCAATTGAAATCAAATGTTCTGACAGAACAATTAAATGTTGAAGTCCATGAACTAAGTCCCATATTTTAACTCAAAACCATAGTAAGGACTAGTAAAATATATTTCCAATTATGTCCAACGCCACACAATCTGGATTCAGTTCAACATCAGTAGCCACACAATTAATGTTGCCAGCACTGAGTTTGGATATATTCAGTTTTACTTGTTTTGCACAACCACTTCTAGCCAACATGGCAATTTAATACTAGCTCCATGGCACAATAAAAAATCTGGAGAATGATTAAGGCCAGGAAGTGGACTACAAGCTGAGTTTTCAATAGGACCTATAAAAACATAAGCCAAAAACAGTGCTTAGATTGCTATTTTGATATTAGAAAACGCTGGCTGAAATTCCCAGCCCTGAACTATCATTGTCCTTATATTTCTAGATTACAAGATCACAAATCGCAGAAAAAGTCATTAGACCAGAGAATCAAAGGAGAGATTAATGCAGTGGCAGTTTGTGTTTCTTTTACAACTAACTCACTTATCTGTGATCGTGAGGCTTATTAACCTCACACAACATCAAACGACTGTATTAGTCCTGTCCCCTGTAGATCACACTTGTACTCTTCTTAGGCCATAGTGAAACTGCAACCCACCTCCGAACATTAATGCACAGATGCAACTCTTTATTTTAACACAGTTTAAAAGGCCTTACCTTGGTTTATAAAGGCAACAGGAGAGACGCTTGGTTTGCACTTTATGTCCATGAATGAAGATCCTCATCCGGGGGTCAATATAGAGTACAGCAGCATAGGCACGAAATGATCGCCGCTCTGGTTTCCTGAATGGGAAAAGAAGGTGTTCTAGATTAACAGCTCATGAATTCATTCTCTTCACCATGCCTTTTTGATACACTTACGTTCCCTCTGGTGGGGTTTCTGCCATCTGAATGTCTCTGGGATCAGTGGTAAAATCCAGCTCTGGCTCCCCGGTGTCCATCAATTTCAGGTTGAAGATCACGACTAGTGTTCCTGTATTCAACAAGCAAAACCATAACTGCAGACATACATAAAACAAACAGGTAATCCTTTAAAATGTGCAGCACTCTAGCTCCTGCAATCGGAGTTTACAAAAATACCCGAGTCAGAAGTCAAAATAGCTTAGGTCACAATGGCCTCAAGAACACTGCAATCCCGATTCTTGCTGCTGGAGACAACTGTTTCTATGGTGATAATGTACAGAGTCCACAACTCCCAATATAATTTGCTAGAGTCTACTCCAGATACCAGCAATGGCCCACTACAATGTCAATAACTCCTTCTAGAGCCAAACCTAACTCAAGAACCGACAGTATATAACCGATTGAATTTCCATATTTTGACCTAAAGTTCCTGTGTACTCCAGGAACAGTGCTTTAAAACATGGAGCCCAATGCCTATGGAGTGCACCATGTAGTACACAAACACAAGGCATATCACCCAGCAAGGGAAGAGGAACAATAAACCTACACTGAGTAGAAGTGGACTCCAAGCAATCCAAAACGTTGTTCACAGAGACAATTATGCATTGCATATCTGTTTTGAAGCCTGACACATTATATGGTCCATATGCTGTACATAGTCATTCATCAAAAACAGAAAAATACACTTTGTTTTTGTTAAAAACTTTTTATTGTGAGTACATCTACAGTGAAAACCCTTACTCATAACCACCAGTGAATTACATGTGAATCTATAAGCATTCAGGATACACAGCCAATGCTACATGTGCGCATTGCATAATAAGTAGGACAGTTACTTACATAATAATTAAAGGTTACCGCAGGCTTAAATAAATTCTTAAACAGCTCACTCCACTTGTGTAGCTTTTCTGGGATCGATTTCAAAATAGTATGGTGGTCTTCTCTATGCATGAACAGAGATCCAAAGTTCTTAAATATGCAAATATCCTGTCGAAACACATGCCCCCAATAAAGCAACCATAGTTCCTCATGTCTGCGTCATTCTTTTCCACAATATTTATATGTATGCTCTGGGCCATTATCTTGGTAATGTTGTAACTTATTTGCATGTCCTCAGGCGCCATATTACTGTTTATACTTCCCAAACCCTTTATTAGTATCTAGAACACACATTAATGACCTTCAAGCACTTAACATATTCAAACATTTGTCAATCCATGGAGAAGCTGAAGTTCAATCATGCGGGAAACTGAACAACCTCACTCACAACAACTGGCAACCTCACTCACAAGAACCTGACTCACAACAACTGTTATGTAGCATCTACTTTTCAAGTCTGGAATATAGCCTATTAACACATTTACCACCTCATTCTCTTTCAAGAGGAATACTTCTCAGCAAGTATGAGTGAACTTGCCAGGACCCAATGAAATCTCCCCCATGGTTATTTGGAAAACCAGTCATGTCTTTATACCTGTTTCATGATATAGAATATTTTATTGTCTGTCCAGTCTCTACAATCTGGCTTTGCATTATGGTATGTCTAATGTGTCTTAAATTTAAAAATGTGTAACTTTGAACTTATCTGTTATCCACCTATCCCAAATGGTCAGTCTCCGCATGCAGACTCTCAATCCTGTCAGATATCAAACAATCATAATAATCACCTTGGATTCTGGGTATAAGAACATCTGTCCACTTGACACTTGTGAATACTTCATCAGTGCAGATGAAGTTCTGAAGACATCATTCCCATCAATTCCACCCCTTCAAAGGCAGACATTTGGTAAAGAGAAAGTTTTCTTTGGACTACAGTAGCCACTCGTTCACATGAAACTTAATTGCTTGTTGTCTTCTCCAGAATAGGAATCAGATTCGCCTTAATTTCACATTCATGATGACAGGATCAACAAGGTGTTAAGAGTCCCTGAGAACTATACACATCACTTTATCTGCTACTGTACACTTGGGTTTGAGAGACAATTTTATGTTGACGAAGATAGGCCTGTCCTTTCACCTAAGTGGGTGTCTTGACGAAAAATAAAGATACAAATCCCTCACCAATATAAGGAAAAGGCTTCATCACTCAGTCCACTCCTCACCTTGGCCAGCTTACCACTGTGGGCTCATTGAGAGACCTTATCACAGTGGTAGGCTTTTGAGAGTTTTTTCAATGGTGTCAGTATTTTAGTGTTGGATATAAAAGATCTGCATCAAAGAAGGGAAGCTGAAATTGTGTAATGGCAGCCCTAACAAAACCTCAAAGAATGACTTTCTAACAAAAGATTAAAAAACAGGAAGACCTCTGGGAATTTAGGGCCCTTGGTTCTTATGTGTCAATATGTTTTTGTCATTTTATTGACAATCTAAAGTGATGGACATTTTTGAGGACTAAGCTCTATCACGCACCATGGAACTCTAGCTAATTCCATCAATCTGTTAATGTAGTGGTGTGTACATGGGTAAGAAAGAATAGTGATACATAACCTGTTATTACTCTACTAAGGACCTTTCTTACCTTTGTTCACTGACTCTGGAAAAATAAGGTGGAACTCATTGGGGGTGGGAAGAAATAAATTGTCAGAAGCAGACTTCATTTGCCCTCTTGTCTCCTGCCATACATCACTCTCCAGGTGTTAAAATATCCTCTTGCTCCCCTCCCCACTTTATGGTTTAACATTCACTATGAAGTGTAAGAAAAAAGATGTACTGTCTTAACTGTGTGAGGGGGTAATGTCAATGGCACTGTGAGAACAAACAAATTATTCACCCAGGTGTGTGTTTGGTTATTTCACTGTCAAGGTTTTATAATACACTTGTACAAACAACCTCAGTTCTCTGATCAATTCTTTATTCTCTCATAAAGGCCATTATGTTGGCACTTATAGCTTTTCCCTTAGTCCCTCCAGACAGTATGGTGCAGCAAGACCAGGTCTCAGACCCTTGTGTGTCTACTGTGTTAGGATGAAAGGAAAAGGAGAAAAGGCCTCAGCACGGCTTACAGGTCTCCATCACGACTGACCTCCTTTGAATGAAGGTTTATAATAGGATGATTCAACAAGGATGGCATGCTGTAAAGCAAACTATACAAGGTCTCCAGGAAGATTTCTTCTGCTACTTTATTCACATAGGAGAACAGTCACAGCCATTCCAACATTAGCAGTTCCAAACTTCTCTTCCAAGAGTCAGCTCAAAGCAATATATTCTCTAGTTCTTAACAGTACATATATAACATACCATACTGCTGTGACTTCACAGATAGCACAGTTTGAATCAATAGTTTTCCAGCCTCTTCCTCCTTTTGAGAACTATGAATGGCTACTTTCAAATATATATGTATATATATATTCTATTGTTTCTGACAGGATACGTTTATTTAGGTGTTCCATAAAATGGTGCAAGGTACATCATGGCTGTAGGAAGCTGGCCTGATGTGTGGTGGACACTTATGGTGTTGGCACCTTATACCAGGTCCAGGCAACCCCTATTAGTATATGTAGGCAGTGTCTAGGAAGCCAGGGTTTTCTAGAGGCAGCTGTGGATGAGCAGCCAAGACTTCTCTAGGTGACATGCAAAACTTATGCAATACCACAAAAGTCAGACAGCAACTTATCACACATCAAAGAACCACACAGTATTACAAAAATAAAGGTACCTTTTTATAGTAGCACAACACTAGATTACTTATAGGGAGTCCCCTCAACTGGAGTTGAGAACACACTAGATATATACACAATAGCAATCAGAAAATAGCATAGAAACAACAAGCATTGAGAATAAAAGCAGAAAATAGTGAGGGCCCAAAGGGAGGGCCAAACCATACACTAAGAAAGTGGAATGCAAAGTGAAGTCCCCCTCCCAAGGACATGGATTTCTTAGAGGGGAGCTGGAAGAAGTAGGAACCACCAGAGGTAAGTACCTGAGTGAGTCCCAGCGGCCAGGAGAGTAGAGGTAAGTATATGGTCTCCACTAGGACTAACAGGAGGACTTTAGAAAAGGGATTGTGTAAGATCAGGACCAGTCTAAAAGGAACCAACCATGGAATCTGAAAGAGGTGGACCTACAAAGGAAGGGATCAGAGTCCAGTCCACAATGGAGTGTCCAGTGGGGGTAGGAGCTACTATGCACCCTTCTGTGAATGAAGAGGCAGGTAGACCGGAAAAAGAAGAAGACCTGCTGTGCAGCCCAGAAGCTGAAGGAGTCCTTGGAGCAGTGCAGATGGTGTCCCACGTCGGTTGTCTGGTTGCAGATGGTCAGTGGTGTAGGAGAACCACCAACAAGCCTTGGCTAATGAAAGAGGAGCAAACAAAGACTTGCAAGGGTGAAGAGCAACAGCAAGGTCCAGGGGACATCCAACCTTGGAGGGGAGTCCGGGCTGACTCTCATCATATGAGAGAGCCAACAGAAGCAGTCGCAGCACCCACAGGCAACCCACTGGAAGTACGCACAGTAGTTGCAGTGAGGCCCAATCAGCACACCTGGAGAGAAGTCTAACGTCGCTGGAACAGCAGAGAGAAAACTGTGAATGGCAGGAAGAAGTGCTGGGGTCGGGGCTACTCGGATCCTGAAGATCCCTTGGAGCAGGAGACAACAAGCCTTGGTTGCTGCAAGACTTGGAGTGCACAGGTGTACTTGTTCTGCAAGGAAAGGCAACGCCTCATGTGTCTCCCGAGTTGGACAGCTGGCAGAGAGAACCAAGGGGCCCACTCCAGACCACCACCTGTGATGCAGGATCCACACGGTTCCAGAGGAGAGCTGATCCACGCAGCCGGACCTTGTTGCTGTAGGTGCCTGAGATGAAGGAGAGTGACTCCTTCACTCCAGGGGAGTTTCCTTCTTGCTGCTTGGTGCAGGCTGAAGTCTTGCCGACTTCAGAGGATGCACAGCTGGGGAAATGTTGCAGTTGCTGGAAGGAGCCAGAGAAACAATGTTGCAAAGCAAAGTTGTCACCGGAGTTGCAGTCTTGTCTGTTCCTGAAGAGCCCAGTTACGTTCCAGTGGATAGAAGTGGAATTAAAAGATGCAGGAGTCCTGCTCATCAAACCTGGGGACCCATCCGCAAGGGAGTCCCTAAATAGTCCTATGGTGAGGTTTGGTAACCTAGCAAAGTGACCACCTATCAGAAGGGGTCTCTGACGTCACCTGCCTGACCTGGCCACTCAGATGCTCCTAGGGGCCTCTGCACATCTTGGTTTCAAGATGGCAGAATCAAGTGGTCACCTGGAGGAGCTCTGGGCACCACCCCTGGGGTGGTGATGGACAGGGGAGTGATCACTATCCTTTCCTTTGTCTAGTGTCGCACCAGTGTAAAGACCGGTGGAACCTGGACTTGTGCAAACCGGTTTATGCAAGGAGGCCATCAAATGTGCCCTTCATGGCAAACTGGTGGCTTTTGGAGGCTACACCTCCCAAGCCTTTTAACACTTGTTTCCAAGGCAGAGGGTTTTGCCTCCCTCTCCCATAGGAAATCCTTTGTTCTGCCTTTTCCTGGTAGAGCTGGTCAAGCAGCAGGAGGGCAGAAACCTATCTGAAGGGTGGCAGCAGCACGGGATGCCCGGAAAACCATAGAAGACTGGTAGTAGCAATATTGGGGGTCCTCTAAGGAGCCCCCAGAGTGCATGAAATCATACAACCAATACTGGCAACAGATGTTGGATACCAAACATGCCAAGGTTCAGAGTTACCATTATGTAGCTGGACACAGGATAAAATGGCTTCCCCTCACTTAAGTTCAGTGTAATGGAACTGGACTTCATAGGGGCACCTCTGCTCATGCAAGGGTGCCCTCACATACAGGGACCTGCCCTCTGAGCTAGGAGGGCCTACTATAGGGGTGACTTTCAGTGACCTGGTGCATTGACCTGTAGTGAAAGGGTGCATGCACTTTTTCACTCAGGCTGCAATAGCAGGCCTGCAGACACATTTTGCATGGGCTCCCATGAGGTGCACAATACATGTTGCAGCCTGTGGGGAAACCCTGGTGCCCCAATACCCTGGGTACATAAGTACCATATACTAGGGACTTACAAGGGTTATGCCAACTGTGGAGTCCCTAAAAGTTCAAGGCAACTAAATATAGAGGGACAGAGCACAATCACTGGGGTCCTGGATATCAGGATCCCAGTGAAAACAGTCTAAGCACATTGATAGAAGGAAAAAAGTGGGGATAACAATGACAAAAAGAGGGTACTTTCCTACAATGGCTACTTCAGAGCATTCTTCATTTTTAATTGGAAACCCAGGATTCCATGTTGGGACCTGAGGCGAGGATTACAGTCTACTTTCTTTCTTGTTACTCCAGTTGACTTCAACATACATATAAAACTATCTTTCCCAGCAACACCCAGGAATGGAACTACAAAACAAATAAGCTATCAACGATCCTCATGGGCTTTATAACCAGCCTCTCTGTCTGTCATATCCTCTTTCGTTCCGACTCCAGCAGGCAGATAAGTTGTTTTCATTCTTTTATGCTTTTCTTGTTGTTTAGTGTTGTATACTGCTTTGTGTACAGTAGCTTCCTTCTAGGAGGTCGCTACGCAGGAAAGCGTTTTACTGCTCCTTTCGCAGCATGATTGTTCTTTTCTAGGGGCCAAGCGAGTGCAGTGTAGGCCTGAACGTGATAGGGGGTGCCAGCTGGTGTCAGAAGCACTAGGTGCCTCTAGTTGCTCTGTGGGTGGTGGGTGCATTCCAGACATTTCTGTCTGCTCATTCATCGCTGCAGAGGCTTGTCTTATTCGTTCTATTTCCCCCGGGACGCCTGGAAGCCAGTACGCCCTCTGGGGTTGGTATAATTGACAGCTTTGAGTGCAGCACAGAGCCTGGGAAGTGAACAGGTCTATATATCTTGTATTCTTCTGTGACGTGCAAGTGCATTTAATTTGCTGCACAGGCCCAGCCCAGGTGCGCTTCATATTATATGGCCTCTGTGACTTAAATGGCCCTTGTTCCTGGGCCCCGGGGTGAATCTCATTGCACGCTCGCTGACACAAACAACTCAGCTGGTATCCATTTAAGTACTTTTGAGTGCCTGAAGAAGGGTTTTCTGTCCCAACCACCTTCCCCTCGCATGGAAGAGATCCCAAGAACGCCCCTGGGCTCCACACCAGATGACCTGATTTCCCAATCTCCCCCAGGTGGCAATGATGATTATGATTGCCTAGGAGATTCTACGGATGAGGTGGGTTCCTCCAGAACGTGGCGCCCAGCCCCTGACCCGGCTTCTATTAACAAGGGTGATTCTGAGGGGCAGTCAGAGATGTTAGACCCAGAAGATTTCATGCACCCCAGGTCGGCGGAGTGGGTCCCATTAGCCAAGGTGGCTAAATAAGTAGCAGACCGCATACATAAGCCCTTAGAGAAGGAGGTCCATGCCCGCCATAGGGCGGAGTGTCCACACCCTAGCAAATAAGGTGGCTTTCACCCCGGACATAGATCTGTGTATGGCCACGTTCCTAGCCAAATATATTCGAGATTCCAAGAAGAGTTTAGATCAGTCCTGGAAATCATGCCAGGACAAATTATTGGACATCTTGGGGCCCCTGACAAAAATCCTCGACTAGCCGAGGAGACTAAGACTTCTGGTAACCTGGTGCCTCCGGAAACACTTTTGGGGTGAGGACAACATGCTAACATATTTTTGGGGAATGTGAACTGTAAAGAAATGGCTCCCTGTTGCAGTTACCCACCACTTTTTGCCTGATACTGATGCTGACTTGACTGAGAAGTGTGCTGGGACCCTGCTAACCAGGCCCCAGCACCAGTGTTCTTTCACCTAAAATGTACCATTGTCTCCACAATTGGCACAACCCTGGCGCCCAGGTAAGTCCCTTGTAGCTGGTACCCCTGGTACCAAGGGCCCTGATGCCAGGGAAGGTCTCTAAGGGCTGCAGCATGTCTTATGCCACCCTAGGAACCCCTCACTCAGCACAGACACACTGCTTGCCAGCTTGTGTGTGCTGGTGGGGAGAAAATGACTAAGTCGACATGGCACTCCCCTCAGGGTGCCATGCCAACCTCCCACTGCCTGTGGCATAGCTAAGTCACCCCTCTAGTAGGCCTTACAGCCCTAAGGCAGGGTGCACTATACCACAGGTGAGGGCATATGTGCATGAGCACTATGCCCCTACAGTGTCTAAGCAAAACCTTAGACATTGTAAGTGCAGGGTAGCCATAAGAGTATATGGGCTGGGAGTCTGTCAAAAACAAACTCCACAGCTCCATAATGGCTACACTGAATACTGGGAAGTTTAGTATCAAACTTCTCAGAATAATAAACCCACACTGATGCCAGTGTTGGATTTATTAAAAAATGCACACAGAGGGCCTCTTAGAGATGCCCCCTGTATTTTACCCAATTGTTCAGTGCAGGACTGACTGGTCTGTGCCAGCCTGCTGCTGAGAGACGAGTTTCTGACCTCATGCGGTGAGAGCCTTTGTGCTCTCTGAGGACAGAAACAAAGCCTGCTCTGGGTGGAGGTGCTTCACACCTCCCCCCTGCAGGAACTGTAACACCTGGCAGTGAGCTTCAAAGGCTCAAGCTTCGTGTTACAATGCCCCAGGGCACTCCAGCTAGTGGAGATGCCCGCCCCCTGGACACAGCCCCCACTTTTGGCGGCAAGTCCAGGAGAAATAATGAGAAAAACAAGGAGGAGTCACTGGCCAGTCAGGACAGCCCCTAAGGTGTCCTGAGCTGAAGTGACTCCAACTTTTAGAAATCCTCCATCTTGCAGATGGAGGATTCCCCCAATAGGATTAGGGATGTGACCCCCTCCCCTTGGGAGGAGGCACAAAGAGGGTGTACTCACCCTCAGGGCTAGTAGCCATTGGCTACTAACCCCCCAGACCTAAACACGCCCTTAAATTTAGTATTTAAGGGCTCCCCTGAACCTAAGAATTTAGATTCCTGCAACTTACCGAAGAAGAAGACTGCTGAGCTGAAAACCCCTGCAGAAGAAGAAAGAAGACACCAACTGCTTTGGCCCCAGTCCTACCGGCCTGTCTCCTGCCTTCTAAAGAACCCTGCTCCAGCGACGCTTTCTCCAGGACCAGCGAACTCTGAATCCTCAGAGGACTGCCCTGCTTCCAAGAGACCAAGAAACTCCCGAGGACAGCGGCACTGCTCCAAAAGAACTGCGACTTTGTTTCAAGGAGCAGATTTAAAGACCCCTGCAACTCCCCGCAAGAAGCGTGAGAATTGCAACACTGCACCCGGCGACCCCGACTCGACTGGTGGAGAACCAACACCTCAGGGAGGACCCTCCGGCGACTCCGAGACCGAGAGTAACCAAAGTTGTCCCCCCTGAGACCCCACAGCGACGCCTGCAGAGGGAATCCCGAGGCTCCCCCTGACCGCGACTGCCTGAACTCCATTTCCCGACGGCTGGAAAAGACCCTGCACCCGCAGCCCCCAGCACCTAAAGGAACGGAACTCCTGTGCAGGAGTGACCCCCAGGAGGCCCTCTCCCTTGCCCAGGTGGTGGCTACCCCGAGGAGCCCCCCCCCTTGCCTGCCTGCACCGCTGAAGAGATCCCTTGATCTCTCATTGAAATCTACAGAGAACCCGACGCTTGTTTGCACACTGCACCCGGCCGGCCCCGCGCTGCTGAGGGTGTACTTTCTGTGTGGACTTGTGTCCCCTCCGGTGCCCTACAAAACCCCCCTGGTCTGCCCTCCGAAGACGCGGGTACTTACCTGCTGGCAGACCGGAACCGGGGCACCCCCTTCTCTCCATTGAAGCCTATGCGTTTTGGGCACCTCTTTGACCTCTGCACCTGACCGGCCCTGAGCTGCTGGTGTGGTAACTTTGGGGTTGCTCTGAACCCCCAACGGTGGGCTACCTTGGACCCAAACCTGAGACTTGTAAGTAATTTACTTACCTGACAAAACTAACAAAAACTTACCTCCCCCAGGAACTGTGAAAATTGCACTGTGTCCACTTTTAAAACAGCTTATTGTGTTTTATGTGAAAAGTATACATGCTAATGTAATGATTCAAAGTTCCTAAAGTACTTACCTGCAATACCTTTCAAATGAGATATTACATGTAGAATTTGAACCTGTGGTTCCTAAAATAAACTAAGCAAAGATATTTTTCTATAACAAAACCTATTGGCTGGATTTGTCTCTGAGTGTGTGTTCCTCATTTATTGCCTGTGTGTATATACAACAAATGCTTAACACTACTCCTTTGATAAGCCTACTGCTCGACCACACTACCACAAAATAGAGCATTAGTATTATCTCTTTTTGCCACTATCTTACCTCTAAGGGGAACCCTTGGACTCTGTGCATGCTATTCCTTACTTTGAAATAGCACATACAGAGCCAACTTCCTACATGAAATGAACATTCTCTTTGGAGAGATGACACTGAAAAAAGTCGACCCCAAGTTGGGGGACTTGGGCGTGGTGGCCCAGGGAGAGTTATTCAGAGACCTCTTCATCAAAGAGTTGGGGAAGTTTGTCACTACATTTGCCTCTCTGGACAAGACTCAAGCCTCAATGGAAAAGATTGTTTAACCCCTCCCTCCCCCATAATTTTTATTGAGGTCGGTCGTGGCAAGGGAGCTCTCAACCAGCTACTTCTATAGGCAAGCCCCCTCGAAAGGGCAAGGCTAAGGCAGGAACTAGTAGCAAGACCAATATTGCTTAGGAGAATTCTTCCCATCCACAAGAGCAACTCTAGGTCATGGTAGAGGTTCCTCCAGAGGCCAATTTCAAGGCAATCGAACAGGTGAGTGTGGCCTTTGTTTCCCGAATGCAGGTGGAGTGTCTTTTGGCTTTGTTCTTCCACAACTGGGAAAAGCTGACTTCGGATGCATGGGTTTTGCAGACGGTGTGGGGCTTCCACATAGCCCACTGTGCCTTGATAGATCTTGAGATTCAGGACCTGTTGCACAAGAGCACTGTTTCACCAGCTTCTCTCCACCAGGGTGGGTTTCGTGACCCAATTTTTCTGGTGAAGAAACAAGACGGGGTCAGCGCCCAGTGATCAATCTCTGGGAATTCAGTGGCTGCTTGGTTTACCACCACTTCAAGATGGAGGGCATCCATCTGTGGCAACCGGAAGACTGGATGGGGTGCTTGGCTCTCAAAGGTGCATACTTTACAGGTCCTATTTTCGCAACCCACTGCAGATTTCTCCAATTCCGCACGGTCAGGTTTTCGAGTTTCAGACCATGCCATTTGGGCTCTCATCAACCCCTTGGTGTTTCACCAAGGTGCTGTAACCAGCAATAAGAGCATTTCAGGGTGCAGGGTTTCCGATTGATCATTTATTTGGACGATCTTCTCCCCATGACCCAGTGTTCCTTCCGCTTGAGGGATCAACTGCTGACCACAATTCTACTGTTGGAGAGTCTCGGCTTCATGATAAATCACAAGAAATCCCTTCTGACCCCCTCCAAGCAGGTGACCTTTTGGGGGTTTGTCATAAATTCCATGGAGAAACCCCTTAGCCTTCCCTCCCACCTGACTGCCAAAATCCAGCGGGAATTAAAGCGCACCTGTACCGTCCATCAACATCTCTTACAGCAGGTGGCTTGGGTGGTGGGTCTGCTCTTGTCCTCCATCCAAGCTATCTCCCCAGGTCCGCTCCATTACAGAACACTTCAAAGGCTCAAGGCATTTAATTTATGCATGGAACTACAGGATGCAGAACAGGTTTTGCTGACATAGGAAGTCAAAGTGGAGATGGATTGGTGGCTATTGTCCAGGACATGGTACGGCAGAGCAATCTTCGGATCCGATCCAGATTTACAGATAGAATCAAACGTCAGCAAGTCGGGATGGGGGAGCTCGATGTGGAGGCCCCTTCACAAGATATCAATTGCCTGGAGTTAATGGCAGTTTCCTTTGCAGTCCAGTGCTGAACTAAGAAACGGGCAAACTGCTGTGTTCTCCTTGAGATGGACAATATATCGGCAGTCCAGTGTATCAACCAACTCCAAATCCCAAATGCTGGCAGACCTCGCCAAGCAATTTTGGACATTCTGCCTTTACAGGAGCATCTCGGTCACAGCAGAGTATTGCCCGGGGGTTTCCAACAACATAGTGGACTGCTATTTGAGAGAATGGTCCAACATGTGTCTCTGGCAGTTGGATCCTCAGATCTTCCGATTGATCCACAACCGGTGGGGTCCTTTCACTGTGGATCTGTTTGTGTCGCGTCTGGATCACCACGTGGATGGTACTTCAGCTGGAGACTGGACCCTCAGGCGCTGTCGACGGATGCCTTCCTACAAGACTGGTCGGGAGAGCAGGGATGCATCTTCTCGCCATTTGCGACGATCAGGTGAGACTCCAACAAGATCAGATAGTCCTAATAACGCTGTGTAGGACTTTGCAAGTATGGTTTCCAGTTTTACTGGAAATTTCTTGGGATTATTCAATCTGACTTCCCAGTGCACCGGCTCAGATTTGGGATCAACTCGGGAATCGTCACTCATTAATTCATTAAGACCGTTCACACTTCATGTGGTGAAGGATTACAGGGAACGCTGTAGAGTCCCTGGACTTTCAAAAAGAGGCTGACAGAATGTTGGACGCGACCTGGGCTGACAGTACCACCAAATGCTATAGATCAACATGGGTGAGATGGGTTTGTTGGTGTGTACAAAGGTTTTGTGATCCCCTGGGGTCTGACACTGTCCAGATCTTCAGTTTCCTGGCATTCCTGGCCTGGCAGGGTCAGGCCTGCCAAACGGTCAACACCTTCAGATCAGCGATCTCAGCAGGCCATATTCCAATTCAGGGTTATCAGGTAGACGAACATCCATTGGTGTGGAAACTCATGAGAGGGATCTGTTTGGTTCTTCCTCCTGAACCCACTATTCCCCTTGCTCTATGGGATGTAAGCAAGTTGTGAGTCTTTTTTCAGTCTTGGCCTAGATTAGAAAACAAATTTCTGGGAAACTGGCCATGTTCTTATGCCTTATTTCCTGTAGCAGAGTTTCTGATGTCAGGGCTTTGGATCTGATGGGTAGAGTCTTCACCCATATTTCACGGAGGACAAAACAGATTCCAGACTGATTTCCTATCTAGCCTGTGATGAAAGTTGTGTGTAGTTCGGTGTCTGACGGCATATGAGAATGTGACGGAGGAGTTTCACCCTCCTGGGGAGCCACAGTAATTGCTATCCTTGAGGAAACCTTTTAAAGCAGTGCCCTCCCCAACAATTGCACCCTGGACCCGTGGGATCATGCAAGAGACTGGCCTAAATGTGTCACAGTTTGGCGCCCATTCTGCCAGGCGCACAATGGCTTCAAAAGCGTTTTTGCTTAGTACATGCTTGGAAGATATCCTAAATGCAGTGGATTGGTCCTTACACTCCATGTTCAAAAAGTTTTATTTCAAACCAAGTTTGAATATGGCGCTATTAGTGGTGGACAAGCTGTGAACATGCATAATCCTCACCTCCGGTCCCAACATAGAATGAAAAATTTCCTAGCATTTGTGATAAGTTTTAATTCTATTTAGAACATGGAGGTAATGATCATTCCCACCCTTCACCGCTGGGAACTCAACCCTCCCTCGAGATGTTCCTGTGTCAACGGAGGTCTTTGTTTCGCTGTAATGCGTAAGTATAACATGTTTCAATCTGTTTTTCTTGTGATGGTGTTCTGTACTTTTGAGTGGTGCAATATTATGTATCAATAGTTTTTGACATTTGACGTAGGCCTTTAGTTCACGTTTTTTTAGGATGTAGCTTTCCTGAATTATGTTTATATTCCAGGATCTGATGACACTAAAGGGGACTAAGAAAACCACGAGGATTTGAGCATGTCGCAGGAAGCAAAGAGGCTTGTTCTAAGGCCCATGAGGACTGTTGATATTGTAGTTTCTTTCCTGGGTGTTGTTGAGAAATATAGTTTTATATAAATGTTGAAGTCTGCTGGAATAATAAAGACGGAAAGTAGAGCATAATCCTCGACTCTGTGTCCATAGGAGAATTTAAACTTCCCTTCATGAAAGCTAGGAAATTTTTCACTGTTGATGAAACAGGAGTCCAGGATGTCAGGTGGTCCGAACCTTATCAGATCTTGCTCACTCACAGCCAGAATTCTGAGATTTAATCCAACACCAGTCTGATGATGATCTCTTTTTGGGAGTTTTCCGAAGCACAGATTGTTGGATACAGCCATCAACGTCTGTTGCAAAGTATTCCAAAGTTTTGAAACATCTTCTGACCTGGCTCGATGTTTTACTTAATTTCATGATGTCTGCTGGGTTAGTAAATGTGATGTAGTCCACCAGCGATTTCTGGTTGCAATGTAGTGAGGGACTAATTTTACAAAGGTGCATGCTTTTTTTTTTTACCGTATGCCTAAAATGAACAATTTTATACTGTAGGAAGTTGGCTCTGTATGCACTATTTCAAAGTAAGGAATAGTATGCACAGTGTCCAAGGGTTCCCCTTAGAGGTAAGATAGTGGCAAAAAGAGATAATACTAATGCTCTATTTTGTGGTAGTGTGGTCGAGCAGTAGGCTTATCAAAGGAGTAGTGTTAAGCATTTGTTGTACATACACACAGGCAATAAATGAGGAACACACACTCAGAGACAAATCCAGGCCAATAGGTTTTGTTATAGAAAAATATCTTTTCTTAGTTTATTTTAAGAACCACAGGTTCAAATTCTACATGTAATATCTCATTTGAAAGGTATTGCAGGTAAGTACTTTAGGAACTTTGAATAATCACAGTAGCATATATACTTTTTACATAAAACATAATAAGCTGTTTTAAAAGTGGACACAGTGCAATTTTCACAGTTCCTGGGGGAGGTAATGTTAGTAATGTTAGTTTTTGCAGGTAAGTAAAGCACCTACGAGGTTAAGATTGGGGTCCAAGGTAGCCCACCGTTGGGGGTTCAGAGCAACCCCAAAGTCACCACACCAGCAGCTCAGGGCCGGTCAGGTGCAGAGTTCAAAGTGGTGCCCAAAACACATAGGCTTCAATGGAGAGAAGGGGGTGCCCCGGTTCCAGTCTGCCAGCAGGTAAGTACCCGCGTCTTCGGAGGGCAGACCAGGGGGGTTTTGTAGGGCACCGGGGGGGGGACACAAGTCCACAGAGAAAGTACACCCTCAGCAGCGCGGGGGCGGCCGAGTGCAGTGTGCAAACACGTGTCGGGTTTTCAATGGTTTTCAATGAGAGACCAAGGGGTCTCTTCAGCGGTGCAGGCAGGCAAGGGGGGGGGCTCCTCGGGGTAGCCACCACCTGGGTAAGGGAGAGGGCCTCCTGGGGGTCACTCCTGCACTGAAGTTCCGTTCCTTCAGGTGCTGGGGGCTGCGGGTGCAGGGTCTTTTCCAGCCGTCGGGATTTTAGAGTCAGGCAGTCGCGGTCAGGGGGAGCCTCGGGATTCCCTCTGCAGGCGTCGCTGTGGGGGCTCAGGGGGGACAACTTTGGTTACTCACAGTCTCAGAGTCGCTGGAGGGTCCTCCCTGAGGTGTTGTTTCTCCACCAGTCGAGTCGGTGTCGACGGGTGCAGTGTTGCAAGTCTCACGCTTCTTGCAGGGGTCTTTAAATCTGCTCCTCTGTAACAAAGTTGCAGTCTTTTTGGAGCAGGTCCGCTGTCCTCGGGAGTTTCTTGTTCCTCTTGAAGCAGGGCAGTCTTCTGAGGATTCAGAGGTCGCTGGTCCTGGAGAAAGCGTCGCTGGAGCAGGGTTCTTTAGAAGGCAGGAGACAGGCCGGTAGGACTGGGGCCAAAGCAGTTGGTGTCTTCTTTCTTCTTCTGCAGGGGTTTTCAGCTCAGCAGTCTTCTTCTTCGGTAAGTTGCAGGAATCTAAATTCTTCGGTTCAGGGAAGCCCTTAAATACTAAATTTAAGGGCGTGTTTAGGTCTGGGGGGTTAGTAGCCAATGGCTACTAGCCCTGAGGGTGGGTACACCCTCTTTGTGCCTCCTCCCAAGGGGAGGGGGCCACATTCCTATCCCTATTGGGGGGAATCCTCCATCTGCAAGATGGAGGATTGCTAAAAGTTAGAGTCACTTCAGCTCAGGACACCTTAGGGGCTGTCCTGACTGGCCAGTGACTCCTCCTTGTTATTCTCATTATCTACTCCGGCCTTGCCGCCAAAAGTGGGGCCGTGACCGGAGGGGGCGGGCAACTCCACTAGCTGGAGTGCCCTGTGGTGCTGGAACAAAGGGGGTAAGCCTTTGAGGCTCACCGCCAGGTGTTACAGCTCCTGCCTGGGGGAGGTGTTAGCATCTCCACCCAGTGCAGGCTTTGTTACAGGCCACAGAGTGACAAAGGCACTCTCCCCATGTGGCCAGCAACATGTCTCGAGTGTGGCAGGCTGCTAGAACCTACACGGGTAGTTGGATTAGGTTTCAGGGGGCACCTCTAAAGTGCCCTCTGTGGTGTATTTTACAATAAAATGTACACTGGCATCAGTGTGCATTTATTGTGCTGAGAAGTTTGATACCAAACTTCCCAGTTTTCAGTGTAGCCATTATGGTGCTGTGGAGTCCGTGTTTGACAGACTCCCAGACCATATACTCTTATGGCTACCCTGCACTTACAATGTCTAAGGTTTGGCTTAGACACTGTAGGGGCACAGTGCTCATGCACTGGTGCCCTCACCTATGGTATAGTGCACCCTGCCTTAGGGCTGTAAGGCCTACTAGAGGGGTGACTTATCTATACTGCATAGGCAGTGTGAGGTTGGCATGGCACCCTGAGGGGAGTGCCATGTCGACTTACTCGTTTTGTTCTCACCAGCACACACAAGCTGGCAAGCAGTGTGTCTGTGCTGAGTGAGGGGTCCCCAGGGTGGCATAAGGTATGCTGCAGCCCTTAGAGACCTTCCCTGGCATCAGGGCCCTTGGTACCAGGGGTACCAGTTACAAGGGACTTACCTGGATGCCAGGGTGTGCCAATTGTGGAATCAAAAGTACAGGTTAGGGAAAGAACACTGGTGCTGGGGCCTGGTTAGCAGGCCTCAGCACACTTTCAATTCAAAACATAGCATCAGCAAAGGCAAAAAGTCAGGGGGTAACCATGCCAAGGAGGCATTTCCTTACATATACTCTCTCTATGTTTGCGCTCTTGAAGGAATCACAACTTTTACTACGTTGCAATAGCCAAGCCTGGTCCCTGTTAAGGCTCCTATCAATTTCATTAAGGAAGAAAAAGATGCAGTATGGGGTCTCTTGGACATCACTGGCCAGTCCTGGAGCCACCTGCGTACCATTGGGTGGTCAACTGTGTCACAGAGGTGGAGATATCAAAGAGAATTAGGCCCTACTGCCAATCTACATCAACTGCAGCAATAATTTCCTCTCTAGCTGTAGCCAGTGGCATGTTTTCTGTCATTTAGGAGGTTATACTCTCCGTAATTCTGTGGTTTTATAGCCTCTTTTTTCCTAAGATTCTGCCGATGAAAGAGAAGTTCTATATCAGCTGGAATTTTGCTACAATCTCTTGGTCTTCCTTTTAGCAGGAGTGTGATTAGATGCTTTGTTTCCAAGACTAAACCTTGGCAAAGCGCAGTCTATGACAAGGTAAACTGTTACATACAACAATATCAGTCAGTACACTGTGATGTTTCTCAAGGTGGAGGGTCAATCGTTAGAAAAGGGGAAGAGACAGTGTTGATCCTAAGGTATTTTAGCTTTAAAGAATGTCATGAGGTTTGTCGGAAGCTGGCACTTTATGGGGTATATCAATAACTAGATATACTGAATAGAGCCCAAGGGTTCCCCTATGAGTGGACAGGGCCTTGCTATGCCATCCCAAAGTGCTCTATTTGGAGGTAGGTTGATCGAGCAGCCTTAGGCTTAACAGGAGTTTTGCAAGACATTGACAATACACATAATAGTCAATAAATTGACTCAAAAGGAAGAACAACTATCGAGTTTAGGAAATCGTTCAGGTAAGTATGTTTTAAAATATAAGTTTTCCCTCTAAGAAGTGCGCATTTTGTGTAATTTCAGAGTTCTGCAATGTTGTCCTATGGGAGGAAGAACAAGTTCTGTGAACAGATGGAGTAAATCGATTTAGTAGACCAATCTCCAGGAGCTAGGGTGAGTGGTGGGCATGGTCCAAGGCAGCACCAGCAGAACACCACCAAGGGCATACAGGTGGCCTGGTGCAGGGTGTAAAACAGCACCGGGTGCTCAATGCTTTTCATAGAGATTGTTCACTGAAAAAATAGGCTGTGGGCTTTGGCTAGGAAGCCAGTTAGGCTGAACCAACAGCGAGCCTCAGGCCTCACGATGCTCGGGCACAGGTAGGCAACTTTGGACCTTTTCTCCACGGTCCATGGGTGACGGGTGCAGAGGTGCCTTCACTTGTTAGGTTTTCTTATCGGAGATGTTGCAGTAGAGGGGACTGCGAATAGAGGCTTCAGGCGTCATCGGGGAGTCCAGGAGGGGTGAAACCATGATGGATTCGGACTTTGAAGGGCTGGGAAACCTTACTGGCAACAGTGATCCACTTCAACTCGGGTCGGTGACGATGTGTGCAGTGGTGACATCCCCTATATGACCACTTCCTGTGGGAAGTGGACATAACCCTGTCCCAGAATTCCTAAATCTGTCAACACTAAGACGACATATTCTCCAATGTGGTGTCCACTCACAGCAGGCCGCTCACCTTAGGGGTGATTCTGACTTGATCTGACTTGAGGGGTGGACATGCCTCGCTGAACACTACATTTCCCACCTGCCCAGCTGCCAAATGGGCCCTTAGACAGGGGGTGACATCTTCCTTGTGAGGGAAGCCAGATCTGTACACCAAGGGCGATGGGCTTCTTTGAAGCTCTCTGCCCTGGAATGCAGATTTGCAAGTCACCCTAATGGTTGGGAGTGTGTAACACCCCACCTAGAGCAGGCTTTGTAGCTGACTGCCTGAGAGCAAAGGCTCTTATCTTAGGGGGTCTGGTGGTGGCTGGCTCACGCTAGTCAGTGAGCACACCAGAGGATGGTAGGTTTTCAGGGTGCACCTCTATAGTAGAGCCCTCGAGAATACCAGTGTGGTGTATATTTCAGGGGTGTAGCAACGCATCAACAAAAAGGGCCCTATTTCCAGGATGGTCCAAGAAGGATGGGAGTGAGGATGGGTTGTACATTGTCACCAATGAAATGTATTCCGGGGTGTGGCATACTGGAAAGCCTGTAGATCTTCAGCAAGGTAGTTTTAAAGGTCAGCTCAAGAGGGCTGAGAACAAGGGTCTAGGGCCTGTCAGTTATATCAATGAACTATGCCGGCAGAGGCCAGGGAGTCAGCAGCAGAACGATCCAGTGTGGTACTCCTAGGGGACCGTTCTTTAGCGTGTTGCTTACAAACCACCAGAGGGCTTCTGCCGGGGTGTGAAGAAAGCAGAATTTTCCAATAAAGTCCACCCTGAGACGGGCCGGGAAAAGCATGCCAAAGTGTAATCAGCAGTGCCGCCTTGGCGCCAGTGAATTTGCAGCAGGCTTCGTGGGCCGCCATTGTGAAGTCTGGGAGAGGGAGATCTTGTCCCTTGCCA
The DNA here is from genome assembly GCF_031143425.1 of Pleurodeles waltl. NCBI lineage: Eukaryota > Metazoa > Chordata > Amphibia > Caudata > Salamandridae > Pleurodeles > Pleurodeles waltl. The sequence continues at coordinate 825,301,749 of NC_090450.1, read as the reverse complement.
ATGGAGTGGGCCCAGCTCTCGCGCTAGTTGAGGGGCTTTATCTCGGTCCTGGTAATTGAGGCACTGGGCGATGATTGACCACGTTGGTGCTCCATGAGAGGTGCAGGGGTCAAGGGATCTATGTGCCCGCTCAACAACAAAGGTTGATGTAAAATATTGGCAACAAAGAAGTTTAGAGAGGAGATGTCCTACAAACAGATCAAAATAGGCTGTGTCTGTGGATTTCACAATACCCAGTATACGGACGTTGTTGAGGTGGCCATGGGTCTCTTAGTCCTCATTTTTGATAGCTATTGTTTTGAGGCCGAGTTTCAGTTTCTCTAGGTGCTGAACTGTTGTAACGGCTCCATCCTCTATCCCAGATCTGCACTCTTCCGCACCGTTCAGATTAGTGTTTTCACGGTCCAGGCACTCCCCCATATGATCAGGGCGGCCAGTGACAGTGTCAAACAGAGTCGATTGCATGAAAGCCTGCTCAGAGTTCGGCCACAAATGAGTCTACACCAGGCAAATGTAGGGTATCAGAACCCCCTTTCTCACAAGCATATCAGGCGCATCAGTCACAGTTTTTCAAAGGGTAATTTGTGGTGCGTTGGATCTCTGCACACCACGTCTGGAGTGGGCAGTTCCAGTGGGCAGTTCTCTGCATCAAGATGAACTAAGCAGATGACCAAAGGATGTAGCTCAGTGTTGTGCATCTAAGGGGCTCTCTGGCGGTAGGTGGCCTTGGGTCAGTGGTTGTGGGGGTGGGGGTTGGACATCTGGTTCAGGCCAGTGCTGAATTGCGGGGGAAAAGTTAGATCATCCCAGCTTTATCCAGAAGGACCCTTATGTCTTCCATCACTGGCAGATGGGTATCCGGGGGGGCTGAACCTGGTACACCCAATCGCGGTGGTGGGGAGGGCGAGTCAAGGCCTCAGGTCAGGATCCTGGCCTACAGTGCAGGGGGTGGTGGGGTGCAGCACGATGTGCAACAGGGGGCTGCAGAACTCCCTCTTCTGAGTTGGCCAGGAAGTTGAGGAGCTGTGAAGAACATGCTGATGAGGTAGTCCTTCCAAAAAGGTTTCGAAGAGCGTTTACAAGGCATCTGTTGCCCAGTGTGCAGAGGAGCAAAAGTAACCATCCTGCCCCACCAGTTATTTCCAGATGCAGTTTCATTGTGCCTTCAGCGCTGCTCCTAGGTTGGCAAGGGAGTCAGTCGCACCCCTAGGCCGCATCAAGTCTCCCCGTCACTTCTGTGATGGGTCCAGGCATCATCCAGACATCAGCACAGTTCCAGAATGGGGGGTTGGGGCACGGAGAACCTATGAAGTGGTGGTGGGGCTCAGATCATCGCAGAGAGTTTATGGGCAGCCCAGCGAGGTCCAGTGACCTTGTGCCTTAGGCTCACCAGTGGCCACTGTCAACGCAGGACCTCCAAGGTGAGGGGCAGGTCGTCAGGTGCTCCGTGCAGTTGGGTATCACAGCAGCGCACAGCATCCTACAAATTGGTGCATATCAGGCCCCATATGTCTACAGGGCAGAGAAGAGCACCATGGGTTCTCATGGACGTAATATCTGACCCACCAGCTCCGTTTGCAGGGCGGAATTTGCCAGAGCATCAGTGCAGTGCAGCCATCTTGGTTGCCGGCATGGCCACGCCTTTTCCACTTAGGTTACTGATGTCTTTTTTAAATGGGTTTGTGTTCAAGTTGCTACAGGCCAAGCATGATGTAATGTTTAGAAAGGATATTAATGATTGGTAAAACCAAGTCTGATGTTGCATCATATATTTGTCCTTTTCAATCTTGTGAAAGAATCCTAAACCTAAAGTGTGACCAGCTGCATAGGTTAGGACCTTCACCACTTGACGGGAACCAAAAGCCATCACATTTTCCACAATATCTTGGCAAAGTTTTAGGTTGGTTGTCAGCCCACACGTTAATGTTTCCCATCATCATAAGGTTCTGTCCATTATTTAGGTCTAGTCACTTCTTCCACTTCTACGGAGCAGCACCTCTCACTTGACAGTGTGGCATGGAGAGGCCACAGTTCTGTTTTTTGTAATATGAATGTCTTAGGATTTAAGTTTTTTTTTTGTAGTTTGTGGGAAAACACCAAATACAGATTTAATGCTTGTCTGTCTGAGAAAAATAACCATTGCAACCTTAGAATAACTTTAAATGGTGTTTTCCCCATCTTTGTTTAGTGTTTGAAATTGAATGCTGAAATTTCCAAAAACATTACACATTCTATATATGACCCGTTCTAATGTCAATTCGAAAAAACAGATCTCAAAGGGGAAGCCAGGGTTTGTTTCTTTTGCTGTTTTCTCAAAACCAATGACCACATGTTTAACTGCAAATAAACCGAAGAAATAAACAATTTAAAGACAGCATTCATGTGCTAGACGTTGGGGAGCACTAATGAACATCAGAGATGCATTCCTCATGATAGAGTCTCTTTGTTGTCACAATCAAAAATCAAACACGGACACAGTCACCTCTGCAACTCAACCACTAACTGATGGACAATGGACAGTCGGTGAATGCTGCAAAAACAACAGTAACAAAAATAACTGGGTTTTAAAATAGATTTTTAGATTTAATTTGTTGATTGTCCTCTTGCAATGGTTTCAGTAAAATGCAAACTAGATCTGAAAGGCATCTCACAACTTTATATGGAACTAAAGATAAAAGCAGCAGCTTATAATCAGGAAGGAACGTGGCAGAAGATATGGGATATGGGCAGGACAGTAGTTTAAAAACTTCCACTGAAGAGGAGCGATGGGTTAAGCCACATAATGAACCTTTTTGAAAGAGCTTGCATAAGAGGAAGATCTTAAATTATTTATTTGTGAAATGAAAGAGGTTTTTTGTGAAGATTTATGGATTGAGAGTTCCAAAAGCTTACCCTAAAAGGATTCAGTGACTGACTGCTTCATTACTTTGAGTATAATACCTCTTTACAATACTGTTATTTTTAGTGACTGGTTTCAGCTTGCTGTCAATTTAATCACAATAGTTGGTTCCCATCTTATCACATTCCCCAGGGAAGTTGTAACGGAACCTGTGATGTGATTTTAACCAGTTAGTCTCGAAAAACACTCTAATGTACTGTTGGTTCTGCCTGAGGACCCACTGCCTTCTTTTCCAATCAGAATGACCCTTTACTCCCTGGTATTATTGTGGACCAACAAACGGAACAGAAAATATCAACCCAGATTCTACAGTAGGGGTGTGTGGAAGGTGAGTAAATAAGACAGTAAGTTAGGGAAAAGAAGATGGAACAAAGGTTGGGAAACACTTACCATTCTTGTCCGAAATCTTTCTGAATTGCTCCAGGAGCTCCTCTTCTGACCGGAAGGGGGAATATTTGTATATAAGTTCGGTCTCAATGGAAAATTTCTCCATGTTCTCAGTGATAGGCTCACGTGTTATTGTATTCCATGTGGGGAGAGGGACAATCACCTACAGTAAAGCAAACATCAATTTATGGAGAAAGCTCTTCCCTTGTTCTAGGGTACATGGCAACGTGTATCTACATTAGAACGGGCTGGACCTTCTATACTGCCTGCATAAAACCATCTATTTGTGTGACATATCAATAATACAGTTATTTGTCACTGCCAAACCCCTGGTATACTATTAATTCAATGTCAAACAAACTGTGATATATAACCACAATGGTCCTTAAGTACAACAAATTGATCATCTTCACAAAAAACTAACCTCATCAATGCCTTCTTCCTCGTGGAATGTGCGGGACAAAAAGAGGCATGTCATGGCATCATCTTTCTTTGTAAAAAGAATAAAATCCTTCCCAATACGCATGGAACCTCTAAAATTTGATAAAGAAGAAAATGGTTACAGAAGCAGCAAAGGAAAGGAAAAGCATAACTACATATAGAGTTAAACAATAACTCCCAGACAATTAAAGGGTTTTAAAAACTAAGTAGACCCAGGGCCATTTATACCAATTCTGTGGTGCTCTACTGAACGAAGTACGTAGCACTTGCTACATAATTGATCATATGCTGTTTAATTGGCTAATTTCAATAAAAAATAAATTGTTTCTTGCTAAAATGAATCCAATTTTACCAAAAAAGCTGCACACACCGTGGAACACAGCCAATGCAAGCATGTCTGCAACAATACTGTAGGTGGGAATTATGTCTGGAAAAGTTGAGAAATTAAGAAGTTAGATGGAGATACCTTGAAAATTGCAGTGGAAGTAAGCCTCATCTTCTCCAAATCCCTATCCTGCCTGCTTCCTAGATGCCCAAATCCTTATCCTTTTCTTGAAGGCTGATCCTCAGCAGTTCAGCTCTTGATCTTCTCCAGCTTTTACCTCAAGGATTGGCATTTCTATTTTTAAAGATAGAATTTCAGTAGAGTGACAACCACAAGGGGTCTGGGAATACAGTGTAGGGTGGAAGGAGCCCATCAGAGCCCTGGAATAAAGATAAAACTCCTACAGGGAGTTCCTGAGCTCAGACAGCAGGCCTACCACTAGGCCCTGCCTCTCAGTGGTCTGGGCTCATACTAGGCTAGTATCCCACAAAATTGGGAAGTTTAAGATACTAACAATCAATTGGCTCTTTACTTGACAACTGGGTCTGAAACCTTTCGTATTGCAAACCCACCTTCCATTAATCTACATTCATATCCCTCCAGCAAACCCCCTCCCACACTATAGGATAAGAAATTTTAACTGGCCTTTAAACATAAATGCAGTGGACTTTAATATGTGCTGCAATCCTCAAGTGGCACCTAACTGTCATGGTTTACTTCCACAGCACATGCTATGGCATTATAGGAAAGTTGAATGTGCCAATCCAGTTTTAAGCTAATTTCAATATGTTTTAATGCTTAGAGCATACACACTGCGGTTTTCTCAGACCAAGATTAAAAGCAGATGAGTCCCACACAATGGAACAACTTAAGGTGACCAACCTAAAAGGGGTCAATTTGCAACACAGTCCCCCTCAGATTAAAGGTAAATTAATCCCCATCTCCGCTGCCTAACTCCCCATGCAAGGAGTATATAATCCCTCCCAACTTTCTCAGCCAGGCTCCAGTCCCTCTTTCCTCAGGACCCTCTCCATATCAGAGAAACCACACTACCCACTTTCCAGGTCCAAATAAAATCTATATCTAACCTGTCTGCTCTTAAATTCGAGTTTCCCACCTTACCACAAAGTGCACTCTCACCAGTTTCCTCCAGTATTCACAAAGTTTCACGACCCAGCATTTCCTTCCACAGAATTAAAGCCCATAATAGTGTCCCCTTTCCCTCACCAAAGTCTCTACTTCCTTGTAGAAGCCTTAGGCCCCAACACGGCTTCCAACACACAACTCCATCCCCAATACCACAACTGCCCATTGCGGACCCTCTCCCTGACTCAAGAAAGCATGTCTCAACTAAGTACCTTGACCACTCCAAGTACCTGAACAGCACTTTAGGAATTACCCGCATGATTCTTTTTGATTCTTCTCACTCACTCCCTTTATGCTTCCATATCGAGGATATACTAGACATCTTAAACAAGGAAATGAAAACTGTTTCAACTAATCCGAAATCCACAAGCCTCTACACTAAACAAATCGATAAGCTCATTTTCTTCATCATGAAACCAAGACTACAGAACAGAAAGTAATGGCTATCCCCAGAGACAACAAAGTTCAGTGACCTAAGTTTGCCCACCACTGTCTCAGAGGATGATACCATTCCTCATTCCTCACTGAAACATAGCTAAATGTCTTCTATACTTCATTGATGGATATACTGGCTCCCACAAAATTGATCATCAAATGCTTAGATCGTGAGGGGAACTCTGGTGGTAGTAGTGCAGCTATTCATAGAAACTCCTAACAACTGAACAGTTTCAGTGTCAAGAATCTTATCACTTTCAAGAGTCTAGGCACACCTGCAGGATCAAGGCTAAGATCCACATTATATACTACCAGCAGCTGACAAACAACTCTTCATCAAGCAAATGACGGATTTCAGCACAGAACAATCTTTCCTGCCCACTAACATAACCTTCGTGGGAGACTTCCGGCTCCACTGGAATGAGTTGAGAGACTCAGGTAACTCAAGTAGGAGATTTCCTTAGCAACAACAAACTCATTGAAGTTTGTGTGTGTAGGACTTTCAAAAAAGGTTCTACACTTGACCACTTGATAGCTGAAGTAGGGTCCCTTCCCACTGACTCCATACAATTGGTAAACTGGTCTGACCACCAAAAGTGAGATCGTACCATCCTCTTCGATCTCACTTTTGAAAGATTGTTACCTAAAGGACAAGTCTACAGGCCTAAATGATAAATATGAGAGAAAAAAAAAAAATCGACCCAACGAGGTGTTATAGAAAATCATGTTGCATTTCAAACACATCAACAGTTTACGAGAGCAACCAATCTGGCTTCGTAATACAAATAAATCATAACTGATGTAAAGGATGAAGTGGCTCCTTTTAAATTCAAGAGGCAAAAAAACAAACTCTCCTTTTTGTGATACAATAAGGATCTCACTTAAGACATGAGATTGTTCAGACTGAATGAGATAAAACCCCTCGACTAGCATCGGACTCAACTTAAAATTAAAGGTTCAGGTATGTCTTCAATGCGAAACCCTCCTTCTTTAGGACCCAAGTAGAGAACGCAAGAAACTGCAGCAGAAAAATCTTCAACATCAGAAATGTAACAACTTTGTCCTAAATTGAAATCTGCCATTAATTCCTCAATGGAGAGGTGCAAGTTCTCTAAACACTTTGCTGAAAAGATCAGGAGGATCAATTGTTCGCTTTCATTCGACTCATTTGGCAAACATCTCCTACCGCCTAGCCTGAAGCGCAATGCTTCTGGGAACAAATTCAGGGTAGTGAACAAAGAAACTCATCAAGACAATAAGAAACACAAGAATGATTTCATACACCGCAGACCAAGTCCCCTCCACCTTACTCAAGGAGTTAAGCTACCTCATCTCCCGTTTCTGTGCACAAGAGATTAATTCCTCACTAACTCAAGGCAAACTCCTAGACTATCCAAAGAGGGAGATGACCCTAAAGACTAAACTTCCACCTATTTCTTAAACTCAATTTCCTGGCAATTGTTTTGGAAAGCTGCGCTCTGACAGATCTTGGGCAAAATAACAATGACTATGGCCTGCTGGACAACTTCACGCCTGGCTTCACAGCTGGCGGCAGCACTGAAACAGCTAATCAACAGATCATGGACAACACTCTTAAACTGGATAAAGATGACTTCTGCCTACTCCTTGAGCTATATGTGGTATTCGATAAAGCAAGTCATAACATTCTAACGACACTCTCAAGGATTAAATAGGGGTAGATTGCATAGTCCTGAGCTGGTTCTGCTCTTGCTATAGCAAACGGTCCAAACATATTAAACTGAATGGGTCCCTGTTGAACCCGGCAGTGTGGGAAAGTACCGTCTTTCTTGGTATGGTTACCCCCTTTTTCTGCCTGATGTCAGTGTGTTTGACTGTGTTTACTGGGATCCTGCTAACCAGGAACCCCAGTGATTATGCTCTCTCTCTCCCAAACTCTGTATTTCATCCCACATTTGGCATACTGGTTCCCACATGTAAGTCCCTAGTATATGGTACCTAGCTACCCAGAAACTGTGGGGCCTGGGGACCCAGATGGGCTCCAGCATGTATTATGTCACCCATAGGGAGCCTATGCAAACTGTTCAGCTGACCTGCCATTGCAGCCTACATGAAAGGATGTATGCACCCTGTGGGACTCCTGTGGGTGCTGCCTGGGTTTCTGTGGGCTCTCTTGATCTCTGAGGGTCCCCTGTGACTCCCCCTCCTGGGTTGAGTCCTCCTGCACCTTGCTGGTTCCCGGCAGCTCCACTTTCCTCCAACCGCAAAGATTGCCTTTGCCAAGGCTTGTTGGAAGAATCTGGACAGGCAACCCAGTCTGCAATCTTGTATTAGGCGTGGGATATCACCTGCATCCTCCAAAAACACGACTGTCTTCAGGGGGCAGTTATGCCCATCCTGTGTTCATCGGTAACCAACTCCTGCATTTTCAGTGTGGTGGGTAGGTGCTTCTGCCCCCACTGGGCTCTGTCGTGCCTTCTGGACTTTCCCCCCCTGCTCTTCAAAGTTCTTCCTTCACTGGAATCCACTGCTGGGGTCTTGCAGTCTCTTCTGGGTATTGCATTTCTTCTCTTTTGTTCTTTGTGGGTAGTTTGGGGGAAAATCCACTGATTCACTCCTTCCTTCCTGGTTGCGGGGGAGGAGGTGTTGTGGTACTTACCTCAGTGGTTTTCTGGTACCCCAGCTCCCCTCGACACATTCCACTTACCTGGTTGGGAGTCCCATATTCGCATTCCATTTCGTTAGTACATGGTTTGGGTTCCCCGTAGGGTCACTATTCACTATTGTGATTTATACTGTTTTTTATCTATTTTCTTTGCCTATCTCTAATTGGATACATTTCACTATCCATCTGGCTATGCCTTGTTTTGATATAGGAGTACCAGTATGGGGTTTTTGGAATGCAAACAACTGTTTAGTTTTCCTAAATGATTTTGTTCTGTCGATGTAATACATTAAAGCTCTCTTAATATCTAATGTATGTAGTGCTCTTTCTGCCACTGAGGCTGGCTGTGGGACGAAGACTGAAAGTTCCACTGCTTGATTTAAATGAAACGGTGATATGACTTTAGGTAGAAATTTAGGGTTTGTGCGAAGTACAACCTTATGTTTGTGTACTTGTATAAAGGGTTGTTCAATAGTGAAGGCTTGTATTTCACTAACTCTTCGTAATGAAGTGACTGCTACTAGAAATGTTACTTTCCAAGTTAGCAATTGAATCTGACAGTAGCGCATGGGTTCAGTGTGGACCCATGAGTCGTGTGAGTACGATGTTAAGATTCCATGAAGGTACTGGTGGGGTTCTTGGAGGTATGATTCGTTTTAGACCCTTCATGAAAGCTTTGATGACAGGCACTCTAAATAGAGATTTGGTTTGTTTATTTTGTAAATAAATAAGCAGAAATTGCTGTGAGATATATCTTAATGGATGAAAAAGCTAAATTAGCTTTTTGTAGGTGGAGTAAATAACCTACAATGTTTTGTATGGTTGCGTCTAAGGGTGTTATGTGTTTTGCTTGGCAGTAGAACACAAATCTTTTCCATTTGTTTGCATAACACTGCCTGGTAGTAGGTTTTCTTGCCTGTTTAATCACTTTCATACATTCTGGTGGAAGATTTAGATATCCAAACTCTAAGATTTCAGGAGCCAGATTGCCAGATAGAGCATTGCTGGATTGGGGTGTCTGATCTGTTGTTTGCTTTGTGTCAACAGGTCCGGTCTGTTTGGGAGTTTGATGTGTGGTACTACTGACAGTTCTAGCAATGTGGTGTACCATGGTTGACGTGCCCACATTGGTGCTATGAGTTTGAGTTTGCTTTGACGCAGTTTGTTGACCAGAAATGGAATGAGCAGGAGAGTGAGAAAGTGTAAGCAAATATCCCTGACCAGTTGATCCATAGAGCATTGCCCTTGGATTGAGGGTGTGGGTACCTGGACGCGAAGTTTTGGCATTTTGCGTTGTGGTTAGTGGCGAACAGATCTAAGTCTGGTGTCCCCCACTGACGAAAGTATTTGTGAAGTACTTGGGGGTGAATTTCCCACCCACTTGTGGGTTTGTTGGTGATCTCGACGGAGGTCGTCTGCTAATTGATTGTGAATCCCTGGAATGTACTGAGCTAGCAGGTGTATGTTGTTGTGAATTGCCCAATACCAATTATTTTGTGCTAGAAGAAAAAGTTGTGATGAGTGGGTTCCTCCCTGTTTTTTAGGTAGTACATTGTTGTCATATTGTCTGTTCTGACAAGAATGTGTTTGTGAACAAGAAGAGGTTGAAAGGCTCTTAGTGTTAGGGATACTGATAGCAGTTCTAAGTGATTTATGTGAAGTTGTTTTTGTTTGTTGTCCCATTGTCCCTGAATATTGTGATTGTTGAGGTGTGCTCCCCATCCAACCATTGATGAATCTGTTGTAAGAATGGCGTGAGGCACAGGGTCTTGAAATAGCCGCACTTTGTTTAAATTTGTGGGATTCCACCACTGAAGCGAAATGTGTGTTTGGCGGTCTATCAACACTAGATCTTGGAGATGACCATTGTTTTGCAAGGCACTGTTGTAAGAGCCGCATGTGTGATCTTGCGTTTGGGACAATGGCGATGCATGATGCCATCATACCCAACAGTTTCATGACAAAACGGACAGTGTAATGTTGGTTTGGCTGGATTTTTGGCAATATGGTGTGGAACGATTGCACTCTTTGTGGACTTGGGCTTGAAAGTGCTTTTTTGGTGTTTGATGTAGCCCCTAAGTACTGCTGAATTTGTGCTGGTTGTAGGTGTGATTTTTGGTAATTTATTGAGAACCCTAGTGTGTGTAGGGTGTTTATTACATAACATGTGTGATGTTGCCACTGTTTTTGAGTGCTGGATTTTACTAGCCAGTTGTCGAGATATGGGAAGACATGTATATGTTGTCTCCTTATGTATGCTGCGACTACGGCAAGGCATTTTTTTAATACTCTGGGAGCTGTTGTTATCCCGAAAGGTAACACTTTGAACTGGTAATATTTTCCCTGTATTACAAATCTGAGATATTTTCTGTGAGCTGGATGGATGGGTATGTGAAAATATGCATCTTTTAGATCCAGTGTTGCCATAAATTATTCTCGTTGTAGCAGTGGGACTATCTTATAGCGTTACCATGTGAAAGTGTTCTGATCGGATGTAGAGGTTGAGAGTCCTGAGATCTAATATTAGTCTTAATGTTTTGTCCTTTGTGGGAATGAGGAAGTACAGGGGGTAAACCCCTGTTCCTTTTTGATGATGTGGCACAAGTTCTATGGCTTGTTTGAGTAATAGTGCCTGTACTTCTGTTTGCAACATTGAAATGTGTTGAGGTGGAGGTTTGTGCGCTTTTGGGGGAATGTCTGGAGGAGTCTGTGTGAACTCTATGCAGTAACGATGTTGGATAATGGATAATACCCAATTGTCTGTTGTGATGGGTAACCAGTGGGCGTGGAACTTTTGCAGTCTTCCTCCCACAGGGGAAGTGTGGTGAGAAAAGGTGGTGGTGGTAAAGTCACTGTTTGGTATTAGTGGGTTGTTTTGAGGATTGGTATTTTCCTCTAGATCTGGGGAACTGTCCTCTGTAGGATCCCCGAAACCCTCCTCTCTGGTATTGCGTCTGGTAAGAGGTTTTGGCTTGTGAGGTAGATGGCTCGGTTGGCTGGGGTGTGAAGCCTCCCCTATATTGAGGCTTTCGAAATTAGCCTCTGTATTGGGATGAATAAAGCGCACCCATTGCTTTGGCAGTGTCGGCGTCTTTTTTCATTTTGTCGATGGCTGTGTCAACTTGTGTGACGAATAATTGTTGTTGATTAAAAGGCATGTTGAGGACAGCCTGCTGGATTTCAGGTTTAAATCCTGATGACCTAAGCCATGCATGTCGCCTAATTTTGACAGCCGTATTAATAGTTCTTGCGGCTGTGTCTGCGGAGTCTAGCGCTGACCTTATTTGGTTATTTGTGATTGCTTGTCCCGCCTCTACTACCTGCTGGGCTCTCTTCTGTTGGTCCTTGGAGAGATACGGAATAATGTCCTTTATCTCATCCCAGTGAGCCCTGTCATATCCGGCTAGTAGGACCTGCAAACTGGCTATACGCCACTGATTGGCTGCCTGTAACGCCACCCTTTTACCTGCAGCATCAATTTTTTTGCTTTCTTTATCTGGAGGGGGTGCGTCTCCAGAGGACTGTGAACTAGCCCTTTTTCTTGCTGCGCTCACCGCTACGGAGTCTGGGGGTAGCTGTTGTGTAATAAAAATGGGGTCTGTGGGTGGTGGCTTATATTGCTTCTCTACCCGTGGAGTTATAGCTCTTCCCTTCCCTGGTTCCTGGAAGATTTGCTGAGCATATTTTAGCATGCCAGGAAGCATGGGTAGACTCTGGTATGTGGTGTGAGTTGAGGACAGTGTGTTAAATAAGAAGTCGTCCTCCAGAGGTTCGGTGTGCATGGCCACGTTGTGAAATGCCGCTGCCCTGGCTAGAACCTGTGTTTATGAGGTGCTATCTTCAGGGGGTGATGGCTTTGATGGATAGCACTCTGGACTATTGTCTGAGACTGGATCATCATAGAGATCCCATGGATCCGTGTCATGTTGTGACTGCATAGTGTGTGATGGAGACTGTGCAGTGGGTGTAGCAGGCGGGAGACAGTTAGTTGAGGAGAATGAGGAGGAGACTGTTGAGGTGAAAACTGAGGAGGCAGAGATTTTTCTCTTGTTTTTGGCACGTTAGCTGGTCAGTGTCCAAACATCCATGGAAGGACAGTTTCCTCTTTGTTCTCAGAGGAGGTGCTGTGAGGATTTTGCCAGTCTCTTTGTGGATTTGTATCCTGGCCTGTTTCTCATCGAAATCCTCCATTTGTGTCAATTCCTCATCAAATCTATGGCTTTCTTTCAATTACTTTAAAAGTCCATGCTCCTCTGTGTAGGTATGCTTTTTCGGCTCCGAAACAGTTTTTTTCGGCACCGAAGGGCCTGGAGTACTTGTCGGCCTCGGCTCCGAAAGTGACTTTCGGGGTTTCGACTCGATGGGTCAGTGCCTTACAATTTCGGAGCCTGTGCCTTGGCTCGAGTCCGAAGGCTTTGTTGTTGGCGTGGCCTTTTCCGGTGCCGAAGATGTTGCTTGGTGACCGGTAGCTTTCGTATGGGTGGAGCCATGGCCTTCCAGCATTGGCGTCCCCAAGGCCTTGTATTTGGGCTTGGATTGGGTCGGGGCAAGCGTACTCATGTGCTGGCCCGCTGTTACTGATCGGTTGAGGTCGGACTCTTGTTCGGAATCGGACCCCCGAACGGAGACGGCAGTGTGGATCATCTCCTCTTCTGCGTCGAGGCGTTCGGTGCTTCTGGACGCCATCTCTAATATTCGCGCTCTTTGGTCTCTTAGAGTCTTTTTCGAGCGGAAGGATCTACAGGCTTCGCAGGTATCCTCTCGATGATCCGGAGATAAACACAGGTTATAAACCAGATGTTGATCCATGTACGGATACTTGGCGTGGCACCACGGGCAGAATCTAAACTGGGTCCGGTCCATGAGGCTTCGACAATACTTTTGGTTGGGCCAACCAGGCCCAAGTTGGGTGCTGGTGCCCCGAAGGGCAAGTAGAGATCTGTATCCGCCGGTACTGAGATGTCGATAATGGATGATACGCGATCGAAAACAATACCGACAAATTTAGATGGTTTGTAAGAATTTTCTGACCTGAACAACCGGAGTGAAGAGGAACACATCGGAACCCGATGGTGGAAAGTGAACAATCTGAGATGGAGTCGATGCCCATGCGCAATGGAGCCGAAAAGGAGGAGTCACTCAGTCCCGTGACTCGAAAAGAGTTCTTTGAAGAAAAACAACTTGTAACACTCCAAGCCCAACACTAGATGGCAGGACCTGTGCATAGCATGTGTATCTGCAGCTACACCTGCCATCGAACACATATATAAATATATATATATATATATATTTTTTTAAATGTCACTTACCCAGTGTACATCTGTTTGTGACGTGTAGTGCTGCAGATTGACATGTTGTGCATATCCTGCCATCTAGCATTGGGCTCCGAGTGTTACAAGTTGTTTTTCTTTGAAGAAGTCTTTTTTCGAGTCATAGGATCGAATGGCTCATCCTGTCAGTGATAGTGCTCATGGGCATCGACTCCTTTGTTAGATTGATTTTGCGCAGAAGGGCATAGGAAGGAGTGACAGTGTGAAAGAATGTAAATGTACAACTACATTTAATAAGTAAATAATATGTCCTTGCAAATATATATATATATATATACACATATGTACAAATGAGTACTGCAACAACTACAGGCTCCTGGGGAGGAGAGAGGGCGTACGTGAATCTGCAGCCCTACACACCACAGACAGATGTACACTGGGTAAGTGACATTTCCCGTTCATTGGCATATGCAGCTGCAGATACACATGCTGTGCATAGACTAAAAAGCAGTCCTCCTCCCAATAAAGTGGTGGCTAGCCTGTAGGTGTTGAAGTGGTCTGAAATAGTGTTTTTAGCACTGCTTGTCCAACATTGGCTTGTTTTTTGATAAAACATCCACACAGTAATGCTTTGTGAATGTATGTGGTGTGGACCATGTGGCAGCCTTGCATATGTCTGCCAATGGGATGTTCCCGAAGAATTCCATAGAGGCACCCTTTTTCCTAGTGGAATGTGCTTTAGGAGTTATCAAAAGTTGCCTTTTTGCTTTAATGTAACATGTCTGAATACATCTCACAATCCATCTAGCTAATCCTTGTTTTGAAATGGGATTACCTTTATGTGGCTCTTGGAAAGCAACAAAAAGTTGTTTAGTTTTCCTGAAATCTTTTGTTCTGTCTACATAGTACATTAGAGCTCTTTCAAAGGTCAAGATTATGTCAAGCTCTTTCAGCAGTTGAGTCTGGCTGTGGAAAGAAGACTGCCAATTCCACTGACTGATTAATGTGAAAAGGTGAAACTAATTTTGGTAAAAATGTGGGGTTTGTCCTCAGTACAACTTTATGTTTGTGTACTTGGAAAAACGGTTTCTCTAGAGTAAATGCCTGAATTTCACTCACTCTTCTTAATTAAGTAATTGCTACTAACAAAGCAACTTTCCATGTGAGAAACTGAATATCACATGAGTGCATGGGCTCGAATGGTGGTCCCATTAGTCTTGTGAGTACGATATTAAGATTCCATGCAGGAACTGGTGGAGTTCTGGGTGGAATAATATGTTTAAGTCCTTCCATAAAAGCCTTTATGACAAGAACTTTAAAGAGAAAAGTATGTTGTATGGTTTGTATGTATGCTGATATACCTGTTCGATGAATTTTAAGTGGAAAAAGCTAAGTTGGCTTTTTGTAAATAAAGCAAGCAGCACACAATATCTCGTACTGATGCTTTAAGGGGATTTATGTTTTTAGGTTGGCAGTAGTGTACAAACCATTTCCACCTGTATGCTTATCATTGTCTGGTTGTTGGTTTGGGTGCTTGTTTTAGAACTTCCATACATTCTAATGGAAGGTGTAAATATCAAACTCTATGACTTCAGGAGCAAAATCGCTAAGTTGAGTACACTGGGATTGGGATGCCTGATTTGACCTTTGTTCTATGCTAACAGATCTGGTCTGTTTGGAAGCTTGTGATAGGGTACTACTGACAGATCCAGGAGTATTATGTACCACGGTTGACTTGCCCATGTGGGAGCTATGAGTATCATGGTGAGAGAGGTGTGACGCGTTTTGTTGACCAGAAATGGAATTAACGGGAGAGGGGGAAAAGCGTAAGCAAATATCCCTGACCAGTTGATAAATAGAGCATTGTCCTTGAACAGACGGTGTGTGGATGTCTGGATGCGAAGTTTTGGCATTTTGTGTTTTTGCTTGTTGCGAAAAGGTCTATGTCTGGTGTTCCCCACATTTGAAAGTAATGTTGAAGTACCTGTGGGTGAATCTTCCACTAGTGTATTTGTTGCTGCGTCCTGCTTACTAGGTCTGCTAACTGGTTGTGTATCCCTGAGATGTATTCCGCTAGTAAGTAAATCTGATTGTGAATTGCCCATTTCCATATTGTTTGGGCTAGAAGGGACAATTGGGATGAATGTGTGGCCCCTTGTTTTTTCAGATAATACATTGTCGTCATGTTGTCTGTTCCTATTAAGACTGTCTTGTGTGTGATTTGAGGTTGAAAGAACACAGCTAACAATTCTAAATGATTTATGTGATAAGTTAATTGCGCTGAGTTCCATTCCCGTTGTATGGTTAGGTTGTTGAGATGAATCCCCCCCATTGACACATTTGTTGTGATTATGGTCTGTGGCACTGGGTCCTGAAATGGCCGTCCTTTTATTAAATTGTTGTGATTCCACCATTGCAGAGATTTGTAAGTTTGGCGGTCTAAACAACACTAGATCCTGTAACTGACTCTGTGCCCGAGACCATTGTTGTGAGAGACACTGTTGCAGTGGTCTCATGTTTAGTCTTACATGCGGTACTAGCGCTATGCACAATGCCATCATTCCCAATAGTTTCATGTTAAATCTTAAAGTGTAATTTTGATTGACCGGTATTTGTGATATGAGATATTGAAAAAACCGTATCCTCTGTGGATTTGGGTTGGCTAATGCTTTTTGAGTATTGAGAATTGCACCCAGATAAGGTTGAAACTGTGCTGGTTGAAGATGAGATTTTTGGTAACTGATTGTGAACCCTAATATGTATAGGGTATCTATTGTACATCGAGTGTGTTGTTTACACTGTAGAATATTGCTAGATTTTATTGGCCAATCTTCTAGATAAGGGAAGACATGTATGTGTTGTCTTCTGAGGTCAGCTGCTACTACAGCTAGACATTTTGTGAAAACCCTTGGAGCTGTTGTTATGACGAAGGGAAGTACTTTGAATTGGTAGTGTTTGACGGATATTACGAATCTTAAGTATTTGCGGTGAGCTGAATGTATGGGAATATGAAAGTAGGGTTATTTGAGGCCTAAAGCAGTCATGTAATCGTTTTTCTGTAGTAGTGGAATTACATCCTGGAGAGTGACAATGTGAAAATGTTCTGACAGGATGTATAGATTTAGAGGTCTGAGATCGAGGATGGGTCGGAGAGTACCATCCTTTTTTGGTATAAAGAAATATAGTGATTATACTCCTGTTCCTTGTTGTGATATTGGAACCATTTCTATGGCTCCTTTTAGTAATATTGATTGTACCTCTTGTTTTAGCAGAACAGTGTGTTCTGGAGAGAGTTTGTGAGAACGAGGGGGAATATTTGGTGGAGTAGAAGTGAGTTCTAGGCAATAACCATTGCGGATAATTGAAAGTACCCACTGATCTGTGGTGATGTTTTGCCAGTGAGAGTGGAATTGTTGCACTCTTCCTCCCACAGGAGACGTGTCGGGATTGTGCAATGTTGTGGAAGTCATTGTATTGTGGGAGTGGTAGCACTTTTTGAGGCATTAAACGTTCCTCTGGCCCTAAAGTTTTGGCCTCTGTAAGAGCCTCTAAATGACCCTCTTGCATAATATTGTTGCATTTGTTTGGGATGGGAGGTGGAAGCATCTGTAGTTTGGGTTTTGAAGCCGCCCCTAAATGAAAATGTCACTTACCCAGTGTACATCTGTTCGTGGCATCAGTAGCTGGAGATTCACATGTTCTGCATAGCTCGCCATCTGGTGTTGGGTCGGAGTGTTACAAGTTGTTTTTCTTCGAAGAAGTCTTTCGAGTCACGGGACCGAGTGACTCCTCCTTCTGTCTCCATTGCGCATGGGCGTCGACTCCATCTTCGATTGTTTTCCCCGCAGAGGGCGAGGTAGGAGTTGTGTTGTAGTAATAGTGCCCATGCAATGGAGTGACTAAGTATGTACCTATTTAAGGTTAAAATAATATATATACAAATGTACAAAGTTGAAGCTAACTTCCGAACTGCTACAGGCTCCCGGGGAGGTGGGTGGGCACATGTGAATCTTCAGCGACTGATGCCATGAACAGATGTACACTGGGTAAGTGACATTTTCAGTTCGATGGCATCTGTCGCTGTAGATACACATGTTCTGCATAGACTAGTAAGCAGTTATCTCCCCAAAAGCGGTGGCTCAGCCTGTAGGAATGGAAGTGGTTTGAAATAATGTTCTTAACACGGCTTGACCTACTGTGGCTTGCTGTGCGGATAACACGTCTACACAGTAGTGCTTGGTGAACGTGTGTGGCGTAGACCATGTGGCTGCCTTACATATTTCTTGCATTGGGATGTTTCCTAGAAAGGCCATGGTAGCACCTTTTTTTCTGGTTGAGTGTGCCCTTGGTGTAATGGGCAGATGTCGTTTTGCTTTAAGGTAGCAGATTTGGATACATTTAACTATCCATCTGGCTATACCTTGTTTTGATATTGGGTTTCCTGCATGAGGTTTTTGGAATGCAATAAATAGTTGTTTAGTCTTTCTGATGTTTTTCGTTCTGTCAATGTAGTACATTAATGCTCTTTTGACATCTAATGTATGTAGTGCCCTCTCAGCTACGGAATCTGGCTGTGGGAAGAACACTGGTAGTTCCACTGTTTGATTTAGGTGGAACGGTGAAACAACCTTTGGTAAAAATTTAGGATTAGTCCTTAGGGCGACTTTATTTTTGTGTAGTTGTATAAAAGGTTCTTGTATTGTAAACGCCTGAATTTCGCTTACTCTTCTTAGAGATGTAATGGCGATGAGAAATGCAACCTTCCAGGTTAGGAACTGTATTTCGCAAGAGTGCATGGGTTCAAAAGGTGGACCCATGAGTCTTGTTAAGACAACATTTAAGTTCCATGAAGGAACAGGTGGTGTTCTTGGTGGTATAATTATTTTAAGGCCTTCCATGAATGCTTTAATAACTGGTATCCTATATAGGGAAGTTGAATAGGTAGTCTGCAGGTATGCAGATATTGCCGCAAGGTGTATTTTAATGGAAGAGAAGGCTAGGTTAGATTTTTGTAAGTAAAGCAAGTAACCCACTACGTCCTTTGGAGTTGCGTGTAAAGGTTGGATCTGATTATGATGGCAGTAGCAGACAAACCTCTTCCATTTACTTGCATAGCAGTGCCTAGTGGACGGCCTTCTGGCTTGCTTTATGACGTCCATACATTCTTGGGTAAGTTGTAAGTGTCCGAATTCTAGGATTTCAGGAGCCAGATTGCTAGATTCAGCGATGCTGGATCTGGATGTCTGATCTGTTGGTTGTGTTGTGTTAACAGATCCGGCCTGTTGGGCAATTTGATGTGGGGTACTACTGATAGGTCTAGCAGTGTTGTGTACCAGGGTTGCCTTGCCCAAGTTGGTGCTATTAAAATGAGTTTGAGTTTGTTTTGACTCAATTTGTTTACCAGATAAGGAAGGAGAGGGAGAGGAGGAAAAGCGTAGGCAAATATCCCTGACCAGTTCATCCATAGGGCATTGCCTTGGGACTGCCTGTGTGGGTATCTGGATGCGAAGTTTTGGCATTTTGCGTTCTCTCTTGTTGCAAACAAGTCTATTTGAGGTGTTCCCCAGAGTCTGAAGTAAGTGTTTAGAATTTGGGGGTGAATTTCCCATTCGTGGACCTGTTGGTGATCTCGAGAGAGATTGTCTGCAAGTTGATTCTGGATCCCTGGAATAAACTGCGCTATTAGACGAATGTGGTTGTGAATTGCCCATCGCCATATCTTCTGTGCTAGAAGGCTCAACTGCGTTGAGTGTGTCCCCCCTGTTTGTTTAGATAATACATTGTTGTCATGTTGTCTGTTTTGACAAGAATGTATTTGTGAGTTATAATTGGTTGGAAAGCCCTTAATGCTTGAAAAACTGCTAGCATTTCTAGGTGATTTATATGCAGTTTTGTTTGATGTACGTTCCATTGTCCTTGTATGCTGTGTTGATCGAGGTGTGCTCCCCACCCCGTCATGGAAGCATCTGTTGTTATTACGTATTGTGGCACTGGGTCTTGGAATGGCCGCCCTTTGTTTAAATTTATACTGTTCCACCCTAGAAGCGAGAGGTAAGTTTGGCGGTCTATCAACACCAGATCTAGAAGGTGACCCTGTGCTTGTGACCATTGTGATGCTAGGCACTGTTGTAAGGGCCTCATGTGTAGTCTTGCGTTCGGGACAATGGCTATGCATGAAGACATCATGCCTAGGAGTTGTAATATCAACTTTGCTTGTATTGTTTGTGTTGGATACATGCGTTGTATGATCTTGTTGAAATTTTGAATTCTTTGTGGACTTGGAGTGGCTACTCCTTTTGTTGTGTCTATTATGGCTCCCAGGTATTGTTGTACTTTGCACGGCAAAATGTTGGATTTTGCAAAGTTGACGGTGAAACCTAGTTTGTAGAGGGTTTGTATGATTTGATTTGTGTGTTGTAAGCACTTTGTTAGTGAATTGGTTTTGATTAGCCAGTCGTCTAGATACGGGAATACATGTATTTGCTGCCTTCTGATGTGTGCAGCCACTACTGCTAGACATTTTGTAAAGACTCTTGGTGCGGTTGTTAAACCAAAAGGCAATACTTTGAATTGGTAATGTATTCCTTTGAATACGAACCGTAGGTATTTCCTGTGCGACGGATGTATTGGTATATGGAAATACGCGTCTTTGAGGTCTAAGGTTGTCATGTAGTCCTGTAGTTTTAGCAATGGTAACACTTCTTGTAGCGTGACCATGTGAAAGTGGTCTGATTTGATGTAGGTGTTTAGTATTCGGAGGTCTAGGATTGGTCTCAGTGTTTTGTCCTTTTTTGGTATTAAGAAGTACAGTGAATAGACTCCTGTGTTTGTTTGTGTGTTTGGTACTAATTCGATTGCATTCTTTTGCAATAGTGCTTGAACTTCTATTTCCAGAAGTTCGGAATGTTGTTTTGATAAATTCTGTGCTTTTGGTGGTATGTTTGGAGGGAATTGTAGGAATTCTATGCAATAACCATGTCGGATAATTGTTAAGACCCAAGTGTCTGTAGTTATTTCCTCCCATGCTTTGTAATAATGACCTATTCTTCCCCCCACTGGTGTTGTGTGGAGGGGGTGAGTGACATCTGAGTCACTGCTTGGTTGTAGGGGTTTTGGGGCTTTGAAATTTTCCTCTATTCCTAGGGAATTGCCCTCCTCTGTATTGGCCCCGAAAGCCTCCCCTGTACTGTCCCTGGTAGCTGGACGGTGTTGCCTGCGAGGTGCTGGCTTGTGTGGCCTGACCCCGAAACCCCCCTCTAAAGGGTGTCTTGCGGAAGGTGCTATAGGTTCCTCTGCTCTGCAGGGAGTAGAGTGCACCCATGGCTTTAGCAGTGTCAGTGACTTTTTTAAGTTTTTCGATTGCCGTGTCCACTTCTGGTCCGAACAGTTGTTTTTCGTTGAATGGCATATTGAGCACTGCCTGCTGTATCTCTGGTTTGAACCCAGACGTTCTTAGCCATGTGTGCCTTCTAATGGTCACAGATGTATTAATTGTTCTTGCAGCTGTGTCTGCTGCGTCCATAGAAGATCGTATCTGGTTATTTGATATGTTCTGTCCTTCCTCAACCACCTGCTTTGCCCTCTTTTGTAGTTCCTTGGGAAGATGCTCGATGAGGTGTTGCATCTCATCCCAATGGGCTCTGTCATAGCGCGCAAGTAGTGCTTGAGAGTTAGCGATGCGCCACTGGTTTGCAGCTTGTACTGCGACTCTTTTCCCAGCTGCATCGAACTTGCGGCTCTCTTTATCTGGGGGTGGTGCATCCCCAGATGTGTGGGAGTTGGCTCTTTTCCGAGCTGCTCCTACTACGACGGAATCTGGTGGCAGCTGTGTGGTGATGAAAACAGGGTCTGTAGGAGGTGCCTTATACTTCTTTTCCACCCTTGGCGTTATTGCCCTACTTTTGACCGGCTCCTTGAATATTTCCTTTGCGTGCCGAAGCATACCTGGCAGCATAGGCAGGCTTTGGTAGGAGCTGTGGGTGGAGGAGAGGGTGTTGAATAAAAAGTCATCCTCGACTTGTTCTGAGTGGAGGTTTACGTTGTGGAATTGTGCTGCTCTAGCCACCACTTGAGAGTATGCTGAGCTGTCTTCTGGTGGTGAGGGCTTTGTTGGATATGCCTCCGGACTGTTGTCCGACACTGGGGCGTCATATAAGTCCCAAGCGTCTTGATCCTGGTCACCTTGGCTCATGGTGGTGTGAGCCGGGGAATGTGACGGAGTTTGCGCTGGTGAGACGTTAATTACAGGTGGAGGAGAGGGTGGCGGAGTCACCTTTTTCACCATTTTTGTTTGTGGCGCCTGGTCTGTTTGAAACTCCAGTCTCCTTTTTCTCCTAATAGGGGGAAGGGTGCTTATTCTTCCTGTTCCCTGCTGTATGAAAATATGTTTTTGCGTATGGTCCACTTCGGTGGATTGCAGCTCTTCCTCAAACCTATGCTTTCGCATCTGAGAGGACAGTGATTGCTCCTCTGTATAAGAGCCTGGACCTGGGTCGGTTACGGGTTGTTTCGGCACCGAAACCCTGCCTGCATCTTTTTTCGGCTCCGAGGTGGCTTTTTTCTTTTTTGGAGTCGAAACCTCTCGGCGTCGATCTTCGTCGGTGCCGCTGTCTCGGCGTCGAGCCGCTTCTACACCGCTATCTCAGTGTCGTTGCTTTTCTCCAGCACTTTCTCGATCCCGAGAAGGCTGCGTGCCGGTGTCTCGACCGGAGTCGGACGATCTCGGCACTGTTTGGGCCTTTTTCGGTGCCGATGGTCGGTCACCGAATTTATGGGTGGAGCCATGGCCTGGTGGCAGTGGCGTCCCCTGGGCCTTGACACTCTTCTTATGTGTTGTTTTCGACATCTTACTCACGGTTCTTTGATCGTCGAATTCCTCGGAGTCCGATTCGTGGATCGAAAAGGTTTCTTCTTCCTCTTGTTCCTTGAACTCTCGGTGCGCTGTCGGCGTGGACGCCATCTGAAGTCTCCTGGCTCAACGGTCACAGAGTGTCTTTCGGGACCGGAACGCACGACAGGCCTCGCAAGTCTCTTCACTGTGCTCAGGTGACAGGCACAGGTTACAGACCAAATGTTGGTCTGTATACGGGTATTTGTTGTGGCATTTGGGACAAAAACGGAACGGGGTCCGTTCCATCGACGTTGTTCGACACGCGGTCGGGCCGACCAGGCTCCGACGGATGATCGAAAACTACCCCGAAGGGCACCGGAGCGCGTCGATCTTCGATGCGGTGTTGAATCTAACTACGCCGATCCCGAACGCAACAATACCGACGAAAATCTTCCGATATTAACTAACTTTCCGTTCCGAAACTCGGAGCGACAGGAACACGTCCGAACCCGATGGCGGAAAGAAAACAATCGAAGATGGAGTCGACGCCCATGCGCAATGGAGACAGAAGGAGGAGTCACTCGGTCCCGTGACTCGAAAGACTTCTTCGAAGAAAAACAACTTGTAACACTCCCACCCAACACCAGATGGCGAGCTATGCAGAACATGTGTATCTACAGCGACAGATGCCATCGAACCTGTTGTTTCCGAAAAGAACCTCGAAAAGCTGTGGTATATAGGGCTCCCATGACTTTGGCAGTGTCAGAATCCTTTCGGTGTTTCTCAATAGTAGTATCTACTTCCAGTCCGAATAGATGCTGCTCATCAAAAGGCATGTTAAGCACTGCCTGCTGTATTTCGGGTTTAAACTCTGAGGACCTAGGCCATGCATGTCGTCATATTGTTAACCTAGTGTTGATACTTCTAGCTGCAGTGTCAGCTGCATCTAGGTCAGATCTTATTTGGTTAATAGTGATAGCATGTCCCTGGTCAACAATTTGCTGCGCTCTCTTTTGGTGCTCCTTGGGGAGATACTGCAAGAACTCTTGCATTTCATCCCAGTGTGCCCTGTCATACCTAGCTAACAGGGCTTGAGATTTGGCAATACGCCACTGGTTAGCTGCTTGTGTAGCTACCCTTTCACCCGTAGCATCAAACTTCCTACTTTCCTTGTCAGGGGTTGGGGTACCCCGGTAAGACTGGCTATTAGCCCTTTTTCTACTGCACTGACCACAATGGAATCTGGTGGCACTTGTTGGGTAATGTAGACATAGCTTTGACCGGTTCTTTAAATATATCATCTGCATGTCTAAGCATTTCAGGCAGCATTGGTAGCGTGTATGGGTAGAGGATAATGTATTGAAAAGAAAATCCTCTTCCAAGGGTGCTGCATGCATTTGAACCCCATGGTTTGCAGCTGCCCTAGATATGACTTGTGTGTAAACTGTACTACCCTCTGGAGGTGAAGTTTTGGTAGGATAAAGATCAGGATCATTGGACGGTATAGGGTACGAGTCATACAAGTCCCAAAGGGACCACTGTATCTCCCTGTGAGTAAGTGTGAGTGTGATGGTGAAGGTAGTGGTGGTGGGGTAGTAGGTAGTGGAGAAAAGGAAAGCTGTGGCAAATGCGGTGGAGAAAAATAGAGAGGAAGTGGCTTCTCCTTTCTTTTAAAATTTATTGCTGGTGGCGGAGCAGTGTCAAGTCTCTTGAAATGCCAGCTTCCTTTTGGTTTGTGGAGGTGGAGAATCAATAATTTTCCCTGTTTCTTTATGGCTATGTATTCTCCTCTATTTACTGTCCTTGACCTCCAAAATTGGTTGGATATCAGAATCCTCTGTTTGATATTCTGATGTTTTTGTGCCCTTAGAGGACTGTTCACTAGTTGTCTTGGGCTTATGCTATAAATGGCTCGAAAGACCTGTTGCTTCTGTTTAGAAAGATGTTTTTGGCCCCGAAACGGTGCTAAGTTTTTTTGGTCTCCGCAGCCAGATGCTGTATTTTCGACTCCAAAGAATGTAGGCATCAGCTCGGCTTGGAGGTGGAGCTTCTTACCTTTTCGCTCAACTCCAGCACCAAAACAGGCGTGGTCTGTTGATGGGATAACTTGGCCTTTTTCGGTGCCAAGCCCGAGGGCCGGTCGCCGACAAGTTTCTTTCAGGTGGGATCATGGCTTTCCAACAGTGATGCACCCAAGGCCTTAGTAGATTTTTTGGGCAGTGGGCGTATGGGCAGGTGCACCCACATGCTGAGCTTGGCTGTCTTCTTCTCATCCTGGTTCGGAGTCGGAATCCTGAATCAAAACAGCCGTCTGTGCCTGCTCTTCCTTTAAGGTGTTGGTGGACTCTGTATATTTCGACGCCGTTTCAAGTCTTCTTGCTCTCCGGTTGAGACCTACAGGCTTTACAATCTTCCTCTCGATGTTCAGGAGAAAGGAAAAGATTACATACAACCTGCTGGTCAGTGTAAGGGAATTTCACGTGGCATCGACGACAGAATCGGAATGGAGTCCAATCCATCAGCCTATGACGTGGTAGGCCTGAACAGGCCCAAGAAGAGCGCAAGCGCCTGAAAGAGCGTTTTCTTGATCCAGACAGTACTATCGGATTGACTACAGATGTAAATGAGGTCGAAACAATACCGACGGTATAAAAAAGTGATATAAAGTTTCTGAATCGAAAGTCTCAGAGTGAGTTGGGGCAGTTTTCTCACAACTTAATACAGAGGGTCAGGATCAATCAGTAGCTTTTATTAGCAGAAGTGACCACCAGAGAAAAGTGTTGGTCAGCCATAAAGAGGGAGGCCTTTTTCTGTGGTCTGTGCCT
The DNA here is from genome assembly GCF_031143425.1 of Pleurodeles waltl. Taxonomy (NCBI): domain Eukaryota; kingdom Metazoa; phylum Chordata; class Amphibia; order Caudata; family Salamandridae; genus Pleurodeles; species Pleurodeles waltl. The sequence continues at coordinate 825,276,547 of NC_090450.1, read as the reverse complement.
TGAAGAAGTTGAGACCATACCTCTTTGGTACTCACTTCATTGTTCAGACAGACCACAAACCTCTCTTATGGCTTAAACAGATGAAAGGAGAAAACCCCAAATTGTGGTCCATTTCCCTACAGGGTTTGGACTTTACAGGGGAACGTAGATCTAGGAGTAACCACTCCAATGCAGATGGACTCACCAGATATTTCCATTTAGAAAAGGAACACTCATCTGGGCAAGGTTAGCCTTCTTGTCCCTTGTTTAGGGGGGGGGGGTAGGGGGGGGTGGTGTAGGAAAGTACCCTCTTTCTTGGGATGGTTACTTCCTTTTTCTGCCTGATGTCAGTGTGTTTGACTGTGTTCACTGGGATCCTGCTAACCAGGACCCCAGTGATAATGCTCTCTCTCCCAAAAGTCTGTATTTCACCCACAACTGGCACACTGGTGCCCCATTATATGTCCCTAGTATATGGTACCTAGGTACCCTGGGCATTGGGATTCTAGGGGATCACTATGGGCTGCAGCATATATTTTGCCACCCGGAGGGAGCCCAAGCAAAGGGTTCTGCAGGACTGCCATTGTAGCTTATGTGAAAAGGTGCAATCACCCTTTCACTGCCACTTTTTACTACATCAGGTCACTTATAAGTCACCCCTATGGCAGGCCTTCCAGCCCAGAGAGCAGGGTGTCAAGTACCTGTCTGTGAGGGCACTCCTGCAGTAGCAGAGGTGCCCACCACAAATGCCAGGCCCTTTTTCCAGGACTTCGTGAGTGCGGGGATGCCATTTTACGCCTGTCCTGGACATAGGTCACAACCTTGGCTTGCCTTTGATATGTGAAAACTTTGGCACAGAGGAAGTCTTCTGGACACTAGAATCTGATGTTGGAAACTCATTAGCATATTATTTCTTTTGGGTTACCTGCAGCTGCTTTTCTTTGTTTTTCTTGTGCTCCCACTCCATGCCAATGACTTCCTTTTCGACATCCGAGCACTCTCCCGCTGCACTTTTGGCCTCTTCCTCGTTAGACACTCTGATGTCCCTCGGCGACGGAGTTTCCTTGTAACCCTCCATGGTATAGTGTGCCGGGCTTTGCTTCTCCCTTGCTCTCAGCGTTTTGGTCTTGAACCCTTCACAAGCCTCGCTGTCCTTGCATCATGCTCCAACGGTACACAACAGATTACACACCTGGTGGTTGTCCTTCTGGACAAACTTTTGGCGGCACTCCAGGTAGAAGCATGTGTTCTCCATGTCCCTCGTGGAGGGCATCTGACGTCAGGAGAGGCTGGAGAAGGCACCAAATAGTGAGGGCAGTCGACGCCCAACAACCAAAACAAGCACTGGCAAAGCCAATAGTTTTCACCCTTTGGAGATCTTTTGACACTAGCAATTGGATAGGGGAGGCTAATGTTGAAATGGGGTGAATAACAGGATGATTTTAAAAACATTATAAAGCAGCTAGCACTGGCCACTTCATAGAGCATTCTATGTCCAGATTGCAGAGACGGGCGGATGGGAGGAGGAGAGGAAGGAGGAAGAAAGAGGGGGAAATGGGAAATGAGACAGTGGAAAGGAGGGAAAAAGCAAGATAGAAGCAAAAAGGAAAATGAGAGAAAGAACAAGAGAGTGATGTAAGGGGAGAAATGGAGAGAGAGATTGGAAGTGTATCAAAAAATGCATATTTATTGTGTAAAGAAAGCACTGGAGTCTGGCATGGTAAGAAGGAAATATTTAAAAAAAACATTCTGACAGTAGCTTCATGCAAGAACACAGATACACTGGGTATGGAAGGGTGATAATAAACATGGACTGTCTGGTGGGCGAGAGGGAAGAAGAAACAGTGGGTGGGGATAAGTTGAACATGTTTTTTTAAAAAGAGCTATAGAGAGGGCAGCAAAGAAGAGCGACAATGATGCCAATGAATGTTAACTTACAGGTGGGTTCCAACCCCATTATCAGACACAAAAGTCTTGAAAGCAGGAGCATATGCAATAGTGCATGCTTTCACAGACATGACCTAAAAAGGGGCACATAATTACATCCCATTTGCATGGCAAAGCATACTTGTGAAGGCAGTAGAAAAAGAAAGCAGTATCTGAGTAGGCACACTGCAGTTATACGTCTGCATACTGCTTTCAAAGCGATGAAAGCCCACCAAATGCAAAAGTAAGTCAGAGCAACCTGCTTACTTCAGTCACTCCGGTGAATGAAGGGAGAGAGGCAATACTTCTTATGTTAAAACACCTGCGTTATCTCATTACAGGCCCATGCAAGGAAGTGTGAGCAGCAGCGTAGGTACAGAAGATTTAGAAATGCTGTCAGTGTGATCCACTGTCGATACAGAGGACACCTTGCTATGAAATGACCTGTGCTGGTTTACAATAGAATATATTCTACTGGAGTGGTGTTGCAAACTGCTTAAAGACATACGTGTTTCAAGAAAATAATGTTTATGTTAAAATCTGCAATAATAATTAAGACCATTTATCTTGCCTAAATAGCCAGAAAAAGTTGAAGCATGCATTACGAAAATCCTATCTAATGTGAGAATGAGGCAAGGACAGCATAATTACAGAGCTCTAAAGAGCGCTGTGCTCTTTGTTCAGAGACATACCTTTGAAAGAAGTGCACCACGTAGCGTAAAGAAGAAAGAAGCAAGTGGGCAGCTTGTACTCCTTTGAGGCCTGCATTGCGGGTGCATTTGATATGGAAAAAAATGCACCAGAAAGCTGTCCTACAAGCCCAACATAAGATGTTCTGACAAAGATAACTCGATCTCAGACACCGCAGTAAAGCAATTGTGACCTAATGCCATTTAACTGCACATTCTGCACAGCTTTACCAGCGTCAGAAGTTCTTGAGAATCAAACCATCTGCAATCTGCATACAAGCAGCATTTCTTAAAGTAGAGGAAGGGTGCAGTCTGCCTACAAGCACCTTACTGTGGCCAAAAGCAACATACTGCTGTTGTGGTGCTTAAGTCCTCCTACAAAAAGATTGTGGCTCATAACAGTTTGGTTGTACCTAATAAAGACGCATGCATTTTTCCCCTATTAAACCAACACGCCAGAGGCTTCTGTTTACACTACTGCTGAACTGACAAGAGGATGTGGCGTAACAACCACAGCTACCGACATTGGAACTGGGGAACTGAGTTCGTGTCTCTGCACATAAAACAGCAAGTATATTTAAATGATTTTATTATCAAGTTGAATTCATTAGCAGAATAGCAGAAGGTGCAGCAGGTCATGTTTTAGCTTCAGGTGTACAAATGGGCCTTCCCAGGGTTGTGTAAGATGAATGATGTTCGGAAACCCGTGCAACCGTGGCAAACATCAAAATAAACAAAAGTTCAGTCAACTTTGAGTAATGCACAAAGATGCAAAAACAATATCCAGGATGTGAGAAGAAACAGGGAGAGTGGGTAAGGACAACTTTAAAACGCTTTGGAGACAGTGAACCATATCCGAGTCTCGGTGACAACTTAACATCCTGTGATTCTGGGTAAAATCTCATCTCTCCGTGCCTAGTAAAAAGTGAATGTGTCTTGTGTGATGTAACTGGTGCTCATGTAAAGTTATGCAATACCTTTGGGTTGAGTTTGCACTAGAAACTGCACAAAACAAAAGAAAAAGGAAAAGATGGCCAGCAGAAGGGCACTAATCAAAGTTAATCAGTACTTGGTCCAGGCACTGCGGCAATGAAAGAAAGTGATGCATGGCAAGTGCTGCCAGATTAGAAAGTAGCAAAAGAAAAGCAACAGTGGTGCCAACGAGCGGCAGGCTGTCAGTGTTTCCAAGCCCATCACCAGACACAAGAGTCTTGTAAGCAAGAGCGCATGCTCCCACAGGCTCAACCTAAAAAGATTTTTTTAAAAGAGTAAGGAGAAGAGAGACTACTACAAGAGGAGAATCCCGGACCCAACCACTAGATGATGGAATAAATGCACAGCATGTGAACCCAGAAAAGATTCACATGGTAAAAACGCCTTTCCATCAACGTTCGAGAGTTCCTCGCAGGCACCTTTTCCTTAAAGATCTCAGCAAGAGAAAGTCCCACTGTTGCATTCTCCTCCACATAGACAACATGCCAACAGTGAGATCAATAGGCTAGGAGGGGGAAAATGCGAGACCTTAACAGAACTCTCAAGGGAACTATGGAAGCATTGCCCTGCAACCTCTCTGGGATTGTGGAGCTTCTCCAGGGACTCTCGAATTCTCAAGTGGATTGGTTTTCCAGACACCTCAAGGGCTCCAGTGACTGGACAATTTAACTTTGGGCTACACTGGACATAGACCTATTTGCTTTATGTCTAAATTGTCAACTTCCCACATTTGTGATTTGGCACCCAGACACAGAAGCATAGGCAACAGACACCTTCCTTCAGGATTTTCTTGTCATCAGGAATATATCTTCCACATAGCGAGCTTCCACTTTCAGATCAACTTCCTATGCCACCTTTGTCCACTGGCCCAGACCAACTAGGTTGTCTGTGGTCCTTGATACCTCCTCATTGGGACCCTACTCCACTTGGGGCGCAATGACCTCCAAAGCTTTCCTCCCTGGTTACAGACTTGACAACATTCTCAAGGCCACTGACTGGTCTTCAGTGTCTACCTTCTGTACTTTCTACCATAAAATGTAAAAACAGGCTTTCATTCTGCATGCTGACCATCTCATTGCCTCGTGATAAAATTAAGATTTTCCTAGCTTAAGTTAAAACACAATTTAAGATTTTATTAAAGACAATGAGGCTGATATAATATCCCATCCTCCCTCCCAGGCATCAACATTCTTCTACCTTTAACACATCTACCACTTTTTACCACCCTTACTGGCACTGCTCACTGTACTACCAACTAAGGTGGTTTTATTGTCTTAGCAGTTTTCCACTAATATTTTCTCCACTTCAGGTCCGTCTTGAGGCCAGCTCGCTACTGGAGGAGCTTCCTCTTCTCATATCCACAATATCATGATTCTTCTCTTCCTTCCGTCTATACCATTTTGAATCCACTTCCTCGCTTTGTTCTGATCATTTTCTTCACTTAATCTCTTATATGCTACATATGACATAATTTGCTTGGTTGTGCTCACTGCTGTTGGGAGTCAGTAATAAAGAGATTTATGCATATTACTTTACTGAAAATAGAAAAATCCCCATCTGAACGTATTGCAGAGGATTCTTAATTCTTATAATATGTGGTTAAACCACCAATATCCCACAAACTTCTTAAAACCAGGTGTCCTATTTCTGCATATAAAAGAGACACTATGACTGCAGACATGCAGAAAAGTGGACTCAGTTGTGCAAAATGAGACCCATCAAAAAGCAGTTCGTAATTTGTTGCTCAAACATATTTGAATCAGTTTAATGTCAATTGTATTTAAAAAGGCTGTACTTCAGAAGATGTAACATGCAGAGATTATTTTTTTGTAATGAATTATAGCATGCAAAAAATAAATGTTACCATAAATATTTCCTTTTTCCTAACTGTTCATTTTTTTAAAAACAAATCATAAAAACTTGTTTTAATTTGAAGTTACAAGGATGTTCCATTACCTGTTTCACCTATATCATCACAAGTTAACTCTATTAAGTTTTGACAATTAAGCAGCTATGCTATTTTCTTGTTACAGCCAACGAGCTATGTAACAAATCGACTGTAATAACGAAATTAGTGACCATTTTTTATTCTGGGATTGGAGGATCCATGAATTATAATGAAATATTCCAAACCTTAAACTGAGTATGTAATTTTAAGTTTTCCAAAAGTATATCAGGACTTGAACTAAGTATTAATTTACTCACGACTTTAGGCCATTGCCGTACTGCCCAATCTGAGTGGACTCTGGGGTTCTCTTTGCAGATTTGCCAAACTGGATCACACTGGCAGCCTCACCTGTTGAGAAAACAAATCCTGTAATAAACCTCAGTCGGTGAATGTCTCCACCTCAGACACTGGTGTGTAACGATAGGGCAATAAGTTTAAAAACTCACATAATCAATTAGCCTTTCATACTTATGAAATAAGTGGAGTGCCAGTCAGATGGTTAATATTACCACTTGTAGGTCTAGCACTACAAAATGATAGGAAGGTTTGGAGTCTAATGTGCAAAAGTTCCTTTTATTCTTAATACTATGAAGGCATCATATGAATTATGGGAATTGTTGTCATCAAGCAAACAATTTCCCTTAATTGTTGTGCGGGGCTGGCAGGAGGTAGTACCATATTTTATGAGGACCATTACCTCAGATGTAGCAAATATCCTGTTCATGGAAACAGGATAGTCCGCAGGTTATCAGGCCATAGACATGAAGGGGATGCGTATTCATACTATGCAATGCTGAGGATGACCAGATATAGTAGCAACAAGTTGTCTGTTCAGTTGGAAAAATTGATCCAACACAAAGACATCAACCCTGAGGAAAAAGCGCCTAGAGATGCTTTGGTATGAAACTTAAATTGCTCAGTCATTCTTGTGCTTCCAGTAATCATTACTACTCTGCTAATTGGTTCAGACCGATCCTAACAGATAAAGATAGCTAATTAGAGGTAAATGCTTCATGGTCTGCCTTTTCTCTGTGTTTTCTTGTTACAGTAAAGAGTCTTCTGTTATTGGGTACAAAGTAGATGAAGTTGTTTAACAAAGAAATCTTTTTAGGTCAGCTAATAGGTGTCACAGGAGGATCTAAAACACAAATTAGTAAGGTGGCTGAGCCGCCCTTTGGCTAATAATGCACCAGTATCATCAGGAGTAGTGTAGCATTTTTTCTACAACCATCAAATAATAACAAGCACCGATGAAGCCAATAGGTCTCGCCTACATTAAGTATTGTCTTTGTGCTTGTTTTAACCATGTTGTACAGCAGTGCTGAAATTTAGATTAAGAAACACCAAAAAAAAGCTCATCGATATGGCAAGTGCTGGCCGCATCATATTATTTGGCTAAAAAAATGACAAAGCTTATACCTTGTGTCAGGACGACCTATTGGCTTTGCTAATGCTTGTTTTTCTCGGCTTCAAACTTGGCGATCCCAAATGTCAAAGGTCTTGGCATTAAACTGGACATGTGATTGGTTTGAGACAGTGCCACTCTTCAAAAGACCCTTGAAATTTCAGTCTATTTTATACTGCCATTGTCCAAGCATTCCACATTTGCAGGGGTCACCTTCAATTATAAAAAAAAAACCTGGCAAAATAAATTACTGGTCGCTGACGGCATTTCATTTTGCAAGATACATACTATTTTTAAATCTCTACTCTACACTTTCCTCAGCGTCACAATACGTTTAGGCAAACGTGTGTTCATAAAATAAATATACATAATTAATTTGTTGCCTCAGACAACATTAAACACCAATATCCATCCCATCGGTTTACAAGGGAAGCAATAAATTGTGATGAATGATCACGCACATTGCTCCGTACTGTCGGCTGGTACACGAATAATAGAGGGCAAGTGTAGGCAGACAATGGTCACGGGTATAGTTACTAGTGAGATGGTGGCTAGCAGGTTAGGCAGACAAAATATCTAGAGTTTTCTGCAGGTCTGACACTCCTTGGAAACCTGTGAGTGAAACGAAGGAAGGAGCTACGATAATGCTAACGAGTGTTCATGTGAAGCGCTTAAATATCTTTCGGTCGACTTCACAATAAAAAGGCGCAATATAAAACAGTAAAAAAAATATGTATGGCCACAGAGCTGAATGCTGGTTGGTGCGAACGAAGATAGCAGCATGTGTATTTATAGTGCTACGACGTCCCAACCAGTGGCTGAAAGTGCTACAAATACACAATTTTATGACAAACAGTAATGCAATGTTAGGAAATAATAATTAACACAATTAAAAATCATTAGTAAGATGAACTGTGTATGATGGAAAGCAAGAGGAGGTATGTGGCCTTGTGGCTGGCAGGGATGGCACAGGTTTTTCATGTTTGCTTACCTTGGGCATTAAAACAACTCGAACCCCCAGAGATAGTTTTAACAAAGAGACAAGACCCTTACGCACCAGCGTTTTAATAGCTAACATTTTATAGTGGGTTTTTGTAGGAAGCTGACCATTTACGGGATATGTGAATACCATGTAAAGAGTCCAGGGGTTCCCTAGTGAGTTGACAGATCTTGCTACGCAATACTAAAGTACTCTATTTAGGAGTAGAGTGGTTAAGCAGCCTTAGGCTCAGCACAGAGGAGTGCAAGACATCTACAAATGCACACAATAGTCAATAAATGAGACACATGACACAAGGAGATCCACACTAATTTATCAAAAACAGCAAGTATTGAATATTGAAAATGTCACTTACCCAGTGTACATCTGTTCGTGGCATCAGTCGCAGTAGATTCGCATGTTTTGCAATAGATCGCCATCTGGTGTTGGGCCGGAGTGTTACAAGTTGTTTTTCTTCGAAGAAGTCTTTCGAGTCACGGGACCGAGTGACTCCTCCTTTTGTCTCCATTGCGCATGGGCGTCGACTCCATCTTCGATTGTTTTTCCCGCAGAGGGTGAGGTAGGAGTTGAATTGTAGTAATAGTGCCCATGCAATGGAGTGACTAAGTATGCACCTATTTAAGGTTGAGATGATACATATATAAATAATTGAAGGTAACTTCCAAACTGCTACAGGCTCCCGGGGAGGCGGGTGGGCACATGCAAATCTACTGCGACTGATGCCACGAACAGATGTACACTGGGTAAGTGACATTTTCAGTTCGATGGCATCTGTCGCTGTAGATACGCATGTTTTGCATAGACTAGTAAGCAGTTATCTCTCCAAAAGCGGTGGATCAGCCTGTAGGAGTGGAAGTAGTCTGAAATAATGTTCTTAATACGGCTTGACCTACTGTGGCTTGTTGTGCGGATAACACGTCTACACAGTAGTGCTTGGTGAATGTGTGAGGCGTAGACCATGTGGCTGCCTTACATATTTCTTGCATTGGGATGTTTCCTAGAAAGGCCATGGTAGCACCTTTCTTTCTGGTTGAGTGTGCCCTTGGTGTAATGGGCAGCTGTCGTTTAGCTTTAAGGTAGCAGATTTGGATGCATTTAACTATCCATCTGGCTATACCTTGTTTTGATATTGGGTTTCCTGCATGAGGTTTTTGAAATGCAATAAATAGTTGTTTAGTCTTTCTGATGTTTTTTGTTCTGTCAATGTAATACATCAATGCTCTTTTGACATCTAATGTATGTAGTGCCCTTTCAGCTACGGTATCTGGCTGTGGAAAGAACACTGGAAGTTCCACTGTTTGATTTAGATGGAACGGTGAAATAACCTTTGGCAAAAATTTAGGATTGGTCCTTAGGACGACCTTATTCTTGTGTAGTTGTATAAAAGGTTCCTGTATTGTAAACGCCTGAATCTCGCTTACTCTTCTTAGGGAAGTAATGGCGATGAGAAATGCCACCTTCCAGGTTAGGAACTGTATGTTGCAAGAGTGCATGTGTTCAAAAGGTGGACCCATAAGTCTAGTTAGGACACCATTTAGGTTCCATGAAGGAACAGGTGGTGTTCTTGGTGGTATAATTCTCCTAAGGCCCTCCATGAATGCTTTAATGACTGGTATCTTATATAGGGAAGTTGAATAGGTAGTCTGCAGGTATGCAGATATTGCTGCAAGGTGTATTTTAATGGAAGAGAAAGCCAGGTTAGATTTTTGTAAGTGAAGCAAGTAACCCACTACATGTTCTGGAGTTGTGTGTAATGGTTGTATTTGATTAACATGGCAGTAGCAAACAAACCTCTTCTATTTACTTGCATAGCAGTGCCTGGTGGATGGCCTTCTGGCTTGTTTTATGACTTCCATACATTCTTGGGTAAGTTGTAAGTGCCCGAATTCTAGGATTTCAGGAGCCAGATTGCTAGATTCAGCGATGCTGGATCTGGGTGTCTGATCTTTTGGTTGTGCTGTGTCAACAGATCTGGCCTGTTGGGCAATTTGATGCAGGGTACTACTGATAGGTCTAGCAGCGTTGTGTACCAGGGTTGCCTTGCCCAAGTTGGTGCTATCAATATGAGTTTGAGTTTGCTTTGACTGAGTTTGTTTACCAGGTAAGGAAGGAGAGGGAGAGGAGGAAAAGCGTAAGCAAATATCCCTGACCAGTTCATCCATAGGGCGTTGCCTTGGGATTGTTCGTGTGGGTATCTGGATGCAAAGTTTTGGCATTTTGCGTTCTCCCTTGTCGCAAACAAGTCTATCTGAGGTGTTCCCCAGAGTTTGAAATAAGTGTTCAGAATTTGGGGGTGAATTTCCCATTCGTGGACCTGTTGGTGATCTCGAGAGAGATTGTCTGCGAGTTGATTTTTGATCCCTGGTATAAATTGTGCTATTAGGCGAATTTGGTTGTGAATTGCCCAACGCCAAATCTTTTGTGCTAACAGGCTTAACTGCGTGGAGTGCGTCCCCCCCTGCTTGTTTAGATAATACATTGTTGTCGTGTTGTCTGTTTTGACGAGAATGTATTTGTGAACTATTATTGGTTGGAAAGCTTTTAGTGCTTGAAAAACTGCTAGAAGTTCTAGGTGATTTATATGCAGTTTTGTTTGATGTACGTTCCATTGTCCTTGTATGCTGTGTTGATCGAGGTGTGCTCCCCACCCTGTCATGGAAGCATCTGTTGTTATTACGTATTGTGGCACTGGGTCTTGGAAAGGCCGCCCTTTGTTTAAATTTATGTTGTTCCACCATAGAAGCGAGAGGTAAGTTTGGCGGTCTATTAACACCAGATCTAGGTGACCCTGTGCTTGTGACCATTGTGATGCTAGGCACTGTTGTAAGGGCCTCATGTGCAGTCTTGCGTTTGGGACAATGGCTATGCATGAAGACATCATGCCTAGGAGTTGTAGTACCATCTTTGCATGTATCTTTTGTGTTGGCTACATGCGTTGTATGATGGTGTTGAAATTTCGAATTCTTTGTGGACTTGGAGTGGCTACTCCTTTTGATGTGTCTATTATGGCTCCCAGGTATTGTTGTACCTTGCGCGGCAGAATTTTGGATTTTGTGAAATTGACGGTGAACCCTAGTTTGAAGAGGGTTTGTATGATATGATTTGTGTGATTTGAGCACTGTATTAACGAATGGGCCTTGATTAGCCAGTCGTCTAGATATGGGAACACATGTATTTGCTGCCTTCTTATGTGTGCAGCGACTACCGCTAGGCATTTGGTAAAGACTCTTGGTGCGGTTGTTAATCCGAAAGGCAGTACCTTGAATTGGTAATGTATTCCTTTGAATACAAACCTTAGGTATTTCCTGTGCGATGGGTGTATTGGTATATGGAAATAAGCATCCTTGAGGTCTAAAGTTGCCATGTAGTCGTGTAGTTTTAGCAATGGCAATACTTCTTGTAGTGTGACCATGTGAAAGTGGTCTGATTTGATGAAAGTGTTCACTACTCTGAGGTCTAGGATTGGTCTCAGCGTTTTGTCCTTCTTTGGTATCAGAAAGTATAGTGAGTAAACTCCTGTGTTTATTTGTGTGTTTGGCACTAATTCGATTGCATTCTTTTGCAATAGTGCCTGCACTTCTATCTCCAGGAGATTGGAATGGTGTGTTGTCAAATTTTGTGCTTTTGGTGGTATGTTTGGAGGGAATTGTAGAAATTCTATGCAATAACCATGTTGGATAATTGCTAGAACCCAAGTGTCTGTAGTGATTTCCTCCCATGCTTTGTAATAATGACTTATTCTTCCCCCCACTGGTGTTGTGTGGAGGGGGTGAGTGACATGTGAGTCACTGTTTAGTAGTAGGGGTTTTGGGGCTCTGAAATCTTCCTCTATTTCTAGGGAATTGCCCTCCTCTATATTGTCCCCGAAAACCTCCTCTATACTGTCCCTGGTAACTGGACGGTGTTGCTTGTGAGGTGCTGGCTTGTGTGCTCTGACCCCAAAACCCCCCTCGAAAGGGCGTTTTACGGAATGTGCTGTAATTCCCTCTGCTCTGCGGGGAGTAGAGTGCGCCCATGGCTTTGGCAGTGTCCGTATCTTTTTTGAGTTTCTCAATCGCTGTGTCCACTTCTGGACCGAACAGTTCTTTTTCATTAAAAGGCATATTGAGAACTGCTTGTTGAATCTCTGGTTTAAATCCAGACGTTCGGAGCCATGCATGCCTTCTGATAGTTACAGATGTATTAATTGTCCGTGCAGCTGTATCTGCAGCGTCCATGGAGGAGCGGATCTGGTTGTTGGAAATGGTCTGTCCTTCCTCAACCACTTGTTTTGCCCTATTTTGTAAGTCCTTGGGCAGATGTTCAATGAGATGTTGCATCTCGTCCCAGTGGGCTCTGTCATAGCGCGCAAGTAGTGCCTGGGAGTTCGCGATGCGCCACTGGTTTGCAGCTTGTGCTGCGACTCTTTTACCAGCTGCATCGAACTTGCGGCTTTCTTTATCTGGGGGTGGTGCATCTCCAGATGTGTGAGAGTTGGCCCTTTTCCTAGCTGCTCCTACAACGACAGAGTCTGGTGGCAGCTGTGTAGTGATGAAAACCGGGTCTGTAGGAGGCGCCTTATACTTTTTTTCCACCCTTGGTGTGATTGCCCTACTTTTGACCGGCTCCTTAAAGATTTCTTTCGCGTGCCGGAGCATACCAGGGAGCATAGGCAGGCTTTGGTATGAGCTGTGGGTGGAGGAGAGTGTGTTGAATAAAAAATCATCCTCGACCTGTTCTGAGTGGAGGCTTACGTTGTGAAATTGTGCTGCTCTAGCCACCACTTGAGAATACGCGGTGCTGTCTTCTGGTGGAGATGGCTTCGTAGGGTATGCCTCCGGACTGTTATCTGACACTGGGGCGTCGTATAGGTCCCATGCGTCTTGATCTTGGTCACCCTGGCTTATGGTGGTGTGAGCTGGGGAGTGTGATGGAGTTCGTGCTGGTGAGACGTTAATCACGGGCGGAGGAGAGGGTGGTGGGGTAACTCTTTTCACCACTTTTGGTTGTGGTGTCTGTTCAGTCTGGAACTCCAACCTTCTCTTTCTCCTAATGGGGGGAAGGGTGCTTATTTTTCCTGTCCCCTGCTGTATGAAGATACGCTTTTGCGAATGGTCCACATCAGTTGCTTGTAGCTCTTCCTCAAACCTATGCTTTTGCATTTGGGAGGTTAGCGAGTGCTCTTCTGTATAAGAGCCTGAAGCTGGGTCGCTTGCAGTTTGTTTCGGCATCGAAACCCTGTCTGCGTGTTTTTTCGGCTCCGAGGTGACTTTTTTCTTTTTCGGGGCCGAAACCTCTCGGCGTCGATCTTCTTCGGTGCCGCTGTCTCGGCGTCGAGCCGTGTCCACACCGGCATCTCGGTGTCGAGGCTTGTCTCCAGCACTTTCTCGGTCCCGAGAAGGCTGCGTGCCGGTGTCTCGACCGGAGTCGGACGACCTCGGCACTGTTTGGGCCTTTTTCGGTGCCAACGGTCGGTCACCGAATTTATGGGTGGAGCCATGGCCGGATGGCAGTGGCGTCCCCTGGGCCTTGTAAATCTTTCTCTGTGTGGTTTTCGACGTCTTACTCACGGTTTGTGTATCGTCGAATCCTTCGGAGTCCGATTCTTGGATCGAGAAGGTACCTTCCTCTTCCTGCTCCTCGAACTCTCGGTGGGCTGTCGGCGCGGACGCCATCTGAAGTATTCTGGCTCGACGGTCTCGGAGTGTCTTTCGGGACCGGAACGCACGACAGGCCTCACAGGTGTCTTCACTGTGCTCAGGTGACAGGCACAGGTTACAGACCAAGTGTTGGTCTGTATAGGGGTATTTATTGTGGCATTTGGGGCAGAAACGGAACGGGGTCCGTTCCATCGGCGTTCTTCAGCACGCGGTCGGGCCGACCAGGCCCCGACGGGGGATCGAAAAACTACCCCGAAGGGCACCGGAGCTCTTCGATCTTCGATGCGGTGTGGAATCTAAGTACGCCGATCCCGAACGCAACAATACCGACGAAAATCTTCCGAAATTAGCTAATTTTCCGTTCCGAAATTCGGAGCGACAGGAACACGTCCGAACCCGATGGCGGAAAAAAAACAATCGAAGATGGAGTCGACGCCCATGCGCAATGGAGACAAAAGGAGGAGTCACTCGGTCCCGTGACTCGAAAGACTTCTTCGAAGAAAAACAACTTGTAACACTCCGGCCCAACACCAGATGGCGAGCTATTGCAAAACATGCGTATCTACAGCGACAGATGCCATCGAACATATATATATATATATATATGTATATATATATATATATATATATATATATATATATATATATATATATATATATATATATGACATCAGAGAAAAATTGTTCAGGTAAGTACGTGTTTAAATAGGAATTCTTTTCACTTAAAAAAGTGGACACGCTGCAATTTCTGAGTTCTGCAATGTTAGCCTACAGGAGGAAAAACAAGTTCTGCAAACAGGTAGAGTACAGCGACTTACATGACCAATCTCCAGGAGTTAAGGTGAGCAGTGGGCAAGGTCCAAGGCAGCACCCACAGTACCCCTCAGCGGCATGGGAGCAGCCGGGTGTAGAGTGCAAAACAGTGTTGAGTGCCCAATGCTCTCCTATGGGGATCGGCCACAGCGAAAAGAGGCTTTAGGTTCTGGCAGAAGGCCAGTCGGGCTGAACCAACAGTGGAGTTCAGGCCTCCTGATGCTCGGGGCACAGGCAGCCACCTTTGGTCCTCTTCTCCACGGCTCAGGGGCGACAGGTGCAGAGGTGTTGGGTTTTTCTGGCCAGAGCTGTCGCAGTAGAGGGTGGCTGCACGCAGAGGCTGCAAGCATTATCTGTGAGTCCAGGAGGAATGATACCATGTTGGACTCTGTAGGACTGGAGAACCTTGTGGGCACCAATGGTCCACTTCAATTCAGGTCGGAGACTGCTAGTGCAGTGGTTACTACAGGTGTCAGGATTTGGCTGTTCAGAGTGCCTTCTTTTTGGAGTTGGCTGGAGAACAGGTCTGCTGTTCGCTGGATGTCGAGTCTTTTTCAGAGGCAGGCAGTCCTCCAGGTTTTCTGGAATCACAGCTGCAGCAAGAGTCGACTTTGGTGCAGATTTCAAAGAGGGGTGGAGATAGGCTGGCAAAAGGTCAGCTGCTTCTTTTCTCCTCTTCTGCTTTTGCGGCTCTTCTGTGTACTTGGTCTTATCAGATCATCAGAAACGGTTTCTCTGGTTCAAGCGGCTCCCATAAATACTGAATTTAGGGGCTTTAGAAGTGTGTAAGGTAGTAGCCCTTAGGGTCACTACTCCTACTATATCATCAGTTGCTGTGTGAAGAGGGCATAACCTTGTCCCAGAAATCCTAGGTATGCCATCTGTTTTAACTTTTGCAGGCAAGAAGACATTTAGCCTGCAATAACAGCCTGTCATGTGCTTTCTGGGGAGACCCTCTTTAGCACCTCAGGCCCTAGGTACCAGGGCTACAATTGACTAGGGACTTACAGAAAATGCTAAAGGATTTGCCAATTCAGGAAACAATTGTACAGTTTGGGGGGGAAAAGAACACTGGCACTGGGGACCTGGTTGGCAGGAGCCCAGTGCACATGAGCCAATGTTGTATCAAATACCAGGCTAAAAGTGGTGGGGATGGGGTGGACAGGGGGTACTGCAACAAAAACCCAGTTCCCTACAGTTTTTAAAGCAGGAAACGAGCCGGGGATGCTAAAAACCTGACAGTGCAATGTCTCTGGTCCCTAGCCTCTGGTCAAAATGCTACAACCAGCTGTCAAATTGTAGGAAGATACGTTACTAGTAGGTGGTGTGGTTGCGAGACCTCACCATGTAACAATGTCCCAATCTCTCTGAGGTGCCAGGAGATGGTGTGATCTGCAAATCGCTGACATTCCAAAGTTTAAGAGTGACACATCTGTGTTTTTTAAATGTTTTTTTCAGGGCGACGGAGGAAACGAGCAGTTGGCTCTCTGAGATCAAGCAGAGGGGTAATAAACATGAGGTTGATGAGCACAGACCTACTGGGAAAGGAAGCAGGAAAATATTAAGTGCCCCCGGAAGAAGAGGTTGTCACTGGGGGGAAAGAAGTTAGGGAAAGAGCCATTGGAGCACGAGCAGGTGAATAAAACTTTGAAACCTCTCCCCACACACAAGCAACAAAAAGGCATCAGACATGCCATCAAGGGTGCATGGGAGGCCTGGACAACCAGGCAGAGCTCAGGATGTCGGGAGGGGTGTCGCAAATAAAAATCAGAAAGAAGCATGCATTTGCTTTTTTTTTACCAACACGACAGCCAGCAAAGACGCGATAGCAGGTGCAAGGAATGCCGTGGTAACAGTGACAGGTGAGGAGGGGAAATGGCCGGCAGTTCCACTCTTACGGAGGAGAGATAGAACCCAAACTAAGCAGGAACAAATGGGGCTATCGAGGAAGCTGCACGCAGCTGGAGTGGGAGGGTAGAAGAAACAGTCACATGAATCACATCTGGAACAGAAGACGGGCACTGACACTGAACCAATCTGTGCTTGGTCCCTTTTCCACAACAAGCATCAGAAGTGATATTTCGGCAGCACTTGCCTATTAAGATGGCTACAAAGAAGAGTGACGTTGAATCCGACAAGTGGTACGCATTAGGAGGCGTTCAAGATCATTTTGTAAACAACAGTGTCTCGTAGGTAAGAAGCATGCGCTAGCGCATGCTCTCCCAGGCCCAACCCTAAAAAATAAAAGGCAAATCAGAGTATCAAAAATGCATTTGCCCTCAACAACTGCAGCAGAGACAAAATGTATTTCTTTTTCAAAACCCTATAATTAAGTAACATTGTATCCAATGTGAATCACCACGGTTAGTACATGATTTGTTGTAAATTCAAATGCTTTACACAATCGTGAAACAGTTTGTAGGATACAGGCCTGTCCTCAAATTGTGGTTAAAACAAAAACTAACGTAGGTAGATGCAGACAAAATACATTGCCTATTATCAGATTCTTCTGATAAGCCATCGTTAGAGAGAAGTACTTTGACAATAAGATGACTGGAAAAACAGGATAATTTCTGACAGATAGAAGGATTCACACCACAGTTACGGATTATTTTGCTGCACAAATCAGTTATAGATTTCCATGCTTTGGACAAAAAAATAACTACTATCAATTTCAGGAAAGCTAGCAACAAGCTAGAACAGTCTTGAAAATATTTCGCAGTGCAGCTTGTCCCGATATGCACATCAATTCTTGAATCCAAGTGAAGGCAGTAATGTTCCTAAAATGCCTATGGTGAGTGTCATATCATTTACTTAATAATATAATCCCTGCAGGGTTATGTTGCCTGTAAGAGGAGTCTTGCTGTCTTTCTCTGAGTGGAGGGTGCCCATCAGTTATGTTCTTAATAGACCATGGAAAGATCAGATGCACCACACAGCCTGTTTTTCCAACCCAATTAGGGCAACAGCATTACAGCTATCCTCTGGTACAAATGCTACAACCAGCTGTCAAGCTATAGAAAGAGGTGTTATTACTAGGTGGTGCGGTTTTGAGACCTCACCATGTAAAAATGTCCCAATCGCTATGAGGTCCAGTTAGGTTCTTTAATAAAACTATTAGCACAGTCAAGGGTAGCTGTGGCACAGAGCAATGAGACTTAAAGGAGTACGTGTAAAGAATTTAGAAGTGCCAAAGCAGTTAAAAAGAAACACAACTCAATAAGAATTTGAAACCAATTTATAAAAACAGAGTATACCTTTATATTTAAATAAACACCATAAGGACAAAAATATATCAACAGAACCCGGAGATACGATTTTTCAAAGTTAGGATAATTCACTGAAATTCAGTCTTTGGAATGCAATAAATCATTGCAAGTAGCTTGGCGATTTTGAGCCCACTGGCAAAAATGGCTACTTAAGCTCTCTTGGACTAGCCTCACCACGTTCGGAGCCAGTCACAGGAACCACTTCGGTCCAGGTACACAGTTACCTGTTGGGTCCAGCAGTTTCAGGATCCTCACTGTATTTTCATCCTTTATGTTGGTGCAGCAAAGAAGTGGTCCTGAAGTTGGGAATGGAGGATGCTGAAGTTGCTGAAGATGGGTGGTGAGCCTTCCTAGGGCCACCCTTGAGTCCATGAGAGTCAGGTTTTGTTTCCTGCCTTGGAGCTCTACCTCTCACAATGCACCAGTGGGTCCCAATGCAGATCCAGTTGCCACTGGTCAACTGGCCTCCTGGTTACAGCAGTCTCTGCGGTTATTTGCATTTGCGGGCAAGGGGGATAGGGGTGGGGGGGCAGGGTCCAGTTTGACTTCTGCCACAGGCCCGACGATCTGGGCCACTTCAGGTAGGGCAAGAATCTGTCTCCTAGAGTGCACTTCTGTATCCAGCAGCGGGCAGCTAGCCCTGGGCAGCTGGGCTCTCAAGGGTGCAAGCTTCCTTAGCTTTTGAAGCTCTGATGCTTAACAGGGGGCTACCTACCCGGCCTGTGGAGTCACTTCTTCCATCCTAGCACACATGGCACTTCCTTTCCAGGAGTGGACACAGTAGGCAAATTCCTCTTTGCAGGTGCAGTCCAGCCTTTGGTGCTTCCTATCTTTGCTGGGTCCAGGAAACAACAGGGAAGTCCTTCTTCGGTCTTCGTTCCAGTCCAGCCGCGATCGGAGGACTGTGTGCCTGGGATGTCACTTTTATGCCATCTAAATGTTTGTGGGAGGGGAGGACTTAATAGCCAATGGGGCAAGAGTTACCACTGGGAAAGGCTTCCCACTATACTTCACTTACTGGGGGTCTGGCCAAAAACAATCCTTAGTAGCCTTCTCAGCCTGAGCCCAGGGTGGAGCAAATCTTCTTCCATTGTGTGCAGTCCTGGGCACACCCCTAGGGGATACCCAGCATGAGTCACTCTTCCTGGAAAACTGGTTCTACAAAAGGTTTTTCTACTCTTAGAGGAGATGCCAGACTGCCTGCTTATACAGAAGAGAGGGCAGTCTGAGGCGTGACCAGCCACCGCCCAGTAGTCATTCCGCTGGAGAAGTTTGCAACTCCTAGTACAGATAGTTCTCTTTGCTGCCCATTTCTGCGAGCACTTCACACTTCCTGACAGGGAGACAGCATGTTGTCTTGGAGGACAACAGCTGCAGACAGTCAGAAAAGGATTCCAGAGTTCTGAGCAGCAAAGTGGTTACTTTCTAAAGTCACCTTTGCCTTAAAAGGTTACTTCAAATCTGACTTCAGCAATACGTCAGGATTAATGCAACAATAAAATGGATATCTTTAACTACCAAATTTGGTGTTCCCATATGGAAGTCAGCATTTAGCTGTGGGCTACTGACATTTCGTGTTAACCAATGGGGCTACCGGATTTAATAGAGTAGAAATTACAAAATCTCAAGGTTTTACTGTTAGGATTTGTGAAATATATATTTGACATGTCCTTTTTAATATCAGCACCTTGCCTTATGGGCTTATAAGACCTTCCTTAGGAGTGACATAGATACTAAAAAGGAAGGATTGTACCTAGCAAAAGGGCTATTTTGCCATGTTGAGTTAGCAGTTTAGAAGCTGCACGGTTAGGATGTGATGGCAGACCCTAGAGCCACGATTTCACTTTGCCATACCAGTAGTTTCACAAGCACTGCTGTTCACTGGTGACACAACTTACTGGGCCTGGGTAGCACATACTAGCGTCTTATAAGTATGTCAACTATGCAAATGAGGGCTTAGCCAATTACACATACACTTTTAAGGGGTCAGATCACATGAACAGGGGACTCGACAAAAGAGCCCAGTAAACAACAGAGTTGAAAAAACAGAAACATCAGTTCCAGATTTGTGGGAATGATCATACAAAAAGAAGCACTTTCTTACCCACGTCTAATGCCTTTAGTTCTCAAACCAACTGCTTGGAGCCCTTCTGTCCTTATTGTGTACTGGCTCCTTTCTGGTGGTGTAAGTGTATTTTGGAAAATATACTAATAATTCAATTGTTCAACTGAAATGCAAAACTTAGTTCTGAAACATATTTTCACCAGGAACATTAAGTGGTGTCCAGTACCATCATAAACGGGTTATGTGTGAATATAACCCTGTATGACTAATGCTATATGTTCAAATTTGCTAAATAGTCACATTAACAAAACCTCAAAGACAATTCTGTGTCTAACAACAACAAGGCGTGAGAATGCAATGCATGTGAATCTACAACAGATCCAAGTAGAAATATTTTTATAATTACTTTTATTCAGTGTATCCTGCTTGCAGACTACTTCTGGTAAAAACTATTGCTTTGTTATTCATTTAACGTAGCAATAATTTTGCTGACTTTAGAACAACAGTTGTCCATAAAACATTCTCTATACCACAAAGTACATCTGACCTACTGTTGTTACTCACTTGGATCCATCCCAGCTCCATCATCCAGGAAACACAGCATATAACCACCTCGGAGGTCATCCCGTTGCACTGTGAGGAAGAGACATGACCTTTAGACATCCAAAAGAAAGATCCACCTCTTGCACGCCCAGCTACGGCATCACTGGACTGCTTTATAGATTACATTTTTATTGCAGTAAGAGCAGTACTATGTAATTAGTTTCTGGGGTAAACCAGATTCTGATGGGAGAGAGAGATGGAACGTTGGGATACATGACTGAAATATTAGACTGCAAATTCAATGTTTAAATGTACCATTTTTATATTAACAATTTAATGCAAAAGCACATTTTGCAAGGCGTATAAATTAATGGACTTGAGGTATATTCAGGTCCTCTCCAGAAGGTCAGTTATGTCCGTGGCCTATTTTTTTTATTTTGTTTTATTTAAAAATGAAGAGCCATTTACAACTTAAAGGGGAAACTCTGCTGATTCATAGTGACTATAACAGGGGTTTGCATTCAGTGTTTTCTGAATCATCTTCGAGTGACTAACATACATTACAATTTGAAAAGAATGTGAGCTTTTATTCTGTCTACAGAAATTATTCAGAAGCTAAATTACTTACTAAGAAGGACATCACAGAAAATATAAACACACAAGCTTCTTTTTGGCCGCTACTGAAAAGCCTTTAAAAACAACTACATTGTATTAAAATGAGCCCACAGAATATATTTGGTGAACATATGGGTGGTCACAAGTGGGAATGGACTACAAGCCCTGTGCACTTTACGGACTGAAACACTTTATGTAATAAATATTGGCCAGTATTTGTCAATATTTATTAAAATACAGGAAAGTCTTGTCCTTCAAATGGATTACAAACTCACCAGTATAAATATCACATCTTGTGGCTTCAGCATCTCTGTAAGACAAATAAACATATGGCTTACTAAAAAAGCACAAGCCAAGAGTCATCAAAACAATGGCAATGCAGATGAATGTATTTCTAAAATAACTGAAAAAGGATGTCAGTCATTCTATGACAATTACAGAAGTTCCATGGACAACAGAATTTTCAGGATTATTACGATATGTACTTGGTTGTGATATGACTAATGGCGCAAAAAGAAACATGTTGAGTCAATAGTTATATTTAATAGCACTAAGACTGAAAGAACCTTATAAATGAAAACAGGACAACATTGTGAAAAAGAACATTTGAGAATAAATGCTGGATTCAAAAGTTAGGAGATTGGAGAGAAAAAGCACTGAAAAAGGTGCCACAGAACTTTTCAAAATATTGAAACCATCGCCCAAGATGGCTACACATTAGTGGAGATCCTCTTCACACTGCTCCAATCAAAAATATTAATATTGCTTACTCCCCAAATTTTATGCCAGATAAGGGATTAACAGTACTCCAGCCACACCCCTCTGTGACCTTTCCAGCCTGGCTTTTAACACCCCGATGCTGGTGCAGGCAGATCAGCAGGGAACTGCTTGGGCATGCTGCCTCCTGGGAGCCGCAAGGGACTGTTGCAGTCTGCAAATCGGTTGTGTTGGGCCAGGCTGGATGATGCACCGCAGTGAAGAGAGGGGACCATAGAAACAACAAAAGCAAGGCCGGTGTGGGTCGCCTGCCTTGGAAGATCTGGTGGCTTGGTCACTGCCTCACAATTGCTGGTGACTGTCTCTTCCACGCTCCAGACGCCGGCCATACATTGTCGAGGAGTTATTGGTGAACTGTTCTTTTGCCACTCCTACTGCTAGCTTGTGTGTTCTGATTGGCCTGCTCCCCCTAGCACCACTCCCCGCAGCCCTCCAACACAGTTCCCTGCCCCAGCATAGCTGGGACGCCTGAACACTCATCGGCCTTTTTATGCAGCTGTAGGAAACTGGCCTGGTGTGTGGTGGGTACCCAAGGTACTTACACCTTATACCAGGCCCAGGTATTCCTAGGCAGTGTCTAGAAGACAGGCTCTCTAGAGGTAGCTGTGGATGAGCAGCCAAGGCTTATCTATGAGACATGCAAAGCTCATGCAATACCACTGTAGTCATGCAGCACTTACACACACAAAAGAAAACACTCAGTGTTACAAAAATAAAGGTACTTTATTTAAGTGACTATACCAAAAAGTACTAGAGAGGAAGCTCTCCAATAGGAGGTAAGTAACACACTAAGGGCCTGATTCAGACCCTGGCGGCCGGTGACCGCCAGGGTCACCGGCCACGGGAGCACCGCCGACAGACCGGCGGTGCTCCAAAGGGCATTCTGACCGCTGCGGTTCTGCCGCGGCCAGAAAGGGTAAACCGGCGGTCTCCCGCCGGTTTACCGCTGCCCTTGGAATCCCCCATGGCGGCGCAGCTTGCTGCGCCGCCATGGGGGATTCTGACACCCCCTACCGCCATCCTGTTCCTGGCGGTTCGCCCGCCAGGAACAGGATGGCGGTAGGGGGTGCCGCGGGGCCCCTGGGGGCCCCTGCCGTGCCCATGCCAATGGCATGGGCACGGCAGGGGCCCCCGTAAGAGGGCCCCACTGTGTATTTCAGTGTCTGCCTAGCAGACACTGAAATACGCGACGGGTGCAAACTGCACCCGTCGCACATGCCCACTCCGCCGGCTCCATTCGGAGCCGGCTTCCTCGTGGGGAGGGGTTTCCCGCTGGGCTGGCGGGCGGCCTTCTGGCGGTTGCCCGCCAGCCCAGCGGGAAAGCCAGAATGGCCTCCGCGGTCTTTCGACCGCGGAGCGGCCATATGGCGGTTCCCTCCAGGCGGGCGGCGACCGCTGCCCGCCGGGGTCAAAATGACCCCCTAAATATGTACGCTAGTTATCAGCATTAGGCATAGAAAATTATAGAAAACAGTGAAAATGCAAATAGACAAGAGTAACCCTTGGGGGAGCCCAAACCATATACTAAAAAAAATGGAATGCAAACACAGGACCCCCACCTAGGTTAGTGGAATGTGTAGAGGGGATCTGGGGGGGGACTAGGAAACCCCAAAGGTAAGTATCTCAGTGCCCCCTAGCGACCAGGGAGAAAGGAGTAAGTTACTGGATTTTCCCCAACCACCCAAAAGGAAGGAAAAGAAGAAAATGCATCACCAAGACTAGACTGCAAGAAACCAGCGGTGGATTCCTGAAGAGGAAGACTTATGGAAGAAGGGGACCATGTCCAGACATCACAGAAGAGTCCAGGAGGAGTAGGAGCTACTATCCAGCTGTGGATGCAGGAGCTGGTCGACGGTGAGACGGAGACGATAAATAATGCAGCCCTGGAGCAGGTGAAGAGTTCCTGGAGGATGCAGTCGACATCCCATGCTGGATGGAAGATTGCAGTCGGTCAGTGGTATGGAAAGGCCACCCACA
The DNA here is from genome assembly GCF_031143425.1 of Pleurodeles waltl. Taxonomy (NCBI): domain Eukaryota; kingdom Metazoa; phylum Chordata; class Amphibia; order Caudata; family Salamandridae; genus Pleurodeles; species Pleurodeles waltl. The sequence continues at coordinate 825,252,909 of NC_090450.1, read as the reverse complement.
AGTGAAGCAAAAGTGGAGCTGGTGGGAACCAGCAAGGTCCAGGAGGTCTCAACCCACGGGGTGGTGCCTAGGGGGGCCCCTCAGCAAGGCAGAGAGTTCAAAGTAGAAAAGGCAGCCCCCACAGGAGACCCACTGGACGAGGAACCATGAGTCGCAGATGAGCCTACGCAGCACAACTGGAGAAGGGTCCCACGCCACAGGAGAAGCACGCAGAGGGCTGTGCGTCGCAGGAAGGAGTGCTGGGGATGGGGCTACACGGTGCCTGAAGATCCCTTGGAGGAGATGCAAATAAGCCTTTGCAGCTGCAAGAGACACAGTGCACGGGGGTAATGTCTTGCTTTGGAAGGTAAGGGCTTACCCCTACCAATGTTTGTCAGCTGGCAGCCATGATGCAGGATACACGCAGCCGGCTGTCAGTGCAGTTGGTGCCTCAAGATGCAGGGGAGTGACTCCTTCACTCCAAGGAAGATTCTTTCTTCCTTCTCATGCAGACTGAAGACTTGCCGCCCTCAGAGGATGCACAGTCGGGGAAATGTTGCAGAAGCTGGAAGGAGCCATGGAAACAATGTTGAAAGCAGAGTCTTCCTCATGGATGCAGATTGTTGGTTCCTGGAGGGTCCAGTCGTGATTCCAGTGGCTAGAGGTTGAAGTAAGGTTGCAGAGGTGCCCTACTGGAATCTTGTAAGTTCAATCTGAGGACCCACCCAAGAGAGAGACCCTAAATAGCCCTGAAAGGGGGGATTGGTCACCTAACCAGGTAAGCACCTATCAGGAGGGGGCGCGGACGTCACCTGCCTGGCCAGAGTTCCCTGCCAACATTGGCAACAAGAAGGCAGAACCCAGGGAACCTCTGGAGGAGCTCTGGGCACCACCCCTGGGGTTGTGATGGACAGGGGAGTGGTCACTCCCCTTTCCATTGTCCAGTTTTTCTGCCAGAGCAGGGACTAGAGGTCTCTGAACCAGTGAAGACTGGTTTATGCACAGAGGGCACCAAATGTGCCCTTCAAAGCAAACCAATGGCCTGGGGCAGGCTACCCCACCCAAGTCTTTTAACACCCATTTCCAAGGGAGAGGGTGTTACACCCCCCCCCCCCCCTCCCAAAGGAAATCCTTTGTTCTGCCTTCCTGGGCTTGAGCTATTCAGAATGACCGCCAAAGTCTTTCTCGGTGAAGCCCAAGTGTGCACCTTGTGCAGTCCTTCTGATTGCAGTTCTTAAGGTGCAGGCCAGAGGTCCAAAAGGGAAGTCCTCCTTCTCCTGTATCTTCTTCCGGCAGGGATCTGAATTGTGGAGCAGCTCTGCTGTATTTATCCTTGCTCCTGGGGTGGGAGCTGGGGAGGGCTCCTTTCCAGTAGGGTGGATGGCAAACCCTCAGGGGTGTCCACTTTCTGTGAAGTGTGGCAAAAATCAATCCCAGAAAGCAACATTCTCTAAAATCCAACATGGAGAAAATTCCTCCTTGGAGGTTAGATCTGACTGAGTCCACCCAGTCGTGAAGATAAGCCTGACAAAGTCTCCCTAACACACCCCTTTCAGCCCCCTCTCCTAATCTAATCATTGAGGCTACCATCTATCTGGGGGAGAAGGGTAATGGTGAAGGTCCAGTTTCTGTCCCAAGAGGCATTCCCTCCTTTGAAGACCAGTTTGTCTGCTTTTCCCCCATGCTGCTCTGCCATCTGCTACAGCAGTTCTCCTCACGCTAGAGGTTTCCTTTGTCTGGGACCAGTCCACTTCATTCCTCATTAAGGTAGCTTGGCTCAGGCTGCCAGAGGCTGACCAATCAGGAAAGGAGGGGTGAATTTGGCAACTTTCAGAAAGAGTTCTGAAACTCTTTTGCTGTGCTAGTTATAATAAATGCAACCTTGGTGAGCTGTTGGATTTATTATAACATGTAAATTAATACCAAATTTGATATATTGCTCTCTGTCAGAAGACTTTATTATTTTAAAATACGTCTCTCAGTATTAGCCTGTGGAGCCAATTGATTACAATTGGAAAAAACTAATGTGTTAGTTTTTCACTCACAAGGGCTTATAAAACATATTTCATAAAGTCCCTGCTTATATGTACACTGCACCCAACCCTTGGGGCACCTAGGGCAGACCTAAGGGGTGACATATGCAAAAATAAGGTAGTTTGGGACTTTGGAAGTACTTTTAGTTCCAAAGTTGAATTGGGGGTACATTTTACCTTAAGAGAGACCAGCAAGGCAGGCCTGCCTTTAAAACAACACTAGGCACCACAGCAGTGCACCTATGGGTGCACTAACTATGCTAGGGTCCCTAAACCTACATGCCCTACCAGGTATTAGGGACTTATAGGTAGGTTGTCAGAGCCAAAAATAATTAAGCCTAATTCGCATATACCATTTTAAACACAGCCCTGGGACTGGTTAGCAGTGCTCAGGGCAGAGTCAGAAAACACTAGTATCTGATAAAAATGGGGCAAAAAGGGGGGAGGGGCTACTGCAATCAGCCCAGTTTTCCAACACACGGCAAGCACAATGTCAGCTTTGGCTCTTCTACTATTGTCCTGTATGTGATTTATAGAGCGTCAGAGATGGGAGACAATGGGCCCCCTATGCAAATTGCATGGTTGTTTTTGGTGAAGACCTGGAAACCATTACGAACACTTCACATGCATAAATCTATGAGCAGACCTAGGTATACAATATTTTTGTTTTGCTAACTGGGACATGCGTGGCATCACTAGAAGGACTGAACTGATGACATGCAATGTGCGAAGTCTGGTGAATCCCAAGAAGAAACAACAGATGTTGATATTTCTCGAGAGGCCCAATATTGGGTAGTCTTTCTTCAGGAAACTCATTTGGGGCCAAGTATAACAAATTCCTTTGTGCGAGCTTAGGGACATTATAGGCATTTTGCCTCCTACAGTAAATACACCAGTCTTGATCAAGAAGACCCTGCATTTTTAATTATTACACTCACACGAGGACCTGCAGGATTGATTCCTTTACTGAAGGGCGCACTCTATGGCACTTAATCTGGCAGTAATCTAACTTCCAGGAGCTAAATAGAGACTTCCCAGACTTATTCAAAGGCATCAGGACAATATGTAGACAACAGGAAGTACGAAATTTCAACTCTGGAGGGAACTTTAACCTCGCACTACAGCCCACCCTTTATAGTAACAACTCCTAAAGGGTTGACCACAATGAGCCACGCAGATACGGAATCAGATTCTCGGTATGGAGGGTCTGGGAGACACCCGAACGGAGATGAAAGGTGCAATCAGAGCATACTCCTATTACTCTGCTGTCCATGATTCATATTCCAGAATCAACTTTTGGCTTATTGGGACATAAACACTAGCACGTTTTACAAATATTGCTCACTTGCCCAGAACACTTTCAAACAACTCACCCTAGGTGCTTCAACTAGAGCTACAGAGTACACTACCAACGTCTCAGCTGTGGTGTTTTCCCTCCAATGCTCTCAATGATAGACGTCTGTACTTCAGTGTGAAAGACACGATCACAGAATTTTTCAATATCAACACAGGCTCAGTGAACAAGATTTCCTGCACGGCTGAGGAAATCACACCATCAACGGGCATTACACTCCCACATAAGCGTATCCTTTTATCAATGTACGACATCATGCTTTTTGTCAAAGGCCCAGAGGTTAACTTTTCTCCTAATATCTCAATGAATATGAGATTTGGGTAAGTATATGGAATACCTATTTACTGGGAGAAGTCTGAGCTCTTCCTGCTAACGAAATACTCCTCGAGGTCTAGTGCCAAGCATGTATAACAATACTGTTAAACATCAGTCAGATACCTAGGTATAAACAAAGGAAATTTAAGGACAACTATAGGAGGCTGGCTCAGTTTATGGTATACACCTATGATGTGTCACCAGGCAACCCTTAGTGGTAGTGAATAGGTCTCCAGATCATAAAAATACACAGGTCTCAAGGGGAGGGCCAAACCATATACTAAAAAAGTGGAATGTGAAACAGTAACACAAGCCAAGGTGAGTGTGGTAGTTAGCTAGGGGCAGTTAGGAACACCATAGATAAGAACAGTAAGTGACCGCAGCAACCAGTTACCCACCCAGTTGTCCCATAGACTAACACAAAGAGTAGTGGTTGGAGTTTGTGGAATTCAGGACCCTTCCCAGTAGACCCCGAAGAAACAAGCACGCAAAAGAATGGATGGACAGTGTCCCCACACCAGGATGCCCAGAAGACAGGAGTACCTATACGAGGGACCCGGATGCAGAGGGAAGAAGGGGCTCTCTGAAGACTGTGGATGCCTCAGATTGTCCAGCTGCTGTAAGACCTGTGGACCAGGCCGGTGGAACCCAGGGAAGGATTCCTGACGTGCAGGACCTGCAAAGGAAGGTGACCGAGTCCAGATGGTGCAGACGGCAATGCTCACCCTCCTGAAGGTGAAGTTCCTGCAAGTCGGTGGAAGGAGAAGGCCAGCTTTGGGGTCCACAAGCTGCAGAAGATCCCAGGAGTTGCCTAAGAGCTGTCTCTCAACTGTCGCTGGATTGCAGGAGGGTTAGTGACTGACCAGGACACCCACAAACACTGCAAACGCAAACACGAGTTGCAGAAGAGTTTGCAAGGTTTTGGGGACCAGCAAGGTCAAGGAGACTCTACCCAGGAAGGGGAGTCGGAGCTGGCCCTCAGCACATAGGAAGGCCAACAGAAGTCGATGGAGCCCCCACGAGTGAACCACAGGCACTGGACACAGGGAGTCACAAGGAGGCCTTACAAGCCCAGGAAAACAGAAGTCCCAAGTCGCAGGAGTTGCAGGACAGGATCTTCAGTTTGCAGAGTGCTGGAGGCCGGGACTCCTTGGAGCCTGAAGATCTCCCAGAGGAAGAGTCAACAAACCTTTGCAAGTACAACTGTTGCAGTGCACAGGGGTGCCAGTCCAGTGGCAGGATCAAGGGCCCACAGCATCCCAAGTGGGATAGATAACAAGCAGGACCCAGAGGAGGCCACAGACTCACCACCTGTGTTGCAGGATCTTCAGATGTCCATGGACAGCAGACCTCACCAGCCGGTCGACGTCTCGAGCAGCCTGCGGTTGGAGAGGAGTGATTCCTTCACTCCAAGGGAGTTTCCTTCATGCTTCCTAGTGCAAACAGAGCTCTTGTGACCCCAGAGGATGGCCAGCCTTGGATGTTGCAGAATTCTTGCAGGATCCAGAGAAACAATGTTGAAATGGGAGACTTCCCACCAGAAGCAGACTTGTTCAGTTCTTAGAGGCCAGGATCACAAGATGTCTTGCAGAGAGTTCCTTGTAGAGTCTTGAGGACGAATCTGAGGACCCCCCTGCGAAGGAGCCCTTAAGTAACACTAAATGGGGTTGGTCACTCTCTGCAGTGACCCACCTATAGGAGGGGGTCAGGGACGTTATTTACCTGGTCTAACCAGTCAGATGCTCCTAGGGGCCTCTGTACATCTTATTTTCAAGCCAGCAGAATCAAGCGGCCACCCGGCAGGACTCTGTGTACCTCCCTGGTGGAGGAGCTGGACGGGGGGGTGGTCACTTCCCTGTAGTTTCACGCAAGACAGGGAAATGAGAGTTCCTGAACTGGTGCAAACCAGACGGTGCAAGGAGGACACCAAATGTGCCCTTCAGAGCAGTCTGGTGGCACTCAGAAGCCACCCTGCCCCAGCCCTTAGACACCAATACACAGGGAGAGGTGGTCACACCTCTCCCTTGCAGGAAATTCTTTGTTCTGCTCCTCTGGCCAGAGTATGGCTCATCAGCAGAAGGGCAGAACAGTGTCTGGGGACAGCAGCAGCGTGAGCTGGCAGCTAGACCCCGTAAGTTTGCACAGGCAGAAATGGAGGATCCTCTAAAGAATCCCCAGAGTACATGGTATCATGCAACACTGGAATTGGTTTAGCTGCATGATTCCAACAAGTTTGATACCAAACATGCCGAGGTTCAGAGACGCCATTATGTAGTTGGACCACTCGTGTTGACCAGTGTTCACTACATACCTAAAGATGGCTTCCTAACAGTTACAGAGTCTAGGAATTGGCCATATCTGAACAGCTTGTGTCCCCGACCTATGCATATCATAGTGATTTAAAAAAATTACTATGACATGTATATGTCTGCAGTGGTCCCACCCTCCCATGCAGTGCACACCCAATGTACCCTGGCAATGCAGAGTTCCTACGTGTCTGGCAATGGGGAAGGGTTGGGTTTTCACATGGGTTGGTGGCCGCAGTGACGGCAGGTGTTGTCCAGTCATGTCCAGTCAGAGACAGGGGTGAAATCGGGGGGAAAAAGTGAGTTCTCGCCCCTTCCCCCCCACCCAATCCCCAACTCAGACATGGAGGTCAGACCGCCACTCTTTCTCTTTTCTCAGTGGTACAGTAGATCCAAATAAGCATGTTGTGAAGGTTGTCCGAGTTCTCGCCGGCATCCCCATTTCTCTCTCCCACCCTCAAAGCGGGCGGTATTTCTTGGAAGAGGTTCCAATGCAGGTTTTTGTCTCTGGGATCGCAAACATCTGAACCGGGCGGGACACCGTCACAGCAGCAGACAGGTTTCCATTTGAAAAGTCAGTGGTAGGACAGTTACCGCCAAGATCTGAATCAGGCCCTGAGATTTAATGAGTAACTGGCAACAAAGCTATAGTGCCTCACTCCCTATACCTTTCAGAAGCAAAGAGAAGATACCACAAAAATGACAATTTGTATGTATATATATATATATCAGGAGAACCATAGGCATCTTTACCAATTCAGCTCTTCTTCATCCTAATTCTAGTACAAAGAGTGACCCACCTCTGGAGACGGAAACTTGTAAGCCCTACCTAATTTATTTTATTTTTTACTTCTCCCATAAAAAGATGTGTAAGAATTTCACCCTCTTTAAACAATTACTAGTTTATTCTGTCTGTCACTGAGGTAGGTGCTTGGATACTGTGGCAACTGTCCCCCAAGTTAACAAGAGAGCGAGGGAACTGTGCTGCTGTTTGTCTGTTGCTGGTTGTTTCTGTAACTGACAGAGTGTATCAGAACACTTCTGGCCTGGCCACGGGAAGGGGCTGGATGGTGGTTGACTGCGTGGCTATTTGGGCTGCTTCAGGTGGTCACCTTTGGCTCTCCTCATGTGTACACTGAAGGCTAAGAACCACCAGGGAGGATTTGGTTGTACTCGCAGGTCATGAATTGCACTATGTCCGGAAGGAGTATGTTACCCTCCCTGTAATCCTTTCTTTGAAACTTGCTGTGCTGTAGATTCCCATGCCCTTCATACTCCAGCCATCTACTGTAGTGCATTGACTTTTACAAGCTGTTTTCATTAGAAGTCTTCAGTCTTGAGCGGTCCTGTGACTCCTCCCTTAACCCACAATATACCAGGACAAACCCTTTACCTCAGACTGTTTTTCCCCCAGTGTGAGTGATGTCAGTGAAATGGAGTGAAGTAAGACATATGTGACATACTCTGCATTGTGCCTAATGCAGAAGAAAAGATCATGAATCACTGCTTGCTTCCAGCAAGGTGGAGGACACAAATCTACAGCATTACAAAGTTGAAACATATGGTTATAGGGATTTTTTTCCATTTGTAGCATGAGCTACTGTAGCTACCCAAGCTCTGTATAGACTGTAAAGTAGTACCTCCTATAAGCGGTGGCTAGTGACCAGATGATGGAGATGCTTGGAGCAGGGTTTTTAATATATTCTGGTCAACCAAAGACTTGCAGCAGCTATGATGCTTAGTGAACATGTGTGGTGCTTAATGGACGTATGCTTGCTGTGATTGTCCTAAGAAGACCACAGCAGTCCCCTTCGTTTGAGTAAAATGTGCCCCAAGACACTTTAAGTCGTGTACTTTTAGCTTTAGCATAGTACGCTTTTATACATCTAACAATCCACCTAGCAAAGAAAATACATTTTACAAAAGGTGAGGTTTTGCAAGTGGTCCTAATGTATTGCGGGCTATGGGAGGAGTACAAAAATAAAAAATAATCAGAAGACTCAAGGCTTCTTCAAATAAAAACCACTTGCAAAGGTCCGCTCCTAATACTAAAAAGGTGGAGTATGCAGACAACGTGTATCTACAGCAGAACACTACACCTTTTTATCAATTCCCTTCATGCAAAACTTTAGTGAGAGTCTATGCATGAATGCAGCAAGAAGGGCTGTGGTGTCTGGGCAGCAGAGTTGATGACATTTCCCTTATTGTCTTGTCATATGTTGCTGCAGTCAAACTGTGTGTTGGGCACTTTCTGTTTAGTTATTGGCTACAGTTGTCCATGGGCAGGGGCTTAATGGATGTTCCCATCTCTTCAGCTTCTGCAGTCTTCGTCTACTACTGTGGCTATCCTGCACTGAAAGATCAAGACCGGTCTCCCTTTGCTTTACGCCCAATTGTGCACAAGGAGGCTGCATTGTTCTACTTGGCACCTTTGGAATACAGTGGAGTTGTCCTCTCCCTGCAAGACAGTCCTTCACGCAAGCTATCTAATGTGCTGCATTCACTCCTTTTTCTGTGACCTCTCTCTCTTCTGTGCTCTGCCAACCATGGCTGTTTTCTGGACTGCGGGCAGATTCTGGAGAATACTTTTGTAAGTTAAATTCATTGTCTCATGTGATCCCTTGTTTCCAAGTCTACAAGCTTGCACACCCCTTTTGCTGTTCAAAGTCATGGTTTTCTTATCAGTTAATACTGCTACTTGGCCATTACACACCCAACGGAAAGCTTTTTAAAAAAATGATTTGCATTTATTAAGAACAGCAACAAACATACAAATTTGTGAGGTTGTAGATTCGGTCTATAAGTACAATATAGAATGAGGAGCAGTAAAGCCTAGTCCCCAAAGTACGTAGAGTTCAGCACAAAGACAAATACTCTCTATTAACCACAGTGGTATCCAATTCGCATCAATGGGACCTCCAAGTATGCAATACAAGCAAGCCAAAAAGACCTGCACATAAAAGAAACAGGGAGCAGAGAGGGAAGCAACCAGAGTTGAAGAAGAGAAGAGTAGTATGCAAAGGAGGGAGGAGGGAGGGAAATAAGAACATTGCAGGTGTCAGGACGTCAACATTAATACAACCAATAACACAATAACATACAATAATATATCTGGGGAGCATGATTCTTGCGTAATCACTTGGGGTGCGAAATTACTGTGCGTTGGCCCATGAGCAAGCCTCCAAAAAGGAGCGCAGTGGGGCCCATATTTCCTGCGGTCGGGATCCCTCCAGCATGAGGTCCCAGTATATCTGCAGCTTGTCCTGACAATACGAGGCATCACTTAACCATTCAGCACAGCGGGGAATTAGACGTCTCCCCCAGCATATCACGAATCTGCGCTTGGCCAACAGCAGTAGCAGTCCTATCAATCGCCTGTGCACAACCATGAGTTCCTCAATGTATCCCAAGAGGGCAAGCTTAGGGGTGAGCGGCAACCGAGTCTCAGTCATCCCCTCAATCGACGCAACACCTCCCCCATACACAAATATCGCTGGGCAGCTCCACGCCAGATGTAAAAAGTCTGCATCAGGGGCCATGCAGCTCACATAATGCACTTCAGCCCAAAGGCCCTTATTCTTCATCCTAAGAGAAATGTAACATAGGCGATGTAGGAAATTGAAATGTATGAGGCGAATCGTAGTTTTGGGGGGGGGGGGACAGCACTCGCATATGCACACAGCAGCGTCACCACTCTTCATCGGAAATGGTTTCCCCCATGTCCATCTCCCATAGGGCTTTAGCCTCTGTTCCCTCCAACTCACGCTGCATGCAGACATATAACCTGGTAATAAGCCTGCGCAGGGATTGCGTTTGATACAGAAGCTCCAGCGCCCCGCATTCTACAGGCATTGCAGGGAAGCAAGGATAGTGCGCACATAGCATAGCACGAGTCCTAAGGAAATATAGTGGATGCAGTGCAATATTGCATACACCGCCAAGTGCGGTCTCCAAAGAGATAGCTCTCCTATCCGGAAACCAGGATCCAAGGGTGGACAAACCAGCCTCACGGATGAACTCACCTATACGAACATCCTCCGACAGCCATACATCGCCCACGTCCCGAACCGGTATCAAGGGGGCAAAGGTCTCTCCCACAGCCGTGCATCGCAGTAGCGCCATCCATGCTCTCACGGTGCATGCCACTGTGTCAACCCCCCGCTGTCTGGGCCTAGGCCACCCCACCAGCACCCTCTGCAGTCTATTGGGCCACACAGCATCACTTTCAGGTGCCAAGTGGGGTAAGTATCTGATGTGCAAAGTTGGCCTGAGCACAATGGTAGTATAGTGCCAAGTCTGGGGCCGCCAACCCACCCCGCTCAAATGGAAGCGTCAATTTTTCCCAGGATTTTCTGGGGCGTCGACCAGCCCAGGCCACAGTTACTAGAGCAGATCGAAGCAGTTTAAAAAAACTAGCAGTGAGAACCAGAGGTATGTTGATAAAGAGATACAGAAACCTGGGCAGTACAACCATTTTCGCTATAGCAATACGGCCTGCCAGCGAAAGCGGTAAAGAGTGCCACCTCTCTATCTTCTCTTCCAACCACATAATGGCCTGACCATTGTTAGCTGACCAGAGCGTGCTGTGTCCCTGCTCAGCCATATACCCAGGTATCTCATGGGCCCCTGAGTCCAACAGAGGGGGTATCAAGAGGTGAACTGTACCGTAGCTGCAGAGAGGGACACCACCAACGAATTAGACCAGTTAATGGTGATCCCGGATATCCTTCCAAATCCAACTATCTCATCCAACAAGGCATCTAGGTGCAGCCGTGGATCACGAACATACAGAGCGACATCGTCTGCGTACATGGATATTAGCACCGGGTGCTGACAGAAGGCCAAGCCCCTGTGTAGGAAGTTGGCTCTGTACATACTATCTCAAAGTAAGAGATTGTGCACACTAAGTCCAAGGGTTCCCCTTAGAGGCAAAATAGTGGCAAAATTAGATAATTCTAATACTCTATTTTGTGGTAGTGTGGTCGAGCAGTAGGCTTATCAGAGGGTAGTGTTAAGCATTTGTTGTACACACACAGGCAATAAATGAGGAACACACACTAAAAGACTTAACTACAGGCCAATAGTTTTTATATAGAAAAATATATTTACTTAATTTATTTTTAGAACCACAAGTTCAAGATTTGACGTAAATACATAAAATGCAAGGTACTCCACACAGGTAAGTTAGGAACTTTGAATTAGAGCAATAGCATACACAGTTTTAGTAAAAATGGCAATAAGCTATTTTAAAAGTGTACACAGTGCAAAAATCAATCGTTCTTTGGGGAGGTAAGTAATGGTTAGTTTGTCAGGTAAGTAAGACACTTACAAGTCTAAGTTCCTGGGCATAGACAGCCCACCGTTGGGAGTTCAGGCAACCCCAAAGTTACCACACCAGCAGCTCAGGGCCTGTCAGGTGCAGAGGTCCAAGAGGGGCCCAAAACACATAGGCGCCTATGAAGAACAGGGGTGCTCTGGTTTCAGTCTGCCAGCAGGTAAGTACCCGCATCCTCAGAGGGCAGACCAGGGGGGTTTTGTAGAGCACTGGGGGGGGACACAAGTAGGCACACAAAACACACCCTCAGCAGCATAGGGGCGGCCGGGTGCAGTGTGCAAAGCAGGTGTCGGGTTTTGTATTAAAAACAATGGAGGGACCCGGGGGTCACTCTAGCGGTGCAGGCAGGGCACAGGGGGGCTTTTCGGGCCAGCCACCGACTGGGCTAGGCAGAGGGTCGCCTGGTGGTCACTCCTGCACTGAGGTTCGGTTCCTTCTGGTCCTGGGGGCTGCAGGTGCAGTGCATGGTCTAGGCGTCGGGTTCCTTGTTACAGGCAGTTGCGGTCAGGGGGAGCCTCTGGATTCTCTCTGCATGCGTCGCTGTAGGGGTCCTGGGGGGTCGTCTCGGGCTACTCACGAGGGTGCAGTCACCTGGGAGTCCTCCCTATAGTGCTGGTTCTCTGGAGCTCGAGCCGGGGGCGTCTGGTGCAGAGGGTGAAGTCTCACGCTTCCGGCGGGAAGAGTGAGGTCTTTGAAAGTTGCAAGAAAGTTGCAAAGTTGTTGCTGTTGTTGAACAGTGCCGCTGTTCACAGGAGTTTCTTGGTCCTTTGGGTCAGGGCAGTCCTCTGAAGCTTCAGAGGTCGCTGGTCCCTGTTGCAGTTTTCTTCGAGTCAGGAGACAGGCTGGTAGGGCTGGGGCCAAAGCAGTTGTTGTCTCTGTCATCTCTGCAGGGCTTTCAGGTCAGCAGTCCTTCTTCTTGTTTCAGGTTGCAGGAATCTGATTTCATGGGTTCTGGGGTGCCCCTAAATACGGAATTTAGGGGTGTGTTTAGGTCAGGAGGGCATTAGCCTATGACTACTGTCCTGGAGGGTGGCTACACCCTCTTTGTGCCTCTTCCATGAGGGGAGGGGGGGCACATCCCTAATCCTATTGGGGGAATCCTCCAATCTCAAGATGGAGGATTTCTAAAGGCAGGGGTCACCTCAGCTCAGGACACCGTAGGGGCTGTCCTGACTGGTGGGTGACTCCTCCTTGTTTTTCTCATTATCTCCTCCAGCCTTGCCGCCAAAAGTGGGGACAGTGGCCTTTGAGGCTCACCGCCAGGTGTTACAGTTGCTGCAGGGGGAGGATAAAAGCACCTCCACCCAGTACAAGCTTTGTTCCTGGCCACAGAGTGAGAAAGGCACTCTCCCCATGCGGCCAGCAACTCGTCTGGTTGTGGCAGGCTGGCAGAAACAGGTCAGTCTAGCACTAGGAGTCAAACTGGTATTCAGGGGGCATCTCTAATATGCCCTCTGGGTGCATTTTACAATTAATTCCACACTGGCATCCGTGTTCATTTATTGTGCTGAGAAGTTTGATACCAAACTTCCCAGATTTCAGTGTAGCCATTATGGTGCTGTGGAGTTCGTGCATGACAGACTCCCAGACCATATACTCTTATGGCTACCCTGCACTTACAATGTCTAAGGTTTTGCTTAGACACTGTAGGGGCACAGTGCTCATGCACTGGTGCCCTCGCCTATGGTATAGTGCACCCTGCCTTAGGGCTGTAAGGCCTGCTAGAGGGGTGACTTATCTATACTGCATAGGCAGTGTGAGGTTGGCATGGCACCCTGAGGGGAGTGCCATGTCGACTTGTTTTGTCCTCACTAGCACACACAAGCTGGCAAGCAGTGTGTCTGTGCTGAGTGAGGGGTCCCCAGGGTGGCATAAGATATGCTGCAGCCCTTAGAGACCTTCCCTGGCATCAGGGCCCTTGGTACCAGGGGTACCAGTTACAAGGGACTTACCTGGATGCCAGGGTGTGGCAATTGTGGAAACAAAAGTACAGGTTAGGCAAAGAACACTGGTGCTGGGGCCTGGTTAGCAGGCCTCAGAACACTTTCAAATCAAAACTTAGCATCAGCAAAGGCAAAAAGTCAGGGGGTAACCATGCCAAGGAGGCATTTCCTTACAGTCACCGACCCAGAAACCAGCCAGAACGCCCAAACCCAGCAGGGCCGCCAAGCACAGGGCCACGCAATAAAAGTGTCACCACCCGCAGTTCACGTGGCCCAGCAAGAGTCCCAGAAAAAAACAGAGCCAAGACAAGGAGGCTGCGCACCAGGCAGTCTGGACAAACGGAGGAACGCAGAGACCTCCTTGGCCTTAGGGCATCAGAAGTCCAATCAGGCAGTCTGCTGCGCCATAAAGCGCAAAATAGGGGCCCCAGTCAAAAAAACGGGCACACCCGCACATCCGCGGGTCCGTCGGCTCGATTTACCCACCGACTGGGCCCCGGCTGAGTTATAAGGGCAGCACGTCTGACCAGCCGGCCGATGGCCCCACTAAGATTCAGGGCCCACATCAATCTGATCAGCGGCGCGCAGGGCCGCCAGCAGCAGACGGGGTCCCCCAGCAACCGCCAGTGCTCTCGCTGTAGCCCACAGCCCGATATGGCTGCCTAGATGGCCACGCGGGGGCAGGCAGTGCATCAATCGCCCTGCAGGTCACGAGGGCAGCCCCACCACCAAGACTCCAATGTCGGGGGCAGGATGGAGCAGGCACAACTGTAGAAGCCGCTCCCCGTGACGCATGCAGAAGTGGCTGAGGCTCAAGTGCCTCATGCGGGCGCCCAGGCCCCGCCTCCAGCCCAGGCCGTGTCAGCCAGCGCGGCTCGCAGCGCTCACCCAGTGCTGGCTCACAACCGACAGACTCCCCAGGTCCCTCGGCACCGGCACAGACAAGGAATAAGGGCAAGGTGCTGCCAAAAGGAGGAGAAATGCAGCATTTGGGTCCCCCAAAGAACAGAGCCTCACGCGGTGGCGGCAATCTTGCTGATCAGCCAGGCGACACCCCCACCCAACGGAAGGATTGGGTGCTCACACCTCTACTAGTAGTGACACACAGGACACTAATCTGTGTATGTTGAGAACATACAGTTTACAAGATCAGAATTGGCTACTATATTCATCTTTTTTCCTACTTTGTGCATTTAAGTTAGTCTTTACCCTGTGCTTTTGTGGGGCACTGCCACTATTGAAACAGTCTGACACTACGCTTTATTCATGTTTTGGTTTTTAATTTTGTTCTATGTCCTTAAAATAGCAAGTTCTCTTTCAGTGTTTAACCCAGTCAACCTGAATTACTATGGGGTGCTCCGTCAAAGGAGCATTGTCTCTTATTCTTAGTTACATAAGTTAGCCCACACTTATTATTATTGAACAACTCTTTACTAAAGTCTCCAGTGGCATGTGATTATGGGTCTGGTCCTGGTCATACTCATGGTGCCTGGGATTCACTTGATTTGTAGTTTCCTGGTAGTCACTGCTTGAAAGATTACTTCCTTTTACTGTGTTTTGTCTCTACTGGTGCTGATGCTCTGGATTGGTTAATTGTGATCCGTCTTCCATGGCCTTCTTGCCTGCTTGGTGGTTTTATTTCAGCCAGCCACTTCTGACCGGTCTCTTTGCTGTGTCTTTTGGGCTAAAAGTGCCTGGTGGTCAACTTTTTTCAGTCTGCTCCTGTTCTTAAACCTCTCGTACCTTGTACATCTGACATTTTATATGGTTTTGCGTATCTGTTTTGGCTCTGCTAGAGGAGACTGGTTTGCCTTCGCCACTGTCTCAGACAATTCCCTTTTAGTGTTTCTCGCACATAAGTTGGCCATGATCTTAAGGTGCTTGTGTTTTGGTTTTCACTTTGGATATGAATCTCATCTCATCTCATCCTCGCTCTTTGCCAAGGCTTTTGCCCTTTTGTGCTAAATGATGATGAGCCACTCTGTTTTGCAGTGGTTGAAGATTTGAGTGTCTCCTGGAAGCAGCTTGTTTATGATAAGTCTATCTTACAGTCAGTAACACAAATAACATATGCATGGTCAGGGATTTTGATCTCTGGCTCAGATACCGGATTAAGCATTCAAAATATTAACTCGCCTTCCTATTTCTCATTTTTCTTTACAGAGTTGGTAATAGTTTGGACCTTGGTGGACATGGGTTTTAAAAGGGTAGTGCCATGGCTTTGGTTGCCAGGATTAGGCACAGGCATTTGTTTGCCATGACACTGATTCAGTCCTCCTGTTTTTCCTCTGAAGTTGGGCTCAGTTTGCTTTCCCTACATGTACAGCTTTAATGTGTTTAGCACTTTGCACTGCATGTTTTACATGTAACTCCCAACCTAACCTTGGTGTTATCATTGCATGATAGTGTGCAGTTTTGTGCTCTTTATCCCTCTCATCTGTTTCTGACCTCACTGCTTTGTAACTTTGGGCTTCTTATGCCTTCTCTTGAATGCCTCCCTAGTTTGTGGTTATGTCCTACATTTTCAGCTCTTTTGGCAGAACTATCTCCATTTCGGTAACTGGACTACACTGTTCTTCAACACTGAGATGTCTGTCCTAGGACTTTTGCTCATAATGGATTTTGGAATTGTTCTGTTCTCTGTGTTCCATGTTTCAATCTTTTTCAGGAGTGCAGTACATTTGGCTTGACCTGCTGGTTTGCTTTTGTTTATCAGGCTGCCACAATCTTCTCCATCAAAAGCTGCTGCCTCTGTAGATTTTTACTTTTTAGGAAGCCGACTTGTCCTACCACAATCCTGCGCTTCTGTACTCCGTCTTTTTCACACTGTTATGTGTGGAATTACATATATGTATAAGAGCATGGTATATGACTATTAGGGCTTTAATATGGCCAGCTATAGCTGCAGTATCCTTAGCTGGTTTATAGACTTGAAGTTTTGAAGCTTACTGAAGGCCCTTCTTTGGGGTCCTTTCCTGGTGTGTCAGTAAATCTGCCCTTTTCATGTGCTTCTGTTGTAGACTTGTCATATGTGCGCTGTGTTTTGTCATGGCATACTCTATTGCTCTATCTGGGGTTCTTGTTCTTTTGGGCATTGTTCTGTGCTCAGGTGAGAGTAGTTTCTTGGTTTGCTTTCCAGTACTCATGGTAGGTATTGATGTGGTCTCCTGCTTCTAGGTTTTATCCATTCTGGTGGTCCTGTGTCCTAGCCTTTGCCTGTCTGACTTTCCTTTTTTGTCAAGGTGCTCTTACACTCCGGGTGCCACCGGTTTGGCTACTGATGCCCTGGTTCTTTCTGACCTGGCTCCTGGAATATCCCCTAGCTAACTGTTCACTGTTGTTGACTTTCTAAAGACAGGAATGGCCAGCCAGGTTTTTGTTTGTTCTGTTTTCTTTACCCTTGTTGAAAGTTTTTCTGCTGCCACAAGATCTATCAATTTGATAGATCTTGAGCTCCTAGATTTTCTCCAGTATGGCCTCTACTGGTTTCCATCATACCTTCTCCAGAGTCCATGAGTTTTGTCTTTTCCTCCTGGCAAGCTGTTAGTTTGACCTGAGTTCTTCTCTTTGGGTTGGAGTACCCAGTGGTAGTGTCCTGTCAGGTTTCTGCTATTGGAATCTTTTAGATCTTGGTAACTTGCTGCACTTGTTAACTGAACACTGGATTAGTAAATTCCAATATGGCTTTGGTACTTTGCCCATAGCCATGGTCATGTGGTACTCATCACTCAGTATGGACAGCAGATTCCCTGAGGTTTTTGGCTCACTGTTGTGTTGAGTTGTTCTGTTGGAAGGTTGTCTGCCTCAGGGCTGTGTCAGTGGAAATGTTCTTTTTTAAATTTGCTGGGATGCTGCCTGGTCTTCTGGAATTTTCATTACCTTTTACCTGGCTCCGGGTTCTTGGTTTTGGAACAGCTTTTGGATCTGTTGCACGGGGCTCTGCTACTTTGTTTATCCTCAGATTCAGATGAGGAAAGGGATGCCTTGGCAATGCCCATATTACCTCTCAGCAATGTTCACTACGCTGAGTCACATTCTTTATTTCCCTGCTCATACACAACTTCTCACCCGTCACCCCCTCGTCCCTGGAATATTGGCCATTGAAGTCAATTTATTCTTGCTTGTTCCTTCAGGTAGCATATAGGGAAGGGTGAATCTTTATACCACTGTAAGTGGAAAGTTAAATATATTGGGTCATATAAGGGCCATAGTAGTGATCCAAACACATTGTAGGGAGGCATCCAGTTGGAATTCAGCTGGTCCTTTGCTGTGTACAATTTTCTCAGGTATCATTTCAAAAATTTAGTTTGGTTTTGAGCAGTTTCCTGGGTAGTAAACACATCAGTTGCATATCAATGGCTGGACTGAGGGCATTATGGAGTCCTGTACCATGTACTCCCATAGATCTGTCACCAAGGCATCCCTCGTTAGGGATTGGTTAGATTCTGCATATACCCAGGGCACTTCAACCAGAATGTTTCAGCATACTAGATTACATTTGATCTTGCTTAGAAATGGAGTGCTTTGAAAACACAGCAGATTGAAGTGAATTCTTTTTAACTAAGAAACAGCCTTTCTGCCCAATTCTGTACACATTGTAGTGTTTTTAGTGTAAGCATACGAGGAGAAAGAGCAACACAGACCCTATTCACACATTTTGAATATTTCTATGGCAGCCTTTTGATCACTTTGGAGCCTTTCTGTTGGACATCAGTGAAAAGGGGAACAAAAGAAGAAGCAATGTTCATGTGATCTCAAAGCAACAGTTAGAAAAAGCCAATGCAGTATGCCAGGATCTGAAGTTGAGAATTTACCCACTTACATGACTGGAAGATGTTATTTTTTAAGGGCATAAGGCAGAGTGCTTCATGCCAAAGTCTTAAGTCCATGGTGTTTCTACCATAACATTTATACTTCACCATTGAGAGTTTTGAAATCCACCACCTGTTATCTTATTGGGAGACAATGCATTGGTTTCAGATGAGGTGAGATGGTGGGCCTGATTTAAGGTTTTTGCAGCCTTGTCAACGATTTGACAAGAAGACAATTGTAGACAATGTTGTAGACTTGGCAGAAAGACTACTGTAGACACTGCAGTCTCCTCTTTTGGATATCTGGATACTGTTTGAGCTAATTCAGTAGCAATTCAGTAAGAGAAGCAATAGTGGAAAGAACTTTAATGAAACCACATGTGATCTAATACACTTTTGGTGACTCAACTGGAGCAGTGATTGATGTGTCTGAACTGAAAATAATTCCAAGACTAGGTACCATGTGTGAGGAGTTGGAACTATAAGGGTCAATCTTTAAAGCACACCAGTGATGATGCAAGCGATGAGCGATCTTTGCTTTAGTGGGCGTGCAGTTGCTCTAAGCAATTAGTGTCCAGCGACAGGATAGTTTGGTAGCACAACAGAATACCAAACCATGCTCAAAACTTGACCCAAAAAACACATGTAGATTTAAAGTTAGCTTACCTTGCATTGTCTATCAGCTCAGCAAGCGCTCCAAACAAAAACTCATGGGTGGTTCTGAAAGAAATAAGAGCTAGTGAACAAGTCTTCCTATACTCATCATGCATTTTTTTAAATCACCAAATGCCTATAGAGGTTTTTTTTTACCCACGGAACAGAGGAAGTAGTACAAGACAATTTTGAATGCACGTGTACTCCTACTCCAAAACCTCAAGTACACAGTTTGCCAGACAATCAAAATCACTGTAAAGCCCTCGTCAGTGCCACAAATCATCCTCAGATCTCAAAGAATTTGATTGTAGCACTGGATAGGAGGACAGTCAATCGCCACAAGCATGTACAGACCAGCCTAGCTTTAAACAGCTCATTAGACCATTAGCACATTAGATCAAGTCAACAGGGAGGACAATTTGTTTGAACCACAATATAAAAAAGAAAACTATAGGAGACTATACTAGTTTTGGAACCAGACATCTGCCATCTACCATAGTCTCCAAAAGTCACAAATACATAATTTCACCAACTTTCTCCAGTGTCCTTCCAATCCCAGTCTACCAATTTAATAAGAATGGCATCTGAACAAAATTAATATATAAGCAATTACTTTTTCTTAATGTTAAATGAAAATGTCACTTACCCAGTGTACATCTGTTCGTGGCATCAGTCGCAGTAGATTCGCATGTTTTGCAATAGCTCGCCATCTGGTGTTGGGCCGGAGTGTTATAAGTTGTTTTTCTTCGAAGAAGTCTTTCGAGTCACGGGACCGAGTGACTCCTCCTTTTGTCTCCATTGCGCATGGGCGTCGACTCCATCTTCGATTGTTTTTTCCCCCGCAGAGGGTGAGGTAGGAGTTGAATTGTAGTAATAGTGCCCATGCAATGGAGTGACTAAGTATGCACCTATTTAAGGTTGAGATGATACATATATAAATAATTGAAGGTAACTTCCAAACTGCTACAGGCTCCCGGGGAGGCGGGTGGGCACATGCAAATCTACTGCGACTGATGCCACGAACAGATGTACACTGGGTAAGTGACATTTTCAGTTCGATGGCATCTGTCGCTGTAGATACGCATGTTTTGCATAGACTAGTAAGCAGTTATCTCCCCAAAAGCGGTGGATCAGCCTGTAGGAGTGGAAGTAGTCTGAAATAATGTTCTTAATACGGCTTGACCTACTGTGGCTTGTTGTGCGGATAACACGTCTACACAGTAGTGCTTGGTGAATGTGTGAGGCGTAGACCATGTGGCTGCCTTACATATTTCTTGCATTGGGATGTTTCCTAGAAAGGCCATGGTAGCACCTTTCTTTCTGGTTGAGTGTGCCCTTGGTGTAATGGGCAGCTGTCGTTTAGCTTTAAGGTAGCAGATTTGGATGCATTTAACTATCCATCTGGCTATACCTTGTTTTGATATTGGGTTTCCTGCATGAGGTTTTTGAAATGCAATAAATAGTTGTTTAGTCTTTCTGATGTTTTTTGTTCTGTCAATGTAATACATCAATGCTCTTTTGACATCTAATGTATGTAGTGCCCTTTCAGCTACGGTATCTGGCTGTGGAAAGAACACTGGAAGTTCCACTGTTTGATTTAGATGGAACGGTGAAATAACCTTTGGCAAACATTTAGGATTGGTTCTTAGGACGACCTTATTCTTGTGTAGTTGTATAAAAGGTTCCTGTATTGTAAACGCTTGAATCTCGCTTACTCTTCTTAGGGAAGTAATGGCGATGAGAAATGCCACCTTCCAGGTTAGGAACTGTATGTCGCAGGAGTGCATGGGTTCAAAAGGTGGACCCATAAGTCTAGTTAGGACAACATTTAGGTTCCATGAAGGAACAGGAGGTGTTCTTGGTGGTATAATTCTCCTAAGGCCCTCCATGAATGCTTTAATGACTGGTATCTTATATAGGGAAGTTGAATAGGTAGTCTGCAGGTATACAGATATTGCTGCAAGGTGTATTTTAATGGAAGAGAAAGCCAGGTTAGATTTTTGTAAGTGAAGCAAGTAACCCACTACATGTTCTGGAGTTGTGTGTAATGGTTGTATTTGATTAATATGGCAGTAGCAAACAAACCTTTTCCATTTACTTGCATAGCAGTGCCTGGTGGATGGCCTTCTGGCTTGTTTTATGACTTCCATACATTCTTGGGTAAGTTGCAAGTGCCCGAATTCTAGGATTTCAGGAGCCAGATTGCTAGATTCAGCGATGCTGGATCTGGGTGTCTGATCTTTTGGTTGTGCTGTGTCAACAGATCTGGCCTGTTGGGCAATTTGATGCAGGGTACTACTGATAGGTCTAGCAGCGTTGTGTACCAGGGTTGCCTTGCCCAAGTTGGTGCTATCAATATGAGTTTGAGTTTGTTTTGACTGAGTTTGTTTACCAGGTAAGGAAGGAGAGGGAGAGGAGGAAAAGCGTAAGCAAATATCCCTGACCAGTTCATCCATAGGGCATTGCCTTGGGACTGTTTGTGTGGGTATCTGGATGCGAAGTTTTGGCATTTTGCGTTCTCCCTTGTCGCAAACAAGTCTATCTGAGGTGTTCCCCAGAGTTTGAAATAAGTGTTCAGGATTTGGGGGTGAATTTCCCATTCGTGGACCTGTTGGTGATCTCGAGAGAGATTGTCTGCGAGTTGATTTTGGATCCCTGGTATAAATTGTGCTATTAGGCAATTTGGTTGCGAATTGCCCAACGCCAAATCTTTTGTGCTAGCAGGCTTAACTGCGTGGAGTGCGTCCCCCCTTGCTTGTTTAGATAATACATTGTTGTCATGTTGTCTGTTTTGACGAGAATGTATTTGTGAACTATCATTGGTTGGAAAGCTTTTAGTGCTTGAAAAACTGCTAGAAGTTCTAGGTGATTTATATGCAGTTTTGTTTGATGTACATTCCATTGTCCTTGTATGCTGTGTTGATCGAGGTGTGCTCCCCACCCTGTCATGGAAGCATCTGTTGTTATTACGTATTGTGGCACTGGGTCTTGGAAAGGCCGCCCTTTGTTTAAATTTATGTTGTTCCACCACAGAAGCGAGAGGTAAGTTTGGCGGTCTATTAACACCAGATCTAGAAGGTGACCCTGTGCTTGTGACCATTGTAATGCTAGGCACTGTTGTAAGGGCCTCATGTGCAGTCTTGCGTTTGGGACAATGGCTATGCATGAAGACATCATGCCTAGGAGTTGTAGTACCATCTTTGCGTGTATCCTTTGTGTTGGATACATGCGTTGTATGATGGTGTTGAAATTTCGAATTCTTTGTGGGCTTGGAGTGGCTACTCCTTTTGATGTGTCTATTATGGCTCCCAGGTATTGTTGTACCTTGCGCGGCAGAATTTTGGATTTTGTGAAATTGACGGTGAACCCTAGTTTGAAGAGGGTTTGTATGATATGATTTGTGTGATTTGAGCACTGTATTAACGAATGAGCCTTGATTAGCCAGTCGTCTAGATATGGGAACACATGTATTTGCTGCCTTCTTATGTGTGCAACGACTACCGCTAGACATTTGGTAAAGACTCTTGGTGCGGTTGTTAATCCGAAAGGCAGTACCTTGAATTGGTAATGTATTCCCTTGAATACAAACCTTAGGTATTTCCTGTGCGATGGGTGTATTGGTATATGGAAATAAGCATCCTTGAGGTCTAAAGTTGCCATGTAGTCGTGTAGTTTTAGCAATGGCAATACTTCTTGTAGTGTGACCATGTGAAAGTGGTCTGATTTGATGAAAGTGTTTACTACTCTGAGGTCTAGTATTGGTCTCAGCGTTTTGTCCTTCTTTGGTATCAGAAAGTACAGTGAGTAAACTCCTGTGTTTATTTGTGTGTTTGGCACTAATTCGATTGCATTCTTTTGCAATAGTTCCTGCACTTCTATCTCCAGGAGATTGGAATGGTGTGTTGTCAAATTTTGTGCTTTTGGTGGTATGTTTGGAGGGAATTGTAGAAATTCTATGCAATAACCATGTTGGATAATTGCTAGAACCCAAGTGTCTGTAGTGATTTCCTCCCATGCTTTGTAATAATGACTTATTCTTCCCCCCACTGGTGTTGTGTGGAAGGGGTGAGTGACATGTGAGTCACTGTTTAGTAGTAGGGGTTTTGGGGCTCTGAAATCTTCCTCTATTTCTAGGGAATTGCCCTCCTCTATATTGTCCCCGAAAACCTCCTCTATACTGTCCCTGGTAACTGGACGGTGTTGCTTGTGAGGTGCTGGCTTGTGTGCTCTGACCCCGAAACCCCCCTCGAAAGGGTGTTTTACGGAATGTGCTGTAATTCCCTCTGCTCTGCGGGGAGTAGAGTGCGCCCATGGCTTTGGCAGTGTCCGTATCTTTTTTGAGTTTCTCAATCGCTGTGTCCACTTCTGGACCGAACAGTTCTTTTTCATTAAAAGGCATATTGAGAACTGCTTGTTGAATCTCTGGTTTAAATCCAGACGTTCGGAGCCATGCATGCCTTCTGATAGTTACAGATGTATTAATTGTCCGTGCAGCTGTATCTGCAGCGTCCATGGAGGAGCGGATCTGGTTGTTGGAAATGGTCTGTCCCTCCTCAACCACTTGTTTTGCCCTATTTTGTAAGTCCTTGGGCAGATGTTCAATGAGATGTTGCATCTTGTCCCAGTGGGCTCTGTCATAGCGCGCAAGTAGTGCCTGGGAGTTCGCGATGCGCCACTGGTTTGCAGCTTGTGCTGCGACTCTTTTACCAGCTGCATCGAACTTGCGGCTTTCTTTATCTGGGGGTGGTGCATCTCCAGATGTGTGAGAGTTGGCCCTTTTCCTAGCTGCTCCTACAACGACAGAGTCTGGTGGCAGCTGTGTAGTGATGAAAACTGGGTCTGTAGGAGGCGCCTTATACTTTTTTTCCACCCTTGGTGTGATTGCCCTACTTTTGACCGGCTCCTTAAAGATTTCTTTCGCGTGCCGGAGCATACCAGGGAGCATAGGCAGGCTTTGGTATGAGCTGTGGGTGGAGGAGAGTGTGTTGAATAAAAAATCATCCTCGACCTGTTCTGAGTGGAGGCTTACGTTGTGAAATTGTGCTGCTCTAGCCACCACTTGAGAATACGCGGTGCTGTCTTCTGGTGGAGATGGCTTCGTAGGGTATGCCTCCGGACTGTTATCTGACACTGGGGCGTCGTATAGGTCCCATGCGTCTTGATCTTGGTCACCCTGGCTTATGGTGGTGTGAGCTGGGGAGTGTGATGGAGTTCGTGCTGGTGAGACGTTAATCACGGGCGGAGGAGAGGGTGGTGGGGTAACTCTTTTCACCACTTTTGGTTGTGGTGTCTGTTCAGTTTGGAACTCCAACCTTCTCTTTCTTCTAATGGGGGGAAGGGTGCTTATTTTTCCTGTCCCCTGCTGTATGAAGATACGCTTTTGCGTATGGTCCACATCAGTTGATTGTAGCTCTTCCTCAAACCTATGCTTTTGCATTTGGGAGGTTAGCGAGTGCTCTTCTGTATAAGAGCCTGAAGCTGGGTCGCTTGCAGTTTGTTTCGGCACCGAAACCTTGTCTACGTGTTTTTTCGGCTCCGAGGTGACTTTTTTCTTTTTCGGGGCCGAAACCTCTCGGCGTCGATCTTCTTCGGTGCCGCTGTCTCGGCGTCGAGCCGTGTCCACACCGGCATCTCGGTGTCGAGGCTTGTCTCCAGCACTTTCTCGGTCCCGAGAAGGCTGCGTGCCAGTGTCTCGACCGGAGTAGGACGATCTCGGCACTGTTTGGGCCTTTTTCGGTGCCGACGGTTTTTCGGTGCCGACGGTCGGTCACCGAATTTATGGGTGGAGCCATGGCCTGATGGCAGTGGCGTCCCCTGGGCCTTGTAAATCTTCCTCTGTGTGGTTTTCGACGTCTTACTCACGGTTTGTGTATCGTCGAATCCTTCGGAGTCCGATTCTTGGATCGAGAAGGTACCTTCCTCTTCCTGCTCCTCGAACTCTCGGTGGGCTGTCGGCGCGGACGCCATCTGAAGTCTTCTGGCTCGACGGTCTCGGAGTGTCTTTCGGGACCGGAACGCACGACAGGCCTCACAGGTGTCTTCACTGTGCTCAGGTGACAGGCACAGGTTACAGACCAAGTGTTGGTCTGTATAGGGGTATTTATTGTGGCATTTGGGGCAGAAACGGAACGGGGTCCGTTCCATCGGCGTTCTTCAGCACGCGGTCGGGCCGACCAGGCCCCGACGGGGGATCGAAAAACTACCCCGAAGGGCACCGGAGCTCTTCGATCTTCGATGCGGTGTTGAATCTAAGTACGCCGATCCCGAACGCAACAATACCGACGAAAATCTTCCGAAATTAGCTAATTTTCCGTTCCGAAACTCGGAGCGACAGGAACACGTCCGAACCCGATGGCGGAAAAAAAACAATCGAAGATGGAGTCGACGCCCATGCGCAATGGAGGCAAAAGGAGGAGTCACTCGCTCCCGTGACTCGAAAGACTTCTTCGAAGAAAAACAACTTGTAACACTCCGGCCCAACACCAGATGGCGAGCTATTGCAAAACATGCGTATCTACAGCGACAGATGCCATCGAACATACAGATATGCCTTATGTGATTCATATACATGAAACTTTATTGCTCTGTAAATTACTGGTTACTTTATTTGATTGTTCAGGGGAGAATAATAGTTAAAACTGTTGCAGTTTTAAAATTCTTCTTGTTAGTTTTTTAAGTATATTGGACAACTACTTTTTAAAATAAAAAGGGATCATAATTAGGAAAAATAATAGAGATAAACAGGCAGTTCTAACTTATTTACACATTATTTCCTATTTTTAATGAGCCACAGGCCATTGTAATACAGTAGCATTTCATGCAAACACACGAATTTCAGATGCCCCTAATATCTGCCTACATGCATTCATAAAACCACTCGGTTACAACCACAAAATCCTTACTTGTTATATACAAAACTAATTTTATCAGCTGTAAATGTTTTTCTGACTTGGAAAAAACGGTTTTGTGTTCCTTCCAAACATCAATTCGGTATGATATGTAGCAAGCCTTTGCTACCACAATTTTGGTCACAACATATTCACCAGTTAGGCCCCTACCCGCCCCCCCTTCAGGAACCAGGCTGGCGCCTCAGAGGAAACATGTGGTTGTCCAGTAGACCAGTGCCTGCTCCACCACTGCTTTTGCAAATGGAAACCTTTTTTGCCTTTTAAAGCAGCACTAGTCCTTTAAGGAATATAGTTGCTTAAAAAAGTTTCAGTTTGGAAATGCAAAAAAAGAAAGGGATGGTGGTCTGCTGCCCTTTGCAGGCCACCATCCCTGTGTTTGCATCCCATCACAGGGGGTAGGAAACTGCTACATGCCTAATAATATTCATTAGGCTGGTCATTGTGTGACCCGTGCCAATGGTGATTATTTTGCAAACTGGTCGAATAGTTCATATGTCGTTTTGCAAAATCAGTCTGTTCCGAAAAAGAGGGTGTGCACTTTTAAGCTACTGATTGCGAACTGACTCTTTGTACATCTGAATTGTAGTTTTGAACTAAATCTAGCTAAAACTATTAGCAAAGGAAAGACTGAAAGAAATTCTGATAAAACAACTAAGCAAGATATACTGGCAATACTATAGGATAAATGTATAGAGGCAGCTAAGCAATAGCAGTGACAGAATAGCTTCCAATTCAAAGAGCTCTACTTGTTACATTACAAGCCCTAGCTGCAGACGGCAGCACTGCTTGGTAGAAGTTTCCCTTAACAATAACTGGCAGAATAAACTAAAAGGTTACTGTTATTTCACACTACACTATTTGCGGTTCAAAAAAAACTTTTTTCCTCTGCTTAATAACAACCGGATGTATTCGCTTAATTAGGACCAGCATGATTAGCTAAAGGAAGGCAACTTGTGTATTAGAGGATGGGATCTGATATTGCCAGATCTTAAGAACGATTTCTAAAATTTCACAAAGACTGTCTGACCAAACAGAGAGAGAGAGAACCATGATGACTCAGAGGTGGAAGAGTCTGAATGCCGGCACACAAATCAACAGCCACCACTTGTTTATAAAATTCGCAAAGTGCTCTATGCAGGGATGGGGTACTGCACATGTAAAAAGAATAACACTATACAAACAAAATTGTATTAACATGATAAAGCAGATCACAGCAAAAAAAAGCAGCATTCTAGAAGCAAAAATATCAATAAAAATAGAAATTATAGGGGCATTGCATGATAGAATACAAAGGAAAACTAACAAGTGATGTGTGAGTTGCTTTTTAAATAATGTCATCCACTGGCGTTTACTCTGGGTGGCCATGGAGTCCATTGTTTTTACACCTATCATGGCACCTCAGACATGAACCAGACATACACAAAACTAACCTTGGTCATGCTCTCATAATTAGAGTTCAGTCCGAACTACACGACCAAGAGCCCTCTGTTGGGAAACGCAAGCAATCCTAGATTGGGCCCATTGTTTTTTGTTAGTAGAGTACATCTTGAATCCAATGGGCAAGTTAGTGTGGGGTCCACATGTGGGTATATCCATTACATGTTGAATGTTGCAATGAAGGTTGCTTGAATTAATCTGAGACACTAATTATTCTAGGTGGCAATCCAGTCTATCATCAAAGAAGCACAATTGACACATTTTTGCTCATATTTATGCATTAATTATGCAAATTTTCAGCAAAATTGCATGAAATTTCACAAATTATCAATGTCATTTTGTGCTATAAAGAAACCCAAAAATAAAAAGCACCACAAACAACAGCCACTAGTGTTCTGCTGTTCTTGTTTGTGTTTAAGTTTTTTACCACAAGTGCGGATTTCACTGAAAATTGTTATCGCAAAATGGTGCATAATAACACAATGCGGCATAACAGAGTAATTTGAGGAAGTCTGAACAAGAATGAGGTGAAATTCCCATAATTACAATGCTGTTAACTGAAATTTGACCCAGGACTAGTATTAGTATAAGCAAAGGAAGAAAGGTAGCAGACTGCTAGCTGCATAAATGAAAAAAAAAAAAGCACTTCAGAGATAAACCATGTTTTTGAGGAAAAGTTGCAAGAGGTCACAGAGAACTTTCTAGCCTTTTACCTGCATACTATCAAAAACAGAGCAATCCAGACTCCAAACCAAATTTTCTGCAACATCACATAGACCCAATAAGAATCTGAGCATCCCGTTACATGATAAGTTCAAAGATGCAATATAACACATGCCAGTAGAAAAATGAGCAATTAAAAGATGCTTCTAGACCCTTACAATAGGCTTGCCCTGGTTTAATCACAGGAATCCAAGAAGCAGCCACACAAACTGTGCCGACTACAGGTGAATTTAATTTATGAATGCTGACATGAGATATACTGGGAAGTTCTTACCAACAAACTAGGTAAAGTAATGAGAGAATCACAACTAACTAGGCTCTGGCATGTAAAAAAAAAAAAAAAAAAAAAAAAAAATGGGGAAAATGTCAACAACCGCCTACATTTAGGGATCAGACAAGCTATTCAAATATTCAATTTCACTCTGCAGAAAGATGGTGAAAATGTTGTTCAAACCAGTGAATTTGACAACCTTTTTAAAATGTACCAAAAAAGTCGCACAGGGGAAAGATTTACTTTAGAAATCAGATTCCTCTATGATAACCCCTTGGCACGGGCCAACAGAAGAGGATCATTCAAACTACTTCTAAAAAAAAAAAAATGAAAAGTACTAGACAGCAAAATACCCTACTGTCAACGTTGTGCATTAAAGGCAAAAAAATATTTCCAGGCTTCTGCTTTAACGCACCAGGAGGATAAATTAAGATTATGCTATGCGCAATTGACAAGGTAGTCTAGACACTGGGAGATCCTGAATTGTTATTTCGGGGGCAGGCTCCTACTCAACTAGAAATTTAGGGTCTTCTTATCCAAACATAGCGTCAAAGAGAGCCTGAGATTGACTCCTGGTAGGGGGAAGAGCCGTGAAAAGAGATAGAAAGTGACAGCTGTAGAGTATTGTCACACAAAACTGTGGCAACTGCACAAGGGAAAGACAGCCAGCAGGTGAATAAACCCCCAGTACATAGTGAATATGCTGGGTGATCAGTCAATTGTGGGATATTCTTAGTGTATTAGCACTATAGTTCATGACCCCATTTTTGCTGAAGATGCGTCTTTTGTGTAGTTTTTCATAGGAATGATCTGATTAATTCTAATTATAGATCTACTGTATCCTGAAATCATCCAGATGTTAAGATTTTTATTTCTTTCCAGCCTATTTATTACCAACAGTTCATGTTTTCAGAGTGTATACCATACCCAAAGGTTGTAGTGCCAAAGTTTGATTTTCTTTTTATTAAAAAAAGGGGGTTATTGGGCAATTCAAAAAAATCTCACCAAGCCCCTGGCAGAGAAAATCAAACCTGGTTGCAGTAAGGGCTGTAAGGAGTACATCAAAGCAACCCAACAATAGAGGCCTGGATTCCCCAAATTTCTTTCCCATTATGTCTGACATCTTCTTTTGCCAAATGAAGGTGTCCTATATGTCCTATTAGTGTGTCGAATCTCACAAAGAAATCTCTTGGGATAAAGTGGTAAATGTTGAAGTAAAGAACACTTGGGCGAGATAACCACCTTTACATAAAAGCTTACCAATCTCTGAACACTGGAGAGTCTAATTTAGATCTAAATATTTTTACATTCCAGCCCTTTACCAGGGAAATTATAAAAAATGTCTGGGGAAAAATGATTCCAAGACTGTTACTTCATATCAACCGAGTACCTTTTGATGGTGCAGAAAGATTCTAGGTCATAATTTCGGTTATGTCAGCTTTGATTAAATATCCAGAGAATGTACTAAATGTGTAAGACAGTACAAGTACTGTACAGGAACAAATCAAGAAATCATCTGTATCCAGCCTATTTTACGTGGGCAGGACCAAAATGAAAGCAGCTTATTTCTTATTGCTTACAAGAAAGCAGATATGAGTTTTAAAAAAAAACAGACAGAAGAGGAGAGCATGGGAACTCCTATCTGGTTCCTCTCTTCTGCAAAAAGTGATCGGCTTGTAAAACTATCAAGAAAATTTTAGCATTCACTTTCTGTTTTAAAGCTTATATTTTCTGAGCAAATTTTGAAGGGAATTTGAGCTGGTACACTGTACACAATAAATACACCAATGGACTTGATCAAGGGTTTTTCCACCTAAATATATGGGTATATGCAGTTTGAGATTTATTTTCTCAGTTGTTGCCCTGCTTTAGAAACCCTGTTAATTATTATTAAGTTAGGAAAGCCTTTTTTGTAAACATAGAGCAAGAAAAGTTACCTGTATTTAGCAACAAATAAAATTAGCAAGTACATAAGGGCTACAAAAATGACACTGTCAAGATATTTGATATTGTGAGTTTTAGTTAGGAATGCCCAGCAATGACAAGACTAAAAAAAAAAAATGTTTTAATTTTTTTATAAACAGTGAAATACAATACAAGCATGAGACGATTTAAAGTTAATAATCACATTAATTTCTATAAATCTCTTCACTGTTGTGCATCGCTAAGGAAAACTCAGGGTCAGGAAGGTGAGCAATGTCATTTTTATAGCTCTTTAACTGAGCGGCACATTTAGTACTCTTAAATATATTTAAGCATACCAGTAGTTGTAGTTGAGTGATATTTTAAATAAACCACCAAATAGTAAAGCAGTGGAATACTGAAGTGCTTTACAGAAGGAACCTAATTCACAGACTAAGATCTTTGAAAACCAATGATGGTGAATGACATTTATAAAACGTCAGTGGGATTACACTTTAAATCGTTGTACACAATGTGTAACTATAGTTCAATTTCAAAGTCGAGTTGCACTAACATGGAATTTTCTTTCTGAAAATGTACATTGCACCTTAATATATTTGGAGAGGTGTTCAAACATGCAGTGACCGGAGGAAAGGCAAAGAGCACTCATATTTCCAAACTATTTGTTGGTATTTTGCATCATGCTATTCTTCCAGAAGAAAATGTGATCTTGTGAATTTAGGAATTTGCATTATGTTAGTTTTATTGTTTGAAAATTGAATCTGCATCCCCCAACTAAACCTCCGACATGTCTAATAATAATGGCTACCTCTATAAAAAGCAAGAGGTAGCTAGCTTGATCTAACACTCTATGGTAGAGCTATGTTTTGTTATCTGTAACAAACATGAAAAAGTACATAAGCAGGTCCCTCTCTCACCAATATTTAATAGATCTGCGCATCTACTTAAAAGCATATTACCCTAGCATTTACTTAGAAATTCCTTAGTGGTGCCTACAGACAGCAAGATTAACCCCTTAGCTGCTGGGCCTTTTCCCCCCCAGTGCTGAGCCCTTTTTTGGCTATTTGGGGTAGTTCGCGCTTAGGGCTTCATAACTTTTTGTCCACATAAGCTAACCACGCCAAATTTGCGTCCTTTTTTTCCAACATCCTAGGGATTCTAATGGTACCCAGAGTTTGTGGTTTACCCTGGAGGAGACCAAGAAAATAGCCAAAATACAGTGAAAATTTCTTTTTTTCCAAAAAAATGGGAAAAAAGGGCAGCCGAAGAAGGCTTGTGGTTTTTTCCCCGAAAATGCCATCAACAAAGGGTTTCTGGTGCTGAAATCACTATCTTCCCACCTTTCAGGAACGGGCAGACTTGAATCAGAAAACCACATTTTCCAACACAAATTTGGCATTTTACTGGGACATACCCCATTTTTACTATTTTTGGTGCTTTCAACCTCCTTCCAGTTAGTGACAGGAATGGGTGTGAAACCAATGCTGGATCCCGGAAAGCTAAACATTTCTGAAAACTAGACAAAATTCTGAATTCAGCAAGGGGTCATTTGTGTAGATCCTACAAGGTTTTCCTACAGAAAATAACAGCTGAAATAAAAAAATATTGAAATTGAGCTGAAAACAACAGCCATTTTTATTTATGTTTTACTCTGTAACTTTTTCCTGCGATGTCAGATTTCTGAAAGCAATATACCGTTTTGTCTGCTGGACTCTTCTGGTTGCGGGGATATAAAGGGCTTATAGGTTCATCAAGAACCCTAGGTACCCAGAGCCAATAAATGAGGTGCACCCTGCAGTTGGTTTTCATTCTATACTGGGTATACAGCAATTCATTTGCTGAAATATGAGGAGTGAAAAAGAGGTATCAAGAAAACCTTTGCATTTCCAAAATGGGATCAAGATAAGGTTTTGAGGAGCAGTGGTTATTTGCACATCTTTGAATTCCGAGGTGCCCATACTAGCATGTGAATTGCAGGGCATTTCTCAAATAGACGTCTTTTTTTACACACTCTCTTATATTTGGAAGGAAAAAATGTAGAGAAAGATAAGGGGCAATAACACTTGTTTTGCTATTCTATGTTCCCCCAAGTCTCCCGATAAAAATGATACCTCACTTGTGTGGGTAGGCCTAGCGCCCGCGACAGGAAATGCCCCAAAACACAACGTGGACACATCCCATTTTTTCACAAAATACAGAGCTGTTTTTTTGCAAAGTGCCTACCTGTAGATTATGGCCTCTAGCTCAGCCGGCACATAGGGAAACCTACCAAACCTGTACATTTTTGAAAACTAGAGACCTAGGGGAATCCAAGATGGGGTGACTCGCGGGGCTCTGACCAGGTTCTGTTACCCAGAATCCTTTGCAAACCTCAAAAAGTGGCTAAAAAAACAAGTTTTCCTCACATTTCGGTGACAGAAAGTTCTGGAATCTGAGAGGAGCCTCAAATTTCCTTCCACCCAGTGTCCCCCCAAGTCTCCCGATAAAAATGATACCTCACTTATGTGGGTAGGCCTATCGCCCGCGACAGGAAATGCCCCAAAACACAACGTGGACACATCACAGAAAACAGAGCTGTTTTTTGCAAAGTGCCTACCTGTAGATTTTGGCCTCTAGCTCATCCGGCACCTAGGGAAACCTACCAAACCTGTACATTTTTGAAAACTAGAGACCTAGGGGAATCCAAGATGGGGTGACTCGCGGGGCTCTGACCAGGTTCTGTTACCCAGAATCCTTTGCAAACCTCAAAAAGTGGCTAAAAAAAACAAGTTTTCCTCACATTTCGGTGACAGAAAGTTCTGGAATCTGAGAGGAGCCTCAAATTTCCTTCCACCCAGCGTCCCCCCAAGTCTCCCGATAAAAATGATACCTCACTTGTGTGGGTAGGCCTAGCGCCCGCGACAGGAAATGCCCCAAAACACAACGTGGACACATCACAGAAAACAGAGCTGTTTTTTGCAAAGTGCCTACCTGTAGATTTTGGCCTCTAGCTCAGCCGGCACCTAGGGAAACCTACCAAACCTGTACATTTTTGAAAACTAGAGACCTAGGGGAATCCAAGATGGGGTGACTCGCGGGGCTCTGACCAGGTTCTGTTACCCAGAATCCTTTGCAAACCTCAAAAAGTGGCTAAAAAAACAAGTTTTCCTCACATTTCGGTGACAGAAAGTTCTGGAATCGGAGAGGAGCCTCAAATTTCCTTCCACCCAGCGTCCCCCCAAGTCTCCCGATAAAAATGATACCTCACTTGTGTGGGTAGGCCTAGCGCCCGCGACAGGAAATGCCCCAAAACACAACGTGGACACATCACAGAAAACAGAGCTGTTTTTTGCAAAGTGCCTACCTGTAGATTTTGGCCTCTAGCTCAGCCGGCACCTAGGGAAACCTACCAAACCTGTAAATTTTTGAAAACTAGAGACCTAGGGGAATCCAAGATGGGGTGACTCGCGGGGCTCTGACCAGGTTCTGTTACCCAGAATCCTTTGCAAACCTCAAAAAGTGGCTAAAAAAACAAGTTTTCCTCACATTTCGGTGACAGAAAGTTCTGGAATCTGAGAGGAGCCACAAATTTCCTTCCACCCAGCGTTCCCCCAAGCCTCCCGATAAAAATGATACCTCACTTGTGTGGTTAGGCCTGGTGCCTGCGACAGGAATAGATCACACAACGGTCAATGTTGGTCCTTACGTGAGGCAGCTGTTGACCCTGGGGTGATCCATTCCTGGCACAGACACTAGGTGTAGGCACTCAAGTGGGGTAGTGTTTTTATCAGGACAGGTGAAGAGTCACTGGGTGGTAGGAATATTGTGGATCCCAGCATATTCCTGTAGTTTGTGTGACAGAAATGCGAGAAAAATTGAGTTTTTTTTCAACATTTCAGCTTTGCAGGGTATTCTGGGTAAGAAAACTTTGGGGAAGCCACACAAGTCACACCTCTGTGGACTCCCCCGAATGTCTAGTTTCCAGAAATGTTTGGGTTTAGTGTGTTTCTCTATATGGCCGCCGAATCCAGGACCAAAAACACAGGTGCCTGCCTTACAAAACCAGTTTGTTTTGCCATGGATAATTTTGATGTCTCCACAATATGATTTGGGTGGTGGAATTTGGGGCTGAACTAAATTGGGGAGCTCCCAAGAGAGCACTCTCTCTCTGCTTGCCGTCGCATTCACCTGCTCTCTGGGTTGGCCTAACCCACTATTACCCAGTTGCACAAACAGCTTGCGAAGGGACAGCAGGACTGTCCTCATCACCTCCCTCATAATGTACTGGAAGAGGAGTTATCGAATGGGACTCCTCTGACTGAAAAATCACTCCCAGAGTCTGCGCCATTGTCCTATCCCTCAGATGCTGTCTCAGTATCTGATGTCTCAGTCTCTGATCCTATGTCAGAGCGGTCCTCTATAACCCGAGTGCAGGCAGCAGTCATCCATCAAGATGCCATCTCTGCTATTGGCTAAACTGTTGCTCTAAAACACTAGCCTACGTAGACAGTCACAAAATCGATGGTGTGTGAGATACGTGCAACAGTAGAGGCCACCTTACCTGCGCTTCTTCCCTCAATCAGCACGTACTTTCAAGACACTCAAAAAACACCTTGTCACATACCATTCGTCACAGTCTTTAGCACCTCCTGCGCCCAGTCCAACAATCATTATTGGTGCTCCCACTCCCTCCTCCTCCTCGGATTCCCTCATTACCACCCAGCAAAAGTGCCCTTCATCTCTCCATAGACTTTGCTAATGTACTCAGCTATTTACATAAAATACAGATTTGCTCTTTGCAGTAGGCATATAAACCTTCTGCGCTTCTTTATGGCACTAAAACTGCCACTAGACAAGTCGGACCCTTTTCCCCCCAGGGAAACCACACACATATTGACAAAAGTGATATATATATATGACAGCCAATCACCTGAAACTCAACTCAAGCAAAACCGAAATAATCCTCTTTGGCCCACACAAAAACACCTGGGACCCCTCATGGTGGCCCACCACGCTAGGCCCTGCACCCACCCCCGCCAACCACGCACGCAACCTCAGCATCATCCTAGACTCCTCCCTCTCGATGACCCAACAAATCAACGCTCTCACCTCCTCATGCTTCAACACACTCCGTATACTGAAAAACATTCAAATGGATCCCCACAGAGACCAGAAAAACTGTCACTCACGCACACATCAGCAGCAGGCTTGATTACGGAAACGCCCTCTACGCCGGCACCACTCTAAAACTCAAGCGCAAACTACACGCATCTAGAACTCAGCAGCACGACTCATCCTCGACCTCCGCCGACACGAACACATCTCTCCACACCTCAAATCCCTCCACTGGCTCCCCATTGACAAAAGGATCACCTTCAAGATCCTCATCCTCGCACACAAATCACTCCACAACACAGGCCCTGCCTACCTCAACGAGTCACCTTCCACACCCCCACACGAAACGTCCGCTCAGCTGACCTCTCTCTCGCCTCTGTCCCCCGCATCAAACACACCACCACCGGGGGCAGATCCTTCTCCTACCTTGCACCCAAAACCTGGAACGCCCTCACAACCCACCTTCGCAAGACCCAAAACCTACTTCTTTTCAGGAAGGGCCTCAAAACCTGGCTTTTCGAACAGTGAACCTCCCAGCCCCTTTCCCTCCCCCCACACCCCCGCCCAAGCGCCTTGAGACCCTCACAGGTGAGTAGCACACTTTATAAATCTCTTTGGTATATATAGATCTACCTCTATATATATATCTATGTACATAGATATATCTATAGATATATCCATGTACATAGATATATCTATCTACATAGATATATAAATATAGATCTATATATAGATCTATTTTTTTTTGTTGTTGTATGGTTTCCTTGGGGGCCAAAAAGGCCCCCAGGGAAACCCTACAACATCTAAAAAAAAAAATTGCCCCCACAGGGGGTCACCCTGCCCACGGGCGACCCCCTGTCATTTTTTTTATTTTTTATTTTTATTTTTTTGAAAAAAAAACAATCCCGGGGGGGGGCGGCCCAGGGGGCACCTACCTTTTTTTTTTAATTAATTATGCCCCTGGGGGGGGGCGGCCCGTTTTCCGAGGGGGCCGCCCCCCAAAGTGAAATCCCTGGCGTCTAGTGGTGTTTCCTGGCCCCCGATCGCAGCTGTGCTGCGATCGGGGGCCAGGAAACACTTTGAGAAGGCCTCGTAAGAAAGGGGAGACTCTCCCCTTTCTTACGAGGCCTTTTCAAACTGTTTCACAGCTGCGATCGGGGGCCAGAAACAGTTTGAGAAGGCCTCGTAAGAAAGGGGAGAGTCTCCCCTTTCTTACGAGGCCTTTTCAAAGTGTTTCCTGGCCCCCCGATCGCAGCTGTGCTGCGATCGGGGGGCCAGGAAACCTGAAAGTGTTTCCTGGCCCCCGATCGCAGCACAGCTGCGACCGGGGGCCAGGAAACACTTTCAGAAAGGCCTCGTAAGAAAGGGGAGACACTCCCCTTTCTTACGAGGCCTTCCCGAACGTGGGAAAGGCCGTTTTCCCCATCAAAGCAGGAAGCGGCCGCAAGGCTGCTCCCTGCTTTGATGGGGAAAACACCTTTGCAACGTCAAGGGGCGGGTGGGGGGGGCGGGGGGAGACACGGAAGCTTCCGTGTCTCCCGGGGGGGGGTTTAAAAAAATAAATAAATCCTCGGGTGCGACGCACCCGAGGATTTATTGATACCCTTCCTGGTGTCGGCCACTGGTCGTGACCCGCACCAGGGAGGGTGTGTGGGCGTCGGCCAGTGGCCGACGCCCGCAACGAAGAGGTTAAGTGAGTTAAGTAAATCCCAAAATGGAAAATGTGGAGAGGGAGAGTTCAGTCACAGTGTTTACAAAAACTATTACATAATTAGGTGTCATGAGGAACACTTATTCTTGCGAAGGATGCGATGCTATATATTATGGGACTTTTCAATACAATTTTAAAACAAACAATTTTTGGATGTGTACCAACGCAAAATAATTTGATTCTAGGGATAAACATTATGCCTGAAATCAGAACTCCAATATGACGGTTCCAAATAAAAATATTTGGATTTCATCAAAAACTAAATTTCAAAACAGAAGGATAGATTCAAACTATATTCACATATTGTTTCACCAATACATCCAATTTAGTGTCTTTGGGAAGTGTGGCCAAACACAGAGAAAGATAGCTGCTTAAAGCATGTGCTGCCTCTGCCCTTTTAACACTTGTGAAGATGAGTTCAATAATACTCTTGACAAAGCTAGACACTCATCCTATTACAATAGTTTGCTATAATTCCATGTTAAAGATCCATGATTGCTGTGGTTTTGTAGCAGAGAAAACAGCTGAAAAGGTAAACCACAGCACCGACCTTCCCATCAGACATCATAAAGAAACGAGTTCGAGGTTGGTGCAAAAGCACTATAGTACAGTCTAGTGCTTGACTATCTACTAAAATATCCAACATGTAACTCTCTTTCCAGCGAAAACTGCCCATAAGCAGTTTTCCGCTTCAGCCCACACTTATGAAGGGAACTGTTGATATAAGCCAAGAAAAAGGTAGCCCAGAACCCCACATGTTGATGCAACCTGCACATTCTTGAACGAAGATGGGTGCCAGGAATGTCCACACAAGAGACAATGCTTTAGGTTCTGTCACATATGCAATAATCAAAATGGGGGTGAGAACGTCACATATGAAATTTGGTGCATACCTGAATGAAACAGAAGGGGCTCACCCTCCATTACCTAGCCATCTGAACGTCACCTTAGTCTGGAAGCAATAAAGCTCTCTGTTGACACTGAAATCAGGTGTGCCAACACAGAACTAACATTTTGCTCTTCAATCGCTACTTTAAAAACATGCCTCAAGCAGAATGTTGGGTCAACATAAAGGTAAAGATAAATTAGCAAAGGACCAGCCCGGGCTAGTTTTAAGCTCTCAGAAAGAAAGACCGATAAGAAAGTACCTGGAATGCAAGAACTCCTAACTACCTCTCAAGCACACAGCAATCTGACTGACACCATCTCATTTATAGCAGTTAAGGACTGCACATTGTGAAGGTCGATTCAGTTTTTCCTTTTGACTTCTTGAGGAAAGAGAGACTCCTAGTAGCAATGGTGTCACCCTGTGCAGTATAACACATAAGAGGGCAGGTGGCTCCTTAAGAGGGATCCGGATCTGCCGAAGATGTAAAAAATTTCCATTCACAAAAAGAAATTGCAAACTGTGGATCGTATTTTTGTGAAAGGAAACAAATTTAGCAAACCAACCCATGTACTAATTGGTCAGTTCCTAATCGTAGTGTGTGACACTCCAACCTACCTCATCAGTACTCATGACAGGCTGTAACGTGCATCAATATGACTGGACAACCAGGTCTGTCATTACATTTTAAATAAAGAAAACTTATTGTTTTTAAATGCAGTCCTTAAAGGAAAATGTGATGCATTTAGAAAGAAATGTTTTTTTTTGTTTGTTTGAGAGTTGGCAGTGGTCCTCTGGACTACCTACTCCATACCATTTTTTTATTTTCACAACGAGGAAGGGTTTCTAGAAGGACCCCTTACATTTTGAGAATGTGTTACCACCACAATTCAGGAATCTGTAACTTTTCAAAGTTGTGTGACTTTACAGCTGCAATCCATTATTACATGCCATTATAAATTGTTAATTGGAAAGGACGGCAACAGGACCCAATGGACTTTGTACAACAGCAGGGGCTATGGAAAAGAGGTAAGTGACACAACCTATCCCTTAGCCATAGGTGTACCCCCACATTATACAACACATTCACACAATAAACCATTGCCATTCCAACACAACACAACTTGTATATGCTGAAAACTCACATTGACATGCATAAAGGCCAACATATACACACCATTAACACTGCACCCACACACAACACAACCACTACTACCAATACAGCTACGCACAACACGAACGTCCGCCACACAACAACCACATTCACCTGAATGTATCACACAGCAACAAAACATACACCACATCTGTCGGACATGTAAGTGAAATACATACAGACACAACTACATCACCCACTTCTGCTCCCCCACCTCAACCAGCGAATCGGATCGAACACACATATACAGGTACGGACTCACACACGACAGGCACAGGTCCCCTGGCAATGTCACACATGGACACAGTTGACAGGTGTGACTGGACAATTACTGTGGTGCCAGCATTTATTTGTCAATGAATACTGGCACCATAATGACAGCTGTGTATGTATGCAGTATGTGTTTTGTACCAGTGTGCCCCCATCCAAGTCTGAACCACTCGTGTCCCCGACATATGCATGTCACAGAGATAAAAAAAAATACTGTGACATGTATGTCTCCAGTGCCCCCGACCTGCAGTGTCCACCCAACATACCCTAGCAATACGGCATTCCTACCTTAGAGTCAGGCGATCGGAGAGGGGAGCTAAGCATAAAACGATATTTATCATTTTATCTTTCATCTGCTGGCTCCGCCAGCAGCATGTTCAGGGTGGGGTGGGGCGGGGCAGGGCTGGGCCATGGAAAGTGGGATGGGGACGGAGTGGAGTGCACCTAAGTGCACATGTCTGTTTGGCCGGCTGTCTCCGGCACTGTGTCTTCAACTGGGCTGGAGAAATTGCACAGACCCCAGGGTTATGTCTGAGCGGTATTTCAAGCCGCTCAGACCAATCTTGGCGCTGCTTTCAGGCTATGATTAGAAAGAAAGCAGCGCCAGGATTGCTGGGGAGTCTTAGCTGGTGTCCTAGAGAATGCTGGGACATCACAAGAAGACCAGAGAAGCAACGCAGCAAGAGGTGGCGGCAGTGACCAGAAAAAGTCCGTTTTTTTAAAATTATTATATTGTTTTTTATTTGTGCCCCCTCCCCTCACTGTCCCTCCACTTGAGATTTGCAGCCGCCGCCGCTGTAGGGGAGGGGTGTGTTCTCCGTGGGTCAGTGGCATCTGCGAAGGTTGGTATTGCCCGCTTGTGTGCAGTTGAAGATGTGGTGGAAAGTGGGGAAAAAAAAGTGAGTTTTCACCACCTTTCCTCCCCCAATCCGCCAACTAAGAACTGGAGGTCGGACCAACACTTTTTTCCTGGCAGTAAGGCACATCTAAATCTGCCAGCAGGAAGGGTGGCTGCAGTCTCGCCTGCATCCACTTTTTCCCTTTCCCGCCGTCGACGCAGGTGGTGTTTCTTTGCAGAGGCAGCTATTCGAATGCAGTTGTTTGTCTATGGGTCCGTCAGCATCTAAATACGGCGGTGGACTGTCGCAGCAGAGGATGGGTTTTTTGTTAAAAAGTTGAAGCCGGGACCTTTACAGCCAACATCTAAATAAGGCTCTTAGTGCCTTAGCAATCTGACTCTGCTTGACTGAAGACAGGAAATTATGTTACAGTAGATAAGCCAAGCACCAAACTCCCCCCGATATCAGGAACAGAGAAATGGCAGGCCAAATAACCCACATGAAGGAGCCAAATGGAATCCAGCTTCAAGAACACAATTCAAAGACAAAAATGAAGCGCAAGTGTGTGAAAAATAAGGAACAAATTCATTGCAATATTATATTTACCTCTCTATATATTCTATTCTGCAGTATTTGTAGAGTGCATGCCTACTCAAAGGGTCTACCACCGCTGGCAACAGACATTAGCAACAGAGTTCATTTGCACAGTCTAAAACAAGACTACAATAGGAAAGTCTTCAAACGCTTTGTGAAGCTGAATTCTGATCGAATCATCCTGAGGGCCGGTGGAAAGGCGCTCCAGAGTTTTTGAGCTAAACAGGCAAATATATGATTCATACAGGAGCTGATATCACATGAATGGCTCATGCTTCATCTTGGACACCTCCAACAGAATTCTCTGGATAATCTTCAATCTTTAGAAGGTTAATTCAAAAGCTTGACTATGCCTCTCCCCTCCGAATCATGATGCTGGTGAATATGCAACAACAAAAATATTGTTTTTCTGAAACATCATTGCCACACATGCAGACTAATGTCTCCAAATGACAAACATTGGGCTGAATGATCACAGAACCATCAGCATAGCTCAGAGTTCAGCAAGATGCTGTCTGAGTGCATGATGCACACAGTCTCCAGAGCACCTTGGAACAAATGTGATAGTATACCCCCCTCCTTGAACTACCAGTTTACCCTGATGTTTCAGAAATAAATTGTAAACCAGTAAGGAAGCATCAACAGAAGCATCCTTTTGTTATCATCGTTCACCACTCTTTCTAGTGAATCAAGAAATGAAGGTGACCTCTACAAATCCTAAAGTCATTATTAAACTTCATAATCTGGTTGTCCTGATACCACGACTGGCTGAGGTTCTGATGGAAGCTGATGATATGGATTTGCAATGATGTAGGAAGAATAGGAATACATCACATACAAACAAACATAAGTTCCCAAATCCCAATACAAACATTTTAGGCTAGATAGTTGTAAACCAATGTAAGTAGTGAAAGGTTTAATACATGACATGTTAAAAAAGACAGACTGTGGGATCAATAGAAAAGGCAGGTCATATTTAGGACAAACAAACACTTATTACTTAGGAAACATATACACATGCTGCATTGTTAAGTTACCGGTGCTGAAACACATAAGAGGCCCAAGCCACATTAGAATGAGAGTTTTTCTTTAAAGCTGCACCAACTGTTGCTTTCAAAATGTTCACTTAGCATGAACAGGGTGGAACAGAAGGGTGTATCCTTCCTTAGCACAGGGGTCCTAAAAACCACAAGTCATTTATATCGTGTTAAGGGGAACTGTGTAAAGGGTCAGATAAGTATTTGCAAGGGAGGGCTACCATGAGCAGCACGCAACATATAATCTCTTGTTGTGCAGAAAGATAGATATGGTGAATGACGTCATTGTAACTTACACAGCCATGAGGCCAACAAGTGCAAGTGCTTCTTTCCAGAGGCACCTCATTATCTTATCTGTACTGCTTGTAGTTGCTTACGTAAATGCTGAACTCTTGACCACAGTTTTTTGTGGTTTTTACAGTATAAATGCTACTGGTGTTTGAACCAGAACTTTGAACTTCAGTCATGGCCTCTATGCGAGACTGCCTGTTGTTCCCAGCTGAAAATCGATTAAACTTATATTATTGTGTCAAAATGATTTGTTTTATTTTATTAACAGATTTCCCTCTAACATATTGGCGAGCTAAGCCAGGAGCTCTACTTTGATCTCACCAACTGCTGGACTGGGGGCCCTGCCTGTCTC
The DNA here is from genome assembly GCF_031143425.1 of Pleurodeles waltl. Taxonomy (NCBI): domain Eukaryota; kingdom Metazoa; phylum Chordata; class Amphibia; order Caudata; family Salamandridae; genus Pleurodeles; species Pleurodeles waltl. The sequence continues at coordinate 825,210,690 of NC_090450.1, read as the reverse complement.
CACGAGGTGATTTGTGCACATTTTAAAGAGGTAAGGGAGATGCCTACATTTATGTAAAAATCTCTGATTTCGTGGGGACAGATGGGTCTCAGTGGAAGGTAGTGAGGTGGACAAAGTACGAGGTCTGTTCCTTTTATTTTATAAAGACATTTACAATTTTGACACTGTAATATATGTAATTTTTGTGTTTGCATGCAAGATTGTGTATGAATTGAGATAATATTAAGGGATCCCGGTGGTAAGTCCGGAAGATACAGGGAGCTTGACTAAGTAAGTCAAAAGTGGTCAGGAGTAGTGTTGGACTTGGGGGCTGAGCAATCAGTGTATGTTTTAAAGAACACTCATGTCAACCTAACCCAGATATTAAATCTGGAAGTCACTTTTTTGTTGAAAATAGTGAAAAGTTGTCCCCTCTATGAATCCAGAGGGAAGTGACCAGTAGTATTTTGTTTGCCCTAGTATGAAATTAAGAATTACTGTGTATGTATATTAAAATTTACTGTGTATGTATATGCATGTATAGACAGAAATGTGGCCACATAATAATGTCAATATATAAGTTTGTTATTTAGTGTATAATTTAGGAATAAGTATCAGACCCCCTATTTTTATGAAGGTTAAGTTATAATAGTATACTCAAAAGTAAAGTAATTGACTGGATTGGGCAGGTCCCTAAAAGTCAACTAATTAATTCCACATCCCTGAATTAATTATAAAGGTTTATAACAGTCAGGCTGTCGCCCTCTGCAACAGAACTGACCTTAGTAGATCAGCAATATCAATACCATAGAATCATTTTTTTTAAGTCAGAAGTTTATGTATTTATAGTATATCACCTCTAGGCCTTAAAAACAACCTACATTGACATAAGAGAAATGCCTATTAGACAATTATAAAAAAAAATATTCAAAGAACTAATACAAGGACATTATCCTCCAAGTTAAAAGTAGTGTTGTAGCCTCATGAACCCCATAACAAATATTGACACTACTATTATCCCCATTATGAAACTATAGAGCCTTAAGATTAGAGGCTAGATGAATTATCAAATAGTATAGACTGGGACATACACATATATATATTGAAGGTATACAAATAGAAGGAGAATAATCAGCTACTATACATACAAATACATTTAACTACCTTTCATATAGATGTGAACAGGATCTTCACATAATTAGAATAAAAGAGTTTATTTTGAAATGTACAAAACCTGTTGCAGTTGTCTTTCCAAGAGTAAGGCACTCATTTGAAGGCCTCTAAAAATAAATACATTTTGTTTTAATTTTTTCATGTGTGACACTGGAGCTACCTTGTGACCAGAAAGTGAATATATTGAAGTTACTGCAATTTTTCAGTGGAACCATGGGCAACAGTCATGTGAATTCCCTGCAATAATAACAGACTCATATTTAGTATTAGACCTCCTACTGTATGCATTTATTGGGGACCTCCCAGTGTGGAATTTAGGATATGAGTAATTAATAAACATGTATATAGATCACAATAACATTATTGTTTGTTGTGTTAGGCAAACAAACCACTTAGGCCACACATAAATGCACCTACCATATATATCTATATATAAATGAACAAAGTCTTTCAGAGATTAGGGATATATATATATATATATATATATATATATATATATATATATATATATATATATATCTGGTGTTCACCTTCACAGCCTAATAATAGTTTATGTGAAGTCTGGAAATACCATAGGAAGTAAATAGAAGCCCATTTAGAGTGTAAAACATATAGTACAAAAGATTAAGTTCACTAAACAGACATGGGGTCTCCTTTAGAACACATGGTTAAAGTGTTCTCTTGAGACAGGGACAGGATAGGAAAATACTGTAAGGAATGGCACAAAGCAACATTAAAACTTGCACATATATGGCCCAAAGTGGGCACATTTGATAATACAATAATAGAACACATGGCCACCTTCCTACAGAGTAAATTAAAGGGAAATAAACTAGAGAAAAGGAAGATCACACTAGACCTATGGAGGGTCTTTTGTGAAACAAATATGAATGAGTCAAATACAAAGCCTGAGACCCTCCCTTCGGCTCCTCCACCCCCCTATCAAGATGTGCAATTAAGGTTAGGCAGCGCAAAGGTACTGGGCATGTATACGTTGCAACCTGGTGCCCCACATTCATTACCCACCTCTTCACATCCCCCTGCTGTGGGATATACAGACCCAGAGTATAGCCCACCATTAGAATCTTTTTCTAAACATAGAGAATATGTTCACCCATCTCCAGGTCCTCAAATGGCCAGTACACCACTGGAAATGTCAGGTGTGGACAGTACTAAACACATAGGGACACTAGATGCCACATTTACACTTTATTTAGAGGATGAGATGTCCCCCACTAGAAAAAATAAAGGTATACCTAATGAGGGATCAAGAGAGGCACAGAGAATGGAAGAGGCTAGAAAAAAAGAAGGTGTTTTGAAAAAAAACGAGTACCAATATTAAAAATAAGACAAGAAGGTTAGCTTTCACACCAGAAAGTTCTCCCACAGAGTACTGGAGGTTCATGTACCCAGGAGCAGAAGAGAATAGTGTAGGCAAGTGGATCACAGAGCAGGAAGATGAACGGGTAGACAAAAGAGCGACTTGGGAAAAGGAGGAAGGGCCCCTGAGGCAGTCAAGGGCCCTCACTAGGCCACAAATGATTGAACAAGAAGGACTAGATGACACAGTCTCCACACACAGCAGCTTAGGTGAAAAAGATCTGGATTTAGAAAAATCTTACAAAGGATCAGAGGGGGCATTAGATGACATCACTGAACATGTTAAAACAATGTCCCTTTTTGAGGACCATAACAAGGAACAGTCACAATATGCCTGTGAGGGAGAAGAAAACAATAAGACAGGACAGACTTTACAAAAGAAGCCAAGAGAATTACAGAGATTAGTATTTGATGGGGTGAATGCACGCCCATATGAGAGAAAGGGAACATTTGATAAGGCAGGAAAAATGACACTGAGGAAAGACATGGCACATGCATTCCCTGTATGCCCTGGCAATAATTTGACACCCAATTAAATAGTAGCTCAGTATGAAAGCAGTTGGTATAATGTTGTCCTTTTACTGACAACCTAGCAGGTTGGACAGAAGGATTGGCAGCACAGATGACACCATGACCGCAAGAGGGTTCCTTTGAACCCTGAGACATGGCTAATGCAGAAATGTGCATTTTTTAGGCCACAGTGGATCCTTACTGGGATTATCCCTATATGCAGAAAAGCCTAAGAGTGTGGCAGAGATATGCTTGTAAGTATGACTCTCGTCACCATACTGGCAATAGGACTACAGTCCTGTCACACCTGCCCTTGATATTCAAGGGCCCAGGGGTGCCTCAATATATACCGTGGCTCCAGATGGACAAAGAAAATCTTAAAAAATAGTTGCCACAACATTCTGAGGGTGCGGGGAAATGGATAGCAGCTCTGGAGAAACATACTGCAGGGATTACTCTTGCAATAGGGGACATTAAGAGTTTACTAAGTTCCCTTATAGGAGATGACACAGACACACTGTTCACAAAGGCAGGAGTAAAGGATGTGACATTGACCAACCCAAAATGTGATGGGGCACCCTTTAATAGAGTAAGGGGAATTGTTTGGAAACAACTGAGGAAAATGTATCCAGACAGGCCAGACATTGGATCCCTTATGGCACAAGCAATGCAGCCAAATGAGGACCCACACCAATTCCTTAGCAGAATGAAGGAAAAATGGACACAGGAAGTGGGGGAGAGTTGGGATGTCACTGGACAGAATGCAATACTATTTTTCAATATAGTGAATAAGTGTCTGCCAGTTGAAGTACAGGATAAATTAGATAATATAGTTGCCTTAGAGGCCAAACCATGGACAGAGATAGAAGCACACATAATACATTTTTGTAAGAAGAGAGAAGAAAAGGAAAAGAGAGAGAAAGATAAAATAGAGAAAGCAGCAGCTAAATTGGTCCAGCAGAAACTAGCCAAGAAAACAGAGGAAGGAATTGCCACTGTAATGGCCAGGTGATGACGGCTGTCCTCACCCAAAAGTATCCTTTAGGCCACAAACCAGTTGCATATTTTAGTGGCCTACTTGATTCTGTCATGAAAAGTAATTACCCTTGTGAACAAGCACTAGCCACAGCAGCCTTTCTAGTAGAGAAAAGTGCTCCCATTGTCATGGGTGCACCCTTGACCCTGTATGCTGAACCTGCTGTGTTTGCAATAATTCAGAAAGCTAAAACAACATTAACAACACAGAGAGTATCAGGCTATGAGATAATATTATCACTAACATCCTTGAAGGTGGTTAAATGCCACACAAATCAATCCTGCTACCTTCTTTGCACACCCCATTTCAGACACTGATGATGATGCCCATGATTGTGCCACATATACTCCAGATGCGTGTAGCCAAGCAACAGAAGACCCCATTCCAGGTAGTGTTGTATATTTTGTGGATGAAACTTCCACAATAGATCAGGACACAGGAGTAAGACATACAAGTGCTGCAGTGGTCAGAGCGATGCAGCACAACTCTTCAGACACTGCAGATAACTGAACAGATAACTTTGCCATCTCAATATTCAGCCCAGGCTGCTGAAGTAGTAGCTTTAGGGGCAGCTCTCAAACAAGGGGAAGGAGAAACAATAACAGTATACTCTGATTCAGCCTATGTCACTATAACAGTGCATTCCAGCATTATGCGGTGGAATAGACGGGGATTTCTCAAGTCTGATGGAAGCCCTGTCATGCACCGTCCCCTTTTAGAGGACTTGATACAAGTTTTAACACTGCCACATGCAGTTGCAGTAGTGAAATGCGCAGCCCACACTAATGCTCAGATTTTGTGTCCCGTGGAAATGTCCTGGCTGATTGGGCAGCCAAAGATGCAGCAACACGCCCTCTTAGTGATACACATACCACAGTTTTGTTAGCTAGTGAAACATTGACATCTTCAGACCCTTTGAATGCATCCAGACATTACACAGAGACAGCTCATCTGCATATAAGAGAGATACAAGAAAATGCACCAGAGCATGAGAAACAGTTGTGGGAAGCTAGAGGATGCACACAGACAGGAACAGATTTAATATATAGACAAATATCAACAGGGAAGCCTGTCATGCCCCAAGCATTGCTACTGATAGCTCTAAACCAGCTACATCTTCCTTCACATACTGCTAAAGACAATATGTCCCTCCAAATACGTCAGGATTGGTTTGTCTCTTACTTACATGAGATTATTATAATGTACACACACACACCTGCACAGTGTGCCAGCAGTATTCACCAAATCCCACCTCTAAGGTAATAGCTTCTACAATACCTCGCCCACAAGGTCCCTTTAAGGAACTGCACATTGACTACATTGATATGATTGACAGATGCAATCATTATCGCTGTGTAATAGTTGTATTCTGCCCATTCTCAAGGTGGATTGAAGCAGGACCTTGTGTTCACCATAATGCCAAGTCTGTTAACCCTCTTTGCTTTGAGAAATACCCCAGGATCAGAGCACTATTTGACTCCTCATCAAATAGTGACAGGTAGAACAATGAGCACATTTGTGCCACCAACCAGACATAAGTTGGAGACTGAGAGTGCACCTGAAGTTGTACAAACTGAAATGAATGAATACATGTCTGAGCTAACCAAAGTTGCAAAGTTCTTCTCTAAACAGGTTACACGTGCAGCCAAGAAGCGCGCCAACGCATCTCCTGTAAAGAATCAACAAACACCATTACCTTTGGGAACTTTAGCAATTTTGCAAGACAATGGAAGAACTGCAAATTTAATGGACCCTTCCCAGTGCCATCCATCCCTTTGGACACCGAGCAGGAAAAAGAGGGGGGAGAACAGGAGAAGCAACCGGAGTAAAACCTCCCTCTAAAGCCTCAATCTTAGACAATTCTTCTTTTAAGTTATGTATTTTATGTTTGTTTTTCCTCCTCGTTGCACTGATTTTGCTGCTTTTAGCCCTTGGATATTTTAATTTTTTTTTATCCTATATCAATTATTACACGCATGCGTAGAACTGTTGATAATGATACTGACCATCACCCTCTCCATATTGCTTTGTTTGACAATGTGTGGTATCAGTGCATGCACAGTATAGGCACATCCACATCCAACACCAGCTGTTATGTATGCTCTCTCATTCCCCATGCTGCTGGAGTAGATAAATTGCATCTCCCTAAAAAGGTATCCCCAAACATTACACATTGTCTCCTGCACCTATTTTTATGCAGAATGAGAGCACAGCTACAGCCAACTCATGTTAGTCCTGTGACTGCACGAGCTAAACCCCTGCTTCCTGATTGCGCATGCAGGCCAGTTATTAGTATCACAAGATCAGTATTTGCCCATGATAAATGGTACAGAGGCACAAGGTCCACTAAGCTTTAATAAGATAATAGGCCAGTGTCAGGAAATATGGGATGCGAACATACAGAGATATACAGGGAGTGCAGAATTATTAGGCAAATGAGTATTTTGACCACATCATCCTCTTTATGCATGTTGTCTTACTCCAAGCTGTATAGGCTTGAAAGCCTACTACCAATTAAGCATATTAGGTGATGTGCATCTCTGTAATGAGAAGGGGTGTGGTCTAATGACATCAACACCCTATATCAGGTGTGCATAATTATTAGGCAACTTCCTTTCCTTTGGCAAAATGGGTCAAAAGAAGGACTTGACAGGCTCAGAAAAGTCAAAAATAGTGAGATATCTTGCAGAGGGATGCAGCACTCTTAAAATTGCAAAGCTTCTGAAGCGTGATCATCGAACAATCAAGCGTTTCATTCAAAATAGTCAACAGGGTCGCAAGAAGCGTGTGGAAAAACCAAGGCGCAAAATAACTGCCCATGAACTGAGAAAAGTCAAGCGTGCAGCTGCCACGATGCCACTTGCCACCAGTTTGGCCATATTTCAGAGCTGCAACATCACTGGAGTGCCCAAAAGCACAAGGTGTGCAATACTCAGAGACATGGCCAAGGTAAGAAAGGCTGAAAGACGACCACCACTGAACAAGACACACAAGCTGAAACGTCAAGACTGGGCCAATAAATATCGCAAGACTGATTTTCCTAAGGTTTTATGGACTGATGAAATGAGAGGGAGTCTTGATGGGCCAGATGGATGGGCCCGTGGCTGGATTGGTAAAGGGCAGAGAGCTCCAGTCCGACTCAGACGCCAGCAAGGTGGAGGTGGAGTACTGGTTTGGGCTGGTATCATCAAAGATGAGCTTGTGGGGCCTTTTCGGGTTGAGGATGGAGTCAAGCTCAACTCCCAGTCCTACTGCCAGTTCCTGGAAGACACCTTCTTCAAGCAGTGGTACAGGAAGAAGTCTGCATCCTTCAAGAAAAACATGATTTTCATGTAGGACAATGCTCCATCACACGCGTCCAAGTACTCCACAGCGTGGCTGGCAAGAAAGGGTATAAAAGAAGGAAATCTAATGACATGGCCTCCTTGTTCACCTGATCTGAACCCCATTGAGAACCTGTGGTCCATCATCAAATGTGAGATTTACAAGGAGGGAAAACAGTACACCTCTCTGAACAGTGTCTGGGAGGCTGTGGTTGCTGCTGCACGCAATGTTGATGGTGAACAGATCAAAACACTGACAGAATCCATGGATGGCAGGCTTTTGAGTGTCCTTGCAAAGAAAGGTGGCTATATTGGTCACTGATTTGTTTTTGTTTTGTTTTTGAATGTCAGAAATGTATATTTGTGAATGTTGAGATGTTATATTGGTTTCACTGGTAATAATAAATAATTGAAATGGGTATATATTTTTTTTTTGTTAAGTTGCCTAATAATTATGCACAGTAATAGTCACCTGCACACACAGATATCCCCCTAACATAGCTAAAACTAAAAACAAACTAAAAACTACTTCCAAAAATATTCAGCTTTGATATTAATGAGTTTTTTGGGTTCATTGAGAACATGGTTGTTGTTCAATAATAAAATGAATCCTCAAAAATACAACTTGCCTAATAATTCTGCACTCCCTGTACATGGACAGGGACTACCATACAACCTAGAATAGCAATGAAATTAACACAGTTTTCTCTTTGTTTCAGAGGGAATGGGACAATAAAGGTGGGGAGTAACCTCAACTGCAACATCACCACCTACAACGCTGATATGCAGGGCGGCACCTCCAGCCTGATGGATCACTACTGGATGTGTGGGGCCCGGCTCCACATGCAACTACCCCCGAACTGGAATGGCCTCTGCTCCCTAGTGACTTTGCACATCCCCTCCCTGGTGATACCAGGTGTGGACATCTCTCAGTTACATGACCATCCCATGAGCCATCCAACAACCTTGCTTCACCATTATCGGACAAAACGAGCTGCTGAGTTTCTTGGTACTGAAGTGTGGAAAGACGTTCCACAGGAACATAGACTATTTAATGATGCCCAAATATTTTTTGGTAGCATCCTACCATTCATTCAGGCGAAGGCAACTGCACGCTGGCTGCAGATCACGCACTTTGAATTGATGAAGACCATAAATGCAATTGAAGATGGGTTCAATGCTATCAAGGAAGAACTTCGAGCCCTTAGTCTGATGTTAATGCAACACAGATATGTATTTGATTTAATGATGGCCATGGAAGGAGGGGTGTGTAAGAAGATTGGATCTTTATGTGTCGGCCAATGATGCAGACAATGGGACATTAACTCAGGCCATTCAGACATTGCATGATCTACAAAAGAAAATGATCGATGAGGGGGGTGCCCCTGATGGGGGGGGTTCGAGGGCTGGATCGAATGGGTGCCGTCCTGGATGTCGGCGTTGTTCAAGGCCTTGTTGCCTTTGATTGTGTTGTTGCTTTTGATGTGTCTTATTTTTCAGGTAATAATAGCATGTTGCAAAAGGTTGACAGCTAAATTGGGAGGGACAGAGTAGTGGGTATGTGATGATTCCCCTAGTTTCATTAGTAGATGGGAAGGTAGGAAAAGTAGTTGAATAATCAACTAGAGGGAGGAATGATGTAGGAAGAATAGGAATACATCACATACAAACAAACATAAGTTCCCAAATCCCAATACAAACATTTTAGGCTAGATAATTGTAAACCAATGTAAGTAGTGAAAGGTTTAATACATGACATGTTAAAAAAGACAGACTGTGGGATCAATAGAAAAGGCAGGTCATATTTAGGAAAAACAAACACTTATTACTTAGGAAACATATACACATGCTGCATTGTTAAGTTACCGGTGCTGAAACACATAAGAGGCCAAAGCCACATTAGAATGAGAGTTTTTCTTTAAAGCTGCACCAACTGTTGCTTTCAAAATGTTCACTTAGCATGAACAGGGTGGAAAAGAAGGGTGTATCCTTCCTTAGCACAGGGGTCCTAAAAACCACAAGTCATTCATATCGTGTTAAGGGGAACTGTGTAAAGGGTCAGATAAGTATTTGCAAGGGAGGGCTACCATGAGCAGCACGCAACATATAATCTCTTGTTGTGCAGAAAGATAGATATGGTGAATGACGTCATTGTAACTTACACACCCATGAGGCCAACAAGTGCAAGTGCTTCTTTCCAGAGGCACCTCATTATCTTATCTGTACTGCTTGTAGTTGCTTACGTAAATGCTGAACTCTTGACCACAGTTTTTTGTGGTTTTTACAGTATAAATGCTACTGGTGTTTGAACCAGAACTTTGAACTTCAGTCATGGCCTCTATGTGAGACTGCCTGTTGTTCCCAGCTGAAAATCGATTAAACTTATATTATTGTGTCAAAATGATTTGTTTTATTTTATTAACAGATTTCCCTCTAACAGCAATGTATGGCTTCAACCTAAATAAAAGATAGAATCCTTTCACATGCAAAACAATTTCAACAGGAAGGCTACAGGAGTAATTTCACGAGTGATGACTAATGGGGCAAAAAAAAAAAAAACACAACTGAAATTTGACTTCCAATTTATGAACTGAACAAAAAAACGGCCAAACCTTAACTCCTGGAAGAAAAAAGGTGGAACCTAATCTTGGCTTATTAGTAAGTCAGTGCAGGCGGTACAGTGACCACTGCATTACGAGTCACAAAGTGAAATCTGCCCAAAAACAGCCATAACTGCAACACCGCCATGCTGACAGATGGTGAAAGAATGACTGTCCAACCACCAGCCCACAACGCCGACACCATTCTGTCCGCTCTATTACGTGTCAGTACCCTGGTCAGCGGTCCACGCACGGCAGAACACGATTGGCGGTGCGCAGCAAGGCGGTTCCAAAAGGTATCACCAACAGTAGGCAACACCACATTGGACAGTCTGAATACCCCACACCTGAGACACAGTCACAAACCACACACACCTGCTCACAGCACTCCCTTGCGAATCCTACGAACAGCACACACATTGATGACCCATTCACACAGATCCCATACACCACAGGCATATTCACACAACACACAACTGCATGTATTGCACTAGGCACACATCACACTCATACACCAACAACACAACCCACCTGCACCCACAGCCAAACACCCTACTCCCACCAAAATGGCATGTCAAAAACACCCACATTTCACGGATGAGGGTGATGGTAGATGAAATAGTCAGGGTAGAGCCAGACCTTTTCGGAGCCCAAGTCCAGCAAACATCGATGGCAAGGAAAACTGAGTTATGGCAGAGGATCGTTGACAGGGTCAAATCAGTGGGCACACATCCACGCACAATAGAAGACATCAGAAGAGGTGGAACGACCTACGGAGGAAGGTGCGTTCTATGGCGTCCAGGCAACAGATCGTCCTGAACAAGTCTGGCGGTGGGCCCCCACCTCAACCCCTTGAGCTAACATCCTGGGTGAAGGTCTTGGACATCATGCATCCTGAGAGCCTGACTGGAATCATCGGAGGGCTCAACTCTGGTAAGTTAAAAACAGCTCCCAAGCATCAGCCACTCCTGCCCAGCATACATCCCCACCACCCATCCCTCCGCAAACCATCCCATGCAACACTTCTGCACCCCCCAAGTCACCCCACACAACCCCAAGGCACCCCACCCCCTCCCCTGCATGTCACCATCACCAGTCACCCCCATTGTATGGAAACCAAGCACAATGCCAAGCACCAAAACTCCCACAATGCTACATCCCCTCAGAGGATCACAGGCCCACTTCACAGTGGAACACCTGCAGGGAAAACCAAACCACAAGCCACGCCAACTAGCAGACTCGGCTGCATTCCTACATGTGGCAATGACAGCAATGTTATCCACTATCCTCAACGGCACATAGAAACAATGGCACAATCTGCATCACCTAAACAATGTCTGCATCACTGCAGCTGTCAATGCTATCACTGGGAAGCAAGTCGGGCAACAACATGCTTCATACGATGTGGCCAACAAAGACATCTACAAAATGGAACTAACTCTCTTTCCAGCCACAGGTCCCACTGCCACTGCCACCCGCCAGCGGACACCAGTGTCAGACAGCCCTCCCCAGGATAAAGGTCCCAGTGGATACCTGGCCCATCAGGAACGACTTGTCAGTCCATACCCAGCAGCCCCACCCTAGACACACCAGACTCCCACTCCAATGTGGCAGCTTTTCCTCCCCAAACCAGTGCCCCAGGGACAGGTCAATCAGAAGTGTGCCCCACAGTACAGGGGCCAGAGTCAAGGGCACACACTCAAGACAATGAAGGTCCTGGTGCTACTGGGAGTGGGTACAGGGGTAGTGGTAGGGGCCCTGTGGTCCAAGGGATGGGGCAGGCACAGCAACAGACTGCCAAGGCAGCCCTCTCCCAAGTTCCTGGTGCATACCACCGACCCCAGGACACAATGGGCCAGATATTCACAACGGTGCAAGAGAACCAGAGGCTGCAGAGAGAACACCATCAGGAGGCCAAGCAGTGGTGGCAGGCCCTCAATACCACCATGGCATCCATGGCAGGGGTGCTCAAGTAACTGACCACCATCCAGAGTGAGTCCTCCACCCACCAGCAAACCCCTTTCACTAGCCACATCCCAACCAAGATCTCCACTACTGCAGCAGCTAGTGGAATGGAGGCCCTGCCTGGGGACAAACAGACCACCAGCACCCCTCCCCCTGTAGCTGAGGGACCCCCACACAAGCGAGGATGTCCAACCAGACATCCTGCAGAAACTGATGCCAAGACCAACACCATTGCCAGGAAGTGACCCTCTCCTGAACATTCTCACTTGTGTGCCACAGACACCCCGTTGACTGTCCACTATCATCTCTCCATTCTCCCATGGTCCCCTATACTGGACTAGGACTACACACAGCTGGCCAGACTACACTGATGAGCTCACCCACCATGACCCCATCCCTCTGCCCTTTCACGTTCAGTCACAAAAAAACACTACTGATCACAGCTACTGTCTACCTGCTTTATTGTAAGAAGTACTGTAGGAAGTTGGCTCTGTATATACCATTTCAAAGTAAGAAATAGTGTGCACAGAGTCCAAGGGTTCCCCTTAGAGGTAAGATAGTGGCAAAAAAAGATAATTCTAATGCTCTATTTTGTGGTAGTGTGGTCGAGCAGTAGGTTTATCAGAGGGTAGTGTTAAGCATTTGTTATACACATACAGGCAATAAATGAGGACCACACGCTCAAAGACTTACTCCAGGCCAATAGGTTTTTATATAGAAAAATATATTTTCTTAGTTTATTTTAAGAACAACAGGTTCAAGCTTTACAAGTAATACTTCAAATGAGAGGTATTTCACTCAGGTATTCTAGGAACTTTGAATAATCACAATAGCATGTACAGTTTTGACAAAAATGGCAATAAGCTATTTTAAAAGTGGACACTGCAAAAATCAACAGATCCTGGGGGAGGTAAGTAATTGTTAAATTCACAGGTAAGTAAACACTTACAGGGTTCAAAGTTGGGCTCAAGGTAGCCCACCGTTGGGGGTTCAAGGCAACTCCAAAGTTACCACACCAGCAGCTCAGGGACGGTCAGGTGCAGAGGTCAAAGAGGTGCCCAAAACACATAGGCTTCAATGGAAACAGGGGTGCCCCAGTTCCAGTCTGCCAGCAGACCAGGGGGGTTTTGTAGGGCACTGGGGGGGGGAGACGGACAAGCAGGCACAGAAAGTACACCCTCAGCGGCACATGGGCGGCCGGGTGCAGAGTGCAAACAGGCGTCGGGTTTTGTATTGAAAGCAATGGGAAGACCCAGGGGTCTCTTCAACTATGCAGGCAGGCACGGGGGCTCCTCGGGGTAGCCCCTACCTGGGCTAGGCAGAGGGTCGCCTGGGGGGGGGGGGGGGGGGTCGCTCCTGCCCTGGAGTTCGGTTCCTTTAGGTCCTGGGGGCTGCGGGTGCAGTGTTGGTTCCAGGCATCGGGTCCCTTGTTACAGGCAGTCGCAGTCCGGGGGAGCCTCTGGATTTCCTCTGCAGGCGTTGCGGGGGGGGGGGGGGGATCAACTCTGGCTACTCACGGGCTCGCAGTCGCCGGGGAGTCCTCCCTGTAGTGTTAGTTTTCCACAGGTCGAGCCGGGGGCATCGGGTGCAGAGTGGAAAGTCTCACGCTTCCGGCGGGAAACGTGAAGTCTTTAAAGTTGCTTCTTTGTTGCAGAAAGTTGCAGTTTGTTCAACAAGGCCGCTGTTCTCGGGAGCTTCTTGGTCCTTTAGATGCAAGGCAGTCCTCTGAGGCTTCAGAGGTCGCTGGTCCCTGTTGGATGCGTTGCTGTTGCAGTTTTCGTCAAAGTAGGGAGACCAGTGGGGCTGCGGCCAAATCAGTTGTCGTCTCCGTCTTCACTGCAGGGCTTCAGGTCAGCAGTCCTTCTTCTTTAGGTTGCAGTAATCTACCTTCCTCTGTTCTGGGGGCCCCTAAATACTGGATTTAGGGGTGTGTTTAGGTCTGGGAGGGCAGTAGCCAATGGCTACTGTCCTTGAGGGTGGCTACACCCTCTTTGTGTCTCCTCCCTGTGGGGAGGGGGGCACATCCCTAATCCTATTGGGGGAATCCTCCAATCTCAAGATGGAGGATTCTAAAAGTCACCTCAGCTCAGGACACCTTAGGGGCTGTCCTGACTGGTGGGTGACTCCTCCTTGTTTTCCTCATTATCTCCTCCAGCCTTGCCGCCAAAAGTGGGGGCAGTGGCCGGAGGGGTGGGCATCTCCACTAGCTGGAATGCCCTGTGGTCCTGTAACAAAGGGGGTGAGCCTTTGAGGCTCACCGCCAGGTGTTACAGTTCCTGCAGGGGGAGGTGAGAAGCACCTCCCTCCAGTACAGGCTTTGTTCCTGGCCACAGAGTGACAAAGTCACTCTCCCCATGTGGCCTGCAACATGTCTGGTGTGTGGCAGGCTGGCAAAAACTAGTCAGCCCACACTGGAAGTCGGGTATGTTTTCAGGGGGCCTCTCTAAGATGCCCTCTGGGTGTATTTTACAATAAAATGCACACTGGCATCAGTGTGCATTTATTGTGCTGAGAAGTTTGATACCAAACTTCCCAGTTTTCAGTGTACCCATTATGGTGCTGTAGAGTTCGTTTTTGACAGACTCCCAGACCATATACTCTTATGGCTACCCTGCACTTTCAATGTCTAAGGTTTTGCTTATACACTGTAGGGGCATAGTGCTCATGCACATATGTCCTCACCTGTGGTATAGTGCACCCTGTTTTAGGACTGTAAGGCCTGCTAGAGGGGTGACTTACCTATGCCACAGGCAATGTGAGGTTGGCATGGCACTCTGAGGGGAGTGCCATGTCGACTTGGTCATTTTCTCCCCACCAGCACACACAAGCTGTGAAGCAGTGTGTATGTGCTGAATGAAGGGTCCCTAGGGTTGCATAAGACATGCTGCAGCCCTTAGAGACCTTCCCTGGCATCAGGGCCCTTGGGGTACCAGTTACAAGGGACTTACCTGAGTGCCAGGGTTGTGCCAATTGTGCAGACAAAGGTACAGTTTAGGGAAAGAACACTGGTGCTGGGGCCTGGTTAGCAGGGTCCCAGCACACTTTCAAATCATAACTTAGCATCAGCAAAGGCAAAAAGTCAGGGGGTAACCATGCCAAGGAGGCATTTCCTTACACGTACTGTGGCACTACATGTTTAACTGTCAACCCACTGTCCTGCCAAAGTTTGTGTAAGTGACAGAAGGGGGAGCAATATGCAGCATGGATGATAGTGAAGCAGGCAGGGGCTCGACACTTGTCAAAGGAGGCAACAGGTGAAGCAAGAACCAGAGTGCACCACACAAGTGCCCTACAAGGACCACAATTACAAAATCCCAAGGGAGAGTTGGCAAGTGTCAACTCTGGCCATATGCTCATGTCAGACCAACATTCCCAAGACAACCATTCCCAATGGTCCTTCCATCACAGCACACAAAGCTAAACTTAATGCATGTTCCACAGTCGATACAGTAATGTTGCACTGCCTCCCAATGTGGACTCTTAGGTGAGGTAGCAATATTGGTGACACCACTATATAGAGCACACATATGGCAGTTGATGTGGCAGTACAGGGAACAATAGAAAAGTACAAACATGTCACATGTGAAGCAACATAACAGCAGGAAGATGACTGAACTGAAATGTGCACAGTAACAACCCCTGTGATGGAGAAATAGGAACCCCCAAACTCACACAGAGGCAGAGCTGCACCCAATTCCACCAGTGCTAACAGATACCAGGAGGATCTGTCACAAGGCAGCCAGGAGTACATAACATACATCTGACACAAACCTGTAGCTCAGTGGAAGTACTGCTGTATCAACTTTACTCTAGAGTCAGCTGCATCCTCATCCTCTTTATCCCCGTATCCCCATCATCAGCCATTGGTCCAGCTGCCACCTCCTCTGCATCCAGCATAGGATGTGACATATCAGGTCCAGATTGTGTAGCATCCAGCAGGCGACCACGATCTGGCACACTTTCAGTGGTTTGTAAAGTAGGGCACCTCCGGAGAGGTGTAGACACTGCAATCTGGCCTTCAGTAGCCCAAAGTTTCTTTCGATCACACGCCTTATCCTCCTGTGGGCCTCATTGAATCTGTTTTCTGCATCTGCAGTCAGATGTTTCACAGGTGTCAGTAACCAGGGAAGGTTGGGATAGCCAGAGTCACCTGTGTGCACAGAGGCAGCACCCATGTCAAGACCAGGAGGATGATAGAGCAGGGTGTGAAGAGAGTTGATTGTACAGGGGCACACATACTATTGGATACATGCAGATGATCAAGGCCTGGTCACTCTGAAGTGGTGCCATCATGTGTGAGATGTTGCTGTTACGCAGAATGAAGGAGTCATGCACAGAACCAGGAGACTTTGCTGTCACTTCTGAGATACTTTGGTCAGTGAAACACACCACCTGCACACTGATAGAATAAAAATGTTTTTGGTTCCTGAACACTGGTTCATTTCTCCTGGGTGGCACCAAGGCAATGTGCATGCCATCTATGGTCCCTATCACATGAGGGACATGTGCCAAATCGCAGAAGGTACCTTTGACAGTGGTTGGATCAGTACGTTGGGAGAAACTGATGTAGCAGGGCAGATGTCTTAGCAGGGCACACAGTAAATCCCTCAAAACGTTACTGAACTTCGGCTGCGACAACCCTATTGCAAAGCCCACTGTCATCTGGAACGACCCTGTGGCAAGGAAGATGAGGACTGACAACATCTGTACTGTGGGAGGGATTGCAATGGGATGACAGGCAACAGATCAGGCTCCAACTGGGTCACCAGCTCCATGATGGTTAGACCTTTTAGGCGATACGTCTGAATGACGCGTCGCTCTTCCGGGGTGGCAAGGTCGACTAGGGGCCGGTACACAGGAGCATATTTCAACATTCCACCATATCTGGGAATAGGAGGAGGAGAAATCAGAAAATGCTGCATTAACTGTGTGGACACAGTAAAGCTGAGCAACAGGTACAATTTTCACCCATGACACAGCTATCATTCGACCCCTATTCACAACATACATGTTAAATGACAGACGCCTGTCCTGCATCCACAGGACAGATGGAATCAGCCTCATACCGCCAGCGTTAGCCATCATGGAGGTAGGCGGTCGCAACCGCTGTGCAACTCCTGATTGGATAACATGGTTGTCTACGGGAAACTGAAGCCAATGATGATCGCCATTGGCAGTGACGGTGATGTCAGCGGCGGACGTGACCGCCATTTCATGTTGCAAAGCTCATTTGACTCCTGACACTCCTGCACACAAGACCTCCACTGCATGTGCTGCTGTGTACTGACTCTGGTAGCCAAGATGCCATGTCCTGCAGGTGATAGGGCTCCAGCCTTCTACCAGGACATACTCGAGAAGCTTGTGTACAGAGTCCTACCCTGTATTGCCAGTTGTATGGGGCACCAGAGCAGCAGGTGAGTCTAATGAAACTGTCCTGTCTCATAGCGATGTGTATGTAGATGTAAGGCATTGGGACCTGGCAGATAGAGTGGATGCATAGAGATGGGTGAGGAGTCTGACCGTTAGTGGCATGTACACATGTGAGTGTGGCCATGAGATGTGTGCGGTCTACTGCTGTCCCAGTGAAGCCACTCAACATGTCTTTCTCCTTCTGTCCGTGTCACCCATGCAGGTCAGCGCTCATCAGGAGAAGGGGATTTGGTGGGCAATTGCCAAGCAAGAGCGGACCCAGGGGGTCCATGCCCGGCAGAGTACCCACTGCAGAAAGAGGTGGGAAGACCTAGGAAACTGGGCCCGGAAGACCGCAGAGGCCCAACGAGCGAGGGGTGCCCGTCAGACTCTGACCCCCCCTAATGACCTGCATTTTGGCTGTGGCTTACCCGGAGGTGGATGGGCGCTTGAGGGCAGCACAGCAGCCACAAGAGGGTAAGTACACACTCTCACCTTGTTAATGTCTTGCTTAGGTGCTTTTGGGTTGTGGACTAGTGGGAAGCTGTAGCGGAAGTACTAGGTAGCTGCCTATCCACTATGGGTCACAGTCACCCTGCCAGGATTGGTATTAGATGTGTGCCCATAACATGCAGTCAGTGACTTATGAGGGCAAGTACTTCCAATGTGTAATTTGTGTGGTCATCCTCAAACAAGTTTTGGAACCCAGCTCATGCCAACGTCATCAGTACACCTGAGGTGTCAAGGCATTGTCCTCTGTGTTTTCAGACCACTGTGACAGGGGAGATAAGTGAGTCCTCATTCTGCTGCCTTGTACTGTATGTGTAGTGAGGCAGAGTGGGGCAAGATGTCAGTGTCCTAGATGTCAATGGCTTGGTAGGCATGCTACCTATCCATGCAGGATTCAGTTGATACAGGAGTACAGGAATTGTTTCCTTAAAAGGCCATGTGGAGTTGGCAAGTACTGGGCATGTGTGACTAGTGTGGCTCACATCAAGTACATGGGTACAGTTGTTCCACCATCAGCAGTACACATCACCGTAGCTGTAGTTTGCCCCATGGTGTCCCACTGCTGTAGCATGTATAGGTGAGGGGATGGCGTGGCATGGCATGACAGCAGATGTTGATGATGTTGATTCACTATGTGAATGTTGTTCTGGCATTGACCCATTGCACCCCGTCTCTCTCTCCAACCCTCCCTCCCTCTCCTCCTCTGTCTTTGTGTGAATCAGCATCATCAGGCAAAGGAGAAGGGGCACCGGTGAATGGGGAAGCTGCAGCCCACGGAATCCAGGAGACCGAATCCAACAGCACAGAGGGGACCAGTGGGACGGAGGGTCGGGGGAGTGCCAAGGGCCACACCATCTTCAGATTCCTCCTCCAATGGCGGCTCCCTGGCGGTGGCGCATCTGGGACCACTCCAGTGACATCCTTGTCCGCCACCCCGATTCCAGCACCGCCCTCCCTGTAGCTCCCCACCAAGTTGCCAGTGACCGCTCACCCAGGAGGGTCGGCATCTCCTTCACCGCAAGCACCTCTGCCCCCGCCCCAATCAGCCCTGCTGCCCTCAATGAGGAGGCTACTGACCTCCTGAGGTCAATCTCTGTGGGACATTCAACCATTGTGAATGCCATCCAGGGACCAGCATCACAGATGCAGCAGTCCAATGTGTTCCTGGAAGGCATTCACAGTACCCTGGCTGGCCTGCAGAGATTGTTTCAGGCTCTGACCTCCTCATTGACGGCAGCCAGTGTCCCTACTTCTTCCGTCCCCCCCTCCAGCTACCTGCTGACAATCCCACATTCCTCTCCCCCCACCCATCCAAGGCACATTTTCTGACCCACATGCATCCACATCAACGGACTCGGTAGGCAAGGACAGACGCACCACAAACGTCATGCACACACACAACATTCAGATGCAGACATGACAACATCCACTCCCTGCACCGACTCCCCCACCACCACACCCTCACAGCTACTACACCACTTACACCACCAGTCACCACCTCATCAGTCCCAGATCCTGCCACAAGTGCATTCATTGCCAGTCACCTCAACATCAGACCCGCACACATGCACCCCATACGCCACATGACTGTCAACACCCCCACATGCAGCACACCCACCCTACCTGCAGACACCACAACATTCACTCCCACATCCCCCGCCACCTCCCTGCATCACCTCCCACTACATCTAAACGCCCTCAGTCACCCACACAACAGTCATGCAGCACACATATAGCATCGAAGCACGCGCCTCCACCTAAATCACCTCCACGTACTCACCTCTCAACCACCCCCTCTACCTCCATTCCCATTCCTTTCAGCCATGACTGTCCCTGTGTCCCCAAGAAACATGTCCTCTGTGAATTTTCCCTGTTCCCCATCAGGAAAACTGTCCCTGACTTCCCAAGCACTATTACCCTCACCACACCCCTGCCTTCCACCTCCCAGTCCTCCCCTGGTCGTCACCCTGCCCCTCCACCACCTAAGACTTCCACCCCACCAAGTCCACAGTCACGCCTCCCAAGCCCAAACCCACTTCCCCAAAATCAAAGTCTGAACCCAACCCCCCCACCATCCAAGCCTAATGACCCTCCCGCAAAACCCAAACCTAAGGACCTACCCTTCAAACCCCAAACCCAAGGACCCCCGCCCCTGAGGTGTCTGCATGCCCCATTGATGGTCCTGACCACTGGAGGCCAGCAGTTTCCAGTCAGGAGTCAAGTTAGGCCTTCATTCGGTGTCCAGTGTGCAAGGAGCACTATGGACGGGGCCTTGTGCCCCTTTGGACATTGTTACTTATAATGGTTTAATAGTTTATATAAACATACACACATACAGACACACAGCACTGCACCGTTGGTGTTGATGGTAACAAACTTTTCCTGTCTTTCCTTCCACATGTATGTGTGGTCAGTATGCAATTTGGGGTGGGGGTGAGGGTTGTGTGTGTGGGGGGGGGGGTGTACTTATTCATTCACTGATCGGGTCACCACACAGTGTCTTCTTCAGAACTCATTACAGTACCATGCACTCACCTATGACTGATAAATTGATGTTGCCTAGTAGCATGTTTATATCACCTTAATGCTTCACCTGTTTTGCTAGAGAATGATGTTTCAAAACCCCTCAGCCTGCTGAACGATTAAACAAGCAGTACCATCCAGACAACTGGGAGTCTCCTGAACACAAAGACACAAGTGAGGACGTTTATAAAGGAGTTTCAGCTTAAAGTTTATGTATATTCCAGGGGTTTAATAGGCCTTAACCTAAATTTTACCACAGTGAAACATCTCTCTGGGTAATCCACTATTCCACATTTCCTATTGTGGCTACATGAACGATCTCTGAAAACCAATTATAGTAATCTGTGCTCAGCTAAGGTGCTGCGATTTTTAACAACTACCAATCATGGGCAATGTGCGGAATCCACAATGTAGACAAGAAACTCACAATTCCAAAACAGGAGGGTTCACTAGGAAGATCACAGAAGGATACAAGGCTACTCTTGCCACACGCGGATTAATTTCTGAAGCTTCTGCAGATGCTACAAGGTGGTCACCAAAAGGCACCCGTAGTTTTCCTAAGAACCATGTTGAAGTAAATAGTGATCATCGAAAAATGAATCTAGTTCCATTTAAGGCACAGAAGTTTACACATAGGGTTTAAAATCAACAGAAATACAATCATCTATTTTTAGTATCTTGCAGCCTCTTCAAGCACATATCACACATTCATTAAGGTCATTACAGTTTCACACTGTAGTATTCTTCTGGAGTCACGGTTTTCATACCACTAAAGTAGTCCAAGACCCAGATATTGGTGATATTCAACTTGGCCAAGAACCAGCCATGGTCTTTAGGGAAGGTGGCCATCTGCATATGTTGACTGAATAACGTTGACTTTGCAAAGTCAATTCAATTCAATTCAATTCAATTTTTTTTTAATTTGTGTTTTGGAACTCAACTGAGGTCCACATAAGAATAAACAATACTTTTTTTCTCTACCACTCTTTACACCTAAAATCTAGTTGGACATGTTTACATTTTTTACAGTAAAAAAAGTTCTATAAAAGTGCTCAACAATACTTTTTCCGAACTTAAAATTGCACACTACTTTACTCTTATAAAAGTACAAAAAGTAAACTGGTGCAAATACTTGCATCAGTGCAATTAGAATGCAATTTATGGTCATTACCAGCCATATTTGACCTAAGTGTGTTGAGTGCCAAGGTATAAATAAAACATTATAGATGAAGCTGTGGAATACAATGTATACTAACACAGTCAGTCTAAAAGGTTTCCTGTTTGCCCATACTACTGCAAATATAAACATGTGCACAAAATGGAATATTCATAGGCCAAACCAAATTCTTCCTTATGTCCTTCTTAGTGAGGTGCTTCCCTTCTTACTGAGGTGCTTTGCTTCCTAAGCCACGTATAAATCATGAAGTTACAAACGAATGGGAACGTCAGTTGCCTTGTTCGACCTCACCACAAAAACCTCACATATGGGCACATTACGGGTACTATTGCCCTCTCCCTTATGATATCCAGGTATAATAAAGTGCATCATTATACTGGAGCCACCTAATTATTGTGTCTCATATAACACCCAGTGCCTATTTACTTGTATATCAGTTAACTTGCTTTTCAGCATATACACTTAGAATAAATATAAAAATCATTTGAAGAAATTAAAAATTCGAAAACAAAATAATTCATTAGGTGGATCATACAAGGCTCGGAGGAACTCAGATGCGGACAACAGAGAGAGCTGATGACAAATTGGTTTTAGCCATTTATGCCGGAATGAGGCAAGGGAAGGGCAGACAAATAATAAGTGGATTAAATCTTGAGTTTTGGCAAGGCAAAAATTGCAATCTTTATTTAGCTGTACGGTGCCATTTCGCCAGAAGCAAATTCAAGGGGAGCAAACACTGGTGAAGCAGCACCCAAAAAACGCCTAACTCTATGTGGAATATTCCATGTAATATAAGGTTGTGTTTTTGCTAGGGTATTTGCTAAATTCATAAAATACTTTTTTTTTTTTTACAGTTCTCTAGGTCTAAGCGAAAATTCTATGCCCACGTTGCCTGCTTCAGGTTAACTTTCAAATGCAATGGAGGTAGTTCCAGGACCAGACTTCGGACCAGGTCCAACCTTTCAAGAGTGTAAGAAAAGTTCTTACAAAAGGAGTATTTGGCCGTACTCTTTTCTGAGAAGAGTTCTTTCTTTAGTATAGATCCTATGGTGTTTTCTGCACTTCTTATAAGTGAAATGGACAAACGAATAACCCCTAAACATACGCACTTCGGAGCTCCATTTCCAGCCTTAAGACCGCCACTGAAACAGCAATGTTAACAGACATGAGTTTTCTAAGCATTTTTCCTTCTGACTGATTCAGGAACCCCCATTTAGAAATGTCTGAATTCCACACCATACAGAAGGGATGCTGAAATGTTGACTCAATATAGTGATAAGAGATATGAAAAGAGCCTTCTCCCTGAAGCTGTATGTAGGGCCCCTAGACCTCTTGCCTGACTGTTAGCCTTCAATTTATTAGAGGCAATTTGAGCTACATCATTAAGATTCCCGCAAACTATTTTCCCTAAAAAGGGATATGATTTCACTCTTTCTAATTTTTGCTTTCCCAATGACCAATGGAAATCAGAAAAGTCATCTTTTTTTCCCCCCAGAAACAGAGAACCTTACTGCGTATAACAAGCAACATATTGGGTACCCACCTAATTGCAGGGGAAATCCCTTTCCCTGAGACAGGAAAGAGGGAAGGTCTGAGATGTATAAAGAAAAAACCAAGGTCGCCAATAAGCAACCTTGCTTTAGCCCATTCAAAGCCTTCCAACGCCTCTTTCTCCTTTTTAAGAGAGCGACCCCGACTTTCCTTTCCTCAGAATAAATTAAATACTAGGATCTGACCAAGTTATTAATTTCTCCGTTTAGATCAAGCAGTGTACGGGGGATAATTTTCTGTGCAATTTTTAACTCTCCAGAGGAGATGTTAACTAACAGCTGCTTCATAAATTTGGAAACATTTTGCAATTCCATCCCCTCCCAACTATTCAGATAATCAACCACAGATACTAGAATCGCCGACCCTTTTAAAATCCCACTGTGTCCTCCCTGTCTTTTTATCGAAAGTCAGAGTTAGCCCACCAAACCTCCAAGGTTCTATAGGCGGTATGTTCGTTTCTACAGTAATATAAAGCAAATTATGGTCGCTGTGTTTTTTTGTTTTTTTTTTAATAATCCTAAAATCTTCCAGTAAACAGAAGAAGGAAGAATAAGCAAGCACCAAATAATCTAAAGTTGCCCTTACCCCCAAAGATACATGTGTAAAAGAAGCGGGAGAATCAGAAGGAGGCCTACCATTGGCAATAATGCAATCATTGTTCTTAAGAAGGCTGAGAAGACGTTTTCCTCTTTTATTAGTTTTTAGTGGAGGGGGGGGGGGGGACGCAAGCTGGAATTTGAAGCGCGGCTTCTCTCTCTGCATCACGCATTTGCCTTAAGACATGGTTGGAGATTTTACAATTTAGATTTCCCACTGGTGCTACAGACGGGGGGAAACTCACTGTCTAAGGCATCCTCAAGATAGGCGAAGACCCTCTGTAACAAAGAATCATAGGCTGCCTCAGGAGGAACATAAACATTAATTAATAACAGTGATATGGAGCCTTGCGCAGTATTATGCAATTGAATGGTTAAGGCCATAAAAAGGTTACTGGGATCTTTATAACAGGTACAATCCCATTTAAGTGTATTGGTCAGTCGGCAGGCTACCACCCCTTTGGCATGCCCCTTTCGAGACGTGGAGGCCTTACAATCAATAACAAAGTAATCATCCCATAGTAAGTCTGTATCCGACCAAGTTTCCTGAAGGCAAATTAAATCAGGGTTGAACAAGCTAAGGTAGGATAAACTTTACCTCTGCTGCATTCCAGGAAATCATTTTTAAACCTCTGTTAGGAAGAGGGTTGGGGTCGGAGCCTGGGCCCCCGCTTTCGAGAAAGGGCACCTGGGAGCCAACCCCACTCATCCAAATCATTAGTGGCCAATTGCTTGGTGTAGGAAGTTGGCTCTGTATGTGCTATTTCAAAGTAAGGAATAGCATGCACAGAGTCCAAGGG
The DNA here is from genome assembly GCF_031143425.1 of Pleurodeles waltl. Taxonomy (NCBI): domain Eukaryota; kingdom Metazoa; phylum Chordata; class Amphibia; order Caudata; family Salamandridae; genus Pleurodeles; species Pleurodeles waltl. The sequence continues at coordinate 825,186,158 of NC_090450.1, read as the reverse complement.
TTCCCCTTAGAGGTAAAATAGTGGTAAAAATAGATAATACTAATGCTCTATTTTGTGGTAGTGTGGTCGAGCAGTAGGCTTATCCAAGGAGTAGTGTTAAGCATTTGTTGTACATACACATAGACAATAAATGAGGTACACACACTCAGAGACAAATCCAGCCAATAGGTTTTTGTATAGAAAAATATCTTTTCTTAGTTTATTTTAAGAACCACAGGTTCAAATTCTACATGTAATATCTCATTCGAAAGGTATTGCAGGTAAGTACTTTAGGAACTTTAAATCATAAAAATTGCATGTATACTTTACAAGTTATTGACAAATAGCTGTTTTAAAAGTGGACACTTAGTGCAATTTTCACAGTTCCTGGGGGAGGTAAGTTTTTGTTAGTTTTACCCGGTAAGTAAGACACTTACAGGGTTCAGTTCTTGGTCCAAGGTAGCCCACCGTTGGGGGTTCAGAGCAACCCCAAAGTTACCACACCAGCAGCTCAGGGCCGGTCAGGTGCCGAGTTCAAAGTGGTGCCCAAAACACATAGGCTAGAATGGAGAGAAGGGGGTGCCCCAGTTCCGGTCTGCTTGCAGGTAAGTACCTGCGTCTTCGGAGGGCAGACCAGAGGGGTTTTGTAGGGCACCGGGGGGGACACAAGCCCACACAGAAATTTCACCCTCAGCAGCGCGGGGGCGGCCGGGTGCAGTGTAGAAACGAGCGTCGGGTTCGCAATGTTAGTCTATGAGAGATCTCGGGATCTCTTCAGCGCTGCAGGCAGGCAAGGGGGGGATTCCTCGGGGAAACCTCCACTTGGACAAGGGAGAGGGACTCCTGGGGGTCACTTCTCCAGTGAAAGTCCGGTCCTTCAGGTCCTGGGGGCTGCGGGTGCAGGGTCTCTCCCAGGCGTCGGGACTTTAGGTTCAAAGAGTCGCGGTCAGGGGAAGCCTCGGGATTCCCTCTGCAGGCGGCGCTGTGGGGGCTCAGGGGGGACAGGTTTTGGTACTCACAGTATCAGAGTAGTCCTGGGGTCCCTCCTGAGGTGTCGGATCTCCACCAGCCGAGTCGGGGTCACCGGGTGCAGTGTTGCAAGTCTCACGCTTCTTGCGGGGAGCTTGCAGGGATCTTTAAAGCTGTTGGAAACAAAGTTGCAGCTTTTCTTGGAGCAGGTCCGCTGTCCTCGGGAGTTTCTTGTCTTTTCGAAGCAGGGGCAGTCCTCAGAGGATGTCGAGGTCGCTGGTCCCTTTGGAAGGCGTCGCTGGAGCAGGATCTTTGGAAGGCAGGAGACAGGCCGGTGAGTTTCTGGAGCCAAGGCAGTTGTCGTCTTCTGGTCTTCCGCTGCAGGGGTTTTCAGCTAGGCAGTCCTTCTTCTTGTAGTTGCAGGAATCTAATTTTCTAGGATTCAGGGTAGCCCTTAAATACTAAATTTAAGGGCGTGTTTAGGTCTGGGGGGTTAGTAGCCAATGGCTACTAGCCCTGAGGGTGGGTACACCCTCTTTGTGCCTCCTCCCAAGGGGAGGGGGTCACAATCCTAACCCTATTGGGGGAATCCTCCATCTGCAAGATGGAGGATTTCTAAAAGTTAGAGTCACTTCAGCTCAGGACACCTTAGGGGCTGTCCTGACTGGCCAGTGACTCCTCCTTGTTTTTCTCATTATTTTCTCCGGCCTTGCCGCCAAAAGTGGGGCCTGGCCGGAGGGGGCGGGCAACTCCACTAGCTGGAGTGTCCTGCTGGGTTGGCACAAAGGAGGTGAGCCTTTGAGGCTCACCGCCAGGTGTGACAATTCCTGCCTGGGGGAGGTGTTAGCATCTCCACCCAGTGCAGGCTTTGTTACTGGCCTCAGAGTGACAAAGGCACTCTCCCCATGGGGCCAGCAACATGTCTCGGTTTGTGGCAGGCTGCTAAAACTAGTCAGCCTACACAGATAGTCGGTTAAGTTTCAGGGGGCACCTCTAAGGTGCCCTCTGGGGTGTATTTTACAATAAAATGTACACTGGCATCAGTGTGCATTTATTGTGCTGAGAAGTTTGATACCAAACTTCCCAGTTTTCAGTGTAGCCATTATGGTGCTGTGGAGTTCGTGTTTGACAAACTCCCAGACCATATACTCTTATGGCTACCCTGCACTTACAATGTCTAAGGTTTTGTTTAGACACTGTAGGGGTACCATGCTCATGCACTGGTACCCTCACCTATGGTATAGTGCACCCTGCCTTAGGGCTGTAAGGCCTGCTAGAGGGGTGTCTTACCTATACTGCATAGGCAGTGAGAGGCTGGCATGGCACCCTGAGGGGAGTGCCATGTCGACTTACTCGTTTTGTCCTCACTAGCACACACAAGCTGGCAAGCAGTGTGTCTGTGCTGAGTGAGAGGTCTCCAGGGTGGCATAAGACATGCTGCAGCCCTTAGAGACCTTCCTTGGCATCAGGGCCCTTGGTACTAGAAGTACCAGTTACAAGGGACTTATCTGGATGCCAGGGTCTGCCAATTGTGGATACAAAAGTACAGGTTAGGGAAAGAACACTGGTGCTGGGGCCTGGTTAGCAGGCCTCAGCACACTTTCAATCGTAAACATAGCATCAGCAAAGGCAAAAAGTCAGGGGGCAACCATGCCAAGGAGGCATTTCCTTACACAACCCCCCCCCAAACGAAAGAGGATGAGACTAACCTTTCCCAAGAGAGTCTTCATTTTCTAAGTGGAAGAACCTGGAAAGGCCATCTGCATTGGCATGGGCAGTCCCAGGTCTGTGTTCCACTATAAAGTCCATTCCCTGTAGGGAGATGGACCACCTCAACAGTTTAGGATTTTCACCTTTCATTTGCATCAGCCATTTGAGAGGTCTGTGGTCAGTTTGAACTAGGAAGTGAGTCCCAAAGAGGTATGGTCTCAGCTTCTTCAGGGACCAAACCACAGCAAAGGCCTCCCTCTCAATGGCACTCCAACGCTGCTCCCTGGGGAGTAACCTCCTGCTAATGAAAGCAACAGGCTGGTCAAGGCCATCATCATTTGTTTGGGACAAAACTGCCCCTATCCCATGTTCAGAGGCATCAGTCTGCACAATGAACTGCTTAGAATAATCTGGAGCTTTGAGAACTGGTGCTGAGCACATTGCTTGTTTCAGGGTGTCAAAGGCCTGTTGGCATTCCACAGTCCAGTTCACTTTCTTGGGCATTCTCTTGGAGGTGAGTTCAGTGAGGGCTGTCACAATGGATCCATATCCCTTCACAAACCTCCTGTAATACCCAGTCAAGCCAAGGAATGCCCTGACTTGAGACTGGGTTTTTGGAGCTACCCAGTCCAGAATAGTCTGGATCTTGGGTTGGAGTGGCTGGACTTGGCCTCCACCTACAAGGTGGCCCAAGTAAACCACAGTTCCCTGCCCTATCTGGCATTTGGATGCCTTGATAGAGAGGCCTGCAGATTGCAGGGCCTTCAAAACCTTCTTCAGGTGGACCAGGTGATCCTGCCAGGTGGAGCTAAAGACAGCAATATCATCAAGATAAGCTGTGCTAAAGGACTCCAAACCAGCAAGGACTTGATTCACCAACCTTTGGAAGGTGGCAGGGGCATTCTTTAAACCAAAGGGCATAACAGTAAACTGATAATGCCCATCAGGTGTGGAGAATGCTGTTTTCTCTTTTGCTCCAGGTGCCATTTTTATTTGCCAGTACCCTGCTGTCAAGTCAAAGGTACTTAAGAATTTGGCAGCACCTAATTTGTCTATGAGCTCATCAGCTCTTGGAATTGGATGAGCATCTGTCTTGGTGACAGAATTGAGCCCTCTGTAGTCCACACAAAACCTCATCTCTTTCTTTCCATCTTTGGTGTGAGGTTTGGGGACTAAGACCACTGGGCTAGCCCAGGGGCTGTCAGAGCGCTCAATTACTCCCAATTCCAGCATCTTGTGGACTTCCACCTTGATGCTTTCTTTAACATGGTCAGATTGTCTAAAGATTTTGTTCTTGACAGGCATGCTGTCTCCTGTGTCCACATCATGGGTACACAGGTGTGTCTGACCAGGGGTTAAGGAGAAGAGTTCAGGAAACTGTTGTAGGACTCTCCTGCAATCAGCTTGCTGTTGGCCAGAGAGGGTGTCTGAGTAGATCACTCCATCTACTGTGCCATCTTTTGGGTCTGATGACAGAAGATCAGGGAGAGGTTCACTCTCTGCCTCCTGATCCTCATCTGTTACCATCAACAGATTGACATCAGCCCTGTCATGGAAGAGCTTAAGGCGGTTCACATGGATCACCCTCTTGGGGCTCCTGCTTGTGCCCAGGTCCACCAGGTAGGTGACCTGACTCTTCCTTTCTAGTACTGGGTAAGGGCCACTCCATTTGTCCTGGAGTGCCCTGGGAGCCACAGGCTCCAGAACCCAGACTTTCTGCCCTGGTTGGAACTCCACCAGTGCAGCCTTTTGGTCATACCAAAACTTCTGGAGCTGTTGGCTGGCCTCAAGGTTTTTGGTTGCCTTTTCCATGTACTCTGCCATTCTAGAGCGAAGGCCAAGTACATAGTCCACTATGTCTTGCTTAGGCTCATGGAGAGGTCTCTCCCAGCCTTCTTTAACAAGAGCAAGTGGTCCTCTTACAGGATGACCAAACAGAAGTTCAAAGGGTGAGAATCCTACTCCCTTCTGTGGCACCTCTCTGTAAGCGAAAAGCAGACATGGCAAGAGGACATCCCATCTCCTTTTGAGTTTTTCTGGGAGCCCCATGATCATGCCCTTTAATGTCTTGTTGAATCTCTCAACTAAGCCATTAGTTTGAGGATGGTATGGTGTAGTGAATTTATAAGTCACCCCACACTCATTCCACATGTGCTTTAGGTATGCTGACATGAAGTTGGTACCTCTGTCAGACACCACCTCCTTAGGGAAACCCACTCTGGTAAAGATACCAATGAGGGCCTTGGCTACTGCAGGGGCAGTAGTCGACCTAAGGGGAATAGCTTCAGGATACCTGGTAGCATGATCCACTACTACCAGGATATACATATTTCCTGAGGCTGTGGGAGGTTCCAGTGGACCAACTATGTCCACACCCACTCTTTCAAAGGGAACCCCCACCACTGGAAGTGGAATGAGGGGGGCCTTTGGATGTCCACCTGTCTTACCACTGGCTTGACAGGTGGGGCAGGAGAGGCAAAACTCCTTAACCATGTTGGACATATTGGGCCAGTAGAAGTGGTTGACTAACCTCTCCCACGTCTTGGTTTGTCCCAAATGTCCAGCAAGGGGAATGTCATGGGCCAATGTTAGGATGAACTTCCTGAACAGCTGAGGCACTACCACTCTCCTAGTGGCACCAGGTTTGGGGTCTCTGGCCTCAGTGTACAGGAGTCCATCTTCCCAATAGACCCTATGCGTTCCATTTTTCTTGCCTTTGGACTCTTCAGCAGCTTGCTGCCTAAGGCCTTCAAGAGAGGGACAGGTTTCTTGTCCCTTACACAGCTCCTCCCTTGAGGGTCCCCCTGGGCCTAAGAGCTCAACCTGATAAGGTTCAAGCTCCAAAGGCTCAGTTCCCTCAGAGGGCAGAACTTCTTCCTGAGAAGAGAGGTTCCCTTTCTTTTGCTGTGTTGTAGTTGGTTTCCCAACTGACTTTCCTGTTCTCTTGGTAGGCTGGGCCATTCTTCCAGACTCCAGCTCTACTTGTTCACCCTGTGCCTTGCATTGTGCTCTTGTTTTCACACACACCAGTTCAGGGATACCCAGCATTGCTGCATGGGTTTTTAGTTCTACCTCAGCCCATGCTGAGGACTACAGGTCATTTCCAAGCAGACAGTCCACTGGGATATTTGAGGAGACCACCACCTGTTTCAGGCCATTGACCCCTCCCCATTCTAAAGTAACCATTGCCATGGGATGTACTTTTCTCTGATTGTCAGCGTTGGTGACTGTGTAAGTTTTTCCAGTCAGGTATTGGCCAGGGGAAACCAGTTTCTCTGTCACCATGGTGACACTGGCACCTGTATCCCTCAGGCCCTCTATTCTAGTCCCATTAATTAAGAGTTGCTGTCTGTATTTTTGCATGTTAGGCGGCCAGACAGCTAGTGTGGCTAAATCCACCCCACCCTCAGAAACTAGAGTAGCTTCAGTGTGGACCCTGATTTGCTCTGGGCACACTGTTGATCCCACTTGGAGACTAGCCATACCAGTGTTACCTGGATGGGAGTTTGGAGTGGAACCTTTCTTGGGACAGGCCTTGTCTCCAGTTTGGTGTCCATGCTGTTTACAGCTATGACACCAGGCCTTTTTGGGATCAAAGTTTTTACCCTTGTACCCATTGTTTTGTGAAGAGGCTCTGGGCCCACCCTCCTGTGCAGGTTTTTGGGGGCCTGTAGAAGACTCTTTACTATTTTTAGTTTTGGTTGTCTCATCACCCTTCCCCTGGGGAGTCTTTGTGACCCCTTTCTTTTGGTCACCCCCTGTTGAAGTCTTGGACACCCTTGTCTTGACCCAATGGTCCGCCTTCTTTCCCAATTCTTGGGGAGAAATTGGTCCTAGGTCTACCAGATGCTGATGCAGTTTATCATTGAAACAATTACTTAACAGGTGTTCTTTCACAAATAAATTGTACAGCCCATCATAATTACTTACACCACTGCCTTGAATCCAACCATCTAGTGTTTTCACTGAGTAGTCAACAAAGTCAACCCAGGTCTGGCTCGAGGATTTTTGAGCCCCCCTGAATCTAATCCTGTACTCCTCAGTGGAGAATCCAAAGCCCTCAATCAGGGTACCCTTCATGAGGTCATAAGATTCTGCATCTTTTCCAGAGAGTGTGAGGAGTCTATCCCTACACTTTCCAGTGAACATTTCCCAAAGGAGAGCACCCCAGTGAGATCTGTTCACTTTTCTGGTTACACAAGCCCTCTCAAAAGCTGTGAACCACTTGGTGATGTCATCACCATCTTCAAATTTTGTCACAATCCCTTTGGGGATTTTTAACATGTCAGGAGAATCTCTGACCCTATTTATATTGCTGCCACCATTGATGGGTCCTAGGCCCATCTCTTGTCTTTCCCTTTCTATGGCTAGGAGCTGTCTCTCTAAAGCCAATCTTTTGGCCATCCTGGCTAACAGGAGGTCATCTTCACTGAGAGCATCCTCAGTGATTTCAGAAATGTGGGACCCTCCTGTGAGGGACTCACCATTTCTGACTAACACAGTTGGAGACAGGACTTGAGGGGTCCTGTTCTCCCTATTTAGGACTGGAGGAGGGACATTGGCCTCCAAGTCACTAATTTCTTCCTCTGTGATGTCATCATCAGAGGGGTTGGCTTTTTCAAACTCTGCCAACAGCTCCTGGAGCTGAATTTTGGTAGGTCTGGAGCCAATGGTTATTTTTTTGATATTACAGAGAGACCTTAGCTCCCTCATCTTAAGATGGAGTTAAGGTGTGGTGTCGAGTTCCACCACATTCATCTCTGTATCAGACATTATTTTGCTAAAAGTTGGAAGACTTTTTAAAGAATCTAAAACTGTTTCTAGAATCTAATTTCAAACTTTTAACAAACTTTTAAACTCTAAAAGACAATGCTAAACAGGGACTTAACACACAAGGCCCTAGCAGGACTTTTAAGAATTTAGAAAAATTTCAAATTGCAAAAATGAATTTCTAATGACAATTTTGGAATTTGTCGTGTGATCAGGTATTGGCTGAGTAGTCCAGCAAATGCAAAGTCTTGTACCCCACCGCTGATCCACCAATGTAGGAAGTTGGCTCTGTATGTGCTATTTCAAAGTAAGGAATAGCATGCACAGAGTCCAAGGGTTCCCCTTAGAGGTAAAATAGTGGTAAAAATAGATAATACTAATGCTCTATTTTGTGGTAGTGTGGTCGAGCAGTAGGCTTATCCAAGGAGTAGTGTTAAGCATTTGTTGTACATACACATAGACAATAAATGAGGTACACACACTCAGAGACAAATCCAGCCAATAGGTTTTTGTATAGAAAAATATATTTTCTTAGTTTATTTTAAGAACCACCGGTTCAAATTCTACATGTAATATCTCATTTGAAAGGTATTGCAGATAAGTACTTTAGGAACTTTAAATCATAAAAATTGCATGTATACTTTACAAGTTATTGACAAATAGCTGTTTTAAAAGTGGACACTTAGTGCAATTTTCACAGTTCCTGGGGGAGGTAAGTTTTTGTTAGTTTTACCCGGTAAGTAAGACACTTACAGGGTTCAGTTCTTGGTCCAAGGTAGCCCACCGTTGGGGGTTCAGAGCAACCCCAAAGTTACCACACCAGCAGCTCAGGGCCGGTCAGGTGCCGAGTTCAAAGTGGTGCCCAAAACACATAGGCTAGAATGGAGAGAAGGGGGTGCCCCGGTTCCGGTCTGCTTGCAGGTAAGTACCCGCGTCTTCGGAGGGCAGACCAGAGGGGTTTTGTAGGGCACCGGGGGGGACACAAGCCCACACAGAAATTTCACCCTCAGCAGCGCGGGGGCGGCCGGGTGCAGTGTAGAAACGAGCGTCGGGTTCGCAATGTTAGTCTATGAGAGATCTCGGGATCTCTTCAGCGCTGCAGGCAGGCAAGGGGGGGGATTCCTCGGGGAAACCTCCACTTGGACAAGGGAGAGGGACTCCTGGGGGTCACTTCTCCAGTGAAAGTCCGGTCCTTCAGGTCCTGGGGGCTGCGGGTGCAGGGTCTCTCCCAGGCGTCGGGACTTTAGGTTCAAAGAGTCGCGGTCAGGGGAAGCCTCGGGATTCCCTCTGCAGGCGGCGCTGTGGGGGCTCAGGGGGGACAGGTTTTGGTACTCACAGTATCAGAGTAGTCCTGGGGTCCCTCCTGAGGTGTCGGATCTCCACCAGCCGAGTCGGGGTCGCCGGGTGCAGTGTTGCAAGTCTCACGCTTCTTGCGGGGAGCTTGCAGGGATCTTTAAAGCTGCTGGAAACAAAGTTGCAGCTTTTCTTGGAGCAGGTCCGCTGTCCTCGGGAGTTTCTTGTCTTTTCGAAGCAGGGGCAGTCCTCAGAGGATGTCGAGGTCGCTGGTCCCTTTGGAAGGCGTCGCTGGAGCAGGATCTTTGGAAGGCAGGAGACAGGCCGGTGAGTTTCTGGAGCCAAGGCAGTTGTCGTCTTCTGGTCTTCCGCTGCAGGGGTTTTCAGCTAGGCAGTCCTTCTTCTTGTAGTTGCAGGAATCTAATTTTCTAGGGTTCAGGGTAGCCCTTAAATACTAAATTTAAGGGCGTGTTTAGGTCTGGGGGGTTAGTAGCCAATGGCTACTAGCCCTGAGGGTGGGTACACCCTCTTTGTGCCTCCTCCCAAGGGGAGGGGGTCACAATCCTAACCCTATTGGGGGAATCCTCCATCTGCAAGATGGAGGATTTCTAAAAGTTAGAGTCACTTCAGCTCAGGACACCTTAGGGGCTGTCCTGACTGGCCAGTGACTCCTCCTTGTTTTTCTCATTATTTTCTCCGGCCTTGCCGCCAAAAGTGGGGCCTGGCCGGAGGGGGCGGGCAACTCCACTAGCTGGAGTGTCCTGCTGGGTTGGCACAAAGGAGGTGAGCCTTTGAGGCTCACCGCCAGGTGTGACAATTCCTGCCTGGGGGAGGTGTTAGCATCTCCACCCAGTGCAGGCTTTGTTACTGGCCTCAGAGTGACAAAGGCACTCTCCCCATGGGGCCAGCAACATGTCTCGGTTTGTGGCAGGCTGCTAAAACTAGTCAGCCTACACAGATAGTCGGTTAAGTTTCAGGGGGCACCTCTAAGGTGCCCTCTGGGGTGTATTTTACAATAAAATGTACACTGGCATCAGTGTGCATTTATTGTGCTGAGAAGTTTGATACCAAACTTCCCAGTTTTCAGTGTAGCCATTATGGTGCTGTGGAGTTCGTGTTTGACAAACTCCCAGACCATATACTCTTATGGCTACCCTGCACTTACAATGTCTAAGGTTTTGTTTAGACACTGTAGGGGTACCATGCTCATGCACTGGTACCCTCACCTATGGTATAGTGCACCCTGCCTTAGGGCTGTAAGGCCTGCTAGAGGGGTGTCTTACCTATACTGCATAGGCAGTGAGAGGCTGGCATGGCACCCTGAGGGGAGTGCCATGTCGACTTACTAGTTTTGTCCTCACTAGCACACACAAGCTGGCAAGCAGTGTGTCTGTGCTGAGTGAGAGGTCTCCAGGGTGGCATAAGACATGCTGCAGCCCTTAGAGACCTTCCTTGGCATCAGGGCCCTTGGTAGTAGAAGTACCAGTTACAAGGGACTTATCTGGATGCCAGGGTCTGCCAATTGTGGATACAAAAGTACAGGTTAGGGAAAGAACACTGGTGCTGGGGCCTAGTTAGCAGGCCTCAGCACACTTTCAATCGTAAACATAGCATCAGCAAAGGCAAAAAGTCAGGGGGCAACCATGCCAAGGAGGCATTTCCTTACACTTGGATACAGGTCGTAATTTCTCAAATGCTCAAGAGATAAGGGGCTATTCAGGACCTGAGGCGCTACTTTATCCATACGAAAATTAGTATAAGACAAAAAAGGAACAACATCAATCCCACAATACTACAAAACGTCTGCGTGCAAAAGGAACAGGTTCACCAAGCACATTGAGCGGAAGGTGATCCTAGCCCCAAGTCCTGCATTAGACGCCAAAAGGGAAACAAGGTCAATGCCATGGCTTGAAATATGTTTCAATGAACTAGATTCTGAGAAACATCTTAGCAGAGTGGTTCTGTTTAGGATTAGGTCTGCATTAAAGATAGGCAACAAGTCTACTATATGGGTGTCCACGTTATGACCAACTGCAGGTGCTCCTTCCCCAGCAGAAAAGGCGTTGATATCACTGGGGTCGACCACCAGTCTAGGAGGCAAGAAAGGCCTGTTTGGATTCAAGGCTGGGGGATTCCCAAGGAGTAAGTAGGAGACAACCAGTTTTAAGCTCCTTTCCAAACTCCCTGCTGGAAACGTTAGGCCGTGGCGGTGGGAGCGACTTCAAGTATAGCTCCGTGCGTATTTGAGGGGATGTTTTCACCTCAGGAAAGTGTACTTTCCTTCTACTTTTCTTATTAATCCGTTTATTTGATTTTTTCGATCTTTTAGTTCTTTGCCCCCTTTAACATTGTCTCCCTTCTTCATTCCATCTCCCATGGGTGATGCAGAAGGAGATGTCATGGGACCGCTCTTTTGGTTGGAGGTTTTTTTCAAAGATTGAGAATACCTTCAGTGTGGGCTGATTGGACTTTGCTAATTGATTGTGTTTCGAAGTTGGAGTATCAAAAACAAATCGAATAAAATCTACAGGGCTGTCCAGCAGTGTTTTTGTCTCACTGGGGCAATTACATTGATGTTTGCCAGCTTGTGTACTCACATCCTCGCTCGGGCTCCCTGGGTGGGATGTTAGAGGACCCCTGATCTCTAAATAGCTGTGAGGGGGCATCACTGTTCCGTAAAGGGTCAGAGGTCAAGCCCCACCTTTTTGTCTTTAGTCAATTCCATTCAAATTGCTGTCACAGAGTTGAGGATGCAGTCTGAGCCACCTACAGATTTCTCCAGGAGCTTTAAGATTGATGCAAGACAATTTTCCAGGCTAAACAGAGAGGCGGAGAGCCTAACCTCTGGTTCATGAGTTTGAATGGGCTGGATACCACTTACTTCTAGAGCAGGTGTCACTGACAGATGAGAATGGGGGTATAACGAATCTTGTATGGGAGGTTCTATTAAACAGCTGCAAGCCAGTGGACGGCGGTATACACTTGGACCTGAACTTCTCGGGGGGGGAAGAAATTTAGCCTGGAAGCCATATCTCTGGTATAGGTCTGGATCCAGATCTGGCAGCGTGAAATCTTGAAGCCCAATGGCTGCAGACACTGTTGGTAGAGGGGCACCGCTTTCCTGAGGGCTTTTAAGTGCTGTGTCAGCTAGTAGAAGTGGGTTGACTGACCAGATGGATGTGGAAGGTGTGGAGGGACAAAACTGTGGCCCGGACAGTCTCAGAGAAATCCGAGCATGCCAGACATTCTCTGTGTTCTCCACAGAAGGGCCCGAGTAACCTTGTTCCAAATCATTGATTCATCTTTTCTGACTTTCTTCCACCTGACGTAATTCCCTTGAAAATCCCTTGAGTACTCCCTTGGAGGCCCCTTAGGTGGCTCTATGTCAGAAGTTGTATTGGATTCATGGTCATCGTTGTGTATACTCCCTCCCTGGCAGCTCAAGCAAAGCAAACAAGGTCACTCCCCCTCGATCACCACCCTCTTCACCAACTGGTCCGGCCTGGTATAAAAGTCTCCTGGGGCCTGTTTTAGACCCCTCAAGTCTGCTAAAACTGTATGTCTCTGGCCCCTATTCAATCACTGCTCTCCAGTTTCGCGGCTTTGCAGCACTTTGGTCCCTGCTGCTACTGGTTCACAACTCCTGGGCTATTAGACCCCAACTCCCAGAGTGCCGCTCCTTTCGTTGCCGCAAATCACCACCCCAAACGCCGGGCCGCGCTTCAGCCCCCAGCTCCGCTCTCTCACAAAGCCACTAGAAGAAGACTCTACAGCTACAGCTGCTCACTGTTGAGACTCCCCCAACCCCCCCCCCCCGACTCCTGCCGGCCCCACTGGCTCCACAGCTCCACACCTGTTGATCAAAGGCCGTTAACGTTACCACTGAAAGACGTAGCTGCACCACCTCCCTCCACCTTGCTCCAGTTTACACAGCGGTACGCAGGTGAGGCATCCACTTCGACCTCGGCCCAGGGATTTCAGGACTCTGCCTTCCATAAGCCTTGCAAGGAATGTCCCCCACTTCAACACAACACCGTGCGACGTGGCACTTTTCGGCGCGAGCCGCGTCTCCACCTCAACACAGCAAGGGGGCGGCATGGGGGGCCGCTCTGCTCTCAACGCTCTCAGCACCCGCAGGCAACACGGCACCTGCTTCTGGGTCGGAGGGCGATTTCCGGTTCTGGTTCAGGGGCACAGTGTCTCCACCAGCGTTCAGTAACTCTCGACTTGCAGACTGACGCATGTTCCAAAATGCAAAATGCAACTGCAAAGTCCATTTCTGTTCTGTCTACTGCTTGAATGGTTCCAGAGAGGATTATGTGCGCGCACAGAGGATTCTGGGAATGGTACCGCTCATTCTTGCGGAAATGGGTCTCTGCTAAGGACACAGCCAAGGAGGCAGCTGAGTTGACCTTCAGGTCTAGCACAGAGATGTCTATGGCTATCAGGCACAGGTAGGGTACCCCACTCTCCTGGTACAGCGGCCCGTTGCTGACCAAGAACATGTTGGTGAAGGGCTGACTCTTGACGGGCTTGTGAGAGTACAGGGTAGCCAGCATGCCAGGGTCACAGCGATGCGCCATGAAGCACGCCACCCGGGCATTCTGCTTATGCAGCAACAAGGACAAGAAAGCGACTTCCAGGCTCTGGCATAGCCACAGCCCGGCAAAGAGAGGCCATACCAGGGTCAGAGCAGGGTACAACGAAGTTCTTGGCTGCGGGAACACCGGAGAACAGTCACAAAAGTTAAATCATCAATTCCAGTTTTCTGAATATCACAGAAGCCTTCTTCAGCAGAAAATTTCAAAACACAACATTCATGCAACTTCTTTAAAAAAAAACAAGAATACATCATGCATTTCAAAACAGGCATCCAAATTAGTTACTCGAGAGGCAGACCAAAGGCAAAGCAGGTCCATAAAGGAAATCTACCATTACTCAATCTTGATTAAACTGTAAGGGGTGAAGGCAAACTGTACCATCAAAGAATCCAGAAATTCACTTAGTTTTACAAACACCTCAGAGAAACATGAGACACTGGAAGGGTCAACCTAAATGTCAGTAGACCTAGAAACCAATGTATGGTAACAACACACTCACAAGGAGTGATTGTAACTTTTGTGCTGGGTCCTTACAAGGACATAGAATGAGAAAGCAAACTCCCCCAGATGTCAGAATGAGAGAAAACCCACGAAAAAGAATGTACAAGAAGAATCTAAATGAAATCCATCTATAAGAAGTAAAATTCAAGAACTTAAATGGAGACCAAGTGGGTGATGAAAAATAAGAACAAATGTGCTGTGACATATGTTCCTGTAATGATGACATCCTTTACATACGATTCAAAGCGGAACCGACATCACGGAAATTAATAATGCGTCATCTTGGATCGAATGCCTCTTACAGTTTCCTCTGACATGCCAACATCTTGGGAAGAGCTCATTGGCTTGATCACGACTCTTCTCTTGGAATCATGGTGTCAGTTAAACAGGCAAAGAAGACCAAGTTTGATATCCTTAGTCATCTGTCATAATCTGCAGATACACCCCTCATGTGCCACATAATGCTTTCCAATAATCGCTGAACACCCCTCCAGGTGACTGCAATCACAGATCAATCGGAGAGGACAACATTTCTATCATACATATTTGGATTGGCAACGGATCATTCTCAGTCATGGCTGGCATAATCTGAAACTCTCCAATTCCTTGTTTATGCCTGCTCTTCAACCATCATATTTTTAAGTAGCAGGTGAACACCTAGCATTTCAGCTTTACGATTTAACTGATCTCTATCATGCAGACTGTTGATTATTTTCTACCAGATCCGAAATAGCATTTTGGGAATTTGTGTACTATAGAAATGACTACCAAATGAAAGATTGTGATTCCAGGTTAGGATCTCCTTGGAACATGACCATAGTACTTGGGCTCTCCTTTGGTCCTAGTTCCTCTCCTGCTCGAACTTAGTTCTGTACTAGGTTTCCATTTAAGGGTCTTCACTACAGGCTCCACTTCCCAATTTCCTTACATGTATTTGTTTCCAATAAGATATCGTGCTTTGACTGTTTGCTGTTAACTAGTGGTGAGCAGCTGCAACAGTTCACTTCCAACAAGCTCAAACGGCAAGGATACTGATCTTGAACATGGATCAAATTTATGTACACATGGCTCTGGTTTGACATAACAGTGGTGTAGGGAAGGGACAGCCACAGTGGCTTCAAAATAAAAAATAAAAACACTGTTTGCAAAAAAGGTCTGATACACACTGTACCAGAACAAGGAATAACTATAGGTGATGCAGTTGTCTTTGTGTTCTTACAGTTGTTCTGCTTTTGATATTCATTTTTCTGCTAAGTTACCAATTAACAAAAGGAGAAATCACCAAATAGAGTCTAAAAAAAAAAGGGTGATAAACCAAAAAGGAAACTACTTACACTGGCATAGTCTATAAGTTTCCTGCCAAAACAACTCTACAGTGTCTGAAGACATTCAGACCAGGACAAAGAGAAAAACTGTGGCAATATTTTACACTGCCCTAGACAGCCAGGTAACCACTTGCATATTAACAGCAAAATATCTCACCGAAAAAGCAAGAAAATAAAGTTTTAAAAATTGTATTCCACAGCAGCACCCAATGGTCCATGTCACATCTTGTGTACACCACTGCACTTGGAGGCCATGTTAGATAATAAAAACTGTATATAGTGCTGAATTCCTCCAATGGAGTCAAACTTTATACCTGTGAAAGTAAATTCTGTTAGAAGAAAATTTTAAGAATTTTTTTAAAGAAGCAACCAAAGTATTCTGACGTAGGACACATGCAGTATACTCACGAATTAGTGTGCAGGTATTCAAAGGTCAGCTGGGCACGATTTAAACTGCTGTAGTTTGAAAATGCCATATCGTCTTCTCCTGGTTTCTCTCTTGCAGAGTCCAAAAACCTAGCAACAATAATAGCTAAATACAGTTTCCTGGCTCAAACACTCAAGTTATGCCCATTAATTTACTTGCCCAATTATATGGAGCTTAAACAATTATTTAAAAAAAATAACATATGAAATGTAAACTCTTCTAGTCATTATGTTATAATGACAAACGATGTTAAATTTTCACTGGCTGCCAAGTGAGTGTCCTTTATGTGGTCTTTCGGCTTTAACCTTCGTCGCACAAGTCCAATTATCTTCTACTGCTCTGGATAATCTCTAGATTCTGCCTCTAAGAACTGATGAAGTTCCTGCAGGACCACAAAGAATCTGGCCTACGTATGACAAGCCGGAAAATGTATGCAGCTGCTTCTGTGGCCTAATTTTGGGGAATGTTCACCCAAATGCCGGGCACCAAATGTGCCACGTACTACCTGGATGAAAACAAAAAAAAAAAATTATTGACTAGCTCAAATAAAAATGTCTGTCACTATCAACAGCTGAAGTGATTTGCCATGATTATAACTTCAATTAGCAAAGGTCTTCTTTGTGCCACACTACTAGAGTCTACTTGTTCCCAGCCCAGATTCAGGGGAATTTCACTCTTGTAAACAGTTTTTTCATAGTTTAGTAATTTGTGTTGTATGATATCTCCATCCCCGAGCACACCCTTGCCTCTATACTGGAAATTACAATATTATTTGCTATTATCAAAGCCCTTAGAAAATCTGTACACCTACCTCTTTAAACTCTAGCAACCAAGGGGACAATTGCAATTCTTTGAACAAATATATGGGTCCTAAAAGCTCCCTCAATATTCCTGATCAGCACAGGCCATCTGTTCCTTACTGGCCCCAACAGGCACCTTCCTAAGAACATCTGATCCTTTTTACATTCAACAATAAATGGTACTTACCACCCTGTACTTGGCTGTACTATTTACGAAGGCAACTCACCCTGACCTGGAGATTGCGAACAATGGTTCCCGTCTGGAAATCAAACTATCTCCAACAACTAAGTTTCTAGAACCTTTAAGCATGCAAGGCAACTGTCATTTCTTGTCCTAAACTACAATACATAATGCACATGGTTGCATTGATGTGCTACCAAGGTATAAAATGTACCAATAGGCATTTTCAGTTACCATTCTTTGCACACTGCAATAAGTATAACAATTTATCATTAACAATTCGTCATGGGTTTTTGATACCACGTACTGTTCTATTATGCAATGACAAAATCATCCATCTGTGTCTCCTGACATCTATCTCCTTCATGACACCCAACCAACCCTCTGCTGACTAATCTACTGTTCCTAATAACATTACATCCTTACTTAGCTCACCACATCTGTCCATACTTTAATGTTCACAAAAGAAAACAGGAATTCACATGTTCCCATATATTGGTCTTCGAGCATTGCCCTTAACAGTCAGCAGTTTCTTTTTCGTGGTTCATCTCCCCTTTAACACTGACAAACCCCTCCTAATACAAAACTGACCTCACTGACCTTTGCTCTCTGTGCCAGGTGGCCACTGCCACCTTTCGCCCGCTCTTCCCGCACACACAGCTCTTTTTGTTCCTCCTCTTCCGGTGTGAGCTGCTCCCGCACTGCAGTCTCTTCCGGTGGCCGCGCGCCTCCGCCCTCCCCGGAGACACGTGTTTTGACCTACGTTCGATTAGCCCTGCGACTTCTGCCCGAATATATTACTGACGCCGTCCTCGTTGCATCTTTGCTCGCGCTCTACTGCTATGGCTGCCCTCTGTTATTTTCTTTTGGCTCGGGCTCTTGTTTTACCTTAGCTTGTGGCAGGTAGTTGGTTCTGCACAATGCAGTCCCCTCAGCGTTCTGCAAAGGCACGCCCACAATCCAATGGACCAGCATCTATAGAGGCTACGCACGATTAAAGGCGGGACCTCGACGGACAAAATGGCAGATGTTGGCGAGTATCTTCGGCTTAGTGGTCCGCTTTTAACACGTGATCCTGCGTCATTTAAAGACAGCGGTCGGAGAATCTTCTTTCTTGGGATGGTGTTTGGATAGAGGAGTCGACTGGACTGCGGCACCCTGCTGCTAAGCGGATGGCCGAGGTCAGAGGAGGAGTGGACGAAGTTCTGCGACCCGTTGTTTCGTCTGAGGTTTAGTACTGACTAAAAAGCCATGACTTGTAGGGGAAGAGGCTTGCGCCTCTTGGGAAGTGCGGGTTCCGCGCGTTTCTGTAAGGAAGCGTCTCTATTCCTTCAGAGGGAATTGGGGTTGGACCATGATAGCACGTCCTCTCCGCCCTAACGTAGGAGGGGCTGGGAGTCGCATTTTCCCTCGAGTTTTGTAAGGAGTTGACTCTGGGCTTTTACACTTTTTTTTTCCTGGTGGGGGATGGGCCTAGATGGGTTTTACGCGCTTTTGTTCAAGGTGTGGAGAGCGAGTCTCCTCTGGTTAATTTTAAAACGATTATTTGCAACCCGGGGGACGAGTAGTGAGAGTTTAAAAAATGGGAAACTAGATGTTATATTTATGAAAGAAAATTATCGATTTGCTGGGGCTGGAGGAGTGAATGAAGAGGTGGGAAATGCGGGGTAGGGGTTGCAAGAATGTTATGTCTTTAGTCGAGCTACCATATCAAGAAGCCCTATTTTCCTTCGTGATCACAAACGTGACACCACGCCCATTGTAACCATTTTCTGTGTATGTGTTTTGTTTTTTAATTTCAAAGGTTGGCGACGTTAACGGAGCGAGGTCAGCCATGAAGCTCCCGCTCCGACTTCGAGAATAAACCAAAAAATGTCCCGCATCTGTGTTTTTTTAAAAAAAAATTATTAGTGTCCATGCAGAATCCACATCGGAAAATCTATTGGGAAGAACAGTGTGCGATCTTTCAGAAGAAAGCGGACCTTGGCCATCTCGCGCAGTGGACTTTTTTCTGGAGCTTTTGTGTTTTTTATTTATTTTGTTTTTGCGTGTCTCTGTCTTGGAGGCTCCCAGCGCTAACGCACATTTGTAAACAACGTACATACTTGTTAAATACATGTGAAAGAGTAGCACACAGAGAGTGGCAGTGTAAATGACCGTCTTAGACGGTAGTCTGAATCGATAATATACATCCTGTTGAGAAATCTATTCATTTGCATCTTAAAATATGAAGAAGAAAAAAAGTTGTAGACTTTTTTTTGCCGTTTTGTTTATCCCGAGGCGCTTTACATCAGCACATTGCTAAGAAGAAAAAAAAATATATATATGTATATATTTATTTTTTTTAGGCATGGAAGATGAACTGATTTGCCTGGAATCCTGGATGTTGAGCCTAAGCCGGGGCTAGAACCTGGTTCCTCAAGTTTCGAAGTCAGCAGTTCTGGCCCTTAGTCCACATCTCCTGTTTAACAGATTAACTAGGCAAATGTTTACATTCTTTTCCATAACCTTGTGACCTATGTGTTTGCATAGTTGAGATTAACATTAAGAATTGTATGGCAACTGTTGGAAAGGGGATCTCTAGTATGCAGTTGGTTTGCACCCTGTCCAAGTAGGGACCCTCACTCTAGTCAGGATAAGGAAGATACCCGCTCAGATAACCCCTGCTGACCTCCATGGCAGCTTGGCACGAGCAGTCAGGCTTATCTTAGAAGCAATGTGTACAGCATTTGCACATAACACTCAGTAACAAGCGAAAACACTACAAAAGGACACCACCGGTTTTAGAAAAACAGCCAATATTTATCTGTGTAAAAGAAGACCAAAACGATAAAAATGCAACATACTGTGCTAAAGATATGAATTTTGAAAGATTTAGCTTAAAAATACAGTTCCTTGAAGTCAGTAGCTCCACCTGGGGCTATCACAGCGTTATGATTAACAAAACCAACAGTTCAAGCCAGCTTCGGTGCCTGGAAGACCAGCAAACTACCTTAGATTTATAGGGCATCATGATATTCACAGTGAGCTCCGGATAACGGTGTCAGTTCCTGAGTCATCTGGCCCTTGCAGTCACACACTGTGGGGATCGAACTCTGTGGTGATGAAGTCAGCAGTGCTGGCGTGGATGGCGTCACAGCTGTGGGGGGAAGCAGGACAATGCGACGTGTGGTTCCCACAGCTCACGGTGCAGGCAGCGGCTCGGTAACGGCGTCTGTGAGACCAGGGTTGCGTTGTGAAGTGGGGCTGTGTGACGTGCCGGGTCACCAGGTCACGGTGCAGGTAGCTTCACTGTTGTCAGTAGCCCCAAGCCAGCAGTGTGGGACGGTGCTTTGTGACCCTCACGAGCGGTGTCCACAGGCCACGGTGCAGGAAGAATGCATGGTGATGACACAGGAGTCGATGATGCTGGTGTTGGTGGACCAGGGCTGCGGTGCAGGACGAGACAGTGCTTCGTGTACCTCACGAGGGATGTCCACAGGCCACGTTGCGGGCATCGTCGTTGGGGATGCCCAGGCTGCGGTGTATGCAGGCGATGGCGGAGTGTGGGTCCCACAGGTTGCGGTGTGAGCAGCAGCTCGGTGAAGTTGTCTGATGCCGGCGAGACCAAGGGTCCCGGGGCACTGCGACTCCGTCTGGCGCTGGCAGGTCACAGTGCATGCCAGTGGCATAGTTGGCGGCAGTTTCTCCTCATGAACAATACAAAACACAGTTCCCAGTGCTGCAGGTCGAGGAAACTGAAGTCTTTGTTGCCCCTGAGACTTCCAACAGGAGGCAAGCTCTACTCCAAGCCCTTGGAGAACTTTCTCAAGCAGGACACACAACAAAGTTCACCCTTTGCACTCTTTTCAGACAGAATCAGCAGCTGCATGCCAATCCAGCAAAGGGACAGTACTCCTCTGGCTCTTCTCCTTGCAGCGGTTCCTCTTGGTTCTCCAAGTCTGGGGTTTTGGGTCTTCTTTTTACACCCTGTTCTGCCTTTTGAAGTTGGCCAACTTCAAAGCAAAGTCTCAAGTGTTTGCAAGATCCTTCCTTGTCCAGGCCAGGCCCCAGACACACCATGGGGTCAGAGACTGCATTATGTGAGGGTAGGCACAGTCCTTTCAGGTGTGAGTGACCACTCCTCCCCTCCCTTCCAGCAAAGATGGCTCATCTGGATATGCAGACTATATCCCAGCCCCCTTTGTGTCACTGTCTAGAGGAGAGGTGTGAACAGCCCCACTGTCAAACTGACCCAGACAGACAAACCACAGACCAACAGTCACAGAATGGTTTGAGCAAGAAAATGCCTACTTTCTGAAAGTGGCATTTTCAAACTAACAATCTAAAAACCAACTACACTAAAAGATGTATTTTTAAATTGAGTTTAGAGACCCTAAACTCCAAATTTTTATCTGCGCTTTAAGGCTTTTTAAGGGCAGCCCCAGTGTTAACCTATGAGAGAGAGGCCTTGCGCAGTGAAAACTGAATTTGGTGGTATTTCGCTGTTGGGGCATATAAAAAACACTAGTGTATGTCCTACCTTTAACGTACACTGCCCATGGGGCTACCTAGGGCCTGCCTTAGGGGTGCCTTACCCCTAGTAAAAGGGAAGGTTTAAGCCTGGCATGTGGGTGCACTTGCCCAGTCGAATTGGCAGTTTAAAACTGAGCAGACACTGCAGTGGCAGGTCTGAGTTATGTTTACAGGGCTACTAATATGGGTGACACAACCAGTGCTGCAGGCCCACTAGTAGCATTTGATTTACAGGCCCTGGGCACCTCTAGGGCACTTTACTAGGGACTTCTTAGTGAATCAGATATGCCAATTATGGATAAACCAATCCACCGTACAATTAATATGGGATGCACTTTAGCACTGATTAGCAGTGGTAAAGTGTGCAGAGACAATAAACCAGCAAAAACAGAGTCCAAAACGAGGAGACAGGAAGACATGGGAGACACGCCAAAAAGCTGCCAGGTCTAACAGCAACTCATTACTGTGTTATCTTTTGTAGTTCAGTTTCTTGATATGTGTGCTTAACACTGGTGTGCCTTGATTAAATCACTCTGACCCCATGTGTGACTGAGTGGTGCATATGCATCCCTATTTGCATTCATTTGCAGTGTGTGCTGTAGGTTACTAAACAGTGTTTTCATGTTTCAGACTAATCTGTATGTTTCTGGGAAATGGCCAGTTTGGGATGGGGTTCTATTGTAGCTAAAAGCTACCAACACCTCTTTGAGGGACATGTGGCCAAGTATGTTTTATGGACCTCTATACCACAGTCCTCATTCTGTAGTTCATTGTCTTATGCATCAAATTCCAAGATGCTTTTGTGAAGCATGTGGTCCCTGCATTAAGCACAGTAGATCGGTAGGTTGCTTTATGTTCAATTTAACAAGGGACACTTTGAAATGTTTTTTTCTTCTTTCTTTTCAGGTGCTATGAAGCGTTCTTTAGTCTGAATACAATCTTGTTTGCAGATCCTAATTGCAAATGCTGCAGAAAATTATCCATATAGCACGAGGGGTTAACATTCCTTGTTAAAAAAAAAAAAAAAAATCTGAAGGATTAAGAGTCAACTCCGAGGGTTGACACTCAGAGCACGAGCCTCCTCAGAAGACCACCAGCTTTCAGAAAGGTATTTTGTAGGTCCAGCATGAAGCATTTTATGAACAATGCTAGGCGTTTAGTTTCTTTCTAGTTTGACCAAGAGATTGTGGCTAAGCTATTGAGTAAGACTATCCTCTGGCCAACTAAGAATTTGACCGTTAATTTGAACTCCTTAATCTATGATTGAGTTTGGTTTGGGGTTGTGTTGTGCTGGGTAAAGCACTCCTGGGTAAATACCTTCAGATTTTAGGCTTTAAAGAAGCCCAGAGATTTAGTTTGGCAAGATAATGTGGTATGAGAAGGTAACAAAGACTGATTTGTGGGTCACTAAGAATCTGGGAAAGGCTTCTAAACCAGGAAGTGATGTAATCTAAGAGGAACATTGGTCCTCCTTGTGGCAGCTTCTGCAGGATCTGTAGTAGTGAAAAGGGGTCTCGGTATAGATTTTTAGAAAACTGCTTAAAGTTCTTGGATTCATTCCTGCATAAATTAGAAGGTATGTGATTTTATAGGAAAAAGTGTCAGATAAAGTACAGAGGAGTTTGAGTTGAAACGGTAATCCAAGTTTTTCAATTGGAATCCTTCTTGAAAGAGTTATTTCTGGAAGAAAATCATGGTAGTCCTTGATGAAATAGTGTTGGAGGAAATGAAGAGGCCATTACCATGGTCAGTCGTCAATATTTAAACTAAAAGTAAGATCTCTTGAATCCAAATCCTTGATACTGGTTTTGACACCTGTTGGATGTGGCCCCCCCTCTTCACTGTCACCTCCAAACTTTTTGCCCTCATCCCTCTTGTTTATTTTGTAAAAACTT
Source organism: Pleurodeles waltl (assembly GCF_031143425.1). Classification (NCBI taxonomy): domain Eukaryota; kingdom Metazoa; phylum Chordata; class Amphibia; order Caudata; family Salamandridae; genus Pleurodeles; species Pleurodeles waltl. The sequence continues at coordinate 825,163,192 of NC_090450.1, read as the reverse complement.
ATTTTTGTTGGCTTTGGGAATCTGCAAACTTCACCACTCCAAAGCACTGCTTTTAAGTGCTTCTGCTGTCCCCTTTAAACATGGTAATGTTGGCTTGCATCCAATGAGCACATTTGCTTTACTTAAGTCCCTAGTAAAGTAGTACTACATGTACCCAGGGCTAGTAAAGTAAATGTTACTGATGACCTGCAGCACTTATTATGCCACCCGCTTTAGTGGTACTTTAAAATTATGTCTCAGTCCACCTATTGCAGTGCATTTGTGCAGTTTTAAACTGCCATTACAACCTGTCAAAATAAACCTTTTGACAAGCCTAACCCTTCGTAGTTAATACAAGTAACTCTCCCCTAGGATAGACCCTAACCAGCCCTCTGGCTTCTTCCATTTTATTTCCAAAAGTTGTATGTGTACTTTAAAGTTTTATGTGTTGTGGTAGGGGAAAAACTCATCTAGTTTTTCATTATTGCAAGACCTACCTGGCCCGTAGGATAACATTGGATTACCTTATGCTTAAGTGATGCCATTTTATTAGGATCCGATAGGGAAGTCATGTTTGGTGTATAAGGAATTGTAATTTAGAACCCTTTTTATGGTAAAGTTGGATTTGAAGTCCATTCTGAAAACGCCTCTTTTAGATATTGGCATTTTCTTGTCTGACTAGGTGTGGTTGGCCTTTGTGTATTCCCCACAGACAGCATCATGATAGATGGTTTGGATGTTAGCAAGATGGACTATCCTCGCTTAAGTGAAGAGGGTGGTGCAGTCAGCTACCACACTTGTACGTCACAGGCACTGGCCCAGCTTGCATGCAAAGGGCTTCACTCTAGCCTATTGTGCCCCCAGTTTGGTTCAGAACAGGAAATCTCAGACACCTCTATAAGGGAAATCCCAGGAAGCTTCTCCCACTTCAAAGTGGGCCCCTGTTATACAAAGAGAACCCTCTGAACCATTCTTCAGTATTCTCATGGACCTGTGGATACCACAGAAGGTTACCCTTCTGCTTGATAGCTGCCCTGCGTGCTTAAAAGGAAGTCCACACTTCATCCAAGGCTAAAGTGACTCTTAAGATTCAGCTGACTAACCTGTTCTGCAGGGATAAAAAAAGTTCTAAAGGTTTCTCTGCAACTCCAAGGTCCTTCTTAAAAGACCAAATCCTGAAGGTTTGGGCTGTTCGTGATCGTGAACAGGCCTGTTCATGCCAAGATCTTGCCAACCACCAACACAGAGCTCTAGGGAGCCTGATTCTTCAAGCTACAGCAATCGCCAGCAGTGTGAGAATTCCTTGTCGCGCTACAGCAACGACATCCCGCAGTGACCACCAGTGCGAATCTCTAGCAATAACTGTCCAACGCTTGACCTGCTCTTCACGTTACAGAAACAAACATCCCCTGTGCTCTCCCTGCTCCTCGCAGCGTCCACTCCTGCAAATGGAACTCTTCAGACTGGACTTTAGAAGGTAACTTTTTCAATGGAACTAACCTGGTCCCTGCATCTACTGAGAGTTCCCTTATGGTCGGGCTGACTTTAACCTGGTCATACACAGCCGGATGGCCACAAGTGGTGCTTTGTGATTTGTAGACCTTATAGTTACCTGTAATCTTTAAAACTGGATGTGTTTGGTTCTAATGATTTGATTTGTCTTTGGTGTCAATGTAATTTTTTTTTTTTAATTAGTGCATGATTTTTCTCGTGTAGTATTCTCTTTATTACTGTTTTGTGTACTGTATAATTACTTTACACAGTGTGTCTTTTTTGTGAATACAGTGTGACACAGGCCTTCAGTTCGGGACTCAAATCGGTGTCCCAGTAGCTAAGAGAAGTACCATCCCCAGATAACTCACTTCATGTTATGGATGATTTAGGTAGGGCTATATTCGGTTGAAGAGACTTGTTGATCACTAAGCGCACCTGACTCTTGAAGCTAGTTGACTGACAAATTGGATGACAAGGGGCGTGCTTACTGTTCACTTAGGATTTAAAACGACGTGTGGTATATGGACTTCCACTCTTGGAGGGGCAAATCAACTATGTTGACTGTATTATTATACTTACTGTTGACCCATGAGATTTTTGTGCAAGTTTGAAACTGGACGAGCCTCAAAACAATTAGTCTTGGAAATGTCACGAGGGTGGCAAAACCTGTCGGCTGTCGCAGAAAGGATGGTTGTAATATGAAGATGTGATTTGTCTGCCTGTAAATAAATGAATTAAACTCTACCTGTTTTCTACAGATCCTTATTTTTATTTTTTTTAAATCCACACTAGAGTTGGAATGAACTTGAGTGCTATTGGTACTTATTGAACATTACTTTACACATTGCCTCCATGTTAAGCCTGCCTGCTTTTCTGAACAGGCTAATGCATTGACTTGCTGTGGTTCACCCTGCAGAGGACTGGGGCTTGTATTTGAGAAGGGCCAACACCCCTTCAGCCCCCTCCACCCAGCAACCAAATTTCTCACAACACTGATTTAAAAAAATGTCTGAAGTTTGTCTGTTCAATTGAGCTTGGGTTGTACTATTGATCTAGAAATGTGGGTGTTTCATTTATAACTATTTCTAAAGGTACTATGTAACTATTCAAAGAATTGGGTGATAATTATTGGGGAACATGCACACTGTAATAAGTCAACGCCATGACCAAATTTTTCCAAGAAAATAGTTCTTTACCGGCTCATTTTATTGAGCACAAAGGAGCCAACTTTTCTTGAGGTAATTATGGAAACCTGGTGCTCACCTCTGCTCCCTTTCAAAATTTGGGAACTGATACAGAGAAGACCAAGGGGGCAGCTGGCTCTAGTTCCTTTAAATAGTAAAAGTCTGCCGTCTCTCCTCAAATATTTGTGATGTGGCAACCTTCCAACATCTTGCTAGTATCAGCCATTAAATGGTAATTCTTTTTATTTTTTTCCACCAAAAATAAATTAAATGAGTGGTTGAGGACTGCTCATTGAGATGAAAGCCTACTTCTAAGATATTTGATGGTCCGTAAATTCAGAGTTCAAACCCTGGTATGACTGACACAGCCTTCCATTTTTCGGAGGTCAACTAATTGAACATTAAATTAGGTAAAAGTAACACATACATGTGCTATGAGGTGTTATGTAGTTATTTCACATTTTTGAAGAACTGCTCCCGCGCTAACTAGTTTTACCAAAAACAACATTCTGGGGCATGTTCATTCCTATTACGAATACATCCAAAAGGAAAAGGCAGCTCAAACCTGACGGACTTTTTACCAGACTAGAAAACACTGTCAAACTAAACATTCACTTCTAATGCTGCATGTGTGATATTCAGTGCGTTGCTTGGTGCAGTTGGCTTTCTCTTCGCAAGTGGTCAAAGCAGGTGAAGTCGCCCTAGCTCAGGGGGGGAAGGTGGGAACAAGCCATGACGGGAGAAAGTCATTGACTCTGCTGCTCAAAACAATCCTGTTGACAACTTGCTGGATAGAAATAATAATATTTTGCTGTCAGAACAGATTCTTTTTTATCATTAAGACTTCCTGTTGAAGACTAGCAGTTGCATCCTTCCTTGCTCAAAAAATACCAAAATTGTCCTTGAAAGGCTCTATATTGGGGACCAGTAACAATCTATTTAATTTATGTGGAACCTTGCAGCAATTCACTGATGAGTTCTGAAGTGATAGTTCATTAATGTTCAGTTACACTTACCTAGATGCTTACTTCACCAAAGACCTTCTTACCATATGGGCATATATCATAAAGCTCCTGCAGTGGATGAATGACTTACTCTTGTTAAATGAATAACAATTTCACATCAATACCAAGATGGGAAATCTGATAAGACCTGCACTATTTGAACAGTTCATTCTGTTTTGGTAATATTCACATTCCCCTCTTCCACAGTGGAATCTCTGGGCTGTATCTTTACTAATATTTACAATCCACATCAGCACACTTTTCCAAAAAGCCTTTTTTTCCCCTGTGCTCACTGAGGAAAACATTTCTCCCACCAAACTATTTGAAAACAGAACATACACTAATCATTTTGTGCATGTTCTTTCGGGGACTTGTAGTCTTGTGCAATAAAGTCTGATATGCCACCGTTGAGGGTGCAGAATAAAGGAATGGACATCAGTGCACAGGCTTGGTGGCCCCTTGTTCGGCTTCGTATCGTACAGGCTGGGAACAAGGTCCCAGTGGATATCTATGGAACCAGCTCCTGGCTTGTAGGAACTATGAAAGCTTTGCTGGCCAGAGTCTGGTACCTGGAATTATTCAAAAGGTGTGACATCTACTGGTAGGAATTTTCAGACACTAAAATAAAGCTAGTAGCTGTATTCTGTAAAATATGAAATGTATCCTTCGATTGAGACTTCTAGCCCCAGATCCCTTACCTTAGAATTATCCCCAGTCTAGATCTGGAATTTTTCAATAAGTATGCTTGCCCCCCCCCCCCCCCCCCCCCCCCCCCAAATAGGCATTGCGCGCTCTTCATAAGCACCAGAATTGACATATGCTGCACATACCTATATATATATATATATATGTACCACCTTGGCTTGCTGACGCCAATTCTGTTTGATGCACCAGATAGCACAGATCTGAGAAAAGCTACCCATCAGTAACTTTTTGATTTGTCTTTTAAAAAAGTTTTTTTTAATAAACTTTTGTGACCATGTTTGTGAGAAATACTTTTCTCTTGGTGTGACAGGATGTCCCCAAGAAACTAGCTGGTTTCAAACCATCTGACCTCTGTCACAGACAGATGTCTGTCGCCCCCGTCAGTTTATGGTTCCTTGAGAAAGGCCATGACTCAGACCTGCGAGGATTGCTGCGCCATGCACCTGGTGGTGCTCCCTCAAGCTCTTTATCCCCTGACATTGGACAAGCCCAGGATGATCAAGATCACATTCACGTGGCAGGTCCTGGGACCGCTTGCAGAGCTCCACTTGGCAGTCGTACCAGTCAAAGTCTGTTTGGTAAGTCGCATAACAAGAAGAAATCTTAAGATAATCCTCGGTCAAGATGAGGGAGCGTCTGCACTCCAGGCCCTTACCTCTGCGGACCCTCAACCAAGGTTGGCTCTGTGCTTCCCTGATTCTCCCCAAGCAGAAGCAACCCCATCCAAATTAAAGAATTCTATGAAGCTATGCACCTAATATTTGAGTGGCACGACCCCTCTGGAGTGCCTTCTGGCCTCATGAACTCTGTAGGGACTCCTACTGGATTCCTGCTGGTGGATACCCCCTTGCACCAGTCAGACCCCTAGGATCTGGGGCTGAATCCAGAAGTGCACCACCTGCAAGACCAAGACCTTCTCTGGTACCCACTCCTGTATCGGTGCTGGTCCAAGCACCGTCCAAAGCCATGCCTTCCTTGTCAGAAAGGGCCTTTTGTTCTTGACCGGCCTGGTACAGAAGATGAATGGGAAGGAGTACAGGTAACCTGATGAATATCTCCCTCCCCACTGGATGTTACCAAGGACACTTGGTCTGACAATCTGGTCGATGCCAGTGGGTTAGACACCTTGTGACTCTTGTTCTACTGTTGACATTTGAGGAGGCGACCTTTTTCACTGTGGTGGTGTGTAAAACAACTGAAGTCTTGGACATTCAGTTGCCCTCAGTGACGGTTTAGACTAATGTCTTGACTGAGGTGCTTTACTGGGAACTGCCCCCTCCAAACCCTTGCCTTCCTTTAAATGAAGCCCTCACTGATGTCCTACTCTGTGCCTGGTCCAAGCCCTGCACAAGGGCTCCTTTGCACAGGACAGCTGGCCACAGTCCTGCTCCAAGGGACCCCAGTTTCCTTACCCAGCACCCCACTCTGGTGAGATTGGTGGTCCAGGCTTTCACTTGCAAAATTAACTCTGGCACTTTCACTTCCACTCTACTGGATAGGTCATTGAAGAGGCTGGATAGCATTTGGGAAGTTGATGTTCTCTTCTGCCAGCTTACCACTGTGGTCAGTGAACATTGCATGCCCCTTGGGCTGTTACTCCCACTTGATCTGGGACTTGGTTGTGCAAGTGCTCCCTATGGTCTTGGAGGACGCCCGAGCCATACTCTCCCAGGCTATTGCCGACAAGAGGGATATAGTAAAGTTTGCCATTTGTTGTGGGTTGCACTTGACCGACTCGCTGGGCAGAGCAATTTCTTCTGTGGCTGAGGACTACTGGCTTTACTGGGAATGTCCAAGCTCTTTTATGGACATGCCCTTTGCCATCTCTTTGAAGACATAGCAGCCATCTACCCCCAGTCTGCCTTTTGCCCAGTTTGTGGTCCCCGAAGGGGTGTCCAACTGCTTCAATACCCTCACAGCCACTATGGCCAGCAATCTTCAATTCCTTTTTGTGGCAGATGATGCCGTTCCTATAGACCACATGGGACAGGTGGCCCTGAGGTCAGGCCAGTCAGCCACTCTGACAGCCTTTAGTGTGCCCTCCTGCCATCACAGGCATCCAGTGTGAGGCAGTATGCACCATCACCTGCTCCACTGGATGTCAACAACATAAGATCGTAGGGTACTACAGATCATTTAAAGGGGGTACTCCATCCCTTTGTGGCTACCCCTCCACCCAACCCACTTATGACAGGTTGATGAAGGGCCATCTTTCCTTTTTCCTCCTGAAAAGTGTTGGTTCTCTTGGCCAAGGGAGATGTAGAGAGGGTCTGGCATCAGTAGGTCGTCGTTACTATTCCCGCTACTTTTTTGTGACCAAGAAGGATGGAGGTCTTTGGCCTATACGCAACCTGTGCCTTCTCAGTCTCTTCCTGAAACAGGAGCAATTAAAAATACTCTCATTTTTTCTTCTCCAGACCCAGGATTCTAAATGGTGGCGTAGCATTGGACTTGCAGGATGGATATTTTCACATCTCCATCCTGCGCACTCAAACGTAACCTGTGGTTAATGATGTGCTGGGATTACATCCAATTCTCCATGCTCCCTTGACCTCAACAGCACCTTCCGGGTGTTCACCAAGGTGATTGGAGCACAACTGTGTAGGTCTGGGGTTCCGGTCTTCTCCAACCTTGACGGTTATCTGTTGAAGGCTGGTTCACCCATGCAGTAATCGCTCACCTCCAGACAAAAGTGAACCTCCTGCACTTGCTGGGGTTCACTATCAATGTGCCACAGTCACACCTGACTCCCTCTCTGGCGCTCCCTTACGTTAGAGCTGTTCTGGACAAGGTCCATGTTCAAGCTTTTCCTCCCGAAGATTGAGTCCAAGATGTACGTGTTGTGATACTGATGTTTCTGCCTCTTGAGTGCGTGTTTGTGAGACAGACATTGAGGCTGTTGGGCTTCATGGCCTACTGCATTCTGCTAGTGAAGCTTGTCTGCTGGCATCCCGTCACTACAGTTGGTCTAGAAGTTCCAGTGGGCACAGCAACAGGGTCCAGATCGCAGAGAAAACTGCAACCGATTTGTAGTGGTGGTTGAGGAAAGGCAATTAGGTCCGCTGCAGACCCTTCGCCCTTCCCCAGCCAGAAGTGACTGTAATGACATATTCATCACTTCTGGGCTGAGGGGTCCAACTGGGTGAGCTGGAGAGCAGAGTACTCCGGTATCTGGTGGAGGTCATGATCCGCATAACCTTGTTCGAGCTACAAGCGATTCACTTGGCATTGAAGGTCTTTCTACCCTCCATCAAGGAAAGGCAGACAACACTACTGCCATGCTGTACTGCAGCAAGCAGGGCAGATAGGGGTTAGGGACCCTTTGTAAGGAGGCTCTGCATCTCTGGAAATGTCTATACCACCAGGGAATCTCCCTAGTGGTTCAGACCATGGCAGGCTCTCTGAGTGCTAGGATGGACAACTCTGACGTCGATGCCTAGCGGAGCACAAATGGCTTCTCCATCTGGAGGTGGTGCAAGGTCTCCTTCAAGAGTGGGAGAGCCTTGGTTCTGAATGCACAATGTCAGCAGTTCTGCATGCTGGAGTTTCCAAGGTGGTTTTTCTCACATGCTTTTCATCCCGCGTAGAGCTCTGGCCTCCTGTGTGCCTTTCCACATACTCCACTTCTACCCAGAGTTCTCAAGGACATCATGAATGACGGGTTTAATTTATTCTTGGGGCTCTGGATTGGGCATTAGAGTCTGGGATCCCGAGCTTCAGTCCTCTTCTGCCTCTTCAGGAGGATGTTCTGTTGCAGCAACAAGGGAAAGGTCTTGCACACCCACTGCATTCATACATGGAGGTTCGACGGCTACAGCTTTCAGCCTTACTCCCAAAGTTTGTGATGTCATTCTGGCAGCCAGGTATCCGTCCACCAAGACTGTATACTCCTGCTGGGGGGTCAAATTTGTAGCATGGTGTGTATCCAGAAGCCTTGATTCCCCTCTCTGCTCCTCTTTCTCAAGTCTTCTTCTTTCTTTGGCCCAGCAGGGCTCTGCTCTGGACACAGTAGAGGGCTATCTTTCAGCCATCTCTGCATTTTGGTAGTTACCAGACCAACCTTCTTTATTTAAGCCCCCCTGTTGTGGTGATATTTCACAAAGGTTTGCAGCACATGTAGCACAAGAGAGGGTTGTAGTACAGGCCTACTTTTTCTCACCCATGGTTTATAAAAAGAGTACCTAGGAGGAATGTATCTGCCTCATACACAGTGTCCTGTGCCTCAGCATCTGCTGTTGGCACCATCCACTCTAGCTCAGATTAGGGATCCCTAGAGCGAAAGGAAGAATTTGGGGTTAGAACCCTATGGTGCCAGCATAAGAGAGTCCAGGGTCAGGAAAACACTGTTGATTCCAAGAATCTTAGAAGGATAGTCCCTCCTTACAAGTCTGGAGATGACTTCAGTAAGTGGATCACTGCTTTAAAGAAGGCCTGTAAAGTACAGAAGGTCCCTCTGAGGCAGTGGGAAGCTATTCTGTGGCTCACCTAGGCAGATAAAGATAGAGGCAAACGTTTGACTCTGAGGGAGAAAGATGCAGATAACTACCAGGTCTTGAAAGCGGCTCTGATTGATGGGTTTGGGCTCACAACTGAGGAGTATAGGATTACGTTCAGAGAAAATCGGAAGGAGTCCTCTCAAGACAGAGTAGATTTTGTGGACTGTGCAGTTAAGGTTCTTGAAGGCTGGTTACATGGTAGTAATGTGCATGACTGTGAAGTGCTGTACAGTCTTATCATGAGAGAGCACATCCTTAGTAATGCTTCTGATCTTGAAAAGCTGCATCAGTACTTGGTGGACTCCGATCTGACCTCTCCCTAAGAATTGGGAAAAGGGAAGACAAGTGGGTTTGAACCAGGGTGAGTAAGAAAACTCACAGTGGGGGTGACCCAAAGGAGGAGGGTTCTTCTAAAAACCCAGGTGAAAGATGGGGGAAATCTACTGAAAAGAAGAAAGTCTTTATCCGTCCCACAACATTTGTCTGGGGGTCAGTCCAAATCCTCTTCCCCAAAAAGAACCCTTGGTGCTTCCTGTGTAGGATAAAAGGGCAGGTGACAGTACTTGCCCTAAGAAAAGCACCAAGAGTACTACTACCATTCCTCCTAGTGCCCCTAGCAGTAGCACTGGTGGTAATACTTCGACCAAGGGTGTAGCTTGGTTCACCTTAAGGAGTGCAGTGGACTTTGTCCTAGTCAGAAAGACCACTGAGGCTGTCTTATTATCAGAGGGTTGCACTGACTTTGCTACTCTGGCTGCCCAACCTCCTAATATGAGGAAATACAGGCAGTACCCCCTTATAAAAGATATTGAGGCAGAAGCTTACATGAACACAGGTACCAGTGTTGCTATGATGACTGAAAAACTGGTGTCTCCTGGGCAAATCTTATTAGGTCACTGTTACAAAGTCACCCACGCAGATTACATCATTAAGTGCCACCCCATGGCAGTTGTTAACCTTAGCTGGGGTGATGTTATTGACCCTAAAAGAGTTGTAGTGTCCTCTTCCATTCCGGTAGATTGTCCAATGGGCAATGATTTGGAGACCTCGGCCTGGGTTGAACTAAAGACCCATGCAGCAATGTTGTGTATCCCTGGCAATGTCTTTGTGACAACTAGAGCACAGGCCATGAAACAGGGAAATTCTGGAGCAATGGAGCCTGAAAGTATGGACCAGTAGGCTCCCAAGAAGAGAGGTAAGAAGGGTAAGAATTTGCCTTCTGCCCAGGACTCGTGAGGATCAGTCTTCTCAGGGAGATGGCCTTACTCCTTGTGAGGAACCTGCTCCAGAGGAGCTGGGAGGTGACACATCAGGGCTCTTGGGTGCAGGGGGCCCTCCAGGGACAAACTCTTGAAGGCCTCAGAGAGCAAGCTGCTGCAGAGGGGGTAGGGGATGTCAATGGTCCCCACAGGGTCTATTGGGAAAATGGGCTTCTGTCCTCTGAGGCTAGAGACCACAAGCCTGGTGCCACAAGGAGGTTAGTCATACCTCAGAGATTTAGGGAGTTCTTACTGACCTTAGCCCATGACATTCCTCTCGCAGGACATCTTGGGCAAAGCAAGTCTTGGGACAGACATCTCCCACACTTTCACTGGCCCCATATGTCAGAAGGCATCATGGAATTTTGTTGTTCCTGAGTAACCTGCCAAGCCAGTGGCAAGGCAGATGGCACTACAAATGCCCCCTTACTTCCACTTCCAGTGGTTGGAGTACTCTTTGAGAGGGTAGGGGTTGACATTGGTCCCCTTGACCCTCCTACAGCATCTAGGAACAGATTTATTCTAGTGTTGGTGGACCATGCTACTAGGTCCCCAGAGGCCTCTCCCCTTAGGTCCACTACAGGTGCTGCAGTGGCCAAGGCCCTTCTGGGAATCCATTCAAGGGTGGGCTTTCCTAAGGAAGTTGTATCTGACAGAGGTGCAAACTTCATGTCTGGATACCTCAAAGCAATGTGGAAGGGATGTGGTGTAATATATACATTCACTACTCCTTATCATCCACAGGGAAATGGGTTAGTTGAGAGATTCAACAATCCCATGAAAGGTATGATTATGGGACTTTCAGAAAAATGTGGGAGTAGATCCAGTTAGGGATCCTCTTGCTCTTGTGAAGGAGGGTTGGTAGCAACCTCTCAAACCCCCTAAACAAGACTTAGTTGACTATGTACTAGCCCTGCGTCCTCACATGGCTAAAAGGCTTCAAAAAACCTTGAGGTCAGCCAGGAGCTTCAAAAGCAGTGGCATGACCAAAAGGCTGAACTCACTGTTTACCAACCAGGACAGAAAGTGTAGGTCTTAGAGCCTGTGGCCCCAAAAGCATCCCATGACAAGTGGAGTGACCCCCCCCCCCCCAACACACACACACAAACAATAGTAGAGCAGAAAGGTGAGGTCACCTATGTGGTTGACCTGGGCACCCCAAGAAGCCCCAACAGGGTCCTTCATGTGAACCGACTCAAACCTTACCACGACAGGGCTGACATGAGCTTACTTATGGCCACTGATGAAGGGCAGGAACCAGAGAGTGATCCACTCCCTGACCTTCTCTCCTACAATCTTCTTGATGGTTCAGTGGATGGGGTAGTCGTTTCAGACCGCCTTTCTGAACAACAACAAGCTGACTGCTGACCAGTTCTCAGTGAGTTTTATGAACTCTATTGTCGGACCACCTGGTGTGCCCATGATGTCGACACAGGTGATAGTTTGCCTGTAAAGAGTAAAATCTACAGGGAGCCTGGCCATGTCAGATTGCATCAGGGCAGAGGTCCAAAAGATGCTGGCTTTGGAAGGAATTGAGCCTTCAGATAGCCATTGGGACAGTTCAGTAGTCCTTGTGCCAATACCTCACTTCCAGGGTGGAAAAAGGGAAACTAGGTTTTGTGTGGACTACAGAGGCCTCAATGTAGTCACTGTAGAAGGCTGGCTTGGCTTATCGTGGGTACATTGTGGTACTTACACCTTGTGCCAGGTCCAGTTATCCCTTATTAGTAGATTAGAGGTGTTCTAGCAGCTTAGGCTGATAGAGGTAGCTAGAGCAGAGCAAAGCAGCTTAGGCCGAACTAGGAGACATGCAAAGCTCCAACTATACCACTTATATCACTTAGCATTATATCATAAGAAAACACAATACTCAGTTACTAAAAATAAAGGTACTTTATTTTAGTGACAATATGCCAAAAGTATCTCAGAGGATATACTCCCTTAGAAGTAAAATACACAAAATATACACACAAACCAAAAGCAGGTAAGTAACAGTTAGAAAAGTAGTGCAAACACTGTAGAACACAATCGAATGCAATAGGGAAAAATAGGCCTAGGGGCAACACAAACCATATACTCCAAAAGTGGAATGCGAACCATGAATGGACCCCAGGCCTAGTGTAATGTGTAGAGGGTCGCTGGGAGTGTAAGAAAACACCGAGGGTGTCCAAGATAACCCCACCCCAAGACCCTGAAAAGTAGGAGTAAAGTTACCCTACTACCCCAGAAAGACAGTATAGTCGAGATAGGGGATTCTGCAAGGACAACAACTGACTGCAAAGCACTGAAGACGGATTCCTGGACCTGAGGACCTGTAAAGGAAGAAGACCCAGTCCAAGAGTCACGGAAGTGTCCAGGGGGGCAGGAGCCCACTAAACCCCAGCTGAAGGTGCAAAAGGGCTGCCTTCGGGTGGAAGAAGCTGAAGATTCTGCAACAATGGAAGGTGGCAGGAACTTCTCCTTTTGGTCAGAAGATGTCCCATGGCGTGCTGGAGGATGCAGAGTTTCCACGTGGAATGACTGCAAACAAGCCTTGCTAGCTGCAAGGGTCGCAATTGAGGATTTTGGGTGCTGCCAGGGCCCAGGAAGGACCAGGAGGTCACCTCTAGGAGGAGGAGGTAGAGGGTGCGCTCAGCAACACAGAGAGCCCATGCAGAAGCAGGCAGCACCAGCAGAAGCACCAGAACAGGCACTTGGAAGATCTGAGGACGACGGTTGACTCCGAACAAAAAAAGAGGGTCCCACGACGTCCGAGTCCAACTCAGCGAGTTGGGCAATGCAGGACGGAGTGCTGGGGACCTGGGCTAGGCTTTGCACGAAGGAAGTCTTGCAAAAGTGCACAGAAGCCCGAGCAGCTGCAGTTCATGCAGTACACAGGATTACTGTCTTGCTTGGGGAGTCAAGGACTTACCTCCACCAAATTTGGACAGAAGGGCCACTGGACTGTCGGGGACACTTGGACCCAGCTCCTGTGTTCCAGGGACCACGCTCGTCAGGATGAGGGGGGACCCAGATGACCGGTGATGCAGAAGTTTGGTGCCTGCATTGGCAGGGGGAAGATTCTGTCGACCCACGGGAGATTTCTTCATGGCTTCCAGTGCAGGGTGAAGACAAAGCCCTCAGAGCATGCACCACCAGGAAGCAATTGAGAAAGCCGGCAGGAAAAGGTGCTACAATGTTGCAGGTAGTCTTCTTGCTACTTTGTTGCAGTTTTGAGGGTGTCCTGGAGCAGTCAGCAGTCAATCCTTGGCAGAAGTCGAAGAGGGAAGTGCAGAGGAACTCTGGTGAGCGCTTGCATTCGTTATCTGGTGAGATACCCACAGGTGATACCCTAAATATCCCACAGAGGAGGATTGGCTACAGAGAAAGGTAAGCACCTATCAGGAGGGGTCTCTGACATCACCTGCTGGCACTGGCCACTCAGAGCTGTCCATTGTTCCCTCACACCTCTACATTCAAGATGGCAGAGGTCTGGGACACACTGGAGGAGCTCTGGGCACCTCCGCTGGGAGGTGCTGGTCAGGGGAGTGGTCATTCCCCTTTCCTTTGTCCAGTTTCGCGCCAGAGCAGGGCTGGGAGGGGAGGGAGGGAATCCCTAAACCGGTGTAGACTGGCTTATGCAAGGAGGGCACCCTCTGTGCCCTTCAAAGCATTTCCAGAGGCCAGGAGAGGCTACACCTCCCAGGCCCTTCACACCTATTTCCAAAGGGAGAGGGTGTAACACCCTCTCTCAGAGGAAATCCTTTGTTCTGCCTTCCTGGGACTGGGCTGCCTAGGCCCCAGCAGGGCAGAAACCTGTCTGAGGGTTGGCAGCAGCGGTAGCTGCAGAGAAAACCCTGGAAAGTTAGTTAGGCAGTACCCAGGCTCTATGCTGGAGACCCGGGGATGCATGGAATTGTCTCCCCCATACCAGAATGGTACTGGGGTGACAATTCCATGATCCTAGACCTGTTACATGGCCATGTTTGGAGTTACCATTGTGACACTACATATAGGTATTGACCTATATGTAGTGCACGCATTTAATGGTGTCCCCGCACTCACAAAGTCCGGGGAATTTGCCCTGAACAATGTGGGGGCACCTTGGCTAGTGCCAGGGTGCCCACACACTAAGTAACTTTGCACCTAACCTTCACTAAGTGATGGTTACATATAGGTGACTTGTAAGTTACTTAAGTGCAGTGTAAAATGGCTGTGAAATAACGTGGACGTTATGTCACTCAGGCTGCAGTGGCAGTCCTGTGTAACAATCGTCTGAGTTCCCTATGGGTGGCAAAAGAAATGCTGCAGCCCATAGGGATCTCCTGGAACCCCAATACCCTGGGTACCTAGGTACCATACACTAGGGAATTATAAGGGTGTTCCAGTGTGCCAATCAGAATTGGTAAAATTAGTCACTAGCCTGCAGTGACAATTTTAAAAGCTGAGAGAGCATAAACACTGCGGTTCTGTTTAGCAGAGCCTCAGTGATACAGTTTGGCACTACACAGGGAACACATACAGGGCATACTTTATGAGCACTGGGGTTCTGGCTAGCAGGATCCCAGTGATACAGGCAAAAACAAACAAACATACAGTAAAAAATGGGGGTAACATGCCTGGCAAGATGGTGCTTTCCTACAGTCACTAAGACTGATGCCCGTCCAGTTCCAAGGGTAGATGAGTTGATTGACCTGACAGCAAGCTACCTGATGCTGCCAAGCCTAAAACAGCATTTTCGACTCCTGGTGGGCCTTATCACTACACAGTGATGCCCTTTGGTTTGAAAAATGCACCTGCCAGATTCCAGAGGCTGGCGAATCAAGTTCTAGCAGGCCTGGAAGACTTTAGTGCATCATATCTATGTGATATTGCTGTCTTTAGCTGCACCTGGCAGGATCACCTGATACACCTCAGGAGTGTACTTGAGGCCTTGGAAGAAGGCAGGCCTCACTAGCAAGGCTACAAAATGCCAGATAAGGCAGAGTAAAGTGGTTTACTTTGGCCACCTGATAGGTTGAGGCCAAAATCAGCCCCTGCAGAGCAAAATCTAAACCATCATGAATTGGGTTGCTCCAGCTACCTAGTCCCAGGTCAGAGCTTTTCTGGGTCTGACTGGTACTACAGGAGATTTGTAAAAGGGTATGGCTCCATTGTAGCGCTCTTGAATGATCTCACTTATAAAAAGATGCCCAAAAGGTACAGTGAACAGTTATCTGTTAAGAGTCCTTTGATACCCTGAAAAAGGCCACGTGCTCAGCTCCAATTCTCAAAAGCCCAGATTATTCAAAACAATTTGTTGTCTAGACTGATGCTTCTGAAATAGGAATAGGAGCAGTGCTATCACAACTAATTGAAGAGGAGCAGGGTCAACGTGGCTTTTATCAGCAGGAGGTTGACCCCCAGTGTAAAGTGTTGGTCAGCCATTGAGAAGGAGGCCTTTGCTGGGGTCTGGGCCTGGAAGAAGTTGAGACCATACCTGTTGGGCATTCACTACATTGTTCAGACAGACCACAAGCCCTTCCTCTGGCTCAAACAGGTGTAAGGTGAGAACCCCAACATTTTAAGGTGGTCCATTTCCCTAAAGGGGATGGACTTTTCAGTGGAACTTAGACCTGGGAGTAACCATGCAAATGCAGATTGATTTGCCAGATATTTCCACTTCGATAATGAAGACTCAACTGGTTAAGGTTAGTCTCCTTATCTTTTGTTTGGGAGTGGGTTATTTAGGAAAGTGGCATCTGTCTAGCATAGTTACCCCCGATTTTTTTGCCTGATAACAATGTGTTTAGACTGCAGTTCACTGTGATCCTGCTAATCAGGACCCCAGTGACTGTGCTCTCCCCTCTAAATTTGGTTGCCCGTAAACTTTTTACACCCACAATTGGCATACTGGTGCACCTGTGTAAGTCCCTAGAATTGTTTTTATTTTTATTAAATCTGTTTATTAATTTTCTCAAGTACTTTACAGTGTGTTAATCATGACATCAAGTTGTTGTGACAATCCATCTTACATCTGGAATAATGCTACTGTCTGCTTGATATCTTAGCAGTTCTCTCGATAAACATTCAACAATAATAGAAAGGAAGAATTAGGGAAAGAAAGTTAACAGTAAGGCGCCATTTAAAGAAATTATCGCGTGCCAGTGATCCAACACATGTCCCATATTGTGTGGGGGGGCCGGAGCCTCTAGGAGGGAGAGGGGGGAGGAAAAAAGGAGAGCGTGGAGGGGGAGGGTGGAGGCGGGCTGCCCATCACTAGGGGACTCCCAACAATACAAGGAGATGGTTTGTGTATATATATGCAATTGGAGTGGTATTAACTCATGGAGGTCAGGTGTCATCTTTTTGCTCCAGTTGTTCTATAAGGGAGTCCCATATGTCCACCCCTTGATTTCCATCCCGTTACCGCACATTTTGCGTATTACTTGCGCTTCCACCCTTGCCCATTGTAGTAGATCTGATGTCCATCGGTGCATGTCTGGTGCGCTGGGCGATTTCCATTGTATTGCTATTAGCCGTTTAAGTATCACGAACGCAAGGTCGGCACACCAATGTTTCTTTCTATCCTTGCCTCGCCGTGGGCATATCCCCAATAGACAGGATTCCGGAGTTGGGGTTAAGGGCAGTCTCGACCAGTTAGCCGTTTGCGTCGTTACCTCTTGCCACATGCGGAGTATTGGTGGGCAACTCCATGTCAAATGTAAAAAGTCAGCTTCCAGGGACCCGCATCTCTGGCAGTCTGGGGCTGACTGTGGGAACATGAGTTTTATTCTAGCTGGGTTGAGGTATGTCTGGTGTAGGTAATTGAATTGAGCGTATCGGAAACAGGCGTTTCTCGATACCTCACATGTAGTTGCAAGCGCCATGTTCCATGCCGGCGTGGGTAATGATGATAGCATGGCAGTTTCCCACCTGGTTTTTGCCTGTGATTGTATCTCCTCTGGGTAATCCTGTAGTGACTTGTATATTCAGGAGATGTCCGATTGTGTGCCAGCGCCCAGCAATAACTCGTGAAGTGTTGTTGAGATGCGTGGTTCATTATTACCGTTTCCCCATGTATTTCACACTACCTGTTGCAGTGCCCTGCGTGTGAGAAATTCGCCCCTTCCTAAGTCGTTTGTGTTTGCCAGCGTCTCATACGATTGGAAGTGTCCCTCCTTGAATATTTCTCCAATAGTTTGCACCCCCTTGTCGACCCAGGTAGATAATTTAAACTGTATTTTTATTTTATTTGCGCCAGGGGTGGCAAGCAACGGGATCGTGGGTGAGTATGGTGTTGTCTGTCCTTTCCTCATCACATATCGGTGCCACACCCATTCCACCACTCCCATCAGAATGTTACTGTGGGGCGGTGGGTTTTCTTGGCCAATGAGCCACCTAAGTACCTCTCGTTTCCCCAGCTGAGTGTGCACCATTTGTCCCTCTGAACCGTTTGGATTACACATCCAGTCCATGATCCAGTGTATTTGTGGCACTGCGTAACATAATTCAAACTGTGGCACTCCCAATCCCCCCCTTTTCAGTGGCATATGAGTCTTGGCTAGAGCCACACGGCGGCGTTCTCTATTCCATATCAAATCCGTCAGAAGGCTGGACAGAGGCGTAAAAACTTTCTTGGGGAGCTTCAGTGGTAAAGCCGACAAATAGTACAGGATCCGAGGTAGTATGATCATTTTAGCTATTGCTACTCTTCCTAAGAGTGGGAGTGAACACCAGAAGGGCATCATGCCTCCTATGGATCTAATCGTCCGGTCCAGATTCCCCTCTCTGAGGTCCAGTTCATCATGGTATATTTGCACCCCCAAATATTTGAAGGTGGTGTAACGTAATTGTAAGTTATGTGCAGGGGAGACTTCTCTCTGGGGGTTCGTAATCTGTTGCAATGGGAACAGGCATGATTTTGGCCAGTTTACCCGTAGGCCTGATATGTCCTCAAATATATCTAGTAATTGTAGTAAGTCCGGCAGAGATTCAGTTTGGTTGCGTAGGTATATTAATGCACCGTCTGCATATAGGGAGATAATTTTTTTATCACTTCCATCGAGAATACCCGTGTGTGGAGCCTCACACCACAGCCTAGCCGCGAGCGGCTCGATTGCCAATGCAAACAGGAGTGGTGATAATGGGCAACCTTGTTTGGTGCCTCTGCTGATCGTGAACCTCTCTGATATAATCCCACCTGTCTTGACTCTGGCCTTCAGGTCTGCATATAGTGTTGCTACCCATCGTGTGAATGTATTTCCGAAACCCATGCATTTAAGGGCTTCCATCAGGTATGTCCAACCTAGCGTGTCGAATGCTTTATCTAAATCCAGTGAGAACGCCGTTCGTGAGTGGTCTGATTCCGGAGTCTCAGCTATTAGTCTTAAGAGGCACCTGATATTAATAGGAGTACTGCGGCCAGGTATGAAACCCGATTGATCTGGGTGAATTAGAGTCTGCATCAACGGGAGGAGGCGGTTTGCCAACACCTTCCCCAGCAATTTACAGTCAGAGCTCAGCAAAGATAGGGGACGGTAGGACGGGACATCCAGAGGGTAGCGTCCTTTTTTGTGGAGGACCACAATGATCGCCTCCCGTTGCGATTCCGGGAGGTGGCCCTTCTCATATGCCTCCTGCAGCATTTCTAGATATGGTTTTGCTGTCTGTGGTGAGAAAACCTGATAGTACACTGCCGGGAGACCGTCTCCGCCTGGGGCTTTGTTGTGGGCCATTTGCTTCAGGGCTCGTTGGATCTCATCCATTTCTATAGGTTTTTCCAAATCTAATAATTGTGTTTCCGTCAAGCATGTTAATTGGGATGTCTGGAGGAATTCTCTCAGCTGTTCATCGGGTGGGGGGCCCGCTTTGTATAGAGTGGCATAGTATTGTTTAAAGGCCTCATTGATCTCCCTCTGCGTATTGACTATGTTGCCTGTATTTACCCGGATGGCATTTATGGGGGAGTGTTGTTGTTCACCTTTCACCAGCCATGATGATGATCTGCTGGATCGGTCCCCATCGGTATGCAATCTTGCCGTGTAATGCTGGTAGTCAAATTTCCTCAAGCGGGCATCAGTCTCAGTCCATTGCGCTTTTAATTCAGACACTTCTTTCATGTCTCCCCCGCCTCCCTCCACCCTCCTCTCTGCCTCCCGCAGTCTTCCCTCAACACCATGTAATTCCGCGATCAGCGTGCGTCTAACTCCACCAGACGCCGACATACTTACCCCACGTATTACCACCTTGTGCCCGCCCCACTCAATTGCTCTTGATGATGCTGATTTTGTGTTTAACTTGAAATATGATTCTATACCCTCTGCTAGTTCGGCACGAAAGGGAGGATCCCGTAATAGGGAGGGCTGCAGGCGCCAGGTAGGGACACGTGTATTACCATCCTACCCCATCGCATTGTAGCAACTAGAGACCTGTGGTCTGATATTGTTTTAGCTAGGTATGTCGCTTTATCTATGAGTTGAGTGAGTTCACTGGAGCATAGTAGCAGATCTATCCGAGTGTGGAGTTGGTGTACCGGGCAGAAGAAGAAATATTTCCTGCCTGTGGGGTGTAGGTTCCTCCAAACATCATGAAGTCTCCTCTCTGTCAGCCAAGTTTGAAGCGCCTGAGAGAGTCTTCTACTTAGAGCGCCCTCAAGCGGTGGGTGGGATCTGTCTATATTTACATCAGGAGCGCAGTTGAAATCTCCTCTCCCCCACTCCCCAAATGCTAGGTATCGACGGTTCCCATGATAAGGCTGAATAGGTGGATGACAAAAAATCTCCCTGTCTAATATTGGGTGCATATATTCTTGTTATAGTCAATTGCTTCCCATCTAATTCTCCCCATAAGTGAACATACCTGCTGTCCTTGTCTATTTGTGTGCACTTAATTGTATAGGGGACCCCAGGGGCTATCCACACCAGCACTCCTTTTGCGTATGTCGATGCTTTAGTGCCATATATTGTTCCTGGCCATTTCTTATCTACCCTGTCCAATTCGTCGTTTACAAGGTGTGTCTCCTGGAGTATTGCCATGTGTTTTGCATGTCGCTTAAGGTAATTATATATTCTGCTGCATTTGGAGGTGTTCGCCATCCCTCTTACATTCCAGGTGAGAATATTATATGTAGCCATGGTATCGGGTTTACTGTACTTCGTGTTACCCCTCCATCAGTCAAGATTCCCCCCCCATCTCGCCCCCGTGTATAGAACATATGGCGCATGTAGGAAAGGTATAAGAAAACTTACGATAATCAGAACATCAATAAACTGTATAGCACAACCCGTACCAACAAATACGTTACTCCAATCTAAGTCCATTCGGTAGCCCATGTGGGCGTGAGGGCGTGGTCGATGAGAATCCGAGTTGTCGATTGACGTGGCCCACATAGATGATTGTGTCTTCCTGAGAGACTCACCTGGTCGATCACTCGTCCATACTCGTCTGCATTCGGCCCCCGATGTGGTAGTTAATCCAGTTTCCTTTTCCGTATTCTGGGCTGGTGTCCTCACAGCCAGAGTAAATGCAGCACATCCGAGTCATTGTTCTCGAGCCTCCTTCCCGGCGCCAGTCCGTCAGGGCTATTTATGTCTCATAGTGTTCATTTGTGTCCCTATGGGTTCAAAGTTCCAATGTTTCCATATCCTTCTGTCCCCCCATCCAACACCCCCTCTACTCCCCCCCCCCCCCCTCTCCTCCCTCACCCCTTTCCTCCCTCCCCCCCCTTTCATATGTCATCAGCCACGTGTGGTGTCAGGTTGGGGCTGGTTGTGAGTGGCGACAAAGGAGGGCTTAAGTGACCCCGTGAAGTATTCAAGTCTGTGTCCCCATTTTCATTCCTGGATGATGCTGGCATGGTCACGAACCTATTTCCTTCTTTCAGGGCTTGTGCTTGTGTGTCCGCTGCTTGTAGCTTCGATGGGCGTGTTTTGAGCCCGGTGTTTTTTTTTTTTTTTCTTTTGCCGAGGCCGCTGTTCCAGCCATTCCCTGTTTCCATCAGGCTCCTCCACTGGATCTGCTAGGCCTGCAAGTCCCTAGAATATGGTACTTAGGTACCCAGCGCATTGGTACACCAGAGTCCCCCTTGGACTGCAGCATGTATTGTGCCACCCATGGGGGCTCATACAAACTGTCTACATGCCTGCCCTTGCAGCCTGCATGAAATGGTGCATGCACCGTTTCACCACCGAACCTGGTCACTGCACTTAGACACTATAAGTCACCCCTCTGGTAGGCCATTCAGCCCAGGGCAGGGTGCATGTCTCTAAGTGTGAGGGTACGCCTGCATGAGCAGGGTGCCCCTACAGACCCCAGAACCATTCCTGGCCTCTTTGTGCGGGGAAGCCTTCTTAAGGTATGTAGTGGACACTGGTCAGCACAAGTGGTCCAACTACAGAATGGCATCTCCAAACCTAAGCATGTTTGGCTTCAAACATGTTGGAATTATGCAGCTACACCAATTCCAGTGTTAGTTGCTTGATACCATGCACGTTGGGGGTTCCTTAGAGGATCTCCCCATTCTGCCTGTGCAGCCTTTCTGGGTCCAGGTGCCAGCCCACGCTGCTGCTGACCCCAGACACTGTTCTTCCCTCCTGCTTGTGAGCCAGGCTCAGGCAAGAGAAGCAGAACAAAAGATTTCCTGCAAGGGATTAGTGTAACACCCACCCTGTATAATAGGTGTCTATGGGTTGGAGTGGGGTGGCATCTGAGCAACCCCAGACTGGTTTGAAGGGCACATTTGGTGCCATCCTTGCATAATCCGTTTTGCACCAGTTCAGGAACCCCTGTTTCCTGCTCTCTGGTGCAAAACTACACAAAGGACAGGGGAGTGACCCCCTGTCCAGCTCCTCCCCTAGGGAGATGCATAGAGCTTTGCCAGGTGGTCACATGATTCTGCCACCTTGAAAACAAGATGGGCAGAGGCCCCTGGGGGTATCTGACTGGTTAGGCCAGGAAGATGACGTCACTTCCTCCCCCTCCCCCCTCTGATAGATGGGTCATACCAGAAACTGACCAGTCCACTTTTAGGGTTACTTAAGGGCTCCCCTTGGGTGGGTTCTTAGATTCATTGAGCAAGAGACTCCAAGGAACTCTCTTGAAGACATCATCTGCTTCTGGCTTATGGAACCGCTGTTGGTCTGCTTTGGACCCAAAACAAGTCTGGTTCTGGTGGGAAGACTCCCATTGCAACATTGTTTCTCCGGATACTGCAAGAATTTTGCAACACCCAAGGCTGTGCATCCTCCAGGGTCACAAGGACACTGTTTGCACCTGGAAGCATGAAGAAATCTCCCTTGGATTAAAGGAGTCACTCACTGCATTGCAGACACCTCAAGACAATCTCAACCGGCTGCTGGGGATCTGCTGTCCCACGGACATTCGACAACTCTGCTTCACAGGCGGTGAGTCTGTGGCATCCTCTGGGTCCTGCTTGTCTTCTGACCAACCTGGGAGACTGGGTCACCGCTCCTGCCACTGGACTAGAGCCCCTATGCACTGCGACTTTTGCACTTGCCAGGGCTTGCTGACCCTTCCTCCAAGAGATCTTCAGGCGCCAAGAAGCCCCAGCTTTCAGCCCTCTGCAATTCGAAGATTAGCCCCTGTTCTGCAGCATGGGACTTCTGCTTTGTTTTGCTGGTAAAGCCTCCTTGTGACTCCCTGTGTCCATTGTTTATGGATTACTCTTGGGGGCTCAGTCAACTTCTGCTGGCCTTTCTGCGTGCTGGAGGCCAGCCCTGACCTCTTCCTCCCCCCCCCCCCCCCTCCCCAAGGGTAAGTTTGTTCTCCTTATCTTTTGGTACTCCAGTAATGTGTATATTTCCATGTCTTAAATGATTTTCCTTGCTCTCACAACTGTCACGTCTTCAGAAAATTATTTTTCTCAGTTCCTGATTAGATTTTTTTTCTTCTTTTTTTGATTATCTCACCTAATTGTGACCTTTGGAGCTGTGTGCCAGTACTTCATTTAAGTCTAATATCAAATACTGTTATGGATTCCTACATTTTACAGGATCTATTCTTTCTGCTTTTCCGTCTACATCCTGGTATTTGGTTTAAACTTTTCATTATATCATTAAGTTCTTGTTGTTTCTCCTGAGAATCTATTTCTGATTTGCAAGGACAGAATGCAGTTTCTTTTGAACTGTCTCCATCTTTTCTGTCCTTTAAAGTAAATGTTTCTCTTGATGGCTTGAGTTCTCCCTTAAAGATTCTTGCATGGTTTCCTGTGTTCTTGTAGATGCCTGCTATACAGTGTTTCCCCTCGGATTTAGTGTTTTCTGTTCTTCGTGAACCTTGTTTTTGGCTAGGGATTTGTTTCTCTAGATTATCAAAAATGAAGATTGTTTGACCCAAACCAGATCTGTAATCAAAGTACGTTTTCGTTGCAGCGTAATTTTTTTCTAGCTCGTGCAGCCTTCCAGGTTCCTTCTTCTTCCTGTTAAAGCCCCAATGAAGACTTGTAGATAGGCCACTTTCCTGTCTTCTTGTGTCAGAACTCTGGAACTATCCTTCATCCATTGCCACAGCTGTTTTTGTCCTCTGGCCTGTTGAAGCTCATGTGGGTGCGTTTTCTCACATTCTTCTTTTTGCCACAACAGACCTCTCCCATGCTATCACTGCTTATGCTCCGTCTGCTGTCTAAACTCCTAGCATTCAATCCTGTATGTTTCCAATTCCGGGGCCATGCTTTATTGCTTCCATGCTGCCGGTCTGCATCTCATGAAGTAGTACAGAAAGAATGAAAGCTTTCTTACACACCTTTTTATGTTCTTGTCCTTTTAAGTACATGAGTAGCCCTGTCACCAAATGTATTTTTAGTTGTTTTAATGATTGTACTACTATATGATCCATATACTAGCAGAGTACTGCTGAACGCAGGGAGTACAGGGTCACACAGGACTGCCATGAGTAAAGATGCACCTTTTTGCATTGTTGTCTTTTCTTTTGATCTATAAACCAGACAAAGGAGGGAAAAAGGGCACAAAGGGTAGGGGAACACTTTAAGTTGCCTTTTTTTTCTTATTAAAGTTAGTTCAGTCTGTTTTGGCTTTGTTTGTCTTCATTACCTCCTCTGAACATTAGTGATGTGTTGGGCGGATTTTGGAATGCCGTTTCCACCTCAGCTGCAACATGGACTCGTGTCACTGCCTTCTTGGTCTTATTTGCTATTCTGGCAGGCCCCTGTGATTATTGAAATAATGCCAGATGTACAGCTTCTTTAGAAGTATTTCCTCAGATTCATTGTGAGGAAATGTGTATTATATGGTGTGGTTGTTCAACCTCACCTTGTAATAAATTCACAATCCCCTGGAGGACCCTTAGGCTTAGTTTGTCAAATTGTCACCTTAACCCTGGGTAGCTGTGACTCTGAGCAGCAAGGATTGCACAAAGGAACAAGTGTAAAGCTTTTAAACAGCACCAAAATAATTGAAGAAGAAATACACAAGACACTCAAGAAAATTGACACCAATTTATAAAAATACCACTGGGTGGTTCTGGAGATACAGAATTTACAAGGTATAGTAAACCAGAGCATATCACAAAACCATGAATAAGCACTAGCAAATTCAATACATTTGACACTTGGGTACTTTTTCACTAAAGAGTTGGGCTAGTTGTAATTCGGTCAGTAACTTTAGGTGACCAACTCCGGTAGGGAGCTAGTTGTGGGGGTGGACATAAAATCAGCAAGGCTATCAGAAACAGTTGCTTCCACAGAAGGAGCAGTCTTCAAGCAGTTCCAGGCACTTTAGTCTCAATCCAATGGATTCCTATGGAGTGGGCCTGATGCCGACAACACAGTGTTGAAGAAGGCTGTGGTTGCGATTGGCAAAGAGGTTTGTTTTCCTGTAGGTACTCATCAAACCACAAAGACAAGGGAGTCCTGGGCACAGATTATGATGTCTCGCAATGTTCTTTCTAATCTGCCTGAAGTCCAGCTCTCCACTGTACTACCACTCGTCCATTGTCATGGCCACAGTCAAATCCTTCTCTGGACTGTAGCTTGCCTTCTGGATGACCCAGCTGCACTCAAATGTCTGTCCCTGGTTCAGCAGACTTTGGTGCAACTTCAGAGAGTTGGGTCCTGGTCCCTGGCGCTACATGATAGCTGGGAGTGTGAATCTGTGCTGCACTCGCCCTTAGCAAGCTTCTTCAGCTGTTGTGTCCCTGTGCTGTGAACATGGAGGCCAGGTGGTAGGCGCTTGGAGTCTCGTTGCCTAAACTGGGCTCTAGAGACGACGACTCCTTGAGCAGCACACCGCAAGCTCAGTCCCTCTTCTTTGCTAGCCACCAGGTGGAATCCACATAGGGCAACCTCTCTTCGTCTGACAACTTGGTGCAGCAGGGCAGTCCTTAGGCCCCTTTTCCTGTCCAGTCGAGGTCTGAGTTCTGGATGGCAAAGGTGCCCTACTTATGCTCTGAAAATGTCGTTGGGGTATGATGCAGTGGGTAGGTGAGGTTCCCTCCCACCTGATGACCACTTCCTGGGACATGTGGCTTCTGGCTAATCCAGGGTGCATCATTCTGCTCACTCCCAAAATGGCAGAACCTCCCCCCCCTTGGTGTCCGGGGACTACACACCCCTGAAAAAACGGTTTGGCGACAGGTTTCCCCCTCTCCTTTCCCTAGTGGCAGCCTATCTACCTAAACAGTAGAGTAGCCCTCTCCAAGTGGTTCTATTTTCCCTTCTAATGCAGCTTCTCCTTCAAAGCTCACCTTGTAGGCCAACACCCATGTGCCTTCCTGCTTGAGGGAGGTAACAACTCTCTCCTGAGCAGCCCCCTATTGTATCCTGTCCTGGGAGTCTTTAGCATGTCTCCCCAGGAGAGCTGAAACTCTCTGCAGGACAGACCCTGTGTACAATGGTAAATTGGCACTGGAAATGTTGGGCAACTAAATTGGCAACTTCTAAAGTTGCACTTTGGCCACTTGTGACATAAGCTTGATTTAACCATTAAATCGGATTTGATGCAATAATTCTTCTGATACCTTGCAGTACCAACTTTAGTCGTCCCCATTCAGAAGTTAGTAGTGCTCAGGTGTTGGACTGTAGCATTATAATTGCTACTAGCTACAAGCCTCTCTGCAGTATAAACAGTTGTTGGAAAATGGGTTATTGGTAGGGCAGGTAGGTACCTACACCTAGCAACAAGCCACTAACCTCCACCTAGGTACAGTTAGGTCTCAGTAAATTATTCCCATCTCAACCCTTGGTAGCTTGGCAACGAGCGTCAAGGCTTAACTTAGGAGACAAAGTGTAAAGCATTCAAATATCACAAAACAGTAATTAAATAAAACACAGGAAACAGTTTAAAAATCCAAAACCAATTTATAAAAATAGTTTATATTTTTATCTTTAAAATGACACAAAAACGATTAAAATCGGTTCAGGGGAACCGGAGATATGAATTTTTAAAGAATTATTACTTTTCTAGCGCTTAGAAACAAAAAGCGCCAATCGGGTCATCTGGTTGCACCTCGACCGGGGCAAAGTCAAACTTTCAGGCCGACCGCGATGGAGCCCTGCTCGGCTACAGGTCGCGGGAGGCCTCGGTTAAAAAGTTACCTTCTGACTTAGTCTTTATTTTGAAGTTTTTCTTCACCGGGACGAACCTGCCAGTTGAATCCGACCTCCTGGAGCCCTTGTCCGGATACGCGATGTGCGTTTCCTCGGTGGAGACTTTTACCTTCGGACTTAGTCGTTTTTTCGAGGTGAAAATCCTTCGACCGGGGTAAACCTGGATCTTGATCCGACGTCCATGGAGCCCTTCTCGGATACGATGGCTGGGAGGTCCCGGTCAACTTTTTACGTTCGGACTTAGTCTCTTTTTTGGATGTTTTTCTTTACCGGGACGAACCACGAAGTCAGGCCGGGTCGCGGTTGAGGCAAGCCAGCTAGAATTTCCGCGGCGGGTCGGTCCCTCTCTGGAGCTTTTTTCCAAAAATTCTCAAATCTTTTCCAAACTTCTGGGGCTTCACCCAGATGTTCTTTTAAGGTTCTTTTGGGGTCCACAGCTCACCCCAAGGGTCCAGAAGTTCTGTGATGGTCCTTGGGGGGTGCGGACTTCAACTCCCAGAATGCACCTGGCGCAAACTCCTTTTTGGCCACTGGACAGTGGTCAGCTGGTCGCTTTCTTCAGGAGTTGGTGCAGGGGACTCTGGTTTAGCAATTTTTCACCTGTAGCAAACAGGGAGTCCCTCCTTGAACCAGTTGAAGCCAGGCAAAGTCCTTCTTGTGGTGAAGCCCAAGTGTGCAGCTGGTGCAGTCCTTCTGAGTGCAGGTTCCAGGTGCAGGCCAGGGGTCCAGCAGGGCAGTCCTTCTTCTTCTTTAGTTCCTTTCTTGTTGAATTCTGGAGGGGATCTGAGGTGTGGGTGCAGGTCTGCCAGTTTTATCCTTGCTCCTGGGTGAAAAGCAGGGGGGCCCTGGTTCTCCAATCAGGGACAGGGTCGTCCCCCAGTGATGACCACTTCCTGGGAAGTGTGGCAAAAAATCCATCCAAGAAGGCAACAGTCTCTAAAAATCCAACATGGATGAATCTGATTTTTGGAGGTTACATCTGGCTGAGCCCACCCACTGGTGTGGCTAAAAATCATAAACACACCCCTCTCCTGCCCTCTCCTAATCTAATCAAGGGGGCACCTAGCTGTCTGGGGTTGCAGGATGTGGGGGTGTTGCTGGGTGCTGCAAATGTCCTTCTCTGCCTTTGAAGACCAGTTTGGCAGCCCTCCCCTTCCTGCCTCACCATCTGCTGAGGGGAGATTCTCTCCCCCAAGCACATTCCTTTGTGTGAAGCCTGGCAACTTCACACCTCATCAAGGCAGCCTGGCAGAAGCTGCTGCAGGCTGGCCAATCAGAGCACAGCAGCAAAAACAATGCAGAGCTGAAATTGGCAACTTTTTAGGTAAGGTCTAAACTTTTTACCTGAACTAGTTATATTAAATCCAACAACTGGAAGTTGTAGGATTTATTACAACAATTAATTTGATACCAAATTCTTGGTATGCAACATTTAAGGAGACTTTAAAATTTAAAATAAAGTCTGCCCATTCTAGCCTATGAAGGCCATTTACTTCCATGAGGAAAAAACGAATTTGGCTGTTTTTACCTCACCAGGGCTTATAAATCTATTTTTATAAAGTCCCTGCTTATAGTTACATGGCACCCAGCCCTAGGGGCACATAGGGCACACCTTAGGGGTGACTTATATGTAAAAATAAGGTAGTTTAAGACTTTGGAAGTACCTTTAATTCCAAAGTCGAATTTGCATATAACTTTAATTTAAAAGCAGCCAGCAAGGCAGGCTTGCTTTTAAAATGACACTGGGCACCTCAGCAGTGCACCTAGGTGTGCACCACCTATGCTGTGGTCCCTAAACCTACATGCCCTACCATATACTAGGGACTTATAGGTAGGTTAACTTAGCCAATTATAATTAGCCTAATTTGCATATCCATTTTACACAGAGCACAGGCCCTGGGACTGGTTAGCAGTACCCAGGGCACCTTTAAAGTCAGGAAAACACCAGCAAAAAGAGGAAAATGGGGGCAAAAAGTTATGGGGCCTCTGCAATCAGCCCTGTTTTCTCACACAACCCCCCCCAGCCCACACGCCCAGGAGACTCAGCCCAACCCTGGGAGAGTCTTCCTGGCTTGTTAGGCGAGGAAGACAGTGAAGAAAACTGGCTGTCCCTTTGCAGGGCCTACTCTGCCTTATATCCTCCTGTCAGGGTCACTCCCTATGGGTAGTGAAGCCATCCCAACAGTAAAAGGACACAACTCAAACTGAAACTTCCCTTTTTAGGGGGGTCTTCCTCCTTTCTCTCTGCCAACTTGGGTAGTGAGGTGCCCACCTCCCCTACTCCAAACTTTGCTAGGGCAACACCTAGCTTACCCAAAGAGGTCACCCAACACTTGAGCAACCCCACCATGACCAATAGGGTCAGGGGGCCTACTTTGCTATTGGCCCTGGGGTCTGCCTCCCAGGCCAAGTACAGTGCTGCCAGGAAGGCTAGCACCCAGCAGAGGCTACTGACAGCTGTCAGTACCCAGAACCACACCCTAAGCTCTCCACTGACAGGTGGCTGAGCTGCTTTAGGGGCATCTTTGGGGTCCTGGCACCCCTCTTGCTGTCTAGAGTGGGGGGCTACCACCTCCTGTGGCAGACACCCTCCTTCCACTCTCCCTTCTGTCAGTGCAGGGGCAACACCTTGCATCTGGACAGCTGCCTGACTACTCAGGACTTCCTTGGGGTCAGGTGAGGCCTCACCAGTGCCAACTCTGGGCTCCCCCCTTACTGGGGCAGAAGGCCCTTGGCTCCCTGGAACTCTCTTTAAGAGTGGCCTACCCTTCCTTTTCTTCTTTCCTTTTCTTGGGGACCCCTGTCTCCTAACTGTAGGGACTGACTCCCCAGGACTTTGGGTTGGGGGGGCGCCCTGGGCGACCACCCCATCTGTGACCAGACTCACCTCTGGGAGGTCATTGCCCAGGATACAATCTAGGGGAAGGTCAGCACTGACTACCACCCTAATCCAGTCAAGGATACCCTCCCTCTCTAGGGGCACTATGGCTACAGGTTTGGAGGTGACCTCCCCTGTGGCTATCCTGACTTTCTTTATCTTTCCTGGGACATACATGTCTGGGGTCACTAACTGGTCACTCACTATAGTGTGACTGGCACAGGTGTCTCTCAGGCCAGTGGTAGGGATCCCATTCACTTGAATGTGGTGGAAGTGCCTACTCCCACCCTCAGGGATCACCAGCTTACCATCTGGTCCTGTCTCCCAGCTAAATGAAAGGAGGACTTCATCGTCTGAGGAATCCTCCTCTATGGCTACACTGGACAGCCCAGTGCTAACCACCTTCTTTGGACAGGCTGCATCTCCTCTGAAGTGACCTGTCTGCTGACAGTCAAAGCAAGCCCTACTGTCCAAGAGCTTTTTTAACCCTGGGTCTAACTGTCTCTGCTGGTCAGAGTGGGATTTACTCTCCTCCTTCTTAGGGTTCTGGGGTACAGAGGGAGTCTCTGTGGTGGGCTTACCACCTCCCTCCTTAGGTTTTTGGGGACCTGTCCCCCCCCTTCTTGGAGTCTCCCCCCTAGGACTTGACAACCACCCTGGTTCTCAACCACTCATCAGCTGCCTACCCTAGCTCTCTAGGGTTGGTCTGCTTAGAGTCCACTAGATGCTGGCGTAACCTTTCTTGGATACAATTGGTCAAGATGTGCTCTCTCATGATCAGATTGTATAACCCCTCATAAGTATCTACTTTGTTACCAATAATCCAGCCCTCTAGTGCTTTTAGTGAAATGTCCCCAAAGTCAACCCAAGACTGGGTACTGACCTTCTGGGTGTCCCTGAACTTCATTCTATATTGCTCTGGGGTCAGACCAAACTTCTTGGCTAAGCACCTCTTCATACTAGGGTATGAATCTGCCTCCTCCCCCCTTAAGGTCAGAAGCCTATCCCTCCCTGAGTTGGGGACCAACTCCCACAAAAGGGAACCCCAGTATTGAGGCCTAACCCTTCTCATTTGGAGTGCCCTCTCAAAGGCCCTCAGCCACTTATCTATGTCACCCCCCTCTACATAAGCAGGAACCACCCCCTTGGGTAATCTGGGGCAAACTCCCCCACCCATGGACACCTCAGCTTCTTTATCGCTGCCTCCATCTCTTTTCTCTTTGTATGCCCACTTTTTCTTTTCTAGGGCCAGCTTCTCTGCTTCCAAAGCTATGTATGCTAGCTGGGCCTCCAGCTCTCTTTCTCTGATGGATGGGTTCTCTCCTCCTGAAAGGACCCCCTTCCCACCACTAGCTTTGGATCTGCCCCTAGTGACTGTATTTACTGAGGACCGTTCTTTCTCATCCTCACTTGGGCTCAGATGCCTTCCCTCCCCTGAGTGGTTAGAGCTTGCATCCTCCCTTCTGTCTCCCTCCTCTGGAGCTTCCTCTGACTCTACCTCTTGGGCCTCAGCCCATGCTGTCAGGGATGTGATCAGGATTTGCTTCCTGAGATCAGTGGTTGCAGGCAACCCTCTTTCAATACACAACCCCCTAAGCTGGACTACTGTCAGTGTGGGTAGGCTAGCCAGATCAAGCTCCATGGTTCCCTAGTTTTGTGTCAACAAAAACTTTTTGCAAAAATTGGAAACAAGAATTTAGAAAAATTACAAAAATTCAATAATTGAAATTAATCCAAATTAAAAACAATTTTTGCACTAGGACAATTTAAAGAATTTTTAATTTGTTTTACCTAAAACTGTAACGTGATATTGAACACAAGTACAGGATCCCGTCGCTGCTTCCAATTATGTTGGAAAATGGGTTATTGGTAGGGCAGGTAGGTACCTACGCCTAGCAACAAGCCACTAACCTCCACCTAGGTACAGTTAGGTCTCAGTAAATTAATCCCAGCTCAACCCTTGGTAGCTTGGCAACGAGCGTCAAGGCTTAACTTAGGAGACAAAGTGTAAAGCATTCAAATATCACAAAACAGTAATTAAATAAAACACAGGAAACAGTTTAAAAATCCAAAACCAATTTATAAAAATAGTTTATATTTTTATCTTTAAAATGACACAAAAACGATTAAAATCGGTTCAGGGGAACCGGAGATATGAATTTTGAAAGAATTATTACTTTTCTAGCGCTTAGAAACAAAAAGCGCCAATCGGGTCATCTGGTTGCACCTCGACCGGGGCAAAGTCAAACTTTCAGGCCGACCGCGATGGAGCCCTGCTCGGCTACAGGTCGCGGGAGGCCTCGGTTAAAAAGTTACCTTCTGACTTAGTCTTTATTTTGAAGTTTTTCTTCACCGGGACGAACCTGCCAGTTGAATCCGACCTCCTGGAGCCCTTGTCCGGATACGCGATGTGGGTTTCCTCGGTGGAGACTTTTACCTTCGGACTTAGTCGTTTTTTCGAGGTGAAAATCCTTCGACCGGGGTAAACCTGGGTCTTGATCCGACGTCCATGGAGCCCTTCTCGGATACGATGGCTGGGAGGTCCCGGTCAACTTTTTACGTTCGGACTTAGTCTCTTTTTTGGATGTTTTTCTTTACCGGGACGAACCACGAAGTCAGGCCGGGTCGCGGTTGAGGCAAGCCGGCTAGAATTTCCGCGGCGGGTCGGTCCCTCTCTGGAGCTTTTTTCCAAAAATTCTCAAATCTTTTCCAAACTTCTGGGGCTTCACCCAGATGTTCTTTTAAGGTTCTTTGGGGGTCCACAGCTCACCCCAAGGGTCCAGAAGTTCTGTGATGGTCCTTGGGGGGTGAGGACTTCAACTCCCAGAATGCACCTGGCGCAAACTCCTTTTTGGCCACTGGACAGTGGTCAGCTGGTCGCTTTCTTCAGGAGTTGGTGCAGGGGACTCTGGTTTAGCAATTTTTCACCTGTAGCAAACAGGGAGTCCCTCCTTGAACCAGTTGAAGCCAGGCAAAGTCCTTCTTGTGGTGAAGCCCAAGTGTGCAGCTGGTGCAGTCCTTCTGAGTGCAGGTTCCAGGTGCAGGCCAGGGGTCCAGCAGGGCAGTCCTTCTTCTTCTTTAGTTCCTTTCTTGTTGAATTCTGGAGGGGATCTGAGGTGTGGGTGCAGGTCTGCCAGTTTTATCCTTGCTCCTGGGTGAAAAGCAGGGGGGCCCTGGTTCTCCAATCAGGGACAGGGTCGTCCCCCTGTGATGACCACTTCCTGGGAAGTGTGGCAAAAAATCCATCCAAGAAGGCAACAGTCTCTAAAAATCCAACATGGATGAATCTGATTTTTGGAGGTTACATCTGGCTGAGCCCACCCACTGGTGTGGCTAAAAATCATAAACACACCCCTCTCCTGCCCTCTCCTAATCTAATCAAGGGGGCACCTAGCTGTCTGGGGTTGCAGGATGTGGGGGTGTTGCTGGGTGCTGCAAATGTCCTTCTCTGTCTTTGAAGACCAGTTTGGCAGCCCTACCCCTTCCTGCCTCACCATCTGCTGAGGGGAGATTCTCTCCCCCAAGCACATTCATTTGTGTGAAGCCTGGCCACTTCACACCTCATCAAGGCAGCCTGGCAGAAGCTGCTGCAGGCTGGCCAATCAGAGCACAGCAGCAAAAACAATGCAGAGCTGAAATTGGCAACTTTTTAGGTAAAGTCTAAACTTTTTACCTGAACTAGTTATATTAAATCCAACAACTGGAAGTTGTAGGATTTATTACAACAATTAATTTGATACCAAATTCTTGGTATGCAACATTTAAGGAGACTTTAAAATTTAAAATAAAGTCTGGCCCATTCTAGCCTATGAAGGCCATTTACTTCCATGAGGGAAAAACGAATTTGGCTGTTTTTACCTCACCAGGGCTTATAAATCTATTTTTATAAAGTCCCTGCTTATAGTTACATGGCACCCAGCCCTAGGGGCACATAGGGCACACCTTAGGGGTGACTTATATGTAAAAATAAGGTAGTTTAAGACTTTGGAAGTACCTTTAATTCCAAAGTCGAATTTGCATATAACTTTAATTTAAAAGCAGCCAGCAAGGCAGGCTTGCTTTTAAAATGACACTGGGCACCTCAGCAGTGCACCTAGGTGTACACCACCTATGCTGTGGTCCCTAAACCTACATGCCCTACCATATACTAGGGACTTATAGGTAGGTTAACTTAGCCAATTATAATTAGCCTAATTTGCATATCCATTTTACACAGAGCACAGGCCCTGGGACTGGTTAGCAGTACCCAGGGCACCTTTAAAGTCAGGAAAACACCAGCAAAAAGAGGAAAATGGGGGCAAAAAGTTATGGGGCCTCTGCAATCCGCCCTGTTTTCTCACAACAGTAATTTAATGTCTTTACTGCTGGAACGTGTAAAAATACAAGTACCGCTCTTTAATATACAGCACCCTGCCCTAGAGCTTGTTAGGCTTACTTTAAGGGTGACATATATATTAAAAAGGGAGGTTTGGGCTTTGCCATCACTTTAAATGGCAAAGTTGAGTAGCAGTTTTGATACTGCCCTTCCATTTAGCAGAGGCAGACTGGGAGCCATTTTTTATGTTGTACTTCTGGTGGCACAAATAGTGGTGCAGTCTCAAGAGACAACTCAACTTACATACTCTAGGTGTACCCCTGGTACCATATACTAGGGACTTACAAGTACGTTGGTCAACTGGTGACAAGCCAATTAAAGGTGCACCTATTTTAGGGTCAGACTCCAGTGCATTGAATCCTGTTTAGCAGGGCTTAAGGCATTTCAGAGTTATTACACCAGTACCTAGTTGTCAAAGTGAGGATAAAACTGCAAAAAGCCTGTTTTCTTAAAGTCCTCGATCACATCAACCTGGTGGTGATATCTCAAACAGTCTGGATTCCTCTACCACCTCACTATCCATCCCGTAGATTGTGCAGAACATAAATGAAGCCCCCCACCCCTCTTTAACAATAAGATTACGAATGATTGGAAAGGTGTGTGTATGTATGGGTGTGTATACATCCTATGCCAGTCACCATTCTGTTATGATTCCACTATTTTCTTTTGATAAGGCATTTTTCTATTTGTTTATAACTGTGGCCCTCATCAGTGGACTGTATGTGCACCAGATTTGGCACTTGCTTAGTGTAGTCAGCTAAGGTCCAGCATGCCAAATGTTGTGCAGTTCCATGCTTAGAAAAAAAGAATACATGTGTTTGTTCGTAGAATGTAAATTGATTAAATAACTTTTGAGATATTAGCATTTCAAAAAGATTCTGGGTAGGTTTGGAAGGATGTGGTATAATTTTGAGTTCAATGTGACTGATAGCATCAGTTAGTGGCCCTACTGGAATTATGAAATCTTCAGGAACACACTGTGGAGTTCTTACCTTTCACCAATCTTCAAGTGAAAGTGGGTTTAACTTCTAATGTACTGGATTTTCCTCTCTCCTAAGGTTACAGATATCCTTGGTAACTGTATCTTTGGGGTTGGGAAAATCCAGCTCATTTACCTTGCCTGTCATGACGATGATCATAGTATGTTGAGAGTACTTTCGATTTGTTTAAATTTGTGCAGATCTCTCCATTTGTAGTGGGGGGTGTTGGTTTAGTTACAAGGGTGTTGAGAAAATATTTATGTGCTAGTAAGTTTGCAACTATGAGAAATCTGCCCAACATGTGGATGGGACTTGGAAGGATTAATTTCCTGTTATGTCAAGTTTTGTGCCAACCCACCGAGGGGATCAAAGTAAACTCGGGAGGGGGTGGTTAATAAAAACTTTGACACTGTTTTAATCTGCATTAAATATGGCACCCGATGCCGGTATTTCAGGTTTTGTGTAGATCTAGTGGGGACAGAGGTGGGTGCTGGTTGGGGGGGCAGAAGGTGTCCAAAATTTTTGCTTTGGTAACGTTGGGTACCTCACCACCAACTATGGCAGATGTTCAGCTTACTGTTGGTTTTCTCAATTTTATGGAGGCCCATCAAAAAGGGGGAGCAGATTTCAATGGGGAGTGTTCATCACCTAACAAGTCTGGTCTGGCAATGTTTGATGCATCTGCAGAAAACATGGCAGGTGTTGAGCAAGTTTAACATTAGATTATGTTAAGTTTGAAGCAGATCAATTGCAGTTGAAGGGTGGAAGACAAATTCGGTCAAAAAAAGTTTGTCATTAATAACTTTTGTGCTGTTCAGTGAATCTACATGAAATTTGGCAGCAAACTAATTCAGCTCCTTGCAATGCCAGACAGGGCCTGCAACCGACCCTCACTACGTTCTGCTGTATGAGGTTGGGCACGGGTCTTGGCCAAAGCCCATACGCAGTTTGAAATGGATGAACATGGCAACTCATAAAGAAATATGGAATATCTAAAAAAAAAAAAAAAAAAAAAAATTACAGGTCATTTATGGTTCAGAGAACTCAAAACTGAAAATCCCTAAAATGTGCCAATGATGTGTAACCAACATTGCACACTTTCTCACATCCCCACCATGTGCAGTACATCCCTTAGCTCATGACATGTAAAGAAATAAAAAAAAATAGTGAGGCATGAGTTATGATGTGTTGTAAAACACAATGTGCACATTTTAGTGTTTTTGTGTTCAGTGAAGTACATCTGACTAACTTTTTTTAACAGTGAATATATATTTGTGTTTATAAAATTAAAGTGGTGGTTGCCACCGTGTACTTATGGTTCATCCACACTTTCCATTGGAAAGGCATTTGTTTAATTGCCTTTAAGCATCTGACCTTGTGAAGCAAATTTCCACCAGTTTGGCAATCACTTGGCATAGTTAGCTATTGCCCAGCAAGCAAGTTTTCGTGCAGAACCATTGTGGAGACAAAATTAAGGGGGCACTCAAAGATATGTGTTCCCGCTGTAAGTCCCATAAGAATTTTTGCTTACACCTACAGCCCAACCCTCTGAAAGGATTTATACCTTGTAGATCCTTATGGTAATCATTTTTGCACCTTGGCTCTCTAAAAAATTGTCTGGAGAGCACAATATCCCTTTCGGTGAATGCAGAGAAGGGGAGGTGCATTTCTTTGTCAAGAGGATGAGATGGGGGGGGGGGGCTACACATCTCAGATTACTTTAAGCCTCTAGAGGCAGCCCTTGGTTTCCCATCACCTGCATCTGGTCAGCAGTGCTATGTTGCGCATTTCAATTCCCTGCGTGATGTGTCTAGGCCCGTTCTGTGCCAGGAAGAGGCAGAGCAAGGTCGCCCGCATGGCTCTGGTTCTTAATTTCTCATTTTAACCTGTGCTTCTGGCATCTGCAACGTACTGTAGTCTTCTTGTTTCACCATTACATGGTGATTTAATGATGGAGAAACTAAAAGCCCAAAAAAGTCCGGTGGGTTTGGCAACTCAATCTAAAATCCCTAAACAACATCCCATGTGGCTGGGCTGTCAACTGTGTGACAAACAAGATCAACACTTTGATTGAGGAGGTGGAAACTATTTTGAAAAACAAAGATGTGGGAGGCGGGATAGTGGTAAAAGAAAGGGAGGGTCCCAGACATTTTTACATTAAAATCTAGATCACAGAATAAACAGATTGTAGCCACTATTAACTCCCCTAATGATACAGGATCACCCCTTGTGAAAGACATAAGAATCAAACCCACCTCCACATTGGTCACAAAGAGGTCATCCAATCACATAGTGGTATTGAATGTTTGAGTAGGTTGTCAGCGTTACAGGAATTACAAAATGTTGCCCCCCTTCCCACCCCCCCCAAAATCTCTGGCTCGTTATGAACCTTCATTGGTTAATCCCCTTAGCCAAGCACCCTCCACTTACAATTAAGCAAATTATCTAATTATTGCTCTTAGAGATGAAGTGGCAAATATGAAGGGAATCTTTGTGGATGCAGTTAAAACCCTCAAAACCTTATCAGGGACTTTAACCTCTCCAGTATGGTTGCACGAAGGTGCACTGATTTTACAAACGTTGCAGTGACAATCCGTCTTGAAAAACTCACATATGCTTTCAGCAGGGCCTGTTCTCCCTTATTCGGGACCTGCACAAGGTCCTTGGGGAAACCATTGTGTTGGCTTGGGATATTGTCCAACCGTAAATATTGACTTTTGTACTCCTCCAGTTTGTAGGCCAGAGAATGCTTATGTACCTCTGCTTTTTTCCAATCCATCGATCTACCTGTAGTATGGCAATGGGCCACATTATTATAATCCACCAGCTTGCTCTGGTGTAATTAGCCCTGCAGAAGCATCCCCTGCCTTCAGCCGGCCACACAGTCCACATGATAAAAGTTACAAGTTGCCCCCTGGTTCACATGAAGGCAGCTACTCACTAAAAAATATGGTCCTCCATTGGATCAGGCATGTTAGGCAGTGTGTTGTGATCTTAAATGTTTTACTTCTATTCCTAGCATGTGTATGTTGAGCCTGGAACCTTGGTGACATCAAGACTCACGTTCTGGAGCCTGGTTGATGCTGATGTTCCAGGCACTGATTTGGATTCTGTGTCAGTTGGATTGCTTGGCAGCCCAGTAGCAGCCGTTTCCTTTTGGGTTGTTATTTTCCTGAATAAATCATCTTCTTGTATAGTTCCTGATTATCCATCATTTGTACTTACAACACTGGCGACGAGGACATTGACAACCCAGAACCCACAGACTTATTTTTTTCAACGTAGAGCTGCACTGCGGTTAATTGGTTGTTCGTTGTTCACTCTCCTCTGTGTTTATTTCGGAAGGATTTGTGCTGTAAAGTCTATTTTTGGAAGCACGGTCAGCCTATTATTTTTCTATTTCTCGCCGTTTCAACGGAGAATGCACTCATCACAGTGAGTTTGTTTTGTGTGCGACCGCACTCCTCACGGTGAATACGTTTAGTGCGCGGCTGTATTCAGGGGCGCTTTTCCAGGTACGGTCAGTTAATTTGTTTTTGCTGTTTCTGGCTGCGCTCAAGTACGTATACGCTCCGTGTATACGTTGTGAAAACGGAGGCCGCACTTCTCACGGTGAGAGCGTTCTGTGCGCGGCCGCATTTCCTCGTGGTGAGAACGTTTGGTGTGCGGCCATGTTCGCAGTGACACAGCGACTTATGGTGGGAGTTCCCGGCTTGGGCTGACAGATATTGTTTTTTTTCTGTGAAAGCCAGGAGGAGTCGTGGGAAGAAAACGCTGTTGGCAACAGGAAATGTAATGGGCTCTACGTCACATGATACTTTAGTTGCCATGGAGACTGTGCAAATAGACTAGACTGCCTCGTACATTTTTCTGGCTCTTTGGCTTAGTGGTTCCCATAGAGATCCTGGTATAAATTAACTGGAGATTTTGAACTTCTGTTCCTTATGTGAAGACAATTTTTATTGTGGATAAAAGAGAGAGCATATTACAGAATTTGACAGTTCCGTGTAATAACAATGGCTACACCCACCATGTCTCAACCACCACCTTTTTTTATTAGACAAAGGTGATCCTATTCTTCCGTGGAAGAGGTGGAAGAACCTTTTTGACTCATATCTAATAGCCATAGGGGGAGAAAAATTCTCTCCAGCAAGAAAACAAGCAGTCCTTTTACATAATTTAGGGATTGAAGGAAGAAATATATATGACCGTTTGGAGCCGTTAATTATCGGTGGAACCGATGGTGAACCCAGAGATGTATATGAAATGTCGGTGGTGATGTTGGCATCTCATTTTGAGTCTAAATTGAATGTTGTTCTTGAAAGGCACACATTTTTTGCCAGATCTCAAGGCAGTACTGAGAGTGTAGGTAATTTTATTGCTGCCTTACGGACTTTAGCTCGCACTTGTGATTTTGGTGACATTACAGACTCTCTTATACGAGATCAATTAGTGCGTTGCACCAATAACAAAAGAGTGCAGGAGAAGCTTTTAACTAGAAACCCTGATTTGAGAGAAGCGATCACAATTGTTGAAGGCATGGAAAGTACCAGTAATTGGATCAAGGAAATGAATCATTCTGATAGAGATGGGCTCTCCACTATACAAGAATTAAGGACCCAGGAAGAAGTTTTAAGAGTTGGCATGGACAATAAGTCTCAAACATTTATCCCGGATAAAAAAAGGGACAGTAAATCATTACGTTGTTACCGCTGTGGTAACATGGGTCATGTTACTAACAGTCCTAATTGTTTTGCACGAAATTCTGTGTGTAGGAAGTGTGGAAGGAAAGGCCACTATGCCAGGGTGTGTAGCAACGACAAAAACAACATAGATTCTGTCACTGGGAATGTCAATAAAATTGTTTTGTATGTAGGGCAAGAGATTGATCTGGTAGGACACAACACTAGCATGGTTGATGAGGGACCCGTAGTCATGCCTGAGTGTGCTATTAAACTTGACAACAGAGTCATTACAGTTCTAGCGGACTCTGGTTCTCCATACACCATGGTTGGTGATAAAAACTGGAAGGAGATCTTTGATGAGAATCTAGATTCTCTCTCTAAACCTGACATCAACCCAGTCAGTTATGGTGGTGCTAGAATAGATGTAATTGGATACAAGATTATGAAAATTCAATTTCGAGACAAGTTTACTGTAGGAAAGGTATATGTGGCCAAACGTGGCAATAATTTGTTAGGATGGCGCCATCAACGCGACATGGGCTTTAAACTAGATCCCAATTCTAAAGACCAGGTCATTGTGGTGT
This sequence comes from Pleurodeles waltl, assembly GCF_031143425.1. Classification (NCBI taxonomy): domain Eukaryota; kingdom Metazoa; phylum Chordata; class Amphibia; order Caudata; family Salamandridae; genus Pleurodeles; species Pleurodeles waltl. Next base: position 825,123,029 of record NC_090450.1, on the reverse strand, counting down.
CTGAAGAAAATAACCAGTTAGATATTTGCCAAGAGTTTCCAAGTGTGTTCAGTGAAGAATTAGGCTGCTTAGTAAATTTTGAACACAAGATCATTCTTAAGAAAAATGTAACCCTTGTTGTACACAAAGTCAGAAGAGTGCCTAAGTTAATGCTGGAACCTCTCAAAGTGGAACTTGATAGACTATTGAAGGCACGGGTCATTGAAGAGATAGAGTCCTCAGAGTGGCTCGCCCCTGTTGTTCTAGCATCGAAGGATAATGGGAAACGGATCCGCATGTGTGTTGATCTTAGAGACCTTAATAAGTTTATCTGGGTGGATCGTCAACCCCTACCTAATATTTCGGAAGAATTGTCTTCCTTGGGAGGTTCTAAAGTGTTCAGTGTTTTGGATTTATCCTCGGCATATCACCAGATTGTATTGCACCCTCAATCCAGGCATCTCACCTCGTTTGTAACACCTTTAGGGGCTTATCAGTTTTTGAGGATGCCTTTTGGGTTGGCCTCTGCGGCTGCATGTTTCCAACGTGTTATGAAGAAAGTCTTGGGAGGAACCACTGGCACTTTGTGTTTCCAAGATGATATATTGATTCATGGGGGAACGGTGAGTGAACATGATAAAATCTTAAGGGAGGTGTTGTGCAAATTAGCTGAGGCAGGTCTTACTGTTAAAAAAGAAAAATGTAAATTCAAGGTTTCTTCAGTAACGTATTTGGGGCACACCATTTCTGGTGAGGGGATTAAACCCAAGTTGGAGCTGGTTGATTCCATAGTTAGTTCTCCCGAACCCAAGGACAAGGATGATGTGAAGTCATTCCTAGGATTAGCGGAATATTACTCTAAATTTATTCCCAATTTTGCTAGTGTGACCCAACCGGTGAGAGCTCTTTTAAAGAAGGGGTCAGAATTTGTGTGGGATGAGGGCTGTGCAACTGCTGTTTCCTTGGTAAAAACTTGTATTGGAAAGATGCCCACTCTAGGGCATTTTGATGTGCGTGCCAAAACCTGTTTGTACACTGATGCGAGTGTTAAAGGGTTGGGGGCGGTACTTACTCAGAGAGTAGATTGTGAAGATAAGGTGATCGCTTTTGCTTCCCGTGCTCTTAAAGTGACAGAACAACATTATTCAGTTATTGAACGAGAAGCACTTGCGTGTATGTGGGCAGTCAAACACTTTAAATTTTATCTTTGGGGGTTACCCTTCGTGGTTAAGACTGACCACAGGCCTCTCGTTCAAATTTTCACACCTAAGAAAAATGAAGCATTAACTCCTAGAATACGAAGGTGGGTGGAGGGATTGTTGGAGTACAATTTCACTGTAGAATATGTGCCAGGACCAAGGAATATTGTGGCAGATTATTTGTCCCGTTCTTCAATTGACAGTGGTGAAGAAATAGTAGAGGATTGTAATATCAATTGGGTGAGAGAAGCAGCAATTAGTGAAGAAGAGTGAAGGGCGGCTGTGGAAAGTGATGAGGGTAGGCGTGAACTTGAAAAGTTCATTGTCAGAGGTTGGCCAGAGTATAAAGAGGTCCCTAATTCCTTGATAAGTTTTTGGAATGTAAAAAATGAACTCTCTCTTAGTGGAGGGGAATTGTTTAGAGGGAGTAAATCCATACCACCAGTGGGTGTGAGGAACAAAATTCTCCAGCTGGCTCATGAAGGGCATTTGGGAAGGAGTATGACCAAATCGAGACTAAGGGCTATATACTGGTGGCCAGGATTAGACCGTGAGGCTGAGGCGGTTGTGAAGGATTGTTTGAGTTGTGCGAGCAATGACCAGAGCAAGGTTGTGATGAAGGCACCATTGTCTCCTGTACGAGTGCCAGAGAAAGCTTGGATGAAGTTAGGTTTGGATTTTATGGGTCCATTTAATCTTTTACCAGCGAATGAACAGTATGTTATGCTTTTGGTGGATTATACGTCCAAGTGGGTGGTGACCAAGTGTGTAAGTTCAATTGATACTCGTACAGTGATTGACTTCCTTGAGGAGGAGTTCTCTAAGGAGGGTATACCTAGCCAATTAGTCACTGACAATGGTGTACAATTGACTTCTATAGACATGAAACGTTTCTTAGATTCCCTGGCTATTGTACATTTGAAGACTGCCTTATATCTACCACAAGCCAATGGTCTAGCCGAACGCATGAACAGGATGGTTAAGGCTTGTGTGCAGGAAGCCATCGAGACTAGAACTCCTTTGACTAATCTACTAAGGGATCTGTGGTGGGCCTATCGTAACACCCCAAACAGTGTCACCTACATAGCTCCTTTTGAGTATATGAGGGGAAAAATGGGTTGCACTAAACTATTTCCAGCATGGTTTAATAACAAGGTTGCACAAACCAAGTCCAATCGTGAAAGATTTGATATGGCACCCAGTCTCAGGGAAAAATATCAGTGTAACTACAAACGGCGGTTTGACACTAAACATGGTGTGTCTGGTGTTAAGTGGAAGATTGGTGATTTAGTGTTAGTGAGGAATCCCTGTTTCACAACCAAGGGAAGGTCTGTTTTCAAGGGCCCGTTTTGTATTAAAGAGATAAAAGGGAACATTGTGATTCTTGATAATGGTGACGCTTGGAGCATGTCTAGAATCGCGAGGTGGGAAGGCCTAGTGAAAGACTCCTATTTTCCCCCTTTGCAAGATCAAAGTAGAGATTTCATGGAAACATCTAAGGAATCATCACTAGGCATGGAAACATCCCAGGAGTCATTACCATGCTCAAAGTTTTCATCCAGATTAAGTTCAAAACCATTCTGGGTGAAGGACTATGTTACTTGACTTTGTTATTACGTAGTGTTGTATGGAATATTGTGAGGGAGGGGGATGTGTTGTGATCTTAAATGTTTTACTTCTATTCCTAGCATGTGTATGTTGAGCCTGGAACCTTGGTGACATCAAGACTCACGTTCTGGAGCCTGGTTGATGCTGATGTTCCAGGCACTGATTTGGATTCTGTGTCAGTTGGATTGCTTGGCAGCCCAGTAGCAGCCGTTTCCTTTTGGGTTGTTATTTTCCTGAATAAATCATCTTCTTGTATAGTTCCTGATTATCCATCATTTGTACTTACAACACAGTGTTATTCAACTGTATATTCTGACATTATTTGTGCAAAGCGCCTTACACCCAGCCCCTCCTGGCCCATAGGACTCAGTCAACGTTAACCTCATATCTTCTGACTTGGCGGATGGTTTAATTTTTTGGGGAAGTGTGTTCATCTGCCCGGAATAGCTTGGAAATATGTTTAAAAAATAAGCTGTATAATACCCAGTCATTGGTCTGTAGGGATGTGGGTGGACATGGATGTGTGAGAAATTTGACAAAGGAGAGTAAAACTGGCGTGGAAAATGAGGTACGTTGTGGTGGTCACCAGGCTAGCGGCGTGGCAGAGATGGATTGACTGTAACGTTTTCTTCGGTCCCCATTGCCAGTATCTACCCAGTTCTTTTCTTTGACTAGAGAGGTCTCTGATTTGGGGTTAAGCCAGATGGAGCTAATTTCTCACTTAGTCACCACAATAGCCGTTATTGCTCCTGATCTGATAATCAATCACTTGTAGTTCAAGTTGGCTGCTCCCGGGCCTCAGCAGCCCCAAGAAAATCCAGCTGCCATTTTTCACCTTTATCTATTAGAATATCACTGGAATTTGTTCTAAAATGGAAGCTGTTGATAGGAGTATGTTTATTGATAAATACGATCTCAGCATCTTTCAAGAGATCTGGGCTGTTACCCAAGAACACGGTTTTAAAACACACAGCCTAGAAGCTGTTGCCCCAACAGCAGGAAGGCTCTCTGAGGTGGGGGCCTCTTATACGGTCTACATTACCACTGGGTGTGATATTAAAATAATTACTATTGATTCTTGTGATCTTCTGGTGCTGAGTTTGTCACCTAAATCTGGGACTTTCTATTTGCTGATTAACATTTATAATAGGCCAACTCCCTTAAACAAACCTTCCCAGACATTAAGAACTCTGAATGCCTTTTTGACAGATTTTGGTTGTAGCCATAATGTGATTATTGCAGGTGATTTCAATGCATGCTTTGAGCCCTTTACGCCCTTTCTGGAACTAATTAAGGGAGAAGATTAATTCTGGGGAATTCCTCCCCTCTGTGTCCATAGGTAAGCTCCAAAAATGAATTCAGCAGCCCTTCAAGTTATAGATAAAATGGACTCCCATGGTTTGAGGACGGGTAGCGGTTGATCGATTTCCTTCGGACACTTATGTTAAACCATCCTTTGTAAAGGGCAATTGTAAAAAGTCATATTGACTGTATTCTTTTGAGCATTCGAGCCTTGCACAAAATAACAGACATGGCAGTCTTAGATCGCCCTGATAGTGATCACTTCCCTATTGTACTGGATTGGGATAAGGCATGGATATGTGATAGGGAAAGCTTAGCGCCACCTTTACCTCCTAACCCCGTGGTGACAAGTAATAAGCACAAAGTGAAATGGGAGGTTATTTCTAAATCTAAAAAGGCCATCTCTGATATTTATAGAATCTTATCTGATGAACTGCAAGTTTTTGAGCACAAAGTATAGCCCCCCAGTCAGGTAATAACCCCGCACAAAAATCTTTTTATTAAGATAGGAAATGGATTTATGAAAGAATGTAAAAAGCGAAAAGGTGCCCCAGATAATAAGAACGAATGATTGGTTCAATGAAACTTGTAAAAGTGCTAAAACGTCCCCCGTTAAGTGCCCTATTGAGCAACCAAAAAATACAATTGTGGAGGCTAGACAGGAGTATAACGGGGCTTTCAAATCCAGTAAGGCCATGTGTGAAGCTAGTATGTGGGATGGTTTGTTGATGCAGTAAGGCTCAGAGATAACACAATATTTTGGCATCTATTCGCACACAATGGGCTAAGAGACCTTGCTTGTCCTGATTGTCATATCACCCCTGGTGATTGGGTTGACCATTTCTCAGTTCTTTATGGCAAAAATACGTTAGGTGATGATAAAACAAGATCCGGCCAGTCATCTCTCTTAACCTCTGGGAGAAGAAGTTAAGCCATTTACAATAAAAGAAACAATTGTTGCAATTCAGGCCCAGAAACCAGGGAAAGCCCCTGGTTTCAACACTATCCCTGAAGATTTATTATGTAAGGACCCTATATCTGAGGTTCACTACAGAAACTCTTTGATAGAAGGAGCTCTGATTCCAAGTTCTTGGAAAAAAGCCGAAATAATACCCACATATAAAAATGGGAGACAAATCCACCCCGGGAAACTACAGACCAGTAAGTCTGATTGACAATATACAAAAAGTGTATTGCATGCAAATGTAACCAGACTATTGGACTGGATTTTCTAAGTTAGTGTTATCACAACTTCAGGCTGGTTTTCAACCTAATATTAGCACCACCGATAAGATTGGGTGTTTTCTGGCTATCAAGGGGAAGACAGTAGATGTAGATAAGGAGAAACTGTATGTTGCCTTTGTGGGTCTTCGTGCTGTATTCGATCTTGTCCCAAGGCTAAACTCTTCAAGACTTCGCATAGTATTGGGATCCTGGGGGGCTTATTGTACCTAATGTGGGCCTTGTATTCAGGAAACCCTGCGAAGAATAGGTGGGGGCCACTCAGGGAAATTGACAGGAGATAGTCCCATAAGGAGAGGAGTTGGACAAGGTTGCGTTCTGGTCCCCCACGTTACCTAACTAGTTGCATTCCTTATCTTTTAAACTGTGAGTATGACTCCTCTAAGGTGAAGGACAATAAAATGCTGCACCTACTCTTTGCAGACAATACTTGATCAAACACTCCTCTGGGTTTAGATATCTTATTGGACTAATTTAGTCTTTTCTGCAAAGAGTATGGTTTGGAAATCAACAGTAACAATACAAAATACACGGTGCTTGGTGCAAGGAAAAAAATAAAAAAACAAGATATTTTTCAGGGGTGTAATACTGGATAGGGTTTATAAGTTCCACTATCTGGGCACAAGAATGGAGGATTCACATAGATGGATATCCCAGACAGATAAAATAGTCTTGACTTTGAAACAAAGAGCAGGGTCCATATTAAGATTAGCTAACAGGGTGTCCATCTTTGCAATCTCCCTTTCTATGGAGATATATAAAATCCAAGCTTGTGGGGCCGCCCTGTATGAGGTGGATTTGTGGAAACATTGTAGTCTTGAAAAAAACAGAAAATGCCTTTATAAAGTCCCTCTTGAGGCTCCCCACCAGTGCCCCGCACTACCAATTAGATTTGATTTCAACCTTAGACTAATTTCCGATATCGCTTTGTTGAGACCTATCCAGTACTGGATAAGACTGTGGTTTATTAAGGACTTACAATCCTTATAGGGTTCTATTAAGCCTATATTAGATGGTCACTCTGTTGGGAAAATCTCCCTGGCTTGTACATATAAAAACCTGTTTGTTCAAGCTGGGATTGAAAGACGTCTGGTTACATCCCTCTGTGCCACTCTCGAAATGCCTACGATAAACTAAAATCCTCATTTTGCAACTTTACTCTAGGAGCTAAAATCTCTAGAGTATCCCCAGGTAGCTTGGTAGATTCTTTCTTGCTGTTTAAGTGTGTAGCAGTATTTGAATTATTTCTGAAACTGGTTTCCAACTCTTTTCCATGCGTACTTTATGTAAAATTCAAACTAGGGATTCTCCTCCTGACCTCATTTACTTGTTCCTGGAATAAAAAGGACCATATATTCAATCTATGCCCGATGGGTTGTGTGGCAGTAGAGAATACTGAACATGTATTTTTTTTTTTTTTTTTTTTTTGCAAAGCCTATACAAAGCAGCGTTCAAAATGGATTATACCTCTTTGCAGACTCCTTGGCCTTAGGGATCCTCTTACAGCCCTTAGGCAGTGTGACAAGATATTTATCGACAATATGGTACATCAGGTTGAACGCTCTTAAAAAGAGGTAAAAGCCACTTTTATACGCATTGAGCATTCAGTGCCACTCAAGGCTATTCCTATTGTCTTTGGATTTCGGTTTGTTTCTAGCTTTCGCCTCACCCCTTGTTTTCAAATAATTGTTTCTAGTGTGATGGGATCAGAAATCTGAAAAGACCTGTATTGACCAACTGTACATTTTAAAGCTGAATTGTACTTTTTAGGCCATATATATAATATTATTATTTTTGCAATGTTTTATGCTTGTTTTTTAATGCACCTATGACAAATTTTTATTTTGCACATTTTTATGGTACAATGAAACCAAAATAAAGCTATGTGATGATAAGGTGTTTGATCGTATACTGTGATTATTTCCTCAAGTTGTTGCATCATTTCAGCTTGGAGGATGACTTTATTACCCAACTATGCTGGCTTTATGCTACCCTGACTGCCAAGGTTAACTGCAGGGGCTTCCTGTCAGATTCCGAAAGGGAGCAGATGTGGTTCCCTCCCCCACCCCTCTTCTGCTGTTTCTACTGGCAATGGAGCCAGTAGCGGCTGCCATCTTTCATTTGCCCCAGATAACTGGCACCTCCACCACTGTAGGCATTGCAAAAATTCTGCTATTTGCATGTGATATCTCACTCATGCTTAATGACCTGGACTGATCTCTCCAGGTTCCAACGTCTTTTATTCCGGTTTTCTCCTTGGTGTCAACTTACAGGATAAATTTAGACGAGTGAAGCCTTAGTCATGTCTCATATCATTACAAAGGCAGCTATAGCAGGATTCCCCCTTTCAATGGAGACACCACCGGCTCAAGTAGCTTGGCATCCTTGTCAACACAGTCATGGTGAATATGGTCTCTGCCAACTTGTATCCCCTCAAGCCAAAACTAAAACAGAATATCAGATGTGGACCAGCTTAATCTTTCTCTATGGGGGAGGATGCAAGCTGTTAAGATGGTCATACCCCCCCCCCCTTTTCACTTACATCCTAGATATGATGCCCTTCCTGGTCCACACCACAATGCTGAGGGTGAATGACAAGGGTATCCAGTATTTCATATGGGGGGACACGAGGCTCTGCTTGTCCTTCTCCAAGCTGTTGGTACAAGAGGAGGTGTGGTGGACTAGGGGCACCCAGTATCTAAAATTACTACAGTCTTTATGTCACCATGGATTCTGATCTAAAGACCTCATTCCACGGTAATGAGGGTTGGGGGGGGGGGACTCCTCATCACGGCCCTCTCACCTCCCCCTCCCTCTGTGACCTCCGTTGGGATGCATGGGTCTGACATGGCTTGTCCCCATTCCATTAGCTGACTCCCTTGCAAACTGCATCATGTGAGAGGCCTCTCTGTTGGACAGCATATCCTCCTCAACTATTGCATGTGAGATGCCCTGCCCTCCCTCGACCAGTGGGGTATTACAGCTTACCTTTTCGCCTCTGATTATGTTTCCCATTGTGCTTCTCCCTTTTTCCTGTTGATTTATTGTGTTACCTTTTGTCCTCTGACCACCTGAACATCCGGTGCGTGGTCTGGTTGTAGCACAAGGTTGATTCTTAACTTTGCTTTTTTTCTATTTCCCTGTTCCCGATTTTGTACATTGTGTGTTGTGCTGAGCAGGTGTACTGTCATTTCTAGATGTCTGGCTTCCTGTATGCATTATTTTTATACTGCTGACATATTTCACAATAAAAAAAATGGTTAAAACTTACATTTAAAAAAAAAATAGAAAAACAGGAATTACACCAATCTTGGCATAACATAACTTTACTCAAAGTATGCTTTTGTTGATTTAGTAAATCTTTTCAATAGGTTTTGGCATAGATGTATTAAAAACAAGTCCCATGTTGGCTTCAAAGGGTTAACCTCTGTAGTGCAGAGGATGTTCCTTGATGTCATCCACACAACCTTTAGAGTACAGATGAAATCAGTGGATCTTCCTCCATACCTGATAAGAAAATACCTTTGGCAAAAACGCCAGAAGCATTTGCTTTACTGCAATCAAACTCTGGATTCCAGAGAAGAGCTTCTGTGTCCAGAGTTTGAATTTTTGTTGTTTTATTGTAACACCTGCGCATTCAGCGCATTGATGTTGGAGCAAAACAAAAGTAAAGGAAGACCATGCTCATGACAAAGTCAAGCTACCTGCCACAGCACCATCTTGTTATCTGGATCTTGTTTGTTTGTTTCTGTATCTTTGTCAAACTGATGTTTGGAGCCCAGTGGGTGCCATGGGCTGCTTGCGTTGCTAACCATAACTGACCAATTTCAGTGATTTCACAAGTTTAAGCCAGAATCACAACTCACTTCTTTAATTGTGTTTTTTCACGTGTGTGTGTGTGTTCACTTAAAAAAAAAAAAAAAAAAAAAAAAACTCCTGCCACTCCCCAAGCTCAGTTTCTTCCTCAAAAATATTACATTGATATTATCAATGATTTTATCAAAGGAGTCATGAGTGCTGTAATTTGTGGGGTAATTAGCAGTGCATGGTGAGGGCATCAGTCATAGTTAACTTGTTTCCTGAGGTAAAGTTACTTGAGATAACTACAAGAGGTGAATTTCTATGGTTTGGTATTCTTAAAATGTGAGCCTAACTATAACATCCATGTAACCTTTGTTTTTTTTTAAGTTAATTTGTATGGTTCTTTTACTTCCTTTTTCTAACTATAACGTTACTGTAATGTTTTTTTTTTTTATTTTTTTTTTTAACTGTTTCATTAAATTTTGTTTGAAAGAACAACAGATGAAACAAAACACAGTGCAGTGCATATCAGTGCGAGGCATCATAGTATGAACACCACCCCAGAGTCAAAGAAGAGGCGTGAAATATACAACAAACTGAGCAAAGCCAAGCAGTACAACATTGGATACCCCCAATCTCCCTTGCTCAGAATTCGCTGAGTAACCAATTCCTCATAATACCACAAACACAACAACATAATGATACCACAGTTGGTTGTCACATCTTCCGAGCCACACAACAACCCAAGCATCAGCCCTCCTCTTCAGTGCTGCAATCAGAACTGGACTCCTCCGATCCCACAAAGCCCTACAATAATGTCCCCCAAGCCATTATATCTCTTAGGGCACCCTCCTCCCTATGTGTCATTCTCATATTCTGCTCTTCAGCAGCTCCCTACTCCAGTACATTTCGGGTCCAGAAAGGAACAGTCGGACACCGAAAACTCATTCGGCCTATAGCCACTCTACAACTAGCCAATACCAATGCAAGCTGTGTGAGACTGTGTGGGATACGCCGGCCTTTTGATCTATGCATCACACCTAAAAGACAGGTCAATGGTGTTACCTTGAGCCCCAATCCTGTGACCCTATCTGTTATCTGGACCACCTCCTGTCAGAAGTGTTGCACCTCCCTGCAGGACCAAGCCATGTGTAGAAAGGTCACACCTATCTCCCCACATCTAGGACACCCAACCACCTTTGTCTGGTCAATCTTATTAAGACGGGCAGGCGTGCGATACGCACAGAGAACAAAGTTAAAATGTAAGATCTTAAATCTGTTATTACACGAGACCATGTACACCAACTATAGAGCCATATCCCATTCCACATCCCCCAAAGGGTCCTCCAGTTCTCGATCCCATGCCCTGCGTGCCACACACTCCAAACCTGGCTGATTTCCTTCCCCTCCCCCCCCCCCCCCTCGGAGTGCTTTATAAAACCAGGTAATCAAGTGAGATTCCTCCTCCCCCCCGCCACCCCCCCAGTTTATCAATCCTTTCAACACTTGCGAAGCAGGAGGAGCCATCGGAAATCCAGACTAAATCTCTTGAGCCATGCTCTCCATCTTGGCGTATTGGAGATACTGCCCAGGACGCAGTCCAAACGTATCTCGCACCTCCTGAAAGGAGATAAACTCCCCACTGGGATAAAAACCACCTCTAACAAGCAACCTCCCGCTCTCCAAGGAGCCATTGACATAACTGTATCCAAAAAGGGGTTAAATAGTGTTTTTTTTTTTTTTTTAATAATGTCAAGTAATTTTCATTACTATAAGTTAATCTAACCACTGCCACACACCAGGCCAAAGGCCGTGCTCGGCTGCTGTGGGCACCCTGGGACATAGCAGGAGCTGGCCCTGAGGGGTGACGGTCCCTGGGGCTACAGGGGTCAACAACGCTCCCCGTTTACTCTTTTATTTAAGCCCCAAGGAGCTGGTGGTCCCTGGGGCTGCTGGGGTGAGGGGGTGCGTGGCCCCCCGCATAGTATTTAGTGAAAGTCCCCGGGAGGAGGTGGTCCCCGGGACAGCAGAGTAGGACACAGCCACCTGCATCGTAGTGATTTAAAGCCCCAGGGAGGTGGTGGTCCCTGGGACAGCGGTGGGGGACAGGCAGCTCCCTCCCACATTAGAATTTCAATGCACCTGGTGCACCCCGGGGCTGTTTATAAATCAATCCCTGGAGCCTGCACTTGTAGTTTTTTTTTTTTTTTTTTTCCCCTAATACGTTTTTGCCAGATGCACTGATCTGCCTCAACTTGCGGTGAAAATGTTTAAGAAAAACAAACCAAAAAAACCCACAACAAACAAAAGGGCTTTTTAGCTCTGGGGAGTGGGGCCGGTGGGACTCTCTGGACCCCAGCACCAGAGCGAAGTGTTCAGGGTGTCCCTAACTTGACTCCTTTTGGGTTTTTTCATTTTTTTTTTTCTCTGGGACCCGGCTAAAGCAGAGTCCCAACATAGCTGCCATCACTTCCTTATTGAAGTGTTGGCAGCCAATCAAATCGCAGCACAAGATCAGGAGGGTTGGCAAAGCCTTCGCATCACTATATATGCAGATTTCCTTTCGGAAAAACTACTGATTGGATTTACACTAAATAATAAAAAGGTCGGACAAAGAGCTACCTTTCTGCCAAATTTGATGTAATTTGTCCAGTGGTTCAGGCTCTATGACTGTTCAAAATCCCTATGGAAAAATGAATGGGGGGGGAGCGTTTTGGGGCTTCCCACCCCCCTTTTTTTCTAGGCCCGCTTGACAGATCTCACCAAAACTTTCAAAACAGCAGCTCATGAGAACGGCAGATTTTAGGCAAGTAAAAAAAACACTTTTTCTATAGAAACTAGGTCTAACTATAACTACTTAGTGGCGACCGCCAATAGGTAGGTAAAAAAATATATATATATATTTTCAAACAAAGAACACCAAAGATTCCGACGTGCACCGCAGCCGGTGCGTGGCAGGAGAGTTGGCCGAGCCCTCGATAAAATATATAAACAAAGAATGATTGCCACGCACTCCGCTCAGCCGCAAAGCAGGTTTAAAGGGATTTATTCTGTGCAGAAAAAAAGAACAATGCGTTTTGACTTTACAGTCTTCTTCTTGGTTCCACATAAACTGTAAATTTGGTTTTGGTTTTGTCAAATGTAACAGCTGCAAAGCTTGTAAAATTGGGAGATCAACTAAAACAGTAAAATTATGGGATAAAATGGAAATGAAGATAAAGCATCGAATAACTTGCAACACCAAATTTACAGTTTATGTAATGGAATGTCACTGTGGCTTGAGATATGTAGGCAGCACAATCTGTATGCTAAAGAAAAGAATTTTAGAACATGTCAGAGCAGTTTTGCATAAGGATCCAACATATGCCATAGCCAAACACTTTCAACAACATGAAATGAATAGTTGGAGAATGCTACGATACTATGGAATAGACCACATTCCTGAACATGAAAGAGGTGGGGATAGAGTAAAAAAATTGAGACAACTCGAATCTAAATATATAATTTTAATGAGGACAAAGACCCCTTTGGGGTTCAATTATGATGAGGAGCTTTATGTCCATCTCTGAACATATGTATTTTGGAAATTTATTCATAACATTATCAAACCTAGTAGTGAACACTGAATTGAAGAATCAAATTAATAAATTTGATTTTTGTATATAATTTAGTATAAAAGAATTGTGAGGGAATATATATTGAGGTGAACTTTGAGGATTATCTAATTATGAATCAAATGAAAAGGCTGATTATTGTCGAATTATCATTTATGATTATTTGTGTCCTTCTCTAATTTAAAATAATTAGATTTTTGAGTTACAAATTTTTATTACAGACATTATTTCATGAGGTTAATTTTTGAATTTATTATTTTTAATAAAATTTGGTATACACTTAGTTAAATCTATGTATTGTATAAAGAACTACTGTGACCAGAATGCATTGTAATGGTTTGTAAAGAAAGTAGTATAAATAGAGTTGATAGAGAAAGGACTGTGGAACCAAGAAGAAGACTGTAAAGTCGAAACGCGTTGTTCTGTTTTTTTTTTTTTTTCCTGCACCGAATAAATCCCTTTAAACCTGCTTTGTGGCTGAGCGGAGTGCGTGGCAATCATTCTTTGATTATTTTTTTATATATATATATATATATATATATATATATATATATATATATATATATATATAAAATCATATTTGGAGAATTTAAGCTTCACTATTAACTAGTTACAGTACGCAAAAAAGTAATACTCCGGAAAGACCAGTTGCTACAGACTGGTATCCATTACATAGCTGTTAAACCTTCTTGGGCTCTTGACCAATCTGAAACTTTTCGGTTGCACCACATTGTTTCTCCTAATCTGAACCACTCTACAGAATCCTCCTCGTTGCATAGGACCACCCTCCTCGTGTTCCATTGCTTCCCTCTTTCTGTGATCAGTATTCCCATAGACCTTTTCCACTATCGTCGGTTCTGATCATGACATCCCTTTGTTTCTTACAACCCCTGGTTTTACAGGAACCCAAACATCCACTTTATACATCCTCCTTACACTCTCCAGCTTGGCAGTGTCTCACATATATCTGCAGCTTAATTTTCACAATATCAGCCAACCTTCCTTTGTCCCAGTACTCAACTGTACCCCTGCACTGGACCATCAATGCAGGAGCTGCTACAAATCCTTGGAACACTTCCTTTCAACCACAACATAAATGACGACTCCCCAGAAAGCTAATGAGGCATTGTCCTATACTTCCACATAATTTTCTTGAATTACTTCCACCAATCCAACCCATTATAAATGACCAATTGAGAATTATTACCAGTTTGCATCGCTCCCTCCAAGAAACCTTTCCTCTTTCCAGCACATACACTTTACACCTACCCTTGTACAATAAGTTTGCCATAGAATCACACATCATCGCTAACCTTTACCCACCATAATCTTGTTTTATTAAATGTGATAAAGATGTCTTTATTAATCAACATGTAAGGTGAATATGAGCCTGGTCATATCTGCACATCAATTCCTTGTACGTTACACAATCACACTTTGGAAGATGATATGATTCAGTGATACTCTGCACCACATCCTCTTTGTTTGTTGTCCCACTTGCCCACCCAGCTAGAAGCTCAAGGTAATCATCCTTGCTTTCTTCATCACATTTCTCCTCCAATATATTGTCTTCTCAGTTCCAAACACACCATGAGTCATTTTTGTATACCCAAATGGAGAGGGGATCCATTTTCGTGCACCTGCAACACCTTGACAACTATTGGATGTTGCAAAATGTTTTGTACCCCTACACCAAAAGCAATGTTTGTTCCTCACTGTACCTCCTCTGTTGATCTTGTTTCTTTTACTTTTCTCTTGTACCACATTAATGTCTTCAATATCCCCTTTACATTTTAGTATAATGCTAAACTTGGCTTAGCATGGCTAGTTTTCTTTTTATTTCAGATACCCACCTCTTCCCTCCCCTCCCCAAAGTGTTGACTAAAGAGTTTTTCAGATGCCTCTGTACAACCTTTCCATGCCTGTTAGAAATGTGGTATTTGGTTGGCAGTCAGGTTACCCCCTGTCCAAGCAAGGACCTTCACTCTAGTCAGGGTAAAAGAATCGCCCTTAGCTAACCCCCGCTCACCCTCTTGGTAGCTTGGCATGAACAGGCAGACTTAACTTCAGAGTGCTAGGTGTAAAGTATTTGTACCAACACACACAGTAATTCAATGAAAACACCACAAAATGACACAACACAGGTTTAGAAAAATAGAAAATATTTATCTAAACAAAACAATACCAAAACGACAAAAATCCACAATACACAAGTCAAGTTATTAATTTAAAAACCAAAAAGTCTTCATGTAATTTTAAACACATCGCTAACACTGATAGCGTGGAAATGTACCTGGTGTGTCAAAAATAACCCGCACGGGCGAGTGTGTGTCAAAAAGGGCTTGCAATCCATCTAACTCACGAGCGAGACCGTGTGGCGTTTCTCCTTCAGTCGAATCGGTGTGTGTTGTTTCTTCTTTCCGCAGGAGAGCGATGCGTCGATTCGAACCGCATGCTCGGGTCTGGGCAGGCCTTGCGTTGTTTTTACACGCCCACTGATGTTTGTGTTGGAAATCTGCCACACGATGATCTGAAAACCACACAGCGTGGGTTGAGATCTTACCAGCCTCTGTCGTTTCTCCAGCTGCGTGCATCGATCTTTCAGTTGCAGTTCAGTCGATTTCCAGCCACAAATCCGGCGGCGTGTCGTTTTTTTTTTTTTTTTTTTTTTTGTGTCTGTTTTTAGCCACGGATCGGAGTTGCGTTGATCTTTTCCCCACACGGTGGTCTGTGCGTGGATTGCTCACTCTTGCTCTGCCAGCTTCTCCTTTCAGGGCCCCAGGAACTGGATGGGCACCACTTGACAGAGTAGGAGTCTTAGCAGAGGCTCCAGGTGCTGGCAGAGAGAAGTCTTTTCTGTCCCTGAGACTTCAAACAACAGGAGGCAAGCTCTAATATAAGGCCTTGGAGAGTTCTTCACAAAAAGGAAGGCACACAAAGTCCAGTATCTGTCCTCTTGCACAGGCAGAAGCAGCAACAGCAGGATAGCTCACAAAGCACAGTCACAGGCAGGGCAGCTCTTCTTCCTCATCTCTTCTCCAGGCAGAGGTTCCTCTTGGTTTCCAGAAGGGTTCTAAAGTCTGTGGTTTTGGGTGCCCTTCTTATACCCATTTTCCCTTTGAAGAAGGCTTACTTCAAAGGAAAGTCTCTCTTGTTTGTGAAGTCCTGCCTTGCCCAGGCCAGCCTTCAGACACACAGCAGGGGGTTGGAGACTGCATTGTGTGAGGACAGGCACAGCCCTTTCAGGTGTGAGTGACCACTCCTCCCCCTCCCAGCACAGATGGCTGATCAGGAAATGCAGACTACACCCCAGCTCCCTTTGTGTCACTGTCTAGAGAGAGGTGCAAACAGCCCAACTGTCAAACCGACCCAGACAGGGAATCTACAAACAGGCAGAATCACAGAAATGGTTTAAGCAAGAAAATGCTGACTTTCTAAAAGTGGCATTTTCAAACACACAATCTTAAAATCAACTTTACCAAAACTATGCATTTTTAAATTGTGAGCTTAGAGACCCCAAACTCCATATGTCTGCCCTCTCCCAAAGGGAATCTACACTTCAATCATTTTTAGAGGTAACCCCCATGTTAACCTATGAGAGGGATAGGCCTTACAACCGTGAAAACCACATTTAGCAGTATTCCACTGTCCGGGCATATAAAACACATTAGTACATGTCCTACCTTAAACATGCACTGCACCCTGCCCATGGAGCTACCTAGGGCCTACCTTAGGGGTGCCTTACATGTAAGGGAAGGTTTAGGCCTGGCAAGTGGGTACACTTGCCAAGTCGAATTGGCAGGTTAAAACTGCACACACAGACAATGCAGTGGCAAGTCTGAGACATGATTACAGGGCTACTCATGTGGGTGGCACAACCAGCACTGCAGGCCCACTAGTAGCATTTGATTTACAGGCCATGGGCACCTCTAGTGCACTTTACTATGGACTTACTAGTAAATCAAATATGCCAATCATGGATAAATCAATTACATACACATTTTGTATAGGATCACTTGCACTTTAGCACTGGTTGGTAGTGGTAAAGTGCCCAGAGTAACAAAAACAGAGTCCAGCACACATCAGCAACCTGGGAGACCGAGGCAAAAAGTTAAGGGAGGCCACGGCAACAATGCCATAATAGGTTTGCCAGATTTTGTAAAAACACTGAAAGAATTCATACTGACTTTACTTATTCTCATGTACAAGAAGAAAATTTAAGACTGTAGATTAAATAATAAAACTAGTCAGGTTTGAATGGACTGCAAGTAGCACTAGGACAATAAGTTAAATAATGAAGGTAGCTTTGTGAAGTGTTGCAGGAATTCTTTCTTTTTTTAGTATTCTTTCTTTTAAAATAAAGGATACTCTTTTCTCTTACTCCTAACATATCCATGGAGATTCATTTCCACAAACATATATTTATGGCAGTAATTCCCAAACCTTTTAGAAGCACGACCCACTTTTTAGAACAACAAATGGTAGAAACGTGTCTACCTTTAATGGACATGAAGCGACAGTTTATTTAATGTAGCTAAAGCATTGTGTGGCAGCGTACTGTCATTTATGGACCACACATTTTCCATTGAAAAGGCCACTAAATTTGTGAAGAGATACAGTTTTACTGAAAAAACTATATTGCACATAAATGATAATGTGTGGAAACCTGTTTTTGGTGAATATTTACCATTTGTGCATCACCAAGTAAAGCGTCTTCCTTTGTTTTGATCCTGTTAATGTCTTTGTTTCCATCTCTCTTAAGAGTACAAAAAATGTGCTTCTTTTTTGCTTTCTTAACTTCTAAACGTGCACATTTCATTTACAGGTTTTTACATTTTGTTATGCGTTACAAAAAATGACATCTTATGGCCTTTCCTTTCACACCCTGTACCCCACTCAGCACGATTGTCATATAATTCACATTATTTTCTCTGACTGGAAAGTGAGAGGAGCTTGTAAAACCCAATTCCCATGTAAAATAAATTAGGTGGTGATTTGTCAGGAGAAATAGCCTGGCATTTCATCTGTGTCTTTTAAGCGCAGGATACACGTCAAGATAAATAGAGAATTTAAAGGCATCTTTATTTATTTATTTGACTTTCACAACTTATCAAAAGTCAGCTGGCAATGACCCACAATTTGGGAAACACTGGTTCATGGTGTGGAAACTGCACCAAGAACTTCCATGCAATACACCCTTACTGATCAACTCATTTGGAGGCCACAAAAAATATGTTGTGGCCTCAGTCTAGTTTTTCCACAAATGCTTGTGTGTAACATGTTAGTAGCCAATGCATTTCCTGAAGATCTGGTGACTCCAGCCAAGGAATCGCAGTCTCTACTAATCCTGTCCTGGCTTGCTGCAGGGTAATGGGGTGGGGTGGGGTGGCATGCGGGGGGAGGTATGGGGGAACAAAAACATATAAATAAAAACTTTCCTGCTCTGCCACTTCTCTGTCGTGGTCACTCGAGGCACAGGTTCCCAGCCTGCTCTGCGGCCAATCATGACGCTGCTCAAAGCAGCATTCGAATTAGCTGGAGCAGCCAGCCAGGGTGCTCCCAGGCAAACTGGGAACCTGTGCCTGCTCTCTCCAGCCTGGCAACACAGTGCTGGGTTAGAGAGAGCACAGTGCGCATGCGCACTGAGGGGAGTACACAATGCACTCCCCGATGGCTCCGCCCCTTTAACAATGAAACAATAATGAACAGTTATAGCTGCTGCTCGTGGGGGGGGAGCCGCCGCTGGCTACTACTGCTAAGTTTGAGTGTTCTGGGAAATGGAACCCGGTATGGCACTTATCTGCAGGACCGTTCACTGTTGAGTTGTAGCTGTGTGCAACTGCATGAAAATTAACGTGTGACACTCGCGTGCAGGTTCATCTCGGGTGAATCATCACCGGATGCATTTGTTCCATGTATGATTTTGAGCATCGCGAAGTCAGAAAGCAGTTGAACATCCCTATATCAGCACGTACTGGAAAACACTTTCTTTAAGCACCAAGGATATGTATGGTAACACAAACTGAAGCGCAAACAGCCAATGTGCTCCACTGTTAAAATCCCTTAGATAAAATAAACCACCCAGTATTTGGGCAAATGTTGCCCTCACTTAGTCCAGGCAACTCAAATGGTAAATGTCGAGTTGAAAATGTAACACCAGAGGCTCAGTGTAGTACTTTGTTGCGTAGACCCCAATTAAGGTTCACAAAAAGATTAAACGTTTTATATAGCCATCACAATAACTTATTCATCCACTTTTTCATTATGGTTATTATCAGTTTAAATTTAGGTATGACCACTTTCACATACAATTCTCCTCTTTATAGGCCGCTCCACCACTTTGGGGTTCTCGTACTACCCCCCTCCACCAGGATGGTTGCCGTTGAGAGAATACAAGTAAGTAGAAATAAGTCAGGATGGTTGGCTGTAATCCTTTTTCTGATAGTCTCAAAATTGTCTCTGAAGGTCTCCGTTCAATTCCCTCCTCATTTGTTTTCTCTCCTTGTTTTACGGCTATCCTTTATGCACGCAACCTCATTTCATTCTACCTGGTTTCTGTAAGTTTATAAGCTCTTCAGATGTCTTCTTTAACTACTTTTTCCATCTTTTCTTCATGCGCCTCTCTAGGCGTCTGCGAACTATAAGTACGCAGTGCCAACTGAAAAAAGCACACAGTGAATTTCACTCTTTCCTTGTTGCCCCAAAAGTAAATCCTGTTTTTAATCAGTCAAGCAAAAAATGTTTTATTCAGCAAATTTGCCAAGAAAGATGCTCATGGAAAGAAAACTTTTAATAGCTAAACAAAATTCACAAGGACATACTACTTCAGTACAATTAAGCATAATATCCTATTAAACACTTCTTAAAATATTAAAACATGGCAAATGTTATTTATCGTTTTTTGTTACAGTATCTGTTTTATTAGTTTCCTTGAAACATACATCAGGCCAAACATGGCACGTAAAGAACATACTATAGCATTTATAACAAACAAGATCAATGCCACAATCGATCATTTGACTTGTACAGAATTAGCCTTCTTCCAATAAGATCAGGTCCATTTTCTGATGTGCCAGCATATAATACCAAAGTTACTGTTATGTTCCCCATGCAATAGGAATGGGAACAATTCTGTGTTTGTTTATACTTCCTCATCTGTAGTGTCGTCCAGTGACGGGCTATCTTCTGTTTCAACACTATCTATTAGTGTATTCCAGGCTTGACATTCATCCGTAGCCCTAACAGTCCTCACCCGTCAAAAAGGTAGCTCCACAGCCACCGCCTATTCTAGAACATCTCTTTTCCAATGGTTCACATGTGGTCTTGTTGGCCCAGCTAAGTAATAGCCACCCTGTGCTCGGCCAAGAGGAGTGTAAGTTGGGTGAATTTGTATTCCATTTTTCGTGCCTTATGGAACTGTATGTCCCCCAATAGGCAAGCTGCTGGATTAAGCTCGATATGTATCCCACGATTGTCTTCTAAGTGTGTTAGGACCTCCTCCCAGTACTCTTGAACTAGAGGGCAGCGGCAGGTTAAGTGTAGAAGAGTGGGTGTGTGTTCCGGACATCGGGGGCACCTCTCCGTCTTTAAGGGGCCCATCTTATTTTATAGCACAGGTTCAATATAGGTGCGATGTATGTAGTTAAAATAAGCCAATTTAAATCTGGCCTTACTAGATAGTGTGTGCATCATAGAGCACATTTTATGTGAGCGTGCATCTGTAATGTGTTTCCACCCCACCCCCAAACCCTCCTCCCATGCATTTCTGGACTTAAACTGTAGTTGCAGCTTATCCACTAGTAGTGCCTTATACATGTGCGATTAAATGTTGTGCTCCCAATTCCAGAAGGGCCCAGAGCATTGAGGTCTGAAGGGTATTGGGTTAGTCTAACAAGATGTTTACTATACTGGTATGCAGGAGAAACTGTCCCTCCCCCAGGGCAAACGTGTCCTGTGCCGCTTGAAATGTAATGCAGGTGTCTTTAGGGTAGAGATAATCCATGGTCTCGCATCCCCTATCCCTCCAAACCGTAGTGTTGATAGCTTCGGCTAATATACGGAAGGCAGGCAAGTCAATGAACTGAACGTCCCTGGCGAAGGGTGTGCCCCTAACATACCCTTCACTGTTCATTCCCATTAGTCTGCCATGTGGTTAATGAGATAGGAAGCTCTTTCTGGGGTTCCACTGCTAAAGTGTAGCAACCGTGCCAATGTGTGGACCCTGTTGCTATCTGCCAGCAACAACTTTTCCCAGTTTGTGTTGTCTGTAAGCCAGTGTGCAGCATGCCGTAGTTGGGATACAAGGTAGTAAATTCCTATGTGCAGAAGGGCAAGACCTCCCTCACTCGTCAGTATGTGTAGGCGGTCTCGCGCTAACCTACTTTGCCCCTTTTTGCCATGTAAGTGTGGTAAGGAGTAAGTGCAGATGTTGGAAGGTAGTACGTGGAAGTGTATCAAATGAGTGCAGTGGTATATGGAAACTTCGAGGCAGAAAGACAATTTTTGCCACCGCTACTCTCCCAATCATGGACAATGGGAGCGTGGTCCAAAATTGTATCAAGGCCTTAAGGACCTCCACCACTCTATCTATGTGTTATTGCTTTTGTTTCTGGGAGGTGGGTGCTACCATCATACCCAAGTAGCAATATTTTTCTATTCTCCAACACAACATAGCAGAAGGGACGGAAGAGTCCTAGGGTCCACCCTAGAAATCCAACGGGAAGACCAAGGATTTATTCAAATTAATTCTGAGACCTGTAATGTCCCCAAAGTCGTCCAGATGTCATATGAATGGTGGCAGTGATTCCCTAGGGGACTTGAAGTAATAAAAATAAAAGGTGTCATCTGTGTACAACACCAAACGAGTTGTTGTCCACCCTGACACCCCAGTTCATAAGGGTACAAATATTATGTTTTATTGATTTGTATAGTGCACTAATCACCTGTTAGGATATTCAAATGCTTGGGCAGCTATATAAGTTTGTAGTCACCAAGGTGCTTGGAACTCAAGAAGTAAGGAGGCTCTGATGTTTTGAGGGAGGTCCTTCCATTTTTTGGGTTTAATGTAGTAGAACGAGAGACCTCCAGTTTTGCTTTTGCAGATGCAGGGGATTGTGTGCTAGTGAGAGTGAGGCAGAGCGTAGGTGTCTGGTGGGCTGGTGAAAGTGTATGGGGCTGTTCAGGTATTCTGGGCCTGTGTTGTGTAAGGCTTCGTGTATATATATATGTGTGTTTGAAATTTGAATTGGCTGCACTTGTGAATGGGGATCTAGTGAAGCTTTGTGAGGTGTGATCTGTGAGATGTGGTGTGATGTGGGTGTCGCGTGGGAGGTTGAGTATGAAACTTGCAACGGTGTTCTAAATGGTCTGGAGTCTGCGTAGGAGTTGTTTGGAGATTCCAGTGTAGAGGGTTGCCGTAGTCCAGCCTGCTGGTGCTGAGTGCTTGCGTGATGATCCGTCTGGTGTTCTGGGGCAACCATTTGCAGATTTTTCGCAGTATGCGTAGGATGTAGACACAGGAGAGGTGCACACTGGGATGATGTGAGCTGTCACGTTGAGCTTGCTATCTAGAATGATACCTAGAGTTCTTGCGTGGTCTGCGGGTGATGGTCCTAGCTTTGACGGCCACAAGGTAGAATCCCTTGGGCCGAAGACCAGTACTTATGTCTTGTTGGAGTTGAGCTGCAGGCAGTTGGTTCGCATCCAGTCTGCTACCATGGTTTCACAGTTAGTGAAGTTGGTGCTGGAAGTGGTTCTTTTGTCTGTCAGGGAGAGGCTGAGTTGGGTTTCATTGGTGTAGGAGATGACAGTAATGTCTTGTGATCGGATGATATTGGTAAGCAGTGTCATGTTTATAGTGAACATTTTAAGACTGACGATCCTATGGGACTCGGAATATCAATGGCTTGGTCTCTGATTTGAAGAATGGCAGCGTCACCCTTTGGGTTCTTCCTGTTAGGAAGGAACAGATCATTTTAGAGCAAATCCTTGAATGCTAGTCTTGTGGAGTCTTCTAATGAGGGTGTTGTGGGAGACTGTTGAAGTGTGCAAAAAGATTGAGCAGGATGAGGGCTGCTGTTTCTCCTCGATCCAGGTTGATTCAAATGCCGTTGGTGGCAACAATACGTGTTGTTCTGTGCTGTAGTTTTTTCTGGGTGTTATCTAGAAGATGGGGACGTTTGAGGTGAGTTGTGATTTGCTTTTGATGGCCTTCTCAGTCACGTTGTCTGGATAGGGAAGCAGAGAAATGGGTCTGACGTTGCTCAGTTGATTTGGGTCGATTGTGGGCTTCTTGAGGAGGGTGTTGATTTTTGCAAGATTCCATTATTCTGGGAAAGTGGCAGACAGGGGAGGTGTTGATGCTGATTGATTGTTTTCCCTGGTTGTAGACGGTTGGGATTTGGGTCCACAGGGACCCCTGAGTTGGATGGTCCACATGATTGCTGCTATGTTGTTTTAGGTGAGGGTTGTCCATTCGTTCAGGTGGCCTTCTAGGTAGGTGGTGGATAGGTGAGCAATGAGTTCTCTGGGATTGGGTTGGTGTGCGAAGTTGCTGTAGATGTTTCTGATTTTGCTGTGGAAGAATTTGGATAGGTTGTTGCAAAGTTGCTGGGAGGCAGCGATGCTGGTGACAGTGGCTGAGGTTGAGGTGAAATCCTTAACGATCAAGAAGATCTCCTTGCAGCTGTTAGAACTTCCTTTGATGCGGTCCACTAGTTTATTTGCTGGTGATAGCATTTGAGTGTAGCCTTGAGGTAGTTCCATTAGTGGTGTCGTGGCTTGCTCTGCATTTCCTTTCTAGCTACCAGCTGGCCTACTTGTATGCATGCTATGCTTGTTGGGTGCAAGGGAGACACAGCAATTCCTGATCCAGTTGCTTATTTCCTTGTCATGGTTGTCTGTGTGGATAGATTTATCCATGCCTAGTGCCCTGAGCCAGTCTGCTTCTGTGATTTATTTATTTTACTTCGTTTTTTTTTTTTTTTTGCCCAAGCTGCAACTTGGAATGCTGAACCTGGTAGGCCTTTTTACTTGTAAGTGGACGTTTGTGTGGCGTTTGTGTTGGGATTAGGTGTAGAAGGCATTGTTAGTATTTGCATGGAGAGTGTGGGTGTGTGGCTGCTTGAGAAACAGCAGTAGGTGCAGGTGAAAGCTCCTACTGTGGTGTGAGGCACAGCAGCAGTTGGGAAAACAACATTCGGGGTCTTTCAACCTAAGGCGTGCTTTGTAGTATTGCTGGATGGTGATTGGACCGGGCTTCCTAGAGCTGGGAGCAGACGTGCCAGTGTTGCAGCTGCCATTAGGTAGGCCCTGGGAGGGAAGAGGACTGCAGGGTGCTGTGATGTCATCTCCTTTGCTGATGGGGGAGGATGGGAAATTAAGTCCTCTTGCTTAGCTTCTTTTTGTAAAGACGGTTTTGGCAAGAAAACCAGTAAAGTCACTTCCTATCCAGATATAAGATGGGAAATTCAGTGATGTCACTTACTGTGTAGGTGGATAATGGGAGATCCAGTGATGTCACTTTCTGTGCTGGTGGGTGATGGGAAAATCATAAGATACAAACCAGTCATAAGATATTTTGGAGGCCTCATAATCTATTTTACAGCATTGAAGCCCTAACCTTAACTCACTTTTGAATAAAATTAACAAATTATAAAGCAATTGACTTTTGAAGAAATTTGAAAACTAAAGATCTGTGATGACTGAAACAAAATAAAGTGAAGTGAATAGTTAAAAAGAATGATTGTCATGAGGACAACAGGACAAATCCCTCCGTATGCCCTTCACAAGAAAACGTACTAGGAAATGTACCAGATTAAACCTAAATCATGTAAAAAGAAACCCATGGTGAGCATTTGCTATAAACATGAGGTATTGTTCCATATAAAGGGGCTTAGAAATTTAAACTTAAGAATTTACAGTTTGTTTTAACACCACAGAAAGCACTCAGCCCTCTTTGCATTTGTCCTGGAAAATACGTTTCAGCTGTGCTTTGTGGGGAGATTGCCAGAGGATAGAGTGGGAAAAAAACTTGTTTCCCGATCCAGTCAATACCATATTTAATGAGTTCTAGCCAAGGAATAAGATGCCTGTTTTGGAGAAATAAGCAATCTGAAATAATCATATGATTTAAAAACCTATTCTGTTTTAACTATATGGATGCCTAAAGTAATAGGGGGTGAAATCTCATGGAGTCTTCCAGACAATTCCCAATGCGAATGACAAATAATTTTTAAATCCCAAAATAGGCAATTATAGAAGAAAAAAATCGAAAAGGAAAAACAAATTCACTTGTTCTCCTTAATGTCACTAAATCACCTTCACCCCCCAAAAATCCTCTAATTGGTCCAATATCCTTTTCTCTCTACTTGCTTGACTCACAAGCCATCTTTGGATCATGGGAATATTTGGACAGCGAACTTCCTAGTCCCCCGCAGCTCCAGCAGCAGCCTCAGAACCACTTTAGTTTGCCCTTAGTGGCTCATGACTACCCTATATGAGGCAGAATCAGTTATTTTTTCAGAGGTGGCAAGCAATAACCACCCATAGGCGGGTCCTGCAAATAGTTTAGTTGGGCAGCACACTGCCATTCCTTTCCAACCTGCTGCATCTTCCACCCACATCAGAGTGGCTTTCAGAGGAAGGAGCACCTGTCCATTTCACTACAGGAAATTCAGGGTCTTTTTGGAGAAAGTAGCCATAGAGAAATTCCCAGCTTTGATAGCTGAACTGGTTGGTAATCTTGTTATTTCCTAGTGCTGAAAAAAGGCAGGAGGCCTTTGTCCTGTTTTGGATCTCCGGTCTCTCAAATTCTTCCTGTGTACAAAGCACAAGTTCAAGATGTTTATACTACCCCAAGTTCTATATGCAAAGGATTTAGGAGTCTGGATGGTAAAGTTGGGACTGCAGGTAGCAAACTTCCATGTTCCGTTTTTGCAGGTCCATAGGACCTTCTTGCAGTTTAAGGTGGCCTGTCGCGTTTTCATTTTGCAGGGTTTCTCTTTGGTCTCACTAGTGTCCCTCTGGTGTTCACAAAAGTGATGGTGTTAGTTGAAGAATAGCTTCAGATGTCAAGTATACCAGTCCTCCATACCTCGACAATTAGTTGGTAAAGGCGGGCTCGCCACAGTCTGCTGTGGACCACCTCCAGACAACCGTGAGCCTCCTGACATTGTTAGAGTTCATGATCAGTGTGCTTAAATCACACCTGACTCCTTCGAAAAGGCTCCATTTCATCAGAGCCATCCTGGATAGAGTGTGTTATCAGGCCTTCCTACCGGATCAGGAAGTCCAGGGCATTTGGGCTATGATTCTGATGTTTCAGCCTTAGTCCTGGTGTAATGGTGGCTCTGATGCTTCTTGGCCTATTGACCTCCAGCGTCCTGCTTGTCAGACATGCCAGATGCACTCTTCAGTGAGATCTGAAGTCTGTGGGCCAAACACCACAGGAACCTGTCTGAGTCCATCCAGGTTTCAGAGGAGACTGCAAAAGATCTGCAGTTGTGGCTGCTCGACTTCCATTAGACCAGTGGCAGCAGGGCTGGGTTTAGCAGTGGTGGCACCCAGTGCAACAGTCTTTTTGGCACCCCCCCAACCTCCGTGACCTCCTTCTCCTCGAATTTCCTCCAAAGGTGCCCCTCATCTCTCCATAGCCCCTCTCTGACATACATTTTATTTGTTTTTGGCACTACTCGTAGTTCACCTGCACTCAGTTCTGTGATCTGCATAGTACATGTTCTTTGCAGCAGACACATTAACCCTCTGCGCTATTATGATGAGCTACCAAAGTCTGCGCCAGGTGCGGCTGCACCGGTCGCATCACCCTGAAGCCGGCCCTGAGTGGCTGACACCTATCCCTACCCCACCCAGAGCTGGCAGTAGTCATGGATGGGTTGGGGAGGTCATCAGGGAGAGGTGGCAATCTGAGGACTCTGGTCTCGTGCTAAGACCTATCTCCACAGGAACCTCTTGGAGCTATGGGCCATTCACTTGGCACTGAAAACCTTTGTGTCGTCCATCAAGAGAAAGCTGATTCAGGTCCTCATGGACAAAACCACTGTCAAGTGCTATTGCAACAAGCAGAGCTGATTAGAGTCCTGGCCACAGTGCTAGGAGGTCTTGTACCTCTAGAACTGGCTGAAACATTAGGGCATTTCACTGATCATGTACCACCTGGGGGTGGTAAATGCCAGGATGGATAAACTCGTCTCACGGTGCCTAGCAGATCATGCATGGCAGTTGCACCTGGACATGATGCACGGCATCTTCCAGCAATGTGGAAAACCCTGCTCAATCTCTTTGCCACCACGAGAACAAGGATTGGAAACACTTTTGTGTGCTGGGGCTGCCAAGACGGTTATCTCTCGGAGTTCCATTCGATGTAGAAAGGAGCATGGCACTCTTAAATGCCTTCCTGCCTCTAACTATCTTGCCCATATTTCTGAACAAGACAAGCCAGTTGAGAGCGAGGTACTAGTAGGTGTATCAGTTGTGTGTTTCCCTTGATGACAAGGGCATGCCCATCTACTCCCTTAGTGATATGAATGGTAGCCTGAATTGGGTACCATGGCCCTGCTTGTGATTGAATAAGGGGAGTTAATAGACTCCCTCAGCATGCAGGTATTAACACTGCCTTACTGATATGAATGGTAGCCTGAATTGGGTACCATGGCCCTGCTTGTGATTGAATGAGGCGAGTTAATAGACTCCCTCAGCATGCAGGTATTAACACTGCATATTTTGTGTTTTTGTTTCATACTGACTGTACGTTGTCGACGGGCAACACCATATACAGATGTCCTGATGAAAGCCCTGGACAGTGTAGGCCATAGATAGGGGATGTTGACGGCTTAAGAGGGTCTTAGGACCATAATATCCTAATAGGTCCCTCCAGGTGATTTTAACCCATACCTGCGCTGACCATGAATAGAGGGATACCTTTGGTCAATGTACAATATTTTTATTTCTGTAACCTCCCCTGGTAGGAATAATATCAAATGTGCTCTGTGGAATACGGTTGAGCCCACGCTGTCTTTTTAGGGGCAGGGTGGACCTGATGGTGAAGCATGCTACTACTAGAGTGGGTGAGGGTCACATACAAAAAGAAACATATTCTTTTCTGTTGAATTAATACCAGAATATTGCATAGGAAAGGAGTCTCTGAATGTTTGGCTGTGAATACTCTGTCTTGAGATTTGCCTACAAGATAGGGAGAGTGTATTCTCTAGACCATCCCCCAACAGGAAATATCTTCCTTTCCCTCCCAAGTGGCAGGGTTGTAACCGGCCTTTGTTAGTTTGTTTGTTTGTGAAGATGATCAGGGGTGACCAGGCCCAAGTCCTAGGGCTTGATTACAACTTTGGCGGACGGTGTTAATCCATCCCAAATGGGACGGATATCCCGCCCGCCGTATTACGAGTCCATTATATCCTATGGAACTCTTAATACGGTGGGCGGGATATCCATCCCATTTGGGACGGATTAACACCCTCCGCCAAAGTTGTAATCGGGCCCTTAGTGCCTCCAGAATGGGCCTGAGGAGTATGGTACCTGGAATATCGGAGTATGAGCATCTCTCCTCTGATCAGGCTGCCGCGTCGTGAGGCTATTCTGTTGCAGCAGTAGGGCAAGGTCTTGCACATGTGATAAATTGAGCAGCAACAGTGGACTGCTTTTGATACACCTCCCAAAGTAGTGGAAAGATGTTGAGGCAGGACGCTGGAACAAGCTTTGTGTTGCACCCATAATACGGACCCCTTGCATGCCAAACTGTTTGATTTGTTGTTTGTTAAGTCACTCGCCCAGCAATGACTTGCAAACTGCACTGTTAAAGTTTATTTGCCAGCTCTTTCAGCTTTTGTGTATTTACAGCACCAATCTTCATTGTTCAAATCATCTGCTGTGACTGGATTTCTTACAGGCTTACTTTGTTTCCTCATAAACCCTTCATGATGCCACAGTAGGATCTTAAATTCATCATTACTTTTCTTATTTGCATCTAGTTTGAGCTGATCCCTAGCTGCCCTCTACGCCTCTGGACTGTGAAAGTGGTCTTTTTTGTAGTGATAGCTTCAGCTCATTGTGTGAGCAAGCTTCAGGCTCAGCTGCCTTACATCACTTTCTTTCATGACAAACTGGTGCTGAAGATGAGATGGTCTTTCTACTGAAGGTTGTGACTCCCTTTCATCCCAGAAAATCCCTCACTCCTGGCATATTTTGCTACATCTCACTCCCTCGAAGGACGATGAGGGACTCCATCATCTGGGCCACAAAAGGGGGCTGAGGTTTTACATTAATCACACCAAGGGCCTCAGGATAGATGATTAGTAATTTGTTTTGGTTCACTAAGGTTAAGAAAAGGCAAGGCAGTGTTGGAGAGGACTTTGTCCACTTCAGTAGTCCTCTGCATTAAGATCTGCTATTCAATGGCCAAGAAGCATCCTCCAGGAGGACTGAAGGCTCATTTTACTGGGGCCAAAGCTGCTGCTATTGCATTACCATGCAGAGTGTCTGTCCTATATATTTGTCAGGTTGCAACACAGACCTCCGTGCACACATCCACAAAACACTAATGCCTTGACAGTCTGGTCCAACGGGAAGGGCATTTTGGTTGTTTGAACATGCAGGACATTTTAGTATAAGTCATCCCACAGATGGTTCGGTTTTGGTATATATTGTAAAGGTGAGGAATTTGCTAATACCTACCCATATGATGCTAACTACCTGTGCACAATGTCTATGATGAATGATCCTGTGGGCCCAGTCTGGCACTGGAGGATATTTTAGACAGGAGGAATATGTATTTAGATAGGGTGTCCACCAGAAAGAACGCTATCGAAGGTAAGTAACTTGTTCATCACAAGTAGTTATCAATACCCCCACAAAGAATAAATCAAAGATCTACCCCACCCCCCCAAAAAAATATCCTGGCCAATCCTTAACAATCGTTTTTCAATAATGGGCATAGGTGGTTATGGTGCTTTCCGATTATGACTGAGTTTCACTTTGCGGCACACTTACCGTTATTGACAATATTTTTTTTTTAAATAAGTAAATATACCAAAACGGAAAAAACATTCAGATATTTTTTTTTGGGCTAGAATTGCTTTGGTACTAGCAATTGTGATTGCAGTGGTTCAAGACCCTTCCTATACAATAAGTCTTTCTTACCAAAGAGATATTTTCTTGTCTTTGTATAGTCTTCTTGATCTTTGGCCTTTTAACAGACTTCCTGTAAGGCTGGATTTTCTCAGTGAGTTGCTTTAAAAATCCTAACCCTTATCATTTTTTTCTAAAGATGTTTCTACTTGATTATTTATGATAGCATAGCTTGGTGATCCCCTCTAATTTTCTTCTCTCCATTCTCTTAGTTTGTCGGGTCTGGGTAAATAAGTAGGAACATCATCTTTTGGAAACTTCTTTTATCCACTCATCCTTCTCCAAAATTGAATTAATGAAATAAACAGAGTAATGAGAGTTAATAAAACCCTCAAACAAAGTCCTCAGGTAGGTTGTGGACTACTCCAAAACAAGCTTCTGACACTAGTGACCCTTTTTGATATGAACATTGTTTGCTATTGTGTATGCTTTATGACTCTTTACCTTCAAAGGGCACCCTTAAACTTCAGAAGAGAATGATCCCAATTCTAAAATAAATTTGTGATACATTGTTGCGTATGCCACAAATGATGATTGCAATACATTTAAACTTTGTTATATGTATCTGCCACAAGAAATTATTCTTCTAGTTTTTCCACATTGATTTTTCAGTTCACGTTAAGGAGTGTTCGCTCTTGCATATGATTTCTCATCTAGTAAGGTTTTGCTGCCAGTTTATGTTCCGTCTCCCTTCACTTGAGTGGTTGCATTTGAGAGAACACAGGTAGGTAATAATAAGTCAGGATAATTGACATATAGCCTTTTTCTTGTGTGTTCTCAGAACTCTCTATACTCTTCTCCTTTCACCTTAACTTCCGTTTGTATCTATCCTCCTGGATGGTTCTTTCTTTTTTTTCTTCATTTTATTGTATCATGTCTTCTTTATAAGATCATAAGCTACTCAGATGTTTTCTCCTGGTCTCTTTCTCTGTCTTTTTAAAATATATATATATATATTTCCCATCTTCTCTCTAAGCCATTGGCAGCTTAACTGAATACAACTTTAAATGTGGAAAATAAACAGAATAAAAACACACTTGGGGACCTTCACTCTTTCCTTGTTGTGGCCTAAGTAAATTCTGTATTATGAATACAAAATATGGAATTGTAGAAGAAAAATAAGTAGGAAAAATAGAAACACTCCTTATCACTAAATTACTTTTTCACCCCCACCCATCCCCACAGTCACCTATTTGGTCCAGTACCCTTCTCTTTACTTGTTTGATCCTCGATCCATCCTTGGAGTGGCTTCATGGTATATCCTGGTGGAGGAATGCCACCAGTGTTTGTCCTCTCTGTTCGTGTTTTTTTCCAACTTGGTTAGGATTCTCCTTTCCTTTAGGGCTCCTGTCGACTGCTGTCTGGGTGTCCCAATCGAATCTGGCACCTTTTGATTCTCTTGCTGACCAGTGGTCAGTCTTGCTCTGCATGCTCGCTGTATGTTCTGGTTCCATTCTAGCTTCCTGCGGCCAGCGCTTCCTGTGGTGTCCTTCCCAGCTCTATTCCAGCCTGTACTCTTTGCCACCCGTCTCTCCCTGGAAAATGTTTCACTTCATGCCCTGTATCCCTCCACTCCGACACACTTCCTTTCTTCTATCCCTAGTTTTTCATCCCTTTTTATTAGTCCTTCCACTCTATCTTACCCCTTGTTGTTTGCTTTTAGGTCCC
The DNA here is from genome assembly GCF_031143425.1 of Pleurodeles waltl. Lineage (NCBI taxonomy): Eukaryota > Metazoa > Chordata > Amphibia > Caudata > Salamandridae > Pleurodeles > Pleurodeles waltl. Next base: position 825,091,459 of record NC_090450.1, on the reverse strand, counting down.
CGCTTCTGATTAAGCACAATAAGGATCCTGTAAGTTGATTTCCCTCCTCGCACATCCTCTGACACTCTCAAAGATCCATTGATAGCATCCATCTGCTGGTATATTTATGGCAAGGCCCAGAGGCCAGTATTATGGAATATCATTTATTGCCGTCACACACAGCAGCTCCGTTAAAGACCATAGAACTCTACATCTTCCCAGATTTTAAAGAAAGCATTGTGCCACCAGACCTTACCAGATCTCTCTGAAATGCACATCTATTTCAGAGCAATGTCCTTACAGCGTGCTGAAATGTGGATCAATTTTGGTATAATTGACATGATGTAGACATAACTTTATGTATAACAGCAGCAATTTTAGTATTTGGGAGTATATTATATGTTCCTTATAAATTAATGTTTTAGACAGTTTGTTTCTTTCATTTCAAAATTATCCTATTGGAACGTGAGAGATTTTGTTTTTTGGGTCCTTGAAAAGAGATTGTTTGCTATGTTAAATATTTTTATACATACCGAAGTGTATTTTAGGTGATGGTTGATTAAGGAAACTGAATCTGGTAGATTGCAGGGGGGAACAATTAGAGCTTAGATTTAATATGGCAATTGAAAATCACTTCAAAAGTTTCTAGTAAAATGGAGAGGAAATCGGAATTGATACAGTTGAATACAAATTGAATGTCTGAAGACTAACATTTTTGGTCTGCTGCTTAACGCACACAAATGTAAAAAAAGGATGTAATGTTACCCTCAAACAAAAACACACATCCTATGGTCTCAGTCAGGCAAAAAGATAAAATCTGCAAGAAGTCTGTGAACGCACAGACTGTGATAATGCCAGGGGCATACAAGATGGGCAGAATAAAGGCTCAGAAATATATAAACAAATAAAGAATAACTCTTGGAAAGTCAAAGCAGTTATTCATGATGAACCATCTGTTAGTGCAGAAGTAGAGAAGTTGTTTCTCTGTGTTTTATTCATGTGATCAAGATTTCACAACTCTGAGAAATAAATTACAAGATAAGGAAAATGGAAAGGATCAGAAAGTTTTTACATCAGAGGGCTGAAGATACTATGACTCAAAGGATCGGGCACGAGAATGGGCCCCAACTGAGCATGTAACTTAGCATGTGGCAGCCAAGGGTATTCTGTTTGGTAACGCCTTTAGAAAGGATCTGTCTAAGTTTGTGGGGCACTTTATTCATTACAAAAGTCTCAAAGAAATATTAAGAAGGTCTTGAATGACCATGTTTTGGATTGGCTCAGAGAACAACGGGTCAGTTCACCAACCATGGACACAGCACCACAAGAAGCTTTTGTCACAGAAATACAGACCCTATCAGGGACAACAAGTTTACCAAAGTGGGAGTTTTTTCTTTAACCTACAAAAGGTAAAGACCACAATGTAGATGTGCCCATGGCAAGAGATGTAATGGAGTAGTAGGAACAAATCTACTTGAACTAGAGATCCAAGAGTTCATCACAAAGGGAGCTGTAGTACAGGATCTGTCAAGAGGGTTCATAAGCAATATCTTTCTAGTGGAAAAGAAGAAAAGGACATATAACGCAAGATTTATACGATTGGGTAGTTTACCATAATTTCAAGATGGAAGGTATGCATATACTAAGATGTCTTGCAGCAGGGGATTGAATGACCCATTTGGATTTAAATGATGCAAGAGAGTCTTTAGAGATTTTTGTCTGGGTGCATTGTGAGATAGTTTGAGTGTTCCGTATGAATTACACTGTGTTTGAGCTTTTTGGTGTTGTGATTTTGATTTGTAGGTCTTTAGGTGGTTGAATACTGTGATTTTGATAATATGCGTGCATCAGCCAATGACCGACACACGCACACCTTCCCTGGTGTGGGCCACAATCAGTGGGTGATGCCAGGGAGGAGTTTTAAAAATCATCTGGTGCAAACAAACATTGCATCAGCGCATTTTTCTTTTCTTTTCCCCCGGGAGAGGCAGAAGAAACTCTGCGTTTACCCCCGCAAATACCATCCACCTCCAGTACCCCCTCCTGCCCATCAGCGACTTGCTTATGTCACAGTTTTCCTTCGGAGCAGCAGAGTGGACCGGGTGAGTGCTCTCTACCTTCTCTGGTGGGGAAAACGGCCTCCCTGGGTTCCAGGAAGGCATCGATGGAAAGGGAAGACACTCCCCTTTACGTTGATGCCTCACTGGCACCATTTCCTGGCCATGGGTCGCAGCGCGGTTGTGATCTATGGCCAGGAAATGGCCCTAGGCAGCAGGGATCTTGTTTGGGGGGGAATCGGCCCCGTTGAATGTGGGCTGAACCCCCTCCCTCACCGTGGGGGCATAATAAAAAATAAAAAAAAAAAAAAGGTTGGGGCTCTCCTGGGGGGCGATTGCGTCCCTCAGGGAATTAAATTGATTTATAAAAATAAATCAAAATGGCACGATGAGCCCTCCTTAAACGAGCCGATCCCCTAGGGGGCCATTATATAATAATAAAAAATAAATGGTTTTCCCTGAGAGGGGCAATCGCGTCCCCCCAGGTGATATTAAAAAAGAAAATGAAAATGTTGGGGTCTGCCCCCCCGACACGGGCTGACCCCTATTGGGGCATTTCTTTATATATATATATATTTTTTTTTTTACATGTGTGCTTTGCCTTGGTAGTGATTGGCCCCAGGGAAAGCACACTTGGATATAGAATAATAAAAAGTGATAGTCTCTCTATATAGAAAGAGATCTGACTTTTGTCTAGTGTCAGTTTTGATGCCATCAAGTAGCACATATGGTTTATATGCCTGCTGCAAAGGATAGATATGTATTTAGCTGAGTGGATTAGTAAAGACAGGCATTACCTGCGCTTTAAAACAAATGAAATGTATATGCGAGGGGGGGCTATGGAGAGATGAGGGGCACTTTTGCTAGGTGATAGTGAGGGAATTAGGGGAGGTGGTCATGGGAGGGGAAGCAGCAAAAATGATTGTTGCACTGGGTGTTACCAGCACTAAAGACTGTGATGAAGGTTATGTGGCAAGGTGAAGTAATAGTGTGTCTTTTGGGTTTTTTTTTCAGTGTCTTCTGAGAATCTGCTGATTCAGAGAAGAAGTGAAGGTAAGGTGACTTAACATTTACTGTTCCACACATCGCACACACCCACGAGTAATTTTTTGACCCTATCTGCCTTCTACCTAGGCTAGTGCTTTAGAAGGACTGTTTAGCCAGTAGCAAAGATGGCATCTCGTTGAATGACTGCTGCTAAAGCTGTAACTGTGGTTATAGCGGACAGCTCTGAGGCAGGATCGAGGACTGAGACAGCATCTGAGGGAGAGGACAATGAGGCAGAATCTGGGACTGATTTTTTCAGTTGGTGGAGTCCCATCCAAAAACACCTCTTCCAGTGATTCTGAGTGAGACAATAAAGACAGTTGTGATGTTCCTTCGCAGGCACAGTCTGTGCAGCGGGACAACAGCGGGTTAGCCCAACCCAGAGAGCAGGTGCGTGCGGCGGCAAGCACAGAAAGAGTGCTTTCTGGCAGCCACAAATTCCACCTTTTACTGGTGACGCTGGATGTAAAGTTGATACAGCCAATTTTTTGCCAGTCGACTAAATCTATCTCTTTTTGGATGCTGACTTCCTTCAGCAAATTGTGCAGCAAACAAATTTGCATGCAGAACAGTTTCTGAGGGGCCATGCAGGTACTCTAGGGCCCTTTCTAGTGCATGCCAGTGGACTCCCACTTCGCTGGCAGAGTTGAAGATATTTTTGGGCCTTAAGCTCAAAATGGGGTTAGTGCAGAAACCCACCTTGCAGTACTACTGGATGACGCACGGTTTGGGTAACCCCATCTTTGCACCGTACATGAGCAGAGATTGTTTTTTGCTATTGCAGTGCATGCTGCATTTCAAAGATAATCCTGCTGCATTGCCCTGGGGCATCCAGACCATGACAGGCTGTTCAAAATTCGGCCTGTTGTGGAACATTTGTCTGCCAGGTTTCCAGAGATCTATACTTCTGGAAAGAATATAGGAGCTGATGAGTCCTTGATCCTGTACAAAAGGCGGCTGCTCTTCAGACAGTACATTGTGAGCAAAAGATGCTCTCTATGGCAACAAGCTGTACATGTTGTGTGAGAGCTCTTTTGGCTATGTGTACAGCTTGAGAGTGTATACAGGGAAGGACTCAACACTTAACCCTATAGGTTGCCCTCCCACATTTGAGGTCACAGGTAGGATTGTATGGTAACTTGTCCAGCACTTTCTTCACAATTTATAACCTTTATGTGAACAATTTCTATACAGGAGTACAGCTGTTCAATGAGCTCTACAAAGCTGGCACTGTGACCTGGGGACAGTTTGTTGTAACCGCAAATGATTCCCGCAGGAGCTTGTTTGCAGAAGCTCCAGAAATCCCAGAGTACTGCTTTACGTTCCAACAAACTGCTCGCAGTCTACTTCTCGGATAGGCATGATGTATACGTGCTCACTGCAATTCATGATGAGAGCACTTCCCCCATCACAGTCTGGGGGTCAGATAACCGAAGTCCACAAGCCCACCTGTATACTTGATTATAATAAGTACATCGGCGGAATGGACATGAACAACCAGTTTCTTCAACCATACAATATGTGTTGTAAAACTCGCACTTGTTACGAGAAACTGTTTACCCACCTGATCCAGATGACAACATACAATGCGTATGTTAATCATCAGACAACCACAGAAAGACTCCTGACTTTCCTTGACTTCCAGTTGTCTGCATTTGAAAGCCTCACTGATGTTACAGAAGCAGCAGCAGCCTCCACCTCATATGTACTGGAGGATGTGGCAAGGCTGCAGGAGTGACACTTTGCTGATCGCATTCCTAAAACACCCAAAAAGGATAGTCCATGTTGTTCCTGTAAAGTGTGCTTGAAGCATGGAATGCAGCGGAGAGACTGGATTACAGATCTCAGTGCCCATCTCAGCCAGGCCTCTGTCCCTACTTGCTTTACGTTGTATCATACTAAAGCAAAGTTCTGGGAAATCAACTGAGGTGGAGCTGCCATTGGATAAACCTTTCAGTGGCTGTGGATGGATACCGAACGCCCATGGGCCACTGCTTTGTTAGGCAAGCAGCCGCAAAGTTTTACTTATCCTACTTCATGAAATCATGGACTTCCTTATGGCCTGCTCAACAACTGTATCCACTGTCAGAATGTGGTAGGTGTTCTGTTCGATTAACGTGCTTATAGACCCCACACTGAACATACTAGAGGACAGAACATATGCCACATTGTCATTGAGTACCCTGTGTGGCACAATGTTAAAGGGATGACTAAATTTTGAAGTGCTTGTTAGGGAACCTATTTTTGCTACAAAAGGACCATCATGAGAACAGGAGTAAGTGTAATAAGTCAAACAAATGGCATGTTAGACATATTCACCAACATTTCTACTTGTTTAAAACTGTGCAAACTCAATTAGTAGCTTAATTTTCAAAGCAAAAGTAGAAGTGTTGGTAAATGAGTCCCACAGGATATGTGTTTGACTTTTTACTTTTGAGACCTTAGGATGTATTCACTATCATATCTGCCCTAGTTTCAACAGTAGATATGTTCACTCAGTTCGAGGAATAGGCCTCCCAAGACATACTTGGACAACCCGCAACTTGCATCCACAAACAGGAAGGAGTTGGATTTAGCACAGTAAATGCGTTGATGGCACATGAAAGACGTGTTTCCTTGAGATTCAAGTAGTTAATGGCAGAAGGCATTAATATAGGATCACTTGGCATTTATACAGGATAAGACAGGACTCTGATGAGGACAGAGACATGAACAGGAAAGGAAACCTTATGGTAGGTGTGCTTTCACAGGGATATTGCACAGATAGAAAGCAGATAATAAAGGTAGTACAGATGCACATCATCTACACCTATGGATTCAAACCCATTGGTGCCACCACGGCACTGAAGGAGAATGACACATATAGGTCAGTGTTTGAACTGCTTGCCATCAGAACTTAGTAAGTGTTCAATTTGTTGTATAAGTGCATTACAGTCACAGCATTGCAAATAATGGTGGCTGGGACATATGCTACGTTCTCACAGACTACCCTGTGTGCCAAACACTACCCTTTTTCATAGTTTATGACTTTCTCTTAAGGTAACTTAGTGAAAATTCCCCAGCATGTCTGCCTTTGTTTTAAAGGTAGATGTGCTCACTCAGTTCGAGGAATAGGCCTCCCAAGGCATACTCGGACACCCAAAACTTGCATCCACAAACTGGAAGGAGTTGGGTTTAGCACAGTGAGTATGCTAAAGGCGCATGAAAAACATGTCTTCCTGAGTCTCAGCTGGCTGTCATGGGAGTCATCAGTAAAGGTTCCTTACGCATGCCTTCGATAATGTTCAGGAAGAAGAAGGTGGTTACTTGACAGGTGATAAAATGTAGTCAAACTTATTCCGTCATGTGGCTTATGAATGTGATGGGCCCTTGTCTAGCAGCGGTAAGTTGATGCGAGTGCAGTGATTGGTTGGATTGAGCCCGTGGCCGGCAGCATGAAAGTGTTTGTTGTGCATGAATGGCGTGCGAAGGGACCATAAAGCGGTTGGTGCCTTGACGTGGCTTTATGGCTCAACTTCAGAAGGTTTGGTTTTGTGTATTCATGTTTTGAAACCATTATTTCTGGAGGTGCTAAAAAACCTGTGTGAGTGGGGGGTTAACTTTAACATACTATTACCAGGAGAGTCCAAGGGTACAGGACTTGCATGGCTCTCACCAGGTTTCCTTCACCCATAATGCCCTTAATCACAAACTTTGCCGAAAAAACATATTTGTCTTGCATTTCAGTGAGGGAAGTCCTGGAATCTGCAGGCAGCCACACATTTTCTACCACCCAGCGTTCCACTAAGTCTCCAGAGAAAAATGTTGCCTCAGTTTTGTGGGTGGGCAAGTGACCATGACCGAGAAGTGCCCAAAACGGCTTTTCTCAGATTCCAGATCTTTGCAGCACCTAAATGTGAGGAAACGTGTTTTTTGTTGTTGTTTTTTTTTTAGCCAAATGTTGAGGTTTGCGAAGGATTCTGGGTGACAGAACCCAGTGAGAACCCCACAAGTCACTCATCCTGGATTCCCCTAGACCTCTAATTTTCAAAGATGTACAGGCTTGGTTGGTTTCCCTAGGTGTCGGCTGACCTAGAGGCCAAAATCCACAGCTAGGCACTTTGCAAAAAACACATCCTTTTTCATTGGAAAAGTGTGATGTGTCCATGTTGAGTTGGGGCATTGCTTGTCGTGGGCACTAGGCCTAACCACCCAAGTGAGGTACCATTTTTATCACGAGACTTGGGGGGAATGCTGGGTGGAAGGAAGTTTATGGCTCCCCTCAGATTCCAGAACTTTGCAGCACCCAAATGTGAAGAAAAGGTGTTTTTGTAGCCACATTCTGAGGCTTGCAAAGGATTCTGGCTGACAGAACCCAGTGAGAGCCCCACAAGTCACCGGATCCTGGATTCCACTAGATGTCTTTCAGTGGAAAAATGTGATGTGTACATGTTGCATTTTGGGGCATTTCCTGCTGCAGGCACTAGGCATATCCACACAAGTGAGGTATCCTTTTTATCTGGAGACTTTGGGGGAAACACAGAATAGAAGAACAAGTGTTAATGCCAATTGTCTTTCTCTACATTTTTGCCTTCCAAATGTAAATAGTGTTTACGAAAGAAGTCATTTTGAGAAATGCCCTGTAATTTACATGCAAATATGGGGACCCCCGAATTTAGAGATGGACAAAAATCAAGGAGGTTCAAAGCAGTGGTTCTTTGCACATTTCGGAAATACATAGGTTTCCTTGATACCTATTTTTCACGCCTTGTTACCAAATGAATTGCTGTATACCAGTATACAATGAAAACCCATTGCAAGGTGTGCAGCTCATATATTGGCTATGCATACCTTGGGTTCTTGATGAACCTATAAAACCTATATATCCCCAGAAGGGTCCAGCAGAGGGAATGGTATATTGCTTTTAAAAATCTTCCATAGCTGGAAAAAGTTACAGAAGAAAATGTAGACAGAAATTCAGAATTTTGTCTACTTTTCAGATATGCCAGATGCTTTCTTCTGCAGCACTGTTTTCCCCCAATTTAACCAAAACAAAATAAACGAAATTTTAGCTGTATTTTGGCTAATTTCTTGGTCTCTTAAAGGGGAACCCACAAACTCTGGGTACCATTACAATCCCCAGAATGTTGGGGGAAAAAAAGGTCTCAAATTTGATGTGGATAGCTTATGTGGACAAAACGTTATTGAGGCCTAAGTGCGAACTTCCCCAAATAGCCAAAAAAAGGGCTCTTCACTGGGGAAAAGGACCAGCATCTAGGGGAATAATTTAGATTAATGATTGTTTATTTCTTTGTATATGGAAACGGACACACTGATCTGGGTGAGTTGCTGCTGGTCGAGGACTTCCCTTAGTGTGATTGATGGTGCCAAAAGGTATTAATAATTTTTTTAAGTAAAACTGATTTGACTTATTTTTCATTTCTTATTCATATAACACAGACCAGTACTGTTTATTTGTGTATGTGCATTGTTGTGGTGACTCATGCTTTGATTTGTTTGTTGCTACGGTAAGAAGAGCTGCGCTATGATTGGTTGACTGTCATTGAAAAAACCTACTGGGATTGATGAAACATCATTGCGAGTTGCTGTTGATTAGTTGCTGTTGTAGTTGTGCTGTGATTGGTTGAACTTTGCTTTAGCCACGCAGTGATTGGTAAGCTGTCTGTTTATTTTTGTGTGTTTGTTTTGGATCAGTTTGAGCATAAATGGGAGCTACACTGATAATCCTAAAGTTCCTGAGATTGAAGGACAAAGGTTTCCTCAAAAAGGTTCTCTTGCACATGAAATAATGTTGAATTCAGGTTTTCAGACAAGTTTATGGTTAAAAGAATGGAATTAGATTGCATCTGATAGCAAGAACCTGCAATTTCCTTCAGTTGGCACTTTCAATGTGAGGAAGCTTGAAGATTTGAGCTGGAAAATGCTTTCAAGAAAACCACAACCTAGCTCTGCGGAGTTCAAGGCATTGAATGAATAGGATTGTATCACAATAGTAAAGGAGCTTAAAAGAATAAAGGAAAATGTCAAAAATGCTGTGAGACATTGGCTAGATTTTAGATGGGTCAAAAAGAAAAAAGCCTGGAGAGGCGATACAATGTGAGTGTGGGTGTGTTTCCTGCAATTGTTAATGAATCAGATAAAAAAGAAAATTAATGACAAAAATGATAAAGAATAGAAATGACAGGGAAAAGAAAATTACAGAAAATAATTCTGATGAGGATATTTTTATGATTTACGAGACTCCAGACTTTCTCCACTTGATCTACAAAAAGTTGGACCACTGCAGCATATTAGAGGAGCAGAACAGAGTCTGAGTACATTTCCTATTGCTCCACCTGAAAACATAGTGGGTCCTAGTAAAAAGCTGATACAATTGCTCCTGGTGCAGTTAGTACGTGACAGTAATTCAGCCAGAAAGGAGGGAAATTGATGTTCTTGAAATGAAAACTGAATTTAGAGAACTTTTGCAGGGGAAATAAGCATTCATATAAAATAGATGAGTTAAGATATCTGAGTAAGGTAGCATCTGGATGTACATGTGATGCAAACATGAGGTTTAGAAGAATTAGCAGAATATGGTGTCAGTGTACATAATAGAAAAGAAGCTAGAGAATAGATCTGGGTGATGACAATGTGAGTGAAATGGGTTTGACTGCTATACTTGCGCACATTAGAGAATTAGTAAGTAGCATTAAACATTGGTCAAAATTGAAAATGGTAGAGAAAAATGAAGCAAGGAAGGAGGTGTAAGTGGAAAAAAATACAAAGACTGACACAGTGAAAGAAGCTGAGTGAGTATGAGTGACCCCTGATTGGGATTAGTGGTGGCTGGATAACCTTTGAGAGAAGTACATTTATGTGCATGCTTAGTGGAAGAGATCTGATCTATGTGTTTTTACAACCAGTTTTCCAAAGCTTAGAGAGGAACACAGACTCCTGTACGAAAGAGGACAGATTAGTGACAATCTAAATGGTTCTCTGGGTTCATTTGAATACAGTATTTGAAATTGAGATTCCGAAAGGTTTGTGGGCAGAATGTAAAGCGACTATAGTTTGTGAATACTCCCAGTGCTTTGGTCATAGATAAGTGCATACAAGTGACTATTTAAAGCAAAACGTTCCAGTTAAAGAGGGAACAGGTCAAATATCTTGAAGCTTCTTATGCATTTATTTTATTTATTTACTGTATTGATAAAGCACAAACATTCATCACCTAGGGGACATCACAGTGTTAGAATGCTCCCTGACCATCCAACTGTGAGAACTGGAAATGAGTTTTAGAATCAACTGCTAAAAAAATACCTTAACTTTTAAGAAACAAGTTTTATTTTATTTTTTTCTGAACCACAAATGGTTATCAGTTTGGCGAAGGTCAAAGGGTAGAGTGTTCCAGTGGGCTGTTGCCAGATGTGAAAACGAGCAGCCACCATTTCTGACTTTTTGTATGCATTTAGCCTTGGCAAGCACAAGGTTTTGTCACCTCAGTGCTCATGCTGGATTGTAAAATTCCACTTTGGCTTGAAGAATTGTGTGCACAGTTTTATATAATATCCTCTGTGTATGGCAAAGAAGCTTAAAGCTGGCTCTTTTTCTCATTGGCAACCATTGTATGGTTGCTAGGCAGGCTGATGCAAAGCTGTATCCGTCCAAATTGCAGATGAGCTTGGCAGCCACGTTCTAGATCACCTGGAGTCTGGTAAACGGATTCATCCATAACCACATACTGGGCATTGCCATAGTCCAATATACTGGTTATCAAGGCTTGGACTCTCGTTTTATGCCAGTCGACTGATATCCACCAGAACAACCATCTCAGTAATTTGAGGATACCAAAGCATTTGCCATAAGTGGTATTTACTTGCTCCTGCATGGAAAGTGAGTCATTGGTGATTACCCAGAGATTTGTTTGCTGATTTATTGGTTATCAGTGACTCTCCTAGTGATGTGGGCCACCAGGATGAATTCCATATTCGGTGGGCTCCACCAAATAGTAGGCTCTCAGAAGTAGCTGACTGGATGACAGAGCACTGTTTGAAACTAAATGCTGATAAAACTAAGAGGCAATTGATTAAATTACCTCAGGTTCCATCAAATGCCTCCCCCATTGAGATGACCAGCTGACTATCGTCTGCATATAAGCAAATCTCAAAGCCCCATTTCCTTACAAGCTTTGCTAGAGAGAAAACATAAATGTTAAAAAGAGATGGCCTCAAAGAGAAGCCTTGAGGGACATTTCGGTAAGTGTTAGCAGAATCAAAAAGTGCTCAGCTGGACTGTTATTGTCCAGTCCTTAGAAGCAATCCAAACCACTGTAATGGTTTTGAGTGGAGTCTCATCTTATGAAGTTTTCTGATCAGCTAACTATAAGACACTGTGTCAAAAGCAGCAGATAGGTCAGGTGGGATCAGGACAACAACCTTGCCCTGATCTCATGCATATTTTGAGAGGCATATGCAGATTTATAGAAAATTAAATAGATTTCATTGACCAACATATCCACTCTTGTCTTGGGTTTACATCTGGAACTTAGTTCACTTCTTCAGCAGAGTATGATGTGTCGGCAGGCTAAGAAGATTGATGAGATACTCAAGTATAAAAAGTATTGAAGGGACTGCTTTGAAAGGAAGCAACGAAAACAGAGAGAAACTGGCAATTCATTTTCAGAGAGGTACTAAAAACCAGCAAGAACCTAGTGTGAATTCTGATAAGCAAATTGTGAATTTGCAGAGAAATTGTCATAGAGACTCCCGTTATAGTAGGGACACTGCTGGATTTAGGCAGCAACACCACCAAGCGCAGGGGACCGAGTCTGATCCTGTGCCATGTGACAGCTGTCGGCCTAACCATTCGGGCCAACTAGCAGCAACATCACCAGTACCCAAGAGCAAAAGGTGATTTGTGGCAGTCCTTCGCATGACCTCTGGATTTCTCAGGGTAATTGTGGTAGAACAGATCTTACCCATTTCTTGCAGCCACATATGTCTGACACAAACACATGCACAGACAAAACGAAGCAGCACTATTTTCAATACGTTTTATTGAATCATCTGCATTCTATGTAAAAAGGCATTTTTTGTGATTATAAGGATAATAATATATAATGAATGCAAGGCAGTGACAAAGAAAGAGAAACATAGGAAACGTCCTACCATACTGTCACAACAATGGTTTGAGAATCCCTACCTGTACTTCTAATGTTCTATACAAGAGCATGGCAGTGTAAGCCCTGATCTGCCCATCAGGCCCCCCCAGAAGAAACTTCGAACTTGCCCCCCATACCTGTGGTTGTAGGTAAAAACAAGGTCTGTTGGTCTACTGAGGGTCCTCCCACATGGAGGGAGAGAAGGTATCGAGTCTCAGCAGAAACCTCAAAGGCAACGTGTAGCATGCAATGGCAACTGGCTGGAATTCCTCTGTATTGTGTAGGGAGCAGTGTGTTTTTTTTATAATAAAACATCTGGTGTTCTGAGAAAACGGCCCTGATGTGACAACACGTATATTTTTCTGTAGGAGAGTTGGGGACATGAATGCTTTGTGCCAACAATAACTTGTAAACTATCACTTTCAGCCTTGAATGAAGCACAGAATGAAAATGTCATACAGAGAAAAGAATAACCGAATACGGTGCAGAACACCCTCCCCATTGTCAATTCAAAGTGTAGAGGTCCCTAGCAAAGCCTAAAGCAAAACTGCCATATCTACATCTATAGCCTTCAAATCATGGCTAAAATGTATACAATTAAATGTCAATGTTGACCAGTAAACAGACCAAAATGTGGGCCAAATTAAAACTGGTCAATTTAGAAATTGAAAACATATCGATCAATATAAACCCAAATGTCAGCAGTTCAACAAGAATCATGGTCCTTTAAAAAATCGCCAATTTAATAAGTTGTGATAGAATCCAGGAAATATCCTACTTGGGAAGATGCTAATGAAACCAATTAATTGGCAAAGAAGGCAAGAGAGCACTCATGTTCCATTGCCTCAGCTCCAGCCGTGGTGGCAGCATCCTGTCCAGTGCCAGGTGTTGTAGCACCAAGAGCCACGCAAAATCAATCTCAATGTGCATGTCTGGTAATGAGCCCTCACCAAGAACATCAACAGATCAGCGTCCAAAGAAGGTATGTGCTGCATAGCAGGACACACTTACGGTGCATGGTCAAAAGGGCACTGCAAAACGTGAATGACGGGCCGCACACAGTTCAAAACCGGTCTGAATGACAGAGACCAGTTGCACTCCAGCGCTTCCAGGAGTGGTGCTCCAAGTACTGCATCATGCGTTCAGGACATTTGGGCTGGTGGAAGTGCCATCAGCCCTTCTTGTTGAGATGGGACAGCCATTGTGAAGAAAGAATAGCAACAACAAAATGCCACCAATTAATGCCAAAGTAACAGGGAATCCCCCGAAAACCCTTGTGAAAATAGAGTGCATGACCAAAGGTATAATGCCAAATATTGAGGAAAAGGTGCTGACAAAACCAGAAGCAATATCCTTAAAAACTAAAATAAATGTACAATTCCAGTGGTGTTGGAAGCGTTAAAAAATTAGCTCAATTAATTCACAAAAATGTTTTGGAAAGTTTTATTATTTAAGAGGGACTGTATCTCTGCAGATGACCTCGCATAGGTCTTGTGGGCATATGTAAGCACCACGTTTTTTTTTTTTTTTTTTTTTTTTTTAAACAAAAGAGCCTTTAGTCTGCTCATCTTGTCAAAATTTAAATTTGAAGTAGTAATATGGGTCCATTTCCCCGCTACTTTTGTCTGTTGCGTTTGGGGGGGAAAGCACATTACCGTAACAGGTGAAAATTTGGGAGACCGAAACGAAGTAGGCAATTCCTGCTCACATTCCACAACAGTTCTTTTTGTTCGGAATCACATAGCTCCCATTCAAGAGCACCTGGAATGCTGGACGAATCAAAGGAATAGGAACTCCCTTTAGATAAGCTAAATTTGCTACTAAGGCATTGCATGCTTCGTGCAAGGACAGCTGTTTACAAAGTCACTGAATGGCTCACAGAAGTCTCTCACTCGCTTCCGCTAAGAAAGACTTCTTTCATGCCATTGAAACATTTGTACGAGAAGGGCAGCTCCCATGCCTCATGAATGTAACTATGTCCTAGGCTTTCATATCTGCCTACATGAATGTACTTCAAGCATGTGGTGAATTGAAGTGTGAAAATAGGCAGATTAATAACCCCATGAATTAACCAGACAGCAGATGGTATTTCCGCCACAGTTAAAGGCAATTTTTCCAACCTTATGATGGTGAGCATGACATAAGTTGCTTCTTTTTTAGCCACAATTTGTTTACGGTTGTGCTAAATGAAATTTGGCAAACAGGTCTTTCGAGCTAACATACCGCTAAGGTATGCAACCACTTTTTAGGACTTGTAATGTCCACCCTAACTGCATAATGGACCTTTGTTGGCTCTGTCAATGCTGCAAAGATAACATGCCGTTCTGTAAAATGTCGATCTCAAAAGACATGATGATGTTGAGGATGTATATGCAGTTGGTGTTAGAGGCTGGTTCTCTGTATAGAGTGTAAGAGACAATGTACACTGTGCAGAGATGGCAGACAACACACCTGGGTATCCAAAGACAAAAATAGATCACCTAATGCTCTATTTTTGTGGTAGCTCGGTCGAGCAGTTAGGCTAATCCTAGAGATGTGCTAAGCATTTGTTGTACTCCTAGTACGAATAAATGTGGACAAACACTCAAAAGAATAACTCAAGACTAATTTACAAAAATACTTCAGAATTTTATAACCTTAATAAGACCAAGATCATCAAAGTCGGGTAAGTGCTTTTTAAATTATGATTTTTAAAATTTTAGAAAACGTTCTGTTTCTGTGCTTAATTATGCACCATAGGAATCAACTTTAAAATTGCATATGAAATCAGGCAATGCTCTCAAAAGTGTCACCTTTTGTTTCCAGGTCGTCGAGATGTTCTGTGGGCTAGCAGGATAAGTTCAGACAGCTCCTGGTTCCAGCGGGAGCTGCAGCCGAGGGTCTTGGAGCTGGTGCACATCAGAGGAGGGGACCACTTGGGAATGCACTGCACAGGAGGACTCGCCTCTAAGGCTGGTGATTCCCCTTGTTGGGTGGAGGTCGCAAGCAGTTAGGGACCAGTAGAATACAGCTGCAGGGGCTAGGGTGGCTGGGTGCAGAGCAGCTAGTTCAAACAAGGGTTGTGCATCAGGGAGACTTTTGGGCCAGTGCAAGTCACTTTGAGGGTGGTTTTGCAGATCCGCGGTGTCACTCTGGGGGTGGTACTTGGGTGTCCTGGTGCTTGCTCCAGGTCCTTGGAGAGTCCGGACTGGACTTTTCATCTGGGTGTTCGACATTGGGGGGCCCATAACACTGGCTATTGCACGATTCAGCCACTGGAGGTCACAGTGCCACAGAACATGGCCCACTTGCAGGGTTTGTCTAGCGGGTGAAATTTGGTCCAACTGGTGTGTCCTGTTCTTTGGTCAGTGGCTGGTCAGTGAACTGGACTTCACTGGGTCTTGCCTTCTGGGTGCAGGGAGTGATACCTTCACTCTGGAGGGAAGTTCTTGGCAATTTTTTATTAGAGTGGAGGTCCTCTGAGGAATCTTAGAGTCCGTCTGATGTCCAGTCGACCCCTCAGGGTCAACTGTCCAGTCTTGGGTGTGCAGCATGCAGGGTTTGGCGCCTTTTTCTTTGTGCAGCAGGTCTTTTGTTCTCTAATCTTGGGTCCTCTTTGTTGCTGGCCTTCTTGTGTCCATCAAATCTGATGTGCATATCTAGTGATGCCCACTAAATACTGCATTTAGTGGGCATTTAGGGGAGTTCCTGGTAGTAAGCAATGGGCCACTTACCTTAGGGTGGCTACACCCACTATGTGACCACTTCCTGTTGAAAGGGGGTCAAATCCCTAACCCTGATTGGCTGTTTTCCTGCCATCCAAGATGGAGTGGTCACTTCGCCTGCCACACCAGGCAGGCTGAGGGGAGGGATCAACTCCCACTTTGCTTTGTTTTCCTGTTGTTCCTCCTGCCAAAAGTGGGATCTGGGACAGGGGTTGGCCATCTGCTGCTAGCTGGAGCGGTGATTCAAAGGCAGCATGACCTTTTGATGCTTCCTGCCAGAGCAGTGTACATTCCTGGGGAAGGAGGTGTGACACCTCCACCCAGGAAGGGCTTTGTCTTTTGGTCCCAGATAGCAGAGGCTCTCCCCCTAGGGATCCAGAACCGTGTCTGGTGGCAGTGAACACAGGGTTCAGAGTAGCCATCATGTAGCTGAAAAACCTGTAATGACCAGTGTCTAGCACATGTACTTGCTATGGGTCCCCAGCACCCTTACTATGCCTTAATGTTCTGTAGAGGCACAGTAGGGGCATATTTGCTCATGCAACTATATGCCCTCATTTGCATTATAGTAGACCCTGCCTAAGGGCTGTAAGGCCTGCCAGAGGGGTGAAGTGCCTATAGTACATGCAGTGTTTGTGGACAGGGCACTTTTGGCGAGTGCAATGTCCAGTTTGCAACCTTTAAACACAGCTTGTCATGCACTTGCAATGGCAGTCTGCATGAGGCATGTGTGGGGCCTTAGAGTGGCACAATTGGTGCTGCAGCTTTGGGGGGGGGCCCTCTTCAGCACCCATGCCCTGGGTACCAGGGGCACCATTTACTAGGGACCTACAGTGGTGTCTGAAGTGCCAGTGCATAACACAGGTTTGGGGAAAGGGATTTGGCCCTGGGAACTTGTTTAGCAGGGGCCCAGGGTGCTTCCAAGTTT
The DNA here is from genome assembly GCF_031143425.1 of Pleurodeles waltl. NCBI lineage: Eukaryota > Metazoa > Chordata > Amphibia > Caudata > Salamandridae > Pleurodeles > Pleurodeles waltl. Next base: position 825,074,602 of record NC_090450.1, on the reverse strand, counting down.
GAAACTACATCATTTGCCAGGCAAAAAGTATGGGGCTAACCATGCAAAAAAAGGTCTTTCTCATACTAACCCTTCTCCCACGCCAAACATAAGGGGATGAAACTACCCTTCCCTTTGGGAGTCTTCATTCTGTAAGTGGAAGAACCTGGAGAGGTCATCTGCATTGGCATGGGCAGTCCCAGGTCTGTGTTCCACTTTAAAACTAATTTCTCATAGTGATATGGACCACCTAAGCAGTTTGGCATTTTCACCTTTCATCTGTTGAAGCCACCTGAGAAGCGTGTGGTCTGTTTGAAGTGAGAGCCAAACAAGTATGGCCTCTTCTTCTTCAAGGCCCAGACCACAGCAAAGACTTCCCTCTCTTTGGCACTCAATTTGTGTTTCCTAGGGAGTAGTATTCTGCGTATAAAAGCAACAGGCTGGTCATGTCCCTGATCATTGTTCTGGGTTAGGACTGCTCCTATCCCAAGTTCCGAGGCAGTCTATTTGGACAATAAAGTGCGTGGAGTCATCTGGAGCTATCAGGGCTGGGGCAGAGCACATTGTATAAGCCTTTTGACAACTCACTGTCCAGCTGATCTTTTTTGGTATTTTCTTAGAGGTAAGTTATGTAAGTGGGGCCACTATGGTGCCATAATCCTTCAGAAACCTCCTATAGTATCCAGTCAAGCCAAGGGATGCCCTGACTTGGGCGTGGGTAGTTGATGCCTCCCAAGCCAGGCTTGTCTGGATCTTGGACTCTAGGGGTTGAATTGGCCTCCACCTACCTGGTGGCCCAAGAACACAACCTTTCACTGCCCTATCTGGCACTTACTGGCCTTGCTAGTGAGGCCTGTCTTTTGCAGAGCCTCACAGACCTTTCCAAGGTGGATCAGGTGATTCTGCCAGCTGGAGCTGTAGACCACAATATCATCCAGATAAGCTGCACTTTAGGACTCCAACCCAGCCGGGACTTGGTTCACCAACCTCTGGAAGGTGGCAGGGGCATTCTTCAGTCCAAAGGGCATAACAATGAACTGATAATGCCCACGTGGAGTGAAGCCCTAGGGGTCAGGCTAATGTGCAAGTACCCAGAGGTAAGATTAAAGATACTCCTATATCTGGCTACCCCTAATCTGTCTATGAGCTCATCAGCTCTTGCAATTGGGTTTGCATCTGTTTTTGTGAATGGGTAGTCCACGCAAAACCTCATTCCCTTATTCTCTCCCTTAGAGTGAGGTTTGGGAACTAAAACTACTGGGCTAGCCCAGGGTCTCTCAGAGGGTTAGTTGACACCCAAATCTAGCATATTTTTTTTAACCTCTGCTTGTATCTCTCTCAAACATGGTCTGACTGCCTATAGATTTTGTTTTTGACAGGCAAGCTGTCACCAATGTCCATCATGGATACACCAGTTAGTCTTAACAGGGGCCAGGGAGAATAGGTCAGCATACTGGTTGAGGACTTGCCTGCAATCAGCTTGCTGATGTTCTGTGAAGGTGTTGGACAAGACCACCCCATCCATAGGATGACCAGGGAGAGGTTCACACTTTTCTTCTTCTTCCTGTCCCTCATCAGTAACCATGAGCATAGTCACATCATCTCTGTCAAAACAGGGCTTGAGGCAGTTGACATGAATTATCCATTGGGACATTTTCAACTGCCAGGGTCAACCAAATATGTGACCTCCCCTTTTTTTTTCAAGTATGGGGTAGGGCCCAGACCACTTATCCTGGAGAGCCCTATGAGCCACAGGCTCCAAAACTCAAACCTTCTGCCCTGGTTGGAATTTCACCATAGCAGTTTCTGGTCTTACCAGTGATTTTGAAGCTCCTGGCTGGCCTCAAGATTTTTACTGACTTTTTCCATGTACTCCACCATCCTGGAATGTAGGCCAAGCACATGTTCCACTATGTCCTGTTTAGGCTCTTTGAGAGGCATCTCCCAGCCTTCCCTCACAAGACTTAGTGGTCCCCTGAAAGAATGCCCAAACAAAAGTTCAAAAGGGAAAATCCTACTCCCTTTTGTGGTACTTCCCTATAAGCAAAATGCAGATGTGGAAGTAAGAAATTCCATCTCCTTCTGAGTTTTTCAGGGAGTCCTCCAATCATGCCTTTCATGTCTGCTTTAACCTTTCAACCAGTCCATTGGTTTGTGGATGGTATGGGGTAGTGAACTTAAAACACGTGGCAGGAATGTGGTGTGACTTATAAGTATGCAGGCATGAAGTTGGAATCCCTGTCTGATACTACCACTTTAAGAAAGCCCACTGTACTGAAAACACTGCAGGGTCAGTGATAGTCCTAAGAGGGATTGTTTTAAGATATCTAGTGGCATGATCCACTACCACTAGGATGTCTATTTCCTGTGCTTGTTTGAGGGTCAAGGGGTCCAACAGTGTCCACTCCTACCCTTTCAAAGGGCACCTCAACCACAAGTAGTAGGATTAGGGGGGCCTTGAATTGGCCTCTTGCTTTGCCACTGGCCTGAAAGGTAACACACGACTGGGAAAAGTCCTTCACTTTTTGGGATATCCCAGGCCAGTAAGTCATTAACTTGCCCCAGATTTTGTTTTGGACCAGATGTCCAACCAGGGGAATGCCATGGGCGAGAGAGAGGAGAAACTCTCTGTATTGCTGGGGCATGACCACCCTCCTGGTTGCACCAGGCATGAGGTCTCTGACCTCAGTAAACAGGAGTCCATCCTCCGAATAAACCTTGTGGGTACCACTGACACTACCCTTTTCTTCCTGTGCAGCTTGCTGTCTCCGGCCTTTAAGAATAGGACAGTTTCTATGTTCCTGGCACAGACCCTCCCTGGAGGGTCCCCCTGGTCCTGAAGCTCTGGATGATAGGACCCAAGCTCTGCAGGCTCAGTTCCCTCTGAGGATAACAAGTCCTCCTACTGAGAAGAGGGATTCTGACCAGTGATATATTCAGAAGCTGGTCCTCCCTATCCTCCAGTCCTCTTGCCTTTTCTCTTGGAGGTTTGGTCGACTTGTTCAGGATCCAGCTTCTCTTTTTCTGTCTGGAGTTTGCTCTGTGCCCTTGTCTTGACACATCCCCGTTCTGGGAGCTCAAGCATTGCTGCATGAGCCCTCAGGTCCGCCTCAACCCAGGGAGATTGCTCCAAATCATTTCCAAGCAGTCTACAAGTATAGGGATGGATGACGACACAGCCACTTCTTTCTGTCCAACTACTATTCCCCCTGTCCCAAAATTCCATAGCCATCAGGTGGATCTTCGTGATATTGTCAGCATTGGTGGCAGGATTTTTCCTACCAGGTACTGATCTGAGTGGACCAGGTGCTGGGCCACCTTAGTGACACTAGTCCCTGTGTCCCTCAAGGCCTCTACCTTAGTCCCATTAATCAAAGGGTGCTGCCTGTATTCTTTTGCTTATTAGTGGGCCAGGCAGCTCAAAACAGACTTACCCCTCCCTTATTTACTAATGCTGCCTCAGCGGGTTCACTGACATGTTCGGGCCACAACTGTGATCAACCCTGGAGATTAGCATCTGCACTTACCGCAGGTGGACTAGAGGCATCTTTCTTATTTTTATAGCTAAGGTCTCCAGTTTGGTACCCTATATTCTTGCAATCATGGCACCAAGCCTGGTTGGGATCAAAGTTCCTCCCTTTGCACCCACCTGCAGGCTGCAAGGAGTATCTGGGCCAACCCTCCTGAACAGGTTTTGGGGGGCCTGATGAAGACTTTGTTTTTATTTTGGTTCCCATCTTTCCCTTGGGGGGCTTTTTAGCCTCTTTCTTTTGGTCTCCCTCACCAGTGGTTGTTTTGGTCACCCTTGTCTTGACCCAGTGGTCTGCCTTCCTCCCCAATTCTTGCGGGGAAAGTTGACCTAGGTCTACTAGAAACTGATGTAGTTTCTCATTGTAACAATTACTCAATAGATGCTCTTTCTTGAATAAATTGTAAAGCCCATCATAATCTTGTAGCTTGTTACCTTCTAACCGGCCACCCAGCATTTTTACTAAACAGTCCACAAAGTCTACCCAGAGCTGACTCTGAGCTTTTTGAGTCTCCCTGAATTTTATGCACTACTCTTCAGTTGTAAGTCCAAAGCCCTCAATCTGGGTACACTTCATGAGGTCATAGGATTTGGCATCTGCCTAATTCATATGTCAGGAGCCTATCCCTGCATTTACCTGAGAACATTTCCCACAAAAAAAGTGCCCCAATTTTCCCTTGCCACTATCCTACCTTCACAGGCTTTCTCGGAGACAGAAAACCATTTGGTCATGTCTTCACTTTCAGTGTAAGGGGGACAATTCCTTTTGGGATTTTAGGGTGAAAAATCCCTCTTTCTCCCTAGTTATTTTGATGCTGCCACCAGATATGTGTCCTATGCCCATCTCTCTTCTTTTTATCTCTATGTCCAAAAGCTGGGCTTCTAAAGCCAGTCTTTTTGTCAGTCTAGCTAGAGCTTCTTCCTTATCTGAGGAGCCTCCTACTTCTGAGACATGGGAGCTTTCTTCACCCTGCTCCCAGTCTCTTCTGAGGAGTCTTGGTTTGCTGAGGTTTGTGTTTTCCCACTCCTCCACAGGGTTCTTGGTTTTATGCTCTGCCACAGGTTTCCTAAGTGTGTCTGCTGCAGCATGATAACCAGGGCTAATATTGTATGCCTTGCAGACTGCCCTCAGGGTAGTGTATTTTAATCCCATCCAAGGGGCCAGGTCGAGCTCCTGAGGCTGGTTCTCTGCATCAGACATTTTTACTTTACTAAAGTTGGTACCTTTTTAACTCTTGGATAACTTTTTCTAAGGCCTAACTAAAGTCTTTTTAGTCCCTAATCACTATTTCAGGGACGTAATCAGGGCCCAAGTAATTAGGTTTAAAATTTAGAAAAATAGTCCAATTGAAAAAATACTACTGGCTATAGACAATTTTTGAAGTTATTGATGTGAATACTTAGTGATAGAGTAGTATCAGCACATGCAAAGTCTTGTATCCCACACTGATACACCAAATGTTGGACCCTGGCTCTGTATATAGTGTACAAAAACAATGGGAACCACGCCGTGGTACCCAGAGGCAAAAATAGATCACCTAATGCTCTATTTTTGTGGTAGCTTGGTCTAGCAGTTCGACTAATCCCGAAGATGTGCTAAGCATTTGTTGTGCTCCCAGTGCCAATAAATGTTGACAACCACTCAAAAGAATAAGTCAAGACTAATTTACAAAAATACTTCTGATTTTTATAACATTTCTAAGACTAAAATCAAAAAAATCTGGTACTTTTTAAGTTATTTTTCAAAGTTTAGAACATGTTCTGTTTCTGTGTGTAGCTACGCACCATAGGAATCAATGGGAGAAAAAGTTAAAATTGCATATAAAATCAGACAGTGCTCTCACAAGTGTTACCCTTTGTTTCCAGTTTGAGGTCTTTGCGTTGTCCTGTGGGCCAGCCGGAGAAGTTCGGACATCTCCTGGTTCCGGCGGGAGAAGTGGTTGAAGGTCTTGGAGCTGGTGAACCACAGGGAAAGGGGCCACTTGGAAATGTAGTGCACAGGAAAACTTGGTGGTAAGTCTGGTGGGTCTCTTTGGAGGGTGGAGGTTGAAAGGGGTTAGGGGCCCCCAGAGCACAGCTGGTTCTCCGATGTAGGGGTCAGGGTGGCCGAGTGCAGAGCAGATAGGTCAGTGAAGGGTTGTGCGTCAAGGAGACTTTTGAGCCAGAGGCAGGCCACTTGGAGGTTGGTTTGCAGGTCCGCAGGGCCACTCAAGGGGTGGTTCTTGGTTGTACTTAAGTCCCCCTATTGGTGCTTGCTCCTGGTCCTTGGAGAGTCAACTTTACTTCTGGGTGTCTGACATTGGGGGTCTCGTACCCCTGGCTATTGCACGGTTCAGCTACTGGAGGTCACAGTGGCACCAAACTTGGCACACTTTCAGGGTTTGTCCTCTGGTCCATCAGGTGAAATTTGGTTTGGCTACTCTGTCTGGTTTGTTGGTCAGTGGCCGGTCAGTGAATTGGACTTCACTGGGTCTTGCATGCTGGGTGCAGGGAGTAATACCTTCACTCTGGAGGGAGATTCTTTGCAATTTTTAGAAAGGTGGAGATCCTCTGGGGTTTCTTAGTCTGTCCAATGTCCAGTCAACCCCTCAGCGACTATTGTCGAGACCTGGGTGCAACAGGCAGAGTTTGACCCCTTTTTCTTTGTTCAGCAGGTCTTCTGGTCTCAAGCCTTGAGTCATCTTTGTTGCTGGCCTTCTTGTGTCTGTTGAATCTGATCTGCCGGTCTAGGAATGCTCACTAAATACTGCATTTAGTGAGCGTTTGAGGGAGCACCTGGTGGTTGCAAATGGGATACTTACCTTAGGGTGGCTATACCCACTTTGTGACCACTTCCTGTGGGAAGGGGGGGGGAGGTCACATCCCTAACCCTGATTGGCTATTTTCCTGCCATCCAAGATGGAGGCAAATGAAATGGAGTGGTCACTTCGCATACCACACTTGAGGGATGGCGCAGGATGAGGGTGGTCACTCCCTCTATCCTTTGTTAGTTTTCCTGCCAGTCCTCCTGCCAAAAGTGGAGCCTGGGAAAGGGGTTGGCCATCTGCTGTTAGCATCAAATGGCTGGAACGGTGCTTCAAAGGTGGCATGGCCTTTGAGGCTTCCTGCCAGAGCAGAGCACATTGCTAGGGGAGGAGGTGTGACCCCTCCACCTAGGAAGGGCTTTGACTCTGGTCCCAGGGATCCAGAATTATGTCTGGTTGTGGCAGGCAGGTTTGAACTAGCCGGCAACTGTGCCAGGGTGGTGTAGGTTTTGCAGGGGCACCTCTAAGTTGGCTCCTGGGTACATTTTAAAATAAATCCAACACTGGTACCAAACAACCCAGGGTTCAGAGTAGCCATCATGTAGATGCAAAACAGATAATGACCAGTGTCCAGCTCATGTACTTGCTATGGCTCCCCTGTACCCTCACTATGCCTTATAAGCTTTTGTAAAGACACAGGAGGGGCATATTTGTTCATGCTACTATATGCCCTCCCATGCATTATGGTGCACCCTGCCTTAAGACTGTAAGCCCTGCCAGAGGGGTGACTTACCTATAGTGCATGCAGTGGTAGTGGACGGGGCGCTTTTGCTGAGTGCCATGTTGAGTTTGCAACTTTTAAACACACCTTATCATGCACTTGCAATGGCATTCTGCATGAGGCTGGTGTGGGGCCTTTCAGAGTGGCACAATTGGTGCTGCAGCTCTGAGGGAGGCCCTCTGAAGTACCTATTCCCTGGGTGCCAGGGAGTACCATTTAGTAGGGGCTTTCTGGGGTGACTGAAGTGCCAGTACATAGTACAGTTTTGGGGCAGAGATATGGCCATGGTAACCTGTTTAGCAGGGGCCCAGGGCATGTACAGTTTTGAAACCACATCATTTTCAAGGCAGAAGGTGGGGGGCTAACCATGCAAAAAGAGGCGTTTCTCACTGTTGGACAATGTGTTCATTCCATTATCTTCAAAGTCTAATGCTGTCTGTAAGTTTTCCTGATCTATTTGCCTTAACAGGGCTTCGGCTTCTGTTTGGGAAAGTTTCCAAATGTCATTATAAATTGCATATAAAAAGCACTTTTTTGGTGTTTTTCTGGGGCCCACCAGGAAGGCTTGTAAATTTGCATCTTCCAATAGGAGACTGAAGTGTTCCTTTACGGCTGATGATGTGGAATATTTCAGCCACTGTTGGCACAACTTTTCTACGCTATATTTGGAGATGATATCATAACGTTGTGATGATATGTAGCAAGGGTCAGGCCAGCTCACTCTAAAAACCCCTGTGGAGTTTACAAAATGTGCATAGCAACCAATTGTGTCTGTTGGCCTCAATACCCACCCATCAGGACCTGAAAGTGTTGTGTTAAATGTTCCCTTCAGGACCCACCTATCGAGCTGTTCCTCAGTGACAATTACATTTGGGCAATTATTAATTTTAGCTGGCAAGGGAATACTGGGTACATTCATTTCCTTAATTTTCATCAAGCCTAGACAACTAGTTTGTTGTATAGGTTTGTTTAAAAAATATAATTTGCAACAGAATAAGGCATGCTCTAAACAAAGCCTGCCTTCCCTGTATTTGCCAATCTTTAGTTTCCCAAACACACTTTAAGTCAACCGACTTCAATCAATATTCATAACCTTCTTTCGCCAATTGGTAAACAAAGGAATCAGAATAAATGAATCTGGTATCTGTTAGCAAAACATTTTTCAGTTTCTTAGGAGGTAATTTGAAATAAGACTCAGCATTTTTGACATTGTGCCCAGCAAAATATGCACATTTTTCCATATAAGTTTTAGAACTTCCCACTGCTGGGGTCCGACGTTGTTCCCATTGTGTAGAATTGAAAACAGTTCTTTGGGTGCTACCTTTATGTATGGAATGATGTCCTAAATGATAAGAACATATCACCATAATTAGCAGTTGTTTGATAAACATCTTCACTTTCAAATACAGTATAATATTGAAGCTCAGAAAGCATAGAATCAACTGTTTTTACATCCCAATCATCAGAAACTACTCCTGATGTTGTTATACAGTTCAATTAAACTTTAAACACATATGGTATTTGAAGGATCTCATTCGGCCCAAAGACATCAAAGAATACTTTATACCAAACAATCCCATCAGGACTCTGTATAGCTGACATGTTCACTAGTGGCAAGTCTCTCTGGACCTTATTTGAAGACAAATGTCGTTTTAAGCCCTCATCCACCAGCTTCAACAGCAGAGCATTCAGGAAGATTATGACCATTGATCAGTAAAAAGATGACAAAACCAATCCTGAGAAAAAAGGCAAGCACAGTTAATAGGACCCACAGATAGTTCCATGGACGAACCCAATAGTTAGCTTTAAAGTAAGCGAACACCTTACGTGCCCTTGATACAGATACTGCAGAAGACATAGAAGAATCAGTGAAAAAAATCATTGATGTCGGCAAAACATCCAGAAGCAGTTCATATAAATACTGGATCCAATGTCGGAAAAGTAGAAATGACCGATGTTTGCCTTGGTGGTTCATAGTAAACTACTTCATTCGTTTGTGTTGAATTTGAATAACACTGTTCAGAAGTGTGGGCATTTATTGTCACAGAAGCAGTTACTGGTACTAATGAAAGATCATTTTCCACCCTCCCCAAGCTTGGGGAAGTGTCAGTATTGTTGGCTAAAACCTGTAGAGGTACATCCTGGTTTGTAGTCAGAGGGGTTTGGGAACTACCCAGAAGTCCTCCAGGTCTGTTGTGAAGGATCAGCCACATGATGTAACTTAACATTGTCGATAGAAACAACGCAGTTTCCTTTAGAACCGGGCAGCGATGGAAAGATGACAGTTCTGGTACTGTGTATTTTGCAGGACTGGAACCACAAACTTTTCTCGCGCCAAATGCCCAACTTTTAGAATCTAGTCGATTTGGTGTTATTAGTGCATCCCTTATTCCCAAGGTGGCTGCACATGTAGGCGAGTTTTCATCATGAAACTGCTGTAGTTTCTCCAAGACAGTGAGTGACAATGTTCATTTATGTCAAAAGGTGTCTGCCGCCACCATGCCAGAGCCTTCAAGATCCGGGACAGACATAGGTATGACGAACAGAAGCTCTATGGGGTGAACCCTCTCCGTGACCCTTTAGGCAGATAATTAAGTGGTTAAGTGGTTATTAGGTCGTTAAGCCAACTAGGACCCATACATAATATGCTTGCTGTTGGGGATTGCTTTTAGTCTCTGTTCTTTTGCTCTACTATACTGTTACCCTCGGGATGATAGGGAAACAAGTAATGCAATTGGACTCCCAACATCACCATGGTGTCCCTGAATGCCCATGAGGCAAAAGCAGGGCTCTGGTCTGAATGAAATACCACAGCTGCATATGCTCCAATAAAGATGTGCAAATGTTTAATAACAATTTGAATGTCAGCTGATCGTTGTAGTCATACCCATAAAAATCAGGAGAAAGAGTCAACAGCGACTAAGATGTATTTGCAAGCACCATCAAATGGTCATAATTATCCAGGTACACACATTATAGTGGTTTGCTGGAAATTAGGAGGGATGTCTGTGGTAGGTGCTTGACAATGGATTATTTTTATTTGTTGACAGATGTCACAACAAAGGACATACTGTTTGTTCTGTTTTCATACACCTGTCCACCTGTAAAATCTTTGCAATAAGAACATAGTAGCCTCCACACTTGTCTGGGCAGAAGCAACTTCCTTGTGTGCTGATTTCAGCAACTCTGGTCTCTGAGCCTGGTTAGGGAATCACACAATCAACCACCCCTGGTATAGTTACAAAGGCAATGTTCAGTGAACCAACTTGGTAGGAATATTTGGCTAATACGCCTTTGGAAAGGTCTTGCTCTCTGCTGAAGCTTTCACAGCAGTGAGTGTTTTATCTTCCAACCTTATTCTGGAATGAGTAATGGCAGCAACAAAAGCAGTGGCTACCGCTCGACTTGGCTGCTTCATGAGCCAAGGTATTCCAACATGTTGATGCCCCAGTATATGATCTATATGGGCATTGGGTAGCCTTTCTTTCAGATTTGCTATCCCCCCCCCCCACCACAATCCTTTTCAATCTCTAAACCCATTTTGGAGCCAGTAATTCAGATATTTATTTAAGGACTGGACGCAATAGTACAAATCACACACTTCCAGTGTAAGCTGTTCTGGATCTGTATATTCCAGTGCCAATACCAGAGCCTTAAGCTCTGCCAATTGTGCAGTGCAGTCTCCTAGGGTCTGTGTGTGAGTGTTTTAAGGAAGGAAGTTGCCATCCTTCATGGCACCATTCACAACTGCACAGGCTGCAGAGTACTGTTGTTTTGGGCCTACTACCGGATGTGCTGAACAGTCAATATAAATTAACTTTCAATACTGATTGAAATTCAAGATGTTTGTTGGTACTGGGTATTCAAGCTTCTATTGAAGGAATTCTTGAGTCTGAAGTTTTGGGTCAAAAAGTTAATCTACATCAGAGGCAGTCAGAGACATTGCCCATGAGATCCAGCATGGATGTAATGCTTTGGCGTTTGGGACGCTGGCTTTTGTAACTGCCTCAAGGGCAGTATGGGGTTTACAACAATAATGTGTTCCCCCTGGGCCTGAGGTCTCTTTTTTATGACAGCCATCTGAACAGCAGCCAGAATGTTTTCAGTGGGAGCTGTGCATGATTCAGCTGTGGAGTACAGGTATGATTTGCATGCTATTGGTACGGTATCACCTTCAATGAATGTTACATAGGTAAATCCGATGGCACCAGCAATTACTTGGATGACCAAATTTGTTTTGTTATCACATATGTGTAAATGTTTTGCTTCAAGCATGTCCTGCTGCAATGCTCTCAGAATGCGTGTGTGTTTGACTTTCCAACAGTTTCCAACAGTTAAGGTTGGGCTTATTTAATCATACAATGGTTTATGCATTGTGCACAGTCTGGAATGTACTTCATGCCAAAATTGAAAAAACCCTAATAATAATAATAGCAGCTTTCTAATAGGGTATGGTGGTTGTAATTGTGCACACTTTTCTAAGAAAATACAGCACTAGACACTTTCCCTCATCTGATAACTCATATCACAAAAACAGGACACTGAGGAAGGCAATTTTTGTTTTCAAGAAATTGAATTTGTAGCCAAATGTTGCAAAACCCACCACGATACGTTCACACCCTTCTTAGGTGTTAGAACAGGTCATCGTCTGTCAAGTAAATATCGTTGACATGGGACAATGTCTGAGAGTCAATTTTGTGCATCATAGAAGTTACACGTGCTGAAAATAGTCCAAGACTGTTCTTATACCGGTGTGGGAGTCGTGAAAATTTACTTTGCAAGCGTAATGCACTGAAGGCTCCTAAATCCCTGCTTTCATCCACTATATTTTGGCAGAAGAACCCATTGGAGATGTCCAGGGTCGTATTGTATTTTGTGTGCACTAAACTGTTGATAAGTGCTGTGATCATTTTGTATAGCAAATGTGCATGTATGACTATTTAAGTGTCTGTAATCTAAGACTATTCTATAAGAATGGTCCAGTTTAGCTACGGGAAACAAGGGGTTGTTCATTGGGGAGACGCAAAGCTCAGTTACACCCTGGTGCTCAAGTTGTGTGAGTATTTCTCTCACTAGTGCTTCAGCCTCATGTTTAATAGGGTATTAAGGTTGAGGCTGCTGTTGTGATCTGATAGGTATTATGTGGCAGGGAGATTCTCTGTCCCCACCCCACATAAATGCAATACAGTGCAGGGGCTTGTGCCAATGCCCAATCTACTGCGAAGGCGTCTCCTAATTCCCTAAGAATGAGAGGTGAGAAAGAAGGCATAATGAACTCTTCCCCCAAATGGAAGATTGCGGGCAAATTCTGATGGCCAATCTATTTTTGCCACTAGGATATCGTAGCACAATGTAAATTTTCCCAGAATTTATTCTCTAACAGCATGCTCAATGTCTCCTTCGAGATGCAATTTCAGTTTGTAAACTCTGTCAGGGGAGGAGACTTGCGTATCTGCCGTTTCAACTTCTAAATAATCGTTAGTTGCTGTCACGTCCAGAAACTCTTGAACAGTCTGGCGAACTATTGTGTTCTCTGCTGTCTAGCAGAGTCAGTGGCCACTTTCTGTTCTTCGTTAAGGCTCTCAACATGGGTGTCATTTCGGGCCAAAATAGCTGCCACCTTTTTCTTGTTAAACTGTTGTTTCTTTTGAGGAGGTTTCTCTTCCTTTTTTATGGAAGGTTCAGATGAACGTTGTCAATCTTGTTCTCAGTTTCTCGTATTTGTTTCGTCATTGGGAACGTCTACCTCTCTCACTTTGTTTTGTCTGGTGAGTCCTTAAAGAAATTAGGTTGGCGTGTATCAATATGCTGATGTCTATCGGGAGTTTTCAAACTATCTTTATTTCTTAAATTGTATAGTTTCTCAGAGGTCTCCAAATGTGAAGATTCTTTTCAGTGTTTTACATTATTTTTATTTTGTTTTTGTTTATCCCAGCATTTTTTATAACCCTCCATTGCTTGCTTATTGGATTTACCTTGTAGTTGTGGTTTAATTGGGCTGGCTCCCAGACTATCCCAACCTATACTAGAATAGGTCTCAGTGATCATCTTTGGAACATTCCGGAGCCACTGGCGGACTGCCAGAGCTACTGCTTCTCCTTTAAGGTTACTTAATATTATTGAAGATAACATGGCAAAGTTGCCCATTAAGGGCATCCCCAGGACTAGGGCTGGGGCATCCCCATATTCGTCTTGTTACAACAGTTCAAGAAGATTCACAAGTGTTGGTGTACTATGAGCTGCAGTATAGAGTACAGCAAATACTGCACCCCATGTATTGCAGTTATCCTCTGAGGAAACCATTCCGAATGGCAAGCACATTGTGAGAAGTCTATGTTTATCTTGCGGTCCCCTATAGGGAAACACTGCTTTCAAAGTGCTTATTTTTTTTGTGCTAATCAAAACAGAATTTTGATACATTTACCCATGATTGAATGCACTGTCACAGGATTAATGCCTGCTGTGACCATATGTGGTTGTGCTGGAGCAGCCCCTGCTGGGGTAGTATTTAATGTTTACATCGCAAATTATATTAAGCATTTATATACTTGGACTAAACCATTATACCGGTGGTGCACTACCGCTACCAACATGGTGTTAGCATTAGGGTGTGGTGTGTATACATGGCCAGCTGTGGCCATGTAGGATCTTCATTACTTAAAGGACTTAGCTGAACATTTTGTGCAGCGTGTGGTAGAGCACCATCCAGCCAATTTTGGTGTTCTTGAGAAGAGGTGTTTCTAAATATGCTCTGTATTGTGCAGGTGTGTTAGCAGGAGTGTAATGATGAAAGGTGTGCATGTTCCCATCCACTGCTGGAAGAGTGACCCAAGAGTGTAAAAAGAAATCTGTTCTATATGCTGGATTTGCCTCAACTACAAATGTGACTGCTCCTCCGTGGGGCCATTATTTATTAGATGAGTTGTGACAGGGGGCCTCATGTTTGCTGCAAATACAACCCATTGAGGTTCCACCATATTTCAATATTGTATAGTTCAGATATAGGGACACCAGCTGGGGATTTAATCCTTTGAAAGTAATCAAGCTTGAGCAATCTACAGTGGAAAAATAGGTACTACCTATCTTGGCTGAGGAGTATATCCCCAATACCATTGACGTCTCCATACAAGGTAATTAGGGTGTCTTTAGCATGTAGTGGGAGATCCATAATTCAGTGTCTAACCAACATTGGAGGCGCCATGTCGTAGGATCTCCTGTTATAGTAACAAGACTGCTGGATTTGGGTGGCAGCACCACTGAGCGCGGGGGACTGAGTCTGATCCTGTGCTGTGTGACAGCTGTCAGCCTAACCCTTTTGGCCAGCTAGCAGCACCTTACCAATTCCCAAGAGTAAAAGGTGATTTGTAGCAGCCATTCACCTGACATCTAGATGTCTCAGGCAAATGGTGGAACAGATCTTACTCCTTTCTCTCTACACATATGGCTTACGCATACAAAGACAAACAGAAGTGTTATTGAATCAACTGCATTCTATGAAAAAGGCATGTATTATGATTATAAGGATGACAAAACATGATAAAAACAAGGCAGTGACAAAGAAAGTGAAACATAGTAAAATTCCCACCTTACTGTCACACCAATGGTTCTAGAATCCCTACCTGCACTACTTATACTGTATACAAGAGCAAAGCAGTGGAAGCCCTAATCTGCACATCAGGCCCCCTGGAAGGAATTCATCCCCACTACCTGTGGTTGCAGGTAAAGAAGAGGTCTGTTGGCCTACCGAGGGTCCTCCCACCTAGAGTGAGAGAAGGAGTCCAGTGTCAGCAGAAACTGTAAAGGCGATGTGTAGCATGCAACGGCAACTGGCTGGAATACCCCTCTATTGTGTAGGGGGCAGTGAGGTGTTTTCTAATAAAACATCTGGTATTCTGAGAACTACCCGGACGTGACAACATGTATATTTCTGTGTATGAGAGTTGGGGACATGATGAATGCTTTGAGCCGACAAGAACTCAGAACTTGTGCAGGGAAAAGAATAACAGAATTCTGTGCAAAAGAACCAGCTGAAATCTGTAAATGGATAATTGATTAAACACAGAATTCAAAAGGAAGTGCTAGGCAGCCAATCTAACTTGCCTGTTATGGGCATTAAAGATGCACGCTTAAAGGGAGGGTGGCTCAAGACGTACGGAAGTTTAAAAAAAGAAAAAAAAAGAAATGTTGTTCCCTGATGTCCTGTGGTGCCAAATTCTGCAATGATCTTTATTTCAGATTCCTGCGGCGGCAGAGTAGTACATAGTCATTGATTTGTGCCAAGTGTTCCTCATCTTCATGAAGATAGCAAATATATTTTCATGTTGCTCAATGAAGTCCTCCTTTGGTGTCATATCCCACAACGGCATACAGATAACCTCTCAATCTCTAGTAAGATACTAAAGAAAGATTTAGAGAGTTTACAATTGCCCTGCAACACATTGCTGGTGCAATTCATTGATTTTGCAACCAAATACCTCAAAGCCAGGTTTCTCCTGCAGGGGCAATGCTGTATCCTCCTGACCTCCCAGAACACCTCTAAACACTCCACAGGATAGGGAGTCCTGGCAGGTGTCCTTAAAGGGAAGGAGAAAAATGAGATATGAGAGAAGAGAGAGACTGCACTCCAAGCTCAGGATCTGCTGGGTGTGTGTGGGGAATCCTCTCGTGTTGTGAGCACTCAAGACAGGGTTTCTCCACTTCTCGTAAGAAGATTGGCTGACCACACCCTTGTTCACATGAGAATACTAGGAAGAGTCATTGAGTTATTCAATAAAGCTCATTACAAAAGGTGCAAACTGCGATTGGTTTGAGACCGCATTTGCGATCACAAAGCAATCCTGCATTGCACTGCGACTCGCAATTAGGAAGGGGATACCCCTTCCTAATTGCGACTCGCAAAACAAGCTCTGTGCATTGCAAAGTGCATTTTGCACGTCACAAACCGCGAAAGTCGCTGTTTGCGACGTGCAAACTGCTTATTACATCTGGCTCTTGACCTTCTATCCTTGGGCAAGAACAGCTCAGAAGCAGCTGGTGAACAAAGAGGCACGAGGCAAAATTGAGCCAATAAATAGCATAGACAGTATTATACACAACAATGGGCACAATACTGTGCACAATTATGGTTTGCAGGATATTTACTTGTGCTTTGATAAATCACAAGGGATGTGGAATGGTTCTCTCAGCCTCACCACTCGGACCCTAAATGCTGAAAGTGTTCCTCAGGGACGAAGAGGAACGGGAGGAGTGGGGCCTCCTGAGAATTCTGGAAACTGGTGAAAAACGTTGTGGCTACATGATTTACCAGGGAATCATGGGGTAACTGGCACACAAGACCTGAGATGACGTGCCTTCTCCTGACATATGACCTGATGATTGCATCTAAATCAGAAGAAGATGGGAAGGTGAATATAGTTGTGCTCCTGAACCATCTTGCTTACAGTGGTCATAAGGGGTCCGATTGTAAGGCACAGGTCACCAAACCAAACGCACTCCACAAGATTGACTGACCTGTGATCTTTTTGCCCAGCAGAGGCGATGTTAGATGCTCGGCAACCAATGTCCTACTACGCCTGTTGGAACAAGTTCATTATTACTAGCTCTAGAAGGATGCCAAGGGGAATGGCGTTTAAAATGAAAGGAAACAGAGTACACCTGCAACAATTACAGTGGCCTCTTTACCTGTACACAAATGACTGCACTTTCTCCATGCCCTCACAAAACCTGTCCAATAGTTGACTTGGAGACTCCAAGTGTTTCTCATGTGTTTTGTGCATGGAAAACTTTGAGTGGTCGTATTTTGAGTGGTCTTGGCACCAACACAAAAATGCAGTATTGTATGGAACAAGTGAATTATTTTTGTCCCCATACTGAAAAAAGGGTGGAAAAAGTGTCTAAAGAACACATTACTGCAGTCCTGACAATGAGTCCACCAAGTAATCAAAAAGAAGTGAGGAAGTTACCTGGGAATGGTTGGCTACTGTAGAGACAGTTAATTTCAAAATGTCCCCCCATTGCAAATTCTTTTCTGAGGCTTATTCACATCAGTGTTTCTGATCCTACTCCATTTGGCGACCAATGCATAAGTGCCTTCCTCAAGCTCGGAGATAAACTGTGTAGCGAACCCACTCTAGGAATGTCAAATTATGAAAATGAGTTTTACCTTTTCTGCCATGAAGGAGACTGGTGTGCTCTATCCGTATTGGTGAAAGGACATGCCAAAATCAAAATACCTGTGTCTTGTTCCTCTGCAAAATTCGATCCAATTTCCATGGCACTTCCTAAATGTCTGAAGTGGGTTGCAGCTGTTTGCCTTCCAATTCAGCAGAGTGAAGGGAAGTGACTGGTTTCATAATTGTGGAGTCCCTCATTCGATTGACTAATCCAATCAGATGCCACAATACCCTTAATCATGCAAGACTTTTGCCAACAGAGATGAAGAAAAAGATGACCGAAGGAGGATTCCGACCATGACTGCGTTTATTTGCCATTTGAACAAGGAGTGACCCAGCAGGCTTGTCTACCTAATAGACAGTGGACACCTGGTCCTGTACTGGGTGCAGCACATAAAGCAGTGGTGGCAGCATACCATGTTTTGAAAACGTTAGTGTGACCTGCTCTTTCGATATGTCTTTACACAAGAGGAGTCAGTAGACATTATTTTGTCAAAGTTCAGATATGAAGCCCACGATCTTGCACTGTCATCCAGTATGTCAAGTGCGTGTATAGTATGCAAGTAGTACTTGTGTGGTGCTAGGGCTGCGTTTGTGGATGATCCAATGAAGAATGGCTCACGATGGAGAATGAAGAAAGCTACCCCAGAGAGTAGGAGCGGTTTGTCAGCATTCCTATGACTGGAAGGTAGAAACCCAGACATTGAAGTGAGGAGGATTGAGACAGGACAACCTTTAGAAATTCCATGGAGCAAGGGGCTGCTGATATGTTCTTCCTGAACATTAACCTTAGATAGATGGCTGGGGTAAAGGTGAAGGGGAGGTCTTCAGTTTCTGTTGTTTACGGTGAGGAATTATCTAACACTAGAGTAGTGCTTCAGTAAGGCTAACGATAGCCAGGTGCATAAAACAAACAGGCCCTCATTACAACCTTGGGGGTCGGTGATAAAGTGGCAGTAATACCGCCAACCGCCCGGTGGTAATTACCGCCAAATTATGACCACGGCGGAAGCAGCTCAGACATTCAGCCACTTTAAGACACCGACCGCCAGGGCAGAAACAACAGGCACCACGGCAGTAACCGCCTACAGTCAGGCGGAAGATAATGTTCTGCCTACTGTATTATGACATGCCAATCCTCCACCTTTTCTGGGGCGGTACCAATGACATCAAAAGCCTGGTGGAAACACTGCACAGAAGGGAAACAACTCACCTGTGGAGACTTGGGGAAGAACCACGCTGCCATGGAGCCCGAGTTGCATGCCTTCTCCATGCTGTTCTATGTGCTGCTCCACTACAAACACCAACGACGGCGAAGACAACCATGGTGAGCCCCTCATACACAGGGGAGGGGGAGGAAAAAAAGTGATATACACACGCAACACCCCCACCCCCAACACCATACACACAAGCAGATACAGTAACATAACATATTAACCCCATACCCCTAAGGAATAATGCAAGGACAACACCAATAGATTAAAGTGAGAGTAATAAGATAAATTTAGTAGGAATACGTGCATCCAAATAAAAAAGTATATACATATTTACAAATCAAGGGACACTGCCTAGTCCTCAATGTCTGTGTGCCACAGGGCCACATCACAAAGTCCAAGGCCCCACCTCACTCATGCAAGAACACTGCAGGGGATTTAGATCGAAAATAGGCAGGCACCTCAGTGGGATAGGGAACGGGGGGCACCTCAGCCGGAAGATGGTAGAACACCACTGGTCCTGGAGGGGGCAAGATGCCCATTGCTCTGTCCTCTGGAGTGCAAGGCCACAGTCTCTCAAGTTGGTGACTTGCCCACTGGCACTGGAAGGGGCATTGTGCCCTGTGCTTTGTCCTGTGGAGTGCAAGGCCACAGTATCAAGTGGGTGACTTGCCCACTGGTTCTGGAGGGGGGCACCGTGCCCAGTAAGCTTCATCCTGCGGAGGATGGGGCGAGTGGATGGCTTCTCTACTGGTTCTGGAGGAGGCATTGTGCCCAGTGAGCTTCATCCTGTGGAGGATGGGGTGAGTGGATGGCTTCTCCACTAGTTCTGGAGGGGGCATCATGCCCATTGATTCAGATCTTGGGGAGTGCAAGGTCAAAGTCTCTCAGCTGGGTGTCATACCCACAGGATTTGCAGGGGCAAGGCTGCACAATAGCCCATTGACGCAGTGGTGACAGCTGTTCAGTGGTGGCAGTGGTGGTGCTGCTGCCAGTAGTAGTGGGGGGAGGCTCCAGCCCATCCCCTGCAGCCTCGGATGGCTGCCCATTGGGGCTGCTGCTGCTGGTGGTGGTGGGGGGCTGGCTCCTTGCCCTTCCTTGAAGCACTTGGGGCAGGCACCATTTCCGTCTTGCTGGCTGGTGGCCAGGATCCTTTCCCACCTGGAGTTGCCAGGGACACTACTGTGCCCGTGGACTGGGTGGCTAAGGTGCTTGCGTGGATTTTGACCACCCTGGCCTCCACCGTCTTCTGTGCCCAATGTCTCAGGTCCTACCACTGTTTCTGACAGTGGATGCACCACCTGCCGTAGACCCCCAAGGTCCGCACATCCTTGGTGATGGCATGCCATACACCCTTCTTTTGATGGGTGCTTACCTGCACGGATATACACACAGGGAAAGGTATTAGTCCGACTGTCCTGGCTGTTACACTTACGGCCCACCATTCCCCTTCCCATCCCCTTAGCACAGACATGGCCCAGCATACATGCTTCACGCTGCCCATGGCCCATCCACCAACCCTCCCCCCCCCCCCCCACCCCACATGAGGCCTTCACACACAGCACTCCATGCATTCATGGCCCATGCATCGTACTCACGGTGTACTCATCTGTTGGTCTGGAGGCCCATACAGCAGTCGGTACTGGGATAGGACCACATCCACCAGTCTCTTCAACTCCGCCGAGGTGAAGGCAGGGGCCTTTTCCCCAGTCACACGAGCCGTTAGCAGTTCCAGACACAGGTCACCGCAGCACATGCAGTGTAGGTCCTCTCCTGTTGAAGGTCAGGTAGTAAGAGAGTGAACAGATAGAAAATGGCGGTCACATCCGCAGCGGTGTGTACCGTCACCGCCGGCGTACATCACCATTGGCCAATGTACCCCATAGGGCCCAATGATAACCAATGAGGAGTTGCACTGCAGTTCGCAATCGCCTCCCGCAACGGCGCACAACGTCAGCGGAATGACCTCACTTCCACCTGTCCCTCCATACTGGACAGGCGGATGCCATTTCAAGGGGGGTGCAGGCCATGGATCCTAACTATCACTGTACACAAATTCACAAATTTGGACCTATCACACCTAAATAATGTAACAATCACAATATGCATTGAACTGTAGTAGTTGCAATGTACAGATAATGACCAGCTGCTCACTCTTTTGCCACATAGATTGCAATGGCTGCGGATGAATAGGAGATGGAGACATCCCCCCGTGTACAGACCCCTGGTAGACTTAGCAACAATGGAGGAAAGGCACATTATTCTCACCTGTAGACTTGACAGGGCCACAATCACGGAGCTGTGTGCCCAATTGGAGCCTGACCTAATATCTGCTATCCGTCACCCTACCGGGATCTCCCCTCTTGTGCAAGTCCTATCTGTGCTCCATTTCCTGGAAACTGGTTCTTCCCAAGTGACAGTGGGCTTGGCAGCAGGAATGCCACAGCCAATGTTCTCAATAGTGTTTACCAGAGTGTTGGCTGCCCTGATTAAACATGTGCAGCTACATCGTTTTCCCCCAGGTGGAGGATTTGGCCACGGTGAAAGCTGACTTCTATGCAATGGGACATATCCCCAACATCATTGGGCAATTGATGGAACACATATTACATTTGTCCCCTACCCGTCCCCCCGGCAGAATGAACAGGTGTTCAGAAATCGAAAGAGTTTTCACTCCATGAATGTCCAGATGGTGTATCTGGCAGCCCAGTACCTCTCTCACATCAATGCAAAGTATCCTGGGTCTGTGCATGATGCCTTTATCCTGAGGAAAAGCAGCATCCCAAATGTGATGGCCGAACTACAGAGGCAGAGGGTGTGGCTAATAGGTGAGCCCTGGTTCCCACCCAGTGGATGTTGGTGTATGGGTATGTTGTGGGCCCTAAGGGTGAGTGTGTGGCTAACAGTTGTCCCTCAATATTTGCAGGTGACTCTGGTTACCCCAATCTCTCATGGCTACTGACTCCTGTGAGGAATCCCAGGACAAGGGCAGAGGAACGTTACAATGAGGCACATGGGCGAACAAGAAGGATAATAGAAAGGACATTCGGCCTCCTGAAGGCCTGGTTTCATTGCTTCCATCTAACTGGTGGATCCCTGTGCTACTCACCCAAGAAGGTCTGCCAGATCATCGTGGCATGCTGTATGTTGCACAACCTTGCCTTGCACCACCATATGCCTTTTCTGCAGGAGGAGGAGGCTGGAGGTGGCCGTGTGGCAGCAGTGAACCCCGTGGCCAGTGAAAATGAGGACGCTGAGGATGAGGACAACAGAAGTGCAGTCATTCGTTAATACTTCCAATGACACACAGGTAAGACAGTGTTAATTCACATTTCATTTACAGTTTGATGTGTGGCATTGCCACTGGTAAGCTGTGAATTCCTACTTCTATGCCCACTCACTGTACCCTTTGGCATCTCTTTTTGCAGATGTTGGTGCACCACTATTGCTCCTCGTGTGTTCAGTGCAGCCACCTACAGGTCTTTCCAATGTAAACATTACTGTACAGTCGAATTGCAGTGTTTGAACCTTGTTAAACAAATACATTTTGAAAACATTTGACATATGCCATTCTTGTATTTTTATCAAAGTGTGTTTATTGCAGTGCTCTGAAGAAGGGGGGTAGTGCAATGGGCTGGGGTGATGATGGAGGTAAGTCCAGGTTAGAGTCCAGTCTATTTGTATCACTGGTGCATTGTCCAAGGGGGCATAGGAAGGGGAGCAATGACAGTTAAAGGTGGGCAGGGTAACAGAGTGGGACACAAGGGTGACAATCAGGAGAGTCTTATTTCCTGGAAGGGGTCTTGGCAATAGTCTCTGGCTTCTGCCTGGATCGCAGGGAACGTTTGCGGGTTGGTTCACCTTCTGCAGGGGGTGGGGTGCTGGTGGCCTGTTGGTCCTGTGGCGGGGCCTCCTGTCCACTTACTGCAGCGGAGGTGGAGGGCTGTTCAGTAGTCAGGCTAGTGTCATGGGCCCGGTGGTGTGCCACTGCCTTCTTCTTACTGTTGGCCATGTCTGCCAGCACCCCTGCAATGGAGCCAAGGTGGTGTTAATGGACTTCAAGTCCTCCCTGATCCTCAGGTACTGTCCCTCCTGCAGGCGCATGTTCTCCTGCATCTTGTCCAGAATCTGGCCCAAAGTATCCTGGGAATGTTGGTAGGCTCCCAGGATCGTGTTGAGTGCCTCCTGGGGGCCTGTCCTCCCCCTGTCGCACAGCAGTCCTCCCAGCTTCCCTGTTGTCCTGTGCCTCTGTCCCCTGAACCGTGTGCCCACTGCCACTGACCCCAGGTCCCTGATTGTGCTGGGTTTGTGGTGTGCCCTGGGGTCCCCTGCAGTGGTGGACACACTGCTGATTGATGTGTCCTGGGGAAAGAGGTATGGGCCCGCTGGGTGGGTGCTGTGCTGGTGTTTTTCCTGAGAGGGGAGGCTCTGTGGTGGTGTGAGAGTGTGCATGGGTAACCAACTGTCCGGAGGTCCCTGATGGGCCAGGTTGGTCATCCAGATCCAGGCGAGCAGAGCTGCGATCATCACTGTGGGCCTCTTCTGTGGGTGACTGGCACCTCTTCTCTGGTGACATTGGCTGGGATACCTGTGGGGATGTAAATGCAGTGTTATTGTTTCTGTGTGTGACATCTTGTGCATGGGTGGGTTGCCCTCTATGGTTGTTATTGCCCTGGCAGCTTTGCCTTGTGTGAGTTATTTGGTGGGCTAGCTGATTCTCTCTAGCGTGCATGCTGTAGTGATAGGTGTCCAAGAATTGGTAGTACATGCAGGGCTTTGCATTGGAATGGGTGAGATGTGATGGTGGGGTGTGTGGGTAGTGGTGGAGTGATGAGGGTGAGGGTGGGGTATGTGATGGCATGCAGGTAGGGGGGTGATAGTAGTATAGAGTTGACTTACCAGAGTCCAGTCCTCCTGCTACTCCTGCCAGGCCCTCAGGAATGCATGATTTTCAAGACTTGCTCCTCCCATGTTGTTAGTTGTGAGGGAGGAGGTGGGGGTCCACCGCCAGTGCTCTGTACAGCGAGTTGGTGTCTTGCTGCAATGGAACGTACCTTCCCCTGTAGGTTGTTCCACCTCTTCCTGATATCATCCCTTGCTCTTGGTTGCTGTCCCACAGTGTTGACCCTGTCCACGATCCTCAGTCATAGCTCCATCTTCCTAGCAATGGATATCTGCTGAACCTGTGCTCCAAATAGCTGTGGCTATACCCGGATGATTTCCTCTACCATTACCCTTAGCTCCTCCTCAGATAATCTGGGGTGGTGTTGTGGTGCCATTAGTGTAGTGTGAGTTGTGTGTAGGGTGATGTGTTGGGGTGTGTGTTTAAAGTGCATGGGTGGTGTATAGGAGATGGTGGTATTTGGCTCTGGTTGTGTGAGTGCACTTGCTGTCTCTCTCTGGTGGCAATTGTAGTCGTAAAGGGTTGTGGGTGATGTGGGTGTGTATTATAGTTGTGTGGGTGTGGTGTGTGTGTATGGGTGTCAGGTGTGTGTAGTTTGAATTGTCCAATGTGGTGGTGTTTTGTGTGTGTGTGTGTGTGTGTGTATTTTGAGTGCGGCAGTATGTACGCCAATGGTTTACCACCATTGAATGTCCGCCAGGGTGATTCGTGGGTCACAATGTGATAGGTGTAGTTCTGTTAGCCTAACGGTGTGGGTTTTGCTACCGCTCGTTTGTCGCTGACCTTTGGTGTGGCGGATTTGTGTGTGTGTCTGAATAGTGACGGATTGGTGTGTGTGTGTGTCATAATATGGTTAGCGGAATTTACCGCCAAAGTCAAAATGAATGCCACAGTGTCTGGAGGCAGCCCCTTTGCTGTCTGTGTTAAGTGATGCTTCTCACAACAAAGGCAGTAACTAGAGTTCAGAGTGAGAATGAAATTAATCCACATCCTGTGTCTGGAAATGTGGATAAAATTGGGATCCAAAACACTCCACTTTGTTCCAGTCCTAAGTCTTTCTTGACCCAGGAAGTGAGTACTTGTATAGCTGCTGCATAAGCGAAAAGGAACCGATGTATGTCTCACAGCTACTCTCTCAGAGTTGATGGAACATCATCTGAAATCAACAGTTTGGCTAAAGGTGCTGGGGGTCTGCTTGAGGTGACTAAAAGTCAGTCTGCCTGTCTACTGAGAGAGGAGAGGAGTGTGATTGGCCCTGTAGAAAGGGAGGAGAAGCCAGTGTGTTTTGAGTAAAGGAAATGCTAAAGGAACCAGACGACCTAAAGATAGTGCTGCAGTAGACACCATTGTTGTAGAAGATCCCTCCAGTTTCTTTACCCAGTTAATGGAGTGACCTCTGCCTGAACCAATTCACCTGGCTGACCAGTGGCATAACAAAGGCCCCCGCAGCCCCTGCGGTGTAGGGGGAAGGGGCTGAGCTCCAGGGGGCCCCCTGAGCTCTCTACCTGGGCCTGAGAGCTCCTGAGTAAGTCCACAGCGGGGGCCCCTTCAAGTGCTTTGCGTAGGGACCCCCTCAAGTTTTGTTACGCTACTGTGGCTGACGGACATATGTGTGACCTTTTGAGTGTTGCTGCTGATGTAGAAGAGCAAAGCAACTGCATCACCGTTAATTGGGGTACAGGGGCCAAGAGGCAGCTGCTTCTTGAAATCAGTGCAAAGCGATGATTTGTTCTGGAGGATGCAACAACCATTGGCTGGGGGCTGGTCTGTGGCCTCTCCAGAAGGCCACCACAGTGAAACTGAGTGTTTGGGTGGAGAACAGCTTCCCAAAACATTCCGGCCTTTCAGCCGGATAAACTGCTGTCCTGCAGCCAGGTGTTTGCAGTGTGAAGGAGTGGGTGCAACAGCACTATCCACCACCAGCTCGGGACTGCTGAAAGTGATGTGCAGGTTAACCACAGGGCTTAGCCTGCTCTCTTGGCCAAAAGACACAAACCCTATTGCTGATTCTCTGTATCTGCTAAGACTGTTGAATCAATAGTATGACACAATCAACTTTTGAACTGTGCTCCAAATTAACACAGAAAACCTTTGAGAATACTGCATCTGAGCCTAGACCTGCCTAACATCATAGACTAGCGGGGACAGTAATAGAGGGAACTTTAACCCTAGCCAGGAGAGGGGTGATTACAAGGAAGTGAAAGAGTGAACGTGGTTCGGTGACTGAATGAAGCATTCAGAAACCTTTTTGTCGTACACTTGGAACTATACAGCATTTCGTTTAGTTGTGAGGTGAAAAGTACATTATCTTTCATAATTAGCATGGGGCTGGACACTCAGGGGGTTATTCCAACTTTGGAGGAAGTGGTAATCCGTCCCAAAAGTGACGGTAAAGTGACGGATATACCACCAGCCGTATTACGAGTCCATTATATCCTATGGAACTCGTAATACGGCTGGTGGTAAATCCGTCATATTTGGGACGGATTACCACCTCCTCCAAAGTTGGAATAACCCCCTAAGTTTTTTTTGCATCTGTTGATTGATTTTTTAATTCAAGCTCTCTTGAATTTCCCCTCACACTACCTCCCTGAAAATCGCTTGACTGGACTGCTTTGCTACCCTGAAAATCAAGTGCAATAAGGTTTGTGCTTGGCCTAGTATGCAGAGCCTTAGCAGGACAAACCCCAGTGGCATATGACCTCAACCACCGCGGTTAGGGCACAGTGGCCCCCTTGATTGGGTCCTGACATAATAGCTGCAAAAATAGGACTTGGGAGGTCCATGTGTTTTTGGCAAGTTCAATTTTATTTTTTCTAAAAAGTATGGCCATCCTTCGTGCAGTTGAATGGCTGTCCAATCTCTTTATCTTTATAGGCATGATGGAGCCCAACAGCAAGGAGCTGTGCTGGAGAGGAAAAACACATTCTTTGTGCTTTCTCTCCTGCTACTTAAGCAAAGGCTTCCCCTGAAGGGGGCATAACGGGCCGGCACCATAACGGCCGCCTTGGACCCGGAAGTAACCGGAAAAACCCGTTTCTGGTTTTAAGTCGTGCCCCCCTAGTGCTTGATGCCCTCCCCACCCCCCAAGCACTGAGTCGTGGGGGAAGGCGTGAAAATGGAAACACCAATGGGGGGATTTTAATCATTCAAACCCCCCCAAAGGGGACATAATAATAATAATACACCTAGGGGGGGTAACGACTTGACCCCGGTGGGGAGAAAGATCCAACTGAACGAGATCAGACAGAGTCTGACGGAAATAACAAAGTTATGTGGCAGCACCACCATCATCTGGTCAGAAATAAACCAGAGGATCAATTGGCGTGGGGCTTTGTTGAACAAGGCGGTGGATAACTTGAGGAGGAAGCGGAACATTGCAGTCTGCAAGTATTGCAAAGCAAACTGGCTTGAAAGCATACGCCACGGCCTGATCCACCCCAGACGACCGGAGTTGTACGCACCAGATTTTCTGGGCAAAACCTGGCTCCAGGAATGGCACTGGCAGGTTGAGCATAAACAAAAAAAAAAGATATGGGGGGAGCTGCCCGGAAGCGTGAGCCACTCGGGCAGCGTGGTGGTAATTAAAGGAAGTTTTACCAATACTGACGGTAAGAACACCTAGTAAGGCGGTGTGCAAATGGAAGGCCACTCACCTGGAGATGCCTTATGGCAGGCTGAAAAGAGGCCAGCTAAGGGGAGTAAGCGGAACACTGCACTCGCAGCCCATACCTACCAGGACAGATGGCAGGGCAGAGACACACGCAAGGTAGCGAGTTGGGCCTAATCTTAAAATCTTGAGGCTATCCCCTCAGAGAAACATGCTAAAACGAACACTATGGAGTGAGCCCCCTCAAAGACAAAATGTGGGATTGCTTACAGACAAAATGGGTAAAAGAGACATGACAAACAGAGGCCAGAACTCAAAGGCCGATCAGTCACTGCCATTTCTGGATGTAAGAACTGAACTGTGATTTGAATTTGATTTTGAATTGGTATTGATGATTTATGAAACCACCAACTAAGTGTGATGACTTAATAACAGAATTATGATTTGAGTAGCAGTGATGAGGAGAGCTATGTGGCAAAAGATTAATGCCTCGCCACAGCAAATGATTGTAAGTATTTATGGGCAATCGCATGTGTGTCTTTTTTGTTAATAAAGAGGCCAAGTTATATCCACTGATGTTGCACAGTGCCAGTTTTGTCTTTGAACGCCATTGCATTGGTGGGGAAAACAAGGGTAAGGTAAAGCACTGGAGTGGGACAAGTGTGGGAGTTAAAGCAAAGGCCGCCCCCAAAGGCGGCATAATGGGCTGGCACCATAACGGACGCCTTAGACCGGGAAAGGAACTGGTGAAACCGTTTTATGGTCTTAGGTCTCGCCCACTCATGCTTGACGCCCCCCACCAGCACCAAGTCACCAAGCTGGGGGGGCGGGGATAAAGGTGTGAAAATTGAAACACCAATGAGGGTGGGTTTGAACCATTCAAACCCCCCCAATGGGGAGGCTTGGGGAGACCTGCAAGGGGCTAAGGGGTGCAATATAAAGCGCACTGTCCTGTTAGAAGGACAAACAGAGGTCACAGGACAGTGCGCAAACAGAGGAAAAAAGGAAAAACCACCCTCCCACCACAACAGCACAGCATCGAGTCGCGATGACAGACGGTAGAGGCAATCAGTAATTAAAGGAGGTTTTACCAATACTGACGGTAAGCACACCTAGTAAGGCGGTGTACAAACGGAAGGCCACACACCTGGAGATGCCTTACGGCAGGGTGAAAAGAGGCCAGCTAAGGGGAGTAAGCGGAACACGGCACTCGCAGCCCAGACCCGCCCGGACAGATGGCAGGGCACAGACACACACGCAAGGTAGCAAGTTGGGCCTAATCCAAACAATTTGAGACTACTCCCCCTTCAGAGAAACATGGTAAAATGGACACTATGGACTGAGCCCCCTCCAAGACAAAATGTGGGATTGCTTACAGACAAAAGGGGTAAAAGAGACATGACACACACAGGCCAGGACTCAAAGGCTGATCAGTCACTGCCATTTCTGGATGTAAGAACTGCACAGTGATTTGAATTTGATTTTGAATTGGTATTGATGATTTATGAGACCACCAACTAAATATTTATGGGCAATCGCATATGTGTCTTTTTTGTTAATAAAGTGGCCGAGTTATATACACTGAAAAATGTTGCATAGTGCCGGTTTTGTCTTTGAATGCCATTGCATTGGCGGGGAAAACATGGGGATGGTAAAGCACTGGAGTGGGACAAGTGCGGGAGTTATAGCCATTCACTGGCGGCACAAAGTTAAATGTTGCCGGCCTGCAGAAGTCAACGGACAGAGCTGGTCTGCAGGTCACCCTTCCTTTCAGGAGGGGCCTGGCCCTCACAGACAGTCATGGATCATTTTTCGACACTGGTTGTAGCCATCTTTGTTATAATATTAACTGGAAGCCCTCGACTTGCAGCAAAACAGGGTTTGTATCCTTGCGCCTGAAGCATCAACATTTGAATAATTCTTTGTTTGTAAAAGCCTTATACGTTGTAGATACTTGATTTGTGTTTCCTTGTTGCTTAGGATGTAAGACTTGCAACTGCTTCTCAGAGAAGAATGAGCTCCAACCCATGTAATCTTACTTTAGAAACTTCCCTAGTGGGGTATCAATTTGTGCACAGTCTTCCTTTTAGGAAGCACCTTTGCAGGGCTAATGCCGGAGAGACTTCTATCTGATTTTTATGAGATCACAAATGCTTTTTTTAATAAATATATTTTTTAGACTTAACCTAAATGCAGAGCACTAGAGCTTTCTTTAGAGATTCATGTGTTTCTTAACTGAGAATGTTTATAATTTCTTTTAGGTAACTATGGTAAAGATATTTTTGAGACTTTAAATGACTCCTTGATCATGGCTGATAAAGAGATTATTCCAAATAAATGTTTGCGGTCATAACATATTGGATACATTTGAAAACTTAATTTTATACCCAACTTGCAAACACCCACAATGGTAAGGGTCTATATTCTTTGTGATACCATCTCCATTGGGGCATCTTTAAAAGTGGGTTTACATAGTCCCTTCCACTCCCATGATCACAGTCAAATTGATAATAATTACTTGCTCTCAGGGAGGTCTTGTATCAGGGGACTCGGTCAGGCTTTTAAAGCAATGCTGGCCGTATATTTAAGTCCTCTGCTAGTTTCATAATTCCCCTACCATTTATCATCAGTCACTCCTCTGTCATCATCCAGTCTTGCATATCTCTGATCCACTCCTTCACTGTTGGTCCCTGTGGGCTTACCAGTAATTGGAAACGCAATGCTTAGCAACTATCACCCCAACTGTCACAAATTTTGACTTTATTTGTCTCCCTTTTTCTGAGCGGTTCAATCCCACTACACCGGTTTAATCATGAAAGCAGGGAGGCTAATTTGGTCCATTATGTTGTTCCAATATTTTGTCATTATACACTCCAACATCCACCAATTTCAGTGCCTGTTTCCAATGTGTGACACTGAGCAAAGCTCTCATTACCTCAGAGGGTGATGAAGAATTTCTTCCATATGTTTCCAGCTGCTGTAGCTAATTTAACATATTGTATGTAGGAATTGACCTTGGCTTACTCCCAGGGCTTCTTGTGCTTCCTGAAACATGAGCAATGCTCCCTGAGGGCACAATCGCCCAGTAACTTGCACTCCTCCTCCTCTTTGTTTTTATTGGGCTATGAACATGTCTTGCTAAATCTTACTGAATGTTTGTAGACTCTAGATATCAATACCTGGTGCAAACGGTGACCTCTTAAGGAGCTTTTTTTTGTTTGTTTTTTATTTATTTGTATATATTTTTATTTTTTTACTTTAGTCTCCCATACTCTGCCATCCTGCCTGCCATCTTACTTTCCACAATTATGAGTTTCCCAATGGGTTCTCATCATGTGTGCCTCGAAGTAATTTTTTTTTTTTCCTCATTTTTGCAAATTCCCATCCTCATCTAACCCTGTAACTGCATGCTGCGTTGTAATATAATGTGCCTCCAAAATGGATAGCCTGAGACCACCATTTTCCTAATTTTGTTTTAAAATTTTTTGTTTTACCCTGCTCCTCTTCACAGCTCAGACATGTGTTATCAGTGGGCTCTCCAGGGTATTAAAAAAAAAATCTGGTTTCAGTGAGTAGAGCAGGTTTTGCATTACATATGGAGAGAAGGACCATTTTTGCTATTGCCATGCATCCCATGATTGCCAATGGGGACTGTATGCCAAAATCAAACTGAGTTTTTAATAGTCGTGTTTCCCAAATGTAGGCCCTCATTACAACCCTGGCGGAAAATGTCGCCGACCGCCGTTCTGACGGCTGCCAACATACTGTGACTGCGGCGGTATACCGTCACGGGTATTATGACCCACACAGAGAAATCCGCCACTATACAGACACCCACACAAGTCTGCCACACCAAAGATCAATGATAAACTGGCAGTACCAAAATACACACCATTACGCCAACGGAACTACACCCACAGCATGATGACCCACCAATCACCGCGGTGGACATTCAACCGCGGTAAACCATTGGCGGTACACACCCCGTGCTCAAAATACACACACACACACACACACAAAACAGCACCACACTTGACAATTCTAACTATACACACCTGACACACACACACACACACACCCAATCCAATATAAAGCACACACCCACATTACCCACAACCCTTTACGAGGAAAAAAATATATTGCCAACTGAGAGAGAGAGAGACAAGCCAGGAGCACCCACTTATTCTGAGCCACATAACACCATCACCCATACACCATCCACGTATCTCACAGCACACACCCCAAAACATCACCCCACAGACACACCACCCACACTACACTCATGGCACCACAAAGACCCCCCCAGGTTTTCAGAGGAGGAGCTAAGGGTCATGGTGGAGGAAATCATCCGGGTAGAGCCACAGCTATTCGGATCACAGGTGCAGCAGACGTCCATTGCAAGGAAGATGGAGCTATGGCAGAGAGTCGTGGACAGGGTCAATGCCATGGGACCGCACCCAAGAACCAGGGATGACATCAGGAAGAGGTGGAACGACCTACGGGGGTTGCAAGACACCAGCTAGCCATACAGAGGACTGGTGGTGGACCCTCACCACCTCCCCCACAACTAACAACATGGGAGGAGCAAGTCTTGGCAATAATGCATCCTGAGGGCCTGGCAGGAGTAGCAGGAGGACTGGACTCTGGTAAGTCAAATCTTTATTACTTTCACCCCCCCCTACCTGCATGCCATCACATACGCCCACCCTCACCCTCTCTCCCATCACTCCACCACCTCCCACACACCCCACTATCACAACCCACCGCTCCCACAACCCAGCCCTGCATGCAACAACAATGCATGGACACCCAACACAGACCTGCATGGACACCCATCACCACAGCATGCACACTAGTGACAATCACTTAGCCAACCGAATCACAACTCACACAAGCCAAAGCTGCCTTGCTAATAACAGCCATACAGATAAACATACCCATGCACAATATGGCACACGCAGATACAATAACACTGCTTTTCATCCCCACAGGACCCCCACTCAACGGCACCGGAGAGGAGATGCCCCCAACATCCAGTCACCCCACAGAAGAGGCCCACAGTGATGACAGCAGCTCTGCACGCCCGGATCAGGATGACCTACCTGGACCATCAGGGACCTCTGGAAAGTCGGTTCCCCTGCCACAGTCCCAACCCACCACAGAGCCACCCCCCTCAGGAAACACCAGCACAGCACCCACCCAGCGGGCCCATCCCTCTGTCCCCAAGATACGTCAATCAGCAGTGTGTCCACCACTACAGGGACCCCAGGCAACCCCACAAACCCAAGACAATCAGAGACCTGGGGTCAGTGGGCAACACGGTTCAGGGGCCAGAGGCACAGGACAACAGGGAAGCTGGGAGGACTGCTGTGCAACAGGGAGAGGACAGTCCAAGGGAACCCACTCTCCAGGAGGCACTTGCAAGGGTCCTGGGAGCATACCACCATTCCCAGGAGACCATGGGCCAGTTAATGTACAAGTTGCAGGAGACCCAGCGGCTGCAGGAGGGACAGTACCTGGGGATCAGGGAGGACCTCAGACATCCACACGACCCTGGTCACCATTGCAGGGGTGCTGGCAGACATGGCCAACACCATGAGGGAGGCAGTGGCACAGCAGCGGGCCCCTGACACTAGCCAAACTGAAGAACAGCTCTCCACCTCTGCCAGCGCTAGTGGACAGGAGGCCCCGCCACAGGAACAACAGGCCACCAGCACCCCACCCCCTGCAAAAGGAGAACCACCACGCAAATGGTCCCTGCGATCCAGGCAGAAGCCAGAGGACATTGCCAAGACCCCCACCAGGAAATAAGACTGCCCTGAATGTCACCTTCTGTCCCACTCTGTTACCCTGTCCACCTTGCACTGCTATTGCTCCCCTTCCTATGCCCCATTGGGCAATGCACCTGTTTTACCAATAGACTGGACTCTACCCTGGACTTTCCCCCATCAGCAACCCAGCCCATTGCAATATCCCCTCCACTTATTAGCACATAAATAAACACCCTTGGAACAAATACAAGTATGGAGTCTGTCAATTGATTCGAATATGTAATCGTTTAACAAGCTGTACACATTAAAGGTCGACTGTATAGTCATGGATACATAGGTATGACCTGTAGTGGGCAGCAGTAAACACACCAGGAGCCAGGGTGGGGCACAGATATCTGAAAATAGACATGCCAAAGGGTACAGTAAGTGGCCATAGAATATGGAAAATCAGGCTGCCATGTACAATGTCAAACACACAACTGCAATGGAAAGTGAAGTTAGGGGGTCATTCCGACCTTGGTTGGCGGCTACCGCCGCCCGCCAGGCGGAGACCGCCATGCGGCCGCCAATGCGGCCGCACTCTGCGGCCCCCATTCCAACATTCCAGCTGGGCCGGCGGGCGCTAACCAAGTTAGTGCCCGCCGGCCCAGCGGGAATGAGGCCGCAACACAGAAGCCGGCTCCGAATGGAGCCGGCGGTGTTGCGGCCATGCGACGGGTGCAGTTGCACCCATCGCGCTTTTCACTGTCTGCTAGGCAGACAGTGAAAAGCTGGCCAGGGCCCTGTTAGGGGGGCCCCTGCACTGCCCATGACAGTGGCATGGGCAGTGCAGGGGCCCCAAGACCCCCCCTTACTGCCAGCCTCTTCCTGGCGGTGAAAAGTGCCAGAAACAGGCTGGCGGTAAGGGGGTCATAATCCCCAGGGCAGCGCTGCCCTGGCGGATTATAGCCGCCGGGGCAGAAATGGCGGGAAACCGCCGGCCCCGGCGGTCCGACCGCGGGTCGGAATGGGACACGAAAGCACCGCCAGCCTGTTGGCGGTACTTTGGTCATTTTCACCCTGGCGGTCAGAATGACCCCCTTAGTGTCTTACCTGTGTGTCACTGGAAGTAATGTTGTCCACATCTTCTTCCTCTGCCTCCTCTTCCTCACTGTCCACAGGCTCCACCGCTGCCACAAGACCTCCCTCAGGCTCATCTTCCTGCAGAAAAGGCACCTGCTGTCTTAAGGCCAGGTTGTGCAACATGCAACGATGATCTGGCACACCTTGGGTGAGTAGTACAGGGATTCACCTGTCAGATGGAGGCACCGGAAACTGGCCTTCAGGAGGCCAAAGGTTTGTTCAATTGTCCTTCTTGTTCGCCCATGTGCCTCATTGTAACGATCCTCTACCCTTGTCCTGTCATTCCTCACTGGGGTCAGTAGCCATGAGTGGTTGGGGTAACCAGAGTCACCTGCAAATATTCGAGGGATACCAGTTAGATAGACTCTCACCCTTAGGGACAACCCCACAACCATATACCTGCATCAACTGGGTGGGGACCATGGGCTCACCTATTAGCCACACCCGGTGCTTCAGGAGTTGACATCACATATGGAATGCTGCTCTTCCTCAAGATAAAGGCATCATGCACAGAGCCAGGATACTTGACATTCACATGGGAGATGTACTGGTCCGCCAAACACACCATCTGCACATTAAGAGAGTGAAAGCTCTTCCTATTCCTGAACACTTGTACATTCCTCCCGGGGGGACAAATGCTATGTGTGTACCATCAGTGGCACCAATGATATTGGGGATATGTCCCAGGGCATAAAAGTCAGCCTTCACAGTGGCCAAATCCTTCACCTGTGGGAATACGATGTAGCTGCGCATGTGTATCAGCAGGGCAGACAACACTCTGGTCAACACATTTGAGAACATAGGCTGTGACATTCCTGATGCCATGGCCACTGTTGCTTGGAAGGAACCACTTGCCAGGAAATGGAGCACTGACAGGACCTGCACTAGAGAAGGGTGATACCTGTGGGCTGGCGATAGCTGAAATCAGGTCTGACTCCAATTGGGCACACAGTTCTTGGATTGTGGCCCTATCAAGTCTGTAGGTCAGGATAATGTTTCTGTCCTCCATTGTCGCCAGGTCCACCAGGGGTCTGTACACAGGGGGATGTCTCCATCTCCTATTCATCCTCAGCGGTTGAGGTCTAGGGAGAAAAACGGTGAGCAGAGGGTCATATTCACACATGTTATAAAAATGCATTTCTTCCTTCACAGGAACAGTATGTGAATTCGAGAGGCAGTGGATGTGCTAATATCTTCTGTGATGCAGTTAGGTGTCATGGCCTGTGCCCACCTGAAATGGAGGCTGTCTGACCTCTGAGGAGAGACAAGTGGAAATGAGGTAATTCTGCTGGCGTTGCGCGCCGTAGCAGTGGGCGCTCGACGACCGCCGCTCAACTTCGCATTGGTTATCATTTAGCCCTATGGGTTCCAGGAGGCAATGGCGATGTACGTCGGCAGTGACGGTACGAACCGCAGACGTGACCGCCATTTTCTATCTGTTCACTCACTTGCTACCTGACCTTCAAAAGGAGAGGACCTACACTGCAAGTGCTGCTGTGACCTGTGTCTGTAAGCGACAATGGCTCAATTGTTTGTGGAAAGGGTCCCCGCCTTCACTTCGGGGGAGTTGGAGAAACTGGTGGATTGGGTCCTACCCCAGTACACTTTACTCTATGGTCCTCCAGACAAACAGGTGAGTACACTGTGAGCATGATGCGTGGGCCATGAATGTATGGATTGGTGTGTGTGTAAGCCTCATGTGGGGGGGGCTGAGTGGTCCTGGGCAGAGTGCTGCATGCATGGTGGTCAATGTATGTGCGTAAGGGGATGAGATGGATATGGTGGGCCATGAGTATGACAGTCCGGACGGTATGACTAATCCCTTTTCTGCTGTATTTTTCCTGCTGGTCGGCGCCCATCAGAAAAAGGGTATTTGGCGTGCCATCGCTAAGGACAGGCGGAGCACCCACTGCCGCAAATGGTGGAAGGACCTGTGCCGCTGGGCAAGGAAGATGGCGGAGGCCCAGCTGGGGCTGGCCTCCAACGAGGAAGGGGTGCCCGTCGTACCCTGACCCCCCTGATGTTCCGCATCCTGGCGGTGGCCTATCCGGAGTTAGATGGGCACTTGAAGGCATTACAGCAGCCACAAGGGAGTGAGTACAGATTCTGATGCATGACTTTGCACACGTTAAGGTTTTACCTGGATGGGGGATGTGGACTGTGGGTGCCCCTAGGCCAGGGAGAAATGGCATGGTAGGTCCCTTGTTGGTCAGGCTCTGAAGCACTCCTACCCCAATAGTGTTACTGGGCATCTACTACTGTGCAGGGTCCTGTTGGTTTCCAGTGTGCAGCTAATGGCGTTAGGCATTGTCCCCATGGGCTGGTGACTAGCTTTGTAACTGGTAGTGCATGGCCTAGTTCATAGGCCTGATCCCTGTGTGTTGTGTACGCCAAAGGTAGTGTTGTTGCTGGCATTGACCAAGTGTATCCTCTGTCTCTTCCCCCCCTTTTTGTTTTGTCACCCTGACCTTGAATGCATTAGAATCATCTGACGGAGGAGCAGAGGCACCGGCGACGGAGGGAGCTGCATCCCACATGGGCCTGGAGGCCGAATCCACTGACGGTGAGGACACAAGTGGGACGGAGGGCGAGGGGAAAACCACAACGGAGATAGGCGGGGACACTACAGACAGCGACTCCTCATCCGATGGAAGCTCCCTGGCAGTAGCGGACACCCCTGTGCCCACCTCAACAACAGATACAGGCGCCACCCCCTACACCAGCACTGCCCTCCCAGCAGCCCCTCAGCATGTTTCCTGTGCCCACTTACCCAGGAGGGTGGGCATCTCCTTCACCCCAGGCACTTCAGGCCCTGCCCCAGTCAGCCCTGCTGCCCTCAGTGAGGAGGCTATTGACCTCCTGAGATCCCTCACTGTTGGCAAATCAACCATACTGAATGCCATCCAGGGTGTCAAAAGGCATTTGCAACAAACAAATGCATACCTGGAGGGTATTCACTCTGGCGTGGCGGCCCAACAGAGAGCATTTCAGGCTCTGGCCTCCTCCCTGATGGCAGCCATTGTCCCTGTCTCCAGCCTCCCCCCTCCAACTTCCTCTACCCAGTCCCAATCCCCCCAACCCCAACCTATCCCAAGCACACCTTCAGACCAGCAATCACCCAAATCAACACACAGAAGTGGCTCGAGCAAACCCAAGCACCACACTTCATCTCACAGGCACTCACACAAACACCATCCCCATTCAGACACACCAACATCCACTGCTTCCACTGTGTCCCCCTCCTCCTCTTCGTCCACATCTCTCACAGTTGCATCTCCACTCACATCTGCATGCACTACATCCTCATCCACTACCTCCATCACCAGCACACCTATCACCACACACCCCTCACTGGCAGTCACCACCCCCACATCCATGCACTCGTCCCCTGTGTCCTCTCCCACTTTGTCTTTGCTCCCTCCTCCCAAAGTACACAAACGCAAGCACACACCCACCCAACAGCCATCCACCTCACAACAGCATCCACCTCATGCACCTGCACCCAAACACAGCAGACTGACACCTCCTACAACCACTCCCTCTTCCTCCACTCCCAAACCTTCACCCTCTTCCCACCCCAATGTCCCTCAGAAGCTTTTCCTATCCAACATTGACCTCTTCCCTACCCCCCCGTCCTTCACCTCTGGCCAGGGTGGCTAGAACCCAGCCCAGCACCTCAGCCACCAAGTCCACATCTGCTGTGGTTTCTGCATCTGTCAGAGGCTCTAAGGAGGGACCCGTCAGCCCAGCCAGTGTGCCACCAAGATCTGCCAAGGCCAAGAATGTTTCGCCGCCTGGCAAGGGCAAAAAGGGGACAGCATCCTACAAGGAGAAGGAGCCACAACCAGCCAGCAAGGCCAAGTCACAGACTCCAGCTGGCAGACCCAAGGAGGCACCACCATCTGCCAAGGGCAGGAAGGGGCACAGAACACCAGCCAGGGCACTTCAGCCGTCCGAGGCTGCAGTTGAAGGCCTGGTGGCTACCTGCACCGCCGAAAGCACTGCCACCTGCACCGCCACAAGTATCGCCACTGCCAGCAGCTGCAGCTCCAGTGGGCAGCCGTCCGAGGCTGCAGGGGAAGGGCTGGAGCCTCCCCCCACCACTGGCAGCACCGCCACCTGCACCATGGCCAGCACCGCCACCTGCATCGCCGCAAGCACTGCCACCTGCACCGCCGCAAGTAGCTCCACTGCCAGCAGCAGCAGCCCCAGTGGGCAGCCACCCGAGGCTGCAGGGAAAGGGCTGGAGCCTCTCCCCACCACTGGTAGCACCGCCACATGCACCGGCACTGCCACCACTGTACAGCCATCCCCGCTGGCGGATGTACTGTAGTCCTGCCTCCATGGAGTGTCATGCATCCTGCCCACAGAAAATCGTGTGGGTCTGACAACCAGGTGAGTGACTGTGACCTTGCACTCCCCAAGATCTGTGTCACAAGGCACAAAGGCCCCTCCAGAACCAGTGGAAGAAGGCATCCACTCACCCTATCCTTGGCAGGATGAAGCACACTGGACACAAAGCCCCCTCCAGAACCACTGGAAGAAAGCATCCACTCGCCCTATCCTTGGCAGGATGAAGCACACTGGGCATAAAGCCCCCTCCAAAACCAGTGGTGGAAGGCATCCACTCACCCTATCCTTGGCAGGATGAAGCACACTGGGCACAAAGCCCTCTCCAGAACCAGTGGAAGAAGGCATCCACTCACCCTATCCTTGGCAGGATGAAGCACACTGGGCACAAAGCCTCTTCCAGAACCACTGGAAGAAGGCATCCACTAGAGAGAATGTAGTTCTGCACTCCCCAGGACCAAGCAGTGGGCAAACCACCCAATTGAGAGACTGTGGCTTTGCACTCCCCAGGACCAAGCAGTGGGCATGGAGCCCCCTCCAGGAGCAGTGGAGTTTTCCCATCTTCCGGCTGAGGTGCCCCCCGTCCCCCTGAGGTGCTTGTGTGTTTTCAACCTGATGCCCCTGCAGTGTTCTCTCCGTATTGAGGCAGGAGTCAAGTGTGGGCTTGGCCCATGTGTTTTGGCCCAGTGGGCCACGGACAATTTTTGTGTGGACATTGTCCTGCCTTTTGTATATAGGGTATATATTGTAAATACTGTTTTTGATTGCTGAATGTATTTCTAATATTCCACTCATTTGACTCAATTCCTTTTGTCCTTTCGTATTCCAGAGGGTTACGGGGTGTATATGTGATGTTGTTGCATGTGTTTGTGTGTATGGTGTTGTGGGTGAGGTGGTGTTGTGTGTTGTGTGTGTGTGTCACTTTCTTTTCCCCCCTAACTTGTGTGTTAGGTGCAGTACTCAACGTGGTCGTCGTCACTGGCGTTGGTGCTCCTGGTATATGAGCAGATACACCAGCATGGGGAAGACCTGCAGCTCGGACTCCATGGCATCCTGGTTCTTCCTTGAGTGTTGAGAGGTGAGTGGTTTCCCTTCAGAGTACTGTCTCCGCCGTGCTTTTGATGGCTTTGGTACCGCCCCGGAAAAGCTGGCGGATGGGCGGGTTGTAATGGAGTGGATGGTACATTGTCTTCCACCTGTCTGTTGGCGGTTACCACCGCAGTGTTTGTTGCTACCACCATGGCGGTCGAAGTGTTAAAGTGGCTGTATGTGTTGGCGGTTTCCGCCATGGTCATGATTCCATTTTTTTTTTTACTGCCGCTTTAACACCGACCGCCACAGTTGTAATGAGGGCCATAATCTCTTCAGCTCCCACTGGAGCCCCAAATTTAGATAACTCTGATCATGAAGTCCCTTCAACCCTCCCTGGTGAATACAATTACTATTATTAACACTGGTTTGTTGACCATACACTTCCCCAGTTCATCCAATTCTGTTAGCAGAATGATAACCAATACTGATAGCTACCTCACAAACTAGGCCATCATACCCATATATAAATATTGCATGCACGATGTCTCCACTCTTCCATCCCACTCCTTTCAGACCATCTGTAATCTTATCTCCAGGATTTCCATTGCCAGTCTGAATATTATTGGCAAAAAGGCACTTCCTTCTGGAGTGCCTCTCTCTGTTTTCAACTGTCTGAGATTAGACACCCTGTTTTCACTCTTGCTATGCGCCCATTGTACTGTGACCTAGCCCAGACATATAGCCTGGAACACCGTCTGTGGTAGTACATGAAATAGTTATTCCCGCCCCCACAGTATCAAATGCCTTCTCTCTTTTTGGGATTGCTAATGTGTAATGTTGAGTCTTGTAAAATGGCTATGACGTGTAAGCTGTTTTAAATTATGTGTTACTTTACCCAGAATAAACGCACACCGCTCATGATGTAGAATGGATCCAACCGTCTGCATAAGTCATTTAGCTAATATCTTAGTCAGTATTTTTGCATCTGTGTTTATCATGGAGAGAAGTGTACATGATGCACTATCCATAGTGTTCCTATCCTATTTAGGCATCATGGTGATCAGTGCTTCACTTATAGCGTTGGGTAATGTTCCTTCTTTTAGCGCCTCTGGAAAGACCTCCAGCAGTTTTTCAAAGACAATATATTCGGGAATTTTATTGTAAAAGTGCATCAGGAAACCATTGCTTCTCAGTGTTTTCCTGTGCTGTCAATCAGCATTTGCCTGTATGATCTTTTCCCTAGTAAGCAGGTCTTGTAGTGAACCTGTATGTTCATTTGTCAGGCCTTTATGGCAATTCATCATGACCCTAATGCCCTCTTCCTCTGTTCACCTATATGCTTGTGCTAAATGTTCACGGGTACTCCATGAGATTCATAAGAATTTAACAAATCCACCAAGTAAACGCATCATTTCAATTATCAACTCTGATGTATTATCCTACTGGTTGGTGAACAATCCTTTTATACAACATATAATAGTACAGATTCCATTTTATAGTCTGGATGCTATCAACTTTGTAGGCAAATCAGACCCATTGAGTTTAGAGCCAACCTTTAGTCTTAATTAGTCCACATTGAATGTCATCTGCCTTTACACACAAAATGTGTGTGGAAGCCCTGATATGGTTGTGAGAGAGCAAGTTTTATTAACATATTATTTGCATAAAAGTTAGCATATGGTGATTAACTAACCTACATTTAAAGCCTAACACAGAAAATAACCACGTGGCCACCATTCCTATTAAACATTACGTTTTAACAAGAGAGTTTTGCATTTATATTAAATGAGGTACCAACATGAATTATTGTTAAGTGTGTTTATTAAAATGTAGATTAAGGATTTTAGGGCCAGATGTAGCAAACGGTTTGCAAGTCGCAAACGGCGAAAATCGCCATTTGAGAGTCGCAAACCTGAGTTTGCTATGCAGAAATGCATTTTGCGAGTCGGGACCGGCTCGCAAAATGCATTTCAGAGTCGCAAATAGGAAGGGGTGTTCCCTTCCTATTTGCGAGTCGGAGTGGTATGCAACTCCATTTGCGACCGCGTACGCGGTCGCAAATGGAGTCGCAGTTACCATCCACTTGAAGTGGATGGTAACCCACTCGCAAACGGGAAGGGGTCCCCATGGGACCCCTTCCCCTTTGTGACTGGACCCCAAATTATTTTTTCAGGGCAGGTAGTGGTCCAAGGGACCACTACCTGCCCTGAAAAAATTCTGAAACAAAAGGTTTCCTTTTTTTTTTTTTAAGTGCAGCTCGTTTTCCTTTAAGGAAAACGGGCTACACTTGAAATAAAAAAAAAACTGCTTTATTTAAAAGCAGTCACGGACATGGAGGTCTGCTGACTACAGCAGGCCTCCATATCCGTGAGTGCCCATAGTCGCTATGGGAGCGCAAATTGCGACCCACCTCATTAATATTAATGAGGTGGGTCTTTGCGACCCCATAGCGACTCGCAGACGGTGTCTGAGACACCGTTCTGCATTGCAAAT
The DNA here is from genome assembly GCF_031143425.1 of Pleurodeles waltl. Taxonomy (NCBI): domain Eukaryota; kingdom Metazoa; phylum Chordata; class Amphibia; order Caudata; family Salamandridae; genus Pleurodeles; species Pleurodeles waltl. The sequence continues at coordinate 825,032,902 of NC_090450.1, read as the reverse complement.
TGCGAGTTGCAATTTGCGAGTCGCTCGGACTCGCAAGTTGCAATTTGCAAAGTTGCTACATCAGGCCCTAAGTGTATTACATGAATATGAAATAATTGTACTTTTATTGAATTAAATGAATTTTAGTAATACAAGTTTCATGTGTGCAGAAAAATAAATGCACATTCAAATTAGTTCTGACCTGTTTTGAATAATGTTTGCTATTAAATAATTTGTTTTGCATATTTGATACAAATTGAAAGGTGCACAATAGGTTTATTAATGTATTAATATGTATTAAGGTTTCTTAGCTTGACTAGGTCTGAAAACAAAATCATATTGCCTCAATATTAAAAAATCACTTTTTTATTCTGTTCCCTCTGACCTGAATTCTTTCCCTAGGCTACTAATGTGAATGTTGAATGTCTTCTTGTATTGGAGGCAAGAGACCTGTTTTAGAAGCAAGAATGTAACACTATTTGCTCTAGCTGTTGAACAGGACAGGAAACTTGTAGTTCTCATGTGAAAAGTATTAGTTTAGTTAATTGTGTGTCATGTGAAAAGTAACAAATAATTAGAGAATGTAATATTTTATTAGAAACTTATGAAATCTTTTGATAATGCATTTTTGCTGAGAAGTTTTGGTATAGTTGCATATTTAATGGTGCCATTGGATGCTGAAGCTGACGTCCGAAATGCACCCACCTGAAGGACCAATGATTGGATTGCGCAGTTTTCTAATTAGTGAGGATCTATGGAATTGAAGTCAGTCTGTCCTGACAAAGTCTTGAGCTACTCTTCTCATGCCTCAAAGCTATTCAGAACCCTGTTTAAATCTGTATATCTGTATATGGCGTGATCAATTTTCCTTTGTCATTTGGAGAGTCCATGGACTCTAGTTCTTCACCATTGTATTCTAATATTTTCATGAATAAAATTGAACAAGAATATATTACTGACAAGGAGGCACAGCAAGCAGATGAATGTTTTGTCTACGTATTTTTGTTTAACCCCTTCTGTGCCGAGGACGTCAAGGTTACGTCCTGCGGCACAGTGCTGCTGTGCCCAGGATGTTTCTCCCCCCCACCCCCCAAGTCAGGGATGGAAGGGGAAGCCTTTCCCCTTCCACCCCTGACCCCCCCTGTGACGTCAGCGTGCGCTGATTGTCACAGAGCCTCCTCCCATAGCGCTGGAAGCTCAGCTTCCAGCGCAATGATCGGAAGAGAAATGCTTAGGATTCTGGGTAACAGAACCTGGTCAGAGCCCCACAAGTCACCCCATCTTGGATTCCCCTAGGTGTCTAGTTTTCAAAAATGCACAGGTTTGGTAGGTTTCCCTAGGTGCCTGCTGAGCTAGAGGCCAAAATCTACAGGTAGGCACTTTGCAAAAAACACCTGTTTTCTTTCAAAAAATGTGATGTGTCCATGTTGCGTTTTGGGGTGTTTCCTGTCGCGGGCGCTAGGCCTACCCACACAAGTGAGGTGTCATTTATATTGGGAGACTTGGGGGAACACAGAATAGCAAAACAAGTGTTATTGCCCCTTGTCTTTCTCTACATTTTTTCTTCCAAATATAAGAGAGTGTGTAAAAAAGACATCTATTTGAGAAATGCCCTGTAATTCACATGCTAGTATGGTCACCCCGGAATTCAGAGATGTGCAAATAACCACTGCTCCTCAACACCTTATCTTGTGCCCTTTTTGGAAATACAAAGGTTTTCTTGATAGCTATTTTTCACTCTTTATATTTCAGCAAATGAATTGCTGTATACCCGGTATACAATGAAAACGCACTGCAGGGTGCAGCTCATTTATTGGCTCTGGGTACCTAGGGTTCTTGATGAACCTACAAGCCCTATATATCCCCGCAACCAGAGGAGTCCAGCAGACGTAATGGTATATTGCTTTCGAAAATCTGACATTGCAGGAAAAAGTTACAAAGTAAAACGTAGAGAAAAATTGATGTTTTTTCACCTCAACTTCAATATTTTTCTTTTTCAGTTATTTTCTGTAGGAAACCCTTGTAGGATCTACACAAATTACCCCTTGCTGAATTCAGAATTTTGCCTACGTTTCAGAAATGTTGCGGTTTCTGTGATCCAGAATTGGTTTCATGCCCATTTCTGTCACTGACTGGAAGGAGGCTGAAAGCACAAAAAAACATAAAAATGGGGTATGTCCCAGTAAAATGCCAAAATTGTGGTGAAAAATTGGGTTTTCTGATTCAAGTTTGCCTGTTCCTGAAAGCTGGGAAGCTGGTGATTTTAGCACCGCACACCCTTTGTTGATGCCATTTTCAGGGAAAAAAACACAAGCCGCCTTCTGCAGCCGCTTTTTACAATTTTTCTGAAAAAAAAACGAAATTTTCACAGTATTTTGGCTAATTACTTGGCCTCCTTCTGGGGAACCCACAAAGTATGGGTACCTCTAGAATCCCTAGTATGTTGGAAAAAAGGACGCAAATTTGGCGTGGGTAGCTTATGTGAACAAAAGGTTATGAGGGCCTAAGCGCAAACTGCACCAAATAGCCAAAAAAAGGCTTGGCACAGGAGGGGGGAAAAGGCCTGGCAGCGAAGGGGTTAATATTTGCAAAGCATACCACTCATAATTGGGAAACATCCTTTATGCCGACTTTTTTATAACGAAGTCCTGGTTAACGAAAGCGGAATAACGCTTTCTTTAACCACGACTTCGTTATTTTGTGCCTTAACCACGCATGTCCTGAACAACGAACATGCATGGTTAAGGTACAAACAAGGGAGTCGACTGAGGAGGACGACGCAGATAACGAGGGGACGACTCAGGTAAGTGGGGGGTTTTAGGTTTTGGGGAGGGGGTGGGGGGTCGGGGTTTTAGGTTTTGGGGTGGGGTTGGGGGGTGGGGGGTCGGGGGTTTTTGGTTTTGGGGTGGGGCGTTTTTGGTTTTGGGGAGGGGCTGGGGGGTCGGGGTTTTAGGTTTTGGGGTGGGGTTGGGGGGTTGGGCGTTTTTGGTTTTGAGGAGGGGGTGGGGGGTCGTAGGTTTTGGGGTGGGGTTGGGGGGTGGGGCGTTTTTGGTTTTGGGGAGGTGGTGGGGGGTCGGGGGTTTTAGGTTTTGGGGTGGGGTTGGGGGGGTGGGGTGAGGCATGCAGGATCAATGGGTGCCTGTTACTAATGACTTTACCAGGAATGCCTTTACAACAAAATATCGTTGTTCAGGCATTCGTGGTAAAGGCATTAGTAGTAACAACGAGGTCGGTGTTCCGACCTCGTTGTTTAGGCACCCGTTGTTTTGTCAGTCTGCATTCCGTCGTACAACCCTCATAACTAGAATTGGCATGCCAGCTAGCCTGTTGGCCTCACCAGTGCCTAAGTTTTAATGTTTTGTAAACTTTTATCAAGAAAACAATAAACAGTTATCTACCCATGTGCCCTGACTTGCAGCCATTTTTTTTATTCTTTTGTATACAAATTTTGAAAACATTCAAAGACGGCACACATGCTTTCATATATTGGCAAATGTTCTAAGATTTCTGCACTTTTGTGCTTGTGCATAGGCGGCTATCCTGTAAAGATGGTGGCCACAAGCAATTTGAGGGCCCCATAGCAGTGTCTGAGGAGCTAACAGGCCCTCACAAAAATAGAAAAAATAATTAAAATAAAAAAAATAATAACTTTTACAAACGGACAATGACCACTTAGTCCATGGCACTGAAGAAGACTAAAACTGGGCTTAAGCAGAATGCTATCACTCACAGTGAAACAATGGCTGAAGTGGTATGGGCAAACCCATTGCCCTATTCTGTGGTGTGCTGGAGCAAAATGTGAATGACACTAATGCAGATCAATGGACGAAGAATGTCTTAAAGAAAGCCCCCTATAAGTAAATATATGCATATATTTTTGTTATAATCAGAAGGTCTTGACAAACACCAGACCTAAGAAGCAGGGCAAACCCTCTTCAGGAGCCTCCACTTGCTCCGCACAGATTAGTGAGGGATGCAATTACATCAAACATTAGCAATGTCTCTTTGTACGTCTACAGCAAAGAGTCTATTGGGGCAATAGGTGATTAATAAAATGATGGTAAGGAAAAGCATGTCCAAACTATGGTAACATATTGTACCATAATGATGATCCAACCTATCCTAGTTGTTCTTGCATTGTATTTGATAAAATAGCATAACAAGCTATGCATAAGTCACCTGTGGACAAGAAGTTTAATTAAATGACACTTCTCCAACATTAGGGGACTGTTACACATTGTTTTGTTTGAAAGCCTTTTAAGCACACTGTTGTGGAGTATGGTGTCCTGACTCCGGAACCCCATTGATAACTCCACATAACTCTGATTTATGTTCAGCTCCCAGAAACCCTTAGGGGTGATAGTGCTGCGCTTTACAAATGCTGTTATTGATTGGTGTCTGTTTCGCTGCATTTTTAGCCTCTCCATCCTGTTGCAAAGAGGAGTGTTCTCTTTTATTAACATGTTTGCCCATTATACCGATTTTGAGAGTTTTGTATTCTTGCTGACTAATAAATGGTCTAATGCCTACTCGAAGCCTAAACAAAAAGCAATAAACTGAGTGACAGAATCAGGAGAAAAACATAATGCTGCACCTTATGCACACATGCACATAAGAAATGAGTAGGTTTTTCAGACACGAGTACCCGTGGCAATCATGTGGTTGAAACTGAGACTACAAAAACATTGCAGGTGCAGCTCGGATCCCAGAGACCTTGAAAATGATACAAAAATGTAAACTTTCAGATTCTCATTACCAAGGTGTGATGGTGTCAGCGAAACAAAAGGATAAGTGCCAAGTTCAAAATATACTTTTTCCGGGATACACGCCACAGTCCTGGTAGCCCATGTGAATGCTACCAATCCAATCAGGACACAAGTCCTTAAAAAAAGAAGTGAGGTGGACTAACCAAGTTAAGCAGTATGTAAGTGACATCATGGCATGTGACATCAAGCACAGACGTCACAGTGTATGACATTGTATGTGGCATCACAGGAACTGAAATCACAAGAACTGACATCCGATATTAAGACTGCCCACAACCCCCAATGCAAAATCTGGGCCTCTAATAATTGTTTTTTTTTTATTCTGCCACAAAGAAATTGGCAACAAGGAGAAATATAGCATTAGATTTGTTCTGCTTAATTGGTTGCAAAGTCTGCATTTTAAAATATCTTATGGGGTTAAGGTACCTGCATAAGAGCTTTTTGCATCATGGAATAATAATAATGGTAAGATAGGTCTGGAGGTTAACTCTTTTGCTGCAGAGATCTGTATTTTGTCTAGTCCCAGATTTGAATCAAAGTAGTGTAGAAGATTAATGTGTCTCCTGCAAAGCAAGCACATCATGTGACATGCAGATTACAGATTTCTATTGCATGTACAAAGGAAAGTGGACTACTGCTTTTAACACAGGTTGTTTTGTTACTTTCAGCTCAAAAAGTGTAATACTTCTAATATAGCACAGTGAGCTATTGGTAGGTCTTAGTTTTTTCCCAACATCATATCATCTCTTTTGTCTTTCCTGGCTGTCTTCTTAATGGGAGCTTACATCCTCCCATACTGTGTGTAGCTTTTCTTTTAGTTGTCAGGTATAGGTTAGTATGTCCCAGGACTTTTCTTCTGTCTCTTCCCACTGTTCTGCGGCCGTGTCCAATAGTGTCCTCGGTTGTCCCCTGAAAAGCAGCTCAAATGGACTGTCCGGTGGAGGCCTGTACATACGTCCGAATTGCATACAATACTAGAGATAACATTTTGTCCAATCCCTCCCTGTCTCTGTTATGGTTTTTCTTAATATGGTTTTGATTGTTGTATTATACCTCTCTACCAGTCCGTCTGTCTGTGGATGGTAAACAGAGGTTCGTATTTGCTTTCCTCCTAGTAACTGACAGATTTCAGCCATTCACTGAGACCTGAACAGGGTACCTTGGTAAGTAAGAACTTTTCTAGGAAATCCCACCCTGGAAAAAAATCCAATCATGACCTGGGCTATGCTCTTGGTAATCATACTAGTGACTAGTGAGTGGTATGGCTTCGGGTTACCTAGTAGCATAATCTACCAAGACCAATATGTATTGGTATCCCTTTGACAAAGCTACCAGCGGACCCACTTGGTCTATCCCTATTCTGGAAAAAAGGGTTTCAATGATGGGTAAAGGAAACCGTGGAGACTGTGGTTCATTACTGGGATTAACCAGTTGACACTTAGGACATGCTTGACAGTGTCTCCTGATATCGCTTAACACCCTTGGTCAATAGAAACGACTGAGTAATTATTCCTCTGTCTTCTCACTACCAAAGTGACCCCCTCCTACCTGACCATGTGCCAAATGTAACATCTGTTCCCGGTATACTCTGGGAACGACCAACTACATTTTTAGGTACCCCTGCTGTTGAACACTTCTATATAATAATCTCTTTTAACAAGAAAATAAGGACCAGCCTGTCCAGTCGATATTCTGCATCCTGGGTCCTTTTTTCGCTTTTGGTCAGTTTTTCCTTGTCTTTACCAGGGTCTATCTCAGTTGTGGAAAAAGGGGCATCTCTCAACCACGTATTCATGGGGTTCTGTGTGATCGTAGTTTCCAAAAGGATTTGAAAAGCGGGGTAATCAGTTCCTATTATAATGTCTTCTACTAGGGTGGGTAATCCTCAAGCCCGAACATTCCTCTCCCATCCCCTCCAGTTTTATTGTTACCTCTGCTACTGGATATACTTTGGTGTGTCCGTGAACGCAACTGATGACCACTGTCTCATTTCCTATCCACTGGTCCCTGGAAACCAGTTTTTTATTAATTATGGTCTGACTGCACCCTGAGTCTATTAGGGCTTGTGTGGTTATTTGGTTTACGGTCAATGTTGTCACATACAGAGGATCTTGTCCTCCAGCCCATAAGACTCTACCTCTGGCCAGGCCTATTTCCATGGGTTCAGGTGTTGGCTGCTTATGGGGACACTTCCGAGCTAGGTAGCCAAATTAGGTACAATTGTAACATTGAGGATTTTGGATGGGTTCCTTAACCCAAAAGCGTCTGGTGAGAGGTTTCTCTATGGAGAACCCTGTAACGGTCTTCGGGTTTGAAGGAGGATGTATAAACTTTTGCATCTGAGTTATCCCTTTCCCCTGGGTCACCCTAAAGTCTGGGGCTCTAAGAAATGTGCAGGCCAATTCAATAGCAGAAGGTACTGTAACATCAGGATGTTGTTTTATCCAGTTCCGGGTGTTAGCTGGTAGGGCCTTTAAGTACTGTTCCAATAATATGGGCAGTAGGAGTTCCTCTTTTGAGCTTTCAGTGGGTTTCATCCACTTATATCCCTCGTCATGTACTCTGTAAAAGAGGGGGTCCACTTTGTTCTACGGAAATGTAGTCAATAACTTTCCTTATCGAACCCTACCCTTTCCAGTATGGCTTTCTTTATGTACCCATAAGGTGTCACTCTCCCTGTGTTGACGGCTTGGTACGCCGACTATTGAGATCCGGTAAGTGGGGCTATATACTGTCCCCAGTGTTCCTGTGGCCAATTGACTGAAGTGGCAACCCTCTCAAAATTAGTGAAAAATGTGTCAGGGTCCTCTTACTCCTCGTATTTTTGCAGGACTGAGGTTGGTACAGTTGGGTGCACTCTAGTGGTAGCAATAGTTTCTGTAAGTTTTTGGATGGCTGTTTCATGGACCAGCTGATGATTTGCTATTATGGTTGCTTGACTTTTCAATGCATTCTGCAATGTTTCTCTATCTGACTGAGCCTCCTTTACGTGTTCCTCCCATACGAGCTGAAGATGTTGTTATCCGTCTGCTAATTAGGCGATCATGTCTGCTAGAGTAGGTTTCACCTCCATGGTTCCTTACCCTAGGTGGAAACGCTTCAAATATCCCACTTATGACACCACTGTCATAGGGTTTTTCCTCAGGGAGGTCACCGGGCTTCTATTTATCCTTATGAAATCGGCCAAACCAGGGTGTGATTACTACAATGGTGTTTATTTGATTTCCTATACAGAATCCTAAACCGTTGATATAGTCATATGTTTGTATGTATGTGTGCTTTTATATATAGTCCTTCTCCTCCACTCCTTGTTCCTTCCCATGGTTACTGGTTCATTTGTTCTTTATCCTTTAGGTCGTCAGGATGTCACAGGGATCCGGCCCTCTGGTAGACAGCGAGAGGAAGGGAAAAGCAACAACAAGCCATGGTCATGTAAGTGTTTCTGTCTTTCGTTTGCGTGCAATAGGGGGAGGGGTTGTGAGGAAGTCCCTTTTGTGAAGCACAATTTCTTTAAGCGTGCTACCCATATGCCCTCAAAAAGGGGGGGGGGATTTTAGATTTTCTTTGGTTTGTTTTTCTTTATTTTGTTTGTTATCTTATAGTATTTTTCTTTACTTGTGATTCACCATACTAGTGCTGTTTTTTCAAATGTGCCCAGGTCTTCCCATCACCTTACACTTGCTTTCTCTTCCCTGTCCCTCCCGAATATTCCCACCCGTTTCATTACTGGTGTGATATGACTGCGCAAGTGGTCACGTACCTGAAGTAGCCATGTCCCTCCAGGGACGTAACTGGCTCCCCCACGTCTACCGCATCTCTCAGCTGGGCCTCGCAACTTGTCCTTTACTCCATGGGTTGTTTTCCTTGTCTCCTTCTCCACTAGACCCTTGTTCGGTCTCTGGCTCGCCTTCTCATTCGGTCGGTTCTCTTCCTCGTCTCCCATGCTTCCTGTTCAGTAATCTGTTTCTTTCTTCCGCTGACGTCTGCATGCTCCTCCATCCTCCATGCCCACAGACGTTATTCTCTTCAGAGTCTCCCTGGGGAACCCAAACATCAGCCCGGGCTTCCCTTAGGCTATTAAAAGATATCCTTCGCAGGAGAGCCCTTTCACAAGTGTGTAGATACGGTCTACACGCTTGTACCTCTAACTTGTACTTTGATTCCAATATTCACAAACTTGTGCTCCGTCAGTGCCACCAAAGTGAATATTGAGGGTTATGATTGTTTGGTTAGTCGATTACCAAGGGAATAGGGACAGTAGGGGTTTTCACAGAAGTCTGGGAATTGCCCTTTCACATGTCTTCTTGATCAAAGGTAATAGGGGCCATAGACACCAGTCCTTGGGCATCGGTGGGAATGTGTGTGCAAAATCAGCTAGAGAAAAGATTAAGGTTCTGCCTTTATTGTTCTAACATTTGCAAAAAGGTATTAGTAAGCAGAATTTAGAAAGGACAATGCCACTGCTTATGTGGATCCAATCTCCAGTCTGCAGTTTGTGGCAGGCTTTGGTCAGATAAGGAAGAAAGGCAGCTAGAACCTGAAACACAAGAAAACAGAAGCTGCAGAGCTATGTACTTACAGCTGTTCTTATGTACCAAATGTCTTTTTGAGCATACATGACCATATCGACCACATTTGTAAAAAGTATTAAGGAACTTTGTAAATTTAATGATGGATTTGTGGAGTATTTGGGTCTGGTTGAATGATCCATCTATGTGTTCTGGGATGCAGGGAAGTTATCAGTACTGAAGAATTGAGCAATCATTTGAATGAAGGCCATGCAAAGCTGGAGGTACGGGCAGGGGTAGGGGGTTGGTTTAGACAGTAGAAACATAGGATGCTCAATGAAGATTCCATAGGAACAGAGTAAGGTTTTCCGAAAAGGACTGGCTCTAACTGACCAAAGTGCCAAAGGAAGGGTGCAGCCAGCCAGCTAAGGCCAGTTCCACTAACTTATCTCTCAATGTGTGTTTAGAGCACTCAACATTCCCTGATGGCTTGCGGTGATAAGAGCTATGTAAGTGTTGCTTGATGCCTAAAACCTCACATATTTTCTGAACTACTGAGGATACAAAGTGACAGCCCTTCTCACTGTACAGCCAAAGGTGGACTCCAAATTTAAGAATGAAATCTTGGATTAGCCGTTTTGCTACTGTGACAGCATCTTCCTATGTACAAGGGAATGCCTCAATCAAGCCAGAAAACATACACTTGCTCTAAGGTAAGAAAAAGCACAGCATTTGGATGAAATCCACCTGCAGATGGACAAAATGCCCCCATGGAGGTGAATAAACAGCAGATGTGGTTTTACTTTCTTTTATATTTATGTGGGCTTAGCAGGTGGAACAGAAGTGGCAATATTTTGGGGCAACAGAAGGGGAGGCTTGAGCAACCGGGTGGGTATTTGTGGGGCAACTGCTGATGTGGGTTCTTCCATGGTACAACCTGGAAAGTTTAGATAAGAGACATTTCAGAGCACCAACACTCCCAGTGGTGTCTCTTCAAACTCCATCAGGTCTTTTTTACAGTTCTCTTTAATCCATTTCTGCTTCTCTACTTTGAGTGCATGCTCCCGAAATTCAAATAAGGGTTGGTTCAAGAGATTTAGCAGTTTGGGCTATATCTACATAGTCACATCAGAATTTGGGGGCATCTCAACTTTCTTAGCAGCCTTATCAGCAAAAGCAATACCACTAGACACTTTGTCCTGAGTGCTGATGGGCAGCGCATTTAACAAATGCATGTTTGAGAGGTAGGATAGGCACGTAGAGCAAACCCGCTTTTAAGTAAAAGAAAACCCTGTTGCATCCAGAGGAGCCCAAAGTCACAAGTTACTCTAATAGAGTATTTTTACTCAGAACATATGGTAGAAATCTTTTGGCCAGGAACTATTCATGCACAAGTGTGAATGTTTAATTCAGAAACTTGACGAGAATGCACCTGAAGTAAACATCAACTCTCAAACATGTGATATAATATACATACTGCATAAGCGACTACTAGAATGCCACAGTCGTTTCTAAGCTATCAAGTTAGTAGGTACGTTCACAACTGGGTTGAGCTGGAGGGCAGCTGCAGCATGAAGTATAGTTACAATTAGTGCTGAACAAAGGACAGTATTCTCAGAAGTTCCAACAAGGACAGCCGCATCCGCTACTTCTCTTAAATAAGACAGAAGACCTGCATTAAAGGCTGAGGTATAATAAACTATTGGCTTTTTCTGTTATGTCGCGGCACACGGCGCAGGCCGAACATTCGGCTCGGGATGTGCTGCTCCCCTGCAATTTATTATTTTTATTGAGGCCCCAAATTGGGCATGGGGCCTCGCTACAGTACTGGCGCGACAACCCCGCTAGTTTCTTGACTCTCCCCACTCTCTAGTTTCCCCCACTTACCTTCTGTTTCCTATTTTACTTTCTTCTTTTTTGCCTTCCTAGTTTCTTCCTGACTTTATTCCTTTCTTTCATGTCCATGATTCTTTTCTCTTTTCCAGCATGCCTTCCTTCTCCCTGCATGCCTTTGGAACCTTACTTAACATGGTGACTTTACTATGGAATTCAATGTTATGTTCCCAATCCAATGTGGTGTCTTTTACTTCCTGCCAGTCAGTTCCTGTTCTTTGGGTATATAACGTGTGTGATTCCTGTTCACTTTGCGCTGCAACACTTCCTGGTTGGTTATCTTCGCTCCTGTTCTTCTGCGTCAGATCTATGATTTCTGAGCCTGTTCCAGCTTTTTTCTTTGTCATTTTTACCTTTTGCTCAGATTTATTTTTTACCTTTTGTTTTTGTTCCAGGAGTTCCTATTTGAGGTTTTTTCCCTTTTTGGGTTTTTTCCCTCGGGGACTCCTTCTGGAGGGCACGGACTGCCTTTGGCGTTCCCTCTTGTCAGCAGCACCGTGGCTACCAGAAGGGGTGCCTCTACTTGGGCCAAGGCAGAACCTATAAGAGCAAAGACCTCGCCACATTTCCACTGGGCCACAGACAGACAACGAGTAGGTCGTGACATTGTCTGGTGAAGCTAAAATAATAAGCTAAGCTTCTGGTTTCTGATCTTGCCCGATACACCAGTGGCAAACCCATCTTTTTAATGATAATGAAGTTTGAATGGCTTGGAAGAATCAGAATGTCCCAAAGCAGAGGCGAAGGAGAGATTTTCACATCTACAAAGGCTTGTCTGGCTTCTCTAGCCCAATGCAATGGTCCTGGATTGCTTTCAGTACATAATGTTGGAGGGGAGTAACCAAAGAAACAAAGCCCATTATTGGATTGGAGTCCATCACAGGGACAGTGGCCTGTTAGAGTCAGCAGACCATCATGTTTGTGATCGCTTTTCAGTAAAGCTTTTTTTTTAATTTTTTTTTTTTATTTATTTTGGTGCAGCCCATCTGTCTTAAACATTATTCACAAAGGGGGAGGGGAAGTGTCCAAAGGGCAATGTGGGCCACTAATTTTATGGTTAACCTTCTGAAATGTCTGTGTGCAAAATATATATTGTGAAAGTGGAAAGAACAGCTAAAACTCACAAACGAACTTAATAAGTATTTTAGAACTCCGTGTCTGAAGTTGGCTATAACCAGCCACTTTATAGAAGCTCAAGGCCATTTGAATAGACTTTGATTTCTGATTTTTTGAAATTCTGTAACATCCACAAGGTGTAGTGAACAGAATGAACTTGTTGCAGCCCTCTATAACTAAGGCACATCAACAAGAATTTTGATGCAAGTCCTTTTTATTTTTAATGAACGACTTTAGGATCTATCAAGTAGAAGGATTTGTTGTCATGTGGTTTACTATTTCCCGGACGAATTGTGTCTAGTTTGAATGCAGTGCCAGTAAAGAAATATTTATGTGGAGTAAATTATAATTCATGCATGATAAATTGTTGGTTTCATCAATTTAGTGTTAAAGTGTTCTTTTTTGTTAACAGACCGATAGAGGGTTTATTCTATATTTCTTTCTTTCCCATTTCCAGCTGACATGAATTTATTATAATTAGAATTTGTTATACTTCCTGACGGACAGCGGAAAAAATGGGTCAAAATGCATTGAGGAACTGAGTTGTAGAATAACATTCTTGCATTGAAGACTGGTTAAAATATACTAACTTTTGAAATAATGTGCAGTGAACACACAACATGTTTGAATACTGGATTTAGTTTCTTATGTTAACATCAGATGCATTAGATATCTAGCTGTGCATGATGCAAAACTGGAGAAACTATGTAGTGGTCCTTTGGCCAATGGGTCCGTGATGCAGCACACCAGCAACTGGTCTCTTTATTGAACCAATTTCTCCAAAGGCTGATTGCTAAGGTGGGAGATGAAATACATGATTTTCCCTCTTATTGTCCAGTTTTGCATAGCACTAGCCAATTGTGGCACTGCTCGTGTTCCTTGTACCATTAGAACCATCAACAAGTGTAATTTGACAAAACTCCAATATTGAGGGCATCAGCAAATACAGATAACTAACCCTCAGCTTTTGCTAACAATATAACTTTATTCATGCCAAAGTGAGGGACTTAACCCTCAGTTTCTGAATTTGCTCTAGTCCGAGATGCTTGGGAATATAGCAAATAATTTTGAACCGAAATGTAAGAATTTATTGCATTCTGAAACTTGGATAGGGAGGGACGTTGGTTGATGGCTAGACTACACTTTGGAACTGCGGAACCAGGTTTGGCTTATGCTCATCTAGTGATTTTTTTTACCAATCCCTTAAACTCCATGTGCATGAAAAAGTATAATACCTGCCTCTCATGTAAAATGTCAGGCGCTTATATAGAGCGCTGTAATGCCCTTTGCTCACGTTTGTGCTATTTAATTGAAAACTGCACAATAATAAAAAATAGAGCTCTTATTAATATAATCAACTGTTGAATTTCACATTAAACTGCTATAACACCGAAATAGGTGTTTATGTAGCTATGGACCTCCACCTCTCTACTGGAATACCGGAGGGCACTTAAGACCCGTCTGTTCGACTGAGTCACCTGAACCATCATGACCCTCAAGCGCCTGGATACCCTCTCAGGTGATTAGTTGAGCTATATATATCGACTTGATTGACTGATATGTCTGTTTTTGAAAAGGAAGGTGTAGCCAATGCCTGTTTCCTATAGGTTTACAATTTTCCCAAGTGCATTTTCAAGGCTATAAAGTAAAAGTAGAGGGGCACAAGCAAATCAAGTTACAGCCATATACATTATTCAGCTAAAGCGATACTGTTTCCTAGATTTTAATAAGCATATAAAGGGGCCAAGGGAGATTTATAGACCTTACAGATGTTCACTCCCAATCAAAACACTAAAACACAGGAAAAACAACTGTGTCTTAAAAGGATAAGATGGACCTGTAACCTAGCTAAACATGCATATTCCTTTTATAAGGATGTATTCCCTCACCCACCAAAGGTGGCATGCTCCCTCACTGGTATTCTCCTCGCACTGTGACAGCTGATTACAGTGTGGGCTACCACCCCCTTAATAAGAAGGAGCTCTTTGGATGTCCCCTAAACCACCCCACCCCCAGTCAGTGTTAATCTCTTTTTATTTTGGCTATTTAGGGCTCCATAACTTTTTCCACATAAGGTATCCATGCAAATTTGTGTCCTTTTTTCCCCAACATCCTAGGGTTTATATAGGTATTCAAGGTTTGTGAATACACCTGGAGAGGACCGAGAAAATAGGCAAAATATAGCAAAATGTTATGTTTGTTTAGAAAGATAGGGAATAAGTGCTGAGTTGAAATTGTCTGATTTCTCCTCCCCCCCCGTAAAAATGGCATCAACAAATGGTTTGCTATACTAACAACACTATCTTCCCAGCTTTCAGGAACTTTCAGAGCTGAACCAAAAAGCCTAATTTTGTAGGTAAAATAACAGCTGGTAATTTTTTCTAAGAGGCAAATTATTTTCCCATTTTTGGGGCTCTCAACCTATTTCCAGTTTCTGGTGGAAACCGGTATGAAACCCATGGGTGATCCAGAAAAGCTATAGATTTATGAGAAGTAGACAAAATGTTGAATTCAGCAAGGGGTCATATCTGTAGATCCCTCACAGTTTTCCCAAGGAAAATAACTGTTGAAATAAAGAAATATTGAAAATCAGTAGGAAAACAACACGCATTTGTGACATTTTCATCTGTAACTTTTAGTCACACTGATGGATTGACAAGCCATACACCATTTTGCCTGGTAGACCCTTTTTGGTGTGGGAATATATAGGGTTTGTAGGTTCGCCAAAAACCTAAGGTACCCAGAGTCAATATCTGGGCTGCATTGCATAATAGTTTTGCATTGAGTACCAAGTATAGATCAATTCTTATAGCTAAATAGGCAGAGTGAAAAATGAGTATCAAAGAAATATATGTATTTCTGAAATGGACACAAGATATAGAGTTTCGGAGCAGTGGTTGTTTCTACATCTCTAAACTTCTGGGTACCCGCACTAACCTATGACTTGGAGGGTATTTTTCAAAATGTCATCTTTCTTATACACTGACTTTCATTTGAAAGGCACAAATGCACTGAAATCCAATTGATAATATCACATTTTCTACTATTTTACACTCCCACAAATCTCCTGCTAAAAATGGTACCTCACTTGTGTGGATAGGCCTATTTGCCCGCACCAGGAAACTGTTCAAAATGCAACATAGATGCATCACATTTTTCCACCGAAAGCACCCTTTTTTCATTTGTGGGTAGCTCTAGATTTTGGACCCTAGCTCAGCGGCACCTAGGGAAACTTAGCTAACCTCTACACTTTTGAAAACTAGACACCCAGGGGAATCCAGGATGGGATGACTTGGTTAGCACTTACCACTTTTTCATTTTACCCCAAATCCCTTGCAGACCTCCTACTTTGACAAAAAAAAAAAAAATCCTCATATTTCTGTGATGGAAAGTTCTGGAATCTGCAGGAAACCACAAACTTCCTTCCACGTGGGGTCCCCCCCCCCCAAGTCCTCCGATAAAAAACTGTACCTCACTTGTGTGGGGTGGCCTAGTGCCAGTCCTAGGAAACAGCCCAAAATACAACATGGATCCATCACATTTTTCCACTAAAAACTAGCCCTCTTTTTTTCACTGTGGGTAGCTCTAGATTTTGGACCCTAGCTCAGCCGGCACCTATGGAAACCTAGCCAACCTATACCTTTTTGAAAACTAGACAACTAGCAGGATGGTATGACTCGTGTGGATCCCATTAGTGTTTTTTTTCTTTCTTTTTTTACCCAGAATGCCCTGCAAAACTCAAACTTAGCCAGAAATCACACATTTTCCTTTTTATCTGTGATAGAAACTTCCTGAATCCATAAAATTCCCATAACCCAGCATTGCCCCACCTGTGCTGATACAAATGCTGCCCCACTTGTGTGTCTGGGCTTAGTGCCATGACCGGAGCGGATCAAACCAACAACAATGGGTGCCCTTGCATGGAGAATCTTCTAGACCTCGGTTGGATCTGTTCCTGTCGCTGGCACTACAAATGTGAGTTTTTATTGGCAATGTTGCTTGGTAAGAATTTTGTGAATTCCTGTGGATTACGGAGGTTTCCATCACACAAATATAGGGGAAATGCTTCAGGCACTGTTGGAGGTTTGCAGGACATTGTGGGTAAGAAAACATCATGGGATTCACACAAGGCACACCACCCTGGTACCCTAATGTCTGTGCTCGGTAGGTTTCCATGGGTAGCAGCCAAGCATGGCCCCAAATCCCACAGCTGCTCATAGGGTTGATCTCTCCACGTAGCACTTTAGTGTCAAGGTCTCTTGGCCCACCCACACAAGTAACCTACCATTTTTATCGGGAGACTTGGGAGAATGCTGTGTGGTAGGAAATTTGTGGTCCCCACAGATTACAGGTGTTCTCTTCACACAAATATGAGGAACAAGTGTGTTTTTAGTCATTGTTTTAGGTTTGCATGGCACTGTGTCTAAGAAAATGGTGTGGGGTGCATGTGCAGCACACCACTCTGGACTCCCCCAGATGTCTAGTTTTCAGAAGTGTCTGGTAGGTTTATCTAGGTGGCAGTCTACCTAAGCCCAAAAAGTGCAGCCATTTACCATTGGAATCGGGACAATATTGGGAGCTAGCCAAGCTCTCCTGGCCCATATGTAAAATAAGCAACCAAAAAGAGTCTGATGTTCTCTTTCTTGCCACTGGGAAGAGATGCTTTAGTCTGCTGGGGGAGCAGAAAGACTGTTGACCACCTCAGTTGAGGCGGGGCATCACATTTTCCCCCCTGGCATCTAGTGAGCTATCTGCCCACTTTGTGGGGGGAAGGGGCAGATCGGGCTAATTACCTCCATCTGCCCCCCCCCCCCGGAGGCAGAAAGACTGTGTCCCCATTTAGTTGGGGTGGGGGCATGGAGATGCCCATGGTGGGCAACCCCCACCCATATCTATATATATATATACATTTTTTTTTTATTATTATTATTTTTTTAACAAAGTGGTCAAAGAATTGCTGGGCGGCACACTCCACTGCCGGTGCCCAGTGACAGAGAAGACCAGTCTCGAAATTATGTAATGCCCAAGAATTTCACCACACTCCACGAGGTACAAATAAACGTGTATTTTATTGCAGTCAACAACCACCAACGCGTTTCGACTCACCAAGTAGTATTGATCACGGTAAGTGAGTCCCTATTCACTTTTTCTTTTTATACTCAATCTCCTTTTATCTTGCACAATGCATTCTGGATATCATAGTTTACACAAATTTAAAATATCCCAATCCCATTTTTAAAACACATAACTCATCTCTTCTGTTTTTCAATAATCCTCCAATCCTTTCTGACTATTAATTAGTCACTACTTTGTTTTCAATTGATGTTTCCAATGTTTCACTTATTCTACTTCACATTCAAAGGTATTACTTATTAGACATTTACTGAATATAGCAAGGGCTACTTTATATGTAGTTCTACATCTAAATTTGAAATAGAATCATACATTATCAGTCAACTGCTCCTCTTCTAGTGTAATCCTTGATTTTCAAAACATTTTTTTCATTTTTTTCAATTATGTTTCACATTTTTCCTGTTTTCTCAAGTCAACCAAAATTGCCAATAAACCCTTGCTCCAAAGCAGTTAATACCATCATTAAACCTCAACACTTTCATCTTAAATATCGACTACAGATTCAGCCCCTACATAGTCTCTTTTCTATCATTACAGTATGCCTTATCATATTTTAAATCATTCTGAATCATAAGTGTACATGTAATTCCTCGTCCATATTCAACCCATATGGTATTTTTGTGCGGAGCTGAATAATATATCTGCTCTCCAATTGTCGGAGCTTGCGGATTCTGTCACCCCCTCTCTCTTTTTGATTTGTGCTATTCCCACAAATCTTAATGATCTCCAATCATTTGTATGTGTTTTGGAGAAATGTTTTGCCATTGTATAACTCATGTCTTGGTTGGTAATAGCTCTGGTATGCTCTAAAATCCTTTTCTTAAGCGGGCATATTGTACTCCCAATATATCTTCAGTCCACATTCACACTCAAGCATGTACACCACATATTGGCTGTCACAAGTGATTCTCTGTGAAATATGTGTGACCTTCCCTTTATAATCCATATATGTTTCTGTTGCAATCTGGCAAACTTTACATTTATTACATTTATAGAAGCCCACTGCTTCATTGTTCAGCCAATTTTTTGTTATTGGTGCTACATAATGGCTGTTCACCAATATGTTTCTCAATGAGCGTGACTTTCTATGTTATTTGTGGTTTAGAGCCTATCCTCTTCACCAAATCTTGATCACTTCTCAATATTTTCCAATGTTTTCTAAATATTGTTTCTATGTTCTTACTTTCCTTGCTAAACGTGAGGATTAAACGAGGGCACACTTCCTCCTTGTCCCTTCCTTTTTTCACACATTTATCTATCAAAGTGTCCTTCCGAGGTATCTTTTTAGCTCTTTTCTCACCAAAATCAGTGTTTGCTCTTGGATACCCACAGTGCATAAATCATTTCCGCACTTTACTAAATTGTTTTTCCATTTCCTTATCATTGGAACAATTCCGTCTAGTTCTTAAAAATTCCCCAAAGGGGATGCTTTTTAACAATGGTTTTGGATGAAAACTACTCCAATGCAGAACACTGTTAGTAGATGTTACTTTTTTAAACATAGTTGTATTTATCTGATCATTCTCTATATACACTCTGATGTCCAAAAAATCAATTTGTTTGATTGAAGTTCAAACCACAATCATTTTCATTTAGGATTTTGAAATATACATCAAATTCCTCCTTGGTACCATCCCAGATTAGAAACAAATCGTCTATATAACGTAGCCATAATACCACTTTGTCCAGATGTTCTGAATATTTATCTTGCCATGCTATTTCTCTTTCCCACCAGCCCACGGTTAAATTTGCGTAGCTTGGAAAGAGAGAAATACCCATGGAAGTTCCTCACACTTGTTTATATACATTTCTATCAAAGATAAAGATGTTATTATTTAAACACAATTTTACCATTTCCACAAGGATTTCCGAATGTCTTTTCTCTTCAATCTTCCTTTGTCGTAAGAACAAATTCAATGCATTTAGCCCTACTTCATGTCTAATTGATTTATATAATGATACTGCAGCCACTGTCACTAAATTGTAGCTTGCTGCCATTCAATGCCATCTATCACTTTCAAAAAGTCCCCTGTATCTTTGATATAGGAACTAAGAGAGGGCACCAGTGGAGCAATATAGCAATCAACATATTTTGATATATTTTCAAACAAGGATCCACACCCTGAAAAATTAGGTCTTGCAGGGGGCTTATTTAACGTTTTGTGAATCTTTGGAAGAAAGTATATAGTAGGCAAAACCGGATAATTCGGGTTTAGATATTTGAAGTCTTCTTCATTGATCAACAATTCATTCTACCGTTCTTCCAACTTTTTTGTGATTAACTCCTGTATTTGATTAGTGGGGTAATTCCTTAATTTCTCATAGCTCTCCTCATCCTTTAGTTGTCTCATTGCCTCATTTACATAGTCATTCCGATTAAGAATCACAATATTGCCTCCCTTGTCTGCAGGTTTGATAATAATAATATCATTATCCGCAAGTCGTAAGGCTTTCCGTTCAGTCATGGTTAGATTTTCACCTTTTGGAGTAGATTTTACATATTCCAATTTCTCCAAATCATTAATGACCATTTCTATCTTAGTCTCAACTCTATCAAAATGATGTTCTGGACAGAAGGATAGACCTTTGTTTCATACACTTTCCTCTTCCTTTGTTGGTGTATAGTCAGACAGATTTATTACCAACTTTTCTTCTTCCATTTTTTCCAAATCTTCTATTTTTTTTGGGACAATATTGGGAGTTAGCCAAGCTCTCCTGGCCTATATGTAAAATCAGCAACCAAAAAGAGTCTAATGTCCTCTTTCTCGCCACTGAGATGAGATGCTTTAGTCTGCTGAGGGAGCAGAAAGACTGTTGACCACCTCAGTTGAAGTGGGGGCATAACCATGCCCATGGTGGTGGGCAGCCTCCACCCATTTTTCCCCCTGACATCTAGTGGGCTGTCTGCCCACTTTGTGGGGGAAGGGGCAGATTGGGCTAATTACCTCCATCTGCCCCCCCGGAGGGGCAGAAAGACTCTCCCCATTTAGTTGGGGTGGGGGCATGGAGATGCCCATGGTGGGAGGCCCCCACCCCTAAACATTTCTACAAATATAAATAAATAAATAAATAATCCCTGGTGCCTAGTTGGCTTTCTGCCCCCCGCCACCCAGGGGCAGATCGGGGGGCTATTGCCTCATCTGCCCCTAGCAGGTGTAGAAAGACTTCAGTCCCCATTTATTTGGGGATGGCCAAGCCCATGGTGGGCAACCCCACCCCAATTTATATATATATATATATATATATATATATATATATATATATATATATATATATATATATATATGTGTATATGTGTATATGTGTATATGTATGTATATATATATATATATATATACACACATCTCCCTGGTGTCCAGTGGGCTTTCTTCCTGGCCGGGGTGCAGAGCAGGGGTAATAGCCCCCCCCCGCCCCCGGAGGCGGGGGCAGAAAGACTGTGTACCTTTTTGGGGTGGAGGCCCAGGGCATAGCTATACCCACCCCTACACTTAACTAAAAAAAAATCCCTTGTGCCTAATGGGCTTTCTGTCCAATGGGGGTGTGGGATGCTGCCTCATCCCAGAGGACCAGAAAATCTTTGTTCTCCATTTATTTTGACCATGCCCATTGAGGCAAACAACAAAAAAACAATAATTTCCTATTGTAAAGACTACCCATTTTTTGGTGGGTGGCTGGGGGCATTACAATTTCCATTCAGGGCAGCCCCGGGGGCCAGAAATACTGAAATGAAAAAAATTGCCCTTGGAAGAGCAAAAGCCCTTGCCCAAGGCGCTGCTCCCCCAGTGCAGGTGGCTAATGGGTGGATCCTTGCTTGGGGATCGCCTTCCTGCAGCAATCCCCAAGTAGAGATCTACTGAGCAGAAGTACCTTTTGGAAAGGGGAGACTTTCCCCTTTCCAAAGGTACTTCTGCAGTTAGAATCAGCGCTCATGGCTGAACTAGCCTAACGAGCACTGATTCAGTGAATGTAGAACGAGCGGCTCGTTCTACTTTTAGGTTTATTACAATGACATCAGTGCATCCTGCAGAAGATCGTTATTGTAGTATATATATAAAAAAAAAAAAAAAGACTTCAGACTGTTTGAAAATCTCTTTCTGGGCAGCCTAAACAAAAATAAAGGAATCCTCTGGTGCTGAGCACCTGAGGGGCCGTTAAATCTCTCATTGGTGATGGCCAGTGGGCGTCAGACACATCAGGGATGGTGTGTGTGTGACAGTCATTGCCCTTCGGGGATCGGTGTGTTTGGATGGTATACAGGGGCCCTTTGCAAGGAGAGAGTGCACCCTGAGCCTCACGCCAGGGTTTCCAGAGTTGAAACATAGCACCTGACAGCAGCAGTTCGATTGGCAGTGGATCCGTTTTATATCAGTGGACCACACTTTGGGGGTTATTCTAACTTTGGAGGAGGTGTTAATCCGTCCCAAAAGTGACGGAAAAGTGACGGATTTACCACCAGCCGTATTACGAGTCCATTATATCCTATGGAACTCGTAATACGGCTGGTGGTATATCCGTCACTTTACCGTCACTTTTGGGACGGATTAACACTCCTCCAAAGTTAGAATAACCCCCTTTATTTTGAATTATTCCTTTAGCAGTATGTTTGTTGTGCAGAAGCAATTTCACAGGTCCTGACAAATTCCACTACACCTCAGAAGAGGGGTTAAAAGGTAGAAAGATGTAGAACTACGTTATTGATGCACTTAAGAAGGGTTAACTAATCCCTGTGTACTGTTTTACTTTTAATTCTGACCCAGGCACGCATTAATAAAGTTGGTGTGTGTCCTGGAGTCAGTTTTAATCACTACTCACCCTCCTTTTCACGCTCTGCACACCTCACCACCCTTTAGCTCGCCCTAGGGCTCCCTAGGGTGCTTTTTGACTTCTTTAAAAGCATCCAAAGTGCTCCTCCTTCTTAGTGAGGTGGTTGTAGCTCACACTGTGATCAGCTGACACTGTGTGAGGAGATTCCCAATGATGAAGCATGCCACCTCTGGTTAGCTAGGTTACAGGTCTGTCTTATCCTTTTAAGTCCAGTTGTTTTGCTATGTAATAGTTACACAGATGTAACTCATCTAGCTCCAGATTGTGTATTTGTATTTCACTGTGAATGTGAATAGATATGAGAAAGCAAAATAATAGTTGGTGAGGTTAAGTGTTTACTCATGGGAAAAATAATCCCTACTGTGCAAAGGAACTATAAGAAAAGTCAGCACTGTGTTAGCATAGAGGATAAAGAATAGAATATCTGTTGTGCTCTTAAACTTGTAAGAGTGACCCATAGCGTCCCATTGGAGCAATATCCAATATAGTACAGGCACTAAGAACATTTATTTATCACTGCATACATGTGGTATGGGGCCGTACAATGGTTATTTAGGGTGCACTATTTGTGGACAAATTTGTGTCTCATCTTCAAATATGTTATCCAGTGGCATAATCCTGTCAACGTCTAAGTCTGCCTTGGGTCATCAAGTGCATCAAACATGCACCATCTTTAGCAGCATAGTTTCACTTGATAATATAAAGATTACATACAGGAGAACGTCATGCTCGGACCTTTTAAATGGCTGATAAGACTACGTCACTGAGATACATAGTGTGCTATCTCAAAGGTACATAGGTGGGATATGCCATGAATGGCCATCTAAGCAAGGTCTGAAAAGAGTATGTTCCAGTATAGTCAACAGTAGATATTGTAGACGGAGAGCTATGGGAAAAAAGAAGAATGGTTAAGTTTCCAGGTGTAAAGTGGGATGGTTGATTCAGGGTAGTATTTTGCCAGCATTATTTATATAATCCAGTGGAAGAGAATAGTGTATTATCTCAATTCAAAAGGATAGTTTGGTCGATATAAGAGTTAATCTGTTGCAGTGCTTTAATGGGCAGCCCAATAACCATGCATGCTTTTGTCGCATAGGCTCTCATTATTCTAATGAGACTACTGGATTTGAGCAGCAGAATCCCCTGCGGGTTGGGGGACTGAGTCTAACCCACTACAGGTGACACCTGTCGGCCTAATCCAGGTTTTGCTCTGGGTAACTAGCAGTGCCTCATTTCCACCCAAAAGCAGGGATGATTGGGCAGCCGAGCGCATGACACAATTGATTCCTCAGATATACAAGGACAAGCAGAGGCAGTATGTTTCAATAAGGTTTTTAAGGAAGCAACTGCATCGTAGATACTAACGCCTATACTGCAATAACCAGGATGATAAAACATTACAGGATTAAAATTGTGACAAGGAGAGTGAAGCATAGAAATAACGCTACCATATTGTCACTAGAGTCAATAGACTAATTCCTACCTAGGCAATATTAGAGCACAGCATGTTAAGCTCTAGTTCTGCCCTTCAGGTTCTCCTGGGAAGACATCATCCCCCATACCTAAGCAAAGGCCTGAAGTCTGCATAAGAGGCTGTAGCGAAGCGTTTAGCAGTCCGCATACAGTCGTGGTCATCTGGCTGGAATCTCCCTCTGTCGTGTATGGGACAGGGAAGTGCTTCTATAATAAAACAACTGATGTTCTGAGAAAATGTCCCTACATAAGGATGTGTATGTTTCTATGAATACCAGAGACAAAGCGTTACCACATTTTACCGGCAACCTATCTGACTGCAGCCTTGAGAAAAGCACAGAGTGTTTGTTTAAGAACACAGTGCTGGCCTAAGCAAAGAACAGCTACATAGAAATAAATAAAACAAGACTGCAAACTTGGCTATTGTTAAAATAATAAAGGAAGCTGAATAAAATATATCTAGGTTAAAGTGCACAGCGGCAGGCCTAGTGTTTAAAATAACGTGCATGGAGCTTTAACTAAAATGGCTACACAACACTTTCAGGTGGTGGATGTAATTATATACTGAGGTTGTCGGTAAAGTCATATTTAAGGCAGGAGAGAGAATTTGGCTGTCAGTTTGTCAGCTAAGTTTTTTGTTTAATTGGTTTAGATTCAAATAAGTAGATTGTCCAATTGTCATATCAACCAGATAATGACAACCGCTTTTATAGTCATTGCATATCATTTCACTCATCAATGTCTCTCTGACAACCCGAAACAGAACCAACAACCTTCACCAAGTCTAACAGCAAATGCTACATGTCTAATCCATTAATCCTTCCCCCCTCTTCTCCCATATGCATCCTTCCTGTCAAATGTGCCCTGGGATCATGATTACATTGGCTGTTCCTAAAAAGTTCCAACATGAGGCTTTTGAGCTGTACTGGCACACCTGTACCATAGCACTAATCACTGCAGTCAGCCAAGACCCACTCCTGTTCCATTTAACTCAGGGCTACATTCCAGCATCTTTGTCTTGTTGAGCCTTCCCCTTCACTTTCCCGCAACCTAGAGCTTCCTGTTTTTCAATCATCACAGTTCAAAATATTGATTGCACTCTAATGGGCATACCACAACACATTTAGTCCGTTATGGTCCAGTGTTCTGAGGATCAGGTTGTAATCTAATCTATTGGGTCTTTTAGATTTCATATTGTCTCACTTTTCCCATGTGAATTCCTTCCACCTAAGCCTGTTCAACCGTGTCTTTGAAACAGCTGTCAGTCCTCAATGGCCTAAAACTTACCTAGTAAATAGCTTTTCATCTTTTGGCAAGTATTGTGCCCAGTCCTACAAATTGCCTGTCCCGTCCCCTTTTCACTTCTTTAGGATTCACCTGAGCAATCATTGCTTCATTGTATATTGGCCTTTTTGTAGACTTTCTGAGCCTATTCATCACTTCCGTCAACAACCTGGTGTTTATATTATCATAATGTGATGCTGACATAACGGAAGCTCAAAAGTCACCTGTGTCAGTCCAAGAGCCAACAGGTGATTCCTCTAATCCCATAGGTTTTCTCATTGGGAATGTTTTGGATTTCATACTTATTAGACTAGTCAGCCTTAGGGTGGTTCCCTCCCCAAACGTTTTGCCCTTGCCCTCCACTTTTTTGCTGAAATTAGGACTCTGTGCTCTTTACCAGTACTAACCAGCGCTAACGTGCTTGTGCTTACTCCCTTAAGCATGGTAAAATTGGCTTACACCAGATTGGCATATTTAATTTAGTTATAAGTCCCATGTAGAGTGGTGTACCATATACCCAGGGCCTTTAAAATAAATATAACTAGTGGGTCTGCATAATTTATAGTGCCACTCACTTAAGTAACCCCTTAAAACGTGCCCCAGGGTTGCTATTGCAGCTTGAATGCAGTTTGAAGCTGCCACTTTGACTTGTCAATATAACTCTGTTGCCAAGCCTTAAACTCCCCTTTTATTTCATATACGGCACCCCTAAGGTATGCCCTATGTAGCCCATAGGGCAGGGTGCATTGTAATTGAAATATTGGCCATTTACTTTCAAGTTTTACATGCCCTGAAAGTGAAAAACTCCTAATTTGTTTTTTCACTACTGAGGCTTACCTCTCACATCAGATAACTTGGGTTGGCTTATTACATTTAATAAGTGCTAACTTTGGATTGAGAACAGGTATACCTTTCATGTTTGGTGCCTGGGAAATTGTAGTTAAAATCCTCTTTAATGATAAAGTCAAATTTTAAGTTATAACTTTGAAAATATCACTTTAAGGAAATTGTGGCATTTTCCTACCCTAACTGTTTGGTGCCTGCATCCTGTCCTAGAAGCAAAAAGAACAGATGAGGAATGGAATGTTGAACAATGCAACATTCTCCCCCGGTCACAGATCTGGGCTTCATCCATCATTTGTTCTGCTCACCATGCCACCCCAGTTTGGGCCCAGACATGTGCAAATCAGTCTTGACCCTGCCCACCATTGGAACAGTCCAACCTGAACTGCCATGCCATCCCTGGACCTGAAACCAGCATCCTGGGACTGATTTCAGGGGTATCACCCTTTATCAGCCAGGCTAGATTGAATTCCCATGCCACTGGAGTCAAGCTACCCTGGCTGATGAGGGGTGATACACCGAAACCAGTCCTAGAAAGTTTGTTTCTGACCAGGGAAGACCTTGCCTGGCTGTTTGGGCTGGACTATTCCCATGGGGAGAAGGGTCAAGACTGATTTAAAAATGGCTAGGTCCAAGTTGGAATGGCATAGGTAGCAACAAAAAAAAAAAAAGTGAATTGAGGCACAGATCTCTGTACTGGCGGTGAATGTTTGACACTGTTCAGCATTCTGTCCATCACCTGTTCTTTTTTTTTATAGTTGCCCTGAGTGGGCAGAGTATGCTTCAGATGTGAGTCTTGTGCTAGGTGCACCTGAATGGGCCTTCAACTTACTGGAATGGGAGGTGGAGCAGAGCTGGGCACAGTCACACTTACAACTGAATAAATTGTGCTCTGTCTTCACACAAAGGACTTATCACCGCTGCTTTGTTCATGCAGTCAGATTGGAGCCAAGGCAGGGGAGTCGGGAATCTTCAAGCACTTCAAAGGGAATTTTCTAGAAATGTCTACTTCAAAGAAGTCACCGGGTATTAAAATACGACCCCTAGACCCACTCTTCAAAACACTTCTGGACATGTAGAAGACACAAAAGGATTGATTACTGTGCTGCTCTTCTCTGCTGGCTTGCTGAATGAATGAAGGACTGGGCCTGAACGTGGAACCCAGGACCACCAGAGTAACTACATGGGCTATTTGACTGGCCTCCTGTTCAGAGCATCTGGGACAGAACAGGCTCCAACCACCTTGAACCTGGCCTTTGTCTGCTGTGAGACATACCCCTCCTCCCCACCACCAAGTGATGCCACCTCAGTCATGGACCCTTAGAAGTGGGCCTGACCATGCTCTGCAAACCTACCTGTGGTCCTGTGAGAAGAATAAAAGCAGCATGACACATATTCTTGCAGCACCGCGTTGGAACGGCTGCTGCCTTATGCCTCTCTGATGCATGACTACACTTCGCAAGCCCCTCGTCATCAGCATTCTTGATGAGAGCACAGGACTCCTCATTGCAGCCCTGCAATTTCCTCAGAATTGCTGGTGCACGGTGCGTCTTCAATGCAAAACTTCACATCACAAGCCCCTCATCGTTGGCATCCACAACAAAGATGGAGAACCTTGCATCACAGCTCCTCCGAGCCTCTGCCGTGTGGCGCCTCCTCGACGTGGGATCTCTCAATGGACTGCAACTAGGATTTAGGGTACTTTGTTCAGCAGACCATACCTGGTCTGTGTATATTGCAGTCCAACTGAACTTGTGACTTTGTACCGGTCCAGTGCAGCCAGATAACCATAGTTGCCGCTTTAAGCTTCCAGGCACTGTTTTAACTAAAACTATGACTTTGCATATCTCCAGTTCTACTGATTAGGCTTTTGTCATTTTGGTGTCACATGATTTATTATATTTTGCTCTATTTTTCTAAATTGATTTGGTATTTTTCTTGTGTTGTAGTTTTACTTCGTTACTGTTGGTGTGTTGCAAAGTCTGACTGTTTTTGTGGCAAGCTACCAGAGGGTTTTTTAGTAACTTTTGTGGTTCATCCTGACAGGGATTGTGGCTGATGCCTAAACAGGGGCAACCCCCCTCCCCAAATTAATCAACAATCCAATTTTTCACAGTACTCCTAGTACACAGTCATAGGATGTCCCCATGTTCTACACCAATGCATCATCCACGTATATTGATACTACATGCATGGCGACTTAAAACGATACTACATCGATGGCCACTTTGAATCTCCATATTTTAGGGCATCCTTTAATCTGTATGCTAGTGACCCAATGGTGTGCGCAAATAGTAAAGGGTGCACTTTATCTAGAGCCACTTCACAATCCAAAGTGCTCCAAGACCACATATCCCATGCCAATCCTAGACATGGGTATTGTGTATAATAATTTGACTCATATGACCGGTCTGGCATAGTCTCCTCCCACCCCAGTACAATGCAACTCATCGCACATATAGACCCAGTTCACAGTGCCAAAGGCTTGTTCCATATCCATAAATGCTAGGGCACAGTTGTCTTCTTCTAAGTGGAGTGTGTGAAACACGTGTAACAACCTGTGCCACTTGCACATTGTATTTCTTTCTGGCATAAAGCTGAATTTTCACCTCCACAGTTAGCAGTGATAATAGACTATAAGCGTACAACTCTGAGGAATACATGTCCAGCTGTCTGGCTTTGGTATAGGCACTGTTGTTACCTCCCACATTGTTTCAGTCAGCATTCCTGTCTTGAATAGGTCTGTGTATATCTCCAGCAGCTTTTCCTGCCAGCATCCCCATTTTCATCTGATATAGCACAACTTTACTTTATGCATTGATTGTATTGCAGTGACTTTCTTCTTTGGTGAGAGGGGCTTCAAGCATTTCCCACTGTTCAAAATGACTTTTCTCATAGGGAGTGCATATAAATAAACTTTAAAATGTTGATTATCCCAACGGGGCCGATCACAGACCCCACAGCTGCATAACGAAAGCGATGTTTATGCCTATTTGTGGGAAATCTCCCCTCCCCTGTTTGTCCTTTACCATGAGTGATGGGTGTGTGGAGGGTCACTTTTATAATTAGCTATGCCAGTAACTTGCCTGACTGATTGCATTCTTTCCATACTTTTTGTCTATAAGTGACAGGTCATTGATGGTCAGTCTGTTCCATGTGTCAGCTAAAAGTTTCTCCAGTGACTTCCAATCAGTCATCATCTGAGGATGAAGCAGAATGGATGCTTCCACTTTTTCCAGTCATTTCTCCTGGGAAAACAAAGATTTCTCCATCTGCATTTTGATACCATATGTTTTAGCCAGACAATTCTCTCTATTACTACGTTCATAGTTTCCCATTTGATGGCTCTGCTCTGGACACTTTCCCAACTATTTTCAAAATATTTCATGACCGTTTCTGTTAGAAAAAACGGCATCTGATAGAGAACTCACCCTAAGCCGCAATTGTGGACCCATTGGACTAACCCCTCTGCAATTATAAGGAGCCAACAGTAGTGAGTGGTCATATAAGTATCTTGCTAGATAAAGGATCCCAGCAATCATATGGTTATGATGAGTTTGGTTCAATCAATTGGGGCAACCAGCCCAACGAGGAACAGGCCAGATGATGAAGCATGCCACCTATTGGTGGGTGAGGACTCTTGCTTCTAACACATGTGTGCTTAGATGATCTAGTCATTCTCCCCAGTTGGGTATGAGTAGGACTTCACTTTTCAGAACAGTGTACCTTTATAGTACTTGACATATGATGAGTTTTGACCAAGAAGTAGTCAGTTTACTGTGTGTCACCGAGGCAGGTGTAATGCATGAGTATGATCTGATGCAGGGCTAAAACATGAGTATGACCTATCTGTAGGGTATAGCATTTGCCACACATCTAGCATTCCTAACACCTCCTTACAATGTGTTATCATTGCAAGTTTTTTAGTACCAACCTTGCGGTGAATGCCTCTCTCAAGTAGACAGTTCAAATCGCTTGCCCAGACGAGCTCAGATTTACGTATGTGATCATAGTTCTGAGGACAACACTGAAGAATTCAATGTCATCAATGTTCAGGGCATAAACACTGATGAAGCAGATATCTTCTCTCAGCAGAAGCAGTACTCTTTGAGTCTATTTTAATGTCCTTAATTTCAAAAGGAACACCTGGTGCCACCCATATCAATACCACCTGGCAAAGCCAGAGTACAATGTTGCACGCAGCTGACCTTCCACTTTTTAGATATTAACAATTCTGTCTTCACATAGGAGTGTTTCTTGCAAAATTGTAGTCCCCACTTCATATCTTTTTAAATAGGCATACACTGTGTCTCCCTTGGTGTGGTCATTCAAGCTCCAGACATTCCAGGTTAATAAATTATTCTCCCTCCCCACCCACCATGTGTGAAAAAAACTAACTTCAGAGTGTGATTCTTGGTGGACCCAAACAAATTTCAGTTTGCCTTATTCCCTGGTTAGGGTGGAACCCTTCTGCGCAGAAAATTTACATTTGTCATAACTTGTGACTTAACTATTATAACAGAACCCCCAAATTTCCCTTTGCCCATAAAAGCAGTGAATCCATATTTTGGCCCTACTACAACAAGTGGCTAAACAGACTAACTGATACCGCCTCACTTGCTGGAAAATTCACCCAACTGTAATGCTAAATGTATTTAACCATGAACTCCATCTTGACCATTGTCTCAATATTGTGCTTAGCTTCAAACGCTGTCACATCGGTGGCGCAGGTACTTCTCCACGCACAGCTTGTTTTCTGCACTGAATGTGTTTTCGCTCTTCTCACCACATCAGGGAACATATCGTGGGGGATGCGGCGGTGATAATACTATACCAGGATGAGAATGTTTATAGCAGGGAAAGGTACGGCTCTGTCTTGGGAATGCACATTGGGATCTGGCCAGTTCTTCAGTGTGTTTTCAACACCGACCAAGTACAGCCAGTGCTTGAATTTCACAACTTACTCAAAGGGAGGGGGAAGGTTACCAGGACCTTCTTCTTGGGTTTGTTTAAGATATATAAGGTGGGGCAGCTTGGTACTGAGGTAGAAGGAACTCACGTTTTGAGGGTGGATGCACTGCTCAAAAAAAGTCCCATTGAGGAATGTTTCAGCTGTCCAGGGTTCTGCAGCTTGACGTTGGAAAGGACAAAGATGATGTTAAATTTGATGCATTTTAAGTCTTAATTTTCTAGCTTTGCTGTGTGCATACATACATAAGTAAATTTGTATAAGCAGTACAAGGACAAGTTTAGGTCCTACAAAAAGAAGGAATCCCAAACCTGGTTAGAATGTGTTGACTCTTTTCGCAGGTCACTGGATGATTGGGTGATTGGGTGAAGGGCAGTAAGGTAACAACTTATGAGGGGCTTTACAACTTAATTGCTTGGGAGCACTTGTACAGTATTTGTTTTCCAGAGCTGCGCCAGCACCTAAGTGACAGTAAGCTGAATGAACCCAGAAAGCTTGCTCAGGAAGCGGACCGGTGGGAAAGCACCAGGGTCCAGAAGATGTATGAGAGAGACTACGCCAAGGATGGGCTGGGTTCCCACCACAAGAAATGGGGGAGGGTAAACGGGGACAGTTCTCTAAAAGGCCCCAACCTAGTTCTCAGGGTAAAGATTCCCAGCCCCAGTTGAAAAGAAGCCATGGGTCTGTACAGGGAAGACTGCTGAGAGGGGTCTCCACAAGTGCTATGCATGTGATCAGGTGGGTCACATGAGGTGGGGGGGGGGAGGAGGGAAATCACAAATGTCCCACGGGGACACAGGCACCCACTGGTGTTCAGTCACAGGGGTTGGCCAGTGTAGCTCTTGGGGAGGAGTTGGTTCCAGGTGGGTGGGAGCCAGCTGAGATGACCCTTGTCTTACTAGGGATAGTGAGATGGTCTAGAGGAGACATCGTGCTTGAGAACACTAAGAAGTAGAGGCAGTGGGTGACCATCAGTCTAACATCCTTAGCTTTGCAATAGGCCTGCTAGGCCTGAAAATGTGTAAGGCACTATTCTAGTTAGGGGCTAAATATACGGTTGCCCTACATTACTTTATTCCACTCTATTTTCATGTATTTATGGCCTTCTAGCAGCTAATTATATGGTTACATGACCATGTTTCTTACAAATTATATTTGTATTGTAGTGTCCTCTAGGAGCTGTTCTTGGCATTAGTCAAGATACTACAATATTTGCTGCACTCAGAAACTCATCCCATAATGCTTTCCAGGGCATTCTTTTTACAAAGCATGTTTTCTCATAACTCAGCCTGTAGTAGTCCTAGGACAATGGGACCACCTTCAAAATATTCACCACGACCTGCTGTTTATGTCTAGGTCATTTCTGGGGTCCACCCTGTTAGTGAGGACCCCAAAATAACCCCTCCCTCCATTCAGTATCTTTTTAACCTCTCTCATTGCTGAAACGTTTGTTTTACAGCTGAGAGTAGTTTGTGTTTTAAGTGTCTTGTTTGGAATCTCATTGTAGTAGGCCTGCTAGCCATGAAAATGTGTAATGTACCACTGTATGGTAACATGACCGTGTTTCTTACAAATGCTATTTTCATTGTGATATCCTCTATGGGCTGTTCTGAGCATTACAGTCTAATGCCAAATGTTTATTTCTGATAAACGTTTTTTTTTATTGGGTTTATATGATAATTGTATATGTTTTTTAAAATCTCTCATTATTGCAATTATGACCATGATTCAGGCCAACTTCACATTTTTATTACACTATCACTGTTTGAACACTCTTGATATGATGAGGTGATCTTTCTAGTTTATTTCTCTCATTACTCCTCCGTGGCTGTCTTGTTTTGGGAATTGTGTTAGCCAGCAAACAACTCTGATCGTGGGGTGGTGGAAGTGGTATTTGATTGGAATTAGCATTGCAGATTTAAATTAGGATTCTTGATGCAACATTTTCAATTTTGACTGCAGACAGAGGAAGAAGGTAAATGGAAGTGCTTTAGTTATATGCAGGGCCACTGAAATTATATGGCAGGAAAAGGTGAAATTATGAGGCAGGGTTGACCAATGTATGTGGCAGGAAAAGTCCAGTTATGAATTTACAATGCCAATAGTTCAAACTCAAGCATATGCAAGATCCATTGCTTTGCAAATGCTTGTTGCAGTTCTTCCACCGGCCACCATCATTAAGAAAACAATGGCCTTTCCTCTGCTGTGTCCCCACACCTTGGCTCTGTGCCTTCCCACAGGTCTGAAGCATGGACACCACAAACCCCCTCCCACTGACTTATCCATCTGCCAGCCTGAAGTACCAACCCCCCGCCACACAGGCCTCAAAGCTGCCTGCCAGTCATCCCACTCCATTGACAATCAGCCTATCTGGGAGGGCTTGGGCCCAGGAAACATCAGACTGCAGCCCAAATAAGCAAATGTGTTGTGTTTAAGGTTGCAGATAGGTTTTCTATTGCAAGATATCATTAAGATGTTTGAGTGCCAGGGAGCTCCTGAGAAACCTGTCTACTCTGCTATTTTACTTGGTCAAAAATGACATCATGCATATATGTATTATTATATATATATATAAGCGTATTTTCTATTTTAGTGACTTTACTATAACTGCTATACATGTATCTTTATCACAGGATTTTGGTGTGTTTCATTACTAATACGAATACACGTTTTGTTTGTTCTGACTTTTCCTTATCGGTTTTCATTCCGGTTCTGTGATTTCAGAGTGGCACACTCAGGTGTTAAAGCCCTTAAGCAAGTCTTTCTCACTGTGTCCCAGCTGGCCTCGTATACACAGTGGATGAACACTATCTTGAGGCTATCGAGACCTTTTTTAGGTCATTCTTGGTGGATCACAAATTGTTCGTGTGTTTCTGTTTTCACATTATCAGTGATACTCATAAGTGACATGGGATCTTGTATATATATTGTCTGCAGCCTTGAGAAAGTCCAAAGGACGAAACACGTGTCGGCTGCTGTACTATGTGGCTATTGTCACATTTATAAGAATCCTTCTGAGAACTTGAAGAATGGACCAGCAATTTGAAATAAAAATAGCATTTCACTGTTGGACTTGTTATTGATATCAGTGTGATTCGGTAACATACGTTAGTCTTTATGGATTTGTCTCCAGGCCAGGCATCTTTCACCCATGGTGGCAGGGTCTCGTAACCAAGGCGAGCACCTGTCTACATAATTTCGATGGACATTACAAGAGTCACTTTCTCGTAAACTTAACCCCTTTATGTTTGGCCAATTTTGGATGTGCAGGCGTTAAAGCATTTTCACCAGTTTATTTCCCATAATTCTTTTTTTTTTAAAGGCCTGGGCCCTTGGTTTCACTTACTGGAACTGAAAATGTTGTCGCAACAGCCAACTCAGGATGTGAAGCAATGAAGCATGTAACCCTAATAAATGTGAATGTGTAGACGATGGGAGCGGTGAGCGTCCCCTGACCCTCGGAAAAGAGGTAAGAATGCTGCAGGGAAGCAGATACTGCACGCCGTTTTTCGTTTCTTTAAACAAAAATCTCTGCTGAGGTTATTGGTTCTATTTCTGGACATTTGTGTTGTTTTAGGTTTGCAGTTACTCTAAATATGGAGCACTGATGGGTTGGGTGGGATGGAACTAGTCCCAGCCCAGCCCCTCTGCCCATAGACCATGGTGTTTGCTGCTTGGTTGCATGAAATGGGGTTTACCTTAGTGGAGATGCTGTGCTCACGGAGCCGAATGCTCTGCACAACTGCATTAGTTTGGAGGAGTCTGAGTATATGACCTCGATATGGGCTAGGCTCTGTGTTCACATACGCTGTTTGGGATGGGATTTGGATCGTACTGGGTACAGCATATCATAAAAAAACGTAACATACATTGGAAAAAAATGTTAAAGGTAATTTATAGTTACATTTGCTCATATTAGGTTAGTTGTTTTTTTCAAGAAAAAAACTCCATGAAGAAATTGTACTTAAAGTTAAGTTATGGTTACATTGCAAAATACTAAACTGTACAAACTATCTCACACCCCTGCCATGCCCAGCTTTTGACGTCACAAGTCGTTAATGATGACATTCTAAATGACATAATTGATGCTGTCACTGTAGAATCAAGCGTACTGTGTGCCATAGAATATCAATTGTACTTAAAGTGAAGTTATGGTTACAACGCAAAATTAACAGCCACTAAAATGCTCATGTTTTACTGAGCTGTACAGCTATATCTCACACCCCTGCCGTGTGCTGCTTTGGACCTCACAAGTCGTTATTGATGACATCCCATATGACCTCATTGATGCTATCACCGTAGAAACAAGTGTAGTGTGTGCCATAGAATATTTTGCTAGTTAAGAGAGCACAAGAAGTGAATTAGTACCACATTGCGTATGTCAAGAGCTGGTGGGGTTAATGCTGAGTAAGTTCACAATTCAACATGTACATAAATAGATGAGCTGCTTGAATATGATGTACTAGGTACACAATACGCTAAAGGGCTGGAAGAGACTAAAGACTAACAAGCATGTCTTCTAACACTATAAACAAAAACCCAAAAAACAAAGTTGCGCTTGGTCTTTGGTAAGGACAACTCGGTATTTTATTTGGGTGGGAAGGGGTCCTTAAATAGTCTCTCTCTATCTCTGTTTTTTTTTTTTTTTTTAAATGTATCTGTTTTTTTTTTTTTTTTTAGTCCTCATTTCGCCACCCTCGCTTTGGTAAAGAGAAAAAAGAAAAGGCTGAGGCCTTTAATGTATGTTTCCAGATGCGAGGTCCACAGCACTGCTGGGCCACCCCACCTGTTCCACACACTGCAATTTTCCCCACCGACTGCCATTGACCACATCTTACTATTTTCTTCAAGACGTGATCATAACCAAAGCGACACCCAATTAGGTGAGGGGAGTTTTAATCATTGGACTTCATTTTCGAGAGGAGGAAACCAAAAAAACAACAAAACAAAAATTACACATCTAAACACACTCCAAAGCATTTTCCCAATCCACCCAAAAATTGTCTCTTCTGCTAAGAGGACCACATTGTTCCATTTTACATAATCGATTTATTGATAGTTGCCAGTCCTGGACAAGGGGGGGGAGATGAGTTCACCCATTTACAACATATTTCCCGTCTAGCCAAAAGCATTAGTACAAACAACAAATGCTCCTGCTGCACAGTCATTTTCTGACACTTTATATCTGGTTCGCATACCCCAAACATCACCATAAGAAGATTTATTCTTAAGTTATTACCAAAAATTGCCTTAATAGTACTTCCCATATCTTCCCAGTACTTATTCAAAATTGAGCATTGCCAAAACATATGAACATCATCTGCATTGGTTTCCCCACACCGTGGACAATTTTTATTGGCTTTTCCAATAGCCGTTAATCTAGCTGGTGACCAATATACCCTATGAAATGTAAACAGATGATTCTTCTTCAGCCCCGCAGGTTTAATAGTACACCACAACTCCGAACATGACTTTTGCCATAGAGACGTGATTTCTAGGGTAGGGAAAATCCTCCCCCATTTCAACACAGGGAGAGGAGAAAGATCGTCTATTACTTCCAACTGTACATGATACCAGAAGGCAATCTCTTTTTTAATACATGTCTAATTCAATTTCCCCTCCCACGAACTCCTCCCTATTTCTCCTACTTGGCGAGACTTGACCCAACTGGATAACTGGAGATACTTAAACTTAGAAATTGTCCCACCTGTGCACTTCCGGAATGCAAACCAAGATATTAATTCAGAGTCTTCCATAATCTGCCCCCATCTTACCACCCGCTAATTCTCAATGGAGTTGATAATTTATCCATAAGACACTCATGGGTACCGGGTGAATCCCAAATGGGAGCAGAACTTCAATAATAAGCTATCCCAAACACCTTCCGAAATTGTATCCAAACCTTACAGGCATGTCTGGGGATCTTCAAGCGGACCTTCTTAAAGCACTTTGGATGTCCACATTTATATAAATAATTATCAGCCCCTTCCTCAAGATGTGCCGTCAAAGCTCTCCAAACCAATAAATACTCTGACTTCTTGTTCAATAACATTCTAATATTCTTCAGTTGAAAAGCCAGATAATACCTATAAAAATCTGGAGATGCTATGCCCCCCCCCCACTCCTTCTTTCTACTTAACTTTTTCCATGATATCCTTACCCCCTTAGAAGCCCAAACAAATGAAGATAGATCCCCCTGTAGTTTTTTAAACCAACCCACCTTAAACTCTAAAGGAATAGTATTAAATAAGAAAGTACATTTTGGAAGAATGCACATCTTTAATATGTTAGACCTTCCAATTATAGAAAGTGGAAGAGCAGCCCACGCCTTTAGAAGCTTTTTAGTTTCCATATCAGCTCTATCAAAATTTACCCTAGCCACATCACTAAGATCAGTTGTAAACTGAATCCCCAAATATTTAATCTCCTGTTTAACTAAAGAAGAAACATAGGCCATATTCCAACACATAATTTCCGTCTTTTCTGTATTTATACTGTAACCTGAAAATCCACCAAACTGTTCCATCAATGTATTAATAATGGGTAGAGTACCCGCCACATCACTAGTATATAACATCAGGTCATCTGCATATAATGCTACTTTCTTTTCCCAACCCCCACTCCGAAACGGGGGAATATCCCTGCAAGCCGTAACAAAATTGCCAGAGGTTCAATATATAAATTAAAAAGCAAAGGAGACAAAGGACAACCCTGTCGAGTACCCTGACCAATCCTAAATTCCTGAGATAGCGAACCATTGACCAAGATTCTCGCAGATGGGTATCTATACAGTTCCCTAATAGCCCTAATAAAAGGCATTCCCAGTCCACCTGTTTCCATCACAACCTGCAAAAAAGACCAATTAACACGATCAAAAGCTTTGGCTGCGTCAAAAGTCAAAACCGCCAATGGAGCCTTTTCTTGTACCGCTAAGTCTACTGCAGCAAGTAACTCGTGGGTTAACTCATAAAGTTGTCTACCCTTCATGAAGCCCTTCTGATCTGGATGGACCAGATTACCTATAACTTTCCCCAATCTTCTAGACAGAATCCCTGTATACAATTTATAATCCGAATTCAGTAATGAGATAGGTCTGTAGAATGAACAAGACATAGGGGGTTATTACAATTTAGGAGAAGGTGTTAATCTGTCCCAAAAGTGACGGTAAAGTGACGGATATACCACCAGCCGTATTACTAGTCCATTATATCCTATGGAACTCGTAATACAGCTGGTGGTATATCTGTCACTTTACCGTCACTTTTGGGACGGATTAACACCTCCTCCAAAGTTGTAATAACCCCCATAGAGTCCTTGCCTGGTTTTAACACTAAGCAAATTATAGCTTCATTCCAGGACTTAGGTACCTGTGTGCCCTCTAATAGCATAGAGTTGAATAATTCCAATAAAATTGGAGTAAGTTCCTCCCCCAGTACCTTATATAACTCATTTGGTAGACTATCAGGCCAAACTGCCTTCCCTTTCTTCAAAGCTTTTATAACTTCAGCAAGCTCTCCCCCACTTATCTCACTACCAGGTAACTGCCTTGCCGATTCATCCAGAACAGGGAGGTGAGCTTTTTTCAAAAATGCTCTAATCGACTCCTCTGAATTTACAAGGTTCTCTGAATATATTTCTTGAAAAAAGGATACAAAGGCTCCCTCTATTTCAGATTGCTCAACACAAGGCTGACTTGCAGGATCCAGTTTAATCGATAAGATATACCTATTTGAATAGTCTGACTTAACCTTCCAGGCTAACAGTTTGCTACACCCTTCTCCATATTCGTAATGCGCGTACCGGCTACCCACTTTAGCCTGTTGTGGTTCTCCAAGAAAAAAATCTAAGTCCATCCGAAGCTTTTTCTCTTGACGTGCCAATTCCTCTAGTTGCCCTTCCTTCCCTTCACTTCGTGCATTATGCATTAATACCTGTAAGGTATTTAGAGATGTTTCCATACCCCCCAACTTCTCCTTCTCTTCGCGTCGCCTATAAGTCGCCAGGCTAATAAGTCTCCCTCTAATATAGGCCTTATAAGCATCCCAAACACACCATAAACTTGCTGATCCTTGATTCAAATCAAAATAATCTCTTGTATCTTTCTTTAGCACCTCTACTATTGAGTCGTCTAAAAATAAAGAGCGATTTATTGTACTCCTAGAACCCAGACTCTCCACCTTAATACCCAAATGTATTTTTAAAACTGGATGATCCGACAGGTGTGCTGGGTTGTGGGCTGCCTTTATCACATCTGGACACAGACTCTTATGCATTAAAAAGAAGTCTATTCTAGATTTATATCCATATTTTTTATTATGAAATGTATATCTATCTCTTTCACCCCCTATCCAATGCCAGATATCTATCAAACCTAAAACCTGCATGGCTTGCTTCACCTGTGACCTAGTTTTAGGTGAGTTGACCGTACCCCGAGTGGTCGATTTATCTAGAGCAGGATCCAACAATATATTAAAATCACCTCCTAACACCACCGGATACCTAGCTAGAAGTAAAATATTGTATAATTCTTGAAATGGTGTTGGATCGTCTAAATTTGGACCGTAATAACCTGCCACTGTAACCCAGTATCCATATACACACTACCACAACCCATCTACCCCTGGAATCTACTTGCACATTTCCTACCTTAAACCTTATAGAGGTTTTAAGCAAAATTGCCACACCTTTAACCGCACAAGATTGAGTAGAGCATGCACTATATGACACCCATTTCATTCGTTTAAGCCAATGTACCCACTCTTCCCATTGTAAATGAGTTTCCTGCAATATAATAATCTCCTCCTCGGCCAATCTTAAGTACTCAGAAATCTTCCTCCTCCTATGCAGCACCCTTAGGCCATTAACATTCCATGAGAGAAATTTTAATCTTAAACTACCGTACTTAGTCATTTTAAAAAAAAGAAGCCTGGTCACTATCCTCCCCCCTCCTATCTAACCAAATTATGAGGACTCTTATTTTTATCTTTTTGTACACGCATGCCCCTACACCCAGTGCAAAACCACCCCTTCACCCACCAAACCAACACCCAACCAAACCCCCCCCCCCCCCCAGGGGAACCCTCCCTACTTCTTTTAGGATAACCATCCTGCTATCCTTATTTGAGCTCTCCGTCGGACATGATCTCCCATTCCTACTAAGACGCCTTAATCTGCTCTATGAAAGCCCTGACCTCTCCCGGATCTCTCATATTATGCATTTTATTTCTCCACATAATACGTAAAGCAGCCGGAAACCTTAACTGTACCGTGGCCCCAAGAGATCGGAGCTCCTGCATAAAATTCCCCAATTCCCACTGCCTATCCAACGTCGCTTTAGACACATCCGATCTCACACGGAAAGACCAATCTCCTTTAGAAAAAGTTCAGACTTTAAGGGCTTCGGATAGAATTCTCTCCTTGATTGTATATGTAGCAAAATTTATCAAAATCCTCCTTGGGTTTTTCCTTCTGGGGTTCTTCATAAACGGGTCCCGATGAACTCTTTGGATATCCTCCTCTAAGTTCAACGAAGCTAAGCCCGGAATAGCCTCCTTGATTAGAGAAATCACATAACCTTTAATGTCCTCCCCTTCTAAACCCTCCGGAACTCCCAAAAGCCTTATATTGTTTTTTCTCATATTGTTTTCCAACGACTCCAGTTTATCCTGCAACATCTTTTCTCCAAGTTTTAACAATGAAATATCCTTGGAATGTACCAACAACCGCTTCTCCTGGGCCTCCACCACAGCCTCCAGCTTACCCAACCGGTCTGATAAAAAATTAATTTTGCTCTTCAACACTTCACAGGCTTCCTGGATTCTAACTTGATTATTTTCTGAGATCTCAAACTTCTCCCTAATCTCTTTAGTAAGAGAAATTAACAATTCCTGCACATCTGCGCTATAAACTGTTGAAGCGGCTGAGGGAGTAACCTCTACTTCCGGCAAAGTTAGTGTAACAGAAGAGGCCTCCATTTGTCCTACTAAATCCTTTGCTAACTGATCTGACATATTACTATCAGAGCCCGCAGATTGTTTTGTTAACCCCTGACCACCTGAAGAAGGTTGAACGTCTGCCATACCCTGCGGGGGGAGGGTTGTATTCCGAAAATATCTAGTGATCAAAGACTCACCTTTCCCCGCAGGCTCTGCCAAGTGTAATACTGTATGGTCAACCCCCCTCCTCACAGCGCCTTTACTGCAAGTCCCCAGACCCCTTTCACCTTTGTTTTTATCTATCGCCGTTACTATAGTTACTTGTAAATGGGGATTAACACTCGCCCCCAGGGGGCCAGGCTTACCTTTCTGTAACTCACTGACCTCTGCCCGGGCACCCCTGGGGCGACGCTTGACTAGCAACATACACTGTGACGTTCCTATGCCGTCCCCAGCTCCTCTCCTCGAACTTCCACTTAGGTTTTTCCTAATAGAAAACCCAGGAGATTCTGATAGTCCTCCACGAGGAGAGCAGCGAGAGGTGTAGCGTCTCCCACGGCGCACACCCCTCGCAGCCTGTGCCCATATGCTGGAGTCCGACACGCGCTTCCAGCACCGCTCCTCGCCACTTTTTGCCGGAGCGCGCGTCTCCCCCTTCCTGTCTGCCGTTTTCTTAGCGACCCATCCAGGGCCGTGCACCAGTACGGCTAGAAGAGGGAAAAAAAAAAAACCAAAACATGGCTGCAAACAACACGCGGCTTGGGAGCTCCCTATCCGCCGTATTTCTCAACAGCCCGTCCGGGACCGAGCCCTGAGCACAAATGCGGCTGAAAAAAGCCGAAGACCTGAGTCATTGAAAATGCAGTGAAATCCAATGTTTAGCTTTTTTTTTTTTTCGCGGACTTAGTCATAGCCCTGTTTCTGAAAGCAAAATTCAAAGCTCTGCACACCAGTAAATCCCGTGAACACGTTTTGAACAGGTCTCCTGAAAAAACAACAAAAAACACGGCCGCAGACACACGCGGCTTGAGAGCTCCGATGCTCCGCTCCACTTCCTCGATCAGGGCACCAATGCAACGTAACACTCCGACGCCTTGCTTCCGACGGAGAGCTCGCGGACCAGCTCTCTAACTGGCCGCCATGTTCCCCCTCCGAAATACAGCGTGTCCACCCAAAAAAAATAATAATAATTATCTGTTTTATTGGCTTTTAAAGTTTCAACTGTAACCGTCACAGAATCGGGTATGGCTTTGCGATGCATTACAAATACACAGTCAAGGGAGAATACACACAATGTAGTAAATTACATAGGTTTAAGCACAGTCCATAATGCAATCTGAAGAGGAACAAATATCATTCATTATCATGATACCCAAGCAGGAACATTAATGTAAAATTAACAGCGATCATTACAGGTGCACACGCAACATGAGTGGACGGTGTAAAAGCCGTGTGCTCAGGGACCTCGTAGACCAAACCCTGGGAGTGCGGAGCAATCGAAGCACACCCTCAGTGAAAACGGGCACCCACAATCGCCTTTGGGTAAAAGCCCCTCCGAGATATCCCTTAGGTTTGCACTGTTAATGTATGTGAATGGGAACAATCAGTATGGTCAACCGGGTAGTCCAGGGAAATGGGTAAGTAGGTGTAATATGTGTTCATGTAAGATGTGAACCTCATCAGGGCGGCCGAATATCATTTTTAGCTTCAAGTTTCATCACAAGCATATCCTGTGCGCAGCTGACCATTATCGCGGAGGGATCTCAGCACACGTTCTCGCGCCCATTTCAGTTTCAACTGGCACCATTTGGGGACCACCGGCGGCATGGGCGCCTTCCATTGCATAGTAATTTGTCTTTTATATAGAAATAAATGCTAGTTCAGCGAATCTGTGGAGATATTTGTCCCGCTTGGATCTGGGACAGATTCTGGAGTTGGACGAATAAACCGTCTGTTATGTCAGATAGTTCAGCTACGATATCCCTCCACACATACAACAAAGGGGGACATTCCCATACCATATGATAGAAACCTGCCTCGTCAAGCCCACAATGAGGACACCTGGGGGTTGAGGAAGGGAACATGTGTTTAAAGCGTTGTGGAGATAAATATGGCTGATGAATGAAGTTAAACTGTGTGTAGTAGAATCTAGGATTACAAGACACCCTCCTTACGTGTTGGAGAGCTACCGTCCAAGTTTTGGGTATCATTGGTTATGGGAGGACTGAATTACATCTATTGAGTGCCACCTCCCGGTGTGTGGTAGCAGTTACCAATAGGGCACCATGCAAGAGTGTTATTACCTTCCTTGAGCCACTGCCTGATAACAATATGTGAAGGATAGGAGAGTGCGAAGACTCCATTTTGCTGGCACCCCAAGCCACTGAGTAATCGGCGAATAGCATGATAAGTCAGGAAATGACCGGGGCCCAAGGAAGTAAGTTCCCTAGTGGCATCATATGACATAAGGGTGCCCTTATCTAAGTAGTCTCACACGGTCTCCATTACCGCTTCTATACAGGGACCAAGATCATGAGACCTGATTAAGTGTGTGCCGCCTGGCAATTGGTAAATGGGGATCAAGGGGCAGTACAGAGAGTGGGGGAGACCTACCCCGCACATAAAAGTGCCAGTTTTCATTAAAATGGTGCTCTTCACCTGTGATCGTGTGAGTCACCCCTAATCGCACGCGCATCTGTTCAGCTTCCGCATTAGCAGAGGTGCCCAGCCAATGGGGGGCCATTGTAGTTGTGCTGCAGCAGAGTAGAGTTCAAAAGTAGGAGTGCCTAGGCCCCCTCCCCCGCCTCAAGGAGCGGGCATTGTAAATCGGCAGTGCAACACGATGTCTGTCCTGGCCCCAGATTAACTCCAATAATAAACCATTCAGTTCTTGAAAGAAACTCTTGGGGACAATTGTGGGCAAATCTGCAAAAACAAAACAATCCGGGGAGGATCAACATTTTAGCTACTGCCACTCTGCCCAGTGGTGACAGTGGGAGGGAGCCCCAGATGTGGAGAGCTCCCCTTATAAAACAAAGCACACGGCCCAAGTTACCATCCCTGAGAGCATACACAGAGTGAAATACTTGAATCCCCAGACATTTAAAGGAGTCAAAACACCATGGTAAACAGCAGGCCGTGAGCGCATCCCTGAGGGGAGCAGGCAGTTGGACTAGGGGAAAAAAAATACAGGACTTGGACTAGTTGACCTTAAGGCCCGTTAGCTTCCCAAAGGTGTCCAGCAGAGACATCACGTCAGGCAATGAGGCCCTGATAGCTCTAAGGTAGATCAATGCGTCGTCTGAATAAAGTGATACAATGTGGTGAGTGTCCAGTTATCGGATCCCTCAATGCTGTGCCCGCGAGTGCTATTGCAAGCGCGAATTATAAAGGCGATAATTGACAGGCCTGCCTTTTTGCCCCTATTAACTAAAACTCTTAAATCAGTCGACCTGTTTTCACCCTGGCTGACAGGTTAACGTATAAGGTACGGACCCATCGCAAGAACCCATGCCCGAAACCCATTTGGTGTAGTGTAGCAAATAAGAATTCCCAGGTAAGAGTGTCATATGATGCCTTTTCGATATCTAACGATACAGCTACGCTATTGTGTGCTAGTCTCTCTGCGTTGATGCAGGAAAATCCTCTGTTTAAGTATGAAAACCCACGGTGAGCTGGCAGGCTTTATGATAGGGTTTCTCACACCATTCGCATAAGCTCATGGTGTAGGCTACAACTCTCTAACAAGGGGGTGTGGCCTAGCAAGATGGCCGAATAGAAGTGCCCTAAGGTAGATCCTGCCGAGGAGATTAATATCCTGCAATTATCCTGCAGCACCCAAGTGAATGTGACCTCTCCTGGGGAGGAAACATTAGTAGACCGACGGGAGACCCTCTCTGACCCTCAAAGTGGATCATTTGCTGGCAGACTGAGGCCCGACAGAGTTGCTTGCAAATCGGACTGCGAGGTGGGCTGCTACACGACAGATCTGCAGAGCAGCAATACAGCCAATTGGAGATGGGGACTCTTGTACTCACCTAGGATATTGAAAGGGGACAATGGTGGAGATTCAACAGAAA
The DNA here is from genome assembly GCF_031143425.1 of Pleurodeles waltl. Classification (NCBI taxonomy): domain Eukaryota; kingdom Metazoa; phylum Chordata; class Amphibia; order Caudata; family Salamandridae; genus Pleurodeles; species Pleurodeles waltl. The sequence continues at coordinate 824,988,100 of NC_090450.1, read as the reverse complement.
TTGAGCTAATTGGGAGAGCAGAGATCTGCAGTGTCTCGCTGAGGGAGGGTTGTGGCCGGGGCCATGAATGTAGTGGTCCAAGATGGCGGCCCCTGTGAGAATGGCCTGCTAGAGGGTTGGCGGCGTCTTGCAGCTTGCTGAGACTGAGGGCATAGCTGCCTTTGTCGAACATTGCCCCTTTCCGAGTGCAATCCGGTGAGGGAACTCCAATATGAGCCTAATAAGGGCCGCTCCTCTACGGTGAGTCACATAACCACACATGCAGAGAGCAGTGCGCACTGAGGGATGAGCGGTGGCCAGGACATGGCTGCACAATCTTACCCTGACTGATCCCTACTGGGGAGAGTACTGTCTGCAATCACCAAGAGGTTTGAGGAGACGTTTTTTTGCCTACACTGCAGAGTGGCGTTATGAACGTGCTGAACTGAGGGTGTCTCTTACTATGTTGCACCTACACAATCCTTGACATTTAACTGCTGAATAAGTTGTGTTATGTGAACTTTCCTGATGACCCTTTGTACTGCCGCTGTTGGCCTCGAAGTGTTGTGTTCCATCCATATGTGGTGTACCTCAGGCAGAGACCCATGCAGTAGAAACTAGCAGTGATCTGACATGCAGGACTGCGATTGGAACCCCGGGAGGGTACTGTTGGGGTATTTTTTCATACTGCACGTAGTGAATGCACCCTATCTACACTAATAACACTTACAGTATTTTCGGCCAAAGTGCCCTGCACTTGCTGGGGAGCACGGCAAAAAACACATGAATTTAAATTGACAGGCAACAGATAATTCGGTCACCCAAGCTGGGAGGTACACCACTTGCAGCCTATGGGACAAATCGTAGTGTCTGGCTATCACACTGAATTGTGAGATGGGGGCACCCTAGGGGCAGCTGCGTTCTCCCAGTTTGGAGGCAAGTAACTTCGCTGTGTGTCCCCTACCCTGCCGCCTCAGATTGAAAGCTGTGACAAGTATATGAGTTTTTAGACCGGGATCTGAGAAGGGAACGACCCAAACTCTCATACATCCTGTGTGAGTTGGCCTAAAGAGGTGAACATTGTTTGGATGTCCTCCTGGCTGAGGGGGTACAATGCCCCGGGCCCCACAAATGGTGAAAGACAAGGCACAAAAAGGCGGAGAAGCCAACAAATTTGTTCAATACACCATTCCTGGTCCAGGCCCTCAGGTGGAGGAACAGGGAAGGGGGCAGCCTAGGAACACTGGGAACCTACTCAGGGCACCTCCGTACTCCTTACAGCTATACAGGGTACTAGGGCTGCATTGGAAACAAAGATGGCCATGGACATCGACATAAATCATCTTAGACTAGACTGCTGCAAGGTTGCCGAGCGAGTCCCTGCTACTAAGGGAGAGGTCACTACCTTGCAGAGGCAGGTTAAGGAACCTCAGGCGATGGTGGCAGGTTTAAAATGTAGCGCAACGCAAATGGAAGTGCCCCTGTAGAAATAATCTGCTCTTACTTGGGTTTCATGAATGAGTGGAGGGACTGGCAGCTGATCTTTTTCAAGGACTGGATCAATAATGTGCTCAAACGGCTCTCAAAAGCTTTCTCTATAAAGTGAGAGCATGAGGCCTTAGTATACAGGAGACGGTCCTACGTGATAATGAGAAGGTGTGGAGTGCGAAAGTGGTAACCGTGGAAATAAAACTACCTCTTGGTGGAACTCCAAATCTTTTGTCTTGTCCCCAAGGCATAGATCTTAAACCATGAGGGAAATAATTCAAACCAATAATTAGCAACTGGTCAACATGTTTATGCCTCTTGGGTACCCCTAATGAAGGCAGTGATGCATTTGCCAGGACCAGTATTGTCACTCTGCCAGTTTTACTAATGCAATTGAAAAGAAACAGTGAATCAGTGTTCCTGAAGCTGGAAGGGATCCGCCGGTGTCAAGGACCAGCAGAATATAAATGTCAGCAAAAAGACTGTTACTTAGAGAATGGTTGTAAGCAATGCAGGAAACCATACTATATGTGAAAAAACACTTAGGGTCTGATTATGACCTTGGCAGATGGGATGAACCTGCTCGCCGTTTTACAAGTTCCGTAGGATATAATGGAACTTGTAATACTGTGGGATATCCATCAAATTTGTGACGGAGCATCCCATTCGCCAAGGTCGTAATCAGGCCCATAGTGTGCATGCATTGAAGAGATCACTGTAACAACATAGTCAGTGCTAGCCTATTGAAATATTGATGCTGATGCTTACCCTTGTGGTTTGGGGGCCTTTGCTTGAACTCCAACTTTTTGGTCACGAAGAAAGTACACAGCTATGGTTAAGAGACACAGTGTAAACCAATTATTTCATGGAAATATAGTGTGAATCTAGGACATGTCTCATACTGTAAATCTGACAGCCTCAAAAACAAGGAGTGGTGTATGGATCTCCTAAGTGCAAAGACTTCCAAGTCACGGGAGAGTTAGGTGGGAGGGTTGTATTTCTGGTCACAAAGTGTCTGAGAGCACATGCTCTGTGAGAAGGTAGTAATTGAGGTCTGCAAATACTGGTATAAAAATACCCCTAATCACAAATGCACACACAATAAACAGCCCATTGTCCTGTAACCTATTTGTCTAGTTCGCTGATGGGAGTGTTAACAATGATGAAGCCCAAATTCTGTAGGTATTGTATGCCATGCCACGCAAGAGGTTTTCATGTTATGTCTAATTGTATAGGGCTCTAATCACCCACTAGGGTATCCAAATGCTTTTGCAGGTAGGTCAGCAGCTAACTCCCAGGAGATATTATTTGAAGAGCCAGGTCTTCAGCTTCTTATGGATCTCAAAAAACAGAGGAGGCTAGGATGTGTTATGGGAGGTTGTTCCACGATTTGGGGGAAATGTACCAGAAGGGACAACTTCCAGCTCTGTTTTTGTGTATGTGGGGTACATGTGCTGGTGAGAGTATGGCTGAATAGAGATGTCCGGGAGATTGGTGGAAGTGTATACGACTGTAATAGGCAAGGCCTATGTTGTGTAATGCTTTGTATTTGTGAGTGTTTGAGGAGTTTTAACTGAGTGTGTTTGTGTATGGAAAGCCAGTGAAGTGTTTTGAGGTGTGGTGTGGGGTGGTGTGGGTGCGATGAGGTACGTTTAGGATGAGTCTTTTGGCAGCTTTTTTAGAGATTTGGCACCTGTTCAGGAGCTGTTTGATGCTTCTTGCATAGAGTGTGTTGCCGTAGTCAAACCTGCTAGTTCAGGGCCTTTGTGACCATGTTGCTAGTGTTGTCTAGTAGCCACTTGAAGATTGTTCACAGCATCCTCCTGATGTGGAAACAGTTGGAGGTCACCACGTTTACTTGGGCTGTCATGTCAAGCTTGTCGTCTAGGCTGATTCTTAAGATTCTGGCTTGGGCAAAGCGGGTAGTTGTGGAGCCGAGGTGTGCTGGCTGCTAGGTAGAATCCTAAGTAGAGGTTTTCCGACAGAAGATCACCACTTCCCTTTGGTCTGAGTTGAGCTTGAAGCAGTTGAATCTCAGCCATATAGCTACCGAGGTAATGCAGGTGGCGATGTTGGTTTTTGTTACACAGGTTTTGTTTGACAGGGAGAGCATCAGTTGGGTGTTGTCTGTGTAATACAGTATGTTGAAGCTGTGTGATTTGATGAGGTTGGCCAGTGGGATCATGCAGATGTTGAAGAGGGTTGGACTGAGAGATGAACCTAAGGGACTCCACAGTGAGGTTCTTGGCTTCCGATGTGTAATGTGGCATGCTAACTTTTTGTTTTCTTTCTGCGAGGAAGAAGCAGATCCAATTGAGGATTGTTCATTAGATGCCTGCTACATGTAGCCTTCTGAGCAGGGTGGAGTGGAAGACCCTTGAGAGGTCAAGCAGGATGAAAGTCGCTGTTTCTCCTTGGTTGAGAATCATCCCAATGTTATCTGTTGTGGCAATAAGGGCCGTTTTGATGCTGTGATTGGGTCTGAAACCGGATTGCCTGGTGTCATGGAGCATCTAGGTAGTAAGCAAGGTGCTTGTTGATTGCTTTCCCCATGACCTTGGCTCAGCACAGTAGTAGGGAGATCTGGTGGTAGTTTTCTAGCTGGAGGATGCCTGCCGTAGGTTTCTTTAGCAGTGCATTGACTACTGCATGTTTCCAGGACTCCAGGTACTTTGCAATAGTGATTGAGTTGTTCAGAATGCAGGTGAGCACTTCGCTGATTGGAGAGGTGCCTATGTTGTAGATGTGGTGAGAGTGAATGTCTATTGGAGCCCACAAGTGAATGGTCCTCATGACTTTGGCTGTTTATTCCGTGGTGATTGTTCTCCATATGGTCATGGTGTTTCTGAGATTGTTAGTGGGTAGGCTGTAGGTGAGGCTGCTGAGATTTGGTTAAGGGTCGAAATTGTAGCTTTCTTTGATGTTGTTGCTATAACATTCTGAAAGGTTATAGGATGCTTTTTGTGAGGGGGTGATGCTGTTAATGGTGAAGGCTGGTGTGATGAAGTCTTTGACAATAGCAAATTTCTTTACAGCGATTGGTGCTGTTATCTGTGTGCTCTGCTAGAGCCCTTTTCTTGATTTCTTTGATTTGCTGGTGGTAGTGTGTGAGTGCCGCTCTGTAAGTGTTCTTGTTCATTTCTTTGTGGTTCATACGCCATCTTCTTTCCAGCTGTTTGCAGTGTTTGAGCTGCATAGCTCAGTGCTTCCGGGTTCTCTTTTGGTTATTGTGTTTAAGGGTTGCCAGGGAATTGGCACATTCTAGAATCCACTTGTTGAGCTGTTTGATGTCGCTGTTCAGGTGTGTGGGGCTGGGCTGTGTCATGTGCACGATGTGGGACCAGATAGGTTCTGAGATAATGCTCCGGTTGCATCTGGCCAGGCTGGTTGTATTGGGTCTTGTTTGATGAGGGATGTTGATTTTGAAGTGGAGGATGGCATGCTCGGTCCAGGAGAGAAGTGTGATTTTGGTGCCATTGAAGGTGGTGAAGACTGGTTCAAGGGTGTGCCTGGCAGGGAGTATTGGTCCAACGATATGATGAGTCAGTCTGAGGTGTCTTAGGCTTTCAAGGAGTGTGATAGAGATGGGGTTGATTCGGTCTTCCTGTTGGAAACTGAGGTCTTCTAGCAGGATATAGGTTTTTGAGTTGATGGAGAGCGGGAAGCGACAAAATCTGTGATGTTGGTGAAAGTGGCTCGTGGTCCAGGAGGTTGGTAGATGAGGGTTCAGTTCATTCAGGGTGTATGTTGCTGAGATTCTCAGTTTGAAATGTAGGTACTCCATGAAGGTGGTTGCTTTCTCTGTGGTAGTAGTGCATTTGTCAGCTTCCCTAAAGATTATCGCAGCTCCTCCTCCTGGATTGTGCTGGCAGTCCTGTTTTGCAATCTTGTGTACTGGTAGGATAGCTGTGGTGATGTCAGACGCCAACTCATGGTCAGCTATATTTCTGTAAGGAAGAGGAGGTCCAGGACATCATTGTTCAGGATGTCCCATATTTCTGTTGTGTGTTTGCTGAGTGAGCAGGTGTTGAGGAGTATTCATGATAGTTTATCTTTGGGTGTCTGTTTGCTATTAGGAGTGAGGGTGTGTGCTGTGTGTAGGTTGAAGGAGCATGGGTGGCGTAGGTATAGTGGGTGGGTTGTTGCATGTGAAGCAGCAGTGGTTGCAAGCGAAGACTTCTGTGTTGTGTGGTGCAGCAACAGCATGGGGATAAGTGTCCTGGGTTGAGTGACCAGAGAAATGCCATGGATTAGCATAGAAGGGGCTGATGGACCAGGGCTCGTGGTACTGAGCATGGTCCAGGCACAAATGGGCTTGTCTTTGGCACTTCAGCTGCCATTAGTAGGTCCTGGGAGGGGTGTGGAGTGCAGTGGGTGGGGCTTAGCAGGAGCACGTGAAGGGGTGGAAGGGCGGAAGGACACAGGTAAGGAGCAGGGGAGGAAGCGGTGCACAGGAGGTGAAAGATGGGAGGTGAGTAACGGAGCACGAGAAGGAGGAACCAATAGATGACAAAGAGCTCAAGAAAAAAGAGCAACTAGTGAAAATGGCAAACAAGTGAAAAAGAGCAAAGAGTGAATGACAAGAGCAAAGAATTAGAGGCAGAAGAGCAAAGAATGAAAAGGCCCAAAAGAACAAAAGGGCACACAGCCACAATTGCACAAGTGAAAACGTTTAAAAAATGAAAAGGGCAAGGAGTGAAAGGCAGAAAGGGAGAAGAGCAAACGTTGTGAAGCAAAAAGGCAAAACATGGCAAGAGGCAGAAGGTGCAGAGTCATCAGAGAGAGTGGGAGTGAGAGCTGGAGAAGAGGCAGGAGTATCAGGCGCAGGAGCTGGGTCCATGAGGTCCTTGACAGATGACTGGTGCAGGTGAGTCCAGGGAAGGCAGAGCAGGTCCTGGGCACCTCTTAATTGAAGCTGAAGATGGTTAGAGACAAAAAAACAATGTGATGAAAGAAAAGTACAGTCTGTCTTCCAGCTCTGTCAGCTAGATTTCGCAGAGATTAAAGTATATCTATAGTGGGATCGGAAGCCCCAATGCTGCTTACATTTACAGTTTGCTGTGTGTCTGCATCCTGCCTTGTCAAAGAGACAGTTTGGACCTGATTTAGATCTTGGCAGACAGGGTTACTCTCACAAACGTGACGGATATCCAGTTTGCCATTTTACGATTCCATTATATCCAACAGAAATTGTAATACGGCGGACAGAATAACTGTCACGTTTGTGACAGAAATCTGGCAGCCAAGATCTAAATAGGGCCCTTAGTTTCTTTCGCGGCAGGATAATAAGTTGAGCCTGGCATGGGCATTTGATGTCAGACACATACTCATGGGAAATATGGTCCGATCCAAACGTGCAAGAGAAAGCGCCCTTATACTTCTTTACCTGACCTATGAAGTAAACTAAAAAGGAGATAAAGTGTATGAGACTTCCTGTGAGTCTTTTATAAGGCCCCTCAGTGTACTGAAAAAGAAGTAGTGGCTGGGCTAAAGCAAAGGGGTTCATTACTAGTGTAGCCAATGTTCGTGAATCAAAGAAACCACTATAGTTTTTAACGGCTTATCGAGTATGCTAACTTAAGTGGTTGAGCAACACAAAAGGATGATGGCCGGAGTGTTGAAACTTTTCAACCACTCACCCCCAAGACACAGATCTGGGTTTAATCCATTGTTCTTTTGCTCACATGCCACCCCAGTTTCGACCCAGCCATATGCAAATCAGTCTTGACCCTGTTCCACTTGGGAACAGTCCAGCCCAAACTGCCAGGCCAGGTCCTCCCTGGACCGGAAACAAGTATCCTGTGACCGGTTTCAGGGTATTACCCTTCATCAGCCAGGCTAGCTTGAATCCAATGGCACAATGAGCAAGGGACCCACGTCTGGGCATACCCTTCCCACTTAGGGCAACTTAAGCAACACAGAAGAATGTTGGACGGAGTGTTAAAACTTTTCAACCACTCACCCTCAGTCACAGATCTGGGTTTAATCCATCGCTCTTTTGCTCACCATGCCACCCCAGTTTGGTGGTTGAGGCATGTTCATGTAGAAAGGTAGACAAAGTACTATTAAGGACATCCTGGGTCTAAAACGATCTGTGCAAATAAATGTTCATGTTTGTGACAATAAGATGCAGCGGACCTTATCATTCAAACCCATATCCTTCTCCCTTGTGTTTTCATTCTGTGAACCCACCACTAATCTATTGCCTAACAGATTTGAAGCCAGTCATGTCTTGTATGATGTGTTCTGGGTTTTTCAATGATAGTCCAAATTATGGTATCTTCATTATGTCTTTCTTCCAAGAAATGGGTAATATGATTGGTGGTAGTGCGGCCTCAACGTATATTGCTGCATTGTGCTATGATGGGGGGTTTCACCTTTCATGTGGTCATGCCTGTAAAGTGTAGGCCACACGGGCACATAATCAGGTAGATTACCCTGTTTCTGTTGCAGTTTGTGTATTGACGAAGTTCCCATGGTGTGTGTAGACTTAGGTCAATGTGGGTGTCATGTCAGGTAAATCTGAAGACATCATAAGAACCTCGGGGGTAGTGTCCTGTGCCCTTAAGGAGGGACCAGAGGGCTGTCTGAGAATCATGGAGTATATTCCTGGGTCTTGTGTGGGCAAGCATGTCTCAAAGGTTCTGCCTCCATCTCAAAGCACACAGGTTTTCTCCATATTCAGTTCAGGATTTCTTTAGGATTGGCTATAGCTCACAATATGTGTTAATACGTATTGATCTGTCAGACAACGGTTAATGGGTATATATCCAGAAGTGCTGCTCTTGTTGCTCCATGCCCTCTTGACTGCTCTTTGTACTGATCTTAGAGGATAGTGCCATAGCATTAATTAATTACTCAAGTTCTCAGCATGTTCATTGTACTGCTGTGTATCTGAGCGGTTGTGCATGGTGCACAAGACTTGTCCCGCAGGGAGATTGGCCCTCAAAGCACTAGGGTGGAAACTGTGACACACAAGCAGGCAATTATGCTTTGTGGATTTCCTATAAAGTTCTGTGGCCAGAAGTCCTTATTAAGGATAGAGTAAGAGATTCAGGAACAGAAGGTGTGTTTTGTTGAAATTACATGTGAATCGCAGATGGAGATTCCTGATAGTAATCCATAGAATGAATGCATGTATGCTGCGTTTTTTGTCCTCCCATGTGACCAGCACATCATCAATATATCATTTCTACAACTTTATTTAGAGAAGGTATGGTTTTAGCTCAGAATAAATATAGGAGATTACAAAGTTATGTATGTTTAGGTTGGATATGTTTAGAGTAAAGTTACTGCCCATCAAAGTTCCTGATGTTTTAAGTACAGCAGTTTTTTAAAGCGAAAAAGGTTTCTTTCTTGGCCAAGGTAGTACACTGCGTCATGTAGGGGACAGGTGTTATGGATTCCAACATGGTGGCCTGTAGTTATGTTTCTACAGTCCTAAGAGTCTTAGCTTGTGGAATGCAGGTGTACACGGACTCCACATTAAGGACAAAAACCCTAGAATGTTCTTGAATGAAAGATTGTCCTGCATCAACAGTGACAGATAAATCATTTAAGGACCCCCTTCTCCAAATACCGGTTTGTCCTTACCACCGACCACAGGCAGCTTTGTTTTGGGTTATTATGTACTAGGCACAAATGGATTTTGTAACCCTATGGGATTAATGTAAGCCAGAACTGCAGAGACAGAATAGTGAGGGGACTGGATGAGTTGCCTGGTTGTGATTGCAGGATATATTACTTATATAGTATGTACATTTATGCATGATTAAGAGGAAGAGGTTAGTAAATATGATTAGCATACATTTGAAATTTGCATCGTTATATTCTAGTCAGCAACTTTTCCCATATATGGTGGATTAAATGTGTTGTAAAACATCAGGTCTGGCAACTGTCTTACAGTTTTAATTGTTGAGTGTGTATTTATTTTTACTAATTGCAAGCATGGTGTGGAACACCAGTGTGAGCTTCTTACACTACCTATCATGGTTACTCCTAAAACTGTCCACCAGTCTTTGTTCCTTGTTCTTTCCCCTCTGCATTCTGAACACCAATAGCTGATTTCCAGACTGCCATCATGTTTGCATCAAACCTGGCCCTTGTGCTGCTTGTCAGTATTAGCTTCTCTCATTGGGAAACGCTGAAATTTTTTGCATTGCCCAATAGTGACAGCTCATCTCATTTTCCACGAATCCTGCTCTCCATACTGACTACTAATATTAGCTTCTTATTCTGCCCACGGGTTCTTCTTCTCAAATGGTCTTTTAGTTTCAACCTCCTCAAGCTGGCCACCAATGTGAACTTTTCAGGTAGTCACTTGTCAAGTACTCAAAGAGCTCCTGCACTTAATAATGGATTGAAAAACGTTAAAGCATTCATAAAATCAACACTAAAGGTCTAATCTCTCTCAGCTCAACCAATCAGATATTGCAACATGTGACACTATTTGAGGGTCTTTTGAGTTTGGTGCAATAAGCAGGTGCGAAAACTCCCTACTCCAATACCCTATACATCAGTGCAGCCATTAGTAAAAAAAAACAACAAAAAAAAACATGCAGACTGTTGGAAATCATCTTTTTTTAGTGTGGTGTACCCCCAGATTTTTGCCAGACTGTTTTTGTTTCCTGTAGACCGCTGTGCTCCTTACTCTTGCTAACCAATGATAAAGTGCCTGTGCTCCACCTTTCAACATGATGAAACTGGCATACCCCTTAATGGCTTTTTTACTTACTTATAAGTCCCTAGTGTGTGGTACAAAAGTGTACCCCGGGCCTGTAAGTTAAAGGTTGCAGGCTGAGCTATCCCTGTGCTACTGTATCGCTCTTGCTCTTGTCTTCTACTTGCTTTTTCCCCCTGATTTTTGTGTGCCTTCTCCATGATTTTACCTCATTCTCACTGCTTTCTTCTTAAGTTTCCCCCTGTTTTGTGTGCCTTTTCCTTGCTTTTCCCTTTTTTCACTTCTTTCTCTTTGCTTGTTCCCCCATTTTTTTGTGTGCCTTCTCCTTGCTTTCCCCTCGTTTTCACTGCTTTCTCCTTGCTGTTTTCCTTATTGCTGCTCCGGCCTGCTATATACCGCCTCCTGCCTGACCCGCCCACTGCCTCCCAGTACCCCTCCCAGGACCTTACTTAATGGAGGTAGCAGTGCGACCCCATTGAACAGGTCTCAGACCCAGCTCCTGGTGTGCTGCTGCATCGCTCTTGCTCTTGTTTACTCCTTGCTTTTCCCCTGTTTTGTGAGTCCCTTCAACTTGCATTTCCCTCACTCTCATGGCTTTTTCCTTGCTTTCCCCTCCCCATGTTTTTGTGGGCCCTCTCCTTGCTTTTCCCTTGTTTTTACTGCTTTCTCCTTTCTTTTGCCCCTCTTTTTTGTGTGCTTTCTTGCATTTCCCTCGTTCTCTTGGCTTTTTCTTTGCTTCCTCCTCCCCATTTTTTGTATGATGTCTCCTTGCTTTTCCCTTGTTTCCACTGCTTTCTACGGGACCGACAATTACCTGGATACCCTGTTGGTTGATTAGCCACGCTTTACAAATCGTGATTGATTAATTAATTGACAAGTGGACTGCAGCACCCATTGTGCAATCCATTACAGTCACAGTGTAAATATGACTGCAGGCATACACTCTGAAGCCTGGCTATGCAGTTTTAAACTGGAAATTGGCCGTGTCAAAATGACCCCTATTGACAGGCCAAATTCTAATTTTAAATATTAATAAGTCACCCCTAAATAGCCATTACTTCCCAGAAGGCAGGGTGTATGGTATTTAAAACTACAACATGTAAAAGTTTATGTTAAACGTACTTAGTGAAAAGGCCCTTCAAGCTATTTTCATTGTAGCACATTTGACTTGTCTAGAGGAAAACATAGTAATACAATATTAACTTTAATAATGTTATCCTAAGACTTTTTGAAAATGTGTATTAGAGGCCAAATTTACTGTTTGTCAGGGAGACCAGATCCTCGGTGTAGGAGGCTGGACTGGCTTGTAGTGAGTACCAAGGGGTACTTGCACCTTGCACCAGGCCCAGTTATCCCTTATTAGTGTATAGGGTGTCTAGCAGCTTAGGCTGATAGATAATGGTAGCTTAGCAGAGCAGCTTAGGCTGAACTAGGAGACGTGTGAAGCTACTACAGTACAACTTAGTGTCATATGCACAATATCATAAGAAAACACAATACACATTTATACTAAAAATAAAGGTACTTTATTTTTATGACAATATGCCAAAGTATCTTAGAGTGTACCCTCAGTGAGAGGATAGGAAATATACACAAGATATATATACACAATAGCAAAAATATGCAGTATAGTCTTAGAAAACAGTGCAAACAATGTATAGTTACAATAGGATGCAATGGGGAAACATAGGGATAGGGGCAACACAAACCATATACTCCAAAAGTGGAATGTGAACCACGAATGGACCCCAAACCTATGTGACCTTGTAGAGGGTCGCTGGGACTATTAGAAAATAGTGAGAGTTAGAAAAATAACCCTCCCCAAGACCCTGAAAAGTGAGTGCAAAGTGCACTAAAGTTCTCCTAAGGACAAAGGAGTCGTGTTAGAGGAATAATGCAGGAAAGATACAAACCAGCAATGCAACAACTGTGGATTTCCAATCTAGAGTACCTGTGGAACAAGGGGACCAAGTCCAAAAGTCACAAGCAAGTCGGAGATGGGCAGATGCCCAGGAAATGCCAGCTGCGGGTGCAAAGAAGCTTCTACTGGACAGAAGAAGCTGAGGTTTCTGCAGGAACGAAAAGGGCTAGAGACTTCCCCTTTGGTGGACGGATCCCTCTCGCCGTGGAGAGTCGTGCAGAAGTGTTTTCCCGCCGAAAGAACGCCAACAAGCCTTGCTAGCTGCAAATCGTGTGGTTAGCGTTTTTGGACGCTGCTGTGGCCCTGGAGGGACCAGGAGGTCGCAAATTGGACCAGGAGAGAGAGGGGACGTCGAGCAAGACAAGGAGCCCTCTCTGAAGCAGGTAGCACCCGGAGAAGTGCCAGAAACAGGCACTACGAGGATGCGTGAAACGGTGCTCGCTGAAGTTGCACAAAGGAGTCCCACGTCGCCGGAGACCAACTTAGAAAGTCGTGCAATGCAGGTTAGAGTGCCGTGGACCCAGGCTTGGCTGTGCACACAGGATTTCCGCCGGAAGTGCACAGGGGCCGGAGTAGCTGCAAAAGTCGCGGTTCCCAGTAATGCAGCCCAGCGAGGTGAGGGAAGGACTTACCTCCACCAAACTTGGACTGAAGAGTCACTGGACTGTGGGGGTCACTTGGACAGAGTCGCTGGATTCGAGGGACCTCGCTCGTCGTGCTGAGAGGAGACCCAAGGGACTGGTAATGCAGCTTTTTGGTGCCTGCGGTTGCAGGGGGAAGATTCCGTCGACCCACGGGAGATTTCTTCAGAGCTTCTGGTGCAGAGAGGAGGCAGACTACCCCCACAGCATGCACAAGCAGGAAAACAGTCGAGAAGGCGGCAGGATCAGCGTTACAGAGTTGCAGTAGTCGTCTTTGCTACTATGTTGCAGGTTTGCAGGCTTCCAGCGCGGTCAGCAGTCGATTCCTTATCAGAAGGTGAAGAGAGAGATGCAGAGAAACTCGGATGAGCTCTTGCATTCGTTATCTGAAGTTTCCCCAGAGACAGAGACCCTAAATAGCCAGAAAAGAGGGTTTGGCTACCTAGGAGAGAGGATAGGCTACTAACACCTGAAGGAGCCTATCAGCAGGAGTCTCTGACGTCACCTGGTGGCACTGGCCACTCAGAGCAGTCCAGTGTGCCAGCAGCACCTCTGTTTCCAAGATGGCAGAGGTCTGGAGCACACTGGAGGGGCTCTGGACACCTCCCAGGGGAGGTGCAGGTCAGGGGAGTGGTCACTCCCCTTTCCTTTGTCCAGTTTCGCGCCAGAGCAGGGCTAAGGGGTCCCCTGAACCGGTGTAGACTGGCTTATGCAGAATTGGGCACCTCTGTGCCCAACAAAGCATTTCCAGAGGCTGGGGGAGGCTACTCCTCCCCTGCCTTCACACCATTTTCCAAAGGGAGAGGGTGTCACACCCTCTCTCAGAGGAAGTTCTTTGTTCTGCCATCCTGGGCCAGGCCTGGCTGGACCCCAGGAGGGCAGATGCCTGTCTGAGGGGTTGGCAGCAGCAGCAGCTGCAGTGAAACCCCAGGAAGGGCAGTTTGGCAGTACCAGGGTCTGTGCTACAGACCACTGGGATCATGGGATTGTGCCAACTATGCCAGGATGGCATAGAGGGGGCAATTCCATGATCATAGACATGTTACATGGCCATATTCGGAGTTACCATTGTGAAGCTACATATAGGTAGTGACCTATATGTAGTGCACGCGTGTAATGGTGTCCCCGCACTCACAAAGTTCAGGGAATTGGCTCTGAACAATGTGGGGGCACCTTGGCTAGTGCCAGGGTGCCCTCACACTAAGTAACTTTGCACCTAACCTTTACCAGGTAAAGGTTAGACATATAGGTGACTTATAAGTTACTTAAGTGCAGTGTAAAATGGCTGTGAAATAACGTGGACGTTATTTCACTCAGGCTGCAGTGGCAGGCCTGTGTAAGAATTGTCAGAGCTCCCTATGGGTGGCAAAAGAAATGCTGCAGCCCATAGGGATCTCCTGGAACCCCAATACCCTGGGTACCTCAGTACCATATACTAGGGAATTATAAGGGTGTTCCAGTAAGCAAATGTAAATTGGTAAAATTGGTCACTAGCCTGTCAGTGACAATTTGAAATAAATGAGAGAGCATAACCACTGAGGTTCTGGTTAGCAGAGCCTCAGTGAGACAGTTAGGCACCACACAGGGAACACATACATATAGGCCACAACCTTATGAGCACTGGGGTCCTGACTAGCAGGGTCCCAGTGACACATAACAAACATACTGAAAACATAGGGTTTTCACTATGAGCACTGGGCCCTGGCTAGCAGGATCCCAGTGAGACATTGAAAACACCCTGACATACACTCACAAACAGGCCAAAAGTGGGGGTAACAAGGCTAGAAAGAGGCTACTTTCTCACACTCGGGGTCTGCGCATGTCCCCAACATGTCCACCACAAGACAGCTCCAAAACTCTGATAGAAGTATCACAGAGCCTAAGAGAGTCCAAGTGGGGAAAAGAGGATTAGGAAGGGAACAGCTGGGAAGGAGACCTGTAGGAAGCAAAGGTTAAACAACACAATATCAAGATATAATCACATTGAGGTTCATAAAAACTCTCTGTTGAATCTAGAGTTTAATGATAGTCGGGACATGAAATAACACTCTGTTGAATCTAGAGTTCAATGATACTCGGAACATGAAATAAAACTTAGACTGAAGAAACATGAATGGCCTAGAACTAGACTCTAACTAGGCCTCAAGAAATCTAGGTCCCTGGAAAGGAATCAAGAATGGTTAATACAATGTTTCATATGGACTTTTCATGAGTTGTTACATACTGTCTAGGAATATAAGAACCTTCTAGAATAATGTTTCAGAACAAACATTGCCTCTTTACATAAGGACAAAAGGTAATCTAAACATTCCCAGGAAAACAATAGGAATTGTACTAAGGACTTAACATGCACATAGAATGTAACATCTTGAATTTAACACCTTTGCAGAAAATTCAACGGCCCTGGATAATTGTGTGCACTTCAGGAAACACTGCACACTGCCGATTCCAACAAGTATATGCAAATGCCATGAAATGATCGCGCACCCTGTAAGCGATCTGAACATCAAGGTTTAAATGCGGGAAATGAATCGCGCACACTGCCGATTCCAACAAGTATATGCAAATGCCATGAAATGATTGCGCACCCTGTAAGCGATCTGAACATCAAGGTTTAAATGTGGGTCTTGCCCATTCGAATGTCACCATGCAAATGCCAAGAAATGGTCGCGCACAATGAATATCAAGAGTTAAATGCAAGGACTGAATCGCACGTCTTGCCGATTCGAATGCCACCATGCAAATGCCAAGAAATGGTCACGCACAATGAATATCAAGAGTCAAATGCAAGGAATGAATCGCGGGTCTTGCCGATTTGAATGTCACCATGCAAATGCCAAGAAATGGTCGCACACAATGAATATCAAGAGTTAAATACAAGGAATGAATTGTGCACCTTGCCGATTTGAATGCCACCATGCAAATGCCAAGAAATGGTAGCGCACACTGAATAACAAGAGTTTAATGCCAGGAATGAATCGCGCGTTTTGCAGATTCGAACGCCACCATGCAAATGCCAAGAAAACACAAGCACATTCACACACACAAGGAAAATCTTTCAACATGAAAACTAGGCCCAAAAACTCAAATGCCTTTGAAAACGGAATCGGGGGCCCAGCCCGACCTCCGTCTTACTGCCCTGTTCCAGGATCACCAATACAATGAAGGGCAAGGCCTGGAAAGTCAAAACAGGCCTCCGGAACAGGAACTCAGGAAGTTGCTGCTGCTCTGCACCTTGACCTCTGAATAGTGAGTACGTGGAGCTGGGCTGGCTCCCTTCTATAGAGTCTGGCCCCCTTATATAGAGTCTGGCCCAGCCCAACAACCACACCCAGTCATGCTGCAGGGAAAGCTTCTAGAAGGTCCTAGAAAGGGACCACTCCCTGATACACTCTGTAAGCCTGCAGCAATACCTTGCAAATGAACATTATTTGCAAACATCATTTATAGTGGTTTCAAGGTAAAACTCTGCAATGCAAAAGGTTAACAAACTGCATATAAACACAATGCATGAATTATGCTCTTGCATAAAGAGTGGGTTTTGGCATTTTAGTCACCCGTAGAGCGTGCACTGCCCTGATGTTGACACTGTTGATGTTGGATTTGTAATAAATATTTTGGAAAAAGTGCTTTTAGGGACTAAGGGCCTGATTTAGTATTCAGCGACATGATGCCCTCTTCAGCAGCAGTCTGCTTCCTTGCTCTGCTGAGGATTTTGACTTTCATTTGAGAAACTATTAGCCTGATTACAAGTTTGATGGGTGGACCGCCAGCCCACCATGTTGGTGGTCCCAAAAAGACTGCTGCGCTGGTGGTTCTCAGACGGTTGTATTACGATTTATACAGGCTGGAGTGCCATTCGACAAGCAAAAAAGGCAGACCGTCAGCGGTGCAGTGGCTTGATTTAGGCAGTCCGACCTCCAGTGCTGTCAGTGCCGTGGCCAAACCACTGAGCCTATTACAAACACACAGTCGCTGTGGCGATCTCCTCTCAGCGGTCAGCCAATGGTGGTCGACTACAGTGGTCGGTTTCCAGCAAAGTAACAGACAAGTGAACATTGGATGAATTCCAAAACAGCACCGCTGTCACACATTGGCCACGTGGACACACCTGCAAAGCACACTATAAAACACTCCCCTCCACAGACCACAATCCTTTGCATTTCCACTGCAGCACAGCAAGACAGACAACACATAATTTCTTTCATTTAAAAAAAAAAAAAAAGGCAGCCCTTTTTCCTCATCTCATTTTACACACATCATCAAAAAATTTCCCCCATATTCACTTGTCTTGTTTAGTTAGTCACTGTCACCTCCGTTAATAGTCATGTCACAGCTGAAAAAGCCATGATTTACAGAGAATGAGTTGAGTCATGGTGGATGAAGTCATTAGATTAGAGACACAATTGTTTGGAGCCCAAGTCCAGCACACTCCTCTCACTAGGAGAACGGAAATGTGGGACAGGATAGTCAATAGAGTGAATGCTGTAGTCACCACCCTGTGCACAAAGGAGGACATTAGGAAGAGGTGGAACAACCTCAGGGGCAAGGTCCATTGTCTGGTCTCCTGGCACAATCTGGAGGCCTGGAAGACTGTCAGTGGCCCTCGCAGTATACTGTTAAGACTCTTTTTTTGGGAGGAGAAGTTGTTGGCCAACCTGCATCGTGAGAGCTTGACAGGAATACATGGGGGAGTAGAGCCTGGTAAGTTACAACACAAAAACTGTCACAAAATTGCAATGTCATACATGGTCACAGCTCAGCTTTTGCCACTGTCTTGTTCGTGTACCTCACCAACATTCAATACCCAGAGTATCTGAGATTTAACATTGTCAATGTATATAATTGGATCCAACATCACAGCTACCAAGGGCTATCACATGCCATGTGTCCAAATGGTACCTGTACATCTCAATACCAAAAACACATCCAAGGATTCAGGGTATTTCCCAAAATGTAAATGTATGCTCAAACCTAAATGCAGCCTGCATACAGTGACCTGACTGCAACTCCCAAGAGGTCCTGTTTCTCTAACTGCAAACACAAGCCCAGTGTCCATATGGCCCAATACATCTGTAAGTGAACTCAGACATGAAGTGTACTAACATTGAAGGATACCATTTCTATAGTGTGCATAGTAGAGAGAGTGACCTAACTGCAAATCCCAGTAGGCCCTGTTTCTCTAACTCCAAATACCAGCCCAGTGTTCACTTGGCCCAATACACTTGACTGTAATCTCTCAAATGCTCCTCCTTCACCGGGGACTATACCATTTGTCAAGTAGAAGGAGAGCCCTGACTGCAACTCCCAAGAGGCCCTGATTCTCTAAATCTATTCACCAGCCCAGTGTTCATTTATCCAAATATCCGTGTTTGTGAACTCTCAATGGAAGTGTACTCACCTGGGAGGATACCATTTATATAGCATGTGTAGCAGAGGGAGTGACCGGGCTGCAACTCCCAGGAATCCCTGTTTCAGTAACTCCAACCACTAGCCCAGTGTTCACTTGTCCAAATACCCTTGTTTGCTAACTCTCAGTTGAAGGTTACTCACCTGGTAGTGACCAAGATACAGATCACGCTCAACTCAGAGACGTATCTGTCTACCTAGATCCATCTTTACTTGCTAATCCAAGATAAAACTATTGAGGACAGGAATGATACCTTACTCAGTTTGTAGAACAATGATTCCTAAAGCCTCAAGCTGCATCACCAGATTGGTATTGGTAGCAGACACATTGACACAGCACTGTGCACATGATAACTCCAGTCACATATACAATAAAGCCTTGAGTTTGCCTGCAAATTTCACTCAATTAGGCCTCCAAATGGTCAAAGTCATAGGTTGCCTCTCCACTGTATTGGCTGCACTGGTGGTAAAATGTCATTTTCAGGCCATCTTCCCAAGTGCAACTGATCTGCACATCTCAGCTGCTTGAGTCAAATAGGTTTGGCATGCTTCACACGTCATGTCAAATCACCCAATACCATGGTTACTTGGCACAACTGGACTTCCTATAACTTACCTTTGTCCAAGGACTCTGCTTACTGTAACACAAAACCTTTGGAGGTAGATGTCCCAATTCAACTAGTAGCAATGTATGTTTTTCATCAACAGGTGGATTTGACGCTGGGCACAGGGAGGCCACAGAACAGACTACCCCTACCCTCTCCGGATGAAGCCCTCAGTGTTGACAGCACTCCTGGACTTGTGGGCGAGGCGCAAGGTTCTGGCCCATCTGCGCAACCTGGTCAGATGGCAACAGTCAGTCTCACTGTGCCCACCATGTCATCTCCCTGCCCTGTTGCTTCTACATCACAGGAAACCATTCGCCCCCCAAACTGTGTACCTAGCACAGTTTCCAACATATTGTGCCCCCAGTCCTGGATCCTGAGTTGCAGCTCAACACTTCAGACTATGAGGTTCCAGGACCCAGTTGGAGAGGGCATCCTGTGCCAAGGGCATAGGCTTGTGAGGAGTAGGGTGCGTGGGAGGGATGCTGTAGGCCAGCAGAGTGAGGCCACTGGGGCTGCTGTTGGCCAGGACACCATCAGCCACATCTTGGAGGGGTCTGTCGGGAGTCCCAAGGCATGACAGGCCAGATGTTGACCAAACTTTGGGAAATCAAGCAGCTACAGAGGGACATGCATGAATAGATGGAGGCCCACAATTCCAACATACTAAGGGACATACACACAACCATGAGCAGGGTGGTTCAAAACCAATCTTCCCCTTCCTTTGGCTCATCAACAGCAGGCTCATTGACATCGGCACCAGCCACAGGAAGGGCGGTCCTGCTAGGGCAACAACCAGCCACAGACACCCCTGCCTCTGTAGCAGCTGAATCCCCCCGCAAGCGGGGACGCCCAGCAAAGAATCCAGGAGGTGCGGATGGCAAGACACTCTCCACTGCAGGCAATGACTCTCTTCCTTAAGGTCCTCCTTTGTATGTCATGCATTCACTCTGTGGGCTGATCCTGAACCACCTTCCATTTCCAATGGGAGGAGTACTCTGGACTTCCTATGATGTGGCATCTACTCCAATGATTTTATTCACCATGACTGACCCTTTCACATTTCTTTTTTTTTTGTTGATTCATGTCGTGTATATTTTCTGTTAGTTATAGATTTATAATAAAATCACCCATCACTGACTCATTGTCTGCTGATTTTGATTTTATATTTAGCCATGTACATATGTCAGACCATGTGAACCATACCATGATGATCCAAGGTACTTGTTCAAGATGGGATATGTTGCATGTACACAGTGTCCAGCTCAGGATTCGAACTATCCCACACAAACACATACATACAAGTGTCTGGTCAAATTAAAAGTTAATTGCAGTGTTCAGCACATAGGATGTCAATTTGTCTGAACTACTGGAAATCATAAATGGTTGACTCATGCTTAGTAAATGAACATATTCACAGGTACAGACCTCCAGACCATGGTAGGAAGGAATTTGCCAGACATTGTCCTGTAGCATAGGCAAAGACTGAAGTGGTTGATGTCACCAACCTGAGCCTTATCACATACAACACCAAAATAATCCAACATTACATAATCCAAGATTGAGACAGATGGCAGTACAACCGTTTCTAATCACAGGGTCATTATAATCCAATGATCATGCAGCTGGTGGTATGACACAAACATATGTCAGTGTTTTGGCACAGGCACTGTGATCTACAATGATGAAACACATCTACAGCTATTTACACACATGACACAAAACCAGGCCAATGGGCACTACTTATGAACTTCCTTCTAAACACTGTTCAAGCTGTCTTGGCACTGTCTCCTACACCTAAACTCTGTGACCTATATTACCTGGAACAATCCACGTCCAGTTTGTATGTCAGACCAGCATCACATACCTGCCAATATCACAACTCTGAAATGCCCACATGAATATGTCATAGTGAAGGTACATGTAAAAAGAACAAAACCGGTAGTATAGGCATGAAACCATAAATATGACACGTTATATAGCAACCATCTTGACAACAAAGTACATTGCAATAAATCTGACAAAAACAAAGCAACATCATCAAGGTGGGGATGTGTCAAAAGCTATCTCATCAATCAGCCTTTGGCTGATTTTTGCAGATTATCAGCTCCCTAAATGTTTAAAAAAAACTCAACTCCACAAATGTTCATAACTACAGTACATTGTACCACCACAGTCATGACACCACATGCCATACACTCATGAGAAGTAGCTGTGGATGAGATCTTCCCTTTAAGTCAGCTTCTTCCTCTTTACCACTCTTCTTCAGCTGGCATTTCAGGATTCTCAAGCGGTGGCACTGCAGGCTCCCCCTTCTCTGGGATGTACAGGATATTCCTCTGCAGAGCAATGTTGTAGAGCATGCAGCATGCAACAGTGATAAATCAATCAATCAAAAAATTTATTAAGTGCACTACTCACCTGTTAGGGTCTCAAGGCACTGGGGGGGGGAGGGTTGCCGTTTACTGATCAAAAAGCCATGTCTTGAGGTGCTTTCTGAAAGTTAGGAGGTCCTGGGTCTTGTGTAGGTTGGTGGGGAGGGAGTTCCAGGTCTTGGTGGCGAGGTGGGAGAAGGATCTGCCGCCAGAGGTGGTGCGTTGGATGCGGGGGACTGTGGCGAGGGCGAGGTCAGCGGAGCGGAGAAGTCGAGTAAGTGTGTGGGAGTTTACTCGTTCGTTAAGGTAGGCTGGTCCAGTGTCGTGGAGGGATTTGTGAGCGTGGATAAGGACTTTGAAGATGATCCTTTTGCTGATGGGCAGCCAGTGTAGGGATCTGAGGTGAGTGGAGATGTGTTTGTGGCGGGTGAGGTTGAGGATGAGACTTACGGCTGTGTTCTGGGTTTGCTGGACTTTTTGCTCAAGCTTGGCTATGGTACCGGCATAGAGGGCATTGCCGTAGTCCAGTCTGCTGCTGATGAGGGCATGGGTGACCGTTTTTCTTGTGTCTAAGGGAATCCATTTGAAAGTCTTCCGTAGCATGCGAAGGGTGTTGAAAAAAGAGGACGATATGGTGTTGATTTGTTAGACTCATCTCTCTCCATGGCCCAAGACGATGCCGAGGTTGCATGCGTGGGTGGTCGGTGTTGGGGGTGGTCCGAGGGCGGTGGGCCACCAGGAGTCATCCCATACTGTCTTGTTGGGGCCGAAGATGATGATTTCTGTTTTGTTGGAGTTAAGTTTGAGGTGGCTTGCTGTCATCCATTTGGCGATGTCGAGGAGTCCGGCGTGCAGGTTTGTCTTGGCAGTGGAAGGGTTCCTGGTGAGGGAGATGATGAGCTGGGTGTCGTCTGCGTAAGAGATGATGGTGATTCCATGGGGGCAGAGGATGTTGGCGAGGGGGGCCACGTATATGTTGAAGAGGGTGGGGCTGTGGGAGGATCCTTGGTGGACCCTGCAGATGATCTTGGTGGCTGGGGACCGGAAGGGAGGGAGGCAAACTCTTTGGGTTCTTTCAGCGAGGAAGTAGGTGAGCCAGTCCAGGGCCTTGTGTCGGATTCCTGCATCAAAAAGGCATGCGCGGAGGATTTGGTGGCATACAGTGTTGAATGCTGCGGAGAGGTCCAGAAGGATGAGAGCGACGGTCTCGCCCTTGTCCACTCTGGTTCTGATGTCGTCTGTGCAGGCTATGAGGGCGGTTTCAGTGCTGTGAATCCAGACTGGGAGGCGTTGAGTGCTTTGTTTTCCTCTAGGAAGTGAGACAGTTGGGCAGTCACTATCTTCTCAGCGACCTTGGCGGGGAAAGGGAGAAGAGAGATGGGACGGTAGTTCGTGAGGTCTTCCGGGTCTGCTTTGGGTTGTTTGAGGAGCGCGTTGACTTCGGCGTGCTTCCAAATGTCTGGGTAGGTTGTGGTGTCGAAGGAGCTGTTGATTACGGAGCTGGGGAGCGATGATTTGGCTGACCTTGTTGAATATGTGGTGGGGTCAGGGGTCTGTGGGGGAGCCTGAGTGGTTGGGGTTCATGGTTTTTTCGGTTTCTTCGTCGGTGGTTAGGGACCCGGTATGTAGTTGGTTGGTGTGGGGGGGGGAGGCGTTGTGCTGTCGGTCATGTCGGTGGTGGTGACGGTGGGTGTTGATGCTGTGAAACTGTTGTGTATGTCTATGATTTTGAGGTGAAAGTAGTTTGAGAGAGAGTTGCAAAGGCTTTGGGTGTGAGGGGGGGATCGATAGTGCTGGATTTGGGTTTGGTGAGCTCTTTGACAATGGTAAAGAGTTCCTTGCTGTTGTGTGAGTTATTATCTATGCGTTCTTTGTAGAATTACCGTTTGGTGGTCCGGATGAGTTGGTGGTGTTTGCGTATGGTTGTTTTGAGTGCAGAGAAATTGTTCATTGAGGGTTCTTGGCGCCATGCTTTCTCAATTTTGCGGAATTCACGTTTGGAGGCTTGGAGTTCTGTGTTGAACCAGGGGGCGGTCTTGATGGTGCTGGTGTTGTTGTTTCTTTTCAGTGGGGCGATGGAGTCTGCGCAAGTTGTTAACCATTGTGTGAGGTTGTGGGCGGCAATGTTGGGGTCGTTGGTCGGTAGTGTGCGGTGTGTTGTCAGTGGTGGGTGGGGGGTTTCATGAAGGAGAAGTGGACGCAGTGGTGGTCAGTCCAGTGGAGCTTGGTGGTGTGGGTAAAGGTGACGTGGTTGCTGGAGGTGAAAATTGCGTCAAGCGTGTGTCATGCTGAGTGAGTGGGTAAGGTGACCAGTTGCTTGAGTGCGAGGTTCGTGAGGTTGTCTAGCAGGGTTGTGGAGTTGCGGTCGTGGGTGCTTTCCAGGTGAAAGTTGAGGTCACCAAGGAGTATGTAGTCTGTGGAGGTGAGGACGTGGGAGCTGATAGTATCAGCAATGGCGTCGCAGAATGGGGGGCGGGGTCCTGGTGGTCTGTAAATGAGGGTTCCTCTAAGGGTGGTGTTGATGTGAATTAAAAAGTGTAGGTGTTCTGCACTGTCTAGGGTGTCGTTGGTGTTGGTGGCGATTTTGATGGTGTTTTTGTGTATGATGGCGATACCTCCTCCTGGGGAAACATCCCGAACAACTAGGTCTAAACCACTACTTGCCTGAACCACTACTGCTAAACAACTAAAATGTCTCTACAACTAAGTACTGAACAACTACTGTCCAAACAACAATTGTGCCTGAAAAACAATTGCCTGTACAACTAATTTTAAGGTAAGGTTTTCTTTTCGGTTTTTATGGTTTTAGTTGGTTAGAATATATATATATATATATAAGTTGTTCAGGCAATTGTTATTCATGGGCTGAGCCAGGAAAACAGGCACAGGCATTTGAGATGTAGAGACCTGCCAGACAACTTGCACTTTGATGGAATGGATGTTTTTTTCTGTTGCAGTAGACTTGTTCAGTGGCCTGCGGTGGCACTAAGGCAACACGTGTGCCATCAATGGCTCCCACCATATGTGTGAGGTGGGCAAAACCATGGAAGTCAGCCTTCACATTAGCTAACTTCTCACGTCGGGGGAACCTGATATAGCTGTTGATGTGTTTCAATATTGCTGAGAGGACATCTCTCAACACCAGACTGAACATCGGTTGGGACATACCACCAGATAGGGCCACTCTATGTTGCAATGACCCTTTGGCCAGGTAGTGCAAGACTGCCATGACTTGTACAATAGGTGGTATGGAGTATGGATTACTGTTAGCTGGCATCAGATCTGCCTCCAACTGATGACATAAATCCATTATTGTTTACCTATTCATATGGAAGAGCTGGATGAGGTGGCATTTCTCCATGGTCTAAAGGTCTAGTAATGGACGGTAGACAGGAGGTTGTCGCATCCTGCATCCTCCAGGGTACCTATGTGTGAATAAATATGATCTGGAACATTAGTCACTGTGTCCACAGCAGCATACATGATGCATACCAACACAATCATGTGACATATAATTTCTCACTGGAAATGCATTACACCCAGTTCACGTCACAGCTGTCAACTACACAAGTGTGTACACAACATGGATTCAGGTGACACCCAACTATCTGCTACTCAATTGCCCATCGAAATGTGACAGTCTTTCCCGACTGCCAAAAATACTGTTAGCCATGGTGCACAGTGCACTGCCATCATATGCTATCTGTGCCCTGCAACACACTACACTGGTGGTTGTGTAGTAGGGCCTACACAACGAGACAGATTTAGGATGTATGTGATAATCCCACACATATATTGTTGTTGTGATGCATTTAATATGACCATATACAGTAATACAAACTGCCAAAATGGCGGATGCCTGACCTACTCCACTGAAAATAAAGAACAGCCTGCATCTGCCGGGGGAAGTCACCCTCACGGTGAGCAGTACCAACCGTGGGAGACACAGCCATAGGCTAATGTTGTTGGCTGTGGGGGTCGTGGGCCAATGACTGTGTCCGTCTGCAGTGATGACTACATACGTGGAGTACCCGTATGCTGCGTTTTGCAAAAACAGTCACTTGACCCCTGACGCTGCTGTCAGCAACACGCCCACCACTTCAGCTGCTGTGTGCGGCATCTGGGAGCGATCATGCCCCGTCCAGCAGGTGAAAGGGCACCTGCCTTCTCTTCAGAGGAGCTAGAGAAGCTTGTGAATGAGGCCATTCCCCTGAATGGTCAGCTCTATGGCTCACCAGAGGAGCAGGTAAGTACCTCATGGGCATATTTGATTCTGTTCAACACCATCCTTTCCCTCCTCACAGGCTATAATGTGCCCCTGTGTGCCTGTTAGACATCTTGTGTGCCTGTTGTTGAGTTTTGGTGGCATCAATTGAATGTACATGGTGCAGGCATAGGAGACCAGTACTATATGTTTTGGCCATTCACATTGTGATATGAGAGGTTTTTGTAGGTCCTAGATCCTCCTTGTCTTGGATGCACATAACTAGGCAAGGAGACTTTACTGTTATACAATGACGTCTTTGTTCATGATGATTGTAAATGTAAAACAACATGTATGTGCATGACAGCATGAGCTGTGTATGCATCCTGTCTGAGTCATTTGAAGATCTTGTAAGCAATGTGTATTGTGCCACAGATCTTTCACCCCACATCTGGCCTTGTCAAACTGTTATCTCAAAGACATATCATGACTCACTGTGCCCTTTTGATTGCCACGCAAGAGACATTGCTGATGGCCACATGATGTACTGTCATGCATGGAAGTGATGGACATTTAAGTGCCATTTAGGCTCTGTATGGTCAGCCTGCAGATACCAGGGCCTGTGAAATATTTCTCCTAGTATGGGACATACTCAGGCTCTGGAAGAATCACTGTGGCTATGTAACTGTGGCTCTGTGCCCACTCCCTGTAGACCCTGCCATGTGGCCAATATGAGGCTGTAGTGGCAAAACTTGCCCTGAATGCCTCAGTTCATTGGCTAGATTAGGAATGGGTGCTGAGGTAAATCATTAAACTAGTCCATATGTGCATTTTGCATCATTGGCAATGTGAGTCTATGACTCATGGCAGGTCCCTTACTCCCACAACTCTGTTGTCACCTTCACATAAGTCGTATTTGTCCAGTACAGGCGCAAAGCACAAATGAAAAACCCACAGTGTAGATAGTGTGTGGATTCCAGGGAAGCCATGACATGTGACTCAGTAACTTGGTTACATAGCAGAAATTGAACCCAACATACCTTTGTATCTTGGATACCATCTCTGTAGATTTGCGACATATGATCAAAGGTGTGTTCTGTGGTACATGTACATACCACAGAAACCCACCCTGAAGTGGCATGAATCGGCATTTGGTAGGCCACATGTCCACACATGCAAAAGGGAAGAAACTTTCCGTAACCACCATGCCAGCCCTTTCATTGTCACTTAGGTCTTATGGGGAAGTCTGTACTATGGTAGTTGCCAGTCGGGACTGTATGCATTGAGTCAATGTTGCAGAGTGTAAGTGTGTTTGTCCAGTCAGGCCTAAGGAGTTTACCCTTCAGAAGCCAAATTGGTGTGTAGTGTTTCACTGTGGCTCACATCACAGTACAAGTTGCTGGAGCATGGGCTAACTGATGTCAGTAGTCTATCTTAGTCAATGTACGCTATGAGCAGGGAAGGGGCTTGTCTTCAGATAAGTCCAAAAGTGTGTAGTCATGTCCCTGTATTTACCAGGATGTGTGCTTTACACTTGTGATGTGTTGACAAATTGCCCATTTTGTGCTTGGTGTTTCTGACATGAATGTGACACATCCCTTTGTGTCCAAACTTGTGTTTGTAACCTTATCATTTGTCTTTGCATCCATACAGGTCAACACCCATCAGAAGAAGGGAATTTGGAGAGCCATCACCCAGAAGGTCCTTGTGGGTCCATAACCAGCAGAGTGCCCACTGTCGGAAGAGTTGGGAGGAACTGAGATGCTAGGCCCGGAAGATTGCTGAGGTCCAGCTGGGCATGTCCTTCCAACGAAGGTGTGGTGCACGTCAGAGCGTGATCCCCTAATGCCCCACATTCTGGTGATGGCCTACCCTGAGCTTGATGGGTGTTTAAAGGGAGCACAGCAGCCACAAGGGGGTGAGTACAGGACATATTACTGCCTGTCAGCTAGCCAAGTTGATGTATTACGTTCTGACATGTCCCCCAGACGATTCAGGATGGACCATGTGTTACACACAAGATGAGTAACTGTTTGTGTAGATATGGAATTTGATGCATACTGATGTGCCTTGCCTATTAACCCAGGGATCCAGGACACAACAGAGTACACTCCACAAAACATTTGCTCTCCAGGGCCACCATATGGCTGCTGTTAGATATGGGGTCTTTGGTTGGCAGTCAGGTTACCCCCTGTCCAAAAAAAAGGACCCTCACTCTAGTCAGGGCAATGGAGAAACATACTTAGATAACCCCTGCTTACCCCCTTGGTAGCTTGGCACAAGCAGTCAGGCTTATCTTAGAAGCAATGTGTGAAGTGTTTGTACCAACACACACAGTAATACAGTGAAAACACTACAAAATGGACACCACACCAGTTTAGAAAAATAGCCAATATTTATCTAAATCAAACTAGACCAAAATGACAAAAATCAAATATACACAAGTTAAAATATGAATTTTCAAAAGAATAAGAGTCTTACTCCATAGAAAACAATGGAAACATTGATTTTGCACAAAGTACCTGGTAAGCGTGAAAAATAAAGCCACACAGGCGAGCGCGCGTCAGAAAAGGCAGTGATGAGTCGATTCCTTCCTCGCAAGGGAGGCCGTGCATCGTTTATTCTCCGGTCGGTGATGCATTGTTTTTAATCCCTCGCAAGAGAGCGATGTGTTGATTTCCAGACAGGGCACCTCGGATCCGAGCAGAGTTGGGTTGACTTTGCCGCCCAGGGACAATGCATGGAAAATCCAGTTGCACGGAAAAGCCAGCAGTGCGTCGCTTATCAGCCGCGTTCCAGAGGGTGCATCAAAACTTTCCCGCACAGCGTTCTGTGCGTGGATTTTCAGCTCTTGGTCTGCTACTTTCACCTTTCAAGGGCCCAGGGACTGGATAGGGCACCACTTGGCAGGGCAGGAGTCTCAGCAGAGAATCCAGGTGCTGGCAGAGGAAGTCTTTGATGGCCTTCAAACTTCAAAACGGGAAGCAAGCTCAGTTCAAGCCTTTGGAGATTCTTCACAAGCAGGAATATACCACGGAGTCCAGTCTTTGTCCCCTTTCACAGGCAGAATCAGCTAATGCAGCATAGCCCAATAAAACACAGTCACATGCAGGGGCAGCACTTCTCCTCAGCTCTTCTCCTTGGCAGAGGTTCCTCTTGGTTCCAGAAGTGATCTAATTTTCAGGGATTTTGGGTCCAATATGTTTTCCCATTTCGGCCTTTAAAGTTGGTAAACTTCATAGGGAGGTCTCTCTTGTTTGCAAGATCCTGCCTTGCCCAAGCCAGGCCCCAGACACACACCAGGGGGTTGGGGACTACATTGTAAGAGGGCAGGCACAGCCCATTCATGTGTAAGTGACCACTCCTCCCTCCACTCTAGCACAGATGGATCATTAGGATATGCAGGCTACACCCTAGCTCCCTTTTGCCTCACTGTCTAGAGGGGATTCACAAACAGCCCAACTGTCAAACTGACCCAGACAGGTAATCCACAAACAGGCAATCACAGAACGGTTTCAGCAAGACAATGCCTACTTTCTATAAGTGGCATTTTCAAACTAACAATCTAAAAACCAGTTTCCCTTAAAAAAAAAAAAAAATTGTGAGTTCAGAGACCCCAAACTCCATTGGGATAATCTCTGTATTTCCTCACATATATGCATGCCAACCTGTGTTTGGAATTGGACATATGTAATAGGGCTACATTTCATGTGGTGCCCCAGACATGAGTGTGTCACCATTGATTTTTGACTCCCACATACCCTTAACTGTCATTGCATGGTATTTGGCATGTACAACTGCAGTAGCAATGAGGGACATGACAGGTAGGACTACAGTTTTTATGCACAGTGTACATTTCCATGTCATTGATGTGCATCAGGTAGCAAAGTGCTCAGCACATGTGACATGGGGAAGGTTTGTTACCTGACTGTTGGCATGCATCATGGATTGACTTGCACTTATGTGGGAATCATATGGGGTTGGGTGCAACCATTCATCCTCAGACATCTGGGTTTGCAGGACCTAAATGGAGACAGTAATGTAGCTTCCCATTGGGCAGCTTGTTGAAGCCTTCTACAAGTACTTGAGAATCCCTGTGCCTCTCCAACATACATGGAACTAATAGCTTCTACTGATAAAATCAGAGTGATTTTTTGTAAGGGGTACCATACAGTAGATGTGATTTCCCAGGGGATAGCTGATTTATTGTGTTGTGGATTGTAGAGACATGTCTTCCTGACAAAGTTCACATTTTGTCTACAGTGTATATTTCCATGCCAAATGTGTAGTATATCTGAGCAACATTAGTACTACCTACATGACTCTATTAGGACAATTTACATTTAGTGAAGTGTGCATTGCTGAGTTTTTTTTCCAGTGTGACATGGGTGTTTCCATGTCACCATCTTCTACTGTGCAGCTGTCAGCAACATGCCAGGATTTTGGAGCAATATTTCTTATTGTTGTGGTACTGTGTGTGTGACAAATAGATGTATGCATGACCTTGTGTGGGATCTGTGGGAATGAACTTGGCATTGTCCTCTTATTGTAGTTGTCTGCGATCCTGATTTTTCTGTGGGCTACCGTTGAGAATTCATGTGGCATGAATACATATGGTGTGCTACATGTAGGAGACACTTTGATGTCGTTTGTTAATGGGGGCTACTTGATGTCATGGTGATGTTTCCTAATCACAGCTGTTGTTCATGTGTGATCTGAAACATGTGATGACCCTTTTTAGGACAAGGCTAGACAGCCTGCATGCGCTGTCTGCAAGACATGCTGTATTCAATCTATGGGCTTTTAACCATATCCACTATTGCTATTCGTTCTTGTTGTGCTTGTCTTAAATGCTTCTTTTTATTGATGCATTTTTCAAAGTGTCCCTCCCTTTGTGTGCTTAGTTCCCTCCCTGGCAATTTTACTAAGGGAACATTATTGTTGGACCCCCACACTACGTCATGCTTCCTACTGTTACAGCGTGTGATGGCTCTTCCTTCCTCCTCCTGTCTGGTTTCAGTTTTCCCTTTAATCCCCGCCAAGATCCTTTCTCCACATGGCTCGTTCTGCTTTGTATTGTGTGTGTGCTTGTTTTTTTCTCCTTTAAGACATCTTCTTTCATAGCTATTATTCAAAATATATTAATTAAAACATGTTGTTTAAAAGGCCCTTTACTTCAGATTTTTCATCTTGCCTTTCCCTCTGTCAAAATAAATGTCACTGTACTATAAAGTGAGCAGGGAGGCTGCTTTGCATTCTTTTGCGGCACTGTTCAAAGGATGGTGTGTTACCTTTGAGAGGAGAAATCATGCTGTGAGTGCTTGCGTGCCTCGTCTCTGGTGCTCTAAGCCCTTGTTACTCAGGCCAGTCACCGTCCAATCAGAACACTTCTACCTGTGAGCAGCTCATCCTGCTGTGCCTTTATACATAGCGCTATAGTGCCTTTTCATGCATTTTTACTGCTGCTCCCAGGACTTGAATCAGGATGGCACAGGCTCAAATCCCACAGGCCTCCCTGACCCAGTTTTTGCTTCTGTGTTGTTGGCTACACTGCCTTTGTGCCGTGCCTGTGACCCAGGAAGAGCCAGGGAGCCCGTGTGACACATAAAGGCAGCAACATGAGCAAGATAAAGGTTTGATGTGCTGAATGGCTAAATACTTAAAAGGTCCCAAAGGCAAGACCTATTGACTAAGCCAATGCTTGTTCTCTTTGTATTTGCAGCATCATCCCATACAAGCGAAGGAGACAGGGCGGAATCAAGTTGGGAACCGCCTGGCCATGGTACCTCCAGTCAGTCATGACACCACTGACATGGATGGACTAAGTTGCTCGGAGGGTGAGGGGAGTGCCATGGAGGAATAAGGATCAACCTTGTCCGCTTCCGATTCTACCTCTAGTGGCCACTCACAGTGGCGGCGCACCCATCAGGACCTGCTCCTGTACCATCCTTGCCCCCATCCCCCAGTTCTATTGCCACCCTCTCTGTTGCTCCCCACCCAAGAGGGTGGGCGTCTCCCTTGTTCCTGTTACCCCTGCTGCCCTAAGTGAGGAGGCGATTGACCTCCTGCGGTGTATCTCTGTGAGACAAACTGCCATTTTGAATGCTATCATGGGGTTGGCAAGCCAACTTCAGCAGACAAATGCTTAATTGGAAGGCATTCATAGTGACATGTCTGGCCTACAGAGATCTTTTCAGGCTCTGGCCTCCTCACTGACAGCAGCCATCTATCCTCCACATTCCCGACCACCACCACCACCACCCTCTTCCCAATCCAAATTCCCTATTCCCCTACCTATTCCCAGCACACAGACACATCTGCACGCACCCACCTCAAAACACGCAAGCAGCACACATAGGCATTTGTACTGCAAGACACACCAGCACACAGGCACTCAACAGTTGCCCACAGAGCCACAACAGCCACCATTTTCACAGACACTGCCACCACCCCCACCAAAACACACACCACAACCACTATACCCACAGACACCACAACACCCAGTGACTCATCCACCACATTCACATACACCCAGAAAATACCTCACACCTCACAACCCACAGACCCATACACCTCAGACACCATACCCACAGACCCCAACCAACACACACAGACACATCCACATCTAGCATACCCTGACACCACCCCAACAGGCACACACACATTGACCACTCCCATATCACCCAGCACCTCCACGTCCCAGCCCCCAAGACACACAAATGCCCACACTCGCACATGCAACAGACACCACCCAAACACAAGCATATTTGACATATGCGCACACCCAAGGCATCAACACCCACAAACAAGACTACCACTCTGTCAACCTCCAAATCCCCAATCCCTTTTGATGAACCGACCCATTCCCCCATGGAGAGTTTCCTTTCTGACCTTGCAGTTGTTCCTCCACCCTCCCAAACCCAAGAGACCCCCACCCACATCCCAACCCTTCCACAACAAAGTCCTCCCCTGTTACACCTGCCACCCTGCAAGCACCCATACCCCTCCCCAAAGAAGAAGTGCACCACTCTGAAGAAAAAGCCCCCTCCCAAACCCACCCATCCCACATCTGACCCCACCCAAGGATGATACCTGAGGTGCCTGCCTGCCCACTTGATGCCCCTTCCTGTAGAGGTTCCCTGGCAGTGATTGGAGTCAAGGTTGGGCACAGTACTGCACATGGACTTATGTAGACTGGCCAATGGCCTTTGACCTACACCATTTGGTGTTATTAAACCCAAATTGTTAGTTTGTTGGGTACACAATTGTCCTGATATTACTTTTCTACCTTTTTGTTGTTCCTGAGTAACTTGTGTTGTATGTCTACAGTTGTGTGTGTTTCACCCTGATTGCTGATCCATTTGCTGTTGTTTGCAAAATCTGACTTTGTGTGCTGTGCTTGTGCCACCCAGGCCAAGGGTAGATGTTCACTGTATGGATATGTGTTTGTTAATCCATCTGGGGTATCATTGCATTGTGTTATGTTTGCTATGGCAATTATTCAATCTTGTGTTTGCCAATGTCAGCATGTTTGGTTTTAGAATTGTCCCCATTGTTTGGATTGTACATACGTCTCATATGTGGAAGCAAGAGTTTTGTTTGTCCACACATCGAGGGTGTTCCACTGTGATACCTTCCTTTACATTTGACTGAACATGCGTCCATTCTGATGTGTGTACCTTGCCGCTACTTCATCTAGATGTATGGCCCATGCTGTTGGTGGTGTATTTGCTTCCTTGACTTGCAGTTGCACTTACACGTTATGCAGATAGGCATGTCATCTGGCTCAAATATTGTTTGTCCCTGAGATACATGTCGGGCCAGTTCCTGTGCAAATGGTGTTTTAAGGCATGTGTAAAGTGAAATGTGTCCCAGGGCAGCATCCTTCTACGAGTGCTACTGATGCCACCATCCCTATTGTGCAGGTATAGTATGCACTATGAGCTTTGGATATTTGTCTCTCAAAATATTGTGCATACTATTGACCTTCCATTGTGTTGCAATGTAGGTGATGTGTGGGTCTACTACAGGGATGTTTCTTGGGAGGGGTATTTGTATTCCATGACTCATCCATACATATGTTTCTTCAATCTGATGACAGACCATAGCATGTGTGCAATGTGAAGGGTGTCAGTTGAATTGGTAGATGTGATGTTGATGTACTGTTGCTGTTGTGTGACACAATGTTCTGTACACTTCACTGTCCCTGTGCTTAAGATTAGCAGACATGTTATTGTGGAGTGTGGAGATGCAGTTTCAGTGACCTGCCTAAATGGGGCATGTAATGGCTGTGAATCTGTCAGTCTTTGTGAATGATTCCGACCTTGGACACCATGACATGTGTTCTTGGTGCCTGTAGCGTGAGCCTCCTATCATGTGGATGACGCCGAGACAATCTGTTGTTGAGCTTAATGACACAGGTAGATGTGTGTTCCTATGGTTGGTTGCGTCCATGGCAGCATGGATTTTGGGCTCCATTGATGAGCAGCAGCGACAGAACATGTGTGATGGCCTCCATACCAGCACAGGACGTGTGGCGCTGCCTGCAGGTGAGTTGCTACCTTTATACTTTCTGTTTCCCCCTGCTGGGACATATTGGTTGGACCACCACGGTCATTTCGGCGCAGGCAACATCATAATGTGTCTGGCTGAAACACTGGCTCTGTCAGCCTGATTGGCCTGCCTTGCCACAACAGCAGTCTGCTCTGCCTGGGGTGCTGATGGGACCACGGCGGTCTTTCCTCCATGGGACCGCATGCATCATATGGTGGTCCAACCGCCAAGCTGATGGCAATCGGACCGCCATTGCCACCATGGTGGTCCACAGACTGCCAAACTCGTAATTAGTCCCTACATCCGAAGATAAAACTCCAACCGGATCAAACCGGGTTTCTGTATCCAACCCACGATCCATTGAGGTTGGCCTTAACTTACACATAGGTACCTATTAAGCACAACTAAATGACAGTGGTTGGCGCTTAATGCTTTTGCTGTAAATTTTACATTTGCACTTGTTGTACATTTAAACTTTAAAAATTCATAAATTTGGGTCCTCTTGTTGGATTTTTGGTGTATTTGTGTAATTGTATTTATTAAAATGTAGTCTATTTTCCTAAATTGGGTTGGGATTTTTCTTGTATTGTGTTTTGACTTTATTAATGTTTTTGTACGACATAAATACTTTACACATTGCCTCTAAGCTAAGCCTGTCTTCTCTGTGCCATAGTACCAGGACATTGAGCTTAGGTTAATTTAGTGACTTTAAGGATTCACTTTGACAAGGGTTGTGGTTATTCGTTGAGGTAGGTACTGACCCTCTAAATTAATACATCAATTTCTGACAGGGAATCAGGAGAATGAGCCACTTGGCATGACAAATACATATAAAAATGCATTTTAAATTGTGCTAAGACACATTTCAGCAAGCAGAGTGAAGCCAAAGTACGAGAGTAGCTGGGCCCTCTAAGAAATGTAAAAAAATGTAAATGAACAGTGAGGACTTGGCATGCAATAGAGAAGCGTGTGTGGCGAAGCAACATGGAGTCATCTGGGAGGGGGAGATTAAATAAAAATAGAGCCTAATAAGATAAATGAGGGAAAAAGATGCAGACAAAGGAGAAAGGAACTCAGAGTGGTGGGGATTTGGCAGGGGAGAAGCACACAACACGGAGCACTGGAGGGGCAGATATTTGATGGGGAAAAGCACACGAGAGAGAGCTGGCAACTGCATACACTCTCATGGAGTTCTTAACGAAAAAGAAAATAGTAGTTTAAAAAAATTAGCAGTGGAAGAAAGCAAGTGAGCCAGTCACAAGGATATTAAAGAGGCTATGCTCCAGAGAAGGGACAAGTACAAGAAGAGAAAGTCAAGCCTTTAAATAAGAAGCAAGTAAATAAGTGACAATAAAGCAAACCAGTGGCAAGCAATGCACAGTCTAGAAACCCATTAGAACTTTTAGTATGATTTATAAAAGGCTTTCCTCTGCTATACAATGGATAAAATGTTCATTATGGGGGAGGGACATCCAGAACAACTCCGGAACAACGACCTACCTTGTTAACGCAAGCAGTACCAATGCATGGACACCCCTCACAGCCCTGCATGGACACCCATCACTAAAGCATGCACAGCATAGAAAACTAACAATCCCACCATACACTAACATACAAAAGTGAAAGCTGGCAGGGCAAAACCAACCATAGAGTGGAAGCCAGGGATGTACAATATGTCATACACATTAACCATAACACATCATTTACATCCCCACAGGTACGCCAACCAATGTCACTGGAGAGGAGGTGCCAGCGCTATCCAGTCCCCCAACTGAAGAGGCCCACAGTGATGACAGTAACTCTGGACATCAGGATCTGGACAACCTACCTGGCCCATCAGGGATCACTGGACAGCCAGTTACCCAAGCCCAGTCACACACCACCACAGAGCCTCCCCTTCAGGAAACACCACCACAGCACCCACCCAGGGTACCCACACCTCTGTCCCCAGGACACGTCAATCAGCAGTGTGTCCACTTGTACAGGGACTCCAGGCCACATCTCGCACACAAGAAAATCAGGGACCTAGGGTCAGTGGGCACACCGTTCAGGGGAAAGAGGCACAGGCGAGCAGGAATGGAAGGAGTGCTGTTCACCAGGTGGAGGACAGGCCCAGGAACCGACTCTCCAGGAGGCACTCTCCGAGATCCTGGGAGCCTACCAACATTCCTAGGACACGATGGGTCAGATCCTGGACAACGTGCAGGAGAACAGGTGGCTGCAGGAGGGACAGTACCAGGGGATCAGGGAGGACTTGCAGGCCAACAACAACACCCTGATCTCCATAGCAGGGGTGCTGGGAGACATGGCCAACATTAAGAGGGAGGCAGTCTCACACCATCGGGCCCCTGCCACTAGCCAGTCATCTGAACAGCCTTCCACTTCCGCTAGTGGCCAGGAGGCCCCGCCACAGGACTCCGAGGCCACCAGCACCCCTCCCCCTGCAGAAGGTGAACCACCCCGCAAATGTTTCCTGCGATCCAGACAGAAGCCAGAGACACTTGCCAAGACCCCCGCCAAGAAATTAGACTCTCCTGACTGTCCCCCTTGTGTCCCACTCAGTCACCCTGTCCACCTTGAACTGCCATTGCTCCCCTTCCTATGTCCCCTTGGACAATGCACCTGTGCTACAAACGGACTGGAACAATACCCTGGACTTTCCTCCATCATCACCCCATCGCATTTCACTTTCCCCTCTATATATTAGCACTTCAATAAACACCCTTTGACAAAAATCAACTTAGAGTATGTCATGCATATCAAATATGTATTGGCTGAAACAGGTACAACCATTGCAAATGAACTGTATATAGAATGAGCATATATTTAATGGCCTGTAGCTGGCTGTAGTGATCACACCAGGAGTATGTTTCAATTCACCAACATCTGCAAAATGAATAGCCAGAGGGAATAGTAATTGGGCATTGAATTGGGAATTACCAGCATGCCAGTGTCACACAGATTGCAACCAAAGTCATTGAAATGTAAAGTTACACTGTCTTACCTGTGTGTCATTGGAAGTACTGACGGATCACAGATGTTCTGTTGTCCTCATCTTCATCCTCTGCCTCCTCATCCTCACTGTCCACAGGGTCCACTGCTGCCACAGGGGCATCTCCACTCCTCCTTCTGCAGAAAAGGGACATGGCGTCTGAGGGCCAAGTTGTGCAACATGCAGCATGCCACCACTATCTGGCAGACCTTCTTGGGTGAGTAGCACAGGGATCCACCTGTTAGATGGAGGCACCGAAACCTAGCCTTTAGAAGGCCAAAGGTTCTCTCAGTTATCCTTCTGGTTTGCCCATGGGCCTCATTATAACATTTTTCTGCCATTGTCCTGGCATTCCTCACAGGGATGATAGGTTTGGGTAACCAGAGTCACCTGCAATTATTGAGGGACAACATGTAGCCACACACTATCCTATATGGCTCACACCATACCCATACACCAACATATACTGGGTGTGAACCAGGGCTCACTTATAAGCCACACCCTGTGCCTCTGTAGTTGGGCAATCACATTTGGGATGCTGCTATTCTTTAGGACAAAGGCATCATGCACCGACCCAGAATACTTATCATTGACATGGGAGATGTACTGGTCCGCCAAGCACACCATCTGCACATTCATGGAATAGAAACTCTTACGATTCCTGAACATGTGTTCATTCGGGCGGGGGTGGGGACAAAAGCAATATGTGTTCCATCAGTCGCCCCAGTTATATTGGGGATATGTCCCATTGCATAAAACTCGGCCTTCACAGTGGCCAAATCCTCAAACTGGGGGAATGCAATGTAGCTGCACATGTGTATTATCAGGGCAGACAACACTCTTGTCAGCACTATTGAGGTAATTGGCTGTGACGTTCCTGCTGCCAATCCCACTGTCACTTGGAAAAAACCAGTTGCCAAGAAATGGACTACTAATAGCACTTGCACAAGAGGGGGGAGTGGTGTGATGGATAGCAGATATCAGGTCATGCTCCAATTGGGTACACAGCTCTATGATTGTGGCCCTGTCCAGTCTATAGGTGAGTATTATGTGCCTGTCCTACTGTGTAGCCAAGTCCACCAGGGATCTGTACATGGGGAATGTCTCCATCTCCTATTTATCAGCAGCGGTAGGAATCTATGGGACAAAATAGTGAGGAGCCTGTCACAAACTGAGCAATTGATCCACAACAGAAGTTTGCAATCTGTGAACATGTAATGGGTCAGTTTGATTTGTCCAATATGTGCCTATTTCTCAAGTAATGCAGCATTATGCCATAGGGTTCCCCCCCCCCGAAATGGCTTCCACCTGTCCTATGTGGAGGGACAGGTTGAAGTGAGGTAATTCCGCTGACGTCGTTCCTCATTGGTTAATACTGAGCCCTATGAGTTACAGCGGCCAATGGTGATCTACGCCAGCAGTGACGGTATGCCTCACTTGCCTTACCTGACCTTTCATAGGAGAGGACCTACACTGCATGTGCTGCTGTGACCTGTGTCTGGAACCTACAATGGCCCATGTGACCGGGGAAAGGGCCCCAACCTTTACATTGGTGGAGTTGGAGCGACTGGTGGATGGGGTCCTACCCCAGTATGGACTGCTGTATGGGACTCCAGACCAACAGGTGAGTACACTGTGGGCACGATGCATTTGCATGGAGATGTGTGTGAAGGCATTGTGTAATGGGGGATTATCTGTTGGCGGTGTACATGTTGTGAGCTGGCTCATGTATGTTCCAATGGTGATGGAAAGGGGTATGGTGGGCCATGTGTGTGACAGACTGGACTGTTTGTCTAATGGTGTTCTCCTGTCTGTCTTGCCTCTGCAGGTCAGCGCCCATCAAAAGAAGGGTATATGGCGTGCTATCGCCAAGGAGGTGTGGACCCTGGGGGTCTATAGCAGGCAGAGCACCCACTGTCGCAACTGGTGGGAGGACCTGAGACGCTGGGCACGGAAGACACAGAGGCCCAGCTGGGGATGTCCTCCCAATGAGGAAGGGGTGCCCGTCGAGCCCTGCCCCCCTGATGGCCCGCATGCTGGCGGTGGCCAATCCAGAGCTTGATGGGCCCTTGAGGGCAACACAGCAGCCACAAGGGAGTGAGTACAGTGGCTATCATTACAACTTACGCCTGGTGGGGTGGTAATCGGGTGGTGGGTGTGAGTCGTTGGGTGCCCCTAGGCCAGGCCAGACAGCGCAGCATAAGTCCTCTGGTGGCTAGGGGTCTGATTGGAAAATGATAGATACCTAGCTAGTTAGCATCCACTGCAGGGCAGGGCTGTGTGGATCCCAGGTGTGCTGCAGTTGGAGGTGTGTGCTCCTCCTCATGCCTTGGTGGCTAGCAATATCACTGGTAGTGCAATGCATAGTGCCTGTTCCCTGTGTGTGAGGGTGATGTGTATGCCAACGGTGGTGTTGGTGCAGTCATTGACCCAGTGTATCCTTTGTCTCTCTCCCCCCCTTTCTTGTTTTGTCATCCTGTCCTTATGTGTGTTAGCATCATCTGGTGGAGGAGCAGAGGCACGGGTGACAGAGGGAGCTGCATCCCACAGGGCCCAGGAGGCAGAGTCCACCGACGCTGAGGGCACCAGTGGGATGGAGGGGAGCACCACGGCTGATACTGGAGGGGACAATACAGATTCAGATACCTCATCCGATGGGTTCTCCCTGGTGGTGGCAGACACCTCTGTGACCACCCCAGCTACAGGTACAGCCACCACCCCTGTACAAGCACTGCTCTCCCAGCAGTCCCTCAGCGAGTTGCCCGTGCCCGCTCACCCAGGAGGGTGGGCATCTCCTTCGCCCCAGGCACCTCAGGCTCTGCCCCAGTGAGCCCTGCTGCCCTGAGTGAGGAGGCTATTGACCTCCTGAAATCCATCACTGTAGGGCAGTCAACCATTGTGAATGCCATCCATGGACTGGCAGCCCAGATGCAATCTAATGCATTCCTGGAGGGCATTCACACTGGATTGGCGGCCCAACAGAGATTGATCCAGGCTCTGGCCTTCTCTCTGATGGCAGCCATTGTCCTTGTTTCCACCGTCCCCACTCCAACTTCCACTTCCCAGTCCCATTCTCCTGAACCCCAACCCATCCCAAGCACACAGCCAGACGAGAATGCACACAGGACAACACCCAAGAGTGGCACAGGCAAACACAAGCACCACACTTCATCCCACAGGCACTCGCACAAACACTATTCATTTACAGACACAACAATATCCACTCTTTCCATTGTATCCCCCTCTTCCTCCTCCACCACCTCCCACCCAGTTACATCCACACTCACACCTGTATGCACTACATCATCATCCACTATCTGCATCATCAGCACACCAAGCAGAACACACAGCTCACTGGCAGACATCTCCACAACATCCATGCACACGTCCCCTGTGTCCTCTCCCACCGTGACTGTCCCCCCCCTCCTAAGGTGCACAAAAGCAAGCACTCAGACACCCAATAGCCATCCACCTCACAACAGCATACAGCCCATGCACCTGCACCCAAATCCAGCAGACATACACCTCCAACATCCACTCCCTTATCCTCCACTCCCATCACGTCTCCCTCTTCCCACCACAATGTCCTTAAGAAGCTTTTCCTTCCCACCATTGACCTCTTCCCTACCCCTCCCCCATCCTGCACATATGGCCAGGGTATCAAGAACCCAGCCAAGCACCTCAGCCACACAGTCCACATGACCACTTCCATCCGCACCTACTCGTAGTGGGAAGGATTCCAGGCCACAAATCCTGAAGGGGAAGGAGCCTGCACCAGCCAGCAGAAAGGGGAAGGAGCCTTTACCAGCAAGCAAGAAGGGGAAGGATCCTCTATCAGCAGCTGTCACTGAGCCCCCACCACCAACCGTGGTTGTGCAGCCATCAGTGAGTGCAGGGGCTGAGCAGGATCCTCCCACTACTTGAACCACCAATACAGTGCAGGCATTGCAGGGTGTAGGGGCTGAGCAGGAGCCTCCCACTACCTCCACCACCACCACAGTGCAGGCATCGCAGGGTGCAGGGGCTGAGCAGGAGCCTCGCACCACCTCCACCACCTCCACAACCATCACAGTGCAGGCATCGCAGGGTGCAGGGGCTGAGCAGGAGCTTCCCACTACCTCCACCACAGTACAGCCATCACCGCCGGCGGACTCAATGTGATCCAGCTTCCATGGGCTGCTGTGTGGCCTGTCCCCTCCAGAACGAGTGAGGTATTCACCCACTCGAGAGACTGTGGCCTTGCACTCCCCAGGACCAAGCACAGGGCATGTCGCCCCCTCCAGAACCAGTGGGCAAGTCACCCACCTGAGAGACTGTGGCCTTGCACTCCCCAGGACAAAGCACAGGGCATGTTGCCCCCTCCAGAACCAGTGGGCAAGTCACCCACCTGAGAGACCGTGGCCTTGCACTCCCCAGGACCAAGCACAGGGCATGTTGCCCCCTCCAGAACCAGTGGTCTTGTTTCCGCCTCCGGCTGAGATGCCACCCTCCCCCTGAGATGCCTGCCTATTTGCCAACTGATGCCCCTGCAATGTTCTCTCTGTATTGATGCAGGTAATAAGTGGGGCCTTGGACTTTGCCCTGTGGCCCACACGAACGGAGGACTGGGCAGTGTCCCTTATTTGTACATATCTGTTGCACTGGCATATGTATTATTTATACTGTGTTGATCTTATTACAGTCACTTTAGTCAATTCCTGTAGTCCTTGCATTATTCATCTGATTTAGGGGGATTAACTTGTTTTCTTGTGCAGTTAGTTGTGGTATGGCGTGTGTGTATGGGGTGTGTGTTGTGGGTGGGTGTGTGTGTGTGTCATTCTCGTTTTCCACCTCCCTCCCTTGTGTGCTAGGCGACTGTACTCACCGTCATCGTCTTCGCTGGTGTTGGTGTTCGTGGTGTAGCAGGACATAGAATATCATCGGGAACACTTGCAGTTCTGGTTCCATGGCGGCGGGGTTTCTCCCTGTGTCTCCAATGGTGAGTCCTTTCACTTCTGTGCAGTGTTTCCGCCAGGCTTATGATGTTGTTGGTACCGCCCCGGAAGAGGTGACGGATTGTCTGGGCATAATATGGTGGGTGGAACTTTTACTTCCACCTGGCTGTAGGCGGCTACCGCCGTGGTGCCTCTTGTTTCGGCCCGGGCGTTCGTTGTGGTACATTGGCTGTCTTTCGGAGATCTTTCCGCCATGGTCATAATATGGCGGTAGTTACCGCCAGCCGGTTGGCAGTATTACCGCCACTTTATCACTGACCGCCAGGGTCGTAAAGAGGGCCTAGTTGTTGTTTTATTATACAATAACATTAAACTTGATCTTGGTATTTCTGCTTTGAGACATTTTCTGAACAAAAGGTCCGCTTGTCTATGGGCACACACACACTGAGATGCTATTGACTATGATTCAATTAATTTTACACAACAACTACTTTCTTTTTAACAATGAGTGGTATAGACAAAAACAAGGAGTAGCCATGGGCTCTAGATTTTCGCCGTCCTATGCAAATTTATTTATGGGACACTTAAAAGAGGAGCTTATTTGGGGCTTGGGAGATGTACAATGGAATGACTCCATACTATACTAGGGACGATACATTGACGATTACCTTATAATTTGGACCGGTAGTGTGTCAGAACTGGATACAGTCTATGAATATTTAAGCTCAAATTTGGCTAATTTAAGGTTTACATGGCAACAAAGCCCAACTAGAATAGTTTTTCTAGATGTTGAATTGCTCATAGAGAACCACCGGATTCATAGTAAACTACACCGCAAAAGTACTTCTTGCAACTTAATATTGCATACTACCAGTGCACACCCTAAACACCAGATCACGGCAATACCTTTTGGGGAGATGATGCGGGCAAGACGTAATTGCAGTAAGGAATTGGTTTTCGATTTTTATATTAAGGGCATGGAAAGACGGTTTTTACAACGGGGTTGTGATCAACGTACCGTTACTAAAGCTTGTGATAAAATAAGAAAAATATCTAGGGGAGAAACACTGCAACTCATAAAGAAAAGTAGAATTCAGAAAATCCAATATATAGTGGACTATACTAAGATGTCTGGATTCTTATTGAAAAGTATGTGTAAGCATTGGCATATAATGTATGCTGACAATGGTATGAGGGAGCATAGCTCATGTAGACCTATCTTTACATTACCGTAAGGGCACTAGCCTTAAAATTATGTTATGTCCCAGTTACTCAAATAAGAAACCCATTAAGAACTGGCTGACAGCATCTACAAGAGGTTTTCACAAATGTGGTCATTGTGGGGTGTGCAGATGGGCACTGGATGGTATACATACATTCGAAAATAGTAGAACTATCATATTTGATATCATTTCTAACATTAATTGCAGCAGCAATTATGTGATATATATGATTGAATGTAAAAGTGGCCGAATGTATGTAGGAAGCACAATCAGGGCTTTGAGACAAAGAATTAGTGAACATTATAGAGCCCTAAGACAGGATGATGTGAGATACCCTATTGTTGTACATATGAAACAATGTCCGGCACAAGGACCTATTAGAAACTTCAGGTTCTTTGGTATAGAACAAGTAACAAGAGACCCCTGTTCGGGCAATAGGGAATTGTTTTTAAGGAGAAGGAAATGTATTTGGATTCTATGAATGAGAACAGTGGAGGATGGTCTTAATACTAATCATGAATGTAATTTTTTTCTGGGGGTCTAGAATCCTGGAACAAGATGGATGTTATTATCAGGAGAAGACTACTAATGATTATGATTTTGTTAATAATTTGTGTAGTGATAGACAAGAACTAGGTAACGACCACAACAATGGTTCATGGGGGTGAGGACCTCAATATGTAATAGAATATGTGGAGATAAATTTGTGTTTTTCTTAAATGTGCATTGTTTAATTGCGAGGACAGTCTTGGAATGATACATTTTCAATATAGCGTACGACTATGCCGGATTGTTGAGGCTACATGGATATTGTGGGGACAGGCCATGAATGACATACTTTCAATATGGCGGATGATTATGCCGGTTTGTTGTTCTTTCTCTTTGTCTACTGGGATAAATGAGGTAAAAAATGGTGCCCATGCAGACGATTAAGAAGCTTACATGCCTGCTTTGGGATGGCGATATTATTTTGGGGACTGAAATCTCTTATG
Organism: Pleurodeles waltl; assembly: GCF_031143425.1. Taxonomy (NCBI): domain Eukaryota; kingdom Metazoa; phylum Chordata; class Amphibia; order Caudata; family Salamandridae; genus Pleurodeles; species Pleurodeles waltl. The sequence continues at coordinate 824,944,104 of NC_090450.1, read as the reverse complement.
GAGTCGACCGAGGATATAAATGGTATGTAGCATTGTTACTGATTTTTGGACCACACTTCCGCTGGAGTTGACGCGGAAGCATAAACGGATGCCTTTTCTTTTGAATAATGTGGGCGCACATGCGTTGGCTCAAGGGAGTGATCATATTGAATGTCGGGAAGTAGCTATCAGTAGTACTAGCACTAAAGTATGATCTGTAGACTTATAAAGTTACGTGGAATAAACTGGGTGTACAAGCATTGGTTTAAGTGATTGTTTATGTTGGCTATTGGTTAGCAGGTATCATCAGCACAAGCGATTAAAGTATATTTGTGGACTTAATAAGTGACGCATATGTACATACAAGTGCTTACTGCTGCCAGTGTGGCTGTACATAATTAACACTTTTGGTTTTAGATTAATGGTAGTACATTATATTAGGATGGAAGTAGTGATTGAAGCCTTCCTTATTGTTGATTTACTTTCTTTCTGTTTCTCAATTTTTTGGTTATGACTTACACAACTAAGGAAAGGAGGCAACACACATGGCAAAATGCATACTAAGGACTAATGGTCTTAGAAGACACATTGAGTAGGCAAGTAAAGTTTTGGTGGTGGTCACTATCTATGATGACATTTGCATGTTAGCACATGCGGATAAATTGGGATTGTATTTTGTCTTTCTCAAATGGGTCCAGCATATTATGAGCTTTGTTTTTCTTTTCACTTTATCTTTTCTCTGCCAATTGTGACTCATCCCATGCTTTGAATTTGGAAGCTTTGTACACATGAATGGATATTTTTTTAAATTGGGCACAACGCATGCACATGACTTACTGAATGCTTTTATTGTGTTATGATCTGGTTTGATAAAATGTTTGCACGTGGCTGCACTATTTCATACTTCTTACACAGGATTGGGAAATGGAACAAATGAAAGTTACATGTCTGTAAAGGTACAATGGGAAATATGTATGTTCACCTTTAAGCCCTGATGAAGTCTGAGCGATTATGTTTGCATGATGAAACGTGTTGGCTGGAGCGTTAATGACAACTGTGAGGAACGTGAACTGTTTGTTAGAAGAGAACACCACAAGCCTGAAATAAACAAAAGCTGGTATTGAACTACCTTCTATTTAGTGTTACTGAACTGACTTTGATTTGGAACGAGTGCCTTGGTTTATATTTTATGTACTGAAGTGTAGCTATTCTTACCTGGAGCTGAATTTGTGAGGGGCATTTTTTCACCTAGCCACCATAACCTTCACCCATGGGCCCCTGCCCTCTCAGCTTCTATAACCTAGGAGAGAAGTAATCAAAGGCCCTCTTTACAACCCTGGCAGTCGGTGATAAAGCGGCGGTAATACCGCCAGCATGCTGGCGGTAAATACCGCCAAATTATGTCCATTGCAGAAAGAGCCCAGACAGACATCCACTTTACCACACCGACTGCCAGGGCAGAATCAACAGGCACCACGGCGGTAGCCGCCAACAGCCAGACGGAAGACCATGTTCCGCCCACCATATTATGACAATACAATCTGCCACCTTTTCCCGGGCGATACCAACTACATCAAAGGCTTGACGGAAACACTGCACAGAAGGGAAATTACTCACCATTGGAGAGTTAGGGAAGAACCACGCCGCTATGGAGCCTGAACTGCAGATCTTCCCCATGATATTCTACGTCCTGCTCCACCACGAATACCAACAACAATGAAGATGACCACAGTGAATACAGCCGCCTAGCACACAGGAGAGGGGGAGAGGAAAAAGAGAGTGAAACACACATGCACAACAGACCCACCACCACCCCCAACACCATACACACAAGCAGATGCAGTAACATAACATATTTACCTGGTACCCCTCAGGAATAAGGCAAGGACCACAGGAATAGATGAAAGTGAGTATAATAACATTCATACATCATAAATACGTACATCCAATCTAAAAGTATATACATATGTACATATCAAGGGACACTGCCCAGTCCTCAATCTGCGTGGGCCACAGGGCCACATTACAAAGTCCTAGGCCCACTTGACTCCTGCAACAACACAGCAGGGGCATCATTTGGAAAATAGGCACGCACTTCAGAAGGACAGGGAACGGAGGGCACCTCAGCCGGCAGATGGAACAACAACACTGGTCCTGGAGGGGGCAACATGCCCTGTGCTTGGTCCTGGGGAATGCAAGGCCACAGTCTCTCAAGTGGGTGACTTGCCCACATGCTCTGAAGGGGCCAACATGCCATGTGCCTCGTCCTGGGGAGAGCAAGGCCACAGTCTCTCAAGTGGGTGACTTGTCCCCATTCTCTGGAGGGGGCAACATGCCCTGTAATAATCACCCTGGGGAGGCTAGGGTGAGTGGGTTTCTTTACCACTCGTTCTGGAGGGGGCATCGAGCCCGTGATCTCTATCCTGGGGAGGATGGGGTGAGTGGGTGCCATACCCACTGGTTCTGGAGGGGCCTTTGGGCCCCGTGATGCAGATTTTGGGGAGTGCAAGGTCACAGTCTCTCAGGTGGGTGTCATACCCACAGGATTTGCAGGTGGCAGGCAGCACAACAGCCCATGGACAAAGGACTACACACTGTCCGCCGGCAGTGATGCCTGCTCAGTGGTAGTGCTGGTGGTGGTGGTGGTGGTGGTGGTGGTGGGGGAGGCTCCTGCCAATCCCCTGCAGCCTCGGATGGATGCCCACTGGTGGTGGTGGTGCTGTTGCTGGTGGTGGTGGGGGGAGGCTCCAGGCAATCCCCTGCAGCCTTGAATGGCTGCCCACTGGTGGTGGTGGTGTTGCTGCTTGCCTCGGATGGCTGCGCACTGGTGGTGGTGGTGCTGCTGCTTGTGGTGGTGGGGGGAGGCTCCTGCCCATCCCCTACAGCCTCCGATGGATGCCCACTGGTGGTGGTGGTGCTGCTGCTGGTGGCGGTGGGGGGAGGCTCCAGCCCATCCCCTGCAGCCTCGAATGGCTGCACCACTATGGTTGGTGGTGGGGGCTCCGACTGAGTCCCAGCACCAGGCCCCTTGTCCTTTCTGCCTGCTGGTGCAGACCCCTTGACCTTCCTGACAGCAGCTGGGGGTGGCACCTTGACCTTCCTGACAGCAGCTGGGGGTGGCACCTTGACCTTCATGGCAGCAGCTGGGGAGGGCTCCTTGCCCTTCCTGGCAGCACTTGGGGCAGGCACCCTTTCCGTGTAGCTACCTGGTGCCTGGGATCCATTTCCACCATGAGTTGCTGTGGACACTATTGGGCCTGTGGACTGGGTGGCTGAGGCGCTTGCCTGGGTTTTAGCCACCCTGGCCAGACATGAATGATGGCGGGGAAGGATAGGGAAGAGGTCAATGGTGGAGAGGAAAAGCTGCTTAGGGACATTGGGGAGGGAAGAGGGAGAAGGTTTGGGAGTGGAGGAAGAGGGAGTGGTTGTTGGAGGTGTCTGTCTGCTGAGTTTGGATGCAGGTGCATGGGCTAGATGCTGTTGTGAGGTGGATGGCTGTTGGTTGTCTGAGTGCTTACGTTTGTGTACTTTGGGAGGGGGGGGGGTGACGGACACAGTGGGAGAGGACACAGGGAACATATGCATGGCTATTGGAGTGGTGACTGCCAGTGAGGTGTGTGTTCTGATAGGTGTGCTGGTGATGGAGATAGTGGATGAGGATGTAGTGCATGCATGTGTGAGTGTAGACACAACTGGGAGGCAGATGGAGGACGAGGAGGAAGGGGCCACAGTGGAGGCAGTGGATGTTGGTTTGTCTGCATCTGGATGGTGTTTGTGTGAGTGCCCGTGGGATGATGTGTGGTGCTTGTTTTTGCCATGTCCACTCTTGTGTATTGTCATGTGTGCATGCTCGTCTGCCTGTGTGCTTGGGATAGGTTGGGGTTGAGGGGAATGGGATTGGGTAGAGTAAGTTGGAGGGGTGAGGGTGGAAATGGGGACAATGGCTGCCATCAGAGAGGAGGCCAGAGCCTGGATTGATCTCTATTGGGCCGCCAAGCCAGTGTGAATGCCCTCCAGAAACGCATTTGTCTGTTGCATTTGGGCTGCCAGCCCCTAGATGGCATTCACAATAGATGACTGCCCAACAGAGATGGATCGCAGGAGGTCAATAACCTCCTCACTCAGGGCAGCAGGGCTGACTGGGGCAGGGCCTGAGGTGCCTTGGGCGAAGGAGATGCCCACTCTCCTTGGTGAGCGGGCACGGGGAACTCGCTGAGGGGCTGCTGGGAGGCCGGTGCTGGTACAGGGATGGAGGCTGTACCTGTAGCTGGGGTGGTCACAGAGGTGTCCACCACCACCAGGTAGCTTCCATTGGAGGAGGTATCTGTGGCCGAACTGTCTCCTCTAGTCTCCACTGTGGTGCTCCCCTCGCCCTCCATCCCACTGGTGCCCTCAGCATCGGTAGACTCTGCCTCCTGGGTCCTGTGGGATGCAGCTCCCTCTGTCGCCTGTGCCTCTGCTCCTCCGCCAGATGATGCTACTGCACATAAGGACAGGGTGACAAAAAAAAAGGGGGGAAGAGACAAAGGATACACTGGGTCAATGGCTGCACAAACACCACCTTTGGCGTACATACCACCCTCACACACAGGGAACAGCCCTACGCACTATGCAATGCACTACCAGTAACTGTTGTGTAGCCCTTTTAGCCATAGATCCATGCACGTTATTTTAACACACTAGGCTAGACCGCTGTGCACCACACACTAGATATATTTTATTCAGCTGCATTTTATTATTGTTACAGTAGCCACTTTTACTGTCTTGTTTTATTTTCTGTTTATCTAACTGTTTTTGCCTAGGCCAGCACTCTGTTCTCAAACAAGACATTCTTGATCACTCTATGCTTCTTCCAAGGCTACAGCACGGTACATTCGCAATGGATGTGGTAGAAGTGTAGTCTCCAACATTCGTAGAAAACACACATCCTTACATAGGGACATTTTCCCAGAACATCAGCTGTGTTGTTATAAAAACACTTCATTGTCCCTTACACGTTAGAGGGAGATTCCAGCCAGAGAACCATGACTGTATGGTGATTGCTGAATGCTTTGCTACAGATGCTAACGCAGACTACAGGCCTTTGCTCAGGTATGAGGAATGATGTCTTCCCAGGGGAACCTGAAGGGCAAAATTAGAGCTTAACATGCTGTGCTCTATCATAGCTTAGATAGGAGATAGTCTATTGGCAATAGTGACAATATGATAGCGTTGTTTTTATGCTTCACTCTTCTTGTCACAATTTTAATACTGTCATGTTGTGTCGTCCTGGTTATTACAGCTCACGCTTTTCTATCTAAGATGCAGTCGTTTTATTAAATTCATTACTAAAACATATACTGCCTCTGTTTCTCATTTATGTATGAGACTAAATGTAAGGCACTGCTAGTTAGCCGGAGCAACACCCGAATTGGAGCGACAGGCGTCACCCGCAGTGGATTAGACTTAGGCCCTCATTACAACATTGGCGGTAAATCCCGCTTACCGTCGTGCAGAAGACCGCCAACACACCCGCCGCGGCATTCCACCACAGCTATTATGACCCACAGTTCTGAATCCGCCAAAATCTAGACACCCACACAAGTCCGCCACACCAAAGATCAGTGATAAACTGGCGAAAACAAAACCTCTACCGTTACGCCAACAGAGATACGCCCACACTATCATGACCCACGAATCCACGCAGCAGTCTTTCAACCGCGGTATTCCATTGGCGGTACACACCGCTGCGCTCAAAATACACACACATTTACAAAACACTACCACATTGGACTATTCAAAATACACACACCTGATACACATACACACACCACTCCCACACACCGAATACAATATAAAACACACACCCACATCACCCACAAACCCTTACGACAATTCACGAACGAAAGCCAGAGAGAGACAGCACCAGCAAGAACAACAGCATCCACAGGCACACAACACCATCACCCACAGAACTTCCACGCACCTCACACAACACCCCACTACATATCAGCACACCTATCACCCCACACTCCACCCCACACATCAACTACACCACCCCATGGCACGGCAAAGACACCCCAGGTTCTCGGAGGAGGAGCTCAGGGTCATGGTGGAGGAAATCGTCCGGGTAGAGCCAAAGCTATTCGGATCACAGGTGCAGCACACCTCCATTGCAAGGAAGATGGAGCTATGGCGAAGAATAGTGGACATGGTCAACGCAGTGGGACAGCACCCAAGAAATCTGGAGGACATCAGGAAGAGGTGGAACGACCTACGGGGGAAGGTGTGTTCCGTGGTCTCAAGACACCACCTGGCAGTTCAGCGGACTGGCAGCGGACCCCCACCTCCTCCCCCACAACTAACAACATGGGAGGAGCAGGTCTTGACCATCATGCATCCTGAGGGCCACAGAGGAGTAGGTGGAGGAATGGACTCTGGTAAGACAAATCTTAACTATTACATCCCCCACCCTACCTGCATGCCAGCACATACCCCCACCCGCACCCTCACCCCCAGCACTCCAATTCCTCACAAATGTCCCAGCATCACAAACCACACATCCCAACACCAAGCCCTGCATGCAACAACAAAGCATGGACACCCATCACAAAAGCATGCCCACTGCACATACCCATACACCCCCCTAAACCATCATCACACAATGTCCCACACAGGAATGCAAGCACTGGGGTACACGGTCACCCACTCATTGCACAACATGACACACACAGATGTAATAAACATCCTTTTATACCCCTGCAGGACCCCTACTCACCGTCACCGGACAGGAGGGTCCACACATGTCCACACCACCAACAGAAGAGGCCCACAGTGATGACAGCACCTCTGTCCAACTGGATCTAGATGACCAGCCCGGCCCATCGGGTACCTCTGGACAGTCGGTTCCCCTGACACTGTCACAGCCCACTACAGAGCTTCCCCCCCTCTGGAAACACCAGCACAGCACCCACCCAGCGGGCCCATACCTCCATCCCCAGGACACGTCAATCAGCTGTGTGTCCACCACTACAGGGAACCCAGGCTAACCCACCACCCCAACAACAACAGGGACCTGGGGGCAGTGGTAGTGGGCACACGGTCCAGGGGACGGAGGCCCAGGAACACAGGGGAACTGGGAGGGCTGCTGTGCGACAGGGGGCGGACAGGCCAAGAGAACCCACTCTCCACGAGGCCCTCTCCTCCATCATTGGAGCATACCACCACTCCCAGGAGACGATGGCAACGGTACTGGCCAAGTTTCAGGAGACCCAGCGCCTGCAGGAAGAACGTTATATGGGCTTCAGGGAGGAACTCAGAACAATCAACTCCACCCTGGGCACCATTGTAGGGGTGCTGAAGGAAGTACTCAACACCAGGAGGGACACTGTGGCACAACAAGGGGCCCCTGACACTAGCATGGACGATGAACTGCCCACCACCTCCGCCGGCGCTAGTGGACAGGATGCCCCGCCACAGGACCACCACACCAGCACCCCACCCCCTGCAGAGGGTGAACCACCTCGCAAACGGTCTCTGAGATCCAGGAACAAGACAGAGAACGAGGCCAAGACCCCGCCAAGAAATGAGACCACCCTGATTGTCATCCTACTGTTCCACTTTGTCACCCTGTCCATACTTAAACTGCCCCAGCTCCACTTCCCATGCCCCTTTGGACAATGCACCTGTGAGACTAATAGACTGGACTCTGCCATGGACATTCCTCCACCATCACCCCTCACCATTTTACTACCCACTCCAATATTGAGCACTTAAATAAACACACTTAAAGCACAAAACAATCTGGAGTCTGTCTGTGATGATTTCGAAATAGTGTATTAGCAATTACAGTGGCAAAATGTTCATTCAAATGTAATTTCAACATACCTGTGTCACACAGCTCAAGTCCATGAGGAATCAAAGCAGATATCACACAGTGGGACCCACATCTGTGAAATCGTAAGGGAAAGTGACAACTCAGTGACCATACACTGGGTGAAAACAACAGACAGTAGAGAGGCAGTAGTGTTTAAGTACATGTATTAGGCAGGTCTGTACTCTTACCTGTGTTTCACTGGAAATATTGCTGGATCACTGAGTCCCTGTTGTTCATGTCTTCTTCCTCTGCTTCCTCGTCTTCACTGACCACAGGCTCCACAGCTGCCAGAACACCGCCATCTGGACCATCCTCCTGCAGAAAAGACACCTGTCGTCGCAAAGCCAAGTTGTAAAGCATACAGCAGGCCACAATGATCTGGCACACCTTTTTTGGTGAGTAGAATAGGGATCCACCTGTCATAAGGAGGCACCGGAACCTGGCCTTCAGTAGGCCGAAGGTCCGCTCGATCACCCTCCTAGTTCGCCCATGGGCCTCATTGTAGCGTTCCTCTGCCCTTGTCCTGGGATTCCTCACTGGGGTCAGTAGCCATGACAGGTTGGGGTAACCAGAGTCACCTGCAAATGTCGAGGGACAACTGTTAGACACACACTAACTAGTAGGGATATCCCCAGACCCAGACAACCATTCCCACTGACTAGCTTCCAGGTGCTCACCTAATAGCCACACACGGTGCCTCTGGAGTTGACCCATCACATAAGGGATGCTGCTATTCCGCAGGATGTAGGCGTCCTGCACTGAACCAGGGAACATGGCATTCTTATGGGAGATGTTCTGGTCTGCCAAACATACCATCTGTACATTCATCGAATGATAACTCTTCCGGTTTCTGTACACCTGTTCACTCCTGTGGGAGAGACCAAAGCCACATGTGTCCCATCAATGACACCTATGATGTTGGGGATATGTCCCAGGGCATAGAAATCACCTTTCACTGTAGGCAAATCCTCCACCTGAGGGTAAACGATGTAGCTCCGCATGTGTTTCAGAAGGGCAGACAACACTCTGGACAACACGTTGGAAAACATAGGCTGGGACATCCCTGATGCTATGGCCACTGTTGTTTGAAATGACCCATTTGCAAGAAAATGGAGCACTGACAGCCCCTGCACTTGAGGGGGGATTCCTGTGGGATGGCGGATAGCTGACATCAGGTCTGGCTCCAACTGTGTACACAGTTCCTGGATTGTGGCATGGTCAAGCCTGTATGTGATAATCACATGTCTTTCCTCCATTGTCGACAGGTCCACCAACGGTCGGTACACCGGAGGATGCCGCCATCTCCTCACATGTCCCAGCGGACGGTGCCTATGAAGGACAACAGCGAGCACAGAGTCAAACAACTCAGAGGTACGCACCCACAGTTTACACAGAACACCATTCATACTCAAAAAGTGGCCTGTATATGTGTTGAGTCTAGGCCTAGGTATGTGTGACGCAGTTGAAAATTAAGCCATGTGGCTGCCTGACCTCTAAAGTGGGACAATGGGATGTGAGGTAACTGCGCTGGCATTGTACACCGTCGCGGTAGGCGGTCAAAGACCGCTGTGCAATGCTGCATTGGTTAACATTGGACCCTATGGGTCCCAGGATCCAATGACGATGTACGCCGGCGGTGACGGTACGCACCGCCGCGGACGTGACCGCCATTTTCTATCTATTCAATCGCTCGATACCTGATCTTCGACAGGAGAGGACCTACACTGCAAGTGCTGCTGTGACCTCAGTCTGGAAGAGACAATGGCTCGAGTGTCTGGGGAATGGGCCCCTGCCTTCACATCGGAGGAGTTGGAGAAACTCGTGGATGGGGTCCTCCCCCAGTACATGCTACTCTACGATCCTCTAGACAAACAGGTAAGTACACTGGGAGCAAGATGTATGGGCTATGCCTGTGCGGAGAGGGCTGGATGTAAGAAGGAAAGGGAGAGAGTGCGGCATGCATGAAATGATGGTGAATGCATGTGCCACATGGCAAGGATAGGGATGGGGGCCAATCACTTTGACACTGCAGTTGGTAATAACTTTCTCTTCCCCCTGTACAATTCATGTAGGTCAGCGCCCATCAGAAAAAACATATTTGGTGTGCCATCGCAAAGGACGTCCGGACCCTGGGGGTCTACCACAGACGGAGCACCCACTGCCGGAAAAGATGGGAGGACATTCGTCGCTGGAGCAAGAAGACAGCGGAAGCTCAGCTGGGGATGGCCTCCCAACATGGGAGGGGTGCCTGTCGCACCATGACCCCCTGATGTTCAGGATCCTGGCGGTGGCCTACCTGGAGTTGGATGGGGGCTTGAGGGCATCACAGCAGCAACAAGGGGGTGAGTACACTCTCATTCTGCTGACTTTGCGCAGTGGAGGGGTCTGGGTGGGGGAGGTGGGCTGTGGGTTACCCTAGGCCAGGACGAGTTCCGTAGGCAAGGTCCCTCCGTAAGGCAGTCCATGTGGCACCCCACCCCACCTCTGTAGAGTGCCAAGTACACCTAGTCATGCCTCTGTCTCATCTTTGTGTACAGATGTCGTCCATAGCCTTGTAGGCGATTTCTCAGGAATTGAACAGTGGAGCCCAAGAGCACAGCGTAGTGCAGGGGGCTTCTGTGTCTGTCGTGTCTGCCAACGGTAGCGGTAATGCATGCACTCAACATGTCTTTCTTCTGTCGCCCCCTCCCCCCTTTTTGTGGTCTCCCTGTTCTTGTGTGCATTAGCATCATCAGGCGGAGGAGCAGTGGCACCGGAGCACCAGGGGGCTCCATCCCACATGGCCATAGAAGGCCACACTACGGACTCGGAGTTTACCAGTGGGACGGAGGGCGAGGGGTGCTCCAAGGCGGGGACAGGAGCTGAGACCAGTGACACGGACTTGTCCTATGATGGGAGCTCCCTTGTGGTGGCGGCAACATCTGTGCCACCTCCATCTACAGGTACAGCCGCCACCCCCCCTTCCAGCACTGCCCTCCCAGCAGCCCCTCAGCCTTTGCCCCGAGCCCGCTCACCCGGGAGGGTGGGGATCACCTTCGCCCCAGGCACCTATGGCCCTGCACCAGTCACCCCTGCTGCCCTCAGTGAGGAAGCCATTAACCTCCTCAGGTCCCTCACTGTTGGGCAGTCTACCATTTTGAATGCCATCCAGGGTGTAGAAAGGCAGTTGCAACAAACAAATGCATTCCTGGAGGGCATTCATTCTGGTCAGGCGGCCCTTCAGCGAGCTTTTCATACTCTGGCCTCAGCACTGATGGCAGCCATTGTCCCTGTCTCTAGCCTCCCCCCTCTAACTTCCTCCACCCAGATCCAATCCCCTCTACCTCAGCCTATCCCAAGCACACCATCAGACCAGCATGCACACACGTCAACACACAAGGGAAGCTCAGGCAAACATAAGCACCACACATCACACAGGCACTCACGCAAGCATCACACACATGCAGACACACCAACATCCACTGCCTCCACTGTGTCCCCCTCCTCCTCGTCTCCCTCCTCCCTCCCTGTCTCGTCTACACTCACACCTGCATGCACTACCTCTACAGCCACTATGTCCCTCTCCAGCACACCCACCACCACACCCCGCTCACGTGCAGTCCCCACCCCCACTACCATTCACACGTCCCCTGTGTCCTCTCCCAGTGTGTCTGTGACGCCCCCTCCCAAGATACACAAACGCAGGCACACACCCACCTAACAGCCATCCACCTCACTACAGCCTCCAGCGCATGCACCTTCACCCAAAGTCAGAAAACGAACACCTCCTACAACCACCACCTCTTCCTCCACTCCCAAACCCCCTCCAGCTACCCGTCCCAGTGTGTCCAAAAAACGTTTCCTGTCCAACCTTGACCTCTTTCCCACACCTCCCCCACCCCGTCCGTCTCCTAGGTCCCAAACTAGCACCTCAGCCACAGCATCTCCGGGACCAGTGGTGCCTGTAGTCACCGGAATCTGGAGTGCACCGGCCACCAGGGCAGCCAGTGTGGCACGGAGCCACAGCACAGACAGTCCCCCACCTGTGAAGCATCAGAAGTTGGCCAGTGCCCGGCGGGAGAGGGGGGAAGACTCCAGCCACCAAAGCCGCTCCCAGGGGTCCCGGTGGGAGTGTGGAGTCAGCTGTGACACCTTCCAAGGTGGGGAAGGGCCACAAGAAACCCGGCAAGTCTGGGAAGAGCAGCACGGCCCAGAAGACCGCCATTTTCCCCGCTGCCCAGGAGGCCACCGCCATCATCCCCGCTGCCCAGGAGGGCACCAGCCTAGCTGCCCAGGACAGGGCCGCCAGCACCAGCCCAGCTGCCCAGGAGGCCACCGCCAGCACCAGTCCAGCTGCCCAGGAGGCCACCGCCAGCACCAGCCCAGCTGCCCAGGAGGCCACCGCCAGCACCAGCCCAGCTGCCCAGGAGGCCACCGCCAGCACCAGCCCAGCTGCCCAGGAGGCCACCGCCAGCACCAGCCCAGCTGCCCAGGAGGCCACCGCCAGCACCAGCCCAGCTGCCCAGGAGGCCACCGCCAGCACAAGCCCCGCTGGGCCGCCAGCACAAGCCCCGCTGGGCCATGAAGGACCGCCAGCACAAGCCCCGCTGGGCCATGAAGGACCGCCAGCACAAGCCCCGCTGGGCCATGAAGGACCGCCAGCACAAGCCCCGCTGGGCCATGAAGGACCGCCAGCACAAGCCCCGCTGGGCCATGAAGGACCGCCAGCAGCTGAGTCCCTGCAATGGAGACCGCCGTCTCAAGCACCGCTGAACAGGGCACCGCCGTCTCAAGCACCGCTGAACAGGGCACCGCCGTCTCAAGCACCGCTGAACAGGGCACCACCGTCTCAAGCACCGCTGGCCCATGAGCAGCCAGGGTACTGACGCTACTGAGTCCGTCACGGGGTGAATGAAGCACTCTGGGCACCATGCTCCCTCCAGAACCATTGGAGAGATCTATCCACTACATCTGTCCTTAGCAGGATGAAGCACTGTGGGCACCATGCCCCCTCCAGAACCAGTGGAGAATGTCATCCGCTACCTCTGTCCTTAGCAGGATGAAGCACTCTGGGCACCAGGCCCCCTCCAGAACCAGTGGAGAGATCCATCCACTACCTCTGTCCTTAGCAGGATGAAGCACTCTGGGCACAAGTCCCCCTCCAGAACCAGTGGAGGCTGTCATCCACTTGAGAGACTGTGGCTTTGCACTCCCCAGGATGTAACAGTGGGCAACCCACCCACTGTATGGAGTTGAGAGACTGTGGCTTTGCACTCCCCAGGATGTAGCAGTTGGCAACCCACCCACTGTATAGACTTGAGAGACTGTGGCTTTGCACTCTCCAGGATGGAACCGTGGGCAACCCACCCACTGTAGAGACTTGAGAGACTGTGGCTTTGCACTCCTCAGGATGTAACTGTGGGCATGTGGCCCCATTGTGGATTTGGCGTCGTGCACTCAAGCGGCTGAGGTGCCCCCCTTTCCCTCCCCCGAGGTGCCCGTTAAGTTGCTCTCTGATGCCCCTGCAGTGTTCTCCCCATCACGGTCGGGGATGTTGTGTGGGCCTCGCCCTTACCGTGTGGTCCCAGTGTTCCCCGGACTTAATTAGAGCACTATCTAGACTACTATGCTTGGTATATATTTTGTACATGATGTGTATATATATATATTTCTGCCTACTTGCTTTTAATATATTACAATGGTTACACTCATTTTCGATTGTCTTTGCATTCTTCCAGGGGGCTTGGGGGGGTGTAACTGTGATGTATTGATATGCATTAGTGTGTGTGTTGTGTGTGGGGGTGGGGATTTTGCGTGCTGCGTGTGAGTGTCACTCTCTTTTCCCTCCCCCCTCCCCCCTCCCCTGTGTCGTAGGTGCAGTACTCACCGTGGTCTTCGCCGCCGGTGTTCGTGCTCCTGGTAGAGGAGCAGGAAGACTATTGCAGGTAGAATTTGGAGTTCCGGGTCAATGGTGTCCTCGTTCCTCGTGGGGTGTGTAGAGGTGAGCGTTTTACCTTCGGAATTCCTGTTTCCGCCGTGTTTTTATCCGCGGTGAATCCGCCCCGGAAAAGGTGTCGGATTGGCCGGTCATAATTGTGTGGGCGGTACATTGTCCTCCGTCTGTCTGTTGGCGGTGACCGCCATGCTGTTTGTTTGTACCACCATGGCGATCGGAGTGTTTAAGTGGCTGTCTTTGTTGGCGGTTTCCGCCACGGTCGTAATAGCAAATTTTTTCCGCCGGCCTGGTGGCGGTCTTACCACCGCTTTATCACCGTCCGCCAGGGTTGTAATGACCACCTTAGTCTCCCACACCGCGGGTGATTCTGCCGCTCAAAATCCAGTAGTGTCATTAGAATAATGAGAGCCTATATGACATGGCGCCGCCAACGTTTGGTCAGGCTCTAATTTTCGGGTCCTTCGGACTATCTCTGTCTCATTATATACAATGACGCCTCAATACTGTATATGGAGACATCCATTGTACTGAGGATTTCCACCCCAGCTACGTAGGTTATCCTATCTGAAGCTGGAGGTAGTTCAAGCTTGAACTTTAAAAGGAAAACCCTTTTTGGTGTGCCTTCTATGAACATTTCTTCGATCTAGTATGGCGAATCCACAGCAGATAGTAATAGCAGTCAATATGAGACAACCTCTGACTGCACATTTATTAGCAAATGGCCTAATGGCCCAGGGGGGTCCAGTCACATTTGTGGTGGACGCCCATCCAGCTTATAGAACAGAACTCTTCTATTCTTGGGTCACATTTCCAGCAGTTGATGGGAACACAAATACATTTGATTATTACACACATGCAAACACACCTGGACAATATAGGGCATATGCATATTTAGAGATATCATTATCTTATCAAGAACATAATAATTGGCATGATGGCGCCCTACCCCACACAATATTACCAGTAAGGATAGGTCCTCTCAGTAACGATGGTCCTACCTGGCCTTTATTGTCCACTTATACACCACATCCTGAAGTAGCTAATTTTGCAGTAGCTGCGGTTCGTCGCTTATATACTGAACTAACAGCGACATATAGACGATTGGTACAGTTTTTGATGCAAACATTAAACACAAACCCAGCACGAGCTGCTCCATTACAACCACATGCAGTCACGACAGGTATTAACCCTGCGACTGTATATTCGATCATGGGTAGAGTACCCGCCAAATGAGAGGAAACTCCGTTTTGGTTAGCACAAAAAAATAAATGCGCTGGAAGCAGTATTTCCCCATACAGTACCTCAGGATAAACATAGAATTATAACGATGTGCTTGCCATTTGGAATGGTCCCTACAGTAGATAACTGTAATACTTGGGGCACGGTATTTGCCGCGCTCTATATAACTGCACGTGGTACACCGACACTTGCCAATTTGCCGGAAGTGTTGAAACAAATTCAAAATGAATATGGGGCTGCCCTGGCTCTGGACTTGGGGATGCAGTTAATGGGCAATTTTGCCACAGTGTCCTCAATTATTTTAAGCAATCTTAAAGGGGAAGCGGTCACACTCGCAGTGTGCATGCGGCTCCGTGACGTTCCTCAACAGGATCAGGAACGCGAGCTGCCTAAGATTATCACAGAGACCTATTCTAGTATTGGTTGAGATAGTTTAGGGGCCAGACCAACTAAACCACAATTTCAGGGCAAATCTACTAAAGATTTTTCCAAGCAAGCTCCAGAAGGTAATAAGAAACGCTGGGATAAAAAACAACAAACTCCTAAAAAAGAGGGGGAGAATCTCCGCGTATGGAGACCTCACAGAATAGATATAATCGCAGAAATAGAGATAATATAAAAACGCCTGATAGATATCAATATACTGATACACGCCAATCTCGTTCCTTTCAGGACTCATCAAAAAAACTAAATGAGAGAGGTGGGCGATCAGAGCGAAGATCAGAGTACGTGAAACAGAGACAGGAATCACAATGCTTGTCGGAGGTTTCTGTTAAAAAGGATGAGGAACCTGACCAACAAAAACCCCAATTCAAAAAGAAAAAGGTGGCAGCAGATGCAGTCCGAAATGCCACACAGGAAGAGGGTCCTCTTGAAGAGCAAGAAGTGACCACTAGCACAGCTAGACAGCGCGGCAGAGGTCACAATAGTTTGCCTGAGTCTTCTAGAGCATCTGGAGGTGAAAGCAACTGATGACTTTATACAAGTAGAAACTGCGGACATGCGTGTCTCCACACCTGATAGGCTGTATAAAGTAACATTACAGTTAGAAGGAGCGCATAGTAGACGCAATTTCTTGGGATCGCGTAGTGAACATATATGATGTTTTGCTGGCCGAACAAGATTGGCCAGCTGAATTTGTCTGTACCTGCCCATATGGGGAAGACATTATTAAATCTTCTTTCTCGCCCCTTGTTCCAGAGGAACTCGCTGAATTCTATGCCATTGATTGGGCTTTGGCACAGGCACCTGCGTTATATCACAATCACATAGGATGGGATAAAGAATCCCCCTACCATGTAATTCCTATTAAAAATCAACCCCAACCACAACCTCAGTATCCAATAAAACATGATGCAATAGCACCCAGGAGGGAAATACTCACGCAATTAGAGTACCAGGGCATAATTGATCCCTATGTCTCCCCAATGAATAATCTGTTTTTCCCAGTAGCAAAACCAGACCATTCATACAGAATAGTCATAGACTACAGACACTTAAACAGTCATACAATCACATATGCTATACAAAACTCACATAGCACAGCACTGATGAACAATATAGTGCGTAAAAAATACAAAACAACACTGGACATTTCCAATGGTTTTTTTCTGCCAGAATATAGCGCCTGAGAGTAGAGACCTAACATGTTTCAGTGCACTAGGCTCCCAGAAACAATTCTGTTGTTTACTTCAGGGGTATAAGAACAGCCCAGGACTGTTCGCAGCACGTGTTACTGCAATTTTGCACAAGATTGACCCTGAAGCATTGTCCTACGTAGACGATATTTATCTTACAGTTGATGAATTGCTACAACATTTAAGACGGGTAGCCCGCATTGTTGTCGGATTTGCTGAATTTGGTTACAAATTCAACTTTAAAAAAAACAAAAATTGCCTACCTCAGCGTCCTGTTTCTGGGATATGAGCTGTCAAGTGAAGGAAAGAGCCTAGCGCCACAATTCTTAGAAAAATGGGCACAACTACAACCACCAAATACGATAAAAAAAACTCCAATCTCTATTGGGTTTCCCAAATTTTGGCAGAACTTACATTCCAGATTCTTCCACCTGCATAAAACCTTTATACAATTTAATACGTCCTGATTTTTTTTAAGTACATTTTGGACAATTAAACATACACAAACTCTTAGAGAACTGCAGACAGACATGCTTGCAGCACAACATTTACACACGAGGGACAACAAAACACATTTGGTCATCAGAGTAATTGCTGGTGCCATTGGTTTCACATATGTGACATTTAATGAAGGTGAGACAGTCCAGATTGCATATAAATCACATTTATACTCCGCGGCAGAACAATGTTTTGCTCCCACTGAGAAAATCCTCACTGCTGTAAAAATGGCTGTCATTAAAGAACGACCTTTAGCCCAAGGAAAACGCATTATTGTTGTTTCTCCAATCCCAGCCCTGGAGGCTGTTTCAAAAGCCAGCATTCCAAACGCGAAAGCATTACATCCACGTTGAATACAATGGGCCACGTTCTTGACAGCCACTGATGTAGACTATATTTTTGACCCAAAATTACAAACTCAGGAATTTTTGAAGTATGAACTAGAATACCCAGTTCCAGCAAATACACTGCCTATTCAACAATATCATAGAGTCCTGTACACCGATGGCGATGCACAACCTGAAATTGGCACAAAACACCAGTATTCTTCTGCTTGCGCTGTCGTAAGCGGCTATATGGAGGACAATAAATTCTGTCCCCTACATACATTTACGCAAACCCTAGGGAATTGCACTGCACAATTGGCAGAGCTAAAAGCACTGCTGATTGCACTGGAACATACGGATCCTACACAGTCAACGCTGATTGTTTGTGATTCATATTATTCTGTCCAGTACTTCTATGAATATCTGCATTACTAGCGCCAGAATGGGTTCAGAGATTCTAAAGGCAACACCATTAAAAACAGACTTCTGTGGGGGAAGGTAGCAGACCCAAAAGAGACGCTACCAAATGTCCATGTTGTACACACACTTGGACACTAGTGTGTTGGAATACACGTCGCTGGAAATACATTGGCTGATGAAGCTGCAAAGTCAGCAGTGGCTGTGGCTGCTGTTGCTGCAGTAGCTCGCTTGAGTTCAAAACCGGATGCAGACATATGGGCTGCCGTAACAGCTACGGCGATGGTTCGCCCTATCCAAAAGGATTTCCTGACAAATATTCCTACCATATGGGAGGTATGCTGAGGTTAAGATACCAGGCATAGGGGTACGAGACATTCCCAACAGAGATATAAGATCACAATTGATTAAACCAGCCCATGAAGGGGTGGCATCTGCACATGCTGGTGTGGCGGCTACAATTTCAATCTTACAAGCCCGCTATTGGTGGCCAGGCCTCTACAACGAGACCAAGCAGTATGTCTTCTGCTGTGATATCTGCCAACAAATCAGTTTCCACTGCCATACGCCTGCCACAGACACCCCTCTTGATTTCAAATAAACCATTACAATGTGTGTACTTGGACCATTGCGGTCCCCTAACACCGGATAGTGCATACAAGTATATATTGTTCGCTGTTGATTCTTGCTCCAGATTTTTATGGGTGTAGCCACAACGCTTAGCTGATGCTCAGACTGTTATTAAAGATTTGCGAGTCTTTATCAGTACATATGCGGTTGCGGCTTTCCACTCGGACCAGGACCCTGCTTTTGCTTCAAGGGCATTCAGGGACGCCATGGCTTCATTGGGGGTTCAACTCCAGTACTCGTCTCCATTTTATCCCGAGGGAAATACTGTTGTGGATCGATTAAACCATGATTTAAAGCAATCCTTAACAGCCAGAGTCCTAGGTACGGGTCGTAGTTGGCTTAATCACCTGTATGGAGTTCAGAGAGCACTTAATAATCTGCCTAGAAGGTCCATGGGGGGTCGTACTTCATATAAGTGCCTGTTCGGAACTCAAATGTATGTTCCTGATCTTGATGGTCCTGGCGTGGAGGCGGTAGAAACACCTTTTGACATAAATGAACATGTCACTGCCTTTCAGGAATTGCAATAGTTCAGTGATGACAATTCTTCTATCAGCGCTGCCTCCACAGGAATCAAGGATGTACCTGTAACGCCTACCGGCTGGATTCCAGGGTTGGGGACCTAGTGCGTAAAAAGGTTGCTGTGAAAAAGGAATTTGGCCCTTCATATTGAGCACCAGTCCCAGTATTGGGGATACACGGTACCAGAACTATAATTCTACCACCGTTGGCAGGTGCCAAAAGAAAATAATTTTGTCTACATCGACGATGTCAAACTACAACATGATCCTGCACAGCAGACCAAAAGGAACACCCGGTAGTTCCCGAATCCCTCTCACTACTGGTCAAGATGTTCCTCTACAAGTTGTAACCAGCAACAGCGACACCTGTCCGAGCTTGGGGAGGGTGGAAAATGATCTTGCATTGGTTCCACTAATATTAAATAATACAGAAACAGTTGATCGCTCCGATACAGCTTCAACACAAACGGATGGTCCAATTTATTCTGTGCCACTGCGAGAAACACCAACTCCACCAATTAACACAATTCTAGCATTTGCACGAACGGCTTCTGGATATTTTGCCGACTTCAATGAGGAAGTCTCAGACTCCTTCGCCTCTTTGACACCTGAACTAGAGAGACACGTAAGCTAATGAACTGGCTTAAAATAACATACTTTATTTTTCCTTGGAACTATCTCTGGCTCTCCTTGAGTGTACTAACTTTCCTACTTTGGATTGGTTTTTTTATCACTTTCTTTTTATTAATAAATGCTCATTTTCTACCCACAAAATCAACAGTTGAACTGATGGATGAGGTCCTAAAACCACATTTTTCATCACATAAGGTCCGAAGAGACTTAGCCTTTGTGAACATTTCCGCAATACTGATTCCTGATGGGATTGTTTGGGATAAAGTAATATTTGATATATACGGTCCCACGGACGTTATTCAAATACCTTATGTGTTCAAATTAACAATGAACGATGTTATAATACCAGCCATTGTTTCTGATGATTGGGATGTGAAAACAGTTGATTCTATGATGACTGAATTGCAGTATTATCCTGTATTTGAAAACAAAGATGTTTATCAATCTAAAGAAAATTATGGTGATATGTTTTTCTATAATTATTATGGGCACCATTTCATACATAGAGCGAGCAGCCCCAAAACAGTTTTTAATTATACGCAATGGGAACATTGCCCGACTCCACCACAAGGGAGTTCTAAAATATATTCTGAAAAGTTTACATATTGTTTTGGGAATAATATAAAAAATGCTGAGTCATATTATTTTAAATTGCCACCTACTAAAGATATGTATACTATTGACAAATATAAAATTTATATATTCGGAATCCTTTGTTTCCTGGTTGACTATAGAATGCTATGAATATTGGCTGAAGCCATTGACTTGAAAAGTGTATGGGGAACTAGACATTGGCAAATAAGGGGGAAGCAGGCTTTATTCAGATCATGCCTGATACCTGGACAAATGATATTCTTAAATGAAGCAGTACAACAAACAAGTTGTTTAGGCTTAGCAAAAATCAAATAATTAAACACACCCAGTATACCTACCCCTGCTAAGTTTTATAAATGGCAAAAATATACAAATGGAACTGAATATCAGCTCGACGGTTGGGTCCAGAATGGTACATTTAATGTTTCACTGACACGTCCTGGCGGGTTGTTGTTATGGCCAGTATATACCAATGGGTGTCACCAACGTTTTATCAACTCCTCGGGGGGTTTTAGAAATAATAGGCTGGACCCTCGCTATATATCATCCGAACATGCAGGTATAGTTACAACATATAGTGTAGGGAAACTATGCCAGCAATGGATAAAAACGTCCTCACTAGATGCGGTTAGACAACACCTTAACCTCCTGTCTAATAATACTGACTTGCAAGACTTCCTGTTAGGCCCCAGAAAACACACCAGAAAGCGTTTCTTATATGAAGTATATAATTAAATTTGGAAGCTTTCTCAACAAGAAGCAGCTGCCCGGTTAAGGCAAATAGATAAGTAAAATCTAAAAAAGGCATTGGCTATTGTAGATAATGCGATTAATACCCTGTCCGGCCGGATATACACCTTAAACAACATTGTTTCTTCTGCTATAGACATCATACAAACAGATATGTCATCATTACACCATGATCAGAGTCAGCTAAGGTCCATTATGCAGTTGGGTTGGACACTTCAAACATTGAAGGCAGGTCGCATTCCCTGGCAGCATGTCAGTGCGAGGGAGATATTTTCTTCCTTTAATTTAATGGGACAACAACAACTAATGGCTAAGAAAGAAGCAACTTATGTCATGCTAAACATCGAGAAATTAGAAAAGTTGCCTTTTACTGTGGCTGAAATACCATCTGCTGAGTGGCTCATACATGGGGTCATCAATCTGCCTATTTCCACAATTCACCTCCTGTTTAAAACACATTCCGGTAGGCAGATATGAAAGGCTGGGAGATAGTTACATCCATGAGGTATGGGAGCTTCCCTTCTCATAAAAATGTCTCAGTGGTATGAAAGAAGTCTTTCTTAGCTGTAGTGAATGTGAGACTTCAGTCAGCCATTCGATGGTTTGTAAACAGCTGTCCTTGTACGGGGCATGTAACGCCTTTGTTGCAAACTTAGCTTGTTATCTGAAGGGAGTTCCAGTTCCTTTGATTAGACCTACATTCCAGGTGCTTTCAAACAGCAGCTATGTCCTCTTCAACGGTGAAGACTGTTGTGGTATGCAAGCCGGAATAGTTTATATTGGTTCGGTCTCTAAGGTCGTTACATGCTGCGGGAACATACTTCCGCCCCCCCCCCCCCCAACAAAGATTAAAGAAGTAGCTGACATTTGGCCTCATATTGCTACTTCAAATGTGAATTTTGACAAGTTGAGCAGACTCAAGGCTTTATTGTTTCAAAATGGTATGCAAGCCGGAATAGTTTATATTGGTTCGGTCTCTAAGGTCGTTACATGCTGCGGGAACATACTTCCCCCCCCCCCCCACTAAGATTAAAGAAGTAGCTGACATTTGGCCTCATATTGCTACTTCAAATGTGAATTTTGACAAGTTGAGCAGACTCAAGGCTTTATTGTTTCAAAAGCCTGTGACCCTTACATCTGCACATGAGACCTACACACTTCAGGTGTCAAGGTCGTCAGCATAAATACAGTCCCTTTTAAGTACAAACTTTCTGAGACACTTTGGTGAACTCGTGGGACGGACATTTAATGCGTCCAGTACAACTGGAATTGCCCATTTTTTTAAAGCTGTTGGTTCTGGTTTCATTCACACCTTCTCCTCCATATTCGGTTTAATACCATCAGCTATCCACTCAATTTTTTCTAGTATTTTCGGGGGATTTCCAATAACTTTGGCTTTATTAGCTGGCATTCTGCTGTTGCTATTTATTATGCGCAATGGCTGTTCCGTCGCAACAAGGAGGAATGAAAGTGCTCCTATCAGTGCAACTGTGTCGTGAATGCATGATGCAGTATTTTGGAGCAACACTCCTGGAGCAACTGGAGTGTGGCTGGTCTTTGTCATTCAGACCGGTTTTACATTGTGTGCAGCTCGTGTTTCGGTGCCTCTGGTGCTCTTTCGAACACGCACTGGAAGTCTGTCTTTCTACGCAGCGCTTGCTTTCGTTGGACGCTGATCTATTGATGTTCTCACTGAGGGTTCATTACCAGACATGTGCGTTGTGGTTGTGATTGCTACGGGAAGCTACTTATGAGTTGCCCTACTTGGAGGATGCGGCTCATGACTCATCATTGGGCACACCACAGAATGCCGTCTTGGCTGAGGCTATAGAACACAACCGCTCCTTGATCCTTCTTGGCGATGCCTTTCCATCTCTAACATCGGCCGAAGTGGAAGATTTCCTGTCCTCTAAGGTCCCGGAATCGATTGGAACTTTTAAAAAATAACCTTGCCTTTTGGAAATTCGGTTTTATGCCACATGTTCATTTTTTAAATTGTCCTTCTACATGCTCATGTGTCCCATTGACTTGTCATAATTGACACTGCTTTTACATATATATATCTTAGGTTGAGCTTTAGTAGACATTTTATATGTTTAGGCGTTGAACCACCTTCAACCGACAAGGGGAGGGTGTTGTGTAGATTTTAGCCATAGCTCCATGCACATTATTTTAACACACTAGGCCAGGCCAGTGTGCACCTTAACCTAGATATATTTTATTCGGCTTCATTTTATTATTGTTACAGTAGCCACTTTTACAGTCTTGTGTTATTTTCTGTTTATCTAACTGTTTTTGCCTAGGCCAGCACTCTGTTCTCAAACAAGACATTCTTGCTCACTCTGTGCTTCTTCCAAGGCTACAGCACGTTACATTGCCGGTTGCCGTGGTAGAAGTTTAGTCTCCAATATGCGTAGAAAACACACATCTTTACGTAGGGACATTTTCCCAGAACATCAGCTGTGTTGTTATAAAAACACTTTCTTGTCCCTTACACGTTAGAGGGTGATTCCAGCCAGAGAACCACGACTGTATGCTGATTGCTGAATGCTTCGCTACAGATGCTAACTCAGACTACAGGCCTTTGCTCGGGTATGGGGCATGATGTCTTCCCAGAGGAACCTGAAGGGCAGAATTAGCGCTTAACATGCTGTGCTCTATCATAGCTTAGGTAGGAGATAGTCAATTGGCAATAGTGACAATATGATAGCGTTGTTTTTATGCTTCACTCTTCTCGTCACAATTTTAATACTGTCATGTTGTGTGGTACTGGTTATTGCAGCTCACGCTTTGCTATCTAAGATGCAGTCATTTTATTAAATCCATTAATAAAACATATACTGCCTCTGTTTGTCATTTATATATGAGACTAAATGTAATTGAGAGAAACGGATGAGACCTGAGTGACCACGGCTTCCCCGAGAATCCAATTATGTCATGCGCTCGGCAGGCCAATCATCCCTATCCTTAGGTAGAGATGAGGCACTGCTAGTTAGCCGGAGCAAAACCCGGATTGGAGCAACAGGCCTCACCCCCAGTGGATTAGACTTAGTCTCCCACAATGCAGGCGATTCTGCCACTCAAAATCCAGTAGTCTCATTAGAATAATGAGAGCCTACCCGACATAAAAATGCTAGTCACCAGGGCATGGGAACGGACACATACCGCCAAATGCAGCATACCTGGGACCCACACAGCCCTGCCCAGTAGTGGGTGCCTACTAGCTGGGTTGAGGAATTTGACATCAGATCCATGCCCAACATGGGACCTACTCAGCAATGTCAGGCCTGGTCTAGGGGCACTCACAGACACACATTCACCCACCTGGATACCACCCTACCAGGTGTAAGTTGTAATGATGGGCACTGTACTCACCCCCTTGTGGCTGCTGTGATGCCCTCTAGTGCCCATCCAGCTCCGGCTGGCCCCGGATAGGCCACCGCCAATATGTGGGCCATCAGGGGGGTCAGGTTTCAAAGGGCACCCCTTCCTCGTTGGGAGAACATCCCCCTGGGCCTCCGCCGTCTTCCGTGCCCAGCGTCTCAGGTCCTCCCACCCTTTCCGATAGTGGATGCTCTGCCTGCCGTAGACCCCCAGGGTCCGCACATCCTTGTCGATGGCACACCATATACACTTTTTTTTTATCGGAGCTGACCTGCAGAGGAAATATACACAGGGAAAGGTATTAGTTAGACCGTCCTGCCTGTTACACTCATGGCCCACCATAGCCCTTCCCATCCCCTTTCGCACAGACATGGCCCAGCATACATTTGGCACGCTGCCCAGGGCCCATCCACCAAACCCCCCCACATGAGGCCTTCACACACAGCACTCCATGCATTCATGCCCCATGCATTGTGCTCACAGTGTACTCACCTGTTGGTGTGGAGGCCCATACAGCAGTCCGTACTGGGGTAGGACCCCATCCACTAGTCTCTCCAACTCCGCCGAGGTGAAGGCAGGGGCACTTTCCCCAGTCACACGGGCCATGGTAGGTTACAGACACGGGTCACAGCAGCACATGCAGTGTAGGTGTTCTCCTGTTGAAGGTCAGGTAGCAAGTGAGTGAACAGATAGAAAATGGCGGTGACGTCCGTGGCGGTGCATACCGTCACCGCCGGCGTACATCACCATTGGCCACTGTACTCCATAGGGCACAATTTTATCCAATGAGGCGTTGCATGGCAGATCCCGACTGCCTTCCGCAACGGCGCACAACGTCAGTGGAATTTCCTCACTTCCATCTGTCCCTCCATACAGGACAAGCGGAAACCATTTCGGGGGAGGGGGGCCAGTGCATGGAACATAACTGCGTCACAGATCACAATTGTACATACAGGACATATGCCACTAATACATTTAAAATTCACATCATGCATTGAACTGTAGTGGCCACAATGTACATTTTATGACCGGCTCCTTACCTTTTTGCCCCATAGATTGCAACAGCTTTGGATGAATAGAATATGGAGACATCCCCCGTGTACAGACCCCTGGTGGACTTGGGAACAATGGAGGACAGGCACATTATCCTCACCTACAGACTTGACAGGGCCACAATCACGAAGCTGTGTGCCCAATTGGAGTCTGACCTGCAATCCGTCACCCCACTGGGATCCCCCCTCTTGTGCAAGTGCTATCTGTGCTCCATTTCTTGGCAACTGGTTCTTTCCAAGTGACAGTGGGCTTGGCAGCAGGAATGTCACTGCCAATGTTCTCAATTGTGCTGACAAGAGTGTTGGGTACCCTGATTAAACACATGTGCAGCTACATTGTTTTCCCCCAGGTGGAGGATTTGCCCACGGTGAAGGCTGACTTCTATGCAATGGGACATATACCCAACATAATTGGGGCGATTGATGGAACACATGTTGCAAAATGAACAGGTCTTCAGAAATCGAAAGTGTTTTCACTCGATGAATGTGCAGATGGTGTGTTTGGTGGACCAGTACATCTCCCATGACAATGCTAAGTATCCTGGGTCGGTGCATGATGCCTTTATCCTGAGGAATAGCAGCATTCCAAATGTGATGGCCCAACTACAGAGGCACCGTGTGTGGCTAATAGGTGAACCCTGGTCCCCACCCAGTGGATGTTGGTATAGTGTGGGCCATAAGGAATAGTTTGTGGCTAACAGTTGTCCAACGATATTTGCAGGTGACTCTGGTTACCCAAACCTATCGTGGCTACTGACCCCTGTGAGGAATCCCAGGACAAGGGCTGAGGAATGTTACAATGAGGCACATGGTCGAACAAGAAGAATCATTGAACATACATTTGGCCTCCTGAAGGCCAGGTTTTGGTGCCTCCATCTGACTGGTGGATCCCTGTGCTACTCTCCCAAGAAGGTCTGCCAGATAATTGTGGCATGCTGCATTTTGCATAACCTTGCCTTGAGACGCCCTGTGCCTTTTCTGCAGGTGGAGGAGGTTGGAGATGGCCATGTGGCAGCATTGGACCCTGCGGACAGTGAAGATGGGGAGGCAGAGGATGAGGACATAAGACCTGCAGTGAACAGACAATACTTCCAATGACACACAGGTAAGACAGTGGGACTTCACATTTCATTGTCAGTTTTTTGTTTCACATTGTCACTGGCAGGCTGTGATTTCCCACTTCTATGGCCACTCACTGTACCCTTTGGCAACTCTCTATGCAAATGTTGGTGCCCCACTATTGCTCCTGGTGTTGTCACTGCAGCCAACTACAGGTCTTTCCTATGTTAACATTACTGTAAAGTTGAATTGCAATGTTTAAACCATGTTAAACGAACACATACTTCAATCATTTGACATACTCCATATTTTTTCAAAGTGTGTTTATTGCAGTGCTATGAAGAAAAGGGAGAAGTGCAATGGGCTGGGGTAATGATGGAGGAAAGTCTAGGGTATAGTTCCAGTCTATTTGTAGCACAGGTGCATTGTCCAAGGGGGCATAGGAAGGGGAGCGATGGCAGTTCGAGGTGGACAGAGTGACTGAGTGGGACACAAGGGTGACAATCAGGAGAGTCTAATTTTCTGGCGGGGGTCTTGGCAATAGTCTCTGGCTTGTGCCTGGATGGCAGGGAATGTTTGCGGGGTGGTTCTCCTTCTGCAGGTGGAGGGGTGCTGATGGCCTGTTGGTCCTGTGGCGGGTCCTCCTGTTCACTAGCGGCAGCGGCGGTGGAGGACTGTTCAGTAGTCTAGCTAGTGGCAGGGACCCGCTGGTGAGACACTGCCTCCCTCATAATATTGGCCATGTCTGCCAGCACCGCTGCAATGGTGACCAGGGTGGTGTAATGGCCTTCAAGTCCTCCATGACCCCCTGGTACTGTCCATCTTGCAGCCACCTGTTCTTCTGCACGTTGTCCAGGATCTGGCCCAGTGTATCCTGGGAATGTTTGTATGCGTCCAGGATCTCTGTGAGTGCCTCCTGGAGAGTCTGTTCCCTGGGCCTGTCCTCCCCCTGTTGCATAGCAGTCCTCCCAGCTTCCCTTTTCTCCTGTGCCTCTGTCCCCTGAACCATGTGCCCACTGACCCCAGGTCCCTGATTGTCTTGGGTTTGTGGTGTGAGCTAGCGTCCCTGCAGTGGTGGACACACTGCTGATTGACTTGTCCTGGGGACAGAGGTATGGGCATGCTGGGTGGGTGCTGTGGTGGTGTTGCCTGAGGGGGGAGGCTCTGTGGTGGTGTGTGACTGTGGCTGGGTAACCGACTGTCCGAAGGTCCCTGATGGGCCAGGTTGGACATCCAGATCCAGGCGAGCAGAGTTGCTGTCATCACTGTGGGCCTCTTCTGTGGGGGGGCGGGATGTTGCTGGCACCTCTTCTTTTACTCCTTCTCCCTATTCTTTTGGAACAGTGTATCATATTCTATTATTAAGTTCTTTGGAGGATATACACTGGACCATAAATCCTCCTATCCCCTCCTTTTGTTCGAAGTACCTCTTCTCTGGTGACATTGGCTGGGATACCTGTGGGGATGTAAATGCAGTGTTATTGTTTCTGTGTGTGACATCTTGTGCATGGGTGGGATGCCCTCTATGGTTGTTTTTGCCCTGGCAGCTTTCACTTGTGTATGTTGGGATGATTAGTTCTCTATAGTGTGGATGCTTTAGTGATAGGTGTCCATGCAGGGCTGTGAGAGGTGTTCATGCATTGGTAGAGCATGCATGGCTTGGCATTGGGATGAGTGAGATGTGATGGTTGGGTGTGTGAGAAGTGGTGGAGTGATGGGAGCGAGGGTGAGGGTGGGGGTATGTGATGGCATGCAGGTAGGGGGGGTGATAGTAGTAAAGATTTGAATTACCAGAGTTCCGTCCTCCTGCTACTCCTGCCACGCCCTCAGGATGCATAATTGTCAAGACTTGCTCCTCCCATGTTAGTTGTGGGGGTCCACCACCAGTACTGTGTACAGCGAGTTGGTGTCTTGCTCAATGGAACGTACCTTCCCCATAGGTCGTTCCACCTCTTCCTGATGTCATCCCTTGTTCTGGGGTACTGTCCACAGCATTGACCCTGTCCACGATCCTCCGCCATAGCTCCATCTTCCTAGCAATGAATATCTGCTGCACCTGTGCTCCAAATAGCTGTGGCTCTACCCGAATGATTTCCTCCACCATGACCCTTAGCTCCTCCTCAGAGAATCTGGAGTGTCGTTGTGGTGCCATGGGTGTTGTGTCAGTAGTCTGGGTGAGGGTGTGTAGCGTGAGAGGGTAGAGCCACAGCTATTTGGACCCCAGTGAGCCCTGCTGCCCTGAGTGAGGAGGCTATTGACCTCTGGGATCCATCTCTGTAGTGCAATCAACCATTATGAATGCCATCCAGGGGCTGGCAGCCCAGATGCAGCAATCTAATGCATTCCTGGAGGGCATTCACAGTGGATTGGCGACCCAGCAGAGATCGATCCAGGCTCTGGCCTCTCTGATGGCTGCCATTGTCTCTGTTTCTACCGCTCCTCCTCCAACTTCCACATCCCAGTCCCATTCTCCTCAACCACAACCCATCCCAAGCACACAGCCAGACGAGCATGCACACAAGACAACATCCAAGAATTTCACAGGCAAACACAAGCACCACACTTCATTCCACATGCACTCACACAAACACCATTCAGTTGCAGACACAACAACATCCACCATTTCCACTGTCTCCCCCCCTCCTCCTCCTCCTCCTCCACCTCCCACCCAGTTACGTCCACACTCACACCTGCATGCACTACATCATCATCCACTACCTGCATCATCAGCACACCAAGCAGAACCATACACCTCACTGTCAGACACCTCCACAACATCCATGCACACTTCCCCCCTGTGTCCACTCCCACCGTGTCTGTCACTCCCCTCCTAGAGTAAACAAACGCAAGCACTCAGGCACCCAATGGCCATCCACCTCACAACAGCATACCACCCATGCACCTGCACCCAAATCCAGCAGACAAACACCTCCAACAACCACTCCCTCATCCTCCACTCCCATTACTTCTCACTCTTCCTGCCCCAATGTCCCTAAAAAGCTTTTCCTTTCCACGATTGACCTCTTCTCTACCCCCCCCACCCGTCCTGCACTTATGGCCAGGGTAAGGGTATCAAGCACCCAGCCAAGCACCTCAGCCAAACAGTCCACGGGCCCAGTTTCAGCAGCACCTACTCGTGGTGGAATAGATTTCAGGCCCAAAATACTGAAGGGCAGGGAGGCTGCACCAGCCAGCAAGAAGGGGAAGGAGGCTGCACCAGCCAGCAAGAAGAGGAAGGAGGCTGCACCAGCCAGCAAGAAGAGGAAGGAGGCTGCACCAGCCAGCAAGAAGAGGAAGGAGCCTGCACCAGCCAGCAAGAAGGGGAAGGAGCCTGCACCAGCCAGCAAGAAGGGGAAGGAGCCTGCACCAGCCAGCAAGAAGGGGGAAGGAGCCTGCACCAGCCAGCAAGAAGGGGGAAGGAGCCTGCACCAGCCAGCAAGAAGGGGGAAGTAGCCTGCACCAGCCAGCAAGAAGGGGGAAGTAGCCTGCACCAGCCAGCAAGAAGGGGGAAGTAGCCTGCACCAGCTAGCAAGAAGGGGGAAGTAGCCTGCACCAGCTAGCAAGAAGGGGGAAGTAGCCTGCACCAGCTAGCAAGAAGGGGGAAGGAGCCTGCACCAGCTAGCAAGAAGGGGGAAGGAGCCTGCACCAGCTAGCAAGAAGGGGGAAGGAGCCTGCACCAGCTAGCAAGAAGGGGGAAGGAGCCTGCACCAG